>NC_064921.1:96300723-98700723 GCF_023897955.1 Schistocerca gregaria | reverse complement strand
TTAACGAAGACATCCAATAACTGTATAAATAAGTTTCAAGCTGAATAACTGGTTGCATAGCGGCCGGAGGTGGTTCAAAGAATGGTTCAAATGGCTCTGAGCACTATAGGACTTAACTTCTGAGGTCATCAGTCCCCTAGAACTCATAAGTACTTAAACCTAAGGACATCACACACATCCATGCCTGAGGCAGGATTCGAACCTGCGATCGTAGTGGTCCCGCGGTTCCAGACAGTAGCTCGTAGAACAGCTCTGCCACCCCGGCCGAGCCGGAGGTGGATCGACCCGTTACTGACTTGCTGAATTTGTGAACCTCATTCTTTCGAACAAATCATCCAGTTTTTGTGAAATTTTAATTATTTGTTTGTCTGTTCATGTACATCAAATCTATCGATTCTGTAGATCATATCTACCGATTTACGTCCTATTCCGATAACTCTTTTTTTTCTTGGTGTATATTTACTACGACTAAGAAAATACTTCGCACGAGAAACGGGAGACGCCACTGTGTGCGCCGTGTGCCTTCAGTACGTCCCGCGAGCTACTTAGACTTGTCCAATTAGCCTCGTGCGTCGGCTTTTCCAGCAGGAGGCACACGTCCTCGGACTGTCAGCGAGTGAGACCTCCGCGGCAGCCAAGTTACTTCGCCTTCCGCTCCGAGTTGGGAGAACTTAGTTGATGCCTCATGAATAAAGCTGCTGCATTACTGCTGGCGGCATACAACGAAAAGATCTAGAGGACAGTTCCTCTAATTCACCAGAGTTTCTCCATACGAAACGGAACCGTACTGCAACACGTCAATCCTCCCCCCCCCCCCCCCCCCCCGGGCCCCGGACCCTCCCCCACCCAACCAGGCCTGATGATGCAGTGGCGACATATTTTTCGGGCAGAGCTCGGTTAAAGAGTTGATGCCGAAAGGAGTTCTGACATTATCACCGGTGATGGGTTAGGCGTGGCACATTTCACAATCACTCTATGTTATGATCGAGTGAGAAAGTTGTTATTGGCACCTTTCTATTCCCGGCGCGTTCCGTGCAGTCGGTGCTCATTGTTGACTTGGTGAAACGCCTCGAGTAGAAAGTTAGCCTGAGTGGATTAAGTACGGCACTCGACATCGAAGACTATGAAACTGTTAGATCACGAAGGTAAATAACTCGGTGAGAATTTTGTGTTAAACGTGTTGCTATTATCGGTACGAATCTCACCCAAATATTGGCTCTGGTTGGCACGCAAATGTTTCCCCTATGCGTTTATCAGTGTCATTTAAATGCTAGTCTGAGTGACGAAATTTTACCTATATTTGTTATATACTGCTTATCGTCCTCTGAGGTGGTTGCTAACGATTCAGCTCCGTGTTTGACGCTTTTACTTACTGCTTCAGCTGAGAACCTTTAAAAACCACTGCTTTTTTTCTGAAGTTATAAGAATAACGTCAAGGAGTGACAAAGCAGAGCACAATTTAGCGGCACTTATCCACAACTACCTTTTGCGTATATTCTGCTGGATATATAGGGTGCTCAGAAACAGTTTGAAAAGCATGTGAGAATGTTGCGGGGGAGGTTGTGCTGAGAAATAACTATTCTGGAAGCAGCACTATGCGTTGCGCCGTGTCCGAGTTATTTAGCACTGAAGTTAGCCAGTCAGGTCGTTACGCGTGCAAATTCAAGCACTTGTAAGCGCTAAAACGTGATAATGCACAGAAATCTGTGGGTCCGTCAGTTATCGCTGTTCAACTAGCCTCACTGGGGGCCGAACCGCAGAGTAACCCTGGGTTCGGTGTGGGGCGGCGGTGGGATGAGTGGGCTGCTGTGGCCTGTTGTGGGGTTGTGAATCACTGAGGAGTACAGCGGGAACGAACCCTCTCCGTCATTTCTAGGCCCCCAGTTCCATATAATACACCACAATAAATGTCTCAAATATGGCAGGAATTGTAGAGAATTACGAACCGCCTTTCCGTTTCTTGCCTACGTGGATGACGTTGCGTCCTGACCAACTGCAGACAACGTTCCAGGCAGGTAATTGTGCCCATTCACAGGCTGACTATCCGTACTGCCGGTAAGTCTGACACAGTCTGAGAGTACACAGGTAGGACGGTAAACCACATGAAGTCGAGAACCCGAGGCAGCGTTGTATTTCGATCTGCTGTGGGTACACTTTAGGAATAAGGGTTCTTAGGCCTCAGTGTAACACAACGCTTAACATGCGTAATATTGGCTATATCGGTCTTGTCGAGATGGCTACGACTAACGCAATTACTGAGTTATTTTTCAGCGCACACACTATTTATTACACAATTATTTATATACAACACGTATTTCTCATTTGGAAGAGATCTGGCGTCAGGTACTACATTTTTTAAGTTTTCAAGACCTAATCCGGCTTTCACGTACAATGTTTAACAACTTTCAAAGTCCTAATACGGTTTGTGGACGCTTATAAGACAGTATTTTAAGTCGAATAACGAAGCAATGATCTAGTGGATGTGTGGCTACAGTCTAAGTTTGGTTGCAGGCTGTTGTCTGGTAGCACGCGTCATAACTAGAAGCCTAGGCAGTTCTATTCCCCACTCAGCTCTCCTTATGAGTACATGCAGTCCTCACAAATATCCATCGGGAGGAATGATACCAATCGACACACTATTTGTGCCATGTGCAGGCGATGCAAAGTGGGGAAGCCGCGTCGTCCGAACAAGACACAGCCAGGACAAAAGCACCACAGACGCAAAAATGCGACGTGGTGCCACTGTCATAGAGACTCGCACGAGTTCCACCGGCGCTAAGAATGAAGATATCGACTTCGCCTCGGCCAATTGCCGGCCGAGTACATTCCGCCAATGACGGCACGACAAGGGACAGGAGCCTACTCGGAAGATAGAAGAGCAGCTCTCGCCAACTTGGTTATAGATCATAGTCAAAGGCTGATTTAGACAGGCGAGTTCGCTTAATGAATTCTTAGAACTGAACGGTCAGTTATTGTAAATTGCTTCTGCTATGTACTGTAAAGTTTACCTACGATTATTTGGAGATAGCCATTGAAGGTATTTTTTGTGTTATATTACATGCAGTGTTGCAGACTTCATTATTCAACAGGCCAAAAAGATAAGTAAACCTGTTTAACTCATTTTATGACTTCGTTATTAATTTGTTGGAGCTTTGTAAAACCTTCAATCTGCATCAGAAGTCCTTTAACGAAGTTATAAACTCAGCCTACGGTTACAACAGTGGCAAATCGGCCTCTGCAGCAGTACCGACGAGGCCTTTACAAAATTGGCTTCAAGGGATTCCAAATTGTCGTCTTCTGTTGGCCAGAGAGAACTGAAGAAAACAAAAATGGTTCAAATGGCTCTGAGCACTATAGGACTTAACATCTTAGGACATCAGTCCCCTAGAACTTAGAACTACTTAACCCTAACTAACCTAAGGACATTACACAAAACCCAGCCAACACGAGCAGAGAAAATCCCTGACCCCACCGGGAATCGAACCCGGGCGTGGGAAGCAAGAACGCTACCACACAACCACGAGATGCGGACTAGAGAGCTGAAGAACTTAACAATGCGTCGTCTCTCCGGTTAACACCTGCTGTCTAGGCAACCAAAATTACGCTCTTGTATCGCAGGAAGCCAGAGTACTCTGAAGAGAAAGCTGAAAACTAGTCTTCCTACTCCATATACGCTAGGGAAATATATGACAGAAAGACCCTCGGATATTAGAATAAACAGTAGGGGTCATGAGCAGGCAGGCTGAGCCGTGACGTCACTGTAAACCCTCCGAAGCGTATGAGAAAGACAACAGGCCACTGAGCGTACGCCACGGAGGTAGTCCTGCGGTCGCTCGCTCGCTCAAAACAGCATAAAAACTACGTTTCTACACCTGTTAACTCGTAATTAGGTGTGTCCGCACAAACTGAATCTTCTACTGGAATCCGCTATTATGGAACATTACTGTTATTAGTTCTATAATAATGGGAATTCCATTGGCCTCCTTATATTTTATTACGGCTGTACTGGCGTACAATAAAATAAAATCATGCTAAAACGATTATCAGTTGCTAAAGGTACCACTTCCATCATGTAATGTGTACTGTTAAGCAGAAGGGACTAAATGCTGTAAACAAGCCGTTATACCATTTATATCGAGTATTGATCTTAAATTAAATTTTGCTGTAGTCCTGTTAATCAATAAGACTTCACAATAGCAGATACCAGTGGATGATACAATTCTCGTTAGTACCTACACGCCCAGCTGCGAGTTAACAGGTTTAGAAACGCATTCTGTCTGTAGAGCTGAGCGAGCGAGCGAGTTCAGGACTTACTTCGTGACGTACGCTCCGCGGTCTGTCTTTCTCGTGGGCCTCGAAACAATCTCGACACGCCGCGGTGCATTGAAGCTTATAGGCTACAGCGCACACGTGCTTCACTCATATGCTGGTTCGAATGTAATAGAGATTTTCCATCTTTTAGTGTGTTATTATTACTAAAACTTATATTAGTTAGATTTTTTTCTATGGTCGGAGAAATGCTAGAAATGCTAGTGTAATGGTCATCAAACTCTTTCACCCTCGAAGGACACTACTTTTCTTTTATGGGGCAACAAGCTTACACAGGCCGAGACCACACAGATCTGTAGTACGAAAAAAGCACCTAAAATGTCATTTTAAACTCTTTAACCGCATTAACAGATTTCTTTAATACTAGAAAGTTATATCACAACTCCTTTCATTTCTTTCAGTTGTTGACTTTGTTTACATTTGTTTGCCAAGTCGTATCTTAGGAGTCCCTGGTTTGTCAGTTAGAGATGGAACTCCGTCACCTCCAAACGTCGGAGGCATTTTGCTCTGATTAATTGAGTTGATGGTTCAGAGTAGTTTCAGGGGTAAGACAAGGCTGCAACCTGTCTCCACTGTTGTTCATTTTATTTATGGATCATATGTTGAAAACAATACACTGGCTGGGTGAGATCAAGATATGTGAACAAAAATAAGCAGTCTTGCATATGCAGATGACTTAGTTGTGATGGCAGATTCGATTGAAAGTTTGCAAAGTAATATTTTAGAGCTAGATCAGAAACGTAAGGACTATGATATGAAGATTAGCATCTCCAAAACGAAAGTAATGTCAGTGGGAAAGAAATATAAACGGATTGAGTGCCAAATAGAAGGAACAAAGTTAGAGCAGGTGGACAGTTTCAAGTACTTAGGATGCATATTCTCACAGGATGGCAACATAGTGAAAGAACTGGAAGCGAGGTATAGCAAAGCTAATGCAGTGAGCGCTCAGCTACGATCTACTCTCTTCTGCCAGAAGGAAGTCAGTACCAAGACTAAGTTATCTGTGCACCGTTCAATCTTTCGACCAACTTTGTTGTATGGGAGTGAAAGCTGGGTGGATTCAGGTTACCATATCAACAAAGTTGAGGTTACGGGTATGAAAGTAGCTAGGATGATTGCAGGTACTAGTAAATGGGAACAATGGCAGGAGGGTGTCCACAATGAGGAAATCAATGAAAAACTGGGAATGAACTCTATAGATGTAGAAGTCAGGGCGAACAGGCTTAGATTGTGGGGTCATGTTACACGCATGGGAGAAGCAAGGTTATCCATGGATTCTGCAGTAGAGGGTAGGAGGAGTCGGGGCAGACTAAGGAGAAGGTACCTGGATTCGGTTAAGAATGATTTTGAAGTAATAGGTTTAAGATCAGAAGAGGCACCATTGTAAGCACTGAATAGGGGATCATGGAGGAATTTTATAATGGGGCTATGCTCCATACTGAACGCTTAAAGACATAATCAGTCTTAAATGATGATGATGATGAAGTTGTCTTTGTTTCACTCTAACTTCGCTTACTATCTTTCCGTTCTTTATCTTATTGATAGCTGTTATTCTGATGAAAGCACATGTCCTTACGAAACATACGTTACAGAAGTCCTCTATTCCTGGATATCCTCATTGATAATATCGTCTAACCGTAAAAAAAAAAAAAGTGTTGTGATCAATGAAATTTCCGTAGAATTGTTGAATTTCTCTTACCTTATTCAAAGCGAAGTTAGTATAACTTGGGCTTCATTATACACTATCCTGAAATTGTCCGAAGCCAGTTCTGAAACATTTATGTGAGCAGTTTCTTTATAACGATAATGTGCTAATTCGGGATTTTTGCATTTATCTCTATAACCAATATATATTTCAATCATCTCTAACAGCTCAATAATCTCCATAAAATCTGGAAAATTTTCTCCTTCATATTCGATGCAATTTTCATAAATTTCTCCCACTTCTGAAAAAATCTCTGCAACTTCCTTGTTATCGCGTCATTTTCCTGTAGACAAAAGTGTCTTGCTCCTCAGAAGTAGACAGTTCCACAGTCGTATCGCGAGTTTCCGCCAATATACTAGCACTTAAAGTATGAAATTCTTTTTTATTCTTGCATGTACTGTCTGATAGCATTTAGCTCGAATTCATAGCAGTGTTTGTTTCCACGGTTAATGTTTCGTATAGTAGTAATTTCTTCATTAATTGTAATACATTTATCTGTAAAATATCTTCTGTTCCTTTACGGTAACTTCGTTTTTATCGCCGAATGTTTCGCCCTTAATAAGGTCCTTTATTACCGCCGAGAGGATGGTAAATTTAGAGCTGGGACAGCATCAGTCTTCAAATAGCTTTTCTAAGGAATGTTCAACAGCTCAGTTTCCAAATCCCCTTTATTACCCAAAGTAGTAAAAAGCGATCAGCAGACAGACGCATTTTCAACTTAAAATGAATCTGCATGTTTATAAGGATTTATCCATTTTTGTTTTAGCTCATTTTTTCAGGAAAGATATGAAACCTAATTCCTAATCTTCTTTCTTGCCTGCTGTGGTTGGTATAACTGGTAATCGCGTTGAAAATCACTCTTTTTCACTTAAAACTAGCACTGAATATGTCCGTGAAGATATTGATAATTACGGCATAAACATACACTCAGTCTCCAGTCACTAAAAATTTTACTGGCGTGAACGCTGTTATAACAGAATACTTTATGGCAATTGCAGGTTACTGAGCGTCGAATGGGTTGACTCTGACATCAGTGGAGCGGCTTGCTGCTGCGCATACATCTCGCGATCCCTATTGAGTATTCTACTACCCAAGGAAAGACCGACATCTTCGAATGTAGGGGCATATGAAAAAGCATTCCCCTTATTTAAACGTTCACGTAACCGTAATCTGCAGACCTATGTTCACATAGTCCTGATAATGGTGAATGTACACTTCCATGTTATATCCTGCAAATTTTTAAAATCAAAAAATGATGACAGTGTCTCACTCTAATTTATTTCCTGACAATGGAAACAAACCATTTATGAAAATATCAAACATTAAAGGTTATTTGTACAAAATCCTTAAGAATCCACACCATAATATTTTAACAATAACTGATTACTAGTTTCGTCTGAGCAATCGGCCATCTTCAGAATAGTTAGTAAAATGAGTGTAGGGTTTAATCACAAGACTGAATGTCAATGTGCCTTCATCCGAGCTTGTGATTAGACTGCACGCATTTTATTGATTGATCTGAATATGGCTGATTGCCCAGCTGAAACAAGTAATGAATGATGGTGAAAAGATTGTGATATGTACTATTAAGGGATTTTATATGAAAAAATCTTACTATTGTGGCTCTCAAATCAACATGATGACAGATGTACTACTAAAACGTTCGAACGAACTACTTCCAAAATCTGTATTTCCCTGAATGGCAATTTATTGAAAATTATACTAGGACTATGTACTAAGCACTGATTTACCCAAATTATTATTATTACAGTTAATATATTAAAATATTATTTTTGTTATTGTTATTATTATCATAGAAATATGTAGCACATGAAACCTGGGCTTGACAAGAAATTTAATTTCGGAGCTTATAGGGAAAGGCGATGGAGATTGTAAAAAACCGTGATACTCCCCTATCTACCACCTACCCCCCCCCCCCCCCTTCTCAGAATCATTTTGGATCTGCGCCTGGTATACTCAAAGCATACCAGTTGACTGTTATGAAAGCCAAAAACTACTTTAAAAACATATGAGCACCAGAGTCTAGGAACGTAGCAAAATACTGTCAACCATACTAGCAGCAAGATTCAGAAAAGCATCCGAAAAGTCTGGGAATGGAGAACAGCAGTCGACTGAAGTGACTTGTGTGGCCGCTGTTACTTCAAAGTTGTTGCATAAAAGAATGGCGAGGAGGGGCTGCTGCCTAGAGGCTTGGCGGTTGTCCTGTTGATGCGGGAGACCTGTGCAATCGGCAAATTCCGGCCTTCACGGGGCTCCTAGTACAGATTGTACTGTTTCGTGACGTAACGATATATATCCTTTTCGGTATATCGTCTGAGAGAAACTGATACTAGCGATATAATGGATGTAAACCGTTGTGTTCGACAGGAATTGTGATATTTGAAAAAATGTTGTTATTTAATCCTTGTTCCATAAGGGGATCTATTGGTGATTTAGATACAGAATTTGCTGATTTATTTGTCTTATTTTTATAAAGACATTTTAACTGCTTTTTGGTTTGTTGTAAAAACAAAGGTTACACCATTTTAACGTATATAGCGGGATTATCACCAGCAAACGAAATATGCTTAACTTCAATATTTTTGAGGCTGCCATTAAAAAAGAAGTTTTCAAGAGAGATTTTTATATATTTTATTTCTTTTTCCCTTTACGGTGTTTGTGAACTGTTTAAAACAGCCTCCTGCATGGGACTGAAATTAATAACCGACTGTTTTGCTGAAATATAGAGTCCGTGGTACACAAGCATGGGATTTTCCCATAACTCTAAAATGTTCCTGCTGTAAACGATACCTACAAGTACTGGGAAGTGAGGGATATTTGAGTACATGACAAAGACACTCCCATTTCTCGACGGTGTTCCTTAGGAGCGAGTTGCGACGTGACCATATCTTTAACGATTAGCATCTAGACGTTTTGAGCTAATGCTTCATTAAGCATTAGCTCCACCATTTTTGTAGGAACTTCTACAAGTTAATTTTAGCACTTAAGGCTCACTGCACTAAAAATACTTAGCAAGATAACGATTCATTACGTATAGTGGTTAGTTCGTGTACAACAGTGATCATTTAAGTCACAATCCAGTAGATGTATATAGAAAATACACTGCCTCTTCTTCAGATTGCAACATCAAAAACTGTAGCAAATAACGGAACGTTACTTAATGAGCATATGATGTATAGAATGTAGAACGGGTGACTAAATTTTTTGCTGATTTTGAAGTGTACCTGGTGCGAAATCTATTACACGGAGCTGCCACATCAGGAAGTAACACCTACATGGTATACATGCTGATTTCTGCCTGGACAGGATCTTTAGAATTTACATCACACTGCTGGTAACATGCTGTTTTTGTAAGTCTCCAGTTGTGCGTAGACTGTTTAGGTTTTTATGTTGGTAACGCCACGTAGCACTCTGTATGAAAATCACTGGCTGTGCTGTGTGCAGTCTGAGGCTGGTCGGCATTGATGCAATAGTCGCTAATGTAATGTTGGGCAGTTGGCTGTTAACAGCGCAGTTGGAGGTGAGCCGCCCGCAGTGGTGGATGTGGGGAGTGAAATGGTGGAGTTTTGAGAGCGGATGATCTGGACGTGTGTCCATCACAGACAGTAAATTTGTAAGGCTGGATGCCATGAACTGCCATATATATTATGACTTTTGAACACTATTAAGGTAAACACATTGTTTGTTCTCTATCAAAATCTTTCATTTGCTAACTATGCCTATCAGTAGTTAGTGCCTTCCGTAGTTTGAATCTTTTATTTAGCTGGCAGTAGTGGCGCTCGCCGTATTGCAGTAGTTCGAGTAACGAAGTTTTTTGTGAGGCAAGTGATTTGTAAAAGGTATAGTTTAACGTTAGTCAGGGCCATTCTTTTGTAGGGATTATTGAAAGCCAGAGTGTGTTGCGCTAAAAATATTGTGTGTGAGTTTAGTGTTGATCAGAATAAGTAAAGAGAGTAATGTCTGAGTAGGTTCAGTTCACCTCAGCAGTGTGAAAAGCAAATAATGTAAGAAGTTTATCAGCACAGTAATTCATTAATTTTTCTAAGGGGACGTTTGACATTATACGCTTAAATAGATTTTCGTCCTCACGTTGGATATGGCAGTATAACGTAGCTACTGGGTACCAAGTAGTTTCTGTCTACAATAGGAAGAACTCAGCCGTTCGCAGATGGACATTCTTGTTTGTATTCATATACCAGCAGGTAATCTTTTCTAGGTCATTCCTACGAGGATATCACTTCACTTACCATGCTATACTCCTGCTATCTGAGCTGGGCGCTTATAGCTAAATAACACTGAGGTAACATCCGCGTACAACTTCCTTTGCTGGAGTTTCACTACTCAAAGCCAAAGCAGGTGTTCACTCAGGCAAATCCTCTCATAGGGCAAACTTTCCGACAGAAGGGTACAACATTGGCCGGCACTTAAGAGTTCAAACTTGTGGAGAGGGTGGAATGGGGAAGGGGTTGTCGCGGGAGGGAGGGGGCAAGTGGGTGCACGAGGAACCCCTCCTTGCTTTACACAGTTTCAGGTGCAATACCGTAATCTCAGACTATTCCATTCGTGGATAATGCAGGATCTGTATGAATCGCATGTTTTCTAACTTTAGCGACAAGGGTTATTATTCGAAATATACACGGTTGAGTCATATTAATGGGACCACGATCTATTTTCGACGTCAGCATCATCGTGGAATAACCACTCATAAGAAGGTAGATGGCAGCGCTACCAGTGGAGGGTATGTAAAGTGTTTCGGCTTGGGGGTTGAGGGGTGGAATAGGGATAACAGTGCATTAGTTGTAACGCAAAACGAGGCAATTTATCTGAAGTCAAAACGGGCATAATCGTAAGCTTTCGGCCCCAGGGTGGAACGATTTCCGAAACGGCTAACTTTGTAAACTGTTCGCGTGCCTCCGTAGTTAAGGTATACTATGTATGACAAAGTGGCGCTGAGCAAAACCAGCACCGAGCTAACTGTAGTGCACCGCAGGCCATTGACGACCGGGGTTAATTTGGGCTACGAAGATGTATACGGACGAATAGACCTGCACTTTCTAAGCAACCGACCACCCAGATGAACCAAGGGGCTACCAACAGCGTCTCTTCAACGACCGTTGAGCGAACGTTGCTGTGTATCTACCTCTGCTGCACTGTGACTGAAATTGCATTATCGTTCGAAACACCTTCTTGAATATAGCGGGCACTACTTCAGCTTGAATGTATTCTCAACAAGCATCTGCTAATGGTTTGACAGTGATCTTCAGGGAAACTCAAAGATCATGCTATAACTTCACCAGGAGGAAGTACACTCCTGGAAATGGAAATAAGAACACATTGACACCGGTGTGTCAGACCCACCATACTTGCTCCGGACACTGCTAGAAGGCTGTACAAGCAATGATCACACGCACGGCACAGTGGACACACCACGAACCGCGGTGTTGGCCGTCGAATGGCGCTAGCTGCGCAGCATTTGTGCACCGCCGCCGTCAGTGTCAGCCAGTTTGCCGTGGCATACGGAGCTCCATCGCAGTCTTTAACACTGGTAGCATGCCGCGACAGCGTTGACGTCAACCGTATGTGCAGTTGACGGACTTTGAGCGAGGGCGTATAGTGGGCATGCGGGAGGCCGGGTGGACGTACCGCCGAATTGCTCAACACGTGGGGCGTGAGGTCTCCACAGTACGTCGATGTTGTCGCCAGTGGTCGGCGGAAGGTGCACGTGCCCGTCGACCTGGGACCGGACCGCAGCGACGCACGGATGCACGCCAAGACCGTAGGATCCTACGCAGTGCCGTAGGGGACCGCACCGCCACTTCCCAGCAAATTAGGGACACTGTTGCTCCTGGGGTATCGGCGAGGACCATTCGCAACCGTCTCCATGAGGCTGGGCTAGGGTCCCGCACACCGTTAGGCCGTCTTTCGCTCACTCCCCAACATCGTGCAGCCCGCCTCTAGTGGTGTCGCGACAGGCGTGAATGGAGGGACGAATGGAGACGTGTCGTCTTCAGCGATGAGAGTCGCTTCTGCCTTGGTGCGAATGATGGTCGTATGCGTGTTTGGCGCCGTGCAGGTGAGCGCCACAATCAGGACTGCATACGACCGAAGAATGTGTCCATAAAGTTTCCCCTTCCTGGGACAATGAATTCATGGTGTTCTTATTTCAATTTCCAGGAGTGTATTATAGTGTCGAGAATGTTTCCGCGGCTACTGAACTTGAAAAGAGTCCATGAGTTATGATAGAAGCTCCTGAGTAATAGTCCTATTGCAGAAAATATCCGTAATCCTGCTACATTTACAATTCTGATCGCTATGCACTATCACACCCGGTGACCCGCTTCGTGAATGGACTGACAGACGTCAGACTGGAGTGTGACTTAGTTACAGTGAGTGAGGCCCTCCGGTCAGCGATGGTGTCCCAAACGCTTGTTGTCGAGAGGGCTTTGGCGGCTGTTGCTTGTCAGTGTATCTTTGGCCTCTCTGGCAGTAGGGGCGCTTGGTCCAGAGCCTACTATCGATCTTCGTGCTGCATCTTTGCTGACTCGTGTGCTGGCGACAGCTAACACCAGCACACAGACTTTGGAAACAACATAACACTTGACGGACGAAACGAGGAGGATATAAGAAGCAGACTAACAAAAGAAAAGGTCAATCCTGGACAAAAGAGGTGTTTGATCGAATCGCTAGACTGTGGGAAAACTGGAACGTTTAAAATCGAAACCTTTCAGATGTGATGCTATAGGATATTGAAAATACAATGGACTGATAAAATATGAAATTACGAGGTTGTCTGTAGAAATGGAAAACGCTGACGTGAAGGAGGGGCAAGATGATACGATGTGTGTTAGGATACCAGAAAATTAATTCTGTATTGCTGGAACAGTCCACGGATGTACTGCCGGCCCATAGTGTCCAACGGTCACAATATTTCGGCGATTAGACATGTCGCCATCGTCAGATGCGCCGTCGAATTGAGCTCCTGGGGGCGGGCGGACGTCTTAAATCCCAAAAAATGGTTCAATTGGCTCTGAGCAGTATGAGACTTACCTTCTGAGGTCATCAGTCGCCTAAAACATAGAACTAATTGAACCTATCCTAAGGACATCACACACATCCATGCCCGAGGCAGGATTCGAACCTGCGACCGTAGCGGTCGCTCGGCTCCAGACTGGAGCGCCTAGAACCGCACGGCCACTGCGGCCGGCTCTTAAATCCCCTCCCCTCGCCAGTATACGGCACTCTCGGGGAATATAGGACGAATATTGAGGAAACACCGAGTACGAACTGTATTTTCCCCACCAAATAAAACGCGAGCATTATTGCGAAGTGTCAAAGACGATCTCGGTTTGCGGAAGCATATACCAGATTCCGTGTCAGTGTAAGAAGTCTTATATTGGACAGACAGTGCGCACCATCGAAGACCGTTGCTGAGAACATCAGAGGCACACTCGACTTGGTTACCCCAACAAGACGGCGGTCGCAGAGCACTGTATGTCCGAAAATCACGAAACGGACTACCAACATACCAGGGTCTTGCCTCAATCTAAATAGTGGGACAGCGTCGTTAGCGAGGCTACCGAAATAGTACCAAGGACGGATTTATCAACCGAGATTGCAACTACAACCTCAGCAGGGCATGGGAACCAGCACTGAGTCCAATTAAAAAGACGCCCAGCAAAGGAAACGAACGAGCGGCTAGGGCGGACGAGGCACTTACACCGACGCCACCACAGACGCCAACGCGAGCGTCAGACCGATCGGTGACGCGTGGGCCCGGACCGCGGAGAGAACGCCTCTCGAGGGGAGAGGATTTATGACGTCTGCCCACCCTCAGGAGCTCTGTTCTTCAGCGCACCTGACGATGGCGACATACCTGATCTACATCTACATGATTACTCTGCATTTCACATTTAAGTGCTTGGCAGAGGGTTCATCGAACCACAATCATACTATCTCCCTACAATTCCACTCCCGAGCTGCGCGGAAAAACGGACTCCTAAACCTTTCTGTTAGAGCTCTGATTTCTCTTATTTTATTTTGATGATCATTCCTACCTAGGTAGGTTGGGCTCAAGAAAATATTTTCGCATTCGGAAGAGAAAGTTGGTGACTGAAATTTCCTAAATAGATGTCGCCGCGACGAAAAACGTCTTTGCTTTAATGACTTCCATCCCAACTCGCGTGTCATATCTGCCACACTCTCGCCCCTATTACGTGATAATACAAAACGAACTGCCCTGTTTTGCATCCTTTCGATGTCCTGCGTCAATCCCATCTGGCAAGGTTCCCACACCGCGCAGCAATATTCTAAAAGAGGACGAACGAGTGTAGTGTAACCTGTCTCTTCAGTGCCGAAATACTGTACCCGCTGGTCACTATGGACTGGCAGTACACCCGCGGCCTGTTCGAGCAAGAAATACGCAGGGAGAAACTGAAGAATCACATTAATTCCGTATTGCATTGTATTGAACTGGGGACCTAGAAACGACGGAGAGTCTTCGTCCCCGCCGCAGTCCTCAGTGGTACACAACCCGACAACAGGCTTCAGAAGTCCACTCACCCCACCGCCGCTCCACACCTAACCCAGGGTTATTGTGCGGTTCGGCCCCCAGTGTAGCCCCCCAGGAACGTAGTGTAATTATGGTGTACGCCGACATAGTGTAACTGAGGCCGAATGAGGGGAACCAGCCCGCATTCCCCGAGGCAGACCGAAAACCGCCTTAAAAACCATCCACAGACTGGCCGTCACACCGGACCTCGACACTAATCCACCGTGCGGTTTCGTACCGGGGACCGGCACGCCTTTTCGCCCGGAAAGCGGTGCGGTAGACCGCGACGCTAAAGGGGTCGGCTCTAATTCCGTATTACTGGAGAGTGCAGTAGAGAATAAAAACCTTAGGCCAAGTCAGATTTGGAAATACATCAAACAAATAATTTAGAGGTCATTGTGTGTAAGTGCCAGAACGCTGATGAAAAAACAAAAGTAAATAAGTTAAGAATACAGTGCAGTGTCTCATTCACCTTGTCCATGATCCGTTGCGTATTATGTGCGAAAGGTGTGTAGCAGAAATAAAACACTTTAATAAAATAGTAGATCTGAAACTTGAGTACTTCGAAGACTGTACTTCCGTGGCTTACATTTGGCATATAAGAAGAGACCGGTCGCATGCGCTGCCAAAACTACCCAGCGTAGCGGCGGTGCGCCAGTGCGGTAAGAACGGCTGCCTCGCGACTGGGATTCGCTGCTAGTTACAGTGGGGTCGCCTTTTACTGGCCTGTGGGATCAGGAGGTCGTTACGGGGGCAGCTCGTTGAGCCGACCGCTCGTTACTGCCGCCTGCCGCCTGCCGCCTGCCGCCCCCAGCAGGGATGCTGCTGCCTTTTCAACTTCACCGGGACGGCAGCAGCAACTTCTATGAGATACCTCCCATTACTGCAACAGCTCGAAAACTAGATAACAACACCCTGCAGCTACATTTCAGGAAGCTTCAGGACCTACGTCGTAAACATTTGGTTTAACGAAACAAGACACCAGAAATTCTTTCTTGCAATATTCATTACAGTCACAATATAAATCGTTAAAAGTGTTTAAATAACCCTCATGGCTTAAGCCGACAGAACATCATTACTTACGGCCATTTGCGTGATGGAGGTAAAAGCAAAGTCGTATTTCCCTTGCAGTTCAGTAGATACCACAGTGTCTCCAACTGTAAACGGGGCAATTTCGTTAAGGGGTGTAGGACGTCAAACAGGCCGACTTGGAGCTGGAGAGGCACCAAAGGACATTTTAATTTCCAGTGTTTATACTTTTTCAAATAAATTCATAAAACTTAGTCAGCATGACCAGGAAGGATTCAGAATTCACACTAAGAGCAGTGGAAGCTCGAAAACATAACGAAATAATTTTCTTCACATGTGAAATTTCATCATTTTTTTTCACTGACTAATGGCAGCATTTGTTGCTATAGGTACACTTTTCGTCATACGTAAGAGAGATTCTTGGATGAATTTTGCACGGCGTACAACCCATACCTAATGGTGTATGAAACTCTAGAATTTTCAACATCTATTAAAATCTGTGGTAAAAATTGAGGTAATTACCTATCATTTTGTGTTTTTGCTAAACATGAATTTTAAAATATAACAGTTCACTTGTTTCTTCATAAATTAAATAAATCTCACAGTTTCATACACCTGTTAGCATAGTATGTATGCAGTGCAAAATTCATCGAAGAATCTCTCTAACTTATGAAGAAAAGTGTACTTATAGCAACAAAGCCAGCCATAAGTAAGTGAAAAAATGATGAAATTTCACGTGTAAAAAAATTATTTTTTTATGTTTTCGAACTTCCACTAAAATGAGTGCAAATCCCGAATCCTTCCTGGTGATTCTGACAAAGTTTTCTGAATGTATTTGTAAAAGTATAGACACTGGAAATTAAAATGCCCTGTGATATCTCTCCTGCTACAAGTTGTCCCGTTTGAAGTCCTAACCACCTTAAGTCTGACAACATACCGACATTCATACATGGCTTAGTCGTAGGTAAGGCAGTTAGTTAATTCGTTATCTACTAACTTGTTCCGTATATTAAATTCACTATAAACGTTATGATATGAACCGTTCCACCACTGCAAATCTAGGACTCCTACATGTAACTAAAATATAAAAAATAAATAAAAAATATATTGATGTGGCTGCACGCTGGCCATTTACAACTTATTAATGACTCATTATCTCTGTTCAAGAATTCATGTATGGTGTATAAGGAGATGTCAAGACGAAATATCTGTTCTCTACATTTGAAAACCCTTCTGCTATCTATCAGACATTTTATTTCCATAGGTACTTTTTCAAAGGATTTTATGGCTGCATATTTCACCCCTTTCTGTGCCACAGATTCATTAAAGCGTGATGCAAATCATTTTTCCATCCAGCGTTGTACTTATGAATATCCTTGTTGCTCTAAATTTCAGATGTTATTTGCAAATTTCGTAAGTGAATAAACCCCTGTGAGGCTGCTGTTAATTTTTCCATCCGCTTAAGGAGATATCCGCAAGATGCACGTGTGTGAGCTCCTCACTTTATTCTAATAATTTTATTACGTGCAATGAATATTTTGGCCTACGCAGGGCTTACCCCAGAACCTTGTCCCGTAAGACATCAATGAATTAAAATTTTATTATACGTTTACTTACTGACAGCTGTGTCTCTAAAATTGGCAATTTTTCTTATGGAGGATGTAGGAGAACCTAAACGTTTTAGCAGGTACAACTAAGAACTTATAGTTCCGCGCGCTGTTCTTTATTTCTTTGGTATACTAGATTAATAGGACGTGCGATGTTCGTGACAGTACAAAACTGGACGAAGTGCGAATTTTCAATGTTGGAAGCTATCCAATTTGTAGGAAAATATACAGTGATTTTCACAGAAACGTAATTTACTATATTCCGCTCTGATGCCTCTTTTGGCTTCACACCAATGCTTTTATCATCAGCAAACAAAGCTAATTCTTCCTCCTGTTTCACTGTTTCAAACAAAATGGCACATCGTTAAAGTAAAGCAAGAACAGTAGTTGGCCAATGATGGAACCCTGTGACGCCAACGTTGTAATTTCTGCCCATACAGGCTATGAGACGTCGTTTTTTGTATTACACGAACAGCCTAAATAAGCATAAATAAGAACCAAACCAGGCATTCCATAAAAACTTCTCTGTAGGATTTTATCACTGACAATCAAATGGCTTCAGTAAGTTACAGAAGATCTCCATTGGTGGTATTTTGTCACTGAAATATTTTATTATGTGCTCGGCAGGTGAATAAGTATCCGACTCAGAAGAGCGGCTCTTTTGAAAATCAGGCTGTGATGAACAAAGGCTGGAAGAAAACAAAACAGCAACCAGCTATTTTTGACATTACTATTTAGGCTCGCCGTTACGCGTTTCGTATCGACAGTTTATGTCCAAATGGATCTTCACGTTTAGATACATCGCCTGATGTATACATAAGTTTTCTATTCCTTACACCACCATGTGGTGAAAGTCCCTTTGCGTCACATGTGACAAATCTTTTTTGGTGAGTGTGTGGCGTTTCACACTCTGTGGATCAATATACAGGGTGTTACAAAAAGGTACGGCCAAACTTTCAGTAAACATTCCTCACACACAAATAAAGAAAAGATGTTATGTGGACATGTGACCGGAAACGCTTAATTTCCATGTTAGAGCTCATTTTAGTTTCTTCCACCTACGCTCAATGGAGCATGTTATTATGATTTAATACGGGATACTCTACCTGTGCTGCTAGAACATGTGCCCTCACAAGTACGACACAACATGTGGTTCATGCACGATGGAGCTCCTGCACATTTCAGTCAAAGTGTTCGTACGCTTCTCAACAACAGATTCGGTAGCCGATGGATTGGAAGAGGCCGACCAATTCCATGGCCTCCACACACTCCTGACCTCAACGCTCTTGACTTTCATTTACGGGGGCATTTGAAAGCTCTTGTCTACGCAACCCCGGTACCAAATGCAGAGACTCTTAGTGCTCGTATTGTGGACGGCTGTGATACAGTACGCCATTCTCCAGGCCTGCATCAGGGATTCCATGCGACGGAGGGTGGATGCATGTATCCTGGCTAACGGAGGACATTTTGAACATTTCCTGTAACAAAGTGTTTGAAGTCACGCTGGTACGTTCTGTTGCTGTGTGTTTCCATTGCCTGATTAATGTGATTTGAAGAGAATAATAAAATGAGGTCTAACATGGAAAGTAAGCGTTTCGGGACACTTGTCCACATAAAATATTTTCTTTCTTTGTGTGTGAGTAATGACGGTCGCAGGTTCGAATCCTGCCTCGGGCATGGATGTGTGTGATGTCCTTAGGTTAGTTAGGTTTAAGTGCTTCTAAGTTCTAGGGGACTGATGACCAGAGTTGTGAAGTCCCATAGTGCTGAGAGCCATTTGAACCACTTTGTGTGTGTGTGTGTGTGTGTGTGTGTGTGTGTGTGTGTGTGTGTGTGTGAGGAATGTTTTCTGTGAGTTTGGCCGTACCTTTTTGTAACATCCCTTATGTCAAATAAATGCTCCAAATAAGCATCAGTAAATGTGAGCACAATCAGACAACATTGCAAAGGTATGAGCGGGATTCTCGATGACACTATCACCCCAAGGAACTTTCTCCACGAGGGTAATAAAGAACCGACAACTTATGACAAATACTGAACCAGTATGTGTCCGATCGTCGGTTGGAAACGGGATGCTGTGCTAGTTGTGTAAACAGACAAATTATCAGTAGTGGTTGGTTGCTGGTTTCGTCCTAGATAGAATCAGCCTTTATTTTTTGCACTGACAAGGTCTCAAAATGTCTGTTTTCCGGCCAAATAACATCAAACAATGATTGGCTAAGTATTGGGTGAGAACTCGGGAAAACATTAACATCTACAGGCCGGGGTGGCCAAGCGGTTCTAGGCATTACACTCTGGAACCGTGCGACTGCTACGGTCGGTGGTTCGAATCCTGCCTGGGGCATGAGGACGTAGGTGCGAAGCCTTTCATCCATCAAATCTAACAGCTACTAGTAATTGGACAAACTATCACTGAAATGACACAGTCTGTAAATGGTAGGCCCCTCTGCAGTAGAAAACAATGTTGCTAGGCCGTCTCCTCACAATCAAATTGGCAGAATCTTGAGCGGAGCTCGTAGAGCTGCAGAGCGTCGGATAGAGGGCGCTGTCGCCTGGATCGGTGTCGTATTGCCAACCTACGAACTCTACACCTACGCCGTAGTATCGTAGCTATCGATACAACATTTAGAAAATGGTGCACAGAGTGTGCAGTCTCAAAGCATCGGCTGCACATCAACCAGCGCAGCGCCGCGAAACGGTATCAAGCCGCGAAACGGTATCCATGCGCCAGTGGAAAGAGCGGGCAGCGTCACACCTCCAGGGAGACAGAGTTCGGCGCCCTCTGTTACAGCTGACTTAACGGTTGCCGGCGATCGCTGGTTGGGCCCAGTGCGGTCGCAGACTTTGAGAGCATCAGTACGATACTTAGCTTGCGTTATGAGAGTAGTAATAATGGCAAAAAGTAATTGCATGTAGGAGGCATAGGAAGCACATCAAGCCACCTCATAAATTTTTCCTTCCCCTTTTAGAAATAAAGTGTTCTATTAATCTGCAAGTGTCACGTATAGATCATTTTCGATTCCTGTCACTGGCCATTGCAACTTCTCTCCTTCCATGTTTGTGTCAGTGCTGACTCCCACAGTAGCTGACACAAGAACGAGTGACATTGGGCGGTAGTTATTAACACTTGTGGAGACATCCTTTCTTTAGAGAGGTCTCAAAACGGCATTTTTCGTTTCCTCTTGGAAAACGCCATAACAAATCATTACACAAGTGTCAAAGGAACATTACTTACCACGATATCGCTACTTGTTGGTGTCTTAGTGGAGATGTATCCGCATCATAACAAATTTTACTTATTGGAGTCATGACGATCTGCAGTTGGGGATTTGAAATTAACTTTTTAATTTTTTCATCGATATTGCTTCTTTACTGTACCGTTTTGCTTTCTCTTTTAAACTACTGGCATTAATTTTTTCAACTACTGTTAAAAAGTAAGTATGAAAAATACCTGTTACGCAACTCCTGTATTTTAATGTTACCGTTCTCTTTAACATGTGCCATATCGCACCTGCCACGAACGTATCTCTCACTTCGCGGCTCGGTTCTTCTAGAGATTTAGTTTGAAAATCCAGCTGGTTTGATCCGTCGCTCGCACAGGCAGTATCCTCTTGGGTAAGACAGGGGACAGGTGGAGTTCCGACAGCGCCACCGAGGCGGAAGGCTATTGGCGAGTGTGATTCGGTGAATTATGCTGTGGGCCACTCTCGAGGCTGTGGTGCTGGCCTATCCATTTCTTGAAGGAAATTCTTTGACGTCCTGAGTGGCTCTGGACTTGTGTTCAAATATTAATTCCTTTTTAGGTGTTGCAATGACGAGCTGGGTGGTTATTGAATTCGTTTGAGTTGTTACAGAAGGAAAACGAGAATAAAGATTGGCTTTAAAATCCCGTCGATATTTAAGTTATTAGAGACGGAGCACAAGGTTGGACTGTGTCAAGAATAGGTAAGGAAATTGGCCGTGTCCTTTTAAAGGAGCCACATCCGCATTTGCTGATTTGGGGAAATCAGGGAAAAAATCTACGATTGGATGGTGGAGCGCACGTAAGTTGTTGCAGTTGTTACCGAATTAACATGTGGTTTTAAGTGTTGCACAGATCAGCTGGTCAGTCATTGTGCTCGTTAGCTTTACAGTAGTTTTTGTTTAGATTTACCAGTGGTTCTAGGCGCTGCTCAGATTAGCTGGGCAGCGGTTGAGTTCACTTGAGTTGCTGTAGTTGCTGATTGAATTTTCGTGAGTTTTAAGTGGTGCACAGACTAGCCAGGCAGCTATTGGCATAGTTGATGTTGCCGCAGATTTTCTTTGTCATGTATTAATGTGGGTTTAAGTGATGAGCAGCTATAGCCTCACCTTCTGAGGTGATTAGTCCGCGGCTCGTGGTCTAGTTGCTAGCGATGCTGTCTCTGGATCACGGGGTCCCGGGTTCGATTTCCGGCCGATTTGGGGATTTTCTATGCCCGGGAATTGAATGTTTGTGTTGTCCTCATCATTTCATCATCAGCCATGAAAGTGGCGAGATTGGACTAAGTAAAGATTGGGAATTTGTACGGGCGCTGATGACCGCGCAGTTGAGTGTCCCACAAACCAAACATCATCATAATCATCTCAGATGATTAGAGAGGCTGCACGTTGACGTTGTTCGTGTTCACGACAGTTGTAAATTGACGGGAGAAATTGCCGATATTTACGATTTCTGTTAAGACCATGGTAGTTCGTGTTGGATTCCACGGAGATCATACGTCAGTGATAACAAAATTGGCCGTTATTAGCTAACTGAAATCCGTTTTCGTCGGAAAGTGTCGACGGTAATACTTCCAGAACGCTATGAATCAAGTATGTCCTTCAGCCTTGCATATTTGCAATTAGTGTGTGCCCTAGTTGCCCAAGTGCGTTGTTGGTTCTTGCTGATCATTTGGTTGTCGAAATAATTGGTTGTTAAGGTATTGTAATTGGGGCAATTCCCCAGTTCTCCACTGATTAATTTCTAATGCGATAGAACTCAGATTACAAACAAAACTGACTTCTTTCCTTGTCTCTCTTTTAAAAATATTCCGTACTGACTTGGCCTTGGTATCTGATCTGTCAGATAGTGGACCTCGGTTCATACCCATTATTCTTTGAAAATGCTGTCAAGCTCGTTTATAAATCACTTATGAGTGCAGTCTCAGAGTATCGCTTAAGTTTGTGCGAACTACACCAGACAAGGCACTGAACGTATAGAGAGATGGATGGTACGCATGGTCTTTGATGTGCCTGACTTACGGGAGAGTGCCAAGGAGATTCTGGTAACACTGAATGTTTGAGGGTAGGCGCCAATTACAGAGCGAAAACCTAAATATACGGTTTCAAGAACCACTATTATGTGGTCTAGATATGTTCTTCATCCCATTCATCCCACTACATATTAGTCACACAGAGAACATGAAGTCACGGTTTGACAAATTTCAGCACGCATACATCAATTTCAGCTATCGTTCTCCGCTCCCCCCCCCCCCAAACCATCCCCCCTACCCTCCCCCCTTCTAAACGCTGTTCGATCTAGAAGAAATCATATCATATAATACCATGCTATGTCCCCTCTGCCGTACACTTCACAGTGGTTTGCAGAGTGTAAATGTAGATAGGTCTGTGTACGAATGGTCATTTCACGCTTACGCAGTGCCCGTCACTGTACTACAAGAATTTCTCTTCTCAGTAGACTGTGCCTCGCAGTGACGCTATTTGAACCTTCAACCACTGTTTAGAGAGAGAAAACAGTGCAGTTCGGCACCGTAGTGTTCTCCCGCAATAACCAATATCGTCTGAAAACCACAACCTATAAAATACGGATCGTAAGCGTTTATTATGTCTTAAAATAGACACCTTCGACCCGCCCGTATATCCATGTGTGCTAAAGCGCCGCTTCCGAGATGGGGAGGTGCACCAGCCCGGGATAGGATTCGTTGTTTTCAGGCAGGTTTCCCCATCCAAAATCCCACAAGAAGGATACCGCAGTTACCTCAGTTACACAATTCGCTGACTTTCACTTGCATGACACTACACGCAGACAACAAGGATAAACATCTTCCAGCCAGTGCGTTTGGCGATCCCTTAAACCAACCGTGCCAAATCCGTTAATAACAATGCCGACCGTGCGCCGATGTGGGTCAAATGTAAAAGAAAAAGAAATTAGACTTATCTTTCTTTTGTAACAGCAGGAAAAGGTGTTCCGCTTCTATTTTGAATGATACAGGTGATCTCCGAGTGCACATGAGACTTGTCTGAAGAACGAGCTGTGCCGTGTGGCTGGTCACCAGTTGCAAATGCGTCGAAGGGCGTCACTCCTCAGAGAAGCGCTCTCGTGTTGGCTAAACGTGGGTAACGCTCGTCTGAAACATGGAGGTAACAAAAAAGAAGGGGGCCGTCATTACACCACAAACCTGAAGCCGATGTCCGCTATCTTAAGCAGCCCAAAACAGCAGTTTCATCGCATTCATACCTTCGTGGTTCATCATGATGATACCTCGCCGTGACGTCACTCTGACGTTCCCGTGACCAGTTTGGACCGTACTTGGTGCTTTGATTGTGTGGAGACGTGGTTCTTTCATCAAAAATGCCAGCTTGCGTTGTTTTCGAGTGTACTAATCGATCCGTCCGTAATGTAGGGTTTAAAGGAATAACATTTCATTCTTAAGTGGGGTCATTCAAGCGGTATTTTCTTTTGTACACCTGAAGTATGGTTGCAAAAAATTTCCGCTACCAATCATAATGAAAGGTTGTTTATTTGTCACACGACCGGGTTCGGAATTGTGCCCATCCTCAGATGTTTATACATTCATGTACATGTTTATATTGCTGGAGATCACTGTATAAATTTAAAAAAAATTATTTGCTGGTGACTAAACAGATACAACTGGGATAATTGTGTTTGGCAAGGCAAAGTAATATTATATGTAAATTCGATGTAGCAGTCATACAACAGTTCCAGTGTCATTATCGTAATTTTGTAAAAATCATATTGCAAACACAAACTTGTATAATTTGTAATAGCGTTCAAAATTTCATGTGTGTAACATCATTGTACTTCCTAGATCTAAGGTCTTTGACAATGGTCTGGCTCAAAACAGTTCTAGCTCTCATTTTTTAATTTATAATAGCTTTTAGTAATTTCATATATACAACATCATTGTACTTCCTAGATCTAAGTTCTCCGACAAAAATGTGAATAAAAAAAATTTCATAATTTGTAGCAAAAAATTTCCCAGTCTGTAATAGATTTTTAAGTTTCTATGTGTGCAACACCCTTGCACTTCCTGTGGCTAAGTTCTTTGACCATTACCTACATTTCTCTGTATGAACAACATCTTTACACCTGCTAAGTTTTCGTTCTTTGACCATAGCCCACATATTTGTATGTAAACACACTGTATTTCACGAGTGCACATCGAAATAGTGAAATATGCAGCTACACTTTATAAAACTAAAATAAGGACGTGAAAATGATAATAAGTGTGCAACGAAGAGGAAAGACTGTCACCATAGCGTAACTATAATAATGATTCTTCATCTTTATGTAAGTACATATATATTTTCGACAAATGCTGCCTTGACACATACAATGGGGTTGTATTTGTTTAGTCACCAGTAAATAATTTTTTTGTATTTATACAGTGGTATCCAGAAATATAAACATGTACTTGAATGTAATAAGTGTGCAACGAAGAGGAAAGACTGTCACCATAGCGTAACTATAATAATGATTCTTCATCTTTATGTAAGTACATATATATTTTCGACAAATGCTGCCTTGACACATACAATGGGGTTGTATTTGTTTAGTCACCAGTAAATAATTTTTTTTGTATTTATACAGTGGTATCCAGAAATATAAACATGTACTTGAATGTATAAACACCTGAGGATGGGCGCAAGACCCGAAACCGGTCATACGACAAATAAACAAACTTTCATTGTGACTGGTAGCGGAAATTTTTCTACACCCTATAAAAGAACAGTCACGGAGTTCAACAGCATCCACTATGGATAAAATTCATCAAATGTGGTAGAGGTTTATTTCTGTTATTTAATTTCCAAATCTCAAACGCTCCTAGATCCGAGCCAAACTGTATCAACGGTCTCGTCCCAGAACATCACACGGCTACATAACTGAGCTGATTATTGGGCAGAATATCATGGCTTAAATTCCTCCCGCCCATGATTATTCGTTGTTCACATTTCATTCCCCTTTAAAAAAGAAATTCTGTAATGAACAGCTGGAGAAAGCGGTGAAGTGCGTTTGTGTGTCTTGTGTTTCTGAAGAAGTCTTTGGGTGAAAACTTACGTGAACAGTCTTTTCGTCCTGCCTGCCTACAGCTCGGAGTTTGAGTAGCAATCTATACGTTTCACATCATAGTTATTCCCTCATGAAGTTTGTTGTAAATAATGATGTACGTAATTATGTATCAGAGGAAAAAACTGATATTAATTATGCCACATTAAAGTTATCTGCGGCACAAACATGGCATCGCAATGCTGTAATTAAAAGTTTTTATCACTTACTCAAGGATATAAACTGCCTGACAGACAGAAAAGTAAAATTTGGAAGTAAACTGAAAACACTTGTTACTGACAACTCCTCCTATTCCGCAGAAGACTATATATTACTGTAATTAAAAACAAAAAAATAATAAATGATCACCACGGAGGCGTATTTGCAAAGAAAACTGCTCATAGTATAAAATGGTACGTTCCACTCATTGCGATTTATTGTGCAAATGATGCTTGGAACATAAAAGTAAGTAACTAACTAACTAAACATGAGTACATCACATAGAGACGTATAGACCTACATACTTTGGAAACATGAAAACGAAATTCAAAATTAAAATGAAGCAGATGATCAAAGTAAACGTACATTTCGATTGTGATATGTTTGATAATTCCTAAAAAGCTGTTACACTTACTGGCAAGAATGTATTCCGTGAAAAGAAACAAATAGGCTATTGTTGAAAATGTAGGCCTATATGTTACACAAGTTAGGCTATCATTGTAAAAAACTATAATACCCGTTTTAGGGGTCTAAGCGTTTGAAACCATTCCGTTAATCATATTTATAGTATTCGATATTGCTGTACCATGTTTCAAAATTGGTATCGGTTTCTTTAACTCTAAATGGGTATTATTGGTCACAGACAGATAGAGACATCATAGGAAAGGTACGCAAACTATAGTGAAATTGATGCATTCTCAAACTCATAAAACAAGAATTCTATTCTGCATGTCTATGCAGATCAATTTTTTTTGTTTTGTCATTTCGATAATCGTTCACTTTTGACATGTACAAGATACAACAGCATGCCTTGTATCTTCCATCGTTGGAGACATTTTTGGGCTACTAAAGAACACGAGGTAAGCTTTTTGCGAATATGAACATCAAAAACATTGTGAATATGGGTTGAAAGCTGAAAATTTAACGAACAAGAAGCAGTACCAGTAAGCAAACAAGCATTGGTTTCGGAGTTCCAGCTTCATTTGCTGTTGATACAAATGCAACAAAAGTATCATTAAATGGAGTACGAAAGTATGCTTTTCACGTTACTTCCTACCATTCTTGATTACTCGAAATGCGTCAACAGAAACGAGGCAGAATGTGCGACATTACTAGAGCAAATACGCCTTTCAGATGCTATTTTAGTCATCCAAGTGCTGTAATTTTTAGTATTTACAACAGTAGTTGCACACGACAGGAATAATGATCGATATGCAATCGTAAGCAGCAGTCTGCTAGTACTTTGGACTACTTAAGAAGGTGGCACATGTAAATCGACGTCCGCATGACCGGCTATTGAGTTTCGTCAGTGTACTGCACTAACCTCTCACAATACTTCATGCGCACGTACCGAAAATTTACGAAAACATTTCATTCTTGGAGTGATTTGTTATAATTATTGCTGTAACAAAATTTCACATGATTTACCGACGGTTAATGTCTTCATGTAAGAGTGATCTCTCAGGAGTGATTTGTTATCGTCTATAATATGCAAAATAAGCATGAAACACGTTTGTTTTATAATTTGCAGTACAACGTTTCAAGTTTATCGCAAACGTCACCATTATCATTAAACGTCACTTTATAACGCATCAAAGATATTAATCGTCAAGAGCGAATATGATAACCAGTACAGGAGACAAGAATCACACAATTCAGTGCTAGCGTAATCGACAACGTCATCGTTTCTGGAGTCAAACTTAGTGGATTCCAGTCTCATCACATACAATTTTTTCATATTAGCATTGATAACACGTTCTGTGACTTTCTTATGAATGCAGTACAAGTACGTGTTGCAATAAACCTCGTTATTTGTGTTCCGTCTGATTTGTGAAGAAAGCATGAAATAAATATTTAGCGGTTTCGGGACGTGTTGTTAGGCGCGAACCTAAGAGGACCGTTTAAATTGCTGTGAGTAAAACGAAGAGCAATAACATTGATATTCTTTCTTGTCGCGAGGTCGATAACCGATCATGCTACCGTTGACACTGAGCGTGTTGTGAAACAAGTGTTATCCTCGCGCATAATGGCCTCGAAGTCTGTGATCGTTGTTGGGGGGATGAGAACTATTATTTCTAGTGGCAGAGTTGTATATTTCCTCTTCTCGGATGTAGAAATTTCTTTCAGCTATTGATGTGATGTCGTTAAGTTATGATGCGAATAAAAGCTACAGGTTCGTCACAAGTTGTCAATAATTAGATCTGTGCAACTGAAATATATTCAGGTTAGCGGACAGCTTTATTAACGTCACGAACAATATTTTAACGAAGTGACTGTTGATTTTGTGAAAAGGTTTTTAAGTGGTGAGGGTCTCTTTGTCCACCTGAGCCAGAAATTTAAGTTAATTGACTACAGTACAAGTTTAAGAAGGTAACCACAGTCTGTCCTCATTTCTAGTATCCTACCAGCTTTTTCTCTCTCGTACTGGTATATAAAAGACTCTGTATTTATATTTTTGTTAGATTAATTTCTAGGTCAGTGAAGACAAGTGAGTTTGGATGGAAGCAGAGAGTATATTCAACTGAGTTACGTAACTTCCTTGTTGAACAGAGATAATTTTTATGTGAGATCCAAATCACGGTCAGTCTAATTCCCGAATTCATATTCGACTGCTGAATAATTGAGTTAACGTAACGCTAAAACACTATGGTGCTACCGCAAAAGTAACACAGTCTTCTTGCAGTAGAGGTTCTCCAATCTGAACATGCTTGGCACAGGTTGAATGGTGAAATGCGTCATGGCAGAAATCCACCCCACACACTGTGTGACCTGAAGAGCCACTGTCGAAGAGTAGGAAAGGTTTCAGGAACAACGTTCAACCACCCTGTAACCTCCATGCTAAGGATGATCCAGACATGTTACATTGCACGTGGTGGCACAACATATTACCCAGCAGTAGATTTTGATTTCATAGGTGTGAACCTGCGAAGTGACTGCCTTCATTTCGCAGCAAATTTTGATCAGTTAATTTCATCAGTTTTACTATTTCAGTCCCTTCTCCATTCTAATCTAAGCCCACATGTCTTCATAGATACGTAATCCTAACAAACCTTTTTAGAGTACTTTACTAAAGAGCCTTTTAAGAAGTTATTTTCAAGGGAGATGCCCCTTGTTTGTTCAGAGAAGCTTATATTACACACGCATCACAGAGCACCTAAAGAGTTGATTTCCTTTACCACTAGTGTGTGGTGTATCAGAAATACTGGCAATCACCAAAAACTAAATTGTGTCTGAGAAGATAGATTAAAACTTTGGCGTATGATTTAATTATAGACAAATAAGAGTGTTTAGCTTATGTAACAAACCAACTAAACGATCACTTAAATAAAATCAGTCTTTAATATTCGCTGTTTTTAAATTAGACTTACAGGGGTTCACTTGGAAGGAGGAGACCAAACTGCGAGGTCATTGGTCTAATCGGAAAAAGAAGGATGTCGGCCGTGCCCTTTCAAAGGGACCATCCTCACATTTTCCTGGAGCGATTTAGTGAAGTCACAGAAAACCTAAATCAGGATGGCCGGGTGCGGGATTGAACCGACGTCGTCGGGAATGTGAGTTCAGGGCGCTAACCACTGCGCCACCTCGTTCGGTCAATCACACTGATAACTAAAATGTTTTCACCGGGCCGCGTACACATTCCTTATCAGCGAATCGTTGATATCCTCTCACCCTGAATTTTAATCCCATTTATGAATGATTCTTAAATTTCCATCAAGACTTCTTCGACGCATAGGTTGAACAGTAAAGGAAAGTGACTTCATTCTTGTCTAGTACCTGAGCACTTCGGTCTTGGTCTTCCACCCATGTTTATCCCTCTTGCTCCTTGTACATAGGCACATTATCCCTCTTCCCTCATGTCTTACCCCAACTTTACTCAGAAGCTGGGACATCTTGAACAACTGCAGTGAAAATAAAACTAGATTTGGGCTCATATGGAGGTTTACCAGCAATCTGTTTAACCATGAATGGTTTCTGATTGGAAGAGGAAAAGTGGGACTTGGCAGTGGCACACAATGTTCCCTACATCCCACCAGGCAAGAAAGCGAGTTAATACTACAGTGCCATAAATTTCTGAGCTATGTTGAAAGTTCCAGGTCCTTAGCTTAACAGAAAGTCAGTTCAAAATTAATGTAAAACTTGTAAGGAACAGATAGGCAGATGTGGATGCGGTATCTGCCTGTCCTTGCACCCTGTCTCTGCTCAGCCGTGAACATCTGCTGGCATACTGCATGGATTCTGATACTACCAGCACAACGTGCCAGACCTGCAGGGCAACCGAAAATCAGATGTTACTACCAACTTTTATCATCCCTTCCGAACAGACCGACCAGAAAGGGAGTTAACATGACACTGTGTGTTTCAGATATCTAGCTCAACAGGAAGATTGTGTATAATCAACTTAAAAATTTGTACTGAACAAAATATTTGTGCTTGTCTTTTTTGGTATAAACAGTTTGTGGTATATGGAGACATGTAGCCTGTTCACAGAGTTCTTGGTTGTCCTCCCAGGACACTTTCTAAATTCTCCATAATATTTTGGCAGACACACTCACTGTCATCTGCAGTTCGTTGTGACTGCTGCTCTGGGACCGATGACCGTCGCAGTCTTGTCCCTTTAATCCCCACAAACCAACCAACTAACTGCTGCTCTGTTCATGTTAACATCCGGTATAGTCGGCCCTTACGCCCTTCATCACTACATTCTGTCCCTTCCTGTACAGGCATCACGGTGGGTGGTAGGGCTGGTGGGCTGTTAACTGCCTTCTCACGTCTCTGTGAATTCACCGTCTGATACGAACGTCACTATCTGGGAACGTACTGCCTTTTGTCAGGGGAGTGCCGTGTTCCACGCATGTAGTCTGCTGTCGTGGTTGATTACACTCTTGGACGCTGAAATTCATGGCTTCTTTAATCACACAATCCGAGTGTATCTTGTTTTGGTTGTAGTCTATAGTATGGCCAAGTTTTCATGGTTTGGTCGACTGCTTTGATGGTATGACATCATTAAGTGTGCTTTCTACCGCATCTTCTAGCATGCCTACAGTTTTTCCAATTGCAGCATTGACAGGATATTTCGTAGACTCCTGATCTGTGATGGCATAGATCATCCTTTATTGAATATAGTAGCGCCAAGATCTTAGGATGAGAACGAAACACACATATGATGTTGTGTCGACAAGCTGTCTAAACACACGCTTTATGTTCTTGCTGCTGTGCCCATTCCTCCGGAATGTTGTGGCCAGGTGCTTCAACTTAAATGGAGGGTTGTCTTGTCAAAGAGGGGTATCGCCCTGTGAACCAGTGTGTATGAAACGTCTTCACACTGGAAGTCGTGGACAGTACTGGAGTCTCGTAGATGAGGAGAACAGTGGTTATCATCAGGAACCTCCTGAAGATGGCAACGAATCACTTTGTCGAAATATCGTCGAGTGTTTATAAAGTTACAAGGGTGGGCATCCGAGAACTCAACAGTTTAGAAGTACACCGGGAAGACAATCATACCGTATTTTTTGTTTCTTTGTAGCAACGTGTTTGGAGTTCTGGTACAGTCACAACACCGCAACGCGTAATAGAGGAATAAAAAGGAAATTTTGGAGCCCATTTCCACTTTGTCAATGGCTCCACCATTTTTTTTCGGTTCGTCTAGAGATTCCACGATACTGCAGGCGTATATCTGCAAACAAATAGTAACTAATAACCTTTATTTAGCGAAGTGATAACTAAAACTTTGTGACTATACCAGATCTGCTACCTCCATTCACACTTCAAGCAGCCTTCCTGCATTAATTGTAGCGGAGGGTATGAGTGATCATTCTTGCCTTTCAGTACATCTTTGATGTATCCCGTAAGAATAAGTGCAAGGGCGGTGTTCAGATGTGCTATGAGGCTAGAAAACATGGTCGTCTCTAAAATCTAGCGTCCTGGAAACTTCATTCTCAAAATCTCTTCGCACAGTTGTGTTCCAACATGGTGGTGCATTGTCTTATTGGGATGTAGGCCACCTAGACATGGTGAGGCATACATCTGCAGCGTGGCTTATTCGTAGTACGAAATTCGTCAATCAGTCTTGATACGAGAACGTTCTTCGTTTCCATAAACTATTAGCAGTGTTAATTCGTATTTGTCAATCGCTGTCTTTCTTTATTGTATAAGAAATGAAATGTTAATTTGAAAATGTTTTGAGATTAAATACATGCTTGTGTTCAGTTAATGATCTTTTAAATTTTCTGTTCCGTGCATACCATGGTAATGACCCAGTGTTTCCTCATATAGCGTGTCAACTGAAACATAAATGTGTCTTGTTTTTGAGACATACTTGAGACCTCAAATAACTGTCCTAGGAGAGCGTTGGGACAAACTGGGTATGCTGGTCAAACTGGGAACCTGAAGATATCTGTGACTGGCCCTGACATTGGTCTGATAACGCTCGGAGCTACTAGTAGACTCCACTTTGGAGAGTTGGAGTAAACCGTCACTAGAGAATGTTTGTCGGTTTCCTTTCTTGACTATTTCAACATTTTTGTTGAAATTTTCTCCAATGGTGGCACTTCGGGAAGCAGTGTTCTGAAGAGCAACAGTAAATGATAATAAATAAATAAGCAACTAGATCAAAGATTTTTCAGTGTGTTTCGGTGTTTGTATGATGAACATACAGTGAACGATAGTGGTATCACATGAGAAACCGAGAAGCCGCCAGCATAAGCCATAGGGGACATAAGCCGAAACCGGTAATAACAAACAAACATTATTGCGATCTCGACTTTGTTTGAAACAAATGTAGAACATAGTGTAAATATTTTGAATATTTGAAGTTCTTTGACAAAAACCAGTTTTTGTACTTAAACTGGTTTTTTGCTTCCCCTTGGTAGTATTTTTAAGAGTTTTATGTGAATTCATATATTACTTGCAAGAGAACAAAACTTATTCATGTTTTCAAGTTTCTTCAACTCATTTAAATCGATACCCATTCTGCTTCACAGGTGGGACTAAAACAGGTGTTTTGCCACTAATGCACTTACAAATTTTTATGCTGAGATGATTGTTTTCAGCAGAAATCGGACTAATGTCATGGTGTTCCTATGAGATGTGAATAACCTTTATTCGCAAACTTATTGATCACTGAAAATAAGTTTTACGAGTTAAAAGATGAGGTACCCAGTTTTGTCCTATTTTCTGGAATCAAACTGAGAATCTTCGACTATCATGCGACGATTTGTAGACCTTTCATTAATCATAGGAGCTGTCACTCACATGATGCATTTGTTTTCCCAGGTAATTAACTTGAATATTTCACCTTTGTGAGTAAAAGTACAGTAATTGATCATCTTTAATTTTGTAATAGTGTACTTCTTAGTCTAGCAGTCACCTGTTTTCAAGTTATGGCAGTGATATTGCATGTAAAATGCATTGTTAGACGTAACGTGAGTTGCGTACACTGCTAGTCGAGTTTCTTTCAACTATTTCACTACCAGGTACATTAGTGATCGTTAATTTCTTCGAATGTTGAATTGTTACTGCATCTTCATCTACGAGGACTGAATACAAATTAAGAAGGTACAGGTGACAGAAGTTATAGCTTAAACTAATTATGGGGGAAAGAAAAGTGTTTGAACCAAGGTGGGGCCAAAAGTCCCCTTTTCTTTCTATCTGCATACACAGTAAAATCAGCAGATGAGCTTACATGTACAATGATTATAACTACTAGAATGAACTCTTCTTATGAAAAAAGATATGGTTCAAAATTAAGACTGTCCTGTCTCCCTATATTTATTTATTTACTTACAGAAAGAGCAATTAATACAATGTAAACTGGTTCCAGATGAATCAGAATTAATAGTAAACATATATATGTATTAAAAAAAAGAAGTAACACGTTTCTTCTTCAGTGAGATGAGAGAAGTCGTCTACCTTATTATGACTGTCACTGCTCGTTCGGCAATCCATTGAATATGGTGGAAGAAGAGACTCCCTGAAAGGTGATAAATACACGCTCTAGCAAAGTCGAGCGCTGAAAGCACCAGCTGTTAATTAATAAGCAGTAGCAAGCAGAGACCATTCATAATACTTCACAAATGTTGACAGCATGGGCTTATAATTTTGAAAATCAGAGTACTTCTTTTAAAGTGGTTTGTAATATACATACTCTCCTATAAATTCTCATGACTATGGTTAGCAAATTGCATTAATTATACTGTGTCATCGTCATTTTAATCTTACATCTTTTGCTATAATCATGGACACAGGTGGTGTTGTGTACGGCATCATACACAAAGTTAAGGACAGGTAGGCTACAGAGTGGCCTGGCATCTGTCGTTGTAGGAGAGCTGGACAGGAGCAGAAATGACTAGCGAACATGTAACACAGAAAGCAAAAGATTTACTTAACTTGCATTTCTCGAAGTGTACCAAGACTCATTACAGATAATGCAGTAAGAAACAAAGTTGAGCTCTCGATGTCGACAAGGAAGAGGCTCTCTGCACTACAGCATCTGCGATGGTATTGGAGCCGTGACTAGGCAGCGTATTTGGAGCGTAATGTAGTGAAGAGTCTCCAGGTGTGAGTGGGCGAATGGCTGCCGCCAGCTGTCGTGTATCATGGCGGCAAAGAGTGCTCGTGGTAGGAAGCTGCGGCAGTTGTGGCTCAGCGGGCATGCTCCATTGGGTCCACTGGATCCCACACAGCCCCTATCGGCGTCTGACGAGAACTTGCAATTCCGTTGCCGACTCACGCCTATAGGATAGTATCGAACCATGTCAACGTTGTCTGACATGGGCCCCTTCTTGTCTGCTACACAATGTAATACTTATCTGCTGCTACAGTTGACAGTGGCACTGTAACTGCATAGGTGGCGGACGTTTTGGTAGACAATCAGTACTTCGTGTTCCGTGACGTCCAGCGTCCTATGCATAACTGGGAGATCCCTGGCAACACGTTCCCGCACTTTCATTTGTTGCTATGATACTTTATCTAGCTCATCTTATTATTTTACATAGAAGTGAATATTGCTCTAAAATATCTACAACTCCTTTGTGGGAAGGTTGTTTCTTATTGATTACTAGTATCTGTCCCTCAGTACCCGTTCAACAGCATCGTTGCTCTGTGGCGGGACTATGGGTGTCTGCAGGAGGTTATGCAAGGCGGGACAAGGTTCTAAAATTCCTATTTTTGTACAACTTAAGGACATGTTGTGTTGTAAGGACTTAATCTGACCAGAGGTCGCAAAACTTATTTAATCTCGAATGCCTGACACAGCCCAGACAGTGCAATCAAGTGAGGTTGACAAACGCCACGAGGAAAATGCAGTAGAATTAGTCGCTACCTTTTGAAGGCACCTTGGAGGACAGTGTCAACACAGAGAGTACAAAACAGCCTCCACACGATCGTTTTGGCCTCTGTACACATTCACAACGCCTAATAGTACGGAACTCTGAATACCGTCGTGAACAAAGAAGATGAACAAAGGAAAGACATGAAACGGAACCTTTACCAGTGCCTTTGGTTTCTGTTCACTAACGACTACATAATTTGTGACGCTGATTTCCATCGTAGAAACGAATGGAGAAGATCACACGTCAATTCACGACGGAAGAAAATAGACCCTTGGGTTCACCATAGTTGTGGGTTGGTAGGAATGTTGTTGTATACGATTTTCTGAGATTTCGCTGCTCGTCCGATGAAGGCAACTTATGTCTAAATATTATAGACACATGTTGCTGCAACCTATCGTCCAGCCCTATGTCAACATTTTGGCAATAAGTTGACCTTTCAAGACGACAATGTTGGAGAACGTCATTTCCTTCTGGGGGCTACCTTACTTTGGATGGCACTAAACACCTGAATGGAATGGCATGCCATATCTGGTTACGTGAACCCGAATGTGGACGCTTGGGACCAGTGAACACTTGCAGTGTTTTATTGCAAGAATGCTCTTCACACACTGAGTGGCCTGATAAGGTGGCCTGTAAATGGTTCCCGAAGAGTGGGACTGATTTACCAGCAGCATCTCGACTACATTGTGGACAGCCTGTCAGGGGGTGATATAAGCATTTTACAATGTATGGAATGGAGAAATGTAGGTGTCACTAAAAGTAATTCAGAAATACGTCACAGTCAACGGCAAGACTAAGGTTGCTAGATTAGCGGAAGAAATTGTATTTTACGGCTAAAACCTGAGATAAAAGTCGATTACAGGAAAAAGAGAACCTAAGCAACCTCATGTATAACTTGCGTCAGCAGCCAGGAAACAGCCTCTAGCCTTTAGATTTCTCAAAACTACTTCAGCGTATAGGTGGTACAGAAAATAAAGAACAACAAATAATCTCGCCTAAACACAATAAGATATTAGAAGAGTTAAAATCTGTTAATGAATCTGTTTAGTATAAAAATAAACAGACATACCAACACGATTTCTTTACGAGAACAGTTAATACCATTGACATCCAGTCCAATTACAGTGACCTTACTCCAGTAAATAAAAGTCTGAATCATAATTTTACTTTAAAATTCAACAACTGCAGTGTCAACAATACCACAGCCTTTACTAAAATTGGATGTAACATAAATAAACTGGATGCATGTCAGTACAGTGCAATGGATTTTAAGTGAAATAAACTCATAATTAAACAGTTAAATAGAAATAAAACTGACAGAAGCAGTGAACTAAAGATTTAAAAAATACTAACAGTAAGTTGTCTGAAAGAAAAGCACTCTTGGTAAAGACTTACACACGAAATTCCATAGTCAAAACACACGAAAAAGATTATTTAGAGAAATCCTCACAACTTTTCTACAGCAACGTGACTGAAATAAAGTTGGATATCAAAATGACATTCCAAACTAGACTCCATAAGCTACTACATGACCATGACATTTTATGTAACAAAAATGAAGCTCGCAACTGTATCAGAATGAATCTTTCAGCACCAGAACTACAGCACATCCAAATATTCATAAAGAAACTGTCCCATTTTCCAAACAATTTACTCGAGCAACAGTCCTGCCTACCTCGTAAGTCAGAATCTAAAAGACGTAATTGCCAAATACTGTAGTTCTGAAAATACGAGTAGTTGCTCCATACATAACACACATGAACTCATACACTTTATTGAAGGCATCCACCACGCACACACCGCTAAATGTGCATCACTGTATGTAGTCAATCTATATACCAGGTTTGCTGACATCGCCTCCAGCTAGTGAGCGCCCGCTCAGTACAAGGGCGGCGAGCGGATAGAGTGATCGCGTTTTGTTGTCAGTCTTCGTTGCGTAAGCAAACCTATTGACTTGGTACGGTGACAGCTATGCTATGAATATGGATTCAGCTGATTAGACACCAAGTTCTAGTGCAAACTGCGCGCAACAATAATCCAAATAGGAGCTGCCATGGATTTTTGTGCATACTGGAGAACGTGCTACGTGTTTAATATGTCGACATTCTGTTACGACAAAAAAAAAAGAAAAAAAATAAGCAGCGTTCAGGGAGACGACGGCCTGCAGTTGACTGCAAAGTTGAAAGAATCCTTCGGCAGTGAGGTAAGGTCGGTTGTTTCATTTAATAATACATCATCTATTAATATCGTTGAAGTTAAACTTGGATTTACACGACAGTATTACCTCTACGAACTGGAAGCTAGAAATGAAGTTGCAATGAGGGTGAGCTTTAGAACTGCCCATTTAATTGCTCTTGAACTTCGACTGTTCTCCACTGGGCCGTTTGTGGTGGGATACCTCGACATTGCTAATGAATCCGTATGTCCTGCAAGAACAGCACAATTTCCTACAATCTGCACGCCGTATAGTAGACCTTATTGCAGATGTTGAACGACAGCTAACGGCGAGAAGGCAATAATTATTTGCATATTCTCTGTGCCTTGGTGAAAGTAACGACGTTGTCGATAGAGCACAATTGGCTATATTCGTCACAAGAGTGGATATAAATATCGCAGAAGAGCTTCTTGATTTAGTGGCCAAGAGTGAGACGTGCACCGGCGAAGATGTATTTAGTGCTGTTCAACACGCTGTTCCTAAATTAAATCTGCCTGGTCTAACAACCCTACCACAACAAAGTTCAAAATTTAATAATGATTGTGGTGTTGCTCACGCTGATAAATACTGCATTTTCGGGCAACAACAAGGTTATTATGTGGCAGGCGTCATTAGAGCGCAGTTAATAAAGTCACTTCCTCTTTCAATGAATAAACTAGGTACTCATCTTTTCGTGTTTACCACGCTGGTCTTGCTGTAAAATCATGGCTCAATCGTCGAAAATCTAGGTGGTGATGATTCCAAGCTCGGATGCAAAGAGCCCTAGGTTTTATTCTGCGATATTCAAAAGTTTTATAGAAGTGTTTCACAAACCATTCTTGAAGATTAAACCTTTGAAAGTTAGCACAATGGTGATGAATAAATAATCAGCACTCCGAATTAAGTTACACTTCCTTTTTATTGCTTTTGTTGCAATATCGCGTAACACACAAAACAACACTTCACAATGAGAAACATACTTGAAAACATCTTTCTCATTGTTAAAGTTCACATTTTATAAGGTGACTACGTTATGCGTCTTTCCATCATAACGTCCTAGACTTGACTTTATAAAGGTCCGACTCTCTAACTAACTAACTCTAATAATCGCTTATGCGCTCAAAAATCAAGAGTTACAAGTACGTCAAAGATCATAGTGAGAAAAGAAAGAATACACATAAGAATAATATCATTGCAACATAAACATATCGAAGTATCAAAGTACCTCTACATTAATGAAATCAAAGGTGAATGTTGTCTCAGAAATATGTCAACTACTTTGCAGAAACACAGTAGAATATTACTGGTATCGAGAGGTTCAGGTGAAGTGCGGTAATGGTTACGTAATTCAAGTACCATTACACTGGGAATAAGCTCATTTCCATCGCCACTGATGGCGCTCCAAATATGTCTGGCTGTAACGGGGGATTTGTGGGATGTCTAAAAACTAGGCTGAGTCCAGCTGAACCACTTCACTCAGTGCAATGTGTAATTCGTCAAGAGGCACTTTGTGCGAAGACTATGCAGTTTGACAGGATTATGAATGTCGTTCTTAGAACATTCTGTCCGCATCATTGAATCAAAGACAGTCGCGAGAGTTAATGGATTCACTGGAATCTGCCTTCAGTGATATACCCTACTTTTGTCAGGTAAGATGGCTGAGTAGCGATAAAACTCTTGAAAGTTTCCTCCTTTTGGTTGAACAGGTAAATCTCTTTATAGTTATGAAACGTAGGTCGGTTCCTGAGCTTTCTGAGCCTCAAAGGGCTGCCAACTTAGCGTTTATCACGGACACAACGAGTCATTTGCATATTATGAATGTTTAATTACAGGGTAGAGTTCACTTAATTATATCTCTATTTTTCTAAAACTCACCCAATGCTATAAAAGTGGACATATAGGGACGTTAGTTCCAGAACCGTAATTTCACGTATTTTACGTATGTGACGTGATTCGCAGCTAACATTAATAATGCTCTTGTTGCGTCATTTTTTCAGTCCCTCGACAACGTGGATGTAGCATTCGCAAAGTTATTCGGGGATTGGAGGTCACTTGCGACAGATGATATCTTCATGCCACCATGCTTGTTGGACGTCAGAACTGTGTCCGCACAGGTACAATTCGCCTCGATTGCTCTGCAATGTGACCGCTTGATTAGGGAGACGTTTATAATGACGAATGACGTCATTGAGTTCTATTTCTTCCTTCCACGTGTTAGATGTCCTAAACTACATGAAAAAGCAGCAGCTGCAGTGTGTGTGTTTCTCTGTTTATTTCTGTGAACAACTTTTTTCAGCCTTAAAGCTTTGCAAATCGAAACATAGATCACCTATCTAAGGGCTGTTCTTCGGTTGCACACCACAGGTAATAGTTGTTCGCACATTCTCTCGTTTTCATGAAAACATGAGAAATTTGGATCACAATGTAGATAAATCTAATATAAAAATGTCTGCGTTTTGTGTGTGATGCGACCCATTATGCTGTAAGTAATAAAATGTTATTGTGCTAAATTTTACCTGCTGCCAATGAATCCTTATCATTGTAGGGTTGTTCTTCATGTCCAGAATGTGCTTAACCTAATGTAATCTAGAACGGCACACACACACACACACACACACACACACACACACACACACACACACATACATACACGTTCGAAATAGGACTCAAACCTCCTGCCGCAGTATCCTAGCGCCCCATACCACCACGCGGAGACGGCGGCCAGCTGCTCTCCCGCTACACTGTGACGTATGCTTGTTGGTTTGTTGCCCTAAGTTACGTCACGTCTGCCCGGCTCGAAGCAACACCGACTCAAAGGAAGGCCTCGGCGCTTGTTCTTGACGTCACGTCAGGTAACACGGCGAACGCCAGGTCTGTTGCAGGCATACTCATAATGGTGGTGTCTCCCTTTCAGATGTGAAACTATTGGCGGTATTTGACCAACACACATTGTTCTTAGAGATTTCTGCAATCAATTAATTGTGCAATTCATAACACGTCTTAACAAATAGTGTACTCCTGAACTTAAATTTCCACCTGTTTTAAGGACTGACATACAAAAACAACTTTATGGTCCAGCTGCAACCGAATTCGTGCTTCTTTACCTTATTTGTAAATCTGAGGAAGTTACGTACAGGGTTTTTCAAAAATGACCGGTATATTTGAAACGACAATACAAACTAAACGAGCAGCGATAGAAATACACCGTTTGTTGCAATATGCTTGGGACAACAGTACATTTTCAGGCAGACAAACTTTCGAAATTACAGTAGTTACAATTGTCAACAACAGATGGCGCAGCGGTCTGGGAAACTCTATAGTACGATATTTTCCACATATCCACCATGCGTAGCAATAATATGGCGTAGTCTCTGAATGAAATTACCCGAAACCTTTGACAACGTGTCTGGCGGAATGGCTTAACATGCAGATGAGATTTACTGCTTCAGCTGTTCAATTGTTTCTGGCGGTACACCTGGTCTTTCAAGTGTCCCCACAGAAAGAAGTCACAGGGGTTCATGTCTGGCGAATAGGGAGGCCAATCCACGCCGCCTCCTGTATGTTTCGGATAGTCCAAAGCAATCACACGATCATCGAAATATTCATTCAGGAAATTAAAGACGTCGGCCGTGCGATGTGGCTGGGCACCATCTTGCATAAACCACGAGGTGTTCGCAGTGTCGTCTAAGGCAGTTTGTAGCGCCACAAATTCACGAAGAATGTCCAGATAGCGTGATGCAGTAATCGTTTCGGATCTGAATAATGGGCAACACGGCGAACGGAAACCCGAGGCCGCTGTTGGACACCTGCTGCACTAGCTGCACGTTGCCCTCTGTGGTTGCCGTACGCGGTCGCCCTACCTTTCCAGCACGTTCATCCGTCACGTTCCCAGTCCGTTGAAATTTTTCAAACAGATTCTTTATTGTATCGCTTTTCGGTCCTTTGGTTACATTAAACCTCCGTTGGAAACTTCGTGTTGTTGCAACAACACTGTGTTCTAGGCGATGGAATTCCAACACCAGAAAAATCCTCTGTTCTAAGGAATAAACCATGTTTTCCACAGCACACTTGCACGTTGTGAAAAGCACACGCTTACAGCAGAAAGACGACGTACAGAATGGCGCACCCACAGACTGCGTTGTCTTCTATGTCTTTCACATCACTTGCAGCGCCATCTGTTGTTGAAAATTGTAACTACTGTAATTTCGAAAGTTTGTCCGCCTGAAAATGTACTGTTGTCCCAAGCATATTGCAACAAACGGTGTATTTCTATCGCTGCTCGTTCAGTTTTTATTGCCGTTTCAAATATACCAGTTAGTTTTGAAACACCCTGTATGTACTGGGTTGCTTTTGCAAGAAACTGTGAACGTATTAGTGCTCTTCTTTAGGTATCTTGGTTGACTATGGGGTTAGGAGCACTGAATGTCAATGAAATATCTTGCGATTACACACGTTGGGGGAGGGGGTGGGGGACGGAAGAAGAGGCAAAATAGAGATACTTGTTTTATCAAATATTTTTTATTTTATTTTATCAAGTTTCTCCTTTGAGTTGCGAGAGGGGAATATTTATCTTTTCTAATGTGCATGCTTATAAAAGTTTAAGCTCAGCAGTGTTTTCGATGTATGAAGCTATTTTGTTTCGTGTTTAGAATTCCTTTCGTTGAGAACGACTCTAATCTAATGACTGGCAACACTTGGACATTTACACAAGTAAATTAGTTCACATTTCCAGTGTCGATGTCAAACGAAAATAAATAAATAAATAAGAGAAACCAGTTCATTGTAAGGGGATTGGGGTAAGTTTCGATAACGAAATGGATCAAGTAAATATAGTTACTTGAATGTAAAATTTCCGAAACTTGCAATGGGGCAAAGCATCTTCTCATATAGATCTACGTTTGTTTCGACAGGATTCAGTAACACAGAACTATGATCTTCAGTTGTAGCTTTACGATAGTAAGAAAATCTTTTATCTAAATAAAACTGCAGAACCCAAAACAATACCAAACATTTTGTCCACAAATAAGAGATTTAAAGTAATAAGCACGTCCAGGCGTTTCTGCCTGCAACAGAGCTAGCGTTAGCCGTGCCTAGCTGACGTGACGTCACCAACAAGCGCCGAGGCCTTCCTTTGAGTCGGTGTTGCTCGAAGCCCACGAGAAAGACAGACTGCGGCGCTTACGTCACTAAGGTAGGCTTCAGTTCGCACCTCTCACTCACTCAATAGCAGACAAAATACGTTTCTAAACCTGTTAACTCGCAACTGGGTGGGTGCATACTAACACGAATTGCATCTTCTACTAGAGTAGACTATTATGTCTCACTGATTACTTGTCGTACAAAAAAATTTAAGGGCAATTCTCGACATAAGAGGTGTAACACATCATATATAGCATTTACTCTCTTCTGCTTAACACTTCTAATGTCATACAAGATGTGGTGCCTTATGCAACAGATAATCATTTTGGCACGATTTTAATTTTATTATACCCCAGTGAAGTCGTAATAAATTATCAGTAGGTTTGTGTACTTCCTTCACTGTAGGACCGATAACAGTAAGACTCAATGTTAGTGGCTTCCACTGGAAGGTGAAATTCTCGTTTGTATATACACACCCATTTACGAATTACCACGTGTAGAAACGCAGTTTGTCCGCTGAGTCGAGCGACTTCGGCCTACGTTCGTGAAGTAAGCACAGCGGCCTGTCTTTCTCGTTGCTCTCGTGCCTGCCTCTACGGCGCTAGGACGAACGGGCGGCCAATTGATCGCCTCTACTATATAAGAACATCCCTCTTAAAGGGACATTATAAAATGAGTTGTAATATATAAGAAAATTAGTATAGCAGCGACCTGTGAATTCATAGAAATACTTACACTAATCCCGGACCACAATTGCTTCAGCCTCAACACCATGCTCTACCACTAACGTGATGGCTTGGCAATGGGAAATAAGTTGTCTGGCATATTAGCTGACATTCACATCAACAACACAGAACAAAAAATACTTCTCAGCTTCCGCCCGGAGTAGCCGTGCGGTTCTCGGCGCTACAGTCTGGAGCCGAGCGATCACTACGGTCGCAGATTCGAATCCTGCCTCGGGCATGGATGTGTGAAATGTCCTTAGGTTAGGTAGGTTTAATTAGTTCTAAGTTCTAGGCGACTGATGACCTCAGAAGTTAAGTCGCATAGTGCACAGAGGGAGCCAATACTTCTCAGCTAATCAACATGACTCAGACAACCTACAGTGGTGATACAGTATCGCTTGTTGGTGGTACAAACTGTGAAATTGATGCATTGGCAGCAGACTTCAGCAAAATGCATAAAAGTACTAAATTCACAGTTTAGCACGAAACAAATTTGGGGACAAATTTTCTATGTCTTCATATTTTTAATAGTAGCCATAAACTTCAATTTAGTATCTGTTGAAAACCAACCAGCATGAATGCTAGCATTGAAAAGTCATCATGTCGTCCCAGGCAACAAAAAATAGCTGTAATTCTCTGAACACAAAAGTAACTTTGACTCACAGAGACCTACAAACTTAAACAGTATAATTAAAAAAGATTTTGTGCACGAATTGACTCTCGATTATGGTCCATAAATGTTCTATGGGATTCAAGTCGGGCGATGTGAGTGGCCAAATCATTCGCTCGAAATATCCAGAACATTCTTCGCACCAGCCGCGAATAATTGTTGTCCTATGCCATGGCGCAGTGACGTCCATAAAAATTGCATCTTTGTTTGGGAACATGAAGTCCATGAATGACTGTAAATGCTGTCCCAGTAGCCGAACTTAAGTACTTCCACTCGATGATTCTTTCAGTTGGACCAGAAGACATAGTCCACTCCCTGTAAACAGGCCACACCATTGTGGAGCCACCACTAGATTGCACAATGTGTTGTTGACATCGGGGATCATGGCTTCGTCGGGTCTGCGCCACACTCGATCCTTACCAAAGGTAATCGGGGCTCATCTGACCAGGGTATGGTTTTCAAGTCCTCTAACGTCCAACCGTTATGGTCAGGAGCTCAGAAGAGGCGCTGCAGGTGAAGTGGTGCTGTCAGCAAAGGCACTCGCGTCGGTCGTCTGCTGCCACAGCCCATTAACAACAAATTTCGCCGCCCTGTCCTAATCAATACGTTCGTCCCCACATTGATTTCTGCGGTTATTTCATGCAGAGTTGCTTCTCTGGCAACACTGACAACCATACGGGAACGCCATTCATCTCGGTCGTTAAGTGAAGGCCCTCAGGCCACTGCGTTTTCCGTGGTGTGAGGTAACGCCTGAAATTTTGTATTCCCGGCAGACTCTTGACTCTGTGAATCTCGGAATACTGAATAATATAACGTTTCTCGAAATGGAAAGTCCCACACGTCTAGCTCCAAATGCTATTCTGCGTTCTAAATCTGTTGATTCTCGTCGTACGGCCATAATCACATCGCAGAACCTTTTCACGCGAAACAGCTAAGTACAAATCACATTTATACCAATTCATTTCCCTTTCATATCTTGTGTGCGCGGTACTACCACCATCAGTATGTGTGCACACCTCTATCCTATGACTTTTGTCTCCTTAGTGTAAAAGTCAATAACTTTTATGATATTAAAAATGAGAAAATTTTAAAGGGCTGTCATCATCAATGTTCAGACAGCACAGAAGGGTTTCACAGACTTTCTTAACCACATTTATTTTTCTACCGTTCTGTAAATAAGTTTGTAACGCTGTAATCTACGAAATACCGTTTATCTCTCTCTATGTAATGACCGAAATTTAATAGAAAATACTTTTTCAATTTTGCGTAACAGTAATATACGCTTCCTTTCACGAAATGCCATATCTTTGTAATGTAGCTAGCATCTTTAACACTATGTAGTGTGTAAACATCCTATATTTGTTCTCATAAATTGTAAGTGAATCAGAACATGTAGTACCCATTCGAAATTCATAATGTGAACCGACCAAAGTGATTAGTAATTTGAACCAACGTGTGTCATTGTGAGAACACAACCAAATTTAAGAATATGATTCAACGGAGGAAAACTGAAAAACACACACACAAAAAAACGTACTCCAGACTGACATATCACGCCAATTCACCTGAAAGTCAATGCGTGATATGTTTTGACGTAGGGTCTGATGACGAACTGTATAAATTCAAAACCACTTCAAATGGCTCAGTGCACTATGAGACTTAACGTCTGAGGTCATCAGTCACCTAGAACTTAGCACTACTTCAACCTAACTAACCTAAGGACAGCACACACATCTATGCCCGAAGCAGGATTCGAACCTGCGACCGTAGCGGTCGCGCGGTTCCAGACTGAAGCGCTTAGAACCGCTAGGCCACCACGCCCGGCTCGAAACCAGTAACAGTACTTTTGGAATAATGTAGCCTAAAACCAATTTTTGGCTTGCCGCTATAAACTGTAATAAATCGGCGTAGGTCGTATTGTAATTACCTGGAGAAGAGGGATTTGATTCTACCTGTCTCAACCATGCGAGCAACTACATGTCAGGAGGCGAGACGGTGACCGCGTCAAGCTGAGTTTTTTGGGTCTCTGTGTTCAAAATGTCTCGGATGTCAGCTAAAATGGTAGTTATGATGTTAATAAAGAAACAAAGGGCTCAGTTGTTTACTGGTCTGCTTTTGATGCTTTTCCACTTGTTTACATGACCATTCCGAGGAGCAGAAGCCCCCTTAAAGAAAGTGTAAAATACAGACGAGGCTTTTAACCTCACGCTGTTATCAATCAATTACTAGAACAAACGGTCTCACCAGTCGAACCTTCTATTAGCTAGAGTTCGCACACTGTAAGATCTAACGATGATATTTCAGGCCATGAATCAGGAAAAGAAGCCAGTTTCTGTAAATCTAATCGAACCCTTAGGCTTGGGATCTCACTGACTGGAGTGGAATTATGTTTAGTGGTGAGTCCCGCTTCGAACTGAGCCCCGATCGCCAGCGAAGACGTGTCCGGAGACACCCCGAACAGCTATTGGATACCAACCTGGTTGTTGCCCGCTATACGACCCGACCACCAGGAGTTATGGTCTGGGGTGCCAGTTCTCTTTATAGCAGGACCCTCTTTGGTTGTCATCTGCAGAACAGCTTCACCTCGACGGTCTTCTACGCCATGCTTCGTTGCCCTTCATGGCAAATCTTCCTCGACTTACATTTCAACAAGATAATGGACGCCGACAGATGGCGAAATTTTCTACCGCTTGTCTTCGTGTTTTCCACGCCTTACCTTGGGCAGAAAGGTGGCCGTATCTTTCCCCGACTGGGAACATTTGGAACATTATGGGCAGAGTCTTCCAACCAGCTTGGCATTTTGAAGATCTAACGCGCCAGCTGGACAGTTTGGCACACTATTCCCCAGGAGGAGACCCTGTCAAGCCGAATAACTGCTTGGACAATGGCTAGAGGTGAACCAACACGTTAATGACTTGCTCAATTTGTCAAGATCTTCCTTTGAATAAGTCGTCCAATTTTTCTGAAATTGTGATCCTTTGTTTGCCTGTACACGTACGTCACATCTACAGATTTCGGTCCCATTCAGATAATTCCTTCGTGGTGAGTCGTTTTTTAATTTATTTAATTAATTAAAACTTGGTAATTATCACCAAAATGTGATTTTCCGTTACAAGTATCCCCTTGTATGAATTTCGATGGTGCCACACACTGAATATGTCGGGGACGCAGTTTCCAATCACTCAGTGTTTGCCAACTTGCCGGATGAGAGAAGCCTTCCCAAAGCTGTCAAAACTAATGCAGTGGCCGCACTCACTTTCTGGGTAGATTTTTTATAGACAACACGCTCCTTCATTGGTTAGTACAGTCAATCTGCACTTAGGCGCAGTGTTGCAGTAATTTACATAAGTGAATATGACCAAAGAAGTCTAGGGAAAGTTACTGGTTTCAAAGGTATGTTGTAACTTTGTAATTTCTATAAATTACTTGTCTACTTCACACAAGCAATATTTGCTGCCACCTGCAGCCGTAGTTCATCTTGGGTAAGATCTTTGCGGTGAGTGTGGCCGCAGCCACTGGGGAGCGAGGCTGCTGTTACGGCCAGCATGGCTTATAAGTCTTGAGGTAAACGAAGCCTTCGTCTTCATTTTTTTCCGAGTGACTCTGCTCTGGAATGAAGTTGTGCTTTTGGGTCTGTGAGATATGGTGTGCTAAAGAGTGTGACTGCAGTGAATTATGCTGAGAAAGGTAGACACCGATCTGCAATTGCTACGGTTTGTATTCATGATCTGATACAGAGAAATGGGCATATTTTTTCATGTGCCTGTACTGGAAGACTCTGCAAGTCACTGTACAGTGCATGATGGAGCGTACCCTGTAACACTACTAGTCTCTTCGTTTCCATATATACGAACTTAGTGAGCTGTATTGGAAAAGTGGTATTTATTTATTTAAACTGACGTGATTAGGGCCACCAGACTCTCTCTCTTACTTGGGTCCCGGGTTTTTTTACATATACAGTACTTTTTTACATGAAATTCATCTGAGAAACTACAATGTTTATATTATTAAAATTATTTGGTGATTGCTCTGATGGGAATTGGTGTTTCTGCCATGTTGTTCACACAAGAGCATTAATATCAAGGAGAGAGGTGACAGTAGAGAAGACAGTGGTTATGGAACTCTCTGTGCATGTCAGCATGTGACCAGGATAGCTGTACATATTGTGGTGAAATAAGATCAAAGAGTCGAAGATCACTACTACAGGCATCCGGAAGCAGCTCCAAGCACCGAGACATTCCTGAGAAATACCTTGCAGGATGACATCTTTGAAATGGCAATATCTTGACTGACTGACAAACTGAATCACCACCACCTAGCCCCAACTGCTAAGAGCAGAAAGTTGAAATTTGGAGAAGATGTAATCTTATATTATAGACACCGTTTAAGATGAGATTTTTTGGAAATCAAACCCTAAGGGGGTGAAATAGGGGATGAAGTGCTGTTTTGCAAAATGCCGCTAGTAAAGCAATTTTGAAGCTAGAGCTGCAAATATTCGTATTTGGCTTCTCTCTTAGAAATAAAAGTCATCCATGTCACTGTTTTCAGAAATACAACCCCCCAAAGGGGTGAATTAGCGAGTGAAACGTTTAGTGAAAATATTTCATTGCGAAAGCATTTTTAAAGCTAAATCTTTGAAAACTGGTTTTTGGCTTCACCTTAGAGATGAGAAAAATAGGTATTTTAAATATTCAAGTTCCAGTGGTGTGAAATAGGGTCAGACTGATTCGCTGACTCATCATCGCCCAACCCAAGCCGCAAAGTACAGAAACATGAAGTTTGGAGAGGGTGTGGAATATCGTTTCAGAAAGGACTGCCCGAAATTCCTCTCCTAATGAGGTGAAATACGGGATGAAAATCTTCTTGAAATTATATCGCTATTAAAGGAATTTTGAAGCCAAAACTATGAAAACGAATATTTGGTTCCTCAATCAGAAAATAAAAATAGGTTTTTTCACCAGTTTTGGATATTCAATTACTAAGGATGTGAAATAGTTAGCCAAAATTTTTTTTATAATAACTGATTACTAAAGATCTGCTAAAGGATTTTAATGCAACATCTATCAATAAACCTTAAAATTAACTTCCCGGTTACAAATAAGAAAATGGGTGTTTCAGTGTTTCTGTAAATTCACCTCCTAATGAAGTGCAGTAGGAGATGAAAAATTTTAACAATGTATTTCGTTGCATTTAAAAAAAATAAACCTAAAATTTATGAACATTAGTATTTCACATCTCGGTTAGATATAAAAAAATATTTATTAGGGGATGGAAATCGCTATGGAAATATCTGCACAAGCACGCAAAAGGCATAATTAACGAAAACTTTGGACTCCAGCTATCAGTATTGCTTTTTGGTCAGAAGTACATTCGGAAAAGACCATGCTTATATGGCCTGAATAAGCGTGAAACGCTTAGAAGTTGTTGCAGTATGTGAACAACATAAAAATTCAATCTGCAAGCCATACCATTTATGGGAGCGCAGCAGTGGGCGCTAAGCTAGTTGGAGGTAGAAGTGTTTATACAAATTTCTTTTACAAATCAAAAAAGAAGAGGCTTTATATTTTTGTAGGGCATGAAGAGATGCATATTGCCGTTATGTGCTCAGCCAGTAGATTTTCATCTTCGTATTATTACACCTAGGATCTTTGGTGAGGGAGAGAAGTTGATATTTGTCCTATTTAGGATTAAAGATGATACGGATTCCCGATTTTCGTGATAACGAGCCTACAACGTCCAATCAGTACCTGTGTGATCTTGGATGGGTAGAGCTTTAACCCTATTGCTCATTTTGATAGTGTACAAAATTTGGTATTAAGATTCTCGATAACTGTCCTCAGTTTTATTGCCTTTGCACTTAGATACGTACGATAGGAGGGCATCTGCGTTCATGTTGTATTTGCAGTAATACAAAACTGATGACACATATAAAATCAGTGAAAAAGCAGTCTAGACCGCGATTGGTTTTAATAAAATACCCATAGCGATCTAGATAGTTCTTTCACTGATTTTGTGTAGATTACAAGATCGCTGTTCCCAAAAGTGTTACCAAATATTTTAGCGACACATAATTGACATAAACCGAAAAGATATAGGATCTGATAACGAACACTGTGGGACGCCTGGCACTACCTACCCTTACTGTTACTTTATTGTGCCGAGCATGAAGCATTTCTGTCGAGACATCAGATACGAGCGAAGCGAGAAATTTAAGCTGCGATGCTTGGCAAGGAAAATGGCGAAACCGACCGTGTCAAAGGTTTTGCCAAGTTCTTAAGAAGAACTTGATAGTTACCTTTTGTGTGTACATGGCAAGCTTAGATCATCTGTAACTTTTCTTAAGGCTTAGGTTTTTTGTGGTTAGGTAGTCTGCTAGCTGGTCCTACACTACATATACTAAGGCATCGACACTACAGGAAGAATGCAAATAGGGCGCTAATCAGAGGGTGCTGTGACAACTACCTTTGTAGGTAGTGGCTTGACTAGGCCCTGTTTCCAGGCTTCAGGAGAAACAATAGTATATTAGGAGTACTTTAAGATATCTGTCATAGTGGGCAGTAGATGCTGATCGGATACGCATGATGGCTTTTCTTGGCGGAAATGCAGGTAACATGCTTTAAGTAGAATTTTTCGTGGCTGCAGTCATTTACCCCCATGGGGTAATCGATGAGTATCTGTTTCGTTTGCAGTTCAAATATATTGCTACTAAAGGAGAATGAATTGCACTGTGGTATTCGTGGTTACGATTGATGTGGGGCAGATTCTGTTCTGGTTACATGCTGTATTGGATCGTAATCGAGTTAGGCAGCCGCTATTTCATTCAGCAATGAGTTTTTGCACTTTTTACTTTTTACGAATAACCCAAAACGATGGTCTTTGTGCGACAGTGGCGTGTTCACCAAGTGATTTATGTAATATTAATCTTACTGTCCTGTATTAAAGATGTGTTCTTTGGGATTTAGTAATCAAAAGGCAACACAGTATCTGATATTTTAATTTTTCATTCCTTTCACCCATTTAATAAAATTAAATATGCTTTTTCATGATGATGGCACAGAGTAGCCGTGATGCCTTACATTGATACTTCATGCAGGAATAACGAGAGAATGATCTTGTACCTTCTGCTCAGTTATTAGTTCGACGATAACCACTTCTCGTTTCGCACGCATTGTACGTCTACATCTAGAGCTACATATTTTTCTGCAGTTCACACTTAAACGCCGGGCATAAGGTTCACCGAACCATCTGCAAGGCATTTCTCTACCGTTACACTCTCGAAGAACGCGTGTGACAAGCAAACCCTTAAATTTTTCCGTGCAAGCTGCAACTTATCACTTTATGGCAATGATCGTTTCTCCCCATGTCCGCCAACATGGCTGAAGTGAACAAAATATTTTCACATTTGAAGGAGAGGAAAAGAGTCTGAAACTTCGTGAAAAGGTTTCTCCACAACGAAACCGCCACCGTTATAATGATTGCCTCCCCAATTCGATCATTATATTCTTGACTCTTCTCCCCTGTCTCTCATTAATACAAAAAGAGTTGCGCTTCTTTCGGCGTTTTCGATGTCCCTCGTCAGTCCTACCTGGTAAGGATCCCATACCGTTCAGCGATACTCAGAAAGGATTTCTATTATTTTAATATTTCTTTCAGGTACAGAAGGCAATTTGGCGCCGTGAAATGCGGACCAACAGTTGTTTCATTGATACGATGTTTTGTTCCAACGATGTATTATTACATACGACCAATCAAGGCCGTGAGTCATAACAGGACGCATAATTATGATACATTTCCTTCCTATTAGGCCAAATCCAGATGACGCATGTGGGATCCAAGGTTACAAACAGAGATGAGAACTTCGTTCAGTTGTATATTATAAAACAATTCCAGCCACCAAAGAGTATCCGATGTACCACGTATGTCCGTCTGTGTCGACCCATATCTGAAGCGCAGACATATCGCTTCATAGTATTATCTTTTGGGTCTTCATTCACTCAGTAAAGAAGATGGCTTTAAACAGCCCAATTTTATGCACCACTTGAATATTACTAATAGAAGTAAAAGTCTTTTTTTACAGGCGTCTTACAGATTTTATTGAGCAAAACAATTTTCAGTCTCATTGCTCGCTCGTCGAGACAATTCAGTGCTTTCGACTTTTTAAGATTTGTGTGAACCACTCAGGTCTGTACCAGAGATGTGCTTTGGGAACGTATGTGTCCATGTTGCATAGTGATGACGTGGGAACCAGTATTAATAGTAACCCCAAACATTTTGTAAATAGTGCAGTTATCTATAATGAATTACTGTCTGAAACAATCTACATAAATAACCAATCTGTACACTTGAAAAACGCGGAAAGATAATATCCAAAACTACAACATCAATCAGTCGCAATTGGTATCTATTGACATGTATAAGTACTGACGTATAAAAATTTTTACGCGTATGAAATGGAATTACCACGCAGATTCAGCCTTAGGCAAGGCAGATGGCAGAGTTGATTTTTTCGCGGGTTACTGGGCTATACACAGCTGCATTTGCATCTAAGTCTACATCTACCTCTGCATCTCCTACAGACACCGCAAGCCACCGATGGTGCACGGCGGGGCATACCTTGTACAACTACTAGCGATATATTTTCCTGTTCCACTCGCAAATAGAGCTAGTGGAAAATTACTGTCTGTATGCCTCCGTTCGAGCTCCAATTTCTCTAATACTCGTGGTTCTTACTGGAAATGAACATTGGTGGCAATAGAATCATTCTGCAGTTAACTTCAAATCCCGGTTCTATAAATTCTCTCATTAATGTTTCGTAGCACTAATGTTCTGCACCCCGTTTCCTTCACAATTCATTTTCCCAAAATTCTCCCAATAATCCGCAGTCGACCATTCGCCTTCCCTACTACTTTTCTTACGTGCTCGTTGTACATGTACCGACAAACAAATGATTAAAATTTCAGAAAAATTGGATGATTTATTCAAGAGCAAGACAATCACAAACTGAGCAAGTCAATAACGCGGTAGTCCACTACTGGCGCTTACGCAACTAATTATTCGGTTTGGTATTGTTTGAGTTCCTGGAGGTCCTCTTGAGGCATACCGTGCTAAATTCAGTCCAACTGGAGCGTTAACTAATCAAACCATCAAAATGATCCAAATGTTCTCAATTGTGGAGAGATCCAGCGACTTCACTGGCCAAGGTAGGGTTTGGTAAGCACGAAGGCAGGCACCAGAAGCACCCACCGTGTGTAGGCAGGTTTTCTCTTGCTTAAATGTAAACATAGGATGGCTTGCCATGAAGCTCAGAAAAAAACGGGGCGTAGAACGTTAACGACACACCGCTGTACATTAAGGGTGTCGCGGATGACAACCAAATGGGTCCGGCTACGGAAAGAAATGGAACCCTAGACGATCAGTCCTGGCTGTAGGGTCATATAGCGGGCGCGTTCAGATTGGTATGCCGCCATTACCAGTGGTGTGTCTAGACACGTCTTCTGCTTGCAGCGCTATTGTATGAAGTAGTATTGCCGTCAGTGATAATTCCTGCTATGAGCTACGAAGGCGTGTCTGGTGACACACCGATTCTTTTTCCTACACATCTGACTTTGATTTTTCTACATCTAGAATAAACTCCCATTAATGACACTAACTAGAATTTTTTTAAAGTGAGCTTGCGGTGTACCTGTCTAGTTTGTGAGTAGATACGTCAGAAGTGAAAGTACAGTACTGGCCATTAAACTTGCTACACCAAGAAGAAATGCAGATGATAAACGGGCATTCACTGGACAAATATATTATACTAGAACTGACATGCGATTACATTTTCACGCAATTTGGTTTGCACAGATCCTGAGAAATCAGTATCCAGAACAACCCCCTCTGGCCGTAATAACGCCCATGATACGCCTGGGCATTGAGTCAAACATAGCTTGGATGGCGCGTACAGGTACAGCTGCCCATGCAGCTTCGAAAAGGTACCACAGTTCATCAAGAGTACTGACTGGCTTATTGTGACGAGCCAGTTGCTCGGTCAACATTGACATGGCGTTTTCAGTCGGTGAGAGATCTGGAGAATGTGCTGGCCAGGGGAGCAGTCGAACATTTTCTGTATCCAGAAAGGCCAGTACAGACCTGCAACATGCGGTCGTGCATTATCCTATTGAAATGAAGGGTTTCGCAGGGATCGACTGAAGGGTAGAGTCAGGGCTTTTAACACATCTGAAATGTAACGTCCACTGTTCAAAATGCCGTCAATGTGAACAAGAGGTGACCGAGGTGTGTAACCAATGGCACCCCATACCATCACGTCAGGTGATACGCTAGTATGACGATGACGAATACACGCTTCCAATGGGCGATCACTACGATGTCGCCAAACACGGATGCGACCATCATGATGCTGTAAACAGAACCTGGATTCATCCTAAAAAATGACACTTTGCCATTCGTGCACACAGGTTCGTCGTTGAGTACACCATCGCAGGCACTCCGGTCTGTGATGCAGCGTCAAGGGTAACCGCAGCCACGGTCTCCGAGCTGATAGTCCATGCTGCTGCAAACGTCGTCGAACTGTTCGTGCAGACGGTTGTTGTCTTACAAACTTCCCCATCTGTTGATTCAGGGATCGAGACGTGGCTGCACGATCCGTTACAGCCATGCGGAGAAGATGCCTGTCATCTCGACTGCTAGTGATACGAGGCCGTTGGAATCCAGCACGGCGTTCCGTATTACCCTCCTGAACCCACCGATTCCATATTCTGCTAACTGTCATTGGATCTCGACTATCTCGACTAACGCGAGCAGCAATGTCGCGATACGATAAACCGCAACCGCGATAGGCTACAATCCGACCTTTTTCAAAATATGAAACGTGATGGTACCCATCTCTCCTCTTTACACGAGGCATCACAACAACGTTTCATCAGGCAATGCTGGTCAACTGCTGCTTGGGTATGAGAAATCGGTTGGAAACTTTCCTCAGGTCAGCACGTTGTAGGTGTCGCCACCGGCACCAACCTTGTGTGAAAGCTCTGAAAAGCTAATCATTTGCATATCGCAGCATCTTGTTCCTGGCGGTTACACTTCGCGTCTGTAGCACGTAATCATCTTGGTGTAATAATTTTAATGGCCAGTAGTGTATCTTATATCCCCCTACAGTTAATTAACGACGTTACGTTCACGTACTCCACAGCATCATCAGCAAACACCGGAGAGAGTTGCTGAGTTGCTCATCCTGTCCTTCAGATCACATAAATACATAGGGTAAGAGCTGTCCTATCGCGTTTGCTTGAGGCACTTCAGACGGCACCTTTGTCTCTGATGAGCACTCGCTGACATGGTCAATGTACTGGTTTCTGTTACTTATGAAGTTCTAGAACCGCTCACCTGTCTGTTAACGTACTCTGTACGCTCGTACCTCTATTAACTTACAGCAGCGGGGCTTAGAGTCAAACACTTTCCGGAAATCTACATATATGAAAACCGCCTATTACCCATCAACCACATTTTGCAGTATATGATTTGCGAAAAGTGCAAGCTGAGTTTCACACGAGCGATGCTTACTAAAACTGTGCTTCTTCGTGGACAGAAACTTTTCCATCTCAAGGAAATTTATCATTTGCGAACTGAGAAGATGTTGAAGAATTCTGCGGCATACCAATGTTAAGGATATACGTCTGTAATTTTGTGGCTCTCTCCTTTTATCCCTCTTATATAGATGAATCACTTTCCAGTGGCTTGAGACTTGGCGCTGGGCGAATGGTTCGCGACAGTTGCAGCCTAAGCAAGGGGCCAGTGCTGTAAAGTACTAACTGATGATATTTTCGCGAAAGTCAGATGGTACATCGCCAAACACATACAGTCTATACACCAAGTGAATAATCGTTTTGGTACCACTTCCGCCAATGATTTTAGAAATTCCGATAGAATTTTATCTATCCCTGCTGCCTTATTCGATCATAAGACTTCCAATGCTCTTTTAAAATATGATTCTAATACTGAATCCCCTATCGCTTGTACATTGGCTACTGTTTCATCTTTTGTCTCGATATCAGACAAGTCTTTAGCCTTATAGTTCCTATCAACGTACTCTGTCCACCCATCCATTCTCTCCTCCTCATTTAAGAGCGGAATTCCCACTGCCATCTTTACGTTACCACCCTTGCTTTTAAGTACACCGAAGGCTATTTTGAATTTTCTATGCTAAGTCAGTCCTCCGACTTATATTTTTTTCGATTTCTTCACATTTTTCATGCGTCATTTTGCTTTAGATTCCTTACACTTACGATTTATTTCATTCCTAAGAAACTTGTATTTCTGGATTTCTGAATTCCTCCCAATATCTTTGCACTGCATTCTTTCAACATTAAGCTGATGTATCTCTTCTGTAACCCATGGTTTCTTCGCAGTTACCTTCCTTATAGCTATGTTTTTCTTTCCAGCTTCTGTGATTGCTCTTTTTAGAGCTGCCCACTGAGCTATTCCTTATAGCAGTATCAATAGCCTAAGAGAATTTCAAGCGTATCTCTTCATTCCTTACTACTTCCGCATCACACTTCTTTGCGCATTGATTCTTCCTGAACAGTGTCTTATACTTCAACCCACTCTTCATCACTACTAAGTAGTGAACTGAGTTTATACCTTCTCCTGGATGTGCCTTACAATACAGAACCCGATTTCGCTATGTCCGCCTGACCATCATTTAATGTAACTGAAATAGTCCAGTATCTCCTCCGTTTTCAATTTATCTATGTTTAGATACATTGAAAACGACTCAGAAATGCATGGCAGAGGGAGCTTAACGTAGCATCATATTTTAGGGTCTTGTTCCGTTCCAGTTGGGTATGGAGGGCGGGAAGAATGACTGTACAACTTTCTACGTCCACGTTGTTATTAGTCTGATCTTGTCTTACTGGTTCCTAGATGAACGGTACGCAGGAGGCTGTACTTTATTTCCAGATCCCATAGCACTGGTTCTTATAACTCTGTAGGCAGTGTTTAGTGAAATAATTGACGTCTTGTCTCAAATCTTTGCCTATTTAGGTATTCCAACATATCTTCGAAATATTCCAGTGGGTGAAACTTACCTTTGTCCACTCGCGGCGTCCTCCTTTGCATATATTTTATAGCACCTGTTAGTCGTATTTGAGCACTATTCTAAAATTTGAGACACAGAAGGACAAAGTGAGTGACCGTTACAAAACATTATCATGCAAACACCAGTCCAGCTTCCAACGTGACATCGCCTCCTACTAAGTTTTCTCTTCTTCCACAGGATAACCACAACATTTATGAAATACTATGTAACATCAGTATGACGTTATTGTAAAGTTTATTATCTAATGCCATTTAGCCTGAAAATGAGGTATTCCCTTGAAACATGTCGCTAAATAAATAAGTAATACAATAGTTAACAAAGTTTGTAACTGGTAGCGGTAATTTAAAAAACCTTTACAAATTTCTTGAGACAGTTACGGTCGAAAAATAGTCAAAATGACTTCAAAAGAGTAAAGAAAACAGAAGACAGTTTATAGGATTGGTCGACCTGGAAAAACTGTTCCACAATGTCAAACGGGGAACGGTATTCGAAATCATGAGACATGTAGGGCTAACCTGTAGAGAAAGTCGGATAATATACGATATGGACAAAAGCCAAGAGGGAGAAATAAGAGTCAAAGATTAAGAGCGAAGTGCTAGAATTAAAAAGAATGTAAGACAGGGATGACGTTTTTCGTGCATCCTGTTCAATCCGTACATCGAAGAAGCAATGACGGAAATAAAACAAAGGTGAAAGTATATCAACGGTAAAGTTCGCTGATGACATTATTACCTTCAGTGAAAGTTAAGAAGTATTACAGGATGTCGTGAATGGAGTGAACGGTCTAATGAGGACAGTGTATGAACTGAGAGTAACGCGAAGAAAGCCAAATTTCATAATAAGTAACAGAAATGAGATCATCGTGAAACTTAACATTAGAACTGTTGATTACGAAGTAAATGAAGATAACGAATTCTGCTACCTAGGCACTAAAATAGCCCATAGGGGAAGGAGCAAGGAGGACATCAATAGCAGTCTAGTACTGGCGAAAAGGGTATTCTTGGTCAAGAGACGTTTCCTAGTATCAAACAAAGGCCTCAGTTTGAGGAAGAAGTTTCTGAGACTCTACATTTGGGTAACACCATTGTTTGGCGATGAAACACGGGCTGTGGGAAATTCAGAAAAGAAGAGAATAGAAGGGTTTGGTTCTACAGAATAATCATAAAAATTAAGTGAACTGATAAGGTACGGAGTGAAGAGGTTCTCCACAGAATTGGCGAGGAAAGGAATATATAAGAAACACTGGCAAGAGGAAGGAACAAGACAACACGATATCTCTTAAAACATCAGAGAATCACTTTCACTAGAGGGCACTGAAGTGGGTAGAAACTGTAGAGGAAAACAGGGATTGTAATACATCCAAGAATAAATTGAGGGGTAGCTTACAGGTGCTACCCTAACCTGATATGAAGAGGTTGACTTGGGAAAGGAATTAGTGGCGGGTGGTATCAAACGAGCCAAAAGTCTGATGACTCAAACAAAATGCAGATGCGAATGTAGAAGTACAAGTAAGTGAATTTAGAGGTCTCTGCGTAACAGAATTTACACTGTTGTCTAGGTATAGGATCTCTGGCTAGTAATCAAATCTCCTGGATCCGAATCAAAACTCCGCTACAATTCGGAGTAAAAATAATCAACAATGGCGTCTCGTTCTGCCAATGCCGTTGTAGAGACCAGAGCAACAGACAGAGTTTTAGATCAACTTCCTGCCTTTGACGTGGAAAACGGCCCCTAAAATGTGGAAGCATCGCAATGATCAAAGAAATGAGGATACAGAAAGCAATAGAAGCCACTCCAATAACGACATATACTGTGTGTCGACAGGACACGTGGCCTGTTACTGAAAAATTGATAAAACTTTCCAGATTCTTTTATCATTCGGCTGCCAATGGGATGATATCCTTGAGCCAAAGATTAAACAAGCAACGACAATGGCACATTCTAGGAGGCGTATCGTGGAATGTGAGAAGTTTTAATGTGGTAGGGAAGCTAGAACCTCTGAAAACGCAAGTGAAAAGGCTTAATATACCTATACTGACGGTCAGTGAAGTGAAATGGAAAAGTGATACGGGTTTGTAGTCAGACGTATATAGGGCAACATAAAAAAAGAAGCAAAAAAAAGTGTAAAAGTTAGTAGGAATAGAGCAGAGAGAGAGTTGCAGTGAACAGTTTAGTGAGATGATTAATCTTGCGAGAATCAACAGCAAGAAGACGAAGATCAGTAATTTCGGGGAACATAATGACATCACAAGCAGAACTGAAAGAGTTGAAGTATATCAGGGCAATGAATGAGTATTACAGTGTGTCAAGGGTGGTGAAAATCTGATAAATAAAGGGGACTGGTACGCTGCAGTATGGAAGGGAAGAAAGAGATAGGGGGGCTATGCACTTGATAGTAGAACTGAATGAAGAGTTTTTTTTTTCAAAAACGGGTTTTCCGTGGTTTTTGTGCTCTCGGTACTTTGTTGTATGTCCCTAGACCTATTACATGTGTCAAAACCTGCAGAAACAGTTTCAACATTCATTACTAGAAGGTACGTGGTCTTAATGCTAGCAAATGGTTCAGGTGGCTCTGTGCACTATGGGACTTAACATCTGAGGTCATCAGTCCCCTAGAACTTAGAACTACTTAACCCTAACTAACCTAACGACATCACACACATCCATGCCCGAGGCAGGATTCGAACCTGCGACCGTAGCACCACCGCCGTTATGGACTGAAGCGCCCAGAACCGCTCGGCCACAGCGGACGGCTAATGCTAGCAGAGCTTCCTTCAATATTTCTGTCAGATTTTAAAGATGCAACACTATAAGATCTATAATGCAGTATGATGCAAGTGTCGCATAGTCATTCACCTCAAACAGCTATTCAAAATTCTTAATCTGAAGCACAAGAGTGGAAAAAATGTCGATGTGTTCAAAAGAGGAAAAAGCGTGGCACACGTATGATATGCCATACTTCAGCTGAAAGGGCAGCCATGTTTGTCAGTTACGAAATAGTGATATCTGTTGACGATTTTTTCACTTCTTCCTGAACAACACTCGGAGCCTTACAGTAATTTTTTGCGACTTATGATAGCATTAATGGAGTTGTGTAAGAAATAGCAGACAATACTGAGGGATTCCTTTATGAATTTAGTTTTGTTATTATCTTGTACAGAATTCTAAGAGAAATGAGAAATGGTTTTATCCGCTACAGTTCTAATAGTTAAAATATAGCAGCTGTATTTTCGTACTTGTATTACGACAGATAAAATATAATGGTTTTGTATTAAAGAGACATGGTACAAAACTTTCTTAGCGGCGCCTACAACCTTCCGGTTTCTTGGTATGAGAGTTAGCCATATCGGACCAGGCTGTAGACTGATGTCTCCCCTCCCATAAGAAAAGAAAAGGAACAATACGTCTGCAGAAGTGAGTGAGTCTCTCTTGTTTAACTAGAGCTTTGATATGAGATGAGGTGCTCGTTTCAAGCCAAACTAGGTTCGTTTCTCGCGTCGTCACCGATCGAGCCGTTTCTGGGAGACCTGGGCTGACGTTGTTTACCTGCGACCGCAGACTAGCAAGTCCGCCGTCCGCGTGGCGCTCCTCCCTTTGTTCCGCGTCGGCCGGCATTCTCACGCGGACCACGCGCGCTGGCTAACGAAGGCGCGACCGCCGGCTTCTCGCACGCGCGCCTCCGCTGGCGACGCTAGGGGCCTAGGGACACAGGAGGCCGCCCTCTGCCGCCTGTAGCAGCGTCGTCTGTCTGTAAGCGTGACAGGCGCCGCAGCGTCCCGCTCTTGCAGTTGATCGTGGCATCCATGCTAGTGCAACTCTCGGGGCACCTGCTTCATTGCGTAATAATGACCTGAAGAACATTCTGCAAATGAGATTGCTCCGAAAACATCTTAGAATATTGGTGAAGCATATCGGGCCCACTGCAAATAGGACTAACAGTGCAGCGGTCCATTTACATACGTTTTTTATTTGTTATTTTATTTGTTTCTTTTTTTATTCCTCGGTAAAGTGTAAACTCCGCTACAGCCGGTCCCAACCTTGGTTGAGGAGGGGGAGGGCATCATCTCGTTAAAAAAAAACTTGGTTTACCTGGCCCAGGTGACAGTACCTCGAGAGGGCCCCTTGCCAGGGTGTAGGTGAAGCAGCGGGAACTAGTATCAACTTGATGCACAGAGCAAATCATGCTTTCGATCGATCAAAATCAAAGACTCGTGGATGAAACCAATCACAGTCTGGTTCTTCGGTCGTGATACTGCAATGTGGAAAGGAAGGGGAGAGACAACCACATTAATACATTTCCCGAATGTCGAAAGACGGAGCATTGATGGCACCTCTTGGAGTAAGAAATTCGGGAGGTAAACTGCTCCCCTGTTCTGATCTCCAGGTAGGATGTATTTCAGGGAGCGAGGGATGTTGGGGAGCGGTCACCAAAGGAGATGACCATTTTGATTTGAGTATCGGGACATGGAACATAAGAACGCTTCGAAGAGCAGGAAAACAGGAAAATCTGAATAGAGAAAATGGCTCTGAGCACTATGGGACTTAACACTGAGGTCTTCAGTCCCTTAGAACTAAGAACTACTTAAACCTGACTAACCTAAGGACATCACACACATCCATGCCCGAGGCAGGATTCTAACCTGCGACCGTAGCAGCCGCGCGGTTCCGGACTGAAGCGCCTAGAAGCGCTCGGCCACCGCGGCCGGCAGAAATGGACAAATATGAAGTGAACATAATGGGTTGGAGGAAAGTTATGAAGGTAGACAGTTGTGAATTAGTGGCAGGTAATTACGCAATGTTTTATAACGGTGGAAAAAGTTCTGAACGTGGTATGTCAGCAATGATGGGGAATGAAATAGTGTAAAATATGACTGAAGTATTATGTCATATTGAGCGTTTAATGTTCGCGAAAATAAGCGCAGGACCAACGCTCATTTCTATAGTTCAAGTGTACATGCCAAGATTGGACCATGACATCGAAGAAGTGGAGAAAATGTACGATGAAACAGAAGACATCTCCGCTCTGAAGGCAGCTAACAGGTTCAAATGGTTCAAATGGCTCTGAGCACTATGGGACTTAACATCTGTGGTCATCAGTCCCCTAGAACTTAGAACTACTTAAACCTAACAAACCTAAGGACATCACACACATCCATGCCCGAGGCAGGATTTCAACCTGCGACCGTAGCGGTCGCGCGGCTCCGGACTGAGCGCCTAGAACCGCGAGACCACCACGGCCGGCAGCTAACTGGAAACACCATAATCGTGGGTGACTGGAATAGTGTTATTGGACAAGGTAGTAAAGCAAACATCGTGGGACAAGAAGGATTGGGAAGAACAAACGACAGAGGAGGGATGCGAATGGAATTCTGTCACTGAAACAACTTGATATTGATGGACGTTTGGACTGCATTTTAAAGGTGGAAGAGCCTAGTAGATATTAACAGATATCATACTGACTACAGTCTTGTCAAACAGAAATTTAAGAACAATGTGAAAGATGCTAAGACTATGCCGACTGTTCACATCGACTCAGACCACAACCTATTGGTTCCAAACATCAGTAGAAGGTTGAAGAAGGTCCGAAAGCGTGGAAGGAGGAAGTAGATAGGGGACCTTTAAAGGCCAAGAGAAAACAATGAGGTTGTAAGAGAATTTTTGATGCATAGTTTAAGTGAGGCGAGAGATGAAAAAACGAGTGCATAAGTGGAGTGGCAGAAAGTTAAACTGGTTTTGTTGACTACTTTAAAGAGTGTAGTTGGGAGTAAAGCAAAGACAGACAGGTGCCTTACGCAGTACATTAGGAAGACAGCGTTCAGGGCTGGAAAGAAGGTCAATATGCATTCGGTGGGTCAGCCAGGGGGTCTCATCCGAAATGTAGAGGCGGCCTTGCCTGCTGCTATCTGACGTGCAATGTGGAGTCGCCGCTATGTTATGACTGACATGAGCACCAACGATGCCTGTCGCATGGGTTCTGAGGCCAACCTCAATTCACACAGGTTGCTAGCGGAGATGGTGGAAGCTGCTGGCATAGCGCATTAGGGAAAGCTGTTGGCACTGCACGTGGGGTGCAAGTAGAACTTGCAATATGCAGTTGATCGGGGCCCATTGGTTTCGAGCTCAGTGATGACTCTCAACCAAAGGCTTCATAGATTTTGTGATGACCTTGGCTGCAGGTTTCTAGACCAGCGTTATCGAGAGGGACTACACAAAGGAAGTAGCTACTCGAGTAGGAGAGTACTCGTGAAGTGAACACGGGGATTTCTTAGGCTAGGCGATAGATTGAAGTCGATGAGCACTCGCCAGTTGCTACGCAGATAGGGACGTCAGAGCGCGGTTAGAGTAAAGACACTTCAACTGTCAAAATGTTATCGGTAAACTGCCCTCCAGTGAAGAACTGCCGCTAATATTATTCCTGAGACCGATAGCTGGCTAAAACCTGAAGTAGAAAGCTCTGAGATCTTTAGCGAGTGATGGAACGTATATCGGAAAGGCAGATTAGATGCCATATCAGGTGGAGAGTTCATTGCAGCTGACAAAAATATTGTCTCTGTTGAGGTTGAAACTGAATGGAACACAGAGGTTACGCTATCGCGTATAACAGTTCTAGGTGAAACCAAGTCAATTGTTGGATATTTTTACCGGCCATCCGATTCCGCTGTGACAGTTGTAGACTCATTCAAAGAACGTCTACTGTCAGTAGCGACTATATACCCACATCGTGCAATACTATTTGGAGACGACCTTAGCCTACCGACTATATAATGAGCCGTTTGTGGATTCCTTGCAGGGGGTGCAGGTGGAATGTTTTGCGAAGTACTTTTGAACACGTTTTCAGATAACTGTACTGAACGGCTAATTCGGCAGCAGACAGGCAAAAAAAATATGTGCGACGTTTTAGCTACAGACACCTTATCGGTAGCATCAATACAGAGATGAGGACTAGTGGTGGTATGATTACGGAAGTTAATAAGTCAGTCAAGAAGTCTAGGGCGGTGTTTCTGCTAGAAAGAGCAGATAAGCAGTTGTTATCATCCCATTTCGACATTGAATTGACTCATATAATTCCTGTATGTTGGAAGTATCGGAACTGTGGACAAAGTCCAAACACATTGTAAATCGTGCCACATGTAAATGTCGTGTGACTAGGGCCTCCCGTCGGGTAGACAGGTCGCCTGATGCGAGTTGACGCCACTTTGGCGACCTGCGCGTCGATGGGGATGAAATGATGATGATTAGGACAACACAACGCCCAGTCACTGAGCGGAGAAAATCTCCGACGACCCATCCGGCAATAAAACCCGGGCACTTAATTTTGACATTCTGTCGCGTAATCGCGCCACGAAGAAGTATGTTCCTGGTAAGCTGATTACGGATGATGGAATATAGCCGCCGTGGTTTCGCAACGATATTCGGAAAATGATAAGGAAGCAAAGGTTTCTGCACTTTTGTTTCAAAAGAAAACGCTCAAATAAAGACAGGCAAAAATTAGTAAAGATTCATACGTCTGTGAGAAGATCTATGAGCAAGATACAACAACCAGCACAGTTATACCTCAGCAAAAGATCTGGACGAGAACCCGAGAGAGTTGTGGGCCTCTGCCAGGCACGTGATTTGCAGAGGATCCATGTAGATGTAGATGTAGATGTGAATTCGCTAAGTGAGTCTAAGGCTTCTACCTAGTCGCTCGTTGAGCACCCTGGTGTGACAGTGAAAGATAGCAAAACGAGAGTTGAAGTTTTGAGCTCTGCTTTTAAGAAATCGTTCACGCAGTAAACTCGTACAAACATACTGTTGGTCGTACATTGCCAAGAGTTCTGTACAGCTGAGATAATAATAAGCACCCCTGACGTATAGAAATAACTGAAAAAGTTGAGAATAAGTAAGTCGCCAAATCCGTATTGAATCCTATTTCGGTTTTACGAAGAGTACTCCACTGCACTGGACCCTTACTCAGCTTCCATTTATCACCAAACCCTTGCCCAGCGCAGAGTCCCAAGAGACTGGAAAAAAAGCGCAGTTGATTCCTGTATATAAGACAGGTAAAAAGACGAACCAACAAAATTACAGACCGATATGCTTAACATTGGTTGGTACAGAATACTGGAACATATTCTCAGTTCGAATATAATAAGCCGGCCGGGGTGGCTGAGCGGTTCTAGGCGCTACAGTCTGGAACCGGGCCACCGCTACGGTCGCAGATTCGAATCCTGCCTCGGACATGGATGTGTGTGATGTCCTTAGATTAGTTAGGTTTAAGTAGTTCTGAGTTCTAGGGGACTGATGACCTTAGAAGTTATGTCCCATAGTGCTCAGAGCCATTTTTTGTAAGTCCTAAATTAATTTTTTTTCTATTTTCTTGACTTTTTCAATTACTGTGGCTCCTCAATTACGGATCTGATCCCATTACTTTATTTAAATTTTTTATTCCAAATAACCTGAGGAATACCCTCCAGAAACCGGAGGAAAACCCTCGTGACTCACCCTGTATGTAAATGGCTGAGTGGACAGTGTCCAAAGTTCAATAACGTCTTTCTCGGATGATGCTTTTGTATACGAAGAAGTCTCAACGCTAGCAAACTGCATCTAAATGCATAAAGTCTTGCAGAGAATCGATGGTTGGTGCACGGAATAAAAGCTGACTCTCAACATAAACTAGTGTAGCTATTGGGTGTAAATAAGTAGAAAGACCTAAAATGAAACTAATCCCATGTAAGTCAGATATCAGACTGACATTCATTGGCAGAATCCTGAAGAAGCTTACAAAACGAGCGTTCGACCAAAGCTTGATTACTGCTCATCAACTTTGATCTGTGCCATACAGGAGTGAAACAGGAATTAGAGAGGATCCAAAGAACCGAAGTGGGTTTCGTTACCGGTTCGCTTAGTGAGGCCGAAAGCACCACAGAGATGCTCATTGGACTACCGTGGCAGATGCTGCAAGAGGGGCGTTCTGTATAATGGGAAATTTAAAGTTCCGAGAGTGTATGTACAGAAAGTAGTTAACCAATATGATGTCTCCAGGCACGCATATCACGAACGGGAAATGAGGGAGAGATCCGAACTCACGTGAACACCTATTAGGAAAAGGGTAGAGTCACAATGGTTCCAAAGTACTTCCCGCCACACACACCGTAAGGTGCCTTGCAGAGAGTAACTGTAGCTGTAGATGGAAATATTGATTTCCATTCTTGATAACTCATTCCTGTCATATATTTACTCGCTGATAAACGTTCAACTTACAGGGTGACAATTATCGACCTATATGAAAAAAACTTACCGCATGGACGCATCTTATTCAGCATGTAAACGTAACTACAGATATCTGGAGTTAAGTTATGACATGTTCGATATGCTTGTCATCATTGGCGATGTTGTGGCTCAGACTAATAGCGAAATTCAGCACGACCCACTGAAGTGTCGGAACATCGATGCTGTCAGTGACCTCCTGAGTGGATGTTTTCAGCTCGGCAATCATTTTGGAGTTATTGTTGTACACATTGTCTTTAACATAGCTCCACAAAAAGGAGTCGCATTCGTGCAACTCGGGAGAATATGGAGGTCAATCGAGGCCCATGCCAGTGGCCTCTGGGTACCCCACAGCCAGAATGCGGTCCCCAAAGTGCTCCTCCAGGACATCAAATACTCTCCTGCTTCGACGGGGTCAAGCTCCGTCTTGTATGAACAACATCAAGGTCACTTTCGGTAATGAGTATGAAATCGTCTTCCAAAAGCTTCATGTACCGTTCGGTACTCACTGTACCATCAAGGAATACAGCGCCAGTTATTCCGTGTCTGGACATTACACACCACACAGTAGCCTGTTAGGGTTAACAGATTTCTCGATCGCAGAATATGGATTCTCAGTCCACCAAATGCGCCAGTTTTGCTTACTGATGAACCCATCACGTGCAAATGACTGGCAACAAGAAGGAGCGTACCCATGTGTATACTAATTACCATCATGCCCAGCGGCCATCGGTCCAGTTTTGAACGTCCTAATTCAAACCGTTCTGAACTTTTGACAATTTTGTTTCATATAGTACAATAACTGTTACCCTGTAACTCGAACACAAGATCTTACTCTCTGTCACTCATATTATAAAATTTTACTTCGAGGTGGCGTCTGTTGAGATCCAGGAAAACGGCTAAGTCTTGAAGCAAATGCCAGAGATACATCTACACTCAAACGCCAAAGAATCTGGTATAGAAACGCGTATTCAAATACGGAGACATGTAAACAGGCAGAATGTGGCGCTGCAGTCGCGAACGCCTATATTAGACTACAAGTGTCTGGCGCAGTTATTAGGTCGGCCACTACTGATCTAACGTGGTGTTATAATCGGCGCACGAGAGACGGGACAAATCATCTCCCAGATAGCTATGAAGTGGGGACGTTCCCGTTAGAACATTTCACGAGTGTACCGTGAATATCAGGAATCGGGTAAAACATCAAATCTCCGACATAGCTGCGGCCGGAAAAAGATCCTACAAGAATGGGACCAACGCCGACTGAAGAGAATCGGTCAACGTGGCAGAAGTACAATCCTTTCGGCAGATTTCAATGCTGGGCCATCAACAAATGTCAACCTGTGAATCGTTCAACGAAACAACATCAATATAGGCTTTCGGAGCGGAGGGTCCACTCGTGTACACTTGATGACCGCACCACACAGCCTTACGCCCCGCCTGGTCCCGTCAACAGCGCCGTTGGACTGTTCATGACTGAAAACGTGTTGCCTGGTGAGACGAGTCTCGTATGGAGCGGACAGACACGTACGGGCATGGAGACAACGCCATGAATCTATTGACCCTGCATGTCAGCAGTGCACTGTTCAAGCTGGTGGAGGCTCTGTGATGGTGTAGGGCGTTTGAACTTGGAGTGATATGGGACGCCTGATACGTCTAGATGTGAGTCTGGCAGGTGGCAGGTGACAGGTACGTAAGCATCTCGTATGATTACCTGCACCCATTCACGACCATTGTGTATTCCGACGGACTTCAGCAATTCCAGCAGAACAATACGACAACAAAGTTACTACAGTGTGGCTTCAGGAACACAGAATCTAAACAATTCCGAGGACCACCAAACTCCCCAGACCTGAAAATTATTGAGCGTATCTTGGATGCCCTACAACGTGTTGTTCAGAAGAGATCTCAAACCCCTCGTACTCTTACGGATTTATGGACACTTCTGCAGGACTCATGGTTTCAGTTCCCTCAAGCACTACTTGAGCCATTAGTCGAGTCCACGCCTCGTCGTGTTGTGGCTCTTCTGCGTACTCACGGGCCCCTATACGATACTCGGCCGGTGTACCAGTTTCTTTGGCTTTTCAGTGTACATGCACGACACCTGGTCGACCGGTTTCACCCGCGTCTGTTGAGCTGCTCCAGAACGATTAGCTGCGACTATGGCGACATTTGAGGATATGCTCCGTGCTGGTGATATACGAAAGTCAGACATTTCATTGTCATTCCCGTTACACCTGGTGTGCAAAAAGGATGGTACAAGGCCTTCCTGTGGCTATTATTGCAGGCTGAAAGCAAGACCAATCCCAGATAAGTACCCGATACCTAATATCCGATAATTTACCTTTATTCTGTCCAGTGCAAAAGTTTTATTAGTGTTGGGTCGCAGGTTCGAATCTTGCCTCGGGCATGGATGTGTGTGATGTCCTTAGGTTAGTTAGGTTTAATTAGTTCTACGTTTAGGGGACTGATGACCTAATGTTAAGTCCCACAGTGCTTAGAGCCATTTGAACCATAAACCTATCGTGTCAGGATTCCATAACATCAGCGACAAATGTCGCTACGGATTTCCAATATCTAGAGTTCGTCAGCCAATTCAGTACGGACATACGGCATAATAGAGGTGCAGAGAATATCTTAAATTAAGACGACCTAGCTACAGAACAAGAGAGAAAGATCTAGTGTTGTAAGACTCACTAACAGATCGGTACACAGGATTGATGCTGGAGCAAATAAAAGTTTCATGAAGCAAGATTAAAATATGGTGCGACATATCACAACACAGGCCACGGTCCTACATTACGTAGTGATTCCGCAAAGTGGGTTTTGACAGTGTCCACAACTCAGCACTCTAGGTGCAAATATCACTATCAAGTTTCTAACTGTGCGGTTTGTGTAGCTGTCAATTAAAAAGGATGACCTCAAAGCCAGCGTTAAAAGTAGGACGGCATGTTCGTGCAGAGGTCGGAAATTTCGCCGGCAAGATTTTATCACGTGCACCTCGACATACTGGGTCCACTTCCACCTTCAGAATGTCATAAACACTTGCTCAAGGCAGTAGACAGATCCACAAGATGGGCAGAGGCTATACCAGTGACAGACGTTGCAGTCAAGACAATAGCAAAGGCATTTGTTGGACATTGGTTAGCACGTTTCGAATGCAAACTACATATTACAACAGATCAGGGTCGACAATTCTAATCCTACTCTGTTCAATGAACTGGCTAGACTGTATGCATTCCAGTGTCGCCACACAACGCGTTACCACCCGAAAGCAACGGGATGGTGGAAAGGTGGCACAGGAGACTGAAGGCGGCCCGGGGTGTCACCAAGAGAGTTGGACAGAGGCGTTACTTCTAGCACCTCTAGGATTACGGTCTTCGTATAAGGGGGGTGTAGGGGCTTCAGTGGCCGTGAAGGTTTACAGAGAACCATTGACATTTCCTGCGGACTATCTGACAACGGTCCCACTATAAACACAAACGCAGCTACCACTGCTGGTACAGCGCATTCGTGACCATGTGTCAAGTATGAGAGGGCCACCGGCATCCCGCCACAGTGTACAAAGCTTTGGCTGCTTGTTCGCAGGTCATGTTGGCACAGAAATCGTAGGGGTCCCCTACAGTCTCCTTATACTGGGCCCTATCAAGTACTGCGGGGTAATGCCCTCACTATAGACGTCTCACAAAATGGACAAACTGTCAGGGTGTTCACTGAAAGAGTGAAACAAGCATGGACGTTACCATCGGCGAAGCGCGAAAGCACTCCAATTCAAGATGATCGAGGGTCAGCCGAGCCGACACCCAGTCGAACCGAAGAGACAACGGCAAGACGCCATAAGACTACTGAGCGACCAGTCGCACATGTGCTCACACCGACACAACAACCTGTCGTCCGTACAGGAGCTGAACGGTAAGTCAAATTTAAGTACCCCTACATCCCAGCTGCTCCGCACTTTTAAGGCGGGTTGTGTGGGAACAACAGACAGACCAGTGAAGTGCAGTGTTTACTCTTTGGAAGAGCAACTAATTTCGATGATCTAATGTTTATTCTTCGTTTTTATTTCTTGTTGGGAGGTGTACTTCAGACTGCGATGTTTGACATCCTGTTCCCGAGGCCAAGGACGAGGGTAACGTATGACAGGCAGACTTGCTACAATCTCAATCTCGCAAGAAATTAGGTACTTAGATGCGAAGTGTTTCGTGTTATTGTGCAGAATCAATGAAGTAAGATACGATCTGTCAGCATTTTGTATCTGTCATTGTACTGCTATGGCCTGATAGAGACTGAAGTTTTAGTGAAGCTTGCGCTGGAGCACTGTACCACATGAACTTCAGGGATTACTGAAGAATAGGATACAGCCCCTCGGCTTGAAGTTACCAGGGACGATGTATTGCAAAGATTTAACAGCAAAGATGAATGTTGAGAAACAAAGGAATGCAGGAGGGAGAAAACTGACAGTAGATATACATCACGCAAATTCATATTTCGAACATAACATTAAGTGTATCACTTCTTTGAGACCCAGTATCCTGTTCTTCAGTTGAACTGTATAGCTCAATTGAAGAACGGGATAATAGTGAAAAAAAAGGGGGCGGAAGTTAAAGTTGACATGTATGAGTTGTTTCCCGAACCTCCTATCTAGGTCAACTAAAGTACGGGATACAAATTTTTCATATATCGGTCTTTCCGCCTTAGATGGTGCTAATATCGAGTGAAAAATGTCGTAGTAATACTAGTGCTAGTGAAGGTGAAAAGAAGCGATAACTGTAAAATTTGTATTCCGTACTGTTGACGAATCCTTCAAGTATCCCATATCCATAGGAATAGATACATCCATACTTACAAACGAAAATGAGAAAGTAAAAACTGTCCATAACGACAAACACTTCATCCAAAGTATAACTCACTAAGAATGAAAATAAGTACTGAATGAACTGGAATGAACAAATGATTTAATTTAATACAAGCGATGAAAATCGTACACAATGTCTAGCGCCTTTTAACACACTCATTCACTTCAATTTACATTGATGACGCCTCGCTACAGAAGATAACCGATTTATTATCTATGGCTCGAAAATAACGAAATTAATATCTACGAATAAACTATGACGTCATTGGTCAAAGCCGACTGGTTGTATCCCATTCTTCAGTTGAACCGAACTTAGTATTTGATGCTCTCTGGCTATTTTACGTTTTTTTTCACTTAATTTCGGAGAGTAATTGCCTATCGATGGCGCCAGCCCCTAGCGATATACATCGAACGTGCGGCTGTATGTCGACTATACGACACTAGTGATGAGAGTTATGGATACTGTTTAAGATGTTCAGTAATGAAATGACAAGAGACGAACGTTTGCTTACCTACAATAAATTAGAAATGAAAGCAGTGAATTTAATTACTTCACTCGTCAGCCACGACTTTTCATGCACTATTCCTCGTACTGTATAAGTAACCGGCAGAAATTCTTCTTTTTTCTCATAACTCGGATACATATACGTCAGTCAGAAATATTGGGAGAAAGTCAGGAGAGTCTATTTTTCCCCCTCTCTTTTTATGGACGACCTCATAGATTTCCACAAGCGTTGGATGTTGTGTGCGGTGACAGATACATCGTGCGATGACAAAAACACTACAGAGAGATTCACAAATTCATGTTGAAATCCCTCTCTCGTTCAGATGCCCGCATCTCGTGGTCGTACGGTAGCGTTCTCGCTTCCCACGCCCGTGTTCCCGGGTTCGATTCCCGGCGGGGTCAGGGATTTTCTCTGCCTCGTGATGTCTGGGTGTTTTGTGATGTCCTTAGGTTAGTTAGGATGTAGTTCTAAGTTCTAGGGGACTGATGACCACAGCAGTTAAGCCCCATAGTGCTCAGCGCCAATTGAACCATTTTTTGTAGCGCCTAGAACCGCTCGGCCCTCCGGCCGGCCCCTGGAGCACAGTGTGTATCATCTGTCGTACCAGGTTACTTGTTTGCTTGACTACATTCGTGTTACATTAGGAGGAGTAAAGCAGTAAACATAGCACTGTTTCAAGCCACCCGCTTTAAAATCAGTGAAATATGTGTGAAACAGGTAGTTGCTTGAAAAAAATGGTATTCGAATATTTCGATATCTTTGGCTATTAGTGAGAACTAGAAGGCTTAGATCATTTTCATATGTAGATTTGTTCCTTCTTGTCGCACAAGAAATTCATTTTTCCAGCACCGTGAATTACTTGCCTAGCACAATGTCCCACGAAACCAGAAACAAATGAAGGTGAAACTTGTACAAGGGCTGAAAAATATGAAAACACCAAAAACAAAATACACTAAAATGCCTAATATTGAGCAGTAAAATCGTTGGCATTCAAAAAAGCTTCCAGTCGTCTCGGATTCGATAAACAAACGTCCTGTATGGTTTTCAGTAGGCTCTTATACCGTTCTTCCTGCAAAATAATGGCAAGTTCAGGTAACGGTGTTGGACGTGCATAACAATCACACATCCTTCTCTCAAAAAGTAGACCACAAACACTTATTGCAATAGGGAAACTCCCTATTGCGCCATCCTCAGATTTATGTAAGAGGGTTCAGTGGACAGCCCGCCAAAAGTGAACACGGATTAAGCTCGGAAACACGAAGCATGTGTAATGAACTATGGAAAAATGCCAAATGGAAGCAGTGAACATTTCAAGGAGAAGAAGCGTAATCTACAGCTTCGTCCAAGAATGACAGCGTCATGGTGAAGTGGTCGTGACGTTGGAATGCCAGAGTGGTGAGCTGTGTTCAAAACTCTCTCGTTCCAATTTTTTTGTCGTCGTTCTCTGTATTCAAACTGGAGTCTGTGTTGTGGTGTGACGTCTTCTGCAACTGCGAGGTGTAATGAGGGGACCTATAATACCATTTGATTCTCTAGAACTACTCTATTAGCAACCGAGTGGAAGTGGCTTTCGAATGGAAAGAACAAATATTTAATGACAAGGCGACAAGTCAACCGAAACCTCAATCGAGAAACACGTCGGTGTATCATACACGGTTTTAGTGACAGTACGTGTGTCGTATGAGAGGTATCTCTTCCGGGGAGGTTTACTATCTTTTCGTTCAAAAGAATCGACTTTTTTAATTGCATTACTGGATCCATAAAAATGTTTAGAATCCACCCCTGAAACGGTTTTTCCGAATACGGAACGGAAATGCTTGTTATTTGCGGTTAAACAAAAAAAATGCACCTGCCTGAAGTGGACCTTTTTCACGCACCATTTTTGTTGTTGTTGAGAATTTCGGCTATGTAGCCGCGAAAAATTATTCTATGTGCTTGCCCATGACCAAAACTGATAAAGTGATCACGGAGCTTACGACTTACTACGGCTTGACAATCCGACGGCATTCCAATTCGGTGGGACAGATGAAGAAGGCAATTTGGGTAACGTATTTCCACAAGTGTGAGACGAATGACCACCCACAACATCAAAATTGTTTTTACTGGGGAAACTAATTCGTGTAAGCGGCACACTGCAGAGGCTACCGGACATCTGGACGAATATCAACACGACCAGCCGCTCTACAAAGAAGTTCAACAAGTGATTCGTCCGATCTACGAGGCCCTTTCGGAGGACGGGTTATTGTACCGGTGCTTAGGAGGAAACAGACAAAATGCAAATGACAGATTCAACGTGTGTGTGTGGAAATTAGCCCCCAAGCATTTGCATTCTCGTACAAAGAATTTGGAGATTACGACTTTCCAGGAAGTGAGTAGCTTCAATGAAGTGCGTTCAGCAAGTCTGAAGACTATGACAACGATGGACGTCGCTCTGGGACTCTATTCGACGCAGTTCGCCAAGCGTTCGGACGACCACCGAATTCCAGGGCCTATAACCGCTTGTCATCGGCTGTACGAGCGGCTCTGGAGCAGCCAGGATGGGCCAGATTGAGCAGAACGCCCTCTATGAGGTATGGTAACTTCCAATCTTCTGAACCGATTAGCATGATTCTTTGTTTCCATCAAAGCTAAGTACATTGTCTAGGAGAGGTACCACATTTATTCCGGTCCAACTATGAAAATTTTTACTTAGCCGACGAAGTCGAAAAATCGATGACAAAAACCCTTTTTTTCTTTAAATCGCCATCATCTTGTTTCCTATGGTCCAAATAAGCGACGTACAGCTCCTAAAGAATCTAATATACTTCGCTAATGTAAACTCAATTTTGATTTCTGACGAGCTGGCTGACCCGTGACATACCGCGCGTGGAGGTCTGCATCGAAATTTTGTTTCGTTCGTACGGTACTTCCCCCTCTGCTCTTCGACATTTCCGGTCGAAAATATTCCAGCTTGTAGAGGAAATGTCAATAAAGACTTTGACATTGATATCTATAACCCATCCCGAGAAAACACTTCTCAAAGAACATGTTTTTTCGGGCCAAATATAGTAAACCTCCCCTTAACGACGTAACTAATTTGTACGCCTGCTACGTGAGTGGGATGAACCTCCTTGCCCGATTTAGGTATTCATATAAATGTGAGTGTGACCAGTTCCAAGGAAATGATGAAAACGTAAACTTCTGACCATTTAAATTGCTACACCACGAAGATGACGTGCTACAGACGTGAAATTTAACCGACAGGAAAAAGATTCTGTGATATGCAAATGATTAGCTTTTCAGAGCATTCACACAAGGTTGGCACCGGTGGCGACACCTACAACGTGCTGACATGATGAAAGTTTCCAACCGATTTCTCATACACAAACAGCAAATAACCGGAGTTACCTGGTGAAACGTTGTTGTGATGCCTCGTGTAAGGAGGGGTGTACCGTACCGTAGGTCTCTAGAAGAGCGAAGCGTTCCAAAGGATTGGAAAAGGGCACAGGTCATCCCCGTTCTCAAGAAGGGACGTGGAACAGATGTGCAGAACTATAGACCTATATCTCTAACGTCGATCAGTTGTAGAATTTTGGAACACGTATTGTGTTCGAGTATAATGTCTTTTCTGGAGACTAGAAATCTACTCTGTAGGAATCAGCATGGGTTTCGAAAAAGACGATCGTGTGAAACCCAGCTCGCGCTATTCGTCCACGAGACTCAGAGGGCCTTAGACACGGGTTCACAGGTAGATGCCGTGTTTCTTGACTTCCGCAAGGCGTTTGACACAGTTCCCCATAGTCGTTTAATGAACAAAGTAAGAGCATACGGACTATCAGATCAATTGTGTGATTGGATTGAGGAGTTCCTAGATAACAGAACGCAGCACGTCATTCTCAATGGAGAGAAGTCTTCCGAAGTAAGAGTGATTTCAGGTGTGCCGCAGGGGAGTGTCATAGGACCGTTGCTGTTCACAATATACGTAAATGACCTGGTGGATGACATCGGAAGTTCACTGAGGCTTTTTGCAGATGATGCTGTGGTGTATCGAGAGGTTGCAACAATGGAAAATTGTACTGAAATGCAGGAGGATCTGCAGCGAATTGACGCATGGTGCACGGAATGGCAATTGAATCTCAATGTAGCGAAGTGTAATGTGATGCGAATACATAGAAAGATAGGTCTCTTATCATTTAGCTACAAAATAGCAGGTCAGCAACTGGAAGCAGTTAATTCCATAAATTATCTGGGAGTACGCATTAGGAGTGATTTAAAATGGAATGATCATATAAAGTTGATCGTCGGTAAAGCAGATGCCAGACTGAGATTCATTGGAAGAATCCTAAGGAAATGCAATCCGACAACAAAGGAAGTAGGTTACAGTACGCTTGTTCGCCCAATGCTTGAATACTGCTCAGCAGTGTGGGATCCGCACCAGGTAGGGTTGATAGAAGAGATAGAGAAGATCCAACGGAGAGCAGCGCGCTTCGTTACAGGATCATTTAGTAATTGCGAAAGCGTTACGGAGATGATAGATAAACTCCAGTGGAAGACTCTGCAGGAGAGACGCTCAGTAGCTCGGTACGGGCTTTTGTTGAAGTTTCGAGAACATACCTTCACCGAAGAGTCAAGCAGTATATTGCTCCCTCCTACGTATATCTCGCGAAGAGACCATGAGGATAAAATCAGAGAGATTAGAGCCCACACAGAAGCATACCGACAATCCTTCTTTCCACGTACAATACGAGACGGGAATAGAAGGGAGAACCGATAGAGGTACTCAGGGTACCCTCCGCCACACACCGTCAGGTGGCTTGCGGAGTATGGATGTAGATGTAGATAGATGTAGAAATGCGTACCATCATGTTTCCGACTTTGATAAAGGTCGGATTGTAGCATATCGCGATTGCGGTTTATCGTATCGCGACGTTGCTACTCGCGTTGGTCGAGGTCCAATGACTGTTGACAGAATATGCAATCGGTGCGTTCAGGAGGGTAATACGGAACGCCGTGCTGGATCCCAACGGCCTCGGATCACTAGCAGCCGATATGACAGGCATCTTATCCGCATAGCTGTAACAGATCGTGCAGCCACGCCTCGATCCCTGAGTCAACAGATGGGGACGTTTGCAAGACAACAACCATCTGCACGAACAGTTCGATGATGTTTGCAGCAGAATGGACTATCAGCTCGGAGACCATGGCTCCGGTTACCCTTGACGCTGCATCACAGACAGGAGCAGGAGTGTGCTCAACGACGAATCTGGATGCACCAATGGGAAAACCTCATTTTTTCGGATGAATCCTGGCTCTGTTTACAGCATCATGATGGTCGCATCCGTGTTTCGCGACGTCGCGGTGAACGCACATTGGAAGCGTGTATTCGTCATCGCCATACTGGCGTATAACCCTTCGTGATGGTATGGGGTGCCATTGGTTACACATCTCGGTCACCTCTTGTTCTCACTGACGACACTTTGAACAGTGGACGTTACATTTCAGATGTGTTACGACCCGTGGCTCTACCCTTCATTCGATCCCTGCGAAACCCTCCATTTCACGAGGATAATGCACGACCGCGTGTTGCAGGTCATGTACGGGCCTTTCTGGATACAGAAAACGTTCGACTGCTGCCCTGGGCAGCACATTCTCCAGATCTCTGACCAATTGAAAACGCGTGGTCAATGGTGGCCGAGCAACTGGCTCGTCACAATACGCCAGTAACTACTCTTGCTGAACTATGGTATCTTGTTGAGGCTGCATGGGCAGCTGTACCTGTACACGCCATCCAAGCTCACTTTGATCCAATGCCCAGGCGTATCAAGGCTCTTATTGCGGCGAGAGGTGGTTGTTCTAGCTACTGATTTCTCATGATCTATGCACCCAAACTTCGTGAAAATGGAATCACCTGTCAGTTCTACTGTAATATATTTGTCCAATGAATATCCGTTTATCATCTTCATTTATTTTTGGTGTTGCAATTTTAATGGCCAGTAGTGTAAAAGTTTGCCACATAAGCTGCAACAAATGAAAGCAACAGTTTCACAATCACACCGTTTCTATGTGTTCTGTCCAGACATACGTTTTTAATGTTTTTGAAATTGCGTTCCGTTTTGGATGTTGTGACTCTTGAATTCCTTTGTCATAACATAGTTCATCTGTTTTTCATTTCTGTGAGACGTCTGTGTGATATCTCGCCTGATCTCACTATTTGTCACGTTTACTTGCGACGGTAGTGTGTTGTTACCGCATGACTCATATTCTTTAACCACTGTTTAGTACGACAACTGCCAAGACTGCAGAAAGATGGCCGAGCGGTTCTAGGTGCTTCAGTCCGGAATCGCGCTGCAGCTACGGTCGCAGGTTCGAATCCTGTCTAGGGCATGGGTATGCGTGATGCCCGTAGGTTAGTTAGGTTTAAGTAGTTCTGAGTCTAGGGGACAGATAAATAAAATGTCGTGTGACGAGGGCCTCCCATCGGGTAGACCGTTCGCCTGGTGCAAGTCTTTCGATTTGACGCCACTTCGGCGACTTGCGCGTCGATGGGGATGAAATGATAATGATTAGGACAACACAACAACCAGTCCCTGAGCGGAGAAAATCTCCGACGTAGCCGGGAATCGAACCCGGGCCCTTTGGATTGACAATCTGTCACGCTGACCACTCAGCTACCAGGGGCGGACTAGGGGATTGATGATCTCAGATGTTAAGTTTCATAATGTTTAGAGACATTTGAACCATTTGAACTACAGAAAGTGAACAAAAATTTCAGTGGGACGAAGGACAGTTCATAATGTTACGGAAAAGAAAAAGGCACGAGGAAATCTGAAACATAGCTCTTCCGAGTTACAGTTCAATAACGTAGCCACGTAACAACGACCCCGCGACGATATGTTTTCGCTCAGTGATGCACTTGTTAAGCTTAAACCGTTGACTGTTTCTATTTTGCTTTTTTTTACGGGTTAGTACACTTTCTTCCTATTTTCATGTGTTCAGTTTTGGCAGGCTAGCCAGTGGACCATCTTACCACTAAATCTATAGGTCGTGCGATGGCGAGTTTCCCTTGTGTGATCTGGTGACAATGATGGTCAGGACATATACGCACTTCATCCTCTTGCTCAAAAAGCCAGTTCCGGACGATGCGAACTGTGCGAACAGGGGCCTGCCGTCTTGGAAAGTAGCAACACCAATGGAGAACATATGATGTACCTTGGAGTAGTCCGAAGAAGGCAAAATGGTCACATAATCTTTGCAGAGTACGCATGGTGCTCGTGACATAGCACGATAAGGCTGTCCAAATCGTGGTCGAATACCCGCCAAGTTTCGCTCTTCTGGAACTCGGCCAGAAGTCGCAAACAGTATAGAACAAGACTCATCCGCCCAAATGACTTTCTTGCGTTTATAAAGGCACATTTGCATGCCGTGCGTGAGTTTCCTCGGAAACGCGAAATCTTAGTTAAATAATTAATCCCTCACAAATAAATAAAGCCTATGGCACAGAACTGCAGCGTTATGCCGCTGATAAAACAAAATACAATTACGACACTCTTATGTTTCTTTAAGAAGGGGTCGAGCAGAAGAACTGGAGCGGGAAGCATTTATATTTTATTAACTATCACACCGCCATATTTTGATGTTATATAAGAACACTGCGAGTTCCAATCTTACTAGGCACTCGATTCTGTAAAGTATTTATATTTATGAAAGTAAGTTGAATTATGTAACTGTTGGCTTAATCGCTGAATATATCTGATTTAACTAACTGTGTAAACTTGTTTATGTTTAGTAGACCTCTGTACGACGTATTGACATGGCTGGCAAATTATTCTAATATTGAGATTTAGATTTTGAGTCCGCACCTACCGCAGCAGTCTTTGGAAACGATTTAAATACGAAGTCCGATTATTTGAGTCTTATTTCACGGTCAACTACGAATAACATTGCATTTACGAAAACGCCATTGTCAAGCGTCTGATGCCAAATAATTAAACGTCCACGTTCCAGATAAGCAAATATTAATTACAACCAATCACTATAATACATAAGTAACAATTAAAATTTTATTTTATTTATTTTATACGTTGCTTCATGGGTCAGGTTTTAGGACTTTTGAACCACTTTTTCTTGTTACGGACTTGTGAGTCACTCATGTGAGGTTTTGTAATTCCTGCAAGCCCTGCAGTTCCCAGATTATGGAGCTCTCTACGTGTTGTGATGGTGCTGCCAGGATTCGCGACTGCGACACTGAACTCTGCAACGACTTTTGCAGCTTTCTTATTTTGCGTCGTAGTCTTCCTCAGTGACCGTTTGTCACCTTCACTCAACGCACACTACAGTCAATGTTGTGACTTAGCGGATGATGTACTTCCACCCTCGCTGTAGGATCTATAAATCATCGACACGGTGTCTCTTGAAACACTAAACACTTCTGCTCCCTTGGTTACTGAAACACCCACCTCACGAGCGCCAACAATTTTCCCACGTTCGAATTCACTGAGCTCACACCAAACGCACTCACAACTACACAGAACAGTGCTCTGATCACGACTGACATTGTACAGATGCCGTTCGTGGTGAAATAAAACAGCAGTACCTGTAGGCTTGGCTAGCATCTGCATTTATGTTCAATTATCACCATGATGCCATATCATTATCCAGCCGCTGCATCTAAGAAAAATTGGAGATTAATACCCTAATATCGATTTCTACATAGATTTTGAGCATACTGAGTTCTACTAGTAAATTCCTTTGGCTTCCGGCCATAGTTCAGCATGGTCTTAAAAATTGTGACTCATGCGAAACTCTACTAGCCCTTTTCTCGTATGATATCCTGCGAATCATGGATTAAAGACCTCAAGCAGATTGTGTATTTATAAATTTCCGGAAACCATTTGCCACAGTCCTCACTGATGCCTGTATGTTAACAAAGGTCCGAGAGTAAGGAAAAGGTTCGCAGATAGGTGACTGGTTGGACGACGAGTGTTCATCAGAGACAAGGCTACCGCCAGACTCACTGTAAGAGGATACAAAGTGCTTAGAATTTCTTTTTGGTGTGATGAATAGACGCTAGCTGTAAATGTGGGAATATGTAAGTTAATGCAGATCAGTAGAAGAAACAGTCCTAGATTTACTACTAGTAATTTGATTAATACGCGAGTTTAGGAAAGTACCCCTTGAAAGCGAATGGAATTTCGTGGATTGACGTGGATGTTCCTTTCACGAAACACTATTGCGAAATGTGTTCTTTGAAATTTTCTCGGCGGACAGCATATTTCATAATTTTTCGTGTGTACAATCGAGACGAGAGTTTCCAGCTCAACAAATCATGGAAACCAGTGGTTTACGTCCGCGATCACAGAGAAATCAATGTCCTGAGTCTTCAGTGCCTTTTATTCCAACTCATGCTATCCATTTTATTAATGAACACCGTAATCCGTAAGCACTGTGGATGTGCTGACTCTGCGCTTGCTTTGTTTTACTCTTAGACGAATAAAGTCTTATCTTTGGTTGACTCTCTTGCTGCCGACAGTGTTATCTCTGACGCACGTGCCTTAACTCGACATTATTTTGTCAAGTGCTTTAAACTCTATCGACAACTCGACTTGAAGATGGCTGTAAGTTTATCAGCCGAAATATAGTAAGAAGAAATAATACTATCCCGGGTGCACACCCAAAACTTTGTGGAATAAAATGCTGTTGAGAAAGTTTAGAGAACCAGGAACTGCGACAGACTGCAGAATTTCCCTACTGCCAGCCACGAACATCTCTCGTACGAACTGCGGTAAGAAATATCAGGCCTTGTACGGAAGTATACAGATTGTAGCCTTCCCTTGCTCTATTTGCGAGAGGAAAAAGAAAGAGAATAGCTAACAGTTGAACAAGGTGCCCTTCGCTCTTCCCCGTAGAGTGGCTCGCAGACAATTAATGTAGATGTAGATGTAGCAATTTGTATTTTAGCCGGTAAAATATCTTGAGTTGCTGATGTGTCTAAAGAGGATATGTTTGTAAACTGCCTATTTCACATATCAAACACCTGACTACCTCATCGTTACTATCGTTACATTGATTTACAGTACACAATATTGGGTAATTTTCCAACAGTGTTTGCCTATCGAAGCCGCGGGCTCCAAACGATAGATATCGAACGTGGGACTGTGGTGGCGGGCGCTATGAGCATGTTTGTAGTGGTCACTACAGCAACGACAAAAGAAGAGCGTTACTAAAACAGTTGTAATTACAAAAGAAACGACTTACCTCTCTATTCGTCGACGTTGTCGTCATCAGAATGTCCATTTGATGTGAATGCTAAGGGAAGCATACCATTTTGCCGTAACCTGCGTGGACTCAGCCAATGCCACGCAAAAATATGGGTAGAGTGCCACACATTCGATAAAAATTCAAACAATTTTCTACATTAAATAGGCATGGCATTATTCTTTCACGTGAGGCAATCAGCCGAAGGAACGTCTACAATACCAGAGAACCCATTCACTATCGTCATACATCGTTTGGGTTTTCCTAGCATCTCACAAATAATTTGTCAGTGCGCCAACCACTACAGTTGCGTAATAGATTTAGAATCGCACGTTCGACATATAATGTTTGCAGCCCGCGGCTTCGATTGGCAAATATCCTTGGAAATTATCCAATACTGATGAAGGTTTCTCGGGTTTCCAGTCGGGTGGTAGCGTTGAGACCCAAGAAACCTTCATCAATAGTTTACGCCGGGAAAGCCTACAGTCACATTTACCCAATACTGCTTCGAACTGTATTGTCCGTGAGTGTGTTTAGGACTTGCATCGAAGTCTCTCAGCTCAGACCGTTTGCATTTCGTGGGTAGCAGTTAGCGGTTAGAGCGGTACTCGAAGCTAATTACTGACAAATTTGTCTTTGTATTGTATTTACTTATTAATTTTAGAAGTTTGCTGTTTTTATGACGTAACTGTTGAAAAGGTTTCAAAAGTGTTCGTTCATTGTGGGTAAATTTGTATTCCCGGTGAAGGCAGTTCTGCTGGGTGTTGTTTTTGGCAGTTTGTTTCCCTTTGTCGTAGCCAATCTGCAAGACATACGGTAGGCAATGACACTCGTTGGACCTAAAGTTGGTTTGGCGGAAGATAAGAGCTGCTTACTTTTGTTTTCGACATGAGTAGGGCGAAATTAACTATGATTGATCTGGCAGCAATGGATTCTTGGGTGGTTTTCGAATTTATTTCTTGTACTGTATTTTTCTCAGAACGCCACAGGTTTTCTTGGAATATTTTTTTTACATTCCAATGTTACTGTTTCGGGAAGACAGCTAATTTGATGGGAAAAGAAGTGGATGTGGTGACTAATTGTTCTATAGCGTAGCACAATGGTCGTTTGAGAAACTAGCGCAGCACAATGGTCGTTTGAGACACTTGGTAGAATATTTTCAGAATATCCTGATTTCCGAGGCCACGGTTATACGGTAATTTAAGAGTACCCTTTATATTTTACGGAATAATCTTTTTATATGACAGTATTCTGCTCAAAATATTCCATTACGCCACCCCGTAATTTCCTTCCCTCTACATTACGACGACGCATATCGAATGTTATACTCGTGGGTTCTACCAAACTGTCTGATCAACGGACACAGTAGGTGCACTTTCACCGTGATCAATGCAAAGTATTTTAATTATGTGTGGGCGTGGGGAAAAGTGAGGAGGCCAGTGGGAAATCTATGATATCCTCTCCACACACTGAAATGATCTTACGGCATTTTTGGCCGGGAGACGCCATGCAGGGTGTTCGGTCACCGAAACTGCAAGTCCTTTTAGCTGACGCCACGGCGAGTCAATGATGATGAAAGACACACAACACCAAGTCATCTCGAGGCAGAGAAAATCCCTGACGCCACCAGCAATCGAACCCGGGACCCCGTAGGAGGGAAGCGAGGAGGCTACCCGAAGACCACGAGGCGTGGACTCTCCACACACTGAAGGCACTGTACGAAACATAATAGAGGAGCAGGGGCAGGTGCAACTAGGAGTCGCAAGAGGACTGTAGAAGATGAGGAGAAGTATAGGAAATGAGAACTCGCAGTTGGTATGAAGGCTGTTAGGATATATTTAGTTAGTTTCAATTCGTATGTCACCAATAGATTAGTAAAGTTATATCTCTGGTAGTTTTAAGTATAGGAAACTAGAACCAATTCTAAAAAAATTAAGAAGCGTATGACAGTTGCAAATTCCTGGAGAAAAATTGGAGGTTCTGTGTTAGCTAGTTGTCACGGCAGAGGTGTAAGCCATCAGACGCAGGGAAGTGCTGGGGAGGTAGACCATACTACCAGCTGTGTGACGCAGAATGCATTGTTGGCTCAGATAACTGATAACACAGTTAAATTTTGTAGGACTATGTCGGAAGAACGTCAGGCAGTGATTGTGGGCGGAGCTGGGGAATAATCTTGGTAGTTACAGAAAGTGTGATGTAGATGGTGAACTGGTAAGATTGTTACTTAAACTAGCAGCAAAAATGTACACCTCACACAGCTGTTTCAGCGTCATGATTGGCCTCATATTAACAGAGCTGGTGGGCGTATTAGCATGGGGCTTGAGAAGACGCTGATGGTAGAGGGTATGGCTAACATTTTAGTGGTGCCAGTTGAATCTACGAACAGATTGGATTTCACTACGCATGGCCAGCAACTCAGTTAACACAGAAACGAGAGGTTGGATAAGGCTATAGGTGACAGTATAGTGATGGCGGGTATGTTTACTGAAGGGAAAATTCCTGTAGTGGTTGGTGTTAAGGCTGGTCCTTTTTATATTAAAATCAACTGTTAGGCTCAGCTACTGATAGGATATCAATCTAATAAAGGAACCACCTTCCACAAATCTCATGTATCTTATCAATGAAGGAATTAGTATAGTTCATCAAAGTATAAAAAGATTAGAGATAAAGTCAATGCATTGCTTATAGATGTTAGTTGTGACATTACAGGTTCATCAGAGCATCAATTAAACAAGATGACGACTCGAAGGCTGTCTATACAAGAAAACAGGCAAGCTTGCTATTTTTCAGAGAACTCATTTTGGAGTGTGTCAGTGGTATTGTATGTGGAAAACAGTATTCCATTTCTATCTATTGACACATCAAAGCACTTCACTGATCAGGTCACTGAGTGTTGTGCAGCGGCAGTTAAATTTCGTGAAACTAATCTTTTTGTGATAGTTATTGGTAGTGCCCCTAACTCTGATTTCAGAACATTTCTTGTCAAAATAGAGAGAGATCTTGGCTAACTTTCTATAAAGTACCAAAAATAAGTTATCTGTGATTACTTCAGTATTATTTTTATACGTGATTGTGCAGGGAAAAAGTTTTAAAAATATCTTAAATTCAACTCATCTGATGCACATTGTATTCTTACCATCCAGAATGCTAAGGAACAGCTATAGAAAATATTCTTGTTTATTCTTCATTACATATTCTTACTAAATAGGTAAATGGGCATGCAAACAATGACGCACCACTTTTCTCACTAAAGGAATTTGTGCGCACAGGCATATGTTAAATATAATTACAAAATACGTAGAGCTGTTAATCCAGTGGCAGGAGAGAGGTTTATGAAACTCATTAAAGAAAAAGTGTGGTAGGATGTTTATAGCGCTGATAACATAGACGAAAGATGTAATGCGTACTTGGACACACTTCTCATGCTCTTTGAGAGTTACTTTACATTTGTACATTGAACACGAGGTTCCAGAGTTGATAGATTGCCTAGGTGACTAGCTAATTTGATAAGGCTACCAAGAAGAAGAAAGTGGAAATTTAAAACGTTAAAAACAACCATAATCTAGCTGTAGTAGCCCATTACAAACAGTGCTGTAAGGTGCTGAAAATGTAATTAGGAAGGCAAATAGCAAGTGCATGTGGTATGCAAATAGAATGGCTAATTCACAGAATAAAATTAAAACCATATAGCGAGTCGTGAAGGAAATGTCTGACCAACAGCACAAGGTACAGGATGTAAAGGTAACTGCTAGTATAAATGTTTCAGGTACTGTCAAGTCGGATAAACGTACAGTATTTAACACACTTTCTGAGAATACAGATGAATTAAACGAAAGGTCAACTTCTACAGCAATCACAAAAATCTCTTATAAAATAACTTTCCCAGACCATTATCTCAAATAAACCTCCATGATACTAACGAGTGAGAGTTTGAATACCTAAACAACTGAAGAGTAAGACTCTTATGGTTATGATGAAATACTTAGCAGGATACTAAAACACAGTGCTGCAGGTATAAGCACATACTTAGCTACATTTGTAGTTTTTTCCTAAGGAATGATCAGTTTCCTGAACGACTAATATACTCAAGAATTAAGCTACTTTATAAAAGGAGTAAAGGACGATGTAGACCATTTTAGATCTATTTCTTCCCCACTTGTCTTCGTAATAGCTTGTGAAATGGTGAATAAATAGTGACCATTGGTCATTTCACTCCATATAATTTGGTGTCAATGCACAGATTGGTTTGGAAGTAGTTTAACAACTAAAAAGGATATATTCCTTTGTATGTGGTCATTGGACGTATTAAAGAAAAATTTGGCAATAGTAAGTGTCTTCTTTTTTAAAACTAAAGCGTTTGACTGCGATGATCTCAAAATATTGTTGCAGAGACTGGGCCATTCGATAGTGAGAGAGTTCATAGTTGGTTCATCTCATACTTTATGAACAGACAGAAGGAGGTCATTCTCCATTGTAATGAGAATGCCCATGATGTGGCGTTTAATTGAGACATAGACAGGTACTGAGCCTTAGATAGGCCTTCTAATCTGACAGGGGATTATAAAATATATTTCTGTTTACTGGTGGCCCTAGAGTGGTAGTGAACGATGTTGAGTGTAACAAAGGCAATGTATCAAATAGTGGAGTTTAGGAGATAAATTCATAAGTTACAGAATATAAATTGACGCTAAATCACAGTAAGTTTCAGTTTTCATAGTTTCTACCACAAAATTTAACTGGAACTGACATTTTGATTACATGGACTAGAAATATGGTTTGCGCGTCTCAAGAATTCAAAGGCCTAGGTGTTGAAATAGATGATAAGCTGTCACGGAAAGCATGTGTTTAGAACGTTATACTAAAACTACATGCTGCTATGTTCACCATTAGGACAGTATCTGAAACAAGTGATAATCCTACACGAAAATTAGTCTACTTTGCTTATTTTCATTCAGTTATGGCCTCACAGAATTGTATTCTGGGGTAACGCGAAAGTTTAGCGTTAATTTCGAAACTCTTGTCGACCCTTACTCAGGAGTCTGGAAATTCTCATATTAAGCTCTCAGTATACATTTTCTTTAATGTCGTTTGTATTTAACACCAACAGTAACAGCTTTTGCCTGTATAGCAGTAGACAGGAATCAAATCTGCACCTCTACAATTCCTATCCAGAAAGGCATGCACTACCCTGTTTTTTTTGTTTTTTTGTTTTTTAGTAACATACCATAAGAAAGAAATGTGAGGAGCAGTCCTAAAACTTCCAGGTTTTAATTGAAAAATTTGCTCATGGAGTACTCCTCGCACTCTTTCGGTGAGTGCTGGGATAAATTAACCATTTTCCGTGTTGTGTCACGGTTGTAGTAATGAATACACAGGACTTTGTCGTCTTTTGTAAATGGAGGAATGGGTCGGCGGCCGATCGATGACTTGCACAAAACAGATTCAACAGCCCTAAATTGATGGAATAAACTGATAACGCTCCTAGTGTCGGTGCATTATTGCCACCATCTTCAGGCCCTTAAAATCGGCAAAATAGAATATAAATGCAACATCAATTTCTGTTGTTTAAAGTATGATCCTGTGATAATTATGTTTTCGTTAGTGGGGCGCTCAGCTGCGCGATTATCAGCGCCTCTACACGTTTCAAATCTGTACACAGTCCAGTTTAGCCACTTGCATGAATGATGATAGAATGATGAAGACAACGCAAACACCCAGTCCCCGGGCAGAGAAACTCCCCAACCTGGCCAGGAATCGAACCTGGTACCCCGTGAACCAGAGGTAGCAACGCTAACCAATAGACTGCGAGATGCCTTAATAGATTAGTAAAATGTATACAAACCACATAAAAAATCCAAAGTCGTTAACATAAAATGCATGATATTCGATGACTGTTCACTGTGAACTGACTCGTACCTGTTAAATGTATTAACAGAACCTATTTAAACAAAATAGATTTTTAATGTTACATTACAAGATAGAGTAAAAATTGGTATATTGAATAACGTCATACATATAATAGTGTTAACACTAGAACCGTACATGATTCTATTATTTGTACGAATTTACTCAATGAAGATTCTCTTGATTAGTCCAATACACACTATGTGATTAAAAGTATTCGGCCACCTGGCTGAAAACGACTTACAAGTTCGTGGCGCCCTCCATCAGTAATGCTGGAATTCATTATGGCTTTGGCCAACTCTTAGCCTTGGTGACAGTTTCCACTCTACCAGGCATACGTTCAGTCAGGTGCTGGATGGTTTATTGGGGAATGACAGCCCACTCTTCACGGAGTGCTACACAGAGCAGAGGTATCGATGTCGGTCGGTGAGGCCTGGCACGAAGTCGACGTTCCAAAATATCCCACAGGTGATCTATAGGATTTAGGTCAGGACTCTGTGCAGGACAGTGCATTACAAGGATGTTATTGTCGTGTAAGCACTCCGCCACAGGCCGCGAACTATGAACAGGTGCTCGAACGTGCTGAAAGATGCAATCGCCATCCCCGAATTGCTCTTCAACAATGGGAAGCAAGAAGGTGCTTAAAACATCAATTTACGCCTGTGCTGTGATAGTGCCACTCAAAACAACAAGGGTTGCCAGCCCTCTCCATTGAAAACACCACGACACCATAACACCACCGCCTTCGAATTTTACAGTTGGCTGTACACACGCTGGCAGATGACGTTCACCGGGCATTCGCCATAGCCACACCGTGCCATCTGATCGCCACATTGTGTACCATGATTCGTCATTCCACACAAAGTTTTCCCACTGTTTAATCATCCAATGTTTACTCTCGTTACACCAAGCGAGGCGTCGTTTGGCATTTACCGGCGTCATGTGTGGCTTATGAGCAGCCGTTCGACCATGAAATCCAGGTTTCCCAAATCGTTCAAATGGATCTGAGCACTGTGGGACTTAACATCTGAGGTCATCAGTCCCTTAGAACATAGAACTAGTTAAACCAAACTAAACTAAGGCCATCACACACATCCATGCCCGATGAAGAATTCGAACATGCGACTGTAGCGCAAGTTTTCTCACCTCCCGCCTAAGTGTCATAGTACTTGGAGTGGATGCTGATGCAGTTTGGAATTCCTGTGTGATGGTCTGGATACATGTCTGCGTATTACACATTACGACCCTCTTTAACTGTTGGCGGTCTCTGTGAATCAACAGACGAGGTCGGCCTGTATGTTTTTGTTTTGTACGTGTCCCCTCACGTTTCCACTTCACTATCACATCGGATACAGTAACCTAGGGATGTTTATAAGTATGGAAATATCGCGTACAGACGTATGACACAAGTGACACCCAAAAAAATCACCTGACCATGTTCCAAGTCAGTGAGTTCCGCACTGCGCCCCATTCTGCTCCCTCACGATGTGTAATGGCTACTGAGGTCACTGATGTGGAGTAGTTGGGGGCAGGTGGCAGCACAATGCAACTAATATGCAAAACGTATTATTGTGTGGTTGTCCATATATTTCTGATCGCATAGTGTAGCAATTTTTACTGCATCTTAATACTGTATTTTGTTTAAACCGGTTTTGTTAAAGTGGTACAAGACATTTCACAGTGACGAGTGCCTGTATGTCAAACATTTTATGTTACCATCTCTGTATTTTGCATACCTTATTTATACTTTTTACTAATACATGTGTTTTGTAATTTTATTTTAAATATGAAAATTAATGTTGCATTTGTTTTCTATTGTAAGCTTGACAATTTTGTCCACATGTGCAGAACCTGAAAATGCTACCAATGTGACATCGAAACTGTTAACGAAATAAAATTGTTCCATAATTTTACTGCTGTTGTATCTTTGTGCTCTGCAAATAGGTGATAAAACGTTTTTCGTCAGTCGCATATGAATTTCACTCAGCACTGACCATGCCTCATAGTGAAATGTATGTATGTTGCAGAGCGATGGCCCCCTGTACTGGAAGCTGTGCCTCGTGGACGAGATGGGAACGCTAGCTGGCATTCTGGCGCTTGCTGTGGCGGGTGTGGTAAGTGACGTACGCATTTCAAATGGTCTACAAAAAAATTATAATAATTCAAGCACACCAGATGAAAGTTTTGTCACTACACTCCCGTATCCAAGGTAATACGGTGTAACGTCGTCTCTAGCATTCACACTGTCCACAACTCGGCCAGGAAGACATTGCGCTTAGCGCAGTGGTTAGCACACTGTACTCGCATTCGGGTGGACGACGGTTCAAAGCCGCGTCCGGTGATCGAGATTATTCCATCCCAGGGGGTACGGGGTACGACATTAAGTGCATCTGGCCACCCTCTGACCCTAACATCGCCAAATCCATGGAAACAAGGCCGGTCCCACACTAAAGTGGGACAAAGGCCCAAAGGAAATTAATGTGATGGATGATGGCAAATTCTGAAGGTGGCAGGGGTAAAATACAGGGAGCGAAAAGCTATTTACAATTTGGACAGAAACGAGACGGCAGTTACAAGAGTCGAGGGGCATGAAAGGGAAGCAGTGGTTGGGAAAGGAGTGAGACAGGGTTGTAGCCTCTCCCCGATGTTATTCAATCTGTATATTGAGCAAGCAGTAAAGGAAACAAAAGAAAAATTTAGAGTAGGTATTAAAATTCATGGAGAAGAAGTAAAAACTTTAAGGTTCGCCGATGACATTGTAATTCTGTCAGAGACGGCAAAGGACTTGGAAGAGCAGTTGAACGGAATGGACAGTGTCTTGAAAGGAGAATATAAGATGAACATCAACAAAAGCAAAACGAGGATAATGGAATGTAGTCAAATTAAATCGGGTGATGCTGAGGGAATTAGATTAGGAAATGAGACACTTAAAGTAGTAAAGGAGTTTTGCTATTTAGGAAGTAAAATAACTGATGATGGTCGAAGTAGAGAAGATATAAAATGTAGACTGGCAATGGCACGGAAAGCGTTTCTGAAGAAGAGAAATTTGTTAACATCGAATATAGATTTATGTATCAGGAAGTCGTTTCTGAAAGTATTTGTTTGGAGTGTAGCCATGTGTGGAAGTGAAACATGGACGAAAACTAATTTGGACAAGAAGAGAATAGAAGCTTTCGAAATGTGGTGCAACACAAGAATGCTGAAGATTAGATGGGTAGATCATGTAACTAATGAGGAGGTATTGAATAGGATTGGGGAGAAGAGAAGTTTGTGGCACAACTTGAGTAGAAGAAGGGATCGGTTGGTAGGACATGTTTTGAAGCATCAAGGGATCACAAATTTAGCATTGGAGGGCAGCGTGGAGGGTAAAAATCGTAGAGGGAGACCAAGAGATGAATACACTAAGCAGATTCAGAAGGATGTAGGTTGCAGTAGGTACTGGGAGATGAAGCAGCTTGCACAGGATAGAGTAGGATGGAGAGCAGCATCAAACCAGTCTCAGGACTGAAGACAACAACAACATGGTGATTACTTTGTTGCACTATGTAAATGAAACTTTGGAGAGCATGAAAAGAAAAAACAGAGACGTGATTGGAAATGAAGGAACAGAATTAAATATTTTCAACATGTAAACCAAATGGATCGTGAAAAATCTACACAAAACCTCATGAGAATGCCAGGTTCTACAGAAAATCGTGAACTACAATTGGAATGGGAAAAGAGTTATTGGAGGACTTCAGAAAAGATTGAAATGATGCTGTTGCTTAAGATTGGAAGGTCCAATAGCCTAATTCTTGAAAGGAAGATGATTAAGTTTTTCAGTGGGTTTCCCAAATTGCTTAAGGTAAACGACGGAATGATTCCTGTGAAAGAGCACGGCCGATTTCCTTGTCCATCCTTCCCCAATGTGAGCTTGTGCTCCATCTCTAACGACATCATTGTCGACGGGACGTTAAACGCTAATCTCCGCCTCCTCCTCCTCCCTCCTGTGTCAGAAAGAGAGTCTAAGAGATTCATCAGGTAAGCCACTTATTGATAATTAGGTTCCAAAGGACAACAAGTAAGGGCGAGGATTTTGATTAGGATTAAGATCACCTAATTTGGCGGGCCAGTCAAGGTACGAAACAGTGGCTCAGTGTTCGTTAAAGCGAGAAGCTCTGCGAATACAGTTGTTTTCATCTTTTAATGCTGAAGTGTCCACATCGTAATCATCAAGAAGCCGTAGAAGTAAGGGCACCACTGAGGCACCGAAAACTTTCAAGTAAAGATCCTGTTTCTCCATGGAGCCTCTGGGGAGAGCATGCCAAACTAACATCTTCTCGGTGTTCAAGCCGTCAAATGTCCTATAAAACATTCGAGCTGGCTATATGGAAGTGGTGCGAGGGGCGGGTGCCAGGTTTGAAACTGCCACTCCCGAATCCTTACAAGCGTCAACCATCTGTCTTTCCTTTCATTCAATATTTATGGCTCAAATGACTCTGATCACTATGGGCCTTAACTTCTGAGGACATCAGTCCCCTAGACTTAGAACTGCTGAAACCTAACATCACACACATTCGTGCCCGAAGCAGGATTCGAAGCTGCGATCGTAGCGGTCGCGCGGTTCCAGACTGCAGCGCCTAGAACCGCTCGGCCTCCCCAGTCGGCCTCGATATTTAGATTCCGCAACCAGACTGACTTTCAAAAGACGAGAGTCTTGGCTCAAGCACCAGCATATTGGGACTCTGTAACAAAAGAGGCGGCCAAGATTGGAATAAACAGCAACAATTTTAGCGAACACCAGAGGTAATCACATAGTAGGGTGTAGGGGCGGGCTTTAGATATCGAAAAAAGGGAAAGCAAAGTAACTGACGCTTTAAAGGAGGCGGAAGCGGCAGTTTCAGTCGTGGCGACTCCCACTCGCCACTTAACGTCACTCGTTCCCGTGTGAGGCCCACTGACAGACTACGGCGCATCCGTTACAGCGCGTGAAACCACAGGTCTTACGAGTGCCCAGAACCGGCTCCGGTGGGCAGCGAGTAACTATTTCAGGCGAGTTTAATGGTAATTGACTGCTCGTTTAAATTCACGTAAGCTCTCAATGGCACATGAGATATGCAAGACCTTTAGTGGCTACCTTTCCAATCACACATTGATTTCCCGTAGGCCCTGCCTGGAGCCGAGCGCTCGCGAAATGTGGCGGACAAGCCGATTAGTGTGACGTCACATGTTCGTTGCAGGGCCCGTGTGTCTCTTTGGCTCTTTGAACTGTGTAATGTAACTTGTACTGTCGTAATGTGAAAACAAAGCTGCACTGAAATATTAATTGTCGTAAAGAAAAGCGAAGTATTTCATACTGTAAAAGTGATCAATATAACTGCAAGATTTTTGAACAGTATAAACTGCCTGAATAGTGAACTTTGGCAAGAAACTTAAAGTAACTGGTTTTGCAAAACTGATCACAAAAACTGTCTGTGTATGACATAATTTGGCCCTGTTTGAGAAATTAAAAAAAAAAAAAACATAAAAATATTTTGTCCTCACCGCTACCCTGCGCAGATCTGGATAACGCGATACAGTACTGCTTTGTCTTGCGCACCGCTATATCGTAGCTGCAAATTACTGTTTGAAGACAGAGACACTCGAGAGGTGCAATGAGTTCTCTGTTAATTGCAAATGGGATTGTTTTTCATGATCTATTAAAAGTTGTAAGAGAAAGGCTGGAAGAAATGAGATATGCGAGCAAATGACAACACAAACTTTTTGTACAAATATACTATGAAAAAGTGCTCAAGGCAGATTTTAAATTTAGTGAACTTCTCAACATTCAAACAAAACACTTCCTTATCCCTCAAATCTACAAGTCTCAGTACAATAACCGCTTTGATTGAACAAATTTGAAAATTGCGACTTTAAATTTCAAACATAATAACGCCATTGCTTCCTCAGTGTAACAAAGCTTAACACTGTCTGCTGTACTCTAAAACTGCTTAACCTTCTCTGCTCCACTGCGCCCTTGCGCAAGTGAGAGACACTAACATAGCTTCTGCGACACAGCTTTACAGAATTGCTGCTCGCTCACAATCGATTCAAATACCAAAATTATACATGAAACCTATTAGCAGTCTATGTGCTTTTTGGTCCACTAAAGAACTTTCCTTTATGTGACGCTGTGAGCCTTGGCATTTTGTGACGTACCCTACTTCGTATACCCAATTTCTGACAACCCAGTTCAGTCAACCAAATTAATTGAACACAGATTGGCTTCTGGACTTTTCTGTTGGCTTTATCAGATTTAGAAATATACAAGGTGATTCTTACGAACGTTTAAAAAATCCGGTGACGCTGAGACAAGCAGATTGATATAAGACCCATGGGGTCGCAAACGGTGGAAATACCCGAAAAGTAGGTGACAAATGTTGAACATGTGATGTCACCAGATGACGTACGTCACCGTACATGCAGGGGTTTGGCCAATCGTTGCTACCCTCTCCGGTAGGTGGCAGTGCCACACGTCCCTCCGATATGGTAATCTGTCTTCGCTCTTGCATTATTCGATGTAATATGGTATTGCTCGCGGTAGTGGTACTGCGAGACTACGATGAATCCGTTTACAGTTAACGATCTCACAGACAAGCATCTGTGTTATGGTGCTGGTAATTTGAATGCACTAGCAACACGACGTATCTACGCAGAACTCTTCTCACAATGTGCTCTACGTTCTCACTATCGTTTGCTCCTGCAGAACGTCGAATGTTTGAAACAGCGACCCCGCGTGTAAGCGAACACTCCAGGCTAAAAATGAATCGAGAGCTGGTAACACAGTGGTCAAACATGCTGTGTTCTGAGATCAAGATTAATTGTGAGACCAGATATAACGTATGAAATAATTTCTTTTTTGTTGCTATTTGCGAGCACTGCCGGAAATTACAAGAACGAAAACAGAGTAGCCTAGCGGAGTGATGTGCACAGCGCCCCATACCGACGAGGATAGGATAGACTGGCCCAACCGCTGTGTGTATGGTGAGGTAGGGCACCTGGAGAACTCAAATGTTCAACATTTGTCATCCACTTTTGGGGTATTTACCGACATTTGCTGACCATGTGTTTATATTACGTTGTTTGTCTGAGTGTCATCTACGTCGCTTCAGCGGTTTTTAAATGTTAGTAAGCATCACTCTGTGTAGGACTGTAGGCGCCCCGGTGGTCCCGGTCGCCTATGGTGGACTGGATGGCCGAGCGGTGACCTCTCCCGTTGTCAGGATGCTAGGAAATGGCTGTAGAAGCGTCAGAAACGCCAAAGAAGCATTATTAATTCACAACAACTTTATTCCTGCCGAGTGCAATGTGGCTTGGTGATACCAACGACCTTCTCCGTCCTCACTGACTCGTAGCGGTGACACCAGATCCGGGCCGCACCAGTCTTGCTAGCGCAGCGCCGCGTGCTGTGACGTAGCGGAGGAGTGCCCTTACTTAGGCCGCGCGTGGCTGGAGGCGACGGCTGGGCGGCGGCTCGCCTGCGGACAGCAGAAGGCTCCGGGTTGGAGACCCGACGCTGTCGGCACGAGAGGCGTTCTCGTAGTGCGGAGTGTACTCTATCCCACCCCGTCTACTTCCCTGCTCCTCCTAGTGGCTCGTCCGCGGTGGACGGGCGGAACGGGCTGCAGTCCGCCAGCGTCGTCGGCTCACCCGGTTGTGACGGTGGATGCACAGGGCGTAGGCCCCGCACGATCTCGTTCGACGACTCACTGATGTGGTCGGCATTGGCGGCGAGCGAGTCTGCCGCGATGTCTGATAATCCTGGGTCGACGATTGACAGCGGCGGCAGAGAGGACCAGAGCTGGTACTGTCCCCTCACGTCTGCTGCTGAATGCGCCGCCCTTACTGCAACATCTCCTTACTAAAGATTAACATGTCGATCACCGAGCTGAGTGCTACGCAGCGACCCAGTACACATCTAACTGCAAGTCTAACTGCGAGTGCCTTGTTGCTATCAAAGCTGGCGTATTTAAAGAAAGCACGAGCGACATCCTCACGTCATGCTCGTTTGTAATGACCGCATTCGTTCCACTTATACTGTTGATTCATTTGTCGTACGCGCCCCTTAGGTGTTCTTGAGACAGAGTTACGTGTTGTTGCGGCAGATTTACGCGAAGTTGTGAAAATGCAGTACAGCTGACGCTGTACCTCTGTCTTGAACTCTCGAAAGTCTCCGTCCAACACAAACCTGCGTGCTAAGCAATTCTCTCTCACCTGTTGTGTGTAACCAGGCCATTGCCCCTGCGCGACGACACATTCCATACATGTGGAATAGTCTTACCTCTTCGCTAACCTACTGCCTCTGGCTCTCGGCATAGGCAACGAAACTTTGACAATATTCCACGTTTCCAACTCTTTACTATTCCTCGACACTACAGGAGTAAAAGCTGGGAATCAGAGATATAGAAAGGCAGCGCCTATGTTGTTTGTTGGAATAAACGAAAGTAAAAGAAATATACTCATCTTTAGTTCTCGTTGTTGCTATTAGCTCAACGTGTTATCTTCTAAAAAAAATCGGCGTATGATTGTCCAGGCCCAGACCTTCTTGATGTTAAGAAAAGACATAACATTGTTAGCTAAGAATGGTCATACATTATCCCTAAAATCACTTCTGTCAATGATAGGACTCCGTAAAATTGCGTAAAAATGTGACTGGATAAAATTGAGGACTTTAGAAATGAACAATGATATAAGACTGATCTTTTCTATATTTATCCGTAAACTATTCCAGTTCTTGAATATAAAGGAATTTGATAATAGTCGAGGCAGATATTACATAGTTAAACACCGAACCAAGTCTCAGACTTTCCTCCCAATGTCCGATCTCCTCCGCCACCTCACATAGTCTCTCCAAGACTTATTGTTTTATAATTAACAAAGATATTACATTTCGGCAGTTAGATGACATTGCAGCGAGTCTGCGATAAATCTTTTATAGAAAATGTTATTGGGAAAAAAGCATGAATGATTATGTAATGCATAAATATTATAAAAATGTACGTATATTTATGTGTAATCCATGCATATTGTAAAAGTGTATGTATCTACTCGAATGACTCGTATGTGTGTATGTGAGTAGGTTCTACATCTCCGCTTAAACGACTGGACCGGTTTCAACTGAATTTGGCAGAAATATCCCTTTCTCTCAAATAACAGTCGCTGTGTGGGTGCGAACGTCCTATCTGCCATAGTAAGGGAAATATGGCGTGTGAAAAATTGCTGCATCATGTATAACATTTGCATGTATAAGTCTGAGCTACTAATTTCATTCGCAATAAATTTTGCACACAGAGTTGTCATGTGCTGCTAAACGCACCTACAAAATTATATCGTGGTACTACACATATATGTGGAGATGTGAAGATGTAAACATTGAGATTTATTAAAAAATGCCGCATCATTCATGAAATTTTAGTACGTTTGTTCTTTACCACTAAAACACTCTTACAGCCGACTTCATTGAAGAAAATCTGACACGTGGCAGCGCTTTTGACAGCTTTCGACTGCGAAGCGCAAAGAGCTGCAGGCCAAGACAATAACTGTGTATAGAGCAATTTTTTGCCAGAGAGAAGCTTACAAAATCGCGAAGAAGACACGGGAAGCAGATGTACATATACATTTGTACCTTATGCATATTTGTTTGAGCGACTATTCCATAATTTCAAAGATGTTTTGACGAATACACGGAAATGAATTTTTTTTCGATATTCTTTTGTTTTGACTTTTTATAGGAAATTGGCAAATTGAATACCTGAGCAATGCCGGGTTTCTTAGCCAGTCTTAAATATAATTTCCATAACAGACTTTTAATAATCTTTATATAGCCAAAAGTAAGATTATCTCCAGATAACTGGCAAAAATAAATAAAGAAATCAGAGATGAAGCGAAAATTTAAAGAAAATAAATGGAATCGTAATTCCTAACAGAAAATACAAAAAGGTAAATGAAATATCACGTAAAGGTGACTGAACAGCAAAATAATCCGGAACGCTAACTTTCAGCACGTAAGGTACGCATATTTCAAAGAAAGAAGATGAATGGTTTCGAACAGTTAATTTGAAGCAGATGTATCGTCATCTACTATACAATAGTCATCAAAAATGTACAAATTCGTTTCGACTGCAAGATCCCATCGCACACTTGGCTCGGAAATTGATTGAGGTGGACATGTTTCCGTTGACAGCGATGATGCCTATCGGTTTTGAAACAAATTGTCGTTTTGGGAAATGACATTCGATATTCCATGATGGCACGGTGATTACTGAACGGTACGTGAAGGTTTCATCCCCTTTGTCCAAAGTGACCCTGATTTCGACAAGATGTGATTGATGCAAGACGGAAGTCGATCCCGTCGCAGCAGGAGAGCGTTTGATGTGCTAGGGGAGCACTTTGTGTTTGGTGTACCCAGGGGCCACTGGCATGGGCCTCGACTGCCCGCCATATTCTCCAGATCTGAACACATTCTTCTTCTTTTTGTGGGGCTGTATTACAGACGAGGTGTACAGCAACGACCCACAAACCATTGCTGAGCTGGAGACAGCCGTTCAGGAGGTCATCGACAGTGCCGATGTTCCGACACTTCAGCGGTTCATGTGGAATTTCGCTATTCCTCTGCCCCACATCATCGCCAACGATGGCAGGCATATCGCAGATGTCATAACCTAAATCTGAATATCTCTAGTGACGTCTACATGTTGAATAAACGGTGTTGACGCTGTATATTGTAACTAATTTACGTTTCTTTTCATACAATTTTGTAACTGACACCCTGTACTACACAACACTCGACTGTCATGCTTTCTTCAGCGGCAGCGATTTATGGCGAACATTGTGCTCGGCGAAGGCATGGCTAACATTTGGCCCGTGGGCTCATTTACTTCCTTCCCATGATTAGGAAGGTCGCAGTTCGTAGTAATAGACGGCAAATCATCGAGTAAAACTGAAGTGATATCAGGTGTTCCCCAGGGAAGAGTCCTGGGACCTTTACTGTTCCTGATCTATATAAATGACCTGGGTGACAATCTGAGCAGTTCTCTTAGACTGTTCGCAGATGATGCTGTAATTTACCGTCTAGTAAGGTCATCCGAAGACCAGTATCAGCTGCAAAGCGATTTAGAAAAGATTGCTGTATGGTGTGTCAGGTGGCAATTGACGCTAAATAACGAAAAGTGTGAGATGATCCACATGAGTTCCAAAAGAAATCCGTTGGAATTCGATTACTCGATAAATAGTACAATTCTCAAGGCTGTCAATTCAACTAAGTACCTGGGTGTTAAAATTACGAACAACTTCAGTTGGAAGGACCACATAGATAATATTGTCGGGAAGGCGAGCCAAAGGTTGTGTTTCATTGGCAGGACACTTAGAAGATGCAACAAGTCCACTAAAGAGACAGCTTACACTACACTCGTTCGTCCTCTGTTAGAATATTGCTGCGCGGTGTGGGATCCTTACCAGGTGGGATTGACGGAGGACATCGAAAGGGTGCAAAAAAGGGCAGCTCGTTTTGTATTATCGCGTAATAGGGGAGAGAGTGTGGCAGATATGATACACGAGTTGGGATGGAAGTCATTACAGCATAGACGTTTTTCGTCGCGGCGAGACCTTTTTACGAAATTTCAGTCACCAACTTTCTCTTCCGAATGCGAAAATATTTTGTTGAGCCCAACCTACATAGGTAGGAATGATCATCAAAATAAAATAAGAGAAATCAGAGCTCGAACAGAAAGGTTTAGGTGTTCGTTATTCCCGCTCGCTGTTCGGGAGTGGAATAGTAGAGAGATAGTATGATTGTGGTTCGATGAACCCTCTGCCAAGCACTTAAATGTGAAATGCAGAGTAGTCATGTAGATGTAGATTAGCACTTCTCTCCTCCACTTCTCTGCTTTCATTTTTATTTCTGCGCATTTCTCCTGTTCCTTGTCATCACCTTCTCATTTCCAGTTTTCTTTCTAGAGCTCCCATCTCTTCCAGAAACGTCATTACGCTTCTTTGTACATAGCCTGAGAAAGAATGAAATAAAACAGCCAGAAGAAATGGCACGATGACAATGTAATTGCGTTCTTGGGGACACCATCCTCCGATATGAACGATCAGAGTTCCTTCTCTCTGTGACAGTTAAAACTGCCACCATAGTGTATTAGTGTATAAGAGGCGTAAACAGCGTTAGATGTTGAGTGGTGAAGCACATGGAGATACCGTGCACTCGTGACAGACAGCATTATCAGTACCTGACAGAGTTTCGCCGTCTGGTTGAATTGTCCAATATCCAGATTCGTGGTGGATTCGGATTATAGTAACCAGAATCGGAGACGACCAGGAGACACTTACTGACAGGTTGGGGCGTCGACGGTAATTTGTCGCAAGCACGGAAAGATAACAACAGCGATGGACAGAGATCGAAGACTATGTGGAAGAACAATAAATTCGAAGAGTGAACGGAATAGAAAGAACAGACGTAGCAATGTGAGGAACCACACCAATATTAGGAGCGCTGCCTGGCGGGGGTCGTCTGGCGAGCTTTTAAGCTCGTTGGGCCAGGTATCAGACAGATTTGGCAGTGGCTCAATGCTAGACTGCATGGGAACTAGAGGACAGGCAAGCTGGTTGTGAAGGTTCTGTCCGAGCACATGTGACCACCATAAGGGGACCTCAGTGTAATGTGCACCAGGAACACCGTAGTCACTTGTGAGTAGGCAGTCTTACCAGTTGTACCGGTATGAAACGAGCGTTAAGATACAAATGTGTCGATAGGGAAAATTTGTTGTGAACGAGCCTTAATTTTTTTTTGTGTGGTTGGTATGACATCTTTCAAACATATTTAGTATACATCAAGTCATGGAACAAACATCATATGTTTTCATAGTACTAACAATGTCCAATTTTATACCAGAAAGTGATAATTTGCGGAAAGCATTAATTTTATATTTCCATTTGAAAAAAAAAGTGCTGCAGAGTCGCATAGAATGCTTGTCGAAGCATATGGTGGTCATGCTCTATCAGAAGCAACACATAATATATGGTTTCAACTGTTCGGAAATAATGATTTTGATGTAAGAAATGAAGAACGTGGAAGACCACCAAAGAAGTTCGAAAACGCCGAATTGCAAGCAATATTGTATGAAGATGATACTTTGAGTCAGAAGCAAATTGCAGCAATGTTAAATATTGCACAACAAACCATTTCTGACCGTTTGAAAGCTATGGGAAAGATACAAAAGTGTGAAAAATGGGTGCCACATGAAATGAATGAAAGACAGATGGAAAACCGAAAAACCATTTCTCAAATTTTGCTTCAAAGACATGAAAGAAATTCAGTTTTGCATCGAATGGTTACTTGCGATGAAAAATGGATTTATTTTAAGAATCCTAAACGGGAAAAATCATGGGTTAATCCGGGACGACCATCAACATCGACTGCCAAACCAGATCGATTCGGCAAGAAGACATTGCTCTGTGTTTCGTGGGACCAGAAAGGTGTGGTGTATTATGAGCTTCTAAAACCCCGTGAAACTGTGAATACTAATCACTACAGACAACAAATCATCAATTTGAACTATGTTTTGGTCGAAAAAGACCAGAATGGGCCAGAAGACATGGCAAAGTAATTTTTTTACTCGACAATGCACCTGTACACAAAGAAAAACTGGTTCAGCATACAATCAAAACACTTGGCTGGGAGCTGCTACCCCACCCGACGTATTCACCAGACTTGGCTCCTTCCGACTGCCACTTGTTTTTATCAATGGGACACGCATTGGCTGAGGAGCACTTCGATTCCTACGAAGAAGTCGAAAATTGGGTGTCTGATTGGTTTGCTTCAAAAGACGAACATTTCTATTGGCATGGTGTCCACAAATTGCCAGAAGGTTGTCAAAGTGTATAGAAAGCAATGGTCAGTACTTTGAATAAAATGTTTTTACTTTTCAATTCAAAATTAGCGTTTCATTTTCACAAAAAAAACGCTCATTTCATACCGGTATACCTCGTACGTAGCGTGTAAGCGTTGTTATGTCACAAACCGCAATGGAGGAAGACCTCTAAATACAGTATTCAAGACTTTCTACAGAATATTTTGAATAAAGAAAAGTGTACCAAGTTTGTTCCCAACAACGTGACACGGTACGGGAACAAATTAACGACGGGTAGACAGCTAAGGCGAGTTGATTGAAATTTAAAACACCGACAGCTCTTTTCTGAAGAAATCTTCACATGTGACGAAACTTGATGTTATCAATACATACGAAGACAAAGCGCAAAAAATCACAAGAAGGATCAACGCTTTGAGTGCAAAACTAACATGCAGGTAAGTGTGATGCACGAGGTGAACAACATTCCAGAGGACTTTTCTGACAGTCAAATTGTTGTATGAACATTCTGTACGCTGTGTTTAAGTGGGCTGGGCTGTTAAGTGTGTGACCCACGCGAGAATGAGCACTGTAGGCACCCAGAACTTCCGTCTCGGATCAGAAGATAGTGCTACACGGTTGAATACCACAGATAAACTTAATATCCACTTTGGGATCGCATACTGTAAAACAGCAGATAATCAGAGCAATATATATATGATGCACGCATATGTGTGCATTTGTTCAACATCTACTCTTAACTCCTGAATAGATTTTAACCAAACCTGGTACACACAGTACTTACTTTCGGGAAACCAATGCAATGGCGATAAAAACCAATAAATTTCCATTAGGATGAGAATGAAAGTTGTAACATGGTTATAGATAGAGAAGGGGAGACGGAGGAGGTGGATACTGGGAGGAGAGATGTGGAAATGGAGAAACAGAGAGGGGGTTAGACAGTTGGGTAGATTTGAGGGGAAGGAGGAGATGAACTGAGAGAGGAGGGAGAAGGAGATTGACGAAAGAGGGGGTGACGGAGGTGGACTGAGGGAAGGCGCAGAAGATGGACAGAGAGAGGAAGGAGGTAGGGTGAGATGAGGTAGGAGGATGTAGATCGAGAGAGCGGTAAGGAGAAGATGGACAATGGAGTGGGAAGGAAAATGTAGGAAGAAACAGCGGAGAGAAGTACATGGACAGAGAGAGGGGGAGTAGGAGATGGCAGAGAGAGGGTGAGGAGTACATGGACAGATAGAGATGGAGGGGACTGAGGAGACTGACTAATAGTAGAGAGGAATAATTAAATACTCGGGCAACGCAATATTTCTCAACTAGTAAGATAAATAAAGAGGGAAGGAATTCATTTATATATTTTTGGTTGGCGACTCCATGGAATGTTCTGTGCACCACGACCAAAGTGGATAGAATTGGAAGGAGAATCAGCATTGGTCTTTTTTTTTGTTTTTTTTATCCGCAGAATCGATTTTAGCTCACTAAGTGACCATCCTCAGTGCTGTAATATACAATTAAAATTGGTAGGCACTGGTATCAACAAGCTTAGAGCGACCACATAAACTCATCGCTGTAAGCTTGTTGATACCAGTGACTACCAATTTTAATTTTATATTACAGCACTGACGATGGTCACTAAGTGACCGAAAGTCGATTTTGCGGATAATAAAACAAAAAAATACGACCAATGCTTATTCTCCTTCCAATTCTTTTTACATATTATTTATAAGTATGTAATTACTGTATAGTTCACCTCACAATCTTTAAGGAAGTTGAGAAAATATAGGCTTGTAATGAATTATGTGGACGAAAATGATTTTTGCAAAATAGAGTAAAAGAATCACTTCAATATACTGAAATATTTCATTGAAGAATTGTTTCATTCAAAATTTTTTTCAGTTGTTTTTTATAGTTTTTAATATTAGTGTTCTCTTTTGAAATAATTATTTAAGTACTGCTGTAATATTTTAAAACTATGTCTATGAAAATTGGTATTTGATTGATCGCTTACAAATAAAGATCAGTGGTTTTGAAAATTCAATTCCCAATGGGGTGAAAGAGGTGATGAAATGCTTTATGAAATATTTTATTATGAGAACAGTTTTAAAACTAAAGGTATGAGAATATGAATTATGCTTCTGTCAGAAATTTTTTAAAAAAATGTGTGTTCCATTATTTTTGGAAATTCAACGTCGAAGAGAGTGAAATAGAGGGTGAAATGTCTTATGAAAATATTTCGTCATGAAAGCGTTTTAAAAGTTCGCTGTACGAAAACTGGTATTTGACCTCCTGTTTAGGAAAAAAAGTGATTCACTCTTTTAAGAAATGCAACTTCTTAAGAGGGTGAAATAGGGGTTACCTGATTTTCTAACTAATCGTCGCCCAGCGCAAACAGCTAAGGATAGAAACTTGTAATTAGGAGAGGGTGTTGATCTTAAAATCCAGGCATCGTTTAAGAAGAGATTGTTCGAAGTTCCACTGCTAAGGGAGTGACATAGGGGATGACAGAAGTTTTGAAAATGTGTCGCTATTACAACTATTTTGAAGCTAGAAGTACGAAAATTGGTATTAGGTTTCTCAGTCAGAAACAAAAAGATCTTTCACAATTTTTGGAAATCGAATTACTGATGGGTGAAATAGTGAGTGAAAGTTTTTTGTACACTAAATCAGTATTAAAGACGTACTAAATACTTTTAAGGCTAAATCAATGGAAACTGATTTTTGACTTCTCAGTTAGAAATTAAAAGAGAATCCCTGTTTTAGTGTTTTTGTAAATTCAGTTCCTTAAGCGATTGAAATATGGGATGAAAATTTTTGCGAAATTGTTTCATATAAATCTACGAAAATTTGTCTTTGGCTTTTCTCTTACAAACAAAAATATACGTGTTTCACTACTTTTGGAAATTCAACGCCTAAGGGGGTGAAATATATGATGAAAAAGTTTAAACGAATATTTCGTTATATTAAAAACTTCCTGAAGCTAAATCTATGAAAGTTGGTATTTCGCATTTTGGTCACATAATATGTATTAGGGAATGAAAGTTTCTGCGGAGAAATTACCACAATGACAGTAAAGGGTTTGAACTCCAGGTACCACATTCAGAGAAGACAATGCTTCTATAACTCTAATTAGCGTGGAAAGGTTAGAAAGTGTTGTAATTTGTGAATTACATATAATTTCGATTGAATAAAAACAAAAACAAAAAAATCTTTTCAGACTATAGAGTCTGTGCCAATGAACGAGTGGGGGCTAAGATAGTATCTCTATGTTGGTGCGTCTAAAATCATTTAAGTGGAAGATCGGTTCACGATTCAATTTCCAGTACATCGCTACTGTAGAAAGAGAAGCCTAATATGCACCACGCTTGTTACAGATCAGTGCGATGGTCAACATAAGGGAGACGACTGCAGTGTTTTACGTGAAAAAAGATGTGACAAGCAGCTCGGAGCCACCAGAGGATTCAGACGAGGCCAGCAAATACGCGGGTGGCGCGCAGTGGCTTAGTCCAGGTGAGGTGCTTCACAAGCTCACACATATCATTCCTGTTATGGAAAAGAAAATTCTGCTGCCGAGATGAAGTGTAATCACTACTCAGTACTCTGTATCGAATGTATGTGGTGCGTTTATAATTCTGGATCAGAGTAGTTTACGTAACCGCAAATATACTACGTGATTCAGCTGCCCCTACCGATGTGGTTTTATGCAGCCTGCAATGTTTTATCTAGCCTTCAAAAACTACGGGTCAGATATTTGTAGTCTCTCACTCGCTACGCGCAAATTATTAGGCTACAAAAAAGTTACCGGGAATTATTTTAGGAAATTCAATGTAGTTAAATTTCTGCTGGCTTACTTTGTGGCTGAAGGCTACGGCTTTTGAGTTGTTCAAGAAAACGTACAAAGCTGACCTTCAGTGGCACTTCTACTCCTACATTCGTCCCTCACCAGTCAGGATTTATTCCCGATACTCGAACTTAATCGGTCTCTATTCATTGGTCTGTTACGCCACCAGCATAGTCAGCTATTTCGTTAACATCATTAACTAAATGAACCCGTGAGGGTAAAGAAAAAAAAAAACAACTTTCGTAAAGATTATTGTAAAATTAATTACATTGGCATTTCGAACCAAACTTAAGAATTACAAGGACAATAGTTCCATAGGTTTCTGCTGTTATATTTCATGAAACTGTTGGATTAAATTTACACACATGTGAATTTTACAATTTGCAAGTGCTCGACTAATAATAGGGTCAGTCAATGACGACCAAAAGGTCGACCGTGGAAAATAACTCGTGCAGACGAACGACATATTTTAAATTTCATGCAAGACTGTCCTATACATTTTCCTGTAGGACTAACAGTTTGCGCGTAGCGAGCGAGTGTTGAAATATGTATGTATTCAGCAAGGCAAGACATCCTACAGCGTTTACTGGAGGTGCCAAACGTAGCTACTTCTTATTCTACCATACTGGCCATTAAAATTGCTACACCACGAAGATGACGAGCTACAGACTCGAAATTTAACCGACACGATGAAGATCCTGTGCTATGCAACTGATTAGCTTATCAGAGCATTCACACAAGGATGGCGCCGGTGGCGACACCTACAAAGTGCTGAAAAAAGGAAAGTTTCCAACCGATTTCTCATGCACAAAAAGCAGTTGACCGGCGTTGCCTGGTGAAACGCTGCTGTGTTGCCTCGTGTAAGGAGGAGAAATGAGTACCATCACGTTGCCGACTTTGATAAAGGTCGCATTGTAGCCTATCGCGATTGCGGTTTATCGTATCGCGACATTGCTGCTCGCGTTGGTCGAAATCCAATGACTGATAGCAGAATATGGAATCGGTGGGTTCAGGAGGGTAATACGGAACGCCGTGCTGGATCCCAACTGCATCGTATCAGTAGCAGTCGAGATGACAAGCATCTTATCCGCATGGCTGTAACGGATCGTGCAGCCACTTCTCGATCCCTGAGTCAGCATTTGGGGACGTTTGCAAGACAACAACCATCTGCACGAACAGTTCGACGACGTTTGCAACAGCTTAAGCTATCAGCTCGGACACTATGGCTGCGGTTACCCTTGACGCTGCATGACTGACAGGAGCGCCTGCGATGGTGTACTCAACGACGAACCTGGGTGAACGAATGGCAAAACGTCATTTTTTCGGATGAATCCAGGTTCTGTTTACAGCATCATGATGGTCGCATCCGTGTTTGGCGACATCGTAGTGAACGCACATTTGAAATGTGTATTCGTCATCGCCATACTGGCGTATACCCAGCTGATGGTATGGGGTGGCATTGGTTACACGTCTCGGTCACCTCTTGTTTGCATTGACGGCACTTTTAACAGTGGACGTTACATTTCACATGTATTACAACCCGTGGCTCTACCCTTCATTCTATCCTTGCGAAACCCTTCATTCCAGCAGGATAATGCACGACCGCGTGTTGCAGGTCCTGTGCGGGTCTTTCTGGATACAGAAAATGGCCAACACATACTCCAGATCTCTCACTAATTGAAAAGTCTTGTCAATGGTGGCCGAGCAACTGGCTCGTCACAATACGCCAGTGACTACTCTTGATGAACTGTGGTATCGTGTTGAGGCTGCATGGGCAGCTGTACCTGTACACGCATCCAAGCTCAGTTTCACTAAATGCCCAGGTTGGATTTCTGCCTAGTATTAACTGAGTGAAAGCTGCAAACTCTTGGGAATAGGCTAATATTGCAAACTCCAAACGACATTAAAGAAAATATATACTGTGAGGGCAAAGTCAGAATTCCCAGACTATTGAATAGGGGTCGACAAGAGGTTCTTGAACTTACACCACATATAGCTTGAACAGCCCGTTTTTGAGCCAAAAATAGCCTTTTTGAATCAGAAGAATTAACCCAAAAAATAATACCACACGACATAAGCGTATGAAAATATGCGAAGTAGACTACTTTTCGTCTTGAAGTGTCACTTATTTCAGATACTGTTCTAATGGTAAATAAAACAGCACTTAGTTTCTGAACAAGATCCTGGACATGGACTTTCCACAACAGCTTACTATCTATCCTAACGCCTAGGAGCTTGAACTGTTCCGTCTCGCTTATAATATGCCCATTCTGTCTCATCAAAATATTGGTTCTTGTTGAATTGTGAGTTAGAAACTGTAAAAACTGAGTCTTACTGTGATTTAACATCAAATTATTTTCCACAAGCCAGGAACTTATTTCATGAACTAATAATTTGGTACTGTTTCAATATTACACACAAATCCTTTACTACCAAGCTGGTGTCATCAGCAAACAGAAATATTTTTGAATCACCTGTAATACTAGAATGCATATCATTTATATAAATAACAAACAGCAGTGGCCCCAGCACCAACCCTTGGGGAACGCCCCACTTCACAGTGCCCCATTGGGACTGAACATCACTACCACTGCCAATATTGCGGAAAATTTCCTTCTGCTTTCTGTTCTTAAAGTAAGAGGCGAACCAATTTTAAGCTAGTCCCCTTACTCCATAATGGTCCAACTTCTGCAGTACTATTTTGTGGTCAACAGTCAAAAGCCTTCGTTATATCAAAGAAAACTCTTAGTGTTCGCAACCTTTTATTTAATCCGTCCAGAACCTCACAGAGAAAAGAGAATATAGCATTTTCAGTTGTTAAACCATATCTAAAACCAAACTGAACATTTGACAGCAAATTATGTGAATTTCAATGCTCCAGTAACCTTGTATATAGAACCGTCTCGATAACTTTATCCAACACCGATGCCATAGAAATAGGTCTATAATTGTCAATATTATCCCTGTCTCCCTTTTCATAAAGTGGCTTGACTACCAAGTACTTTAATCGGTCAGGAAAGCGACCACTCCTAAAGAAAAAGTTACAGATATGGCTAAGTACTGGGCTAACATACATAGAACAATACTTCAGTGTTCTGCTAGATACACCCTCATATCCATGAGAGTACTTGGTCTTCAGTGATTTAATTGTTAACTCAATCTCCGTTTTATCAGTATCATGGAGGAGCATTTCAGGTAACAGTCTCGGAACACTTTTTCTAAGAGCGCTATATGATTCCCTGTTGGGACTAGGTTTCTATTTAGTTCACCTGCTATATTCAGAAAGTGATTATTAAATACTGTACATATATGCGACTTGTCAGTAACACGGACATCCCCACTACGCACTGATTCTATATCCTCTACCTGTCTCTGCAGACCAGCCACTTCCTTTACGACTGACCATATGCTTTTAATTTTATCCTGAGACTTTGTTATTCTATCTGCATACCACATACTTTATGCCTTCCTAATAACATTTTAAGCACCTTACAATGTCGTTTGTAATGGGCTGCTGCATTTAGATTCTTACTGTTCCTAGCGTACTGATATAATTGCCACTTTGTTCTACAAGATATTATTATTCCTCTAGTCAGCCACCCAGGCTGCCTGTTAGTGCTAGTATCCTGTTTTGAACGTTCTAACGGAAATCAACTTTCAAAGAGCACGAGAAAAGTCAATTATAGCACTATCCCCTTGAATAATGATTCTGTGCTCTCTACATGTGCATTCGCTGTAAATCTGTATTTCACAAGCTTTCTTCTAGTGTGTGCTAGACGATAAGTTTGTACAAATATAATTTACACCTTTTCTATTCCATTCGGAATTGTTGTGGGAGTTCAATGACCGTCTCCAAAACCGAAGCTCACTTACTGAACGAATTATAACGAAATGTGTCACACTTTTTTGGATCTTCTCCAGCTTCTCCAAGATCCCTAATTGGTAAAGTCCTAGACTGAAGACGAATACTCGGGAATCTGTATAGCGAGTATTTTAAAAGGAGCTTCATCGGAAATGAGATTAATTTCCTTAGAATTCGTCCAATGGAACTTAGCCTAACACATTTTTCAAAAAAGTTTTATGTGAACGTTCCACGTTATAACGTCCATACATATTGTAATACTTCTTATTTTCAGTGTAACGAGAGAGTAATGCGTCTTTCCTTCATTTTAGATGCAGTACGTTACAATTTATATAAATGAGCTCAGCAGTCAAAATATTGTTCATCCCCTCATAGCACCACGTCATTACTCCCTCTGCAGAACTGCAGACGGTGTAAAAATGGTACCAGTTAATCATATGACCCTCCGTCGTTCACGAATAGTGGTGGGAAAAAAATATTGAAACACCATGGTAAATGTATGCTTGAATATAAACAGATGTTAACGAATTCTGCCGGTTCTGCTGCTATATTTGACCACGAACGGCATTTGTTCTACGTCCTCGATGCGTTTCAAGCGCCAGCCGTGGTCAGAATAGTGTTCTGTGTAGCTGGGTGAATATTACGTCTGAGCTAAGTACATTCGAACTAGCAAATTCTTGGTGCTCGTATAGTGGATGTTTTCCTAATCAAGGTAGCCGACGTGTCTGGTGTTTCCAGAGGCACCGTACCGAAGATTTAACCGCATACAAGGAAAGGTGAAAAAATCTACCACTAAGTCACAACTTGACGTACACATCGATAAAAGTGACGAACGATCATTAAGGAGAACTGTGATGGTACGTAAGAAGAGCCAAGAGTAAAGTCAAAGCGTAACTGAAAGTCGCACTCGCGAAGCCTGTCAGCACCATAACAACACGAAAAGAACTGCATAAGCAGGGAATTGTAATGCGAGTTAGTATTCCACAACTACTCTTGAGTGATGCAAATGCTCTTGACAGGAAGACTGGATACCGAAGCCGTAAAACCTGGACTCTAGAGCAATGGAGGAAGTCGAGTGAGTCTTGTTCCACACTGTTTCCGACTTCTAGCCGAGTTTTAGTCCCAAGAATAAAACATGGCGATGGTTCGCTTATGATCTGGGTAGCCATATCATAATATTCCAAGGATGCCATGGTTACTCTGCAAGCTCGCATTACTTTCAATGATTATTTGAACATTTTAAGATGCTTCCTACTTGCCACTGGAGGTGCTCTGTTTCCAGGTGGAGGGCCTATGTTCACTTGGCTCCCATTGTCCTGGACTGGTTTAATGAGAACAAGGACGGATTTTCGCATCTATTAATGTAATAACAGTCACCAAACCTGGATCATATTGAGAGTTTGTGGTCTGCTTTGGAGAGAAGCGTGTGTGATCGCTATCTACTTCCGGTATCGTTACCTAAACTGGCCTCTAATTTACCAGAAGAGTGTTATAAATTAACCTCGAAAACCATACAGGAGATGTATTCATTCGTACCGGGACGTGTGGAAGATAATTTTAAAGCCAAAGGTCTACGTACGCTCTATTCGGCATGATAATGTGTTGCATTTTTGTTGTTTTCATATTTTTGTGCAACCTCTGTAAGTTAAGACAGTGAAGTAGTGTTTGTGTGTCAGTCTGTTGTATGGAATCACTGCAGAGAGACTGGTCGATATAAGGTCGTGACCGCACCGTGAGTAATTTTGCCCCGTTTGATAGTGGAGTCTGTTCATTGTGTCGACAAAACATGGTGTACTCCTCGCAGCCGTGTGGGGCGCTGTACAAGTGGTAGTCGTGAAACGATCCGAACTGACAGGGTTCAGTGTCGAATGTCGCACCTTGTCAATGGCGGTCGGTTTCAAACGGTGCGAGACTTGATCTAGTGAGTGAATGAAGACCTGTCTCTACTGGTTTCCAGGTGAGTCTTGCGGAGGGCACCGCATGCCGTAGAGGCGTGTATTGTGGTCCGAACAGTGCTGATTTTGCAGTTTTTCGTATAACGTAAGGCGTCGAGTGCACAGACTGCACAATGAAACGTTTAGTTTTTTTAGAGTGTGGAATTGTTCCAAACCAATGAATTGTCCCAACTGCTTTGCATTTCAGCGACATCTGTTAAAGACAATTTGCGCAATAATGTAGGCAAAGTAATGTATTATATTGTGTGGAATAAATCTGGTTGCTTTGAAATGTCGGATTCTCACTAAACATTGTAGTCACTATAACGTCCTGGTCTCCTAACCCGATTTCTTAAGATATTATCATTTCCAGTGGTTGGTATCCTATTTTGTTTTTGTCGGTTGCACCGCCATCTGTCACACAATGAAAAACAGTTAAGTACAGAAGTTTCGTATGTCTTCCCCGAGTACCCGAACCCGTAACATAAAAAAATGGGTTTCGTATTTAAGATCTGACGCCTCTCCTTCCCATTGGGTTGTGGGAGAGTAATGAATTTTGTGTCATTAGATTTCCACCTTCGAGAAGAGCAACTTTTACTATAACCTGTTATTCATCCGAATTGTAGTTTTCCAGTTATTTCCAAAAACAGTTTTAATTGCCTCATCTTGTATGGTCACCACTAACGGCCCTATAAAACTATATTACAATACTGGCCATTAAAATTGCTACACCACGGAGACGACGTGATACAGACGTGAAATTTAACTGACAGGAAGAAGATGCTATGATATGCAAATGATTAATTTTCCAGTTTGGCGCCGGTGGCGACACCTAAAACGGGCTGACATGAGGAAAGTTTCCAACTGATTTCTCATACACAAACAACAGTTGACCAGCGTTTAATGGTGAAACGTTGTTGTGATGCCTCGTGTAAAGAGGAGAAATGCGTACCATCACGTTGCCGACTTTGATAAAGGTCGGATTGTAGCCTATCGCGATTGAGGTTTATCGTATGGCGACATTGCTGCTCGCGTTGGTAGAGATCCAATGACTGTTAGCAGAATATAGAATCGTTTTGTTCAGGAGGGTAATACGGAACGCCGTGCTGGATCCCAACGGCCTCGTATTACTAGCAGTCTAGATGACAGGCATCTTATCCGCATGGCTACAACGGATCGTGCAGCCACGTCTCGATCCCTGAATCAACAGATGGGGACGTTTGCAAGACAACAACCATCTGCACGAACAGTTCGACGGCGTTTGCAGCAGCTTGGACTATCAGCTCGGAAACCATGGCTGCCTTGACGCTGCATGAGTGACAGGAGCGCCTGCGATGGTGTACTCAACGACGAACCTGGGTGAACGAATAGCAAAACGTCATTTTTTCGGATGAATCCAGGTTCTGTTTACAGCATCATGATGGCCGCATCCGTTTTTGGCGACATCGCGGTGAACGCACATTTGAAACGTGTATTCGTCATCGCCATACTGGCGTATCACCCGGTTTGATGCTATGGGGTGCCATTGGTTACACGTCTCGGTTCGCATTGACGGCACTTTCAACAGTGGACGTTACATTTCAGATATGCTACGACCTGTCTTCTACCCTTCATTTGATACCTGCGAAACCCTACATTTCAGCAGGATAATGGACGACCGCATGTTGCAGGTCCTGTACGGGCCATTTTTGATACAGGAAATGTTCGACTGCTGCCCTGGCCACCACATTCTCCAGATCTCTCACCAATTGAAAACATCTGGTCAATGGTGGCCGAGCAACTGGCTCGTCACAATACGCCAGTCACTACTGTTGATGAACTGTGGAATCGTGTTGAAGCTGCATGGGCAGCTGTACCTGTACACGCCATCCACGCTTTGTTTGACTCAATGTCCAGTCGTATCAAGGCCGTTATTATGGCCAGTGGTGGTTGTTCTGGGTACTGATTTCTCAGGATCTATGCACCCAAATTGCGTGAAAATGTAATCTTATGTCAGTTATAGTATAATATATCTGTCGAATGAATACCCGTTGATCATCTGCATTTCCTCTTGGTGTATTAATTTTAATGGCCGGTAGTGTACTTTCACTTCTGACGTATCTACTCACAAACTAGACAGGTACACCGCAAGCTCACATTTTGTTCACTATGCGGCAGTGAGTAAATGTATCAAAAAAGTCGCGGAATTCATTGTACAGACTGTAAACATGCAATAGTTCCCATCCGCCGGGGTTTGCTGCGACGCATGGCTAGGTTCTGTGTTAGCTGCTCTCGCGTCAGTCACCTAGAGCTCAAAGAACTTAGCGTCTCCATTATCTAATGCGATTAACAGAAGATTACTGTAGCATACTTAATAGATCTTTGTGGGGTATTATTCTGTAGAAAAAATGGATAACTTCGGAGAATCCCGTGTTGCTTCTTCTTGCTTGGAAGTAATTTTTAATGGAAGTGTTAACTAGAAAGTCCGATGAAGATGTCCTCCGTGCAAAGAAACGAAACGGTGTGTTTCTCCAAGAAATTCATTCGACAACGACGTAATAGCCAAGAACATTGCAATAAACGTGACATTACTGACAGAGAAAGTCTGCGTTTTATAGATTAATTAAGGTACATTCATTTGCCTCGTTTGTATGCCAATGGAATTTTTATTATTCTCTGTTTGAATAATGTTACGTACACGATTTAAAGAAGTTTGAGTGACTGTATACATCGAGAATTATGCATATACATGTTTCACGAGAGGTAATATCTTTTGCTGCAGTGCGTCTGGAGTCAGAGAGTGAGGTGAGACTGTGGTTCGCCATGCTGAACGTCGAGGACCACATTCTTCTTGTTGTCGCCATTGTCTTTGAGGTGAGTAATTCATTCGCTAAGCTGCAAAGATGCCCACGTACTTTCTTGTGCGCTCGAACCGTGTAATTACGCAAATACAATACTTTAAAACGGCCAATTTCCCTTTCAATCAGAGGAGAGAAATTTGTGATTCAGGAATGTACTGAAACAGCAAATCTTACATTATTTTCGTTTACATAAGCAGATGAAATTAGATGTGATAACATCAATCATAAGGATGGCAGTTACAAGTAATAATATTAATAATAATAAAAATGTTATTGTTACATTGACTTACTCATTTTTACGGGTACTTCATTAACGATAAATGTTTTGAGATAACGCCGATGTGCGATATTACCACAGGGATTATTTGCACATATGTTTGATACCAGATGGCGTTTATTTCGCCTGCTCGTTCCTGTGTTTGGGCATCCAGAGATTGCATGTGTCTGAGAAATTATGGATATTGTGTAACATGATGCTTGAGGAAGGTGATTTGCTCAGATTCTCTGGACATTATTGTGTCAAGTCGATTGCATAGAACCGTTTTATCAAGCGGCAGATCTAGTTTATTTCAAATATTTTATTTGCCAGTGACAGCATTGTACATGTATTAACGAGAAAGCTTGATGCTGCTGTCCCATCTTCTGGAGGATTCCTTTGGTGACCTCGTCAAGTCATCTCAAAGATACTGTGACTGCCAGAGTTTCACATCCATATTCAATGTGCTTCTGATTACCACATTTCATTCAGTTGTCCTTCTTTTGCTACCGGCTATTTGTTACTCCTTCAAGTGAAAGATGGCTGTGCCTCACGGGCAGGCCAATGGCATGCTAATATCCATCAGGCACCTACCCTTTCATTTTGTTTTGGTGATTATCATGCAATTTCATTCGCCTGTGGTGTATCGAAATTTTCCGTAGTTGATATTAATCGGATGGACTACTGATTAGTGTAAACCCCTAATTGATATCGAAGTATTTGGTACGAGTTGAGTAGCATTAGTAGAATTAAACTTGGCTATAGAGACAGATTTTTGGCACTGGAGGTGCCAATTGCATTAGGGGCAGCTTTGGAACTGTCCACGAGCACCGCCTGGGGTGGCCGAGCGGTTATAGGCGCTACAGTCCGGAACCGCGTGACCGCTACGGTCGCAGGTTCGAATCCTGCCTCGGGCATGGATGTGTGTGATGTCCTTAGGTTAGTTAGGTTTAAGTAGTTCTAAGTTCTAGGGAACTGATGACCTCAGAAGTTAAGTCCCATAGTGCTCAGAGCCAATTTTTGTCCACGAGCAGCAAGCCAGTTCGCGGTTTCTTTTGGAGTCACCAAAATGGGCTGTGGTTCTGGTAGGGCAGTGGTTTATGGGCTACAATTCTGACGGCCAGCCTTACACTGCGAGCGGCCGAGCAAGAGGGTTCGAAAGCTGTGGCTAAACGAGAAATGACACTTCTTTATAAACTGGTGACGTTGGGCATCCTGGCGCTGCCCTAACTCCTTTATTAGTTAGTGGGCGTGGTGTTTTAGGCAGGTCTCCTTATCCCGTGTGTGGGTACAGGTGAAGCAGCGTCGGGCTGACGCCCGGCTAATGTGTTTATTACAAGAGCACTGTACCCCTGTGAGACGGGATGACGAATTTCTCGGGATGTCGTGTTTCGTAGATGCCGCCAAGGTTCAAATGGTTCAAATGGCTCTGAGCACTATGGGACTTAACATCTGTGGTCATCAGTCCCCTAGAACTTAGAACTACTTAAACCTAACTAGCCTAAGGACATCACACACATCCATGCCCGAGGTAGGATTCGAACCTACGACTGTAGCAGTCGCGCGGTTCCGGACTGCGCGCCTAGAACCTCTAGACCACCGCGGCCGGCGATGCCGCCATGTCCCACCAAAACGGCGCCCACTAAATCGTTTTATGGACAAGACGGAGCTTGTTTTCACTAGGAAGCTTCCCTCATCTTGTGAAATGCACTGGGGGTTTGGCTGCAGCACGTCCAGGCATTGAGTGCTGTTTTTTCGGCAAATGTGTACTGCACTGCAATGATAGGTTGAGGAAGATGTAGTCTCCTTGCTACAAAACATGATTGTGTAATAGGATGACCGGAGCGGGTGACGTGGTCGGGGTTATAGAGCGTGTATGGGTAGAAGAAGGTGGCTGTTTTTAGCAATCTTCCTCTTTATTGTTGGCTCTTCCAATACATTTTCCGGTAGCTCAGCCCCACCGCTCGTGTTGTGGTGGAGACGTGCTGATGCACACAGCCTCCTGAACGTGACGCCGCGCTCGTTCGGCGGCTGTGCAGGTGGTAGGAGGTTAGCAGCAGGAGGCTCGGCCCAGCGCGCAGTGCGCCTCCTGCAGACGCTGTGGTTGGTGACGACGCCGGGAGTCGCCGGTGCATCAGCGGGCAATGCCCTCCGCCTGCTGGTCCTCGGGGTAAGCGTCACTGATGACGACGGCGTGGCAGCGACTGAACGCCCAATCGGTCGAACTGAATGCCGACGCCCACCTCTGGTGCCCTCAAATAGTGCAGATCTCTGCTGAGACCGCCAGTTACACGGCGGCGTGTTTAATAAAAGGTTCTCATGAGTTGGCTAACGCAACCTCTCCACACGTGGCCCGCGCCTGCGTAATTCTGCTAATGCTGCATTCTGGCTGTTGATGGCTGCCGCGCATCTACACACATACCGACGCTCGTTGCAAAACTGTGTTACCTGTATAACGCGCCAGCCAGCCTTCATCTTCCGTCTGCCGTGAGGCTGGAGCATCGCGCACTGAAACACACTAAATCAGAATTTTGCACCATATTTCCTAAAAATAACCCCTTGTCCTCTACAATTGCCACAGAAACCACGACTTGGCCCTGATAGGTTTATTTTAGAACACCACAGGGAACAGCTGTTTCTTGGAAGGGTTTGAGCAAAAGGGAGAGGGGGACTTGCTTCTCGACAGTCGCAAAGTACAGTCACTAGAGCTCTTCCGTTTATACGGAGAGAACAGATAGTTGTAAAAACGTCCGGACACCTTGGTGAAACCTTACATTTTTGTGGACATGAGACGGTCACCAGAGGATGTGGGGTCATTTCCCACAGAACGAAGCATCAGCAGCGCCTGCAAATAGATGACGGCGTCTCGTCTTTCACCGGCTACATCGGTAATGATGTGCAACTTCGCTAAATTCAGAGTCCTATCAATCGTTTACACCTTCATCTTTTTCATACCAGCCTTGTACTCGGAGTAGTCACTCCCAGTGTCCATTGCATGCTTAATTGTATCTTGACACGAGAGAGCTATCAGTGGAACGATACTGCAGAGTGTGCTTGCCTAGATTGGCATCCTTACACTCACAGTAGCCAGTCTCATCTATAAGTAAATTCTAGTCAGGTTCCCCAATTCTATTGCCAAGCAACCTAAGTTCGTGTTAATGAAATGTTACAAAGTTGAAGTTTCTATGTTTGTTCTCTATTGACCTTGTGTTAGTTAATGAATTCTTTGTGATACCGTTGGTCCTTGTTACTAGTTTTCAACGACAACCATTCTCATTCCCTAGGATGTCATTTATTTTGTTATGGGGTTGAAGTAATTAAATAAATTTTATGTCTAGTTAGCCAACTCAGGGGTAACCCACACAGGGTTCACTGTTTAATGTCATATTTCGTCACGTTGGCACCTATTAGATATGGTGGTTACAACTTTTTAGTTGAATGAAATTTTCACTCTACAGTGGAGGTGCGCTGATATGAAACTTCCTGGCAGATTAAAACTGTGTGCCCGACCGAGGCTCGAACTCGGGACCTTTGCCTTTCCTACGAAACTTCTGTAAAGTTTGGAAGGTAGGAGACGAGGTACTGGCAGAAGTAAAGCTGTGAGGACGGGCTGTGAGTCGTGCTTGGGTAGCTCAGTTAGTAGAGCACTTGCCCGCGAAAGGCAAAGGTCCGAGTTCGAGTCTCGGTCCGGCACACAGTTTTAATCTGCTAGGAAGTTTCTACTTTTTAGTTGTTTGGCAGACGGAGAACTGCTGCCACCTTGGGCAAGCTTGCACAGCACATATCTGCGGTAGATCCCTGTCACCTTGACCTAATATTCAATCGCTGTCAGAAATCTTTACAATTCAGCATGCAAACCTACGAGTGTCCGTCGGTTATTCGATTTGTAAATGAACGTGATCTTTGCTGAAATCATTCCCAAGTTTTGTTTTTCTTGCAGGTCTTTTCTGATGTAGTCTCTTATCTTGGTATCAGTTATGCCTGCCTCAATTCTATGAACTAATCCCAATGAAGATACACTTTCATTGTTGTGTTATTAACGCCCTTTTTCATTGTTGTTACTATTATTATTATTATTATTATTATTATTATTATTTCACATTCTTATACAATTTGCTCTAAATCTGCCATATTGTTTACCATTCTTTGAAATCTTATAAGGAAACTGTTATCAGTAATTTTAGGCTTACAGTATTTTAACAAGCATGCCAAACATTGAGTACACAATGTAAATAATGATAATAATAATAATAAATGATAATGATTTTCATAATTATTGTGCCTTTAACTATTGTGCCTTTAACTACAATTTTTACGAGTTTTACTTACATTTATGTGGAACAAATAATGACACTGTTTTAATACACCACTGAATCACCAATTGAAGTAGGTCATTCAACTATTATAATACTGTTTTAAACATTCTGACTTCTTTAGAAAGCCAGTTGAATATTTCATGTGAAATTGAAGGTAACGTAATAATACGGTTTTTTATTTGTTAGTTAATCTCACCCTCGTAAAGTTGATAAACGTGTCATTCACTTATTACTAGTTGACAAACTGAAGCAAGTGTGGTGGCCGAAGACATCAATATAGTCTCTAAAAAAAACTGAGTTGCAGTTCAGAATCGCATTTGACATTCAAGGTAAAAAAGAAGTACTGAGACTGAAGTCTTCATATTACTGGCAAGGAAATCCCTAACGTAGAAGCTAAAGACACACACAGCACATGATGAAACTGATTGTTAAGAATGCTTCCTAATGTTATTTTGGTGCCTTATTCTCTTTGTACAACCTGACTCCTCGGGTCAGTAATACCGCGCATCAGAGCTATACGGTTATTGTCAAAGCTCACTCCTAATAGTACAATGCAGTCTCTGTTTTGTTTCACAAGCTAGCTCCTGACGAAAAGTTAAACTGGTTGTGATTCCAAGTTCATAGAAGTATTTTTGCTATCTAAAAAGTCGAAGCGAAGGCCGTAGGGGATAGAAATGCACAGTAATACTGGGAGAGTTTTTTGTATATGTAGCCACAACCCAGGAAATTCCTAGTCTAGGTTTTGCAGGCGTGCGGGTGGGTGTTAAACTGTTTGAGCATTATAGGCTCAGCTCTGTTCTCATTCATTTTTTCAGTGCACAGATGGTCACAAGTTATGGCACCCAATCCTCTCCGAACACAAATATCGCAACATAATTTGATGGGTTCGGTACATTACCTTATAGACTGCAGTACTGCAGAATTCGCAACTGTTAATGAATAATTTCGTCAATTACATTAAGAAGTTGTCCCGTGGGGGAAATAGACAGTTACATCTGTCTACCTCCTCGTGTTTTCTGCAACACTGCATCTTTTAGTCTGGGAGCCAAGGAGCAGTATATTCTAGTAATACTTCTTATCCCTTACGCGAAACTGCTCATGAAGGCCTAGAACAGCTTCAGAACTGCCTTGGTAAAGAGGGCGGTGTGGTTCATACTTTCTCGCCAGAGCCTGCGTTGGTTTGAAAATGTTGAATATGATTATCATTAACCACACCTTATTAGCACTCTGGAGGATGTTTACAACTGATAGCGCAGTATATTTACAAAATAAAGCTATCTAAATAACCAATGAAACACTAAGAATGGAAAACAAAGTCGTAGGAACACACTGTTTTGGTGATGAGGGGAAGCAATACAAACTTGTGTATCGACCTAAAATATATTGAAGAGCCAAAGAAAGTGGTATAGGCATGAGTATTCAAATACAGAGATATCTAAACTGGCAGAATAGGCGCTACGTTCGGCAACGCCTGTTTGAGACAATAAGTGTCTGGCGCAGTTGTTGGATCGGTTACTGCTGCTACAATGGTATGTTAGGAAGATTTAAGTGAGTTTGAACATGGTGATATAGTTGGCGCACAGCGTTTCCGAGGTAGCTATGAAGTGGGGATTATCCCGTACAACTAATTCATGAGTGTACCGTGAGTATCAGGAATGAGGTGAATATCAGATCTCCGACATCACTGCGGCCGAAAAAGATATTGAGCTGGCCGTCGTGGCCGAGCGGTTCTAGGCACTTCAGTCGGGAACCGCGCGACCTGTACTGTCGTAGGTTCGAATCCTGCCTCGGGCATGGATGCGTTTGATGTCCTTAGGGCAGTTAGGTTTATCTAGTTCTAAGTTCTAGGGGACTGGTGACCTCTTATGTTAAGTCCCATAGTGCTCAGAGCCATTTGAACCAAAGGTACTGAAAGAACTGGGCCAACGACGACTGTAGAGAATCGTTCAACGTGGCAGAAGTCCAACATTTCCGCAAACTGCTGCAGATTTCAATGCTGGGCCGTCAACAACTGTCAACGTGCAAACTATTCTACCAAACACCGTCGATATGGGATTTCGTAGCCGAAGGCCCACTCATGTATTTTTGTCAACTGCACGACACAAAGCTTTACGCCTCGCCTTGACCTGTCAACATCGACGTTGGACTGTTGATGGTTGGAAACATGTTGCCTGGTCGGACAAGTCTCGCTTCAAATTGTATCGAGTGGATGGACATATAAGAGTGTGGAGACAACCTCACGACTCTTTGGACACTACAGGCCCGCAGGGAACTGCTCAAGCTGGTGGAGGCTCTGTAATAATGTGGGGAGTGTGCTGTTAGAGTGATATGGAACCTTTGAAACGTCTAGATACGACTATGACAGGTGACACGTACGTGAGCATTCTAACTGGTCTGCATCCATTCGTGTACATTGTACATTCTGAGGGCCTTGGGAAATTCCAAGAGGACAACACGACACCCCACACGTCCAAATTTCTATAGAATGGCTCCAGGAACATTCTTCTGAGTTTAAACAGTTCCACTGGCCACCAAATTCCCCAGAGATGAACATTATTGAGCATATCTGGGATGTGGTGTTCAAAACAGATCTCCAGCCTCTCGTACTCTTACGGATTTATGGAGAGCGCTGCAGGATTCATGGTGTCAGTTCCCTCCAGCACTTCCTTAGACGTTAGTCGAGTCTATGACACGTCATGTTGCTGCACTTTTGCATGAACGATGAGGCCCTACACGATAATAGTCAGGTCTACCAGTTTCTTTGCCTCTTTAGTGTATAATTAGGTATCACTGATACCCAGACAAGTCAGCTGAGCTCCCTTCTCAGCCGTACAGTTTTACGTTTTTAATGGCGTCCCTAAGTTCTAGATGATGAATAACTCAGAGTTTGCTGCACGCAGTCGCATGTACTGGCTTTCCCCAGTAAAGACAAGATCATACTTAATAATTTCTCTGTGGATGGTGTGGTAGAAGCTATCCACAAAAATGTTTGTAGTAAGTTAACACTGCATAAAGTAACAAAATCCTCAAACTGTGGAATGAACATGGAACAGACATTAGTCAAACGTATCAAAAGAACTGTAATTTTTAAGATTACACTGTAGTTCTTGCCTGCGTTGCAGACAATCTTACGTAACGAACCGAAGAGCCTAAGACAGCAACTTTGAACAGTGGCCTGATAATCAGTTAATATAAGACAAAGAAATAAAGTAGATCATCTACGAGTCGAAAGTAATGTCATACAAATTAAGAGCAAAGTCCTGCAGCCATAAGGAAATTTTTGTACTTAAGGTAGTTGAAGACAGTGACTGAATGAACAGCAAAACAAATTTTGAGAGGAGTAATAAATTGTTTGGATAGGTTTACTAAACCAATCATATATCTCAGATCGACGATCAAAAGGAAAGTTTACAGTCAGTGCATGAAACACTTTTTAACTTACGGCCGTGAGATATGGGTCTTTAAGACTAGACCTATGACATTTAGAATAACAGCGGTGTTGAGGGAACAATGAACAGGTACATTTAGGCATTTACTTGGACAGGTAAAAAAACGAAAAATATCGATTTGGAAACAAACTGAAATTAAGTACGTAGTTTTAGATGTGGCCGAGTAAGCGGGTGGGAGCTCCGCCAAGAAAAGAAGATATGGGAAAAGATGCGACGTCAATCTAGTGGCTCTTGGGCAGATGAAACAGTAAAAGAGGTAAGGGCAACGTGAATAGTGTATTGCTTAATATTCTAGTACGTCGGGAAGCTTGAAGGGGGGCACTATTAGGCAGTGGAAGTCAACTGTCTGATGTACATGATGATGGCGCTGTACGCGACGTAAGCTCGTGGCTTTGGTTGCCGCAGAGCCCGCTGCTGGCGCTGCCGTGGCTGGTGGTGCAGGCGCTGCAGCTGCTGGCTGAGGTGGCCCTCCTTGTGAGCCAGCTGTGTTCGCAGGGCCTACGGACCAGCTGCGCGCAGCTCATGGTCACAGGTAAGACCACACTCCTCACTCACTCTATTACATGACACAGCCAGAGTTCGATTTTGTTTCTAAAAATGTGCTACTGGCCATTACATCTGCGTTAAGAACGCACCTCGCAATCGGTTAAATTCGATTGGCCATAGATACTGTTTAACTCCTTTGCAGCGTAACATAGAAATATAACCTCAAAAAGAGTTCTTGTTAAATGTCAGTTAATACCCGTGATAAGAATGTAAGATTTCTTACTCTTTAAAATGGTTATGCCCACGTTCTCTATCAAACACTGTTCTAGTACAAAACAGCTAAAATGTGAGCTTCAGAGATTATATAGGTGAAAGTAAAGTTAACTCATCTGTTTTTTTCGGGAGATTCCATTTGGATGACCACCAAGATCAAATTTACACATAAACAAAAAAAATGAAAATATACCTCTGTATTCCTCAAACTTGGCGGCTGTAAAATGAGTTAGATGTTACCTTTCCCTTATTTTCCAAAGCTTTAATTCTGATTATTCCTTACAAATCGATAACGTTTTCAGTATAGGTTCCGCTGTGCACAATATTTGGAAATTTTCTGGCTCACTAATAATTTCAGAGCAGCGTCGATTGCTCAGCTAAGGGTCAATGGAAGCTCTGTTTTATCAGTGCATCAGTCTGTGGCTTTTAAAGGTTATCTCGAAATAAGTGCAACTCCTATATAGTTTATTTTTACAAATACTATGCTATTCAATAGACATAGCTAACACACATTTAAATGACACTCTTTTTATTTGCAAGACGTTGATGACATACAGAGGACATACAAGATCGTTACCTTCTTGTGAGCTGATACAACTTAATAAATTTATTTTAAATATCGCTTAGCAATAATACACAGAGAGATTCCTGATAATAATGACCTGTTTTTCACGCCGTCTTGTATTACCGACCCGCACTGCCGATTTGCTGCGTCGGGATCGACTCCGTGCGACATGACATAGACAAAAATCAACATTTTAGAACATACACAATAAATGATATTTTTATCTACATGATTATGCTCAGGTGATCGACGCTGATCACTAAAACCTGGAACCCACAAGTGACAAAGACCTTATTTGGAACATCTTGCACGTTTCCAGAATGAGACTTTCACTCTGCAGCGGAGTGTGTGCTGATATGAAACTTTTCTGGAAAGTTTCGTCTTGCATGTTGTTTCCTCCAAACATGAAGTACAATAACACTCAAATTTGGTGATTTTAGTTAAATGATTGTATGGTCGCTTGAACCTACACTATGTGATCAATAGTATCCTGACACCTGGCTGAAAATGATTTTCTAGTTCGTGGCGCCATCCATTGGTAATGCTGGAATTCAGTATGGTGTTGGCCCAAACAGCCTTGATGACAGCTACCACTCTCGCTGGCATACGTTCAATCAGGTGTTGGAAGGTTTCTCGGGGAATGTCAGTTAATTATTCACGGAATGCTGTACTGAGGAGAGGTATCGATGTCGAATGGTGAGGCCTGGCACGAAATGTGCGTTCCAAAACATCCCAAAGATTCTCTATAGGGCTCAGGACTGGGCTCGTCTAACCACTCCGCCACAAGTCGTGCATTATGAACACCTGAGGAAGGATGCAATCGCCATCCCCGAATTTCTCTTCAACACTGAGAGGCAAGAATGTGCTTAAAACATAAATGTAGGCCTCTGGTGTGATAGTGCCACGCAAAACAACAAGGGGTACAGGCCCCCTCCATGAAAAACACGACCACACCATAAATCACCGCCTCCGAATTTCATTGTTGGCACGACACACACTGGAAGATGACGTTCACTGCGCATTCGCCATACCCAGACCCTGACATCGGATCGCCACATTGTGTACCGTGATTCGTCACACCAAACAACGTTTTTCCATTGTTGAATCGTATAATGTTTACGCTCCTTACAACAAGCGACGCGTCGTCTGGCATGTACCGCCATGGTGTGTGGCTTATGAGAAGCTGCTCGACCATGAATCCAAGTTTTCTCACCTGCTGCCTTACTGTCATAGTGTTGTTGTTGTTTTCTTCAGTCCTGAGACTGGTTTGATGCTGCTCTCCATGCTACTCTATCCTTTGCAAGCTCCTTCATCTCCCTCTATATACTCCTTCCACCTTTCTGCTCTCCCTTCTTTGCTTAGAACTGGGTTACCAACTGAGCTCTTGATATTCATACAAGTGGCTCTCTTTTCTCCAAAGGTCTCTTTAATTTTCCTGTAGGCAGTATCTATATTACCCCTAGTGAGATAAGCCTCTACATCCTTACATTTGTCCTCTAGCCATGGCTGCTTAGCCATTTTGCACTTCCTGTCGATTTAATTTTTGAGACGTTTGTATTCCTTTTGGCCTGCTTCATTTACTACGTTTTTATATTTTCTCCTTTCATCAATTAAATTCAATATTTCTTCTGTTACCCAAGAATTTCTTCTAGCCCTCGTCTTTTTACCTACTTGATCCTCTCCTGCCTTCACTACTACCCACTCTTCTTTTTCTTCTACTGTATTTCTTTCCCCCATTCCTGTCAATTGTCCCCTTTTGCTCTCCGTGAAACTCTGTACAACCTCTGGTTTAGTCAGTTTATCTAGGTCCCATCTCCTTAAATTCCCACCTTTTTGCAATTTCTTCAGTTTTAATCTACAGTTCATAACCAATAGATTGTTGTCAGAGTCCACATCTACCCCTGGAAATGTCTTACAATTTGAATCCTGGTTCCTAAATCTCTGTCTTACCATTAAATAATCTATCTGATACCTTCTAGTAACTCCAGGCTTCTTCCATGTATACAGCCTTCTGTTATGATTCTTGTAGCAAGTGTTAGCTATGATTAAGTTATGCTCTGTGCAAAATTCTAACAGACGGTTTCCTCATTCATTTCTTACCGCCAATACATATTCACCTCCTATGTTTTCTTCTCTCCCTTTTCCTGCTCTCGAATTCCAGTCACCCATGGCTATTAAATTTTCGTCTCCCTTCACTACCTGAATTATTTCTTGTATCTCATCATACATTTCATCAATTTCTTCATCATCTGCAGAGCTAGTTGGCATATAAACTTGTACTGCTGTAGAAGGCAAGGGGCTCCGTGTCTATCTTGGCCACAATAATGCGTTCACTATGCTGTTTGTAGTAGCTTACGCTCGCCTATTTTTTATTCATTATTAAATCTACTCCAGCATTAGCCCTAATTGATTTTGTATTTCAAACCCTGTATTCACCTAACCGAAAGTCTTGTTCCTCCTAGTACTTCAAGTGAATCACGATGCAGTTTGGAATTCCTGTGTAATGGTCACGGCAGATATCTGCCTATTACACATTACAACCCTGTTCAACCGTCGGCGGTCTCTGCCAGGCAACGAGGTCGTTCTATACACTTTTGTGCTGTACGTGTCCCTTCTCGTTTCCACTTCATTATCACATCGTGAACAGTGGACCTAGGGATGTCTATAAGTGTGGAAATCTCGCGTACAGACGTGTGGCACAAACCTCACCCAATCACCTGACAACGTTCGAAGTCCATGAGTTCCGCGGAGCGCCCCGTTTTCCCCTCTCACGATGTCTAATGACTACTGAGGTCGCTTATATGGAGTACCTGGCTGTGGGTGGCAGCACAATGCACCCAATTATGAAAAAAGTAAGTTTTTTGTGGGTGTCCGGAACTTCTGATCACGTAGTGTAATTCGGTGTTGTCAAACAATAAGAATTATTAATAAACAAATAAAACCCAATAAGCACCATCCCCACATTTGCAGCGTCTAAACCTAAAATCTGCTTACCTTAAATTGCAACATTCTGTGTTGAAAGTAAATTTGGTCAGTATTTCGACTGTGATAATGAAGAGAAAAAATTCTCACTAAGATTGTGTTTTACCTCTGAGTAAATTAAGGTATCAAGGATGGTATTCACAGAGTTTAATCTTTGTTATTTCGGATAAGGACAAAGGAATCGAGGACAAAAGAAATTCGAAGCAATGTACATTGCCGGAAAAAATTAGTCCATCCGGAAATACGACGTCAGTTTTGATCCGATGACAGCATATACCATCTGGAGGATAGTAGTGTATTAATAATAGTATCAACATCGTTCGACAACAGATAGCGTAGTGACATAGCTACCAGAGTCCCATCTGAGTCTATCCCTTATGAGATGATGTTCACATCCAGAAGGCTCAGTGTGGTGCAAAAGCATGAGCAATCAGGCAACCATGCAACGGAGATGCACTCGTGCTTCCTACAGACAAATGGTCGAGTTTGAAAGGGATCAGATTGTGGCTTTCAGAGTGATGGGATGTCCTTTCGGAGAACTGCACAAAAGTTGAACATGCTGCGTCAGTTGTGCACCGTATCAGTGGTCACGTGAACTTCCTCACACCCGTACCCGAGGTTCTGGATGTCCATGAAGCCCAGACGTCCGCCGGAATCGTCGTATTGTAAAGACAACAGTACAGATCGTACAGCTGCCACAGCACCAGGCGTGCCAACACGAGCTTTTGCGAATTGTGTATTAAGAGTGAGTGTATGGGAACTCCTACCTCTATCCCGTCGTTAGCGCCGAGACTCCGGGGCGCTAACTTCCTTGTAGTCGCGGACCGTTGTTCACTTTGCTTATCAAGTGTCACTCAGTCAGTTGTGTTCGTGCTACGTGTGTGAGGAAGACCTACGTTAGTCTTGTTGTGACAGGCTAACAGGGTGCACTAGCTAGCACAGGGGAAACGTGAAGTTGTCCGGATACTTTTGATCACATAGTGTATACGGTCACGCATCAGTGGTGCGAGGCTTCCCACCCTTCGCCTACACTTCAATGGGCTTTACCTCCACCTCTGCAACCGAACATACTTCCACTGGGACAGATCCGCAGCAATTCCTACCCACCGCAACACCACGCCTCCATTTCACTGAACAGCACTTGTAAGTTATTCACATGAGTACTAAAAGAAATCAGCTAAATTTCGACTACGCGATAAGTCACACAAATGTGAGGGCTGTAAATTCAACTAAATACTTAGGGATTACAATTACAAATAACCTAGATTGTAACGATTACATAGATAATATTGTGGGTTGAGCAAACCAAAGACTGCGATTCATTGGCAGAACACTTAGAAGGTGCAATAGGTCTACCAAAGAGACTGCTTACACTACTGTTGTCTGCCCTATTCGGTAGTACTGCTGTGCGATGTGGGATCCGCATCAGGTGGGACTGACTTATGACATCGAAAAAGTACAAAGAAGTGCAGCTCGTTTTGTATTATCGCGAGATAGGGGAGAAAGTGTCACAGACATGTTACGTGAGTTGGAGTGGCAATCATTAAAACAAAAGTGTTTTTCGTTGCAACGGGATTTTCTCATGAAATTTGAATTACCAGTTTTCTCCTCCGATTTCGGAAAACATTCTGTTGGCACCCACCTACATAGGGAGAAATGATCTTCACCATAAAATAAGAGAAATCAGGGCTCGCAGGGAAAAATTTAAGTGCTCGTTTTTCCCGTGTGCCGTTCGGGAGTGGAATGAAAGAGAGACAGCATGAAGGTGGTTCATTGAACCTTCTGCCAGGCACTTTATTGTGAATAGAAGAGTAATCACATAGAGTAACGGAATTTCCACCCTGGAGAAGCAGGCTTTCAGACCGTCCGTTCCGGTTTCACTCACATTCCACGACAACCTTTTTAATTTTGAAAAAACCGACATAATGTCAGATGGGATAACCACAATCACTGGTTTCTCCAATTTTATTTGTAATCTGTCTTGATTGCAAAAAATGTTTATTCACATGACCGGCTTCGGTTCCTCTAGAACTATCTTCAGATCTGCAATTTCGGTTAAGTTGTAACACGTCCTTACACAGCAGACTTCACATGCTGCGTCACATGTGATGTGCAGCAACTTCCCTAACCAGCAGGAGATAATTGTCTCCAATCGAACACATGTGGTATATGATGGGATGAGACTCGACAACCAACAATGGCCGTATAACGCACGTCCAGCGCGTCGTCACCTCCTCGTGGACTCGGGGTGTCGCCGGTTTTCAGCCACTTTCCATACATGCTTACGACAGCAGTCTAACCACTTGGCCTTTTCCTATGTGCACGTTCCCAGTCGTTGCCAAAACAATCTACCTTCTGTCAAAGTCACTTATGTGTTTGGATTCCCCGCTTGTGGCCCTTGTCTCGGTTAAATAACGCACCATTCGTCTCTACAGCACTTATTCACGGTCCCCACCGCAAATGTTAGACGTCAAAGTGCCACAGCCACACACAGACGTTAGGTGGCAGCACTAGCAGTGGATAATACATTGAAAGTGTAAGAGGCCGGGGGCAGGGCGGGACGCGGAAATACGTGCAGTTGTTGTCGATTTACCTGACTTCCAAAAGGGCACGAACATTGGCTTTAAGGCCAACGCGGGAAGCATTTCCGAAACGGATAAACTTGTAAACTGTTAGCATAACTTTTATGGCAAAATGATGCACCACTGTCCATAAATGACAGGAGTGAACGCCTGCCGAGAAATTCTCCTGTCACTACACAGGATCTCATTGCTTCACTCCACACAAAACGCAACACCGCTCCTGGTCACGATCGTGTCACCTACCGTCACCTTCGTGAAGCACCTGTCTCTTTCCTCTCCACCTTGGCCAGGCTCTACAATGTACTCCTGTCGACCGTTTACTACTCCGACCTGTGGAAAACCTCCCGTATCCTCATGTTCCTTAAACCTAGCAAACCACAGTCCGCCATCTCCTCCTACCGTCCCATCAGCTTTACCTCGGTCTTCAGCAAGGTCCTGGAATCTATCCTCACCCGACGCATCCACCAGCATCTCTGCCAGCACCGCCTCCTTCCCATTACCCAGTGTGGCTTTTGGCCGGACTTCTCTTCCGACCACCTTCTCCTTCACCTCTCTCATCTCCTTTCCGACCAGCTTAATTCCCGTCGCTCCGCTATCTTCCTCTCTCTGGACCTCGAACGAGCTTATGACCGCGTATGGCATTCCGGTCTCCTCTTCAAGCTCCAAACATTCGCCCTTCCCATTACCTACGTCCATCTGATCGGCTCCTTTCTTTCCCACCGTCCTTCCCACGTCACCATCCATAAGACGAATTCCTACACCTTTTCTACCTCCTCCGGTGTGCCCCAAGGCTCCGTCCTCTCCCCCTTCTGTACCCTTTGTACACGGCGGACATGCCGCCGTCGTCACCCCCCGTCCACCTTCTCCAGTTTGCCGATGACACCGCCTTACTTGCCCTTGCCCCCACCCTGCAGCGCTTCCAACACCTTCTTCAATCCCATCTTGACCGGTTCACCGCTTGGTGCGACCAGTTGTTGCTCATGGTCAATCCCTCCAAAACCCAGAGGATCATTATAGGCAAAACCACCCCTTCCTTCCGCCTCCTTGATTTCTATCTCACTGTCTATGGCCGTCCTATCGCCCACACCCACACCCTCAAGTGCCTTGGCGTCACCATCGACCGTCGCCTCTCTTGGACCGCCCATCTCCAGACAATCCAAGCCAATCCTTTGTTACGCCCATCCAGCCTGGATCTCCACCCCCCCCCCCCTACCTTTTATAAATCCCTTCAAATCCTTGAAAGCCATGCTCTTTGCCTCGCCTATCGCATCCATCTCCCCTCCCCCACGTGGATCCTGTACGATCTCATTCCATTCCCCCACCTCCTCCTTTTTCTTGAAAGGATATGGATCCTGTACACCTCCCACAAACTTGATCCTCTTCACCTGCTTTTCTCGCCCATCCTCTCCCCCCCCCCCCCCGCCCGTTGCCTTGCCTGTATTCCCATGTCCCACCTGGTCTCCATCTCTCCACCCTCCTTACCCTCTCCCAATGTGGCTAACGCCAGCTCCTCCTCCCTGATGATGTCCTCCTCCCCTCCATCTACCCCTCCTATCAACTTTGATACTCCCCATCCCACTTCCTACGTCCTTTCCTTTAAGCATCCTCCCTCACTTCTCTTTCCTTTTTCCCCGTCCCCTTCTCCCACCTCTCTTCCCCCAGGCTTCCCCCCCTCCTCCCCTCCCCCTATCTCCCCTGCCCATGCTCTCCCCTCCCATTCTCCACCCCCCACTCCTCCTCTCTTGGCAGGTCCCCGGACTCGTACACGGTTAGTGAACATTCACGCGCCGGAGATCAACGCCTCGTGTTTCTCTGTGTGTGCCGTCTTTGTGCTTAAGTGGTTCTGTGTTATTCGTTTTGTGCACCTACGTTCACGTGTGACATTTTTCGTCTATGTGTGTGTCCAAGAGTCTGAACAACTTTTAACTTGGACTCTACGCCCGTGAACGGCTCCATGTATTTTAAAAAGTGTCTGTCTCCGTTTATATGTCTACCGTATTATTGTCTCACATTGTCTTCATTTGTATCTTGTGTGTTTCTCTGAGGCCAAAGAGCGGCGTAGTATGCTGCTGCGGGCCTGACTGTAAACAGGTTTGAAAATAACAATAAAGAAAAGGAAAAAAAGAATCCTGCCGAGATGTGTACCAACGAATAGACGTGCAACTGTTGAGCAACTGATTGCCCAGATGAGCCAGTGGGCTACAGTGTCTTCTCAACAACTGTTCAGCGAAAGTTGCCGCGTATGGGCCTCTACCTCAGACGCATGTTTCAAGCTAGCTGCTGTGCATTGCCGATGAAGGCTGAAATTTGCACGCGAATACCGCAGCAGATCGTCCACTGAGTGGCATTAGGTGGCTTTTTGACATGAATCACATTTTATACTCCATCGGACAGATGCTGGCTTGTACGGGCCTGAAACAATAGTCGGAACCTTCCAGGCCGGATGAGGGAGCGTTATTCCCCTGGGAATGCTTTGGTGGCGTTCTTTGGGCGATCTCGTTGTTCTGGAAGGAACAACGGATCAGTACAATTATGCAACTATTTGGGGAACATGTCCATCCCTACAAGCAGTTGGTTTTCCCTCTTAACGATGCCATCTACCAGCACGGAACTGCAACATGTTTCACAGCTCGAAGTGCATGTGTTTCGTTCAAGGAGTACCATGACGAGTTTACCGTATTTTCCTGGCCACCAGACTCCCCAGATTTAAACCCAACGGAGAATCCAAGGGACCATCTCGATCGGGTTATTCGCACATTGGATCCTCAAGCGAGAAACCTAGTACAGACGGGCACGGCACTGAAGTTGGCATGACTCCACATTCCTGGCGGTACCTTCAACTTCTCACTGACTCTCTTCATCTGCAAAAAAATGCTTGAAATGGCTCGGAGCACTATGGGACTTAACTTCTGAGTCCCCTAAGACTTAGAACTACTTAAACGTAACTAACCTAAGGACAGCACAGACATCAATGCCCGAGGCAGGATTCGAACCTGCGACCGTAGCGGTGACGCGGTTCCAAACTGTAGCGCCTAGAACCGCTCGGCCACACCGAGCGGCTCTTCCCTTTGCATCTCGCAGCGGTCCTCCCTGCAGAGTTGGCTACTCAGGCTTTTGACAGGTGTTGACATTAAAGTGTCTGGACAGTGTATATCTTCCTTACCGTGTCACCAGGTAGCAATCAATCTCACGGTGGACACTGGTTATAATCTTTTGGCTCACTAACGTGATATATTTCGTGGTTTTACGACACAACTTTCAGCTATAATGTCTGTTCTAAAGTTGTGAAGCAATATGTTGTCTGTGTCACAAATTAGAGTTAGTTGCTGACTCATTACAATCTTGAAAACTGAAAGCTGTAAAACAATAAAAATGAGGACTGTATAATATTCTTCGTTACTGTTTTTTTATCAATGCGAAATAGTTCAATGAAACATTTTCGCCAGAAGTAGTAAATGATACGTAGAAATTAAGATAACACAAAACATATGTACAAAGAAGAGCATTATATCTGAGTACAGTAAAGCAAAGCTGTATTCTTCACACGTTTGAAAAGATGTCATGCAGTGTTGTTGCCTGTGATGCAACGTACTGGTTGTTCAGCAGCACAACTGAAAAAGAGTTCTACATAGTACACATTCTCACCTTCCTTTAAAGTTTCGGTTCTTCACGGTATCGGTTTACCGCAGACGACCAAGTGAAGAGTCTACATGAAAGGGCCACGGTGTGTTTGAAACTTATTGCGGTATTGTGTGTCCAGTGCACGTTTTACATTATTCATTTACATTTTACTATTTCCAGACACACACAGGCAGCAGACACTACTTAAATATTCAGCCACACTGGCGGTACGGATTCAAATCCTTGTTGCTTTTACACTTTCGTTGTGAAGAATATCGATAATTTTGACCTCGATTATATAATTAACACGTATCAAATCGGCTGCCAGTACCAATGGGCGTACAATACATTCTTTGCAGAACAAGGAACGAAAACCATCCTAGTGCAGAAAAATGATTTCAACAGGATTATTCATTTATTCATAGCGTAGTATATTGTAACTGCGTCAGAAGGATATTGCATTACATTTTTATTATGTATGCCACAACCATTCAAAAATTTGGTCAGACTGTTCAGAAAAGAATTAATGAGCTCTCTCATTAATTAAAAATACAATTGTGACATGCGTGAATTGAGGGAACTTTACGAATGTGCTGCACGAAGAGTTTTTAAAATTTGTCATTCTTTCGTTCTTGGGACAAGAAAAACTTCTTCACATTATTGATTCGTGGACAGGGCAGACTGATCGGTCGTTTTACGATAAAGTCTTTGTAGACGAAAGGAAAGTCAGCTGTTGCTCTGTAAAAATTCTCCTACCCAGATATACTCCACTCTGCCAATCCGGTGATAATTAATATTATTTCACGAAAGAAAATTCTAAATGCTACCCACTAGCTAAAGTCCATACAGCAATCGCTACGAGCGAAGATTCCATAAAAAAAAAACAATTTAATTATTCACCTGCTTTTACAATAATGATCAAATACGCAAGTGCGCATCGAAGTTAATCGAAGAACGAACAATCTTCACGAATTTCAACGAACTGTGCTTGACGGTATGGCTTCTGAAAAATCCATGTGCATTCAAGGCAGTATGTTTCATGAAATGTACGTGGCGGTCTACGAATTTTTTTCGGTTGCTTTTGCGACGAATATCATCCAGAACTCTTTTCTAGCACAGTAAGCAATGAAAGCGACAGTGTGTTAGCGATTCTGTAAACTGTTCTGTATAAAAGGAATACACATTTGAAGAACGTCTGCTCAAATTATTAGCTTATTAATGAAATTATTATGACGAAATTACTATTTATGAATATCTTTGCATGTCATGTACTATTTAATGATGTTCTGTACGATGAATTTAAAGAGAATGTTTACAGACCCGACTTGAGCCCGAACAGCTAGGGAGGCAGAATCCTGGATAACACAACGGATGTGAATGGTAGACATAAAACATCACAAATATCTCGGACACTAGGTGTTATCATATGAGAAGCCGCTAGCTAGATATTTAGGACAGGTCACATTAAAACATACCTGTGGCTCATCGGAATCCATTACAAAGAGGTATGACGATTCCCATCTTGGTCGGACTATAGAGTGCAGTGTCACATGCGTGCTGTGGATAACTCAAGTATTGGTGTCACCTACTACAGCCATAGACACTATACTGGTCGAGTGAAAACAAGGAACAAGGCAGTCAGCTTGCGGATGGGAGGCGAAGGTTACGAACTTCTTGTTACCATAAGACCTACATGCTTCTTGACATGTTGTGGACAAGTCTGTAACTTTATCCGGTCATTGACAGATGTTGGAATCAACAGGAATAGTGCCAAACGCTTTTTCTCCGTAGGCCAGCCGAATTCCTGTTTCTTTCATCATGAGACCGACTACTAGGGTTAGATTCTGAACAAATGAGCTATGGGGACACAAAAAAATCCCTATAATTTAAAAAAGTTTCTAATGCAGTTCCTTTCGAACGCAAGTGCTGTTAAATCCATACATAAGTAATAGAGGACAATAATTTACAGGAGGTTGGTGACATTTGCTTTTACAGAAGCAACTCATGCAGTCATTAATGACTGAAGCAGTAAACGAAGAGAAATTTGAACAGGCTTTCGACAGGAGTACGTCTATGTCAGTCTCATGTTAAGAGGCTCAAAGAATGATAATAACTGTGTCGTGACGCAGAGGAACCTAGTAACGAATGAGGAAACTCCTGGGAGTAAAAGTAGAAGTGAAGTAAATCAATGCGTACTGGCGCCATTGGTTACAAGATGAATACAAACTTAAGAATCATCCACAGTATTCTATCTTTCACCGTAATATGACGATGATGAAATACCATCCAGCCTTTCCCCGTGGCTACATTCAGTTGCCCAGATATTTAAAATTTGTGTTCACTTATCTAACAGCCGATAGCATTGTTAGCCTTTCAGTTCATCTCTTCCTCTCTCCTTTTCCAAGACTAGTATTATTCACGTACTCATTACCAGCGTTTCGTCTCTTACAAACGTTTGGATCTTTCGTTATTGTAATTTGTAATTTTAAGCGCATACTTGTGTCATTAAGTATTACTGTTAAGGAGAAGTAAACAATCGTATAAATGCTGCTCTATTCAAAGAAACATGTTTTTAAAAGTTATTTTCTCATAATGTATACTGTTTATTACCATTTATATTATTTATAATACTTGCCAGCCTAATAATAAATAAACAGAAGAACATTTTTTCACAGGAACGACTATTTACAACTTCGTACAAGTCTTATGTTTCGTATTGAAGAAGCTATCACACTGTTAATATCGAAGATTCGCAGCTCGTATATTCAAAATGTGCTACAAAAATGAGTCTGAGACACTACCGCGTACTCTGTCAACTATACAGTAAGTGAAAAGTTGTCCAATACATTTACGAAGGGGCTTGCTTGTACACCTGAAAAGGAAGATGCATGAGCTGCTTTCAGAAAGTGTTATTCGTATTCTTCTGAAGCAATAACTATTAAATGGTTATTCTTACCTGATCCTTGTAACCAGATGATTGTTCTTTTTCCATTTTGTTGTGGTGTAATGATCAATGCTTGTGCAACAGGTGCATATATATATATATATATATATATATATATATATATATATATATATATATATATATATATATATATGAACTGCGTTATAATAATCTTGTCTCTGAAGCATTTATAGCTCTTGTATTGAAAATGTTCCATAATAATAAGATTCAGATGCTACAGCATTCTTAAGAAATCTCACGACCTAAACAAATGCAAGACGAGAGCGTTTACGACGATGCCATCACACTGTTAACATTTGAATAAATACTCGTTTCTTAAGTTGGTGTTCGTTGAAAGATTATAACTCAGTATGTCGAAATATATATAAAAATGACTTCACTTAAACTTTGGTGTTTTTTACGCATGGTCAAGACGTTTTTGGTGGATGGTAATATTTAACTAATGTTTACTACATCACTTTCTGTTGCTTCACAAATTTATTGGCACAGTGAGACAAAAAAAAAGCCATGCATCACAAAAGTCGATCAGGGGTGACCTTTTGTGGCAACCGCCACTAGCGTATATGTGACAAAGCAATAACAAGTACAGTCTCTGCAATGTTAAAATTGTACATAATAAAACATACAATAGAGATTTATGATTTTTCTCGAGGCTGATGAATTGTACAATATATCCCAGATAGCCAGTAGCGTGATACATTTGCACTTCTACATCCAGACTTTATGAAATGTCTTCTGTAAACAGTTGCATGGGATTATTTGTTAATGACATTCAATTACTGAATAGCTTTTAGTGTTAACATATTTTCGACAATATTACAGTAAATATCTTTTAAATACTTATTATTATTGCTTTTTTGCGTGTTTTTTTACAGTTGTAGTGTGGGTGTTTATTTACAATCACTTTACCCTGACGACGTTTACACTATAACATTTGCGTGAATTGATTGGGATTTACACAGTGAGTTGACTCATTACATACCAATTATTCTTTTAATATTGTAACTTTGGATCGTCGACACACCAAGGTTGACCTGCTATCACTCCGTCCTAAATCAGTTCTTCCATTTTGCTGCGCTACACGTTAATCACTGTTTACCATTAAAAAGGGGATCATACGCATCTGAACTGCTGTTGCGTAGATTTTGTATATCATTGTTTATATAGCCTTCCAATGCTACAATGTTTTTACGTAATATTCCGAAGATACAATGGAAGGTTGTAATCGTGATTGCTGTGTAATCTTTAACTTGTGTATCCTGTTGTCTCTGTTCTGACATTCTATCTGCATTGGAACACTCTGCATTTTCCTGAAATAAATCACACCCACACGGCGTCGATGGAGACGAGGCGCTCGCCTGAGCCTAAGTTAAGTCTTGGTGACGGCTTAGTACCTATGTTGCACATTTTTAAAATGTGACTACGCCTATTGAGGCTGTTTTAGTTTTATTTCTAGACAATGCCCTCGTAGTCATATTATAGAAGCAGGTATATCTTCTGAAGAAGGCTCCATTACTTGGGCTGAAACCTAGGTGAAGGTTGGTTTCATTACCGCAGTCGAGGATGATAAGTTCTTACATAATAAATCACTCGACTTTTCCTGAAAGCATAAAGAATCTCTCACAATGTGTAACACGTGTGGCCATTTTACAAATCATGCAAAAGTGAACATGTATCAGCATGTCAGTACTCAGTAAGTTTACAATCAGCAGATGTGAAATTCTGGGACTAATTATATCAAATACCCTGTTTCAATTTAACTATTCTATCATAAGTTCATTTGTATTAATCATGAAATAGTTACCCAGACAATCTTCTATTAAGTAAGAACGATATTTATACATGATTAATTATGAAATAAAAATCTTCCAAAACTACATCGCTCAAGTAGTTGTGATCGCTGGAAATTCAAATTCAATGGAGGCTATAATCCCACTCATCACACACTAAGATGGAGAAAACGACAACCTCAAAGAGAAACTCCACATCACCACTGAGAAAGACTTTCGGAGAATGTTTACTAGTGAAAGCCATAGCAGAGAATATTCCATAAATCCATATCCATTCATGTATAAAAATGTTGTGATGTGACAAATGGCGCTTTAACTGAAATATATTCATTCACTAATAGTAAAAAGAAATGAAGAGGCATTCTATGTCTGGGTAAAAGGTACATCAGTTACCATGAATGTGTTTGGCTCTGAGAGCCCTATGTATGGTAAATGAAGTCGACTCAAATTGGAGGCAGCATAAGAAGAACCATTATTAGTAATGTAAAATAAAAAAAAAAGATAATAGTCTCGTAAGTTTCACTGAACTGTCATCAGTTGATTTGCAGTGTTATGAATATTATTTCTATGGACTGAACTCATACGATGAACTATAAGAGGTCTTTTCCAAAGAAAAACAATATGTATGTGATTACTCAGGTAGAACATAACATCAAGTTAACAAAAATGTTGTCAATGAGACGTAAAGAACATTGGAGAAAAGACGAATACTGAACAAATAAATTGAAATGATCACATGATGTTTGTCTGTAGGAGGCGACAGGGCGTCAGATGAGTTAATTGACCCATCAAACAGGTAACAATTTATTAGTAATGTGACTTAGCGAACCAATGAATCATGTTTAAGAGGCTAGGTTTAAGGAATAAGAAAATATACTAGATCTTATAATGAGTGCATATTATCAACATAGTAAATGAATAAGAAATGAGGAACTGCGAATAAATAGGAAAAGAGTAACACTAAACAAATTAAACACAAAATAGAAACATGATAAAAACAGGAGTATAATAACAAAGTAATTGAATAATGTAAGACAAAATGTGTAGGACACTGTTATAAAAGGTGAGGTAAAGATGTGTAACTTACAGAGAACCGGCATGTGCAGCGCACACGTATTAATCGACAGCGGAACGTTACTATATTACAGTTATATTCGTGTCGAAGATGCAGTAATCCCTGAACCACAATCACATTTAAGAACAAAGTATTGCATCATACGCACAGTTGTAGGCAGAAGTGGTTAAGTTTTAAGTGGTGTAGGTTTGCCACAAGTGGAGAGCGGGACTTGGTGACGATGGGCAGACTCAAGGAGATGAGGAAGTTACTCAGACATATCGTCCGCTGACAATCTAAAGACCCATAACAGGAGAACTAACATCAATACGTTGAGCTCTATGCTCTTAGTGACATGAGGTAACTATCTCAGATCTGATCCATTGTGATGAAAGCACAGGTACTATGGCAAAATTGTGAGCCATAAGTGTAATAATCGTCTTGCCTGTTTCATCTCAAGAGCGAAAAGTTGGGTATTTAGCTTCTTCTGTGTTTTCCTGGTAGTATATTTCTTGAATTTCCCAGTTTGTGGAGCAGTTTTTATTTCTTTATCTCTTCATTGAGGCATCAGCAACCATGATGTCAGGTCAGGAGGGTGGCAAGTTGTATCTGTCTGCTTTTAGAGTTCACTCATTTAATTGCGATACTAGGATAGGTAGGACTTGTGCATTGTGTGTGCCGATGCAGGAGGTGCTGGCGGCAGTTCGCGAACAGCTGAATACGCTTTTGGCTACCGTCAACCGCCTTCAGGCTGCTGCTTAGAGGTGTAGCGGTGGCGGAGAATCTGGCACATAGCATGGGACAAATCAGGTGTCACTTGTACCGTCTGTAGCCTCTGCTGCCGATGCACCATCTAGACTACCCAACGTGGTGGATCCATCCTCACAACAGGGTGATTGGCTGGTGGTAATACACTTGCGTCGCTCGAGCCAGAGGGCCAGCGTCGAGGCTAGACTTCTTTCCTCTCCTTTTTGCCCTATGAGGATACAGCTGAACATTCCTTTAGCAGGTTCCGAGCAGGAGCACATGGGCAGGGGTTTGCTGGTTATGAAGACCTTTAATATTAGGCACGCTATGGAGCCCCTTGGAAAGACAACGTTTAGAGCTGGAAAGAAACCAAAGTCCTCTCGGTATGACTGCCTGAGTGCCTCATCCCAGACCTGGAGGTGACTTTGCCTCCGACTGTCGTGTGTCTAGGGTTAAGTCGTCTTCAGGGTGTGACTCATGTCGACACCAACGACGCCTGTCATATGCTTGCTAAGGCGAACCTCAGTTCACATAGGTGGTTGGCGGAGGTAGGGAAGGACGCTACCATCGCACCTGGGGTGCAGGATTAGCTGGCAGTTTGCAGCACTGCTCTCAGCCGAGTAAAGAGTTTCAAGCAAAGGCTCCGTCGACTCTGTGATGGTCTTGTCTGCAGATTTCTGGACTTGTGTTATTGGGTAAAAAATTGATAGAGGTTTCTCTACACAAAGTAATCAGCTCCTCGGGCAGCAGAGTACTTATGGAGTGCACGTGAGTTTTATAGGCTAGTCAGTAGTTTGAGGTATTCTGATGAACACTCGCCATTCGATACGCAGGTAGTGAAGTTAGACCCTGTTCAGAGTAAAGATACTTCTACTGTCAAAATTTTGTCAGTAAATTGTCGAAGTATTCGTGACGAAGTTTTCGAATTTACTTTCCAGGAAATTTCTTCTGCTCATATTAGCTTTGGGGCCGAGAGCAGACTGAAAGCCGAAGTAGAAAGCTCTGAAATATTTAGCAAGTCGTGGAACGTATCTGAGAAAGACAGATTAGATGCCATAGGACGGGCGTGTTTATTGCAGTTGACGGACATAGTGCCTATTGAATTCGAAAGTGAGTGCGGCAAGAAGATATCTGCTCGCCTGTAGCAGGTCTAGGTGAAACCAAGTAAATTGCTGGATGTTTTTATTGCCCACGTGATTCCATTGTGACAGTTCTATAGTGAGGAAGTCTACTGTCAGTAGCGCGTAAATACGCAGAACATACAATACTAGGTGGAGACGACCTTAAATCTGTGGCTTTATGGCAGGGGGTTCACACACTCTTGCGAGGTACTTCTGAACACATATTGCGAAAACTGTGTTGTTCAGCTAGTTTGTTAGCCCATATGCAATGGGAATATTTTAGACCTTATAGCTACAAAGATGTTGGACCTTATACGCGGCGTCAGTGTAGAGACTAAGCTTAGTGATCATGATGTCATCATAGTGACTATGGTTATGAAAGTTAGTGAATCAGTCGAGAAGGCTTCGAGAGTGCTAGTGTTAGAAAGAGCAGATAAGCAGATATTCGTATTTCACTTGGACATGAACTGAAATAATTTAGTTGTGCTGAGATGGATGTAGAGGAATTATGGACGAAATATTAACAGATTGCAAACCGTGCTTTGAAGTATGTGCCTAGTAGGTGGATTAACGACGGAAACAACCCACAGTGAATTAACAGTGACATTGGGAAAATGCTTAGGAAGCAAAGTCCATAGCACTCTCGGTTCAAAAGAGAACGCAGGAAGCACGACATGCACGAGATGAAGGCAGAGCTCACCATCTGCAGCATCGTCGACAGAACCGGCCGCGGGCCTTTGGTGCAGAGCCGGGTGGAGGGTCTGAATTAGAGGCTCAGACGGTTTTGCGACCATGTAGGCTGCAGATTCCTTGACTTGCGCCATAGTGTGGTGGGGTTTCGGGTTCCGCTGAACAGGTCAGAAGTTCACTACACTCAGCTGGCGGCTACACGGGTAGCGGAGGCTGTGTGGCGTGGACTGGGCGGTTGTTTAGGTTAGAAGGCCTCGGGAAAGTGCGGGGTGGGCTGCAATCTCAATGGGTGCATGTCAAATATAGGACGTGCTTGGATCAAGGAACAGTCGGAATTGTATATTGTTGTAGTTGTGCTGGGAAAGTCCCTGAGCTTCAAGCGCTAATAGAAAGCACAGAAGCTGAAATCGTTATAGGTACAGAAAGCTGGCTAAAGCCTGAAACAAGTTGTGCAGAAATTTTGACGAAGTCTCAGACGGTGTTCAGGAAAGATAGATTAGGCAGAATTGGTGGTGGAGTGTTTGTGTCTGTCAGTAGTGGTTTATCTTGTAGTGAAGTTGAAGTAGATACTCCGTGCGAATTTGTATGGGTGGAGGTTATACTTAACAGCCGAACTAAGTTTATAATTGGCTCCTTCTACCGACCCCCAGACTCCGATGATATAGTTGCTAAACAGTTCAGAGAAAATTTGAGTCTCGTAACAAATAAATACCTCACTCATACGGTTATAGGTGGTGGGGACGTTCAACCTTCGTTCGATATGTTGGCAAAAATACTTGTTCAAAACCGGTGGTAGGCAAAAAACATCTTCCGAGATTGTCCTAAATGCTTTCTCCGAAAATTATTTCGAGCAGTTAGTCCACGAACCCACGCGAATTGTAAATGGTTGCGAAAACACACTTGACCTCTTAGCCACAAACAATCCAGAGCTGATAGAGAGCATCATGACTGATACAGGGATTAGTGATCACAAGGTCATTGTAGCTAGGCTCAATACCATTTCTTCCAAATCCATCAGAAACAAACGCAAAATAATTTTATTTAAAAAAGCGGATAAAGTGCCACTAGAAGCCTTCCTAAGGGACAATCTCCATATCTTTCGAACTGACTATGCAAATATAGACGAGATGTGGCTCAAATTCAAAGATATAATACCAACAGCAATTGAGAGATTTATACCTCATAAATTGGTAAGAGATGGAACTGATCCCCCATGGTACACGAAACAGGTCCGAACGCTGTTGCAGAGGCAATGGAAAAAGCATGCGAAGTTCAGAAGAACAGAAATTCCGAAGATTGGTTGAAATTTACAGACACGCGAAATTTGGTATGGACTTCAATGCGAGATGCCTTTAATAGGTTCCACAACGAAACATTGTCTCGAAATTTGGTCGTATGTAAAGTACACAAGCGGCAAGACGCAGTCAATACGTTCGCTGCGCAGTGCCGATGGTACTGTTACCTACGACTATGCCGCTAAAGCGGAGTTATTGAACGCAGTTTTCCGAAATTCCTTCACCAGGGAAGACGAATGGAATATTCCAGAATTTGAAACACGAACAGCTGCTAGCATGAGTTTCTTAGTAGATACCTTAGGGGTTGCGCAGCAACTCAAATCGCTTGATGCGGGCAAGTCTTCAGGTCCAGACTGTATACCGATTAGGTTCCTTTCAGATTACGCTGATACAATAGCTCCCTACTTAGCAGTCATATACAACAGCTCGCTCAATGATAGATCTGTGCCGGCCGCGGTGGTCTCGCGGTTCTAGGCGCGCAGTCCGGAACCGTGCGACTGCTACGGTCGCAGGTTCGAATCCTGCCTCAGGCATGGATGTGCGTGATGTCCTTAGGTTAATTAGGTTTAAGTAGTTCTAAGTTCTAGGGGACTGATGACCACAGCAGTTGAGTCCCATAGTGATCAGAGCCATTTGAACCATTTGATAGATCTGTACCTACAGATTGGAAAACTGCGCAGGCACACCAGTGTTTAAGAAGGGTAGTAGGAGTAATCCATCGAACTACAGACCTATATCATAGACGTCGGTTTGCAGTAGGGGTTTGGAGCATATATTATGTTTAAACATTATGAATCACCCCGAAGGGAACGATCTATTGATACGCAATCAGCATGGTTTCAGAAAACATCGTCCTTGTGCAACGCAGCTAGCTCTTTATTCGCACGAAGTAATGGCCGCTATCGACAGGGGATCTCAAGTTGATTCCGTATTTCTAGATTTCCGGAAAGCTTTTGACACCGTTCCTCACAAGCGACTTCTAATCAAGCTGCGGGCCTATGGGGTATCGTCTCAGTTGTGCGACTGGATTCGTGATTTCCTGCCGTGAAGGTCGCAGTTCGTAGTAATAGAAAACAAATCATCGAGTAAAACTGAAGTGATATCAGGTGTTCCCCAGGGAAGCGTCGTGGGACCTCTGCTGTTCCAGATATACACTCCTGGAAATTGAAATAAGAACATCGTGAATTCATTGTCCCAGGAAGGGGAAACTTTATTGACACATTCCTGGGGTCAGATACATCACTTGATCACAATGACAGAACCACAGGCACATAGACACAGGCAACAGAGCATGCACAATGTCGGCACTAGTACAGTGTATATCCACCTTTCGCAGCAATGCAGGCTGCTATTCTCCCACGGAGACGATCGTAGAGATGCTGGATGTAGTCCTGTGAAACGGCTTGCTATGCCATTTCCACCTGGCGCCTCAGCTGGACCAGCGTTCGTGCTGGACGTGCAGACCGCGTGAGACGACGCTTCATCCAGTCCCAAACACGCTCAATGGGGGACAGATCCGGAGATCTTGCTGGCCAGGGTAGTTGACTTACACCTTCTAGAGCACGTTGGGTGGTACGGGATACATGCGGACGTGCATTGTCCTGTTGGAACAGCAAGTTCCCTTACCGGTCTAGGAATGGTAGAACGATGGGTTCGATGACGGTTTGGATGTACCGTGCACTATTCAGTGTCCCCTCGACGATCACCAGAGGTGTACGGCCAGTGTAGGAGATCGCTCCCCACACCATGATGCCGGGTGTTGGCCCTGTGTGCCTCGGTCGTATGCAGTCCTGATTGTGGCGCTCACCTGCACGGCGCCAAACACGCATACGACCATCATTGGCACCAAGGCAGAAGCGACTCTCATCGCTGAAGACGACACGTCTCCATTCGTCCCTCCATTCACGCCTGTCGCGACACCACTGGAGGCGGGCTGCACGATGTTGGGGCGTGAGCGGAATACGGCCTAACGGTGTGCAGGACCGTAGCCCAGCTTCATGGAGACGGTTGCAAATGGTCCTCGCCGATACCCCAGGAGCAACAGTGTCCCTAATTTGCTGGAAAGTGGCGGTGCGGTCCCCTACGGCACTGCGTTGGATCCTACGGTCTTGGCGTGCATCCGTGCGTCGCTGCGGTCCGGTCCCAGGTCGACGGGCACGTGCACCTTCAGCCGACCACTGGCGACAACATCGATGTACTGTGGAGACCTCACGCCCCACGTGTTGAGCAATTCGGCGGTACGTCCACCCGGCCTCCCGCATGCCCACTATACGCCCTCGCTCAAAGTCCGTCAACTGCACATACGGTTCACGTCCACGCTGTCGCGGCATGCTACCAGTGTTAAAGACTGCGATGTAGCTCCGTATGCCACGGCAAACTGGCTGACAGTGACGGCGGCGGTGCACAAATGCTGCGCAGCTAGCGCCATTCGACGGCCAACAGCGCGGTTCCTGGTGTGTCTGCTGTGCCGTGCGTGTGATCATTGCTTGTACAGCCCTCTCGCAGTGTCCGGAGCAAGTATGGTGGGTCTGACACGCCGGTGTCAATGTGTTCTTTTTTCCATTTCCAGGAGTGTATATAAATGACCTGGGTGACAATATCAGCAGTTCTCTTAGGTTGTTCACAGATGATGCTGTAATTTACCGTCTGGTAAGGTCATCCGAAGACCAGTATCAGTTGCAAAGCGATTTAGAAAAGATTGCTGTAATGCGTGGCAGGTGGCAGATGACGCTAAATAACGAAAAGTGTGAGGTGATCGACATGAGTTCCAAAAGAAATCCGTTGGAATTCGATTACTCGATAAATAGTACAATTCTTAAGGCTGTCAATTCAACTAAGTACCTGGGTGTTAAAATTACGAACAACTTCAGTTGGAAAGACCACATAGATAATATTGTGGGGAAGGCGAGCGAAAGGTTGCGTTTCATTGGCAGGACACTTAGAAGATGCATCAAGTCCTCTAAAGAGACAGTTTACACTACACTCGTTCGTCCTCTGTTAGAATATTGTCGGGCGATGTGGGATCCTTACCAGGTAGAACTGACGGAGGACATCGAAAGGGTGCAAAAAAGGGCAGCTCGTTTTATATTATCACGTAATAGGGGAGTGAATGTGGCAGATATGATACGCGAGTTGGGATGGAAGTCATTACAGCAAAGACGTTTTTCGTCGCGGCGAGATCTATTTACGAAGTTTCAGTCACCAACTTTCTCTTGCGAATGCCAAAATATTTTGTTGAGCCCAACTTACATAGGTAGCAATGATCAAGAGAAATCAGAGCTCGAACAGAAAGGTTCGGGAGTGGAATGGTAGAGAGATAGTATGATTGTGGTTCGATGAACCCTCTGCCAAGCACTTAAATGTGAATTGCAGAGTAGTCATGTAGATGTAGATGTAGGTTAGCAGAGATTCGTGCGTCTGTGGAAAGATCCATGCACGAAGCATACAGCGTAACTTAGCAAAGGTCTGGTTGAGAATCCGACAAAATTCTGGTTTCTTGTTAAAACACAAAACGGGTGTAAGATTTCCATCGAATTCGTTGACCAATCTGGTGTGGCACTATAAATAAATTAGCAAAACGAAAGCCGACGTTTGAAATTTTGCGTCTCAGAAAGTTTTCACGCAGCAGCAACGTGCAAATATACCGTCGTTTAATCGTGGCAGAGATTCCCGTATGGACGACATAGTAGTAGGCATCCTTGCAGTAGAGAAACAACTTAAAGAGTTGAAAACAAATAAGTGGCCAGGTTCGAATGATATTCCAATTATTCGGTTTAACGAAGAGTACTCTATAGAACTGGTCCGTTGCTGAGCTTGCATTTATCATCAATCTTTCTCCCAACGCAGAACCCCAGACAAGGGCAAAAATGTGCCGTTGACTGTTGTATATTAGAAGGATAAAAGGAAGGACCAGCAAAATTACTTACCAATATCCTTAACATCGGATTGGTACTGATTTCTTGAACATATTTTGAGTCTGAATATATTACTTTTAGTAGAGATCGAAAAGCTTGTGTCCACGAATCAGCGCGTTTTTAGAAAGCAGCGTTCGTTCGAAACCCAGATTGTCTTTCTCTCACATCGTACAATGCGAAGTGTGGTTGAAGAGCAACTTTCAGATACCGTAATTCTAGATTTCCGAACAACAAAGGTGCAAGCATATGGAACGGGTTCCCAGACATAGGAGCAGCTGGAATACTTCTTAATTAGTAGAACCCCGTATATTGTCGTCCACGGCGATCGTGAATCAGACACAAGGGTATCGTCATGACTGCCCCGCACGGGGAAATGTGGCAGTACTGATCCTAATTTCTGTATACATAAATGATCTCGCTGATAGGGTGAGCAGCAATTTATGATTTTTCGCTCAAGATACTGAGTTGTACGGGAATGTGCTGAAGTTGAGTGTCTGTGGGAGGATACAAGATGACTTAGGAAAATGTTTAGCTGGTATGATGAATGGCAGGCAGGTAGCTACAAATGTAAAAAAAATAAAAATAAAAATAAAGTAAGCTATTGTGGATGAATAGGAAAAACAAACCCGTAATGTTCAGATACACCATTAGCAGTGTTCTCATTGACCAGTCACGTATTGTTTAAATATCTGGGCGCAACTTTGCAACACGATATGAAAAGGAACGAACATGTGAGGCGAATGATTGACTTCCGTTTACTGGGAGAACTTGACGAAGGAGTGGTTTATCTGTTACGGAGACCGCGTAGAGAACACGCGTGCGACCCAGCCTTGAGTACTTGTCAGGTCTTTGGAATCCCACCAGGTCGAGTTAAAGGAAAAAGTCGAAACAATTCAGAGGCGGACTGCTAAATTTGTTACCGATACGTTCTAACAACTCGCAAGTACAATGGAGATTCTTCAGGAACGCAAATGGGAATCCTCGGAAGTAAGCGACGTTCTTTTCGTGGAACACTGCTGATACACAAAATATCCCCCTGAGCAGCCATAGTGTACGGATCTCCGTGCCGGCACGTTCACAGGAGCTCAGTCCGTCAGTTCGCCTGATGATGGCGACATGTTTGATCGCCGAAATATTGTGCCCGTTGGACACTATAGACCGGCGGTACACCCGTGGATATTTTGATTATCAAATACGCCGTGAGAAACTCAAGAATCACTGTGCTGATAAAATTTGGAGAACCGACATTTCAAACTGATTGAAGAACTATTCCAGTGCCATCAGCAAACATTTCGCCTAAGGACATCGAAGATAAGATTCGAGAAATTAGGGCTTGTGCTGAGGCTTGTTGACAGTCGTTTTACTTCGACCTTGTTGCTAGCGGAAGAGGAATGGAAATGACTAGTAACGGTACAGGATACCCTCCGGCATGGAAAATTTGGAAATTTGTGATAAGATCTTATGCGACCAAACTGTGAGGTAATCGTTCCCTACGCTAGCAAGCTACTTAATCTAAGTTAAAGCAGCTTACGCTAAAGACAACACACACACACCAATGCCCGAGGGAGAACTCGAATCTCCGACGTAGGGAACCGCACGGAAAGCGATAAAGCGTCTCAGACCGCTCGGCTACCCCGCGCAGTTCCGCCATGCATAGTAAGATTGTTCGCGGAGTGAAAATTATTTAGAACTCCGGAAGCAGCACGTGACATCGAAACAAATATTTTTTTCAAATGCCATATTTTCCAGTGAGCATTTCTTAAACTAATAGTTGTCTCTGGATGCAAATTCATTAAACTAGCAAGCCCTGGGACGATGGAAACACTTTTTCTACTGTGTTCTCCTGTGAGAACGAGAAGTAACGGAAACATGTTTTAAGTCTTTATTACAAAGAGACGAAAACATTAACACAACACATTACTTCAATTATATTAGAGTTTCAGAAACGCCTGCTTTCACTTATGTTACGCCGGTAGGTCATGCTCTGTATGGTCAAGGACTTCAGGAGTGCCCTCTAATCCCACTGCTGCCACTAATATCCGAGTAAGCAGATCCTCTTACGATTCAACAGTGGTTTTGTAAACAAGGCTGCACATCTCTCGTCATACAAAAAAGTGCAGAAGTGTCAAATCAGGGACTCAGTAGGGCGTGGTACAGGACCACCGCATCCAGTCCACTTTTCTGGGAAGAAATCGACATACAGGACCAGTGAAATGTGCCGTCGCCCTGTCACGCTGAAACAAAAGGTGATGTCATCCAACAACTCTGGACGAAATTGTAATAACGGCTGTCGTTTAACGGCGTAGTTAGAAGATAAGGTCCAGTTAAAGAGCCAGGAAGAACATCTGCTCACACATTGACGTAAAGCCTCAATTGATGAGCACAAGTAAAAGTGGCATATGAAGTAACCTTACTCAAAACAAGCGAACTGTGGATGTTGAAGAACCATTGCACCCGAACGTTACTTCATTTGTAAATCGCACAGAGGACGGAAATGTAGGATGCCATTGACATTGCAAAAATTGTGCTGTGAGTGAATAATAGTCTGGTTCCAGATTCTGCATACGCTGTAAGTGAAATCGGATGTAACGACTGCTGATGAGGTTTCTTAAAGTAGCCTGATTCGTCCCCATGTTACGCCGAACTCCACGAGTGCTAAGAGCGACCACGCCCTCTGCGAGATTTAAAAATGCTCACAGGTAATTATCACACTGGAGGAAAAAGTTTGTTTTGGTGTCTCGTGTAACCTCCCTGAGGTTATCAGATTAAATAATTGCCAACTCGTTCGTAAATGCAGATGTAATGCATTCGGCTGGTGACACCTGTTGCCGTGGTTCGGCTGTGCCGCACTCCAGCTGCCAGTCGAAAAATTTCCACAGCCAGACAGCATCTTGTCAACTGAAGAGTGTTGTATACTTGGAAGATGAACAGTTTTGGTTGATTGCAACTGCCTGAGTTAGCAAGCTGCTCGACACTGTTTGACTGTCTTGTAGTTTTCATAACATCCGTTTTGCCTGCCTCTCTCTGTGCAGTGCATGCCCACGTATCAGTGGAAATGTGTTCTCTCTTGTTCATCCCACCATATTTAGACGAAACATGAACAGTAATTATACGTTGTACGAATAAAAATATTTCAAACCTGAATGAATCATATTTTACGAAGGCAAACCAAAGAATATTACACAAACGAACGAATTTTGTTCAGAAAATCAAATAGTAAAAGTCATTAATGGAATGAATATTAATCTAGTACCTGTAATGAAACCTGTTAATTTAATAATAAATAACGATAAGTTCTCAATGTAAGAGAAGTAATGTTGGAACAGCACTAAAACTATAAATACTGTGCTTGTTCCAGCTGCACTTGAAAGTTTTGGTTCAATGTTAAGAATTATGAGACACAAATTACGTTCTACACATAGTGGATAGTTACTCTGTTATGGCTATTCATAATTACTCTACTCTACACCAAAAACAGCTACATGATATGTGGAATTCTGCTTCATCTACATCTACATGACTACTCTGCAATTCACATTTAAGTGCTTGGCAGAGGGTTCATCGAACCACAATCATACTATCCCTCTACTATTCCACTCCCGAACAGCCAGCGGGAAAAACAAACAACTAAACCTTTCTGTTCGAGCTCTGATTTCTCTTATTTTATTTTGATGATCATTCCTACCTATGTAGGTTGGGCTCAACAAAATATTTTCGCATTCGGAAGAGAAAGTTGGTGACTGAAATTTCGTAAAAAGGTCTCGCCGCGACGAAAAACGTCTATGCTGTAATGACTTCCATCCCAACTCGTGTATCATATCTGCCACACTCTCTTCCCTATAACGCGATAATACAAAACGAGCTGCCCTTTTTTGCACCCTTTCGATGTCCTCCGTCAATCCCACCTGGTAAGGATCCCACACCGCGCAGCAATATTCTAACACTTTTCGTTATTTAGCGTCAACTGCCACCTGACACACCATACAGCAATCTTTTCTATATCGCTTTGCAACTGATACTGGTCTTCGGATGAGGAAACTCTCGTCGTAAGCGGGTGGGCATTGTCTTGCTGAAATGTAAACTAAGGATGGCTTGTCATGAAGGGCAACAAAGCGAGGCGTAGAACATCGTCAGCGTACTGTTGTGCTGTTTGGGTATCGTGTATGACAACCAAGCGGGTCCTCCAGTGACAAGACATGGTACCCCCACCGTCACTCCTAGGTGTCGCGCCGTATGGACGGTGACAGGTTGCTACCCCCACTGCCTCACGTCTTCACTGGACATCGAGGACTGGAATTTCATTGACTGCAGTGAAATTGTCTTCAATGATGAGTCCCTCTTCCTGCTGAGCTCCGATGATCAGCGGAGACATGTCTGCTGTCGCCTTGGACAATGATGGGGTACCAACCTGGCTCTCAGCCACCATTTGACATGACAACCCGGAGTGACGATCGGTGTTGCAGTTGTCACTTCTTAGCAGGACTCCTTTCGCTGTCATCTGCGGCACCCATACAGCACAGATTTAGCTCGACTATGTTCTACGCCCAGTTTTGTTGCCCATCACGGCAAACTATCTAGCAAAATAATGCCCGTCTGCACACAAGAGCTTTTACTGCTTTTCTTCGTGCTTGACAAACCCACCTTGGCTAGCTAGGTCAAGGGATCTCTCCCCACTGGAGAACGTTTCGATCATCAAGGGCAGGGTCTTCCAACCAGCTCGGGCTTTTGATGACGTCACTCACCAACTGGACTGAATTGTGTAGGATATCCCTCAGGAGAATAGCCAACAACTCTATCACTCAGTACCGAGTTGAATGTTGTTGCTGTGGTCTTCAGTCCTGCGACTGGTTTGATGCAGCTCTCCATGCTACTCTATCCTGTGCAAGCTTCTTCATCTCCCAGTACCTACTGCAACCTACATCCTTCTGTATCTGTTTAGTGTATTCATCTCTTGGTCGCCCTCTACAATTTTTACCCTCCACGCGGCCCTCCGATACTAAATTGGTGATCCCTCGATGTCTCAGAACATGTCCTACCAACCGATCCCTTCTTCTTGTCAAGTTGTGCCACAAGCTCCTCTTCTCCGCAATCCTATTCAATACCTCCTCATTAATTATGTGATCTACCCATCTAATCTTCAGCATTCTTCTGTAGCACCACATTTCGAAAGCATCTATTCTCTTCTTGTCTAAACTATTTATGGTCCACGTTTCACTTCTATTCATGGCTACACTCCATACAAACACTTTCAGAAACGACTTCCTGACACTTAAATATATATTCGATATTAACAAATTTTTCTTCTTCAGAAACCCTTTCCTTGCCATTACCAGTTTACATTTTATATCCTCTCTACTTCATCAGTTATCTTGCTCCCTAAATAGCAAAACTCCTTTACTACTTTAAGTGTCTCATTTCCTAATCTAATTCCCTCAGCATCACCCGACTTAATTCGACTACATTCCATTATCCTCGTTCTGCTTTTGTTGATATTCATCTTATACACTCCTTTCACGACACTATCCATTCCGTTCAACTGCTCTTCCAAGCCCTTTGCTCTCTCTGACAGAATTACAATGTCATCGGCGAACCTTAAAGTTTTTATTTCTTCTTCATGAATTTTAAATCCTACGTTTCTTTTGTTTCCTTTATTGCTTGCTCAATATAAAGATTGAATAACATCGGGGGTAGAATACAACCCTGTCTCAATCCCTTCCCAACCACTGCTTCCCTTTCACACCCCTCGATGCTTTCTGTAAAAATTGTAAATAGCCTTTAACTCCCTGTATTTTACCCCTGACACCTTCAGAATTTGAAAGAGAGTATTCCAATCAACATTGTCAAAAGGTTTCTCGAAGTCTACAAAAGCTAGAAACGTAGGTTTGGCTATCCTTAATCTGTCTTCTGAGATAAGTCGTAGGGTCAGTATTGCCTCACGTGTTCCAACATTTCTACGGAATCCAAACGGATCTTCCCCGAGGTCGGCTTCTACCAGTTTTTCCATTCGTCTGTAAAGAATTCGCGTTAGTATTTTGCAGCTGTGACTTATTAAACTGAAAGTTCGGTAATTTTCACAACTGTCAACACCTGCTTTCTTTGGGATTGGAATTATTATATTCTTCTTGAAGTCTAAGGGTATTTCGCCTATCTCATACATCTTACTCAGCAGATGGTAGAGCTGAATAGCTGTTTGTATAAGGATCACGGCTGACCAATGTGAGCCGGCCGGTGTGGCCGAGCGGTTCTAGGCGCTTCAGTCTGGTACCGCGCGTCTGTTACGGTCGCAGGTTCGAATCCTGCCTCGGGGATGGATGTGTGTGATGTCCTTAGTGTAGTTGGGTTTAAGTAGTTCTAAGTTCTAGGGTACTGATGACCTCAGATGTTTAGTCCCGTAGTGCTCAGAGCCGTTAGAACCATTTGAACAATGTGTTACTGGCTTGCTCAGTTTGTGAAGCTCTTTATCTTGAATTAATGATCCTTTTTTTCTATGAAATTGTTATTATTTGTTTTTCTGTGTGTACAAGTTACATATGCCAATTTCTGTTACTTTCAGATAATTCTTTTGTTGTACATGGTTCTTGTTTTGTGTCTGAGAGTATTTGTGCCACTTAAATGCCTATGAATAGTCAGAAGTGCCACACTGTGTAAATAAATAGTAGCAACAGTGAAACTTACTCGTGAATCACAATGATCAGTACTCGATCGTGCGTCACACAGTTCGCTCTGTTGGTCAACGATACCTAGCCAGCGATAGGTACCGTGTTCCTTGAGCTGAGACAGGCGGTCGACGCAAAACCTCATTTCGCCAAAAGAAGGAAATACTAGTGAACAGAATTTAAGACCAGCTGTGTGTTTGGAGTGAAGAATTTCTGGGAAACAGATTACAGCATTTTATTCGCAACAGAGGGAAAATGCAGACGAGAAGGTAGCTTCATGTGTGCTCCCAAGGGAGTATCGTACGACGGTGGAAGTTCTATGAGGCTTTTTGCGGATGATCCTGTTGCATACAGAGAAGTCACAAAGTTAGAAACTGGTAGCGTAGCTGAGGAAGTCCTACTGAGAATTGAAACTGACAACTGAGTATCAACTTAAACATAAGTAATGTATTTCGCATAAATAGACGGAAACACTAATTGCTTTGTGACTACAACATTGGAGAGCAATCACTGAAAGTAGTCACATCCATAAAATGTGTTGGAGTAAGTGTACGGAGCAATTTAACGTGGAACGACCACTTAAAGCTATTAGCAGTTAAGACACACTTCACACTGAGATTCATTGGAAGGATCTTCAGGAAGCGTTGTCAAATGGTTCAAATGGCTCTGAGCACTATGGGACTTAACTTCTGAGGTCATCAGTGGCCTAGAACATAGAAGTACTTAAACCTAACTAACGTAACGACATCACACACATCCATGCCCGAGGCAGGATTCGATCCTGCGACGCGGTTCCAGACTGAGGCGCCTATAACCGCACGGCCACACCGGCCGACAAAGTGTTGTCCACCCACAAAGGAGATACCTTATAAAACTCTCATTTTACCAACATTTGAATACTGTTTGTCAGCCTGGGATCTGCACCATGTGAGGCGGATAGAGGAAATGAGCTCCCAAGAAGAGAAGCACGTTTCGTTACGGGTTCATTTAGTGAGATGGAAAGCATCACGGAGAAGCTAAGACAAATAAAATGGCATACGCTATGATAGTGACATTGTATATCATGGCATATTTGTAGTTCCAAGAGTAAACGAATATGTTGCTTCTCCCCTACGAATATCTTTCGAAAAACCCATGAATATAGAATTAGAAAGATTCAAACTCACACGGACGTCTACCAGCAAGGGTGCTTCCCGCGAACCATTCGCGACTGGAAAAGGAAAGACGACGACGAGGAGATAAGTATTTAATGTTGCGTCGACAACAAGGTCATTAGAGACGGAGCACAATTTGCCTGAGAAGATTTAGGGAAATCACGGGAAACCTGAGACAGCTTGGTCGGACGTTGGTTTGAACCGTTGTCCTCACAAATGCGAGTCCAGTGTGTTAACCACTGAGCTGTCTCACTCGGTAGGGGAAAGATGAAAATGACGGTGTACCGTCCGCCGCGTACCATAACGTGGCACGTAGAATATAATTGTAAGTGTGGATATATATATATATATATATATATATATATATATATATATATATATATTGTGTATTGACAATACTGATACGGGATAAGTCACCTCCTACCCCACGCTATTACAACTGGGTAACCCTTATCATGATAATGATAAGTTTTTGTCACCCGGTATACAGGGTGTCACAAAAAGGCCAATCTTTCAGGAACCATTCCTGACACAAAAATAAAGAAGAGATGCTATGTGGACATGTGTGTCTAAACGCTTAATTTCCATGTTAGAGCTAATTTTAGTTTCGTCAGTATGTACTGTACTTCCTCGATTTACCGCCAGTTGGCCCAATTGAAGGAAGGTAATTTTGATTTCGGTGCTTGTGTCGACATGCGACTCATTGCTCTACAGTACTAGCATCAAGTACATTAGTACGTAGCGGCAACAGGTTAGTGTTCATCACCAACGTGGTTTTGCAGTCAGTGCAATGTTTACAAATGCGGAGTTGGCAGATGCCCATTTGATGTATGGACTAGCTAGGGGAAATAGCCGTGGCGCGGTACGTTTGTATCGAGACAGACTTCCAGAACGAAGGTGTCCCGACAGGAAGACGTTTGAAGCAATTGATCGGCGCCTTAGGGAGCACGGAACATTCCAGCCCATGACTCGCGACTGGGGAAGACCTAGAACGACGAGGACACCTGCAATGGACGATGCAATTCTTCTTGCAGTTGACGATAACCCTAATGTCAGCTTCAGAGACGTTGCTGCTGTAGAAGGTAACGTTAACCACTCTATGGAGAGTGCTACGGGAGAACCAGTTGTTTCCGTACCATGTACAGCGTGTGCAGGCACTATCAGCAGCTGATTGGCCTCCACGGGTACACTTCTGCGAATGGTTCATCCAACAATGTGTCAATCCTCATTTCAGTACAAATGTTCTGCTGACGGATATGGCTTCATTCGAACGTGATCAAATTGTAAATTTTCACAATCAAAATGTGTGGGCTGACAAGAATTCGCACGAAATTGTGCAATTACGTCGTCAACACAGACTTTCTGTGAACTTTTGGGCAGGCATTGTTGGTGATGTCTTGATTGGACCCAATGTTCTTCTACCTACGTTCAATGGAGCACGTTATCATGATTTCATACGGGATACTCTACCTGTGCTGCTGGAACATGTACCTTTACAAGTACGACACAATATGTGGTTCATGCACGATGGAGCTCCTGTACATTTCAGTCGAAGTGTTCGTAAGCATCTCAACAACAGATTCGGTGACCGCTGAATTGGTAGAGGCTGACCAATTCCATGGCCTCCACGTTCTCCTGGCCTCAACCGTCTTAACTTTCATTTTTGGGGGCATTTAAAAGCTCTTGCCTACGCAACGCCGGTACCAAATGTAGAGACTCTTCGTGCTCGTATTGTGGACGGCTGTGATACAATACGCCATTCTCCAGGGCTGCATCACCGCATCAGGGATTCCATGCGACGGAGGGTGGATGCATGTATCCTGGCCAACGGAGGACATCTCCTGTAACAAAGTGTTTGAAGTCATGCTGGTACGTTCTGTTGCTGTGTGTTTCCATTCCGTAAATAATGTGATTTGAAGAGAAGTAAGAAAATGAGCTCTAACATGGAAAGTAAGCGTTTCCGGAAACATGACCACATAACATATTTTCTTTCTTTGTGTGTGAGGAATGTTTCCTGAAAGTTTGGCCGCACCTTTTTGTAACACCCTGTATAATCACTGGTTACTAACTATCAAACTAGAATATTCATAAACGTACATCAGTTTTCTGTGCCTACACCATCCGTCCCTCTATTTTAGACTGAAATATTTATTTTCAGTTTGAAATGGCGTAATCAAATTCCATTTGCTTAGTTTCAGGAAAACGAGGACATCATCAGGATTTAATAAGAGACTAAGTTACAATTTTGGGATTCGAAATAAACTGGCTGAAAGCACAATGATCACCCAGAAGGGAAGAGGAAATTGTAATGAAGCTTAAAGGTTTGAGAGGGTGCGAGATGTTATGGGAGGGATTGCAAAGTGAAATCAAAGTTACAAAGAACTTGACAATACGAACTTACTTGACAGTATGACTATGGTGTGCGTACTGTAAGACCTTCGGTACACACACCATCACATTATTTGACTTGTCGCTCTAACGAAGTAGGCGAGTGTCAGCAATATGTCTCGTGGTCTTATCGTGGTGTTGTTATCTTCTGCCGTTAGGTCAGACGATAGAAATGCTACTTGCACGCTTAGAGTAGCAGATTGACGGTGACCAACTTTAAACAGAACTTGATTAATTTTCACACACATTTATTAAAACAATAAGAAACATAGATATTAGGTAACTTGATTCTGGATGCTGATTACAACTGACAATCTTAAGTTCCTTTGGTCTTGATACGTTAATCTTATTCCCACATATCTCTGATACTTGACAAAGTGTTTATACATTTCTTTTCATGTATATGTACAGGAATATGATAATCTTATTACGCTCAGACTGAAACTTGACTATAGACTAATGCAGACTAATGCAGACTGGTACAGACTGGTGCAGACAAATGCAGACTTACTACTCGGAGGTCTGTACACTCGTTATAATACCTCGAGCGTTCAGGTATCACTGCGCGAGTGTGATCCGCGAGGAGAAAAGGTTCTACGTTAGCAGCAATCTCATCGGCTGCGTTACATATTAATACGCGGATCGGCGGAAGGAGAATTTGGTCCGTCTTTATGGCAGCGCCATCTCCTAGTGCGGAGACGGACGAGCGCTGCGCCTGCGCTGTTGTGCTTAGCGGGGCGCGGTCTAGTGGGAAAGTTGTGTACGCGGTGACTACGCGGAATTATGTAGACGACAATGACGTTGCACCGCTTCTGACCTCAATGCATTCACCGGTACGACTTCGAAGTGTGCCACATAACTACTCTATCCTCTGCTGACCCAAGCTGGCCCACAATTGTGTCAACTGGTTCTTGATATCCTGAATACTGGTAAGAGGTCGACTTCAGATCTGGAAATGTTTCTGGCCAAGAGACGACATCAAAATCACGCAGAAAGCACTTAGAGAGACGTGCCGTGTCGACGAGTACTGTCCTATCGTAAAATGACACTGCAACACATTCATAGAAGAAGAAACACTTGAGGACTGTGGATGTCCACGACATAGCGTTGTGCACTCGGAGTTCACTCAAACACTACCAGTAGTGAAGTGATGTCATGCCAGATCCCTCCCCCGGCACTATGACGTTAATAGCAACACCGCTGTGTCTCACCATAACATTGGATGGATGAGACCACTCCCCAGCTTACTACGATACTCGCTAACTGTGGCATCTCAGGGACTGCAGATTGCGATTCATTGCTGACATAATGTGATTCCATTCAACAGCACTCTGTGCTTCACTGCTCCAAATGTCGATGGTTGACCGGCCTCGGTGGCCGAGCGGTTCTAGGCGCTTCAGTCCGGAGCCACGCGACTGCCACCATCGCAGGTTCGAACCCTGCCCCGCGAATGGATGTGTGTTGTGTCCTTAGGTTGGTTAGATTTAAGTAGTTCTAGGTTCTAGGGGACTGATGACCTCAGATGTTAAGTCCCGTAGTGCTCAGAGGCATTTCAAACATTTTTTGTCGTTGGTTGTGTTGCTGTTTTAAGGGTTTCCCACGTGGCGGACAGTAATTCCCTAGTGCGGTTGAGGCTGACCTTCGATGCACGATGATACAGAATGTTACTTGTTCTCGGATGGCGGGTGCAGATGTGAAGGCACTGCGAAGTGACTAGTGCACATTCCGACGATTCAGCCTTGTGGCGGACAACGGGAAATTTGACGACAAGTACAACTGCAGTCAGATTCCCATGCAGTCCAGCATCAGGCCGCTGTCAAATGCTTATGCCCACAAAATATGCGTACTGTGCACATATACCTACCACCAAGTCTGTACACCTGTATCCAGTTGAGCCTGGTTCGAGCACTGGTATTGCAAAGATAACAGCCACACTAAAACGGGAACAGAAAACAGGTGAGGAATTTACATCAAAACTTGCAAAGTAATATGGTCGTCACAAGTAACTCAAGAGTGCAAAATAATTGTAGAATACAAAAGAGGAGCAAAATAAGTCCTTTTGGAGAGCCTCATATAAACACGAGTCTCGCTTTATTTCTCAGCTACAAATGCTAAAGACAAATCGCCAATAGACAGTAGACAGATCATGCATTACGGTCGTGCCTTCTTTGCAGATGTTTCCTCCTCAAGTGCTGAACATTCAATGTATGTTTATGCTTCTTAAATGTTCTGCATCTGGACCGTAGGTGCAGATGTCTGTTGTTGTATATTACTTAAAGTTTCATAAAAATAAGTTACTGTAAAATGTTGAAAATGGAGTTAGTTTTTCTTCCGACTGAACCAATTGAGAAGCCATCCTAGAATGAAGGAGCTGAAGCGGCATTGTTGCAGTTGCTTGGTAACGTCCTCCTTTAGTTCTGCATCTTCGTCAGACTCGATCAGAGGTAGCGCTCACCAGTGCTATTTACCGATATGTTCTCAGTGGTAATGGACGTATGTTCAACGGTGTTGCTTGCAGTGGTAATGTATGACACAGATATCTATTACACTCCCTCTCGAGCAAGAAATTAGGTCACAATATGTTCTGATGTGAGCAACTTAACCTTATTGTTCAGAATCCGTGAAGTAACTTACGATTTAACATTTAGTACTTATTATACTGCTATGTGTTGATAGAGATTAAAGTTTTACAGGGTGTCCAGACAAAGGCTCCCTGACTTCAAAATTAAATATCTCGAAAACAAAGATCAATAGAGGAATGCAGTAAACGGTATGTTTATTGTGAAAACTGTAAGAAGTTTAGACAGTAATTTGAAATAATACACTCCTGGAAATGGAAAAAAGAACACATTGACACCGGTGTGTCAGGCCCACCATACTTGCTCCGGACACTGCGAGAGGGCTGTTAAAGCAATGATCACACGCACGGCACAGCGGTCACACCAGGAACCGCGGTGTTGGCCGTCGAATGGCGCTAGCTGCGCAGCATTTGTGCACCGCCGCCGTCAGTGTCAGCCAGTTTGCCGTGGCATACGGAGCTCCATCGCACTGATAGCATGCCGCGACAGCGTGGAAGTGAACCGTATGTGCAGTTGACGGACTTTGAGCGAGGGCGTATATTGGGCATGCGGGAGGCCAGGTGGACGTACCGCCGAATTGCTCAACACGTGGGGCGTGAGGTCTCCACAGTACATCGACGTTGTCGCCAGTGGTCGGCGGAAGGTGCACGTGCCCGTCGACCTGGGACCGGACCGCAGCGACGCACGGATGCACGCCAAGACCGTAGGATCCTACGCAGTGCCGTAGGGGACCGCACTGCCACTTCCCAGCAAATTAGGGACACTGTTGCTCCTGGGGTATCGGCGAGGACCATTCGCAACCGTCTCCATGAAGCTGGGCTAGGGTCCCGCACACCGTTAGGCCGTCTTCCGCTCACGCCCCAACATCGTGCAGCCCGCCTCCAGCGGTGTCGCGACAGGCGTGAATGGAGGGACGAATGGAGACGTGTCGTCTTCAGCGATGAGAGTCGCTTCTGCCTTGGTGCGAATGATGGTCGTATGCGTGTTTGGCGCCGTGCAGGTGAGCGCCACAATCAGGACTGCATACGACCGAGGCACACAGGGCCAACACCCGGCATCATGGTGTGGGGATGGATCTCCTACACTGGCCGTACACCTCTGGTGATCGCCGAGGGGACACTGAATAGTGCACGGTACATCCCAACCCTCATCGAACCCATTGTTCTACCATTCCTAGACTGGCAAGGGAACTTGCTGTTCCAACAGGACAATGCACGTCCGCATGTATCCCGTGCCACCCAACGTGCTCTAGAAATTGTAAGTCAACTACCCTGGCCAGCAAGGTCTCCGAATCTGTCCCCCATTGAGCATGTTTGGGACTGGATGAAGCGTCGTCTCACGCGGTCTGCACGTCCAGCACGAACGCTGGTCCAACTGAGGCGCCAGGTGGAAATGGCATGGCAATCCGTTCCACAGGACTACATCCAGCATCTCTACGATCGTCTCCATGGGAGAATAGCAGCCTGCATTGCTGCGAAAGGTGGATATACACTGTACTAGTGCCGACATTGTGCATGCTCTGTTGCCTGTGTCGATGTGCCTGTGGTTCTGTCAGTGTGATCATGTGATGTATCTGACCCCAGGAATGTGTCAATAAGGTTTCCCCTTCCTGGGACAATGAATTCACGGTGTTCTTAATTCAATTTCCAGGAGTGTAGTTACAAAATCTGCTAACAGCTCATATCAGCATTCATAACTGACATAATGGTATGAAAACAATCTTTGAAAACAATCACATCACAATGTTTTCAAAATGTTCACCATTGGCACTACAGAGGTGGCCCAAACGAAAATGAAGTTCGCCATCACATTTCGTAGTGGCTCAACCGAAATGTATTCACGAGCCACAGAGATCGCCGATTCAAGCTCGTCCTGCGTGGCGGGATGCTTCGGGTAGACCATGTCTTTCACTGCACCCTACAAAAAAAAAAGAAAATGTAATAGGGAGTCAAATCCGGCGAATATGGAGGCCAATCCATGCCTGCACCCGTAAATTTGGGATATTCCAAAGCAATGACTCGACTGCTGAAGTATTCCTGAAGAAAGCGAAACACTTGTTCGGTCCGATGTGGTCGGGCTCCATCTTGTATAAACCATTCAGTACCTGGTCGATCCTGTAACGCTTGCTGTGTGGCGACAAATTGTTCCAAAATTGCAACGCAACGTGTACCAGTGGCCGTTTCTAGAATGAAAAAAGGGCCAATAATGCCTCTGCTGCATACTGCAGCCCACACAGTAACTTTAGGAGAATACAGGGGTTTCGCTTCACACCAATATGTCTTTTCGGAACCCCAAAATAGCCAGTTCTGCTTATTCACGTATCAATTCAGGTGGAAGTGTGCTTCATCTGTAAACCAGATGCAGCCTACATCAAATCCTTCACTATCAATCATTGTGAGCATCTGATTAGCAAGGGCAGCCCTTTGTTGCACAGCTCGTACGGGTATGGCCTGGTGCGTTTGAATTTTGAAAGGCAACATGTGTAGGCTCTTTCTCAGTATTTTCTGCGTGCTGGAACGCTTCAAACCCGTCTCAGATGCAATTCTACGGACGGATGACATTGGATTCCTCTGAATAATTCCAGAAACTGTGACGATATTTTCAATCGTAACTGTGGTTTCCTTGTGGCCAACATGCCCCACTAGATCATCAGGTACGCTGCCTGTTCGTTGAAATTTTGCGAAGAGTGTACGAATACTTTTCGCATCGGATCCTTTTGGAACATTAAATCGTGCTTGAAAACTTTGCCTTGTTGCCGTAGGACTCTCTTCTAACCTGTGGTACTCTAGCACCAGAAAAACTCGTTGTTCAATGGGGCACATGGTTTTAAACTCTTCCTTCTGTACGCTAACCTCCTTTCACGCTTAAATAGTGGAACTGATCGCTCTAGGCTTCGGATCACTGTTTATACTAGCATTACGTATGGCGATTACAGCGCCATCTGTTAGCAGCTTTTGTAACTATTATTTCACACTGCTGTATAAAATTCCTACAGATTTCACAACGAACATACCATTTACTGCATTCCTCTATCGATCTTTGTTTTCGAGATATTTAACTTTGAAATCAGAGAGTCCTTTTCTGTACACCCTGTATATACGGCTTCGATTCGGGATTGCACCACGTGAACTTCGCCATTTTGCATGGTGCTTGTTGCTTTACTTTTATTTTTCTTCATATCGATGGAATGAGCTAAAGTGAAGTGTCACATTTTCATTATGATTTTGTACATACAATTAAATAGTTGCAGAATATATTCATAACTACTCTCAAAACGCAGAAGTTTTATTAGGTACATTGGTGGCTAAAAATATTAAGAAATTGTTGATAAGTGTTTAGGGTTCCATAGTCAGGGATCCTTACCTAACTGGTAAATGTATGGAAGTGATATTTATAGTGGTGCTACGTAACTCAGATATGTTTATCGTTAGCAAACTGTGTTCTTGTAGATGCCACTGAGCTGCATTTGTACTTGGAGTAAAGCTAGTTAGCACTGTATTCTTTTACGCACAGAGACCGTATCTACATGTGTATCTGGGTGGATGTGTCACAATACGATCTTTGATCGTCATCAGGTTGTGATCTCTAGACATCAGGAAGACAATTTGATTAGAGACATCTCAATTTCCTGAATCGATGACTTCACGTAAATAACAGTAATATCTTCGGCATGGTGTTCTTGTGGCCCCTAAGAGAGGGCGTAAAGATATGATGTAAAACATTTTTTGTCCAAAACTTTGAATACCTCTAAAATGCATTAAGAGAGTGCGTGCAAGTTTTAGGCCAAGAAGTAATATTTCGAAATAATATGGTATATTCTGAGCATGACTTTGTCGGTCGTGGCGCCACGTCATAATTGTTTCTGAGATGAGTTCCAGCAAACATGAACCACATCTGGTACCGCACCACTCAACTTCGCCATACCTGCTGTTGCAGCCTGATATGAAATCGGGCAGGCAGTAATTTTGTCGACTGGGATACAGCCGATGTGATGTACACAAATACGTAGGAACTTCAGAGGAGAGGAAATATTTGTAGAACGTTCCGACTGATGTTTACAGAGACTTGATGACTGCGTTCAAAAACAGTGTCATCCATCTGTGTCACTTTGAAGTGTGGTGCAGCATTCAACGAAAATTTCTTGGCCTGCCATAGTAGTGTGTTTATTGTAATGAGGCGATGATTCATACGTATTACAAAATGCTGAACATTCATGACAGCAGTATTACGCCAAAATGTATGACACAGCCCGATTCATTCGTTACCAGATCAATTTCTATTGTACTTTGAAATCGTAATCACATGTGATACCACTAATAATAATCATAAATCATCACACACAAGCCAACCTCTCCAGTAAACTCAAATACAAGCACAAATATCGCGCGCAGTAATTTCGTGATATGACTGAGTATTGTATACTGCTTCATCACGATATTTCGAGTATTGCAGCTGTTGCAACCATAAGTTTTCAAGATAATGTGTAACTTATTTTTTGAATCCCTTCATAGTTTGCACTCTCTTTTAAAAATATTTGACCTCATGCCACTGTGCTTGTTCTCATTTTGAAAAACCAGTTGACTGATTTGACCTGCCATTGCGCACAGTGTGGATGAAATGTCACACAGGGTTATTCTTTTGTTTGACCTGAGTCTTGTAACATAAGGAGGAGTTCGGAAGTAAAAATAGCGCTGTTTCGAAGTATGCCCCATTAAATTAGTGAAATGTATACTAAACAGATAATTTAAACTGATTAACTTGAAAAAATTAGCAGTAGAATATTTCTATTATCTGAAGGGCCGTTGTTCTTATCTGGGAGGTTTAGATCATATTCTTAAGTAGACGTTTGTCTTTCTGTCGCACAAAAAACATATTTTTCTAGCACCCTATACTGTTAGTCCAAACCTGAGGGGTTAAATTATTGGGGAGGTAGAAGATCTTGAACTGCGTATTTTGAAATCAGGATCCATTGGGCGCAGAATTTTAATTGCACATGAAATTCCTAAGCCAGTTTTAGGCTTCCGTTTAGTGACTCGTCGACCAGTCAGGTGTGGCAGTAGAAAGAGCAAAAGAAAAAATGAAGATTAGAATTTCGCGTTTCGAAAATCGCTCACGTATGAGAGCAGTACAGACGTACCGTCGTTTGCCGGCCGGAGTGGCCGAGCGGTTCTAGGCGCCACAGTCTGGAACCGCGCGACCGCTACGGTCGCAGGTTCGAATACTGCCTCGGGCATGGATGTGTGTGCTGTCCTTAGGTTAGTTAGAATTAAGTAGTTGCAAGCTCTAGGGGACTGATGACCTCAGAAGTTAAGTCCCATAGTGCTCAGAGCCATTTGAACCATTTGAACTTACCGTCGTTTGACCGCCACACAAACTCTCTTATGGAAAATCTCTTGTTTTGTTTCACTCCTGGACGCAAAAATTTTCTCTGTGGCAGACGCTCTTGTTGCTGACATTGTTCTCTCTGACGCACGCTCGTTTAGTCCACAGCATTTTGACAAGGTGTTTCAATTCTGCCAGAGATTCGAGCTGAAGATTGCTGTAAGTTTATCAGCCGAAATATCGGAGGAATAAACAGTGCTATTACAGAGCACGCGCGAAAGATGGTGGAAGAATACGCTGGTGAGAAAGTTAATGGAACCAGCAGTTGTGACACACTGCATAGCTTTTCTAATGTCGCCACCTAGCGTACGATCTGCGAAAAGAGAAATGAGACTTCGTATGGAAGCCAATAGACCGTTGATTTCACCTCGCTTTATTTGGTTGTGGAGCAAGAGAGTAAATGGATGGCAGTGGAATAAAGGTCTCTTTGCTACGTTCCGTAAGGTAGCTTGCGGCGGAGCACTGACACATAGACAAGGAGTTAGTGTGGCGATTTTATTACCAACTGCTGCAGGACAGGACTAACAGAGTCTCATTCTTTTCTTGGCTGTCGATGGACAAAAACCTGTAGACATCCACCGGTGGATGAAGAGTGTTTATGGGGCAGCGTATCTGTCGAAAACCACCGATGTAGAATGGTGCACCAAGAGGTCCTGCTTTTCATGGTAACGGAAGTCACCGTACCGCAAATGTCGTAAAGCGTAAGTAAGTAATGCCAACTGATGTCAGAGAGACTGGAGCACCCGCCCTATACTCCTGATCTCTCGCCATGTGATTATCAAGCTTCCGGTCCTTTAAAAAGACCTGTACAGAGTCCAAGATTCCTGTCGGTCGAGGATGTGCAGCAGGCAGTAAGAGTCTTCTGCACGTAGCAGGACACGGTGTTCTAACAAATCTTGTACGTCGGTGGGTTGTTTTCCTTAACGCTCACAGTGGTTTTGTCCGACTGGCGTACTCATCCCGGACTATACGGCATTTGAGAGAAACCGTTTTGTTCGCCCACTTACACAAATAAACAGGGTGTTACAAAAAGGTACGGCCAGACTTTCAGGAAACATTCCTCACATACAAAGAAAGAAAATATGTTATGTGGACATGTGTCCGGAAACGCTTACTTTCCAAGTTAGAGCTCATTTTATTACTTCTCTGCAAATCACATTAATCATGGAATGGAAACACACAGCATCAGAACCTACCAGAGTCACTTCAAACACTTTGTTACAGGAAATGTCCTCCGTTAGCGAGGGTACATGCATCCACCCTCCGTCGCAAGGACTCTGATGCGCTGATGCAGCCCTGCAAAATGGCGTATTGTATCACAGCCGTCCACAATACGAGCACGAAGAGTCTCTATATTTAGCACTGGGGTTGCGTAGACAAGAGCTTTTAAATGTCCCATAGATGAAAGTCAAGAGGGTTGAGGTCAGGAGAGCGTGGAGGCCATAGAATTGGTCCGCCTCTACCAATCCACCGGTCACCGAATCGGTTGTTGAGAAGCGTACGAACACTTCGACTGAAATGTGCAGGAGCTCCATCGTGTATGAACCACATGTTGTGTCGTACTTGTGAGGGCACATGTTCTAGCAGCACGGGTAGAGTATCCCGTATGAAATCATGATAACGTGCTCCATTGGACGAAACTAAAATGAGCTCTAACATTGAAATTAAGCGTTTCCGGACACATGTCCGCATAACATCTTTTCTTTATTTTTGTGTGAGGAATGTTTCCTGAAAGTGTGGCCGTACCTTTTTGTAACACCCTGAATATTTCAGTCGCAAAAGGTCTTAACTGACCAGTCCATTAGAGGCACCTGTTTGTATCCCGCCTGTATAGGTGGCATGTGGATCTGCTCCTATGAACTGCTTCTGTAAGATGGGACGAGAGTGAAGGAAGCGAGTAGGAACGGGAGAGATGAAGCACTTTGGTACTGCATGTAACTTTGAGACTTTTAATAGGGTCAAAACACAAGTAAATATGAAATGCATACAAAACTTTGGCTAGGACGAGCACGTAGGTGTGAAGCCGTAATCCACATGTAATCCTCTGAAATTAGGATGATTGTTCTGCCTAATCTGAAAACCAACAAATACTCTCTCTCCAAAATTTCACCTGAACGTAACTAATACAAACTCTCAATAGTAAGCTAGCCCACTCGGCAGCAGAAGCTATGTCTCCAATCCGTCTGCTCTTGGTGAAAAGGGCCGAAATCAGGACGGCACTCCCTTAGCTTCACGGCGTCGTCCAGAGGGCGCTGTGCTCGGCGTGGTTAGTCTTCTCTCGTAGTGCCAGGTTACGAGAGGGTGCACCTTCGTTGTGACATCGTAATTACCAAGGCCACATGATTAATTTTGTTTTCTACACGATATTGACAATTATTGATCTGAATGAGATATCATCTCGTTTTACTTTATTTGTGAGTAGGCAGTACGCCCAGAAAATGAGTACAGTTTACACTTTTAGGAATATTTTTTCATCTGTCATTCAACCGTACAATATATTCCATGACGCCGCCACGTAATTTCTCTCGCTCGACATCATGAGACTTTTATCCAACGCTATATACTAGTTGGTTTGGTCAAACTGTCAAACCATCCGCTCATCATTCATTATGATAACTTATCATTCACCGCACTAACGGTTACCAAAGAAAAAGCCGCCGACACCGTACTTGCACTTTTATTGAGATTTGAACAACATATTCTCATTTAGGGCGAAAGCACCGGGGAAGCCAGCGGGCATTCTATGAAATCTTCTCCCGGAATTGAAGAATATGTAGTAAAAATAATTTACTAGGGTAAGATATGTGCCCTCCGGATGCAGTTAGGAAATGGAAGCGAAGAATTGTATAGGATGAGGATGGGGAAGGTATCTAGGGATTGGGAAGTGGCATTTACTAATAAGTATGCTAGGAGAAGGATACCATGAGACAGATTCACATCGTCTCTCACCAATAAATTTGACCAACTGTCAAGTTTAGTGGAGAGGAGTCCCTTGTAGTTGTAGGTGTAGGAAACATGCAGCAGGCCTCAACAATTAAGAAGTCTATGTCAGCTGTAATGTCAGAGAGAACGAAGAGGATTCCGCTGTTGGGCAGTTCTCAACGCAGTGGTGTAGGCGAACGGCTGGACGAGGTGTTGTGTAGTGAGTACAAGGTCATCATCTTTGTGAAGCCTAGATCAGTGTTGTGTCAAATGACTGACAACATAGGGGATAACATAGCGATTGTGTGTGAAACTGTAAATAATAGTGGCGTCGATTGGGAGTAAGATATATGCGGTGAACTCGAAAAAGATTGGTGGCACAGATGTGTACCTTGTGCAGCTATTTCAGCGTCGTAATCGGCCTCGTCTTAATACAGCTGTTAGTCATATTAACACGGGGTTTGAGAACACACTCATGAGTGTGTGACTCACAGTACAGTGGTGCCAATTGAGTCTGGCGACAGATCGCCTTTCACTAGAATTGACTTGCACATCATTTGATTGTCAGTGTTGTGGGGTGCGTTAGGATCGCTTACGGCAAAATTTCCTGCTGAAGGGAAGCTCTCTAACAAAACAAGAACTATAAAAAATGACAGGCGTGTCAGTAATGAAGGAATCAGCGTACTCCATCAAAATATATGAAGTATTTAGAGATGAAGTTATTGAACAGCTTATTGGTGTTAAGTCTGCCAATGTTGGTGTATCAGAGCGCAATTTGAACAGTGTGACAGTTCAGGCGCTTCCTACACCAGGCTACTAATTAGGTGGACATTTCTTAGGGAGCGTTTTGTGTAGAGAGTGAGTGACCACATACGTGAAAAACAATATTTCATTTGAATCTATTGACTTATCGAAGCATTGCAATGAACATAGCACAAAATGTTGAGCACGTGAAGTTGGATTCAGTGAAATAAAACTTTTAATTATAGTTATTTCTAGGCCCCCTACTTCTGATTTCAGGACATTTCTGTTCAAGACAGAGAGAGTTCGTTGCTTTATGGAAAGTACGAAAAATCATTTATATCTGGCGACTTCAATATTAGTTTTATAAGTGTTTGTGCAAAGCAAAAATCCTATGAAGTTCTCTTACATTCCCATAATCTGATGCTTAAGGTATTCTTTTGCATCAGAGTGCAGACGAACAGTAGCATAACTAGACAACATCATTAGTAAAAGTGTAAATGGCCTTTCAAACCATGATGTACACATTTTAACACCAAACCGAAGCTGTGCATACCACAATGATGCATACAATTACAAAATATTTAGAAACATTATTCCAGGGGCTGCAGAACATTATTGACCTCATTAACGAAGAGCAGTGGTAGGACGATTACAGTGCTGTTACCATAGGGAAGAGTAAAATGCTTCCCTCAATTATATTTCTCACACCATTTGAAAGTTGCTTTCCATTAGGATGTTAAGAAAGCGGATAGATAATTCCCAGAATAACATTAAAACCACATTGTCAGTTGTAAAGGAAGTGTGTGGCCAACAGCACAAGGTCGACGCCATAAAGCCAATACCCTAAAACATTTTTATTGGAATGTAGGATATGCGAGATGCGACAATAAAGTAGAGACTGATGTTAGAAAAATGTTGCTTACCGTTTTAGTTAAATTTGGTGTTGTCTTCTTCAAAGTAATTGCCTTTTGATTGTACACACTTTTTCCAGCGCCTCTGCCGTTGATGGTAACATTTCTGGAAGTCATCTTCTGTAATATCCCCGAAGACCTTCGTCATAGCTTTTTGGACTTCTTGTGTTGTTTGAAAATGGTGTCCCTTGACCACCGTTTTGGCTGTTGGAAATAGAAGACAGTCGCACTGGTGCATAAGGTGGCTGTGGTAGTACTGAAATTTGTTTTGAATTTAAAAATTGATGTACTGACAAAACAGTAAGGAATGGCACACTATCGTGATGCAGGATACAAATATCAGCAATTTTGGCACGGACACGAAAAACTCTTTTACAATTTCATTGTAGTAATATTGGTTAACTTTTTGTTCGGGAGGTACCCACGGTTTAAGAGCAATTCAATTGGAATCAAAGAAGCACACAAGCAATTCACTTTTGACTTTTGACATTCGTTCTGCCTTCACTAAACTTTTTATGCCAACTAAAAACTTGAGCTCTTTACATAACCTCCTCTCGCAAAGCCTTCTGAAGCTTACCGTTATTTGTCATCGCCTTTTCACCTAATTTAACGGAAAAAGAAATGGCATGCCGTTGCGTAATATTACGCTGTTCCATTTCCGTGACGAGAGACACAAACACATGTTAACTTATTACAGCACAACTCACGACATCTTGCAAAGAAAACCTGTCTCATTACTGTACTGTTGCACCTCGTAAATACACTAATTAATAATTATTAGCAAGTGAATTGGACAAAAATTTAGATTCTACAGTGAAACATATAACACTCTTAGAAAAGTTTTCTTAGACAGTTGCCTGAAAAATACGCCTCCGTGATAATGACAAGGAGATTAAGGTAATAATTAAATCACTGAAGACTAAAGATTTTCATGGATGTGATGAAATACCTAGCACGATACTGAGGTACTGTGCTGTATACGTTAGCACAGCAGATAGTTACATTTGTAATTTTTCCTTTAGGAATGCTCAGTTTTCTGAACTTAACATACTCACCAGTGAAACCACTTTATAAAAATGGGAGAAGAATACTGTAGACATTTGAAACCTGTTTCTATGCCGCTAGCCTATGTAAAAGTTATTGAGATAGTTGTATATGAGTATTAAACTAAGTGAACATTTCAGTTCAGAACATTTTATAATAGTAATTCTTCATTTCAGCTCACATAATTTGCTGTCGAACTTGCAGACTGGTTTTATAAATGGTTTAACAACTTAAAATGTTGTATTCTCTTTTCTCTGTGAGGCAGTGGACGGATTAAACAAAACATTATGGTGATTCTAAACTATTTCTGTTTGCGTTTGACACTAGCTTGGTAGTGAAGGATGCTGAATACCTCATAGAGAAATGAATCAAATGGAGACGTTCAAGGCGTAAGTTCATGGCTTGTCGACAGTAAATTGATAGTAAATGAGAGTCGGACTCAGTTTTTACATTTTCAATGCCGAGTTTTAACCAAAACTGACATGGAATGGGCATATGGTTTGTGAGTTTGAATATTCCAAATTCCCTGGCTTACAGATAGATGGATAGCTGTTATGGAAAGCCAATGGTCAGGATATTCTTCAAACTGAATGCTGCTGCGTTTACCATAGGGTACTATCTACAAAAAGTAGTTAATCTAATTTGCTTCTGTTTATTCGCTTATGACGTGAGGTAACGCTTATCATTCGCAAAGGGTATGTTTTGCTCAGGAACTCGTAGTTAGAGCAATAAGTGGTTTAAATTTCCGAATTTCTCGTAGGCCCATGCTCAGCAATTCAGGAATTCTGGCAGTGGTCTTTCAACAGATATTTAGTTCTAAGTAGTTTGTCTTTAACAATACGAACTGATTACCAGGGATTAGTAGATTTCACTTTTCTAGCCAGAAATAATATCTGTATCTGGTTTGCGGGTTTGTAGCGCACAGTGTTCTGTTGCTCCAATTTCAATAAGCTACGACACATTTTTGTTTAAATAATGAGAATTAATTCTCACACGTTCATGTTTAAACTGAAGGATTTCCTCCATGACCACTTCTTGCCTTCTCTTTGCGATTTTCTAGACGATAACTAAACAGACTTCTGTGTTGTGTTCCTCAGTATACTAAGATACACTGAGTAGCTAGTCATCTACACGCGTAAATTTTAATTTTTCCGTTACTAACTTTCATGGCGTTAATTTCATGCACTGACTCGTCCCCTGTCATTGAAGATTTGGTCCTACGGAACTAGAGTTGTAAAATAAAATAACAAACAAAATCGCTCGAGATGTTTTCTGCGCAGAGTTCACCCTGTTTATAGTTTATGGCTGCTTGTTGAAAATGGAGCTTATGCGCTACTCTCAGGCATGCATTTAATGTGTGATTCAACAAAACACACTGCCCGAAAAGCAACATTATTGTACAGAGAAAACCTATGGAAAAGACGTCCCACTGAGCGGATGAAATTCATTAGAGCGGACACAAACGCGCGAGCAACTGGGTCGCCCAGACCGAAGTTCTCGACAAAGAATAATTCGCGCGATAGAATCTGAGGAGATGGAGATGGATAGTGCTGGATAGGATTCATGAATAGGCATCCGTCAAGTTACCTGTGCGGAAAAGCTAATTTTAACTACTTTTAAGGTCGCTAACTATGTGTTCAAAAATTTCAAAACTCTTACCTTTGAGGGGCATCCTTCGAAGGACATGTTCGAACAGATATTACACGCCTGTCGTACACAGCGTGAAAACAGTGGTACTGCAAGGTCTACAAGTGTGAAATCGGAATATCCCTACAGATGCTGGTAGCCTTATGTGTAGGACCCGTGAGACCGCGTCTGCAGCGCCATCTGTTTCCTGTAACGGTTGACGAGAAATGTCAGCAGAGATTAAGCCAAGTTCCATACATCGGTATCTGTTTCAAATGCGTAAACATATCGGGTTTGGTGCCTACGAACTATGATTTGCAGCAGTATTGGTTTTCTGTTGTCATTTGAAGAAAACTAGTGCAGAATCACATCGAGTGCTTGTCGAAGCAACAGTGCTTCGTGTGGTTCAAAAAATTCAAAAGTGATGATTTTGACGTGAGAAACGACGAGCTCTGGAAACCACCGAAAAAGTTCGAAGACTACGAACTGCAGGCCCTATTGGATGAAGATGACACTCAGTCTCAACAGGAACTCGTGGAACAATTGAATGTGGTGCAGAAAGCCGTTTCTCTTCGGTTGAAAGCTAGAGGAAAGGTGCAGAAAGAGGAACAATGGGTTCCGCATGAACTGAATGAAAGACAGCAAGCAAATCGAAAGATCGCTTGCGAAGTGCTACTCGCCATATAGAAAAGAAAGTAGTTACTTCATCGATTAGTGGATATATTTTAAGAATATATGCGTCGTAGAACATAGGTGAATTCAGGCTATCCATCGACATCGACTGCAGGAAGAAATTGCTTTGGAAAGAAGACAGTGCTCTGTGTTTGGTGGGATCAGAAGGGTGTCATCTATTATGAGCTGCTAAGAGTTGTTGAAACTGTTAACATTGATGTAGTACTCGTAGTTGTTGTAGTCTTCGATCCTGATACTGGTTTGATGCAGCTCTCCATGCTACTCTATCCTGTGCAAGTTTCTTCATCTCCCAGTACCTACTGCAGCCTACATCCTTCTGAATCTGCTTAGTGTATTCATCTCCTTGTCGTCCTCTACGATTTTTAACCTCCACGCTGCCCTCCAGTACTAAATTGTTGATCCCTTGATGCCTCAGAACATGTCTTACCAACCGATCCCTTCTTCTGGTCAAGTTTTGCCACAAACTCTTCTTCTCCCCAATTCTGTTGAATACCTCCTCATTAGTTATGTGATCCACCCATGTAATCTTCAGCATTCTTCTGTAGTACTAAATTTCGAAATATTCTATTCTCTGTTTGTCTAAACTATTTATCGTCCATTTTTCACTTCCATAGATGGGTACACTCCATACAAATACTTTCAGAAACGACTTCTTGATACTTAAATCTGTACTCGATGTTAACAAATTTCTCTTCTTCAGAAACGCTTTCCTTGCCATTGCAAGTCTACATTTGATATCCTCTCTACTTCGACCATCATCAGTTACTTTGCTCCCCAAATAGCAAAACTCCTTTACTACTTTAAGTGTCTCATTTCCTAATCTAATTCCCTCAGCAACACCCGACTTAATTCGACTACATTCCATCATCCTGGTTTTGCTTTTGTTGATGTTCATCTTATACCCTCCCTTCAATACAATGTCCATTCCATCCAACTGCTCTTCCAAGTCCTCTGCTGTCTCTAACAGAATTACAATGTCATCGGCGAACCTCAAAGTTTTTATTTCTTCTCCATGGATTTTTATACCTACTCCGAATTTTTCGTTTGTTTCCTTTACTGCTTGCTCAATATACAGACTGAATAGCATCGTGGAGAGGCTACAACCTTGTCTCACAACCTTCCCAACCACTGCTTCCCTTTCCTGTCTCATGACTCTTATAACTGCCATCTGGTTTCTGCTCTCTGTATTTTACCCCTGCCACCTTCAGAATGTGAAATAGAGTATTCCAGTCAACATTGTCAAAAGCTTTCTCTAAGTCTACAAATGCTAGAAACGTAGGTTTCCCTTTCCTTAATCTTTCTTCTAAGATAAGTCGTAGGGTAAGTATTGCTTCACGTGTTCCAACGTTTCTACAGAATCCAAAGTGATCTTACCCGAGGTCGGCTTCTACCAATTTTTCCATTCTTCTGTTAACACGTTTGTTAACACTGATATCAACAGCTAATGATCGACTGAAATCGAGCATTACGTGAAAAACGACCGGAATAAGGAAAAAGTAATCACTTGTTCAAATGGCACTAAGCACTATGGGACTTAATATCTGAGGTCATCAGTCCCCTACACTTAGAACTACTTAAACCTAACTAACATAAGGACAGCACACTCATCCATGCGCGAGCCAGGATTCGAACCTTCGACCGTAGCAGCAGCGCAGTTCCAGACTGAAGTGCCTGGAAGCGCTCGATCACAGCGGCTGGCTAAGGCATTCCTTAGTCATATTGTTTCATAATAACGCCGAATTACCCAGCAAAACTCCCCATGGAATGATAGATATGTTGAGTTGGGAAATACTATCGCATGCGGCTTATTCTCCAGGCAATTTGCATGAAAATGTACGAAAATGCCATGCTGAATGGTTTTTTTTTTTTTTTTTTCATTCATAGTCTGTCGGAGATATGGGAGAAATGTATAAATTGCTAAGGAGATTATTGTGAATAAAATATTATTTATCAGTTTCAAACCACATCCATGCAATTAGGGCAACCAAATTCCGGTTTCATACTTCTACACCTGGTAAATAATTTTTAATTCGGTCCTGTCGATGAATTATGAGGCAATGCACGCGGTTAGTATTTCAGTCGACAGTTAGAGAAACGTTTCTACGCTGACGTCACTCGCGTAGAGTTTAGGTTGTTTATACTAAGTATTAAGCTGAGTATGCATTTCCGACCCTTAGTTTTCTATCGCAGAATAGGGTCCTCTTCATCACCTATATGACATCCCGTGTATCGATCTATCCTATTGGCGACATAGTACAACGCACAGGGTAGTGGACAAGACAGAGTCAAAGGCGACCAAGACTTCTCGCTAACTGGGAAGGCCTCTATTCGTTCATAACGACAAAGCAATTTCTTGTCTGGGCGTGCTGAAGATCAAGGTGGATGTGACGTAAGAGGAGAACAAGCAATTTCACGCAGGGACTGTTTTCTTTGGCCATCTTGAGGGAAGCTAAAGGAGTTAACGTATAGATGTGGTTCGTTCCTTGTAATTTAGGGACCAGAGTTACTGTACGGTAGATAAACGAGCACTCAGCAACCCAATAAAAATATTTATAGCACGCTAACACTCGAATTAGAAATTGTGTTGTCTTAGTGTTCATTCTGGTCGTAGGACTCACGCAGCTGTTCATGCTGGTGCATAGGTCTTCATCTCTGAATTTCTCTTGCATCTTGCACCCATTTGAATCTCCTTACCCCAGACAAGCCTCTTTCCCACCACAAGTTTAATCTCCCCCTCCCTCCCTCTACACAATGTTCCCTATATTATTACCAAATTCATTGATCGCTGATGTCTCAGACGTGTTCTTCTTGTATTCAGTGAATGATATAAATTTCTCCCCAGTTCGATCCATTACCTGTCGTTGGTAATCCGACCTTACCATGTTTTCTTCAATATTTCAAAAGATTCCATTCTCTTCTTGTCTGGACTGTAATATCATCCTCGTTTCACATCCGTACAGAGCTACACTCCTGCTGATATATACCTTCATTGAAAATTTTCTAACATTTAAATCTATGATCAGTGTTAACAAATTTCACATTGTCACAAATTCTATTCTCACTATTGTCAGTCCACATTTTACAGCCTGCCTGTTTCATCCAGCCCACCTGCTTCATGCAAAAAATAGCAAAAACCATCTACAGATTGTAGTGTCTCATTTCCTAATTTGAAAAAGATAATGCCCCAACATCAAATGGTTTAATTCTAATTCATTCCATTACCTTTGATTTAGGATTGTTGATGTTCATCTTATAACCTGTCTGCAGAGCACTGTCTTCATCTACGTAACATCAACATCAATACTAATCGGTTCTCTATAGAGAGCATGGTGAAAGTTTCACCAGATCTTCCAATTCGTTTGGCGTTTCTGAAGGAATTCCAAACTTATCGGCGAAAGGAAAAGATTTGTTTCCTCGCTGTATTGTAATCCCCCTCCATGGTTTCGTCTTTATGTCTTTTACACGTAGTTCTATGTACATCTTGAATAATAACTCGAATCTGCTATCATCCTGAAACTTCCTGGCAGATTAAAACTGTGCACCCGACCGAGACTCGAACTCTGGCAGAAGTAAAGCTGTGAGTACCAGCCGTGAGTCGTGCTTCGGTAGCTCAGTTCGTAGAGCACTTGCCCGCGAAAGGCAAAGGTCCCGAGTTCGAGTCTCGGTCGGGCACACAGTTTTAATCTGCCAGGAAGTTTCATATCAGCGCACACTCCGCTGCAGAGTGAAAATCTCATTCTGGAAACATCCCCCAGGCTGTGGCTAAGCCATGTCTCCACAGTATCCTTTCTTTCAGGAGTGCTAGTTCTGCATGTTTCGAAGAAGAGCTTCTGTAAAGTTTGGAAGGTAGGAGACGGATACTGGCAGAAGTAAAGCTGTGAGTACCAGGCGTGAGTCGTGCTTCGGTAGCTCAGTTGGTAGAGCACTTGCCCGCGAAAGGCAAAGGTCTCGAGTTCGAGTCTCGGTCGGGCACACAGTTTTAATCTGCCCGGAAGTTTCATATCAGCGCACACTCCGCTGCAGAGTGAAAATCTCATTCTGCTATCATCCTGTTTCACTTCCTTACCAACTGTAGCTTTCCATTCATGTTCCTCAACACTTATAGCTACAAGCTGGTTTCTGTTCAACCAGTGAACAATTCCTCGTACCCTGAAATCAGTCCCTGCCAGCAGCGCAGTAAGATTTTCTCGTCAATATTTAGTTACATTAGTGGAGAGTGGTGTTGACGAGCAGGACGTGACGACAAGAGAGTTTGGGAATGCCGTGAATTATGTTCTGAATTTCTCCGCTATGTCTCTCGGTATGGTACTGTGCTACACTATGATCCCTATGGTGGTCGTGTTAGTTAAGCTCCTCAGGTTCATTGCTGTTGTTGAAAGCGCAAATGGCTATATTCAGACATAGGAAGATAGAGGAAGACGTTAGTCATTAAACTATTTCGGGATTTATTGGGGATAACCATGTAAATGTGTTACAACCATTTCCACAAATTCCTGTACTCACCTGTTGCATTCCATGAAAATAATTATATGGTCTCAGTTCATATCTTCTTTGTCACAATGATGATATCAGTTTAAGAGGTGACGCTGAGATTTTATCTGTTTTATCGGCAAGTCTTATATTCATAACGTTCTTCCGTATTATCTGGTGTCAGATCTCGAAATTCCTTCACCAATTCAGCTGCTGTGAAGATGTTGTACTACTTGTTCGTTGCACTGTGGAAAAGGTATGTTCTTCCCCTAAAATAAGCGCAAACCAATGAAAGAAGACGTGAGGACGAATGATGAAATTAAATAGGTCGATACAGTGTTTTCGCCAGTCGCATACGAATTTCACTCACCACTGACTGTTTCTCATTGTCAAACGAATGTTGCAGAGCGAGGTGACATCGTCCTGGAAGGTGTTCTTTCAAGAATATATCGGGACGTCCTTCGGCGTCCTAACGCTAGCTATAAATGGTGCGGTAAGTGACTATGCATTACAGATGTTATATATAAAATGCAGGAACACTGGACAAAAATTTACTTCCCCTCCCCTATTCGGCCTTACCATTCTTTTCACACTAATACTGTGTAACACCTGTGTAACAGTGTAACCGTTCATACTGGTCACAGTTCGGCCAGGAAGATAGTCTACAACTTCCTTCAGTTACACTAAATTCAGTTGAATCCTCTCACTGACAATTAGGTCATGTACACCTACGGAGATGGCAGATTTTGATTACTGCATTCCAAACGGATTGTAGAATTTTCATTTGGAATTAAGATCAGGTAATTTGGTGGGCCAATGGAAGCAAGATCGTCTACCGTTTAAATTGGAAAGAACACACAGAAAACACAGAAAACGTCGTGGGAAAAGTGAACCGAAGACTGTTTTTTATTTATTTATTTATTTATTTTTTTGGCGGTACAGTTAGAAGAAGCAACTGATCTACTAAAGAGACTGCCTACACTACGTCTGTTCTTCCTCTTTTGGAGTACTGCTGCGAGGTGTGGAATCCTTACCAGATGGATTCAAGGAGCACATCGAGAAAACTGAAAAACTGATAGAAGGGTTGCACATTTTGTATTATCGAGATATAGTGGACAAAGTGTCACGGACGTGATAGAGGATTTGAGTTGGACATCATTAAAACAAAGGCGGTTTCGTTGCGGCTAGGTGTTGGCACGAAATTTCAGCCACCAACTGACTTCTTCGAATGCGAAAATGTTTTGTTGACGCCGACCTACATAGAGAGGAACAACCATCGTAGTAAAATAGGAGAAATCAGAGCTCTCATGTAAAAATGTAGGTGTTTGTTTTTTCCGCACGGTGTTCGAAAGTGGAATAACAGAGAATTATTCCGAAGGTGGTGCAATGAACCCTCTACCTGGCACTTAAGTGTGATTTGCAGAGTTGTCACGTAAATGCCTAAGTGTTCGCTAAAGTGTGGAACGTGCGCGAGTTGTTGTCATCTTGAAAGACGGATGTGTCCACACCATAGCGGTCACGATGTAGAAGAAAGAGCACCACACAGTCAAGCGAGAATGTCTAGTTAAACATCCTGTTTCATATCCACAGTAACATGAAACGGTGGTCCCACGTTATGGTGGCAAAAGCACCCCCAAAACATCACAGAACCATGTCCTGCTTGAACTATACCCTACACAGCAAACGGGGTTAACGCCTCATTGCCCTCTTGGTTCACTCGAAACGTTGTATCACTTGAAATGAAGCAAAACACCGACTCGTCGAGCACACGGTACACCTGTTTGGCACACTAATGAGTTGAAGCGTTAGGTGTCGCTGTGAGACACTGCATTTTGCGATTTACCGCACTTCATATACTTGTCCAGTGCCAGTTCCCTCCGTACACTGTTCTCGGAAACTGCTTAAGACGGACAAAAAGTCAGCCGGCCGCTGTGGCCGAACGGTTCTAGGTGCTTCAGTCCAGAACAGCGCTGCTGCTACGGTCGCAGGTTCGAATCCTGCTTCGGGCATCGATGTGTGTGCTATCCTTAGGTTAGTTAGGTTTAAATAGCTCTAAGTCTAGGGGACTGATGACCTCAGATGGTAAGTCACATAGTGTATAGAGCCATTTCAACCATTTGGACATACAGTCACTGATAGCGATAATTCCTGCCGGTTCTGAAACCTGTTGACATTGGCCAGGCATAACACTCGTCTACAGTCGCTATCGGACAGGGATATTTTCCCCACAGTTCGTATGTTGTGTTAGATGACTGCGATTGTTACGCCGTTGCTTTTCGACACGTAGTACAGTCTGCGTGTATAGACAGTCAGCTTGGGCAGCTTTATTCACGCTGATGTTGTGGGCACGTCAAAACCTGGTAGCTCTTTCTACTATGGACTCGCATCCTTTGCTGAACCATGTTATTGCACTTATTCCATACAATCACGTGGTGCATACTGTAACGATTTATGTGTACAAGCACCTTCGCGATCTCGGAGTGCCTCCATAAAACGAGCTCAGTCCCAAATAATTTCTGTGACACGAAGCAATCTAGAGGGGGTCGTAGGACGCGCAAGGGCCTTTGAACGAGACCGTGAAGAATCATCTTCAGATTATCAGAGGAAGACGACATAGCCGCAGGCGGTCTTACTGACTAATGGTCTCCGTATGACATCGCAAAAAGGAATTGCCTGTGGAACAATACGGCCTCCTCTATGACGAACAAGACGGAGCAGCGTTCCATGATGATCGACGAACGCTATCCGCCTATCTCGGCGCTATGTCCGAGCGAGAGCTAACGGGAAAAGTCACAGAGGGCGACGTAATGTAAGCGATCGATAAGGGACCATCTAAATAATCCGGGGGCGCGACGGGTTTTCTTTAGAGTGTTATCGAATATTTAAAGATCTCATGAATCCACGTTGGACTGCCACATCCAGGAATTGATGTCGCCTAACCCCCCCCCCCCCCCCTCCCTGCCCCTCCGATGTGCTACTACCACCCACCTTTGTGGAAAATAAAATGGCTCTGAGTACTATGGGACTTAACATCTATGGTTATCAGTCCCCTAGAACTTAGAACTACTTAAACCTAACTATGCTAAGGACATCACACAACACCCAGTCTTCACGAGGCAGAGAAAATCCCTGACCCAGCCGGGAATCGAACCCGCTAACGCGGACGCGAGAAACGAGAACGCTACCGCACGACACGAGATGCGGACCCTTTGTGGAAGATATGAGGCTACTAGACATTGCCACTTTGTAACTGCGACTTCAACATCAACAGCCGGATACTTGCTGCAAGTTTCAGATGGATGATCCGCAAGAGATATTACTCGACCAGACGCAGCTAGGAGGGCATACTAATATGCAAACAGCACTCTCCAACTACCACGATATGATTGCAATGGCAACAACATGTCATATGCTGGGTGTATTGGTGTCAATAGATTTCGATCGCGCCTTTGACGGGATGAGTAATGCACACGAAGTTCCCACTGTGTTTTGTCACCGTCCTGATGTGGCTACTCCACTGCGACTCCTCCAGAGTGCTTGTCGATTCACACATGTTGCGGCCCATCGCTATTCCGCGATCGGTTAGGTAAGGGTGTCTAGTGTCGACGATAATTTATGTCATGGCTCTCAAGCCGCTGCTATGGGGGCTCGGGAACCGACTGCAAGTGATGACGAGAATGCAACACAAGCTTATACGCAGAACCTACGTGGATGATCTACTGTTTTTGGCAAGGCCTGACGACGAGTCAAGACCTGCTTAGCATTGGATTAATTTCTATGGTGTAGTTACGGGTAGTCGCATGAACATGACGAAATCGGAAGCGATCAACGTTGGGAGAGCATTCCCAATGGGAAGTGTGGCCACCACGATGGACAAATACAAAGCTTTGGAATTATCTTCACTACCGACGTTCGAGGCACTGCGGCACTCAGCTACACACGTCTTCTCCAGTCGATTCGTACGAGTGTTCGAAGTCATAGGTTAAGGGTACTTGACATGATACAATGTGCCACCTTCACCAACGCTTACCTAGCTTCTCGCATCTACACCCGGGCTCTACTCCTTCCAGTGCCGGTGGTGTTGGTGCGCCAAATCCTGGCGGCATTTCGAAATTTCAAGAGCACAGGGCTGCTATTGAATATTCAAAGTTAGATAACAAACACTCCCTCCTCTAAAACCAGTAGTCATGGAAGCATTTGGCTAGTTTATGTCCGCGAACGAGCACTGGCTATGTATCTCGGCACGATGACCATATTGCGGACACGACACCTGACAAGTCTGACTGGTACCTGATAGAGAAACTGGCATCGTTTTCTGGTCTGGCGCCAGTAGCGGTACCTCTCGTCTCCCTTCCGACTACCAGGATGGAAACGACACGAGATATACTCGGAAGCGCCAAAGAAACTGGTGCAGACATGAGTGTACAAATACAGAGTTGTGTAATAAGGCCTGTGGTCGACAACGCCTGTACACGACAAGGTCCGGCGCAGTTGCTAGATCAGTTACTGCTGACAGGAAGGCATGTTATCAACATTTAAGAGAGTCTCAATGTGGTGTTATAGTCGGCGCACGAGCGATGAGACACAGTATCCCCAAGGTGGCGATGATGTGGAGATTTTCTTGTACGACCATTTCACGAGTGTGCCGTGAATATCAGGAATCTGGTAAAACATCAAATCTCCGACATCGCCGGGGGCCGCAAAAAGATCCTGCAGGAACGGGACCAACGACGACTGAAGAGAATCGTTCAACGGGACAGAACTGCAACCCTTCTGCAAATTATTACAGATGTCAATGCAGGGCCATCAACATGAGTCAGGGTGCAAACTTCTCAACGAAACAACATCCATATGGTGTTTTCGAGCCGAAGGCCAACTCGAGTACCCTTGACGACTGCACGACACAAAGATTTACGCCTTCCCGGAGCCCGTCAACACCTACTTTGGAGTGTTGATGACTGGAAACATGTTGCCTGTCAAACGAGACTCCCTTAAAATTTTATCGAACGGGTGGTCGTGTACAGGTATGGAGACAATCTCATGAACCTATGGAGCCTGTATGTCTGTAGGGGACTGTTTAAGCTGATGGAGGCTATGTAAATGTGTGGTGCGTGTGCAGGTGGAGTGATATGGGCCCCTGATAAGCCTAGATATGATCCTGACAAGTGACACATACGTAAGTTTCCTGTCTGATACCCTGCATCCATTCATGTCCATCGTGCATTCCGACGGACTTTGGCAATTGCAACATGGCAATGCGTCACCCCACACGTTCAGAATTCCTACAGAGTGGCTCGAGGAACACTCTTCTGAGTTGAAACACTTCCGCTGGCAACCAAACTCCCTAGACATGAACATTATCGACCATATCTGGGATGCCTTGCAACGTGTTTAAAAGAGATCTCCACTCCATCGTACTCCATGGGACGTCGTACAGCATCACTTCGGTGCGTCCAGTGCACCACAATCAACTTGATACGGAAGACGCACGCACTGTGGCATCAGGTTGTAAATGGGAAATACGTGATATGTTCTAAGTTACATACAACTCAAATGACCGATACGCCACGGTGCCAATAGTGCATTGCTGTAGTGAAGGATGAACATATCTTGATATGCCAGCCCTCAGGGGCAACTTGATGGTTGTTTCCAAGATGATATTCCTTCTTTGGGCGGTGCCGAAAGCAATTCAACCACGGATACTGCTTCTCCCGGAAACAACGAAGACCAACGCCGTGACTTGGATTGGGAATATGACTGTACTTTAGCTTCTCCGATGGGGCGGTAAGAATTTGGCAGACTTTTCAGCCTTAATGCAAGGACGTCACGCATTGATTGTGCAAAATCCGAGGTATAGAACATATTACGAAATTGCCCCCCCCCCCCCCCCCAAACCAGTTGAGGTGTACGAGGTTGGAGAATGTAATTACGGCATGTGATGATTTTAACAAGAAAGGACGAGGTCAGTTGAGGGGATCCACCGTAACACGTGAAGCTGTGCCCGGCTCAAACACGAATTACAACATAATCTGTGAGGAACGCGCCCAAGGAGAGTGAAACGGTCCGTTATTTTTTGTGCTCAAGGAAGAAGTTTGTTATTTGTTACAGCACTAATATAAGAAATGGAATGTTCAAAATGTTTACTTCTTTACATTTCCAAGAAATATGTTATTTTATAAAGAACGTTGTGTTTTGTTTTCAAGCAAAAGGAATTTTTTTGTTTTACCATGTTAGCTGCAAAAAGAGGGGGTTACGGCGAACGCTCGCAACAAGCGGGAAACCCGGGTTCGAGTGCCACCCGGCACAAATTTTCAGATGTCACAAATAGCCGACGTCAATCCCGATTTGCAAAACGCGAATACATTTCGTCATTTTAACATCCTCTCTGCAGTCGTATCGTATAAACAAGCAGAGAATCAAACATACATGTGTGCAACGTACATCAAATACGCGTGTGTTTAAATTCACCCCCTCCCCCCTAAACCGCTTATTGGATTTCTACCAAACCTGGTACACACATTACTTACTATTTGGAAACAAACACTATGGGTTAAAAAGTACCAGCCTCCCATTGGGATGGAGCTGGGTGTGATCACAGGGTAATTGACTGTGTGATGGGAGGACCAAGTGGTGAAGAGAGGGAGAGCATGAGAAGACGGGCAGAGAGGAAGGGGGGGGGAAGAGATGCGCAGAAGTAATGAGCAGGAAGAATCGACAAAGAGAGGGGACAAGGCCGGGTTTTCAGCTGGTGAAATATACAAACACAAAAGGAGTTGACCCTTTATTTATAGAAATCAAATTACTATTATATTTAGCCTCGGCATGATTGGAGAAAGCTGAGCCAAGTTTACAGAAGATACTACCTTTCGTAAAACTGAGAAAATATGGTCTCGTAATTAACTGTAGAGGTAAAGATAGTTTTTACAAGATAAAGAAATCAATTATAAATACTGAAATATTTTTGTAAAGAACTGACACGCCTGAATACCTGTCTTGATCAATTCTTGCAGTGTTTTGCTTTTAGTGTCATCTGAAGTTGACGAACTCAGAAAAGGCGACTATTAAGCCAGCTCCAAACTCGGAGAAAAATCGGCACAGAATGATAACGTAACTTTAAACTGGAAAATTACGAGTGCATATTAAATAATTTTACCACCCGAGGCATAACGAATATTCTGGACGTTATTATCTTCTTTTAATCACACAGATGAAATATCTGTAGTTTTGGACGTTTCAAATCATTCAAGTCAGAGATAGGTTTATCGACTCGCAGTACAGACATGCCTATTGTAGAGGGAGAGCCTTATTGTGCTGTATGCTTGTTACAGGCAAAATCTTTCTTAGAGGTGACGCAGCTGTCAGCTATAGAAGAAGATCCGGGACGCACATCGGAAACATCAGAGGAGTCACACATAATTCATCATTGTCTCATTTCAGGTGAGGCGCTTCACTAGTAAGCACGCTTTACATCACTCGATCACATCCTGTTATGCTACAATATGCTACAATGAAGCTGAAGTGTATCCAGTGCGCAGAGTAGCATACACTGTTCTGTTATGTGTGGCACCATAAAATTTTGGACCTGACTGGTTTACATAACCACACTCGTACGTATTAGACAAGGCAACGCAAGACATACTGCATAGTGAGGGCACTTCATGCTACCTTTAGATATTAGCTTGTGTTGGACGAGGAAAACAGTCTACATTTTATGATCATAAGTATCCGGACACCCCTTTGTAACGCGCAACTGACCACTAGATGCCTGCCGAGATGGCCGAGCGGTTCTAGGCGCTACAGTCTGGAACCGCGCGACCGCTCTGGTCACAGGTTCGAATCCTCCCTCGGGAATGGATGTGTGTGATGTCCTTAGGTTATTTAGGTTCAAGTAGTTCTAAGTTCTAAGGGACTGATGACCTCAGAAGTTAAGTCCCATAGTGCTCAGAGCCATTATTGAACCACTACATGTCATAAAAGCCGATCCGGTAAAATACAAGCATGCGCAGAATCTTGTGTTGTCAGTAGAGTAGCATTAAGAGCAGAATGTCTCTATCTGCAGGGCTCAGTGACTTAGAATGTGGACTAGGCCTAGTTTGTCACCTGAGTAGAAAGTCGGTCAGTGACCTCTTACCCTTTCTAAATCTGCCTAATTCGACTGCTGGTGATGAGACTATGAAGTGGGAATGCAAATGAACAACCTTAGGTATATCAAGACTATGTGGACCTCATATACAAATCGATAAGGAATAACGAGTATTGCTGGTGGCGGTTGCAAAAAACGCGCTTGCAATCAGTGGAAGGAATCATTCGCGAGTTCCAAAGTGCTCCAGTAGTTCAGCTAGCAAGTTGACTGTAGGTACGGAGACAAAACAATGGTGTAAAATATTCAAGCTACTCCTTGAAAACCATATACACTGAAGTGCCAAAAGGCATGCGTATTCAAATACAGAATATGTGAACTTGCAGAATACGGGGCAACGGTCGACAACAACTATATAAGACAACAAGTATCTAGCGCAGTTATTATATCAATTGCTGGTGCTATAATGACAGGTTATCAATATTTAAGTGAGTTTGAACGTGGTGTTATAGTCGGCGCACGAACGATGAGACATAGGACCTCCAAGGTGATGATGAAGTGGGGATTTTCCCGAACGAACATTTCACGAGTGTACTAAAAGCTATCAGATAGATTATATAATGGTAAGACAGAGATTTTGGAACCAGGTTTTAAATTGTAGGACATTTCCAGGGGCAGATGTGGACTCTGACCGCAATCTGTTGGTTATGAACTGTAGATTAAAACGGAAGAAACTACAAAAAGGTGCTAATTTAAGGAGATGGGACCTGGATAAACTGAAAGAACCAGAGGTTGTAGAGAGTTTCAGGGAGAGCATAAGGGAACAATTGACAAAAATGGAGGAAAGAAATACAATACAAGAAGAATGGGTAGCACTGAGGGATGAAGTAGTGAAGGCAGCAGAAGATCAAGTAGGTAAAAAGACGAGGGCTAATAGAAATCCATGGGTAACAGAAGAGATATTGAATTTAATTGATGAAAGGAGAAAATATAAAAAATGCAGTAAATGAAGCAAACAAAAAGGAATTCAAACTTCTCAAAAATGAGATCGACAGGAAGTTCAAAATGGCTAAGCAGGGATGGCTAGAGGACAAATGTAAGGATGTAGAGGCTTATCTCACGAGGGGTAAGATAGATGCTGCCTACAGGAAACTGAAAGAGACCTTTGGAGAAAAGAGGGCCACTTGCATGAATATCAAGAGCTCAGATGGAAACCCAGTTCTAAGCAAAGAAGGGAAGGTTGAAAGGTGGAAGGAGTATATGGAGGGTTTATACAAGGGTGATGTACTAGAGGACAATATTATGGAAATGGAATAGGATGTAGATGAAGACGAAATGGGAGATAACATACTGTGTGGAGAGTTTGACAGGGCAATGAAAGACCGGAGTCGAAACAAGGTCCCGGGAGTAGACAATATTCCATTAGAACTACTGACGGCCTTGGGAGAGCCAGTCCTGACAAAACTCTTACCATCTGTTGAGCAAGATGTATGAGACAGGCTAAATACCCTCAGACTTCAAGAACAATATAATAATTCCAATCCCAAAGAAATCAGGTGTTAACAGATGTGAACCAGGTTTTAAATTGTAGGACATTTCCAGGGGCAGATGTGGACTCTGACCGCAATCTGTTGGTTAATAAGATTAATAAGTGACAGCTACAAAATACTAACGTGAATTATTTACAGACGAATGGAAAAACTGGTAGAAGCGGACCTTGGGGAAGATCAGTTTGGATTCCGCAGAAATGTTGGAACACGTGAGGCAATACTAACGTTACAACTTATCTTAGAAGAAAGATTAAGAAAAGGCAAACCTACATTTCTAGCATTTGTAGACTTAGAGAAAGCTTTTGACAATGTTAACTGGAATACTCTCTTTCTAATTCTGAAGGCGGCAGGGATGAAATACAGGGAGCGTAAGGCTATTTACAATTTGTACAGAAACCAGATGGCAGTTATAAGAGTCGAGGGTCATGAAAGGGAAGCAGTGGTAGGGAAGGATGTGAGACAGGGTTGTAGCCTCTCCCCAATGTTATTCAATCTGTATATTGAGCAAGCAGTAAAGGAAACATAAGAAAAATTCGAAGTAGGTATTAAAATTCATGGAGAAGAAATAAAAACTTTGAGGTTCGCGGATGACATTGTAATTCAGTCAGAGACAGCAATGGACTTGGAAGACCAGTTGAACGGAATGGACAGTGTCTTGAAAGGAGGATGTAAGATGAACATCAACAAAAGCAAAACGAGGATAATGGAATGTATTCAAATTAAATCGGGAGATGCTGAGGGTATAAGATTAGGAAATGAGACACTTAAAGTAGTAAAGGAGTTTTGCTATTTAGGGAGTAAAATAACTGATGATGGTCGAAGTAGAGAAAATATAAAATGTGGACTGGCATTGGCAAGGAAATTGTTTCTGAAGGAGAGAAATTTGTTAACATAGAGTATAGGTTTAAGTGTCAGGAAGTCGTTTCTGAAAGTACTTGTATGGAGTGTAGCCAAGTATGGAAGTGAAACATGGATGATAAATAGTTTCGACAAGAATAGAAGCTTTCGAAATGTGGTGCTACAGAAGAATGCTGAAAATTAGATAGGTAAATCACATAACTAATGAGGAGGTATTGAATAGAATTGGGGAGAAGAGGAGTTTGTGGCACAACTTGACAAAAAGAAGGGACCGGTTGTTAGGTCATGTTTTGAGACATCAAAGGATCACCAATTTAGGGAAGCATGGAGGGTAAAAATTGTAGAGGGAGACAAAGAGATGAATACACTAAGCAGATTCGGAAGTATGTAGATTACAGTAAGTACTGGGAGATGAAGAAGCTTGCACAGGATAGAGTAGCATGGAGAGCTGCATCAAACCAGTCTCAAGACTGAAGACCACAACAACAACAACATCGTGAATATCACGAATCCCGTTAAAGATCAATTCTCCGACATCGCTACGACCGGAAAAGGATCCTGCAAGAATGGGACCAACGACGACTGAAGAGAATCGTTCAACGTGACAGAGGACCAACCCTTCCGCAAATTGCTGCAGATTTCAGTGCTGGGTCACCAACAAGTGTCAGCACGCGAATACGTCTAGATACGACGCTGACAGGTGTCATGTACGTCGATCGCACGACTGTGCTATGAATATCAGGAATTCGGTGAGACATCAAATCTCCGACCTTGCTGCTGCCGGAAAAAGATCCTGCAAGAATGTTAACGACGACGACTGAAGAGAATCGTTCAACACGACAGAATTGGAACCCTTCCACAACTTGTTGCAGATTTCAATTCTGGGCCCTCAACAAGTTCTCGTGTGCGAACCATTCAACGTAACGTCATGGATATGGGCTTTCAGAGCCGAAGGCACATTCGTGTACCCTTGATGATTGCACGACACAAAGATTTACGTCTCACCTGGGCCCATCAGCACCGACATTAGAACTGTTGATGACTGGAAATTATGTTGTCTAGATGCCGAGTCTCATTTCAAATAGTATCGCGCGGATGGTCGTGTATGGGTATCGAGACAACCTCAGGAATCCATGGGTCCTACATGTCAGCAGGGAAGCTCGCGGGAGCACTGTAAGTGTGTGAGGCGCGTGAAGTTGAAGTGATACTGAATACGTCTGGATACGACTCTGACAGGTGTCACGTACGTAAGTATACTGTCTGATACCCTGCATCCGTTCTTGTCCACTGTGCATTCCAACGGAATTGGTCAATTTCAGCAGGACAATGCGACACCCCATACGTCCAGAATTGCTACTGAGTGGCTCGAAGAACACTCTTCTGAGTATAAACACTTCCGCTGGCCACCAAACTCACCAGACGTGAACATTATTGGGCATATCTGGGATGCCTTGCTAAGTGCTGTTCAGAAGGCATCTCCATCCCTCCGTACTCTTACGGATTTATGGACAGCTCTGCAGAATTGATGGTGTCAATTCCCACCAGCACTACTTCAAGTCCATACTACGTCGTGCTGCAGCATTTCTGCGTGCTCGAGCGGCCCTACACTATGTTAGGCAGGTGTACCAGTTACTTTTGCCCTTCAGAGTATTTCTGCAGGCACCGCTAAGCCGCGAGTGAGGTGGTGTAAAATGCGACGACACAGGACACATGATGAGTAAAAGCGAGAGATTCGATGTGATGAGTCATGCTACACATCGTGAAGGGATTCGGTTTTGGCGAATGCTCGTAGGACGTTGCCCGCCATTGTATGTAGGGTCAGCTGTAAAGTATGAAGGAAATGATATTACCGGAAAGGAGAGGGATGTTTCATGTGGTTGTTGTGTGACGCCGTTATTGCGTTTAAGGAAACGCTAAGTACCAAAAAATACCAAATGTCTTACAGCAATGTATACAGTACAGCAAAGTACAGTAGAGGGAAAGTTCAGAGACGACGATCGTATTTTCCAGCATTAAAATGCACTCTCTCATAAAGTAACATACGTGGGGCAATGGTTTGTGGACAATAACACTCATTAATTGAACTGGCCTACTCTGCGGTCTAATTGAACCCGAGGGAACACATTTTGGACGAATTCGAAGTTCGACTTCTCTATATTGTTGAAACTGTCTCCAGCATATTTCAAACCATCATAAAGGGGAAGAGTTGACGCTCCCCATATTAAAGGCCACTAATAGGTGTTCCAATTCTTTTGCTCACAGGATGAATGTATCTCGGCACAGCGCCAAATGAAGCTTATCTTTCTGGCGCTACAGTCTAGAATCGCGCGACCGCTACGGTCGCAGGTTGGAATCCTGCCTCGGGCATGGATGTATGTGATGTCCTTAGGTTAGTTAGGTTTAAGTAGTTCTAACTTCTAGGGGAGTGGTGACCTCAGAAGTTAAGTCTAATAGTGCTCAGAGCCATTTGAACTATCTCGTGGTCCCTACACATGATATATGATAGGCGCTGTAGGAATTGCGTTATAGTTTTCCTCGATTATCGGTTCTTGAAATTTAACCGAAAGGATTTCGTGAGAATGACACTTTTCAATAAAATATTCCCATTCCAGTTTCCTGAGCTTTATCGCTCCACTTTTGTATCTCTAAAGTCCTTAATGTGTCTCTAAAGTGTGTCTCTAAAGTCGTTTGATGGAATTTTCGTGTCAGCAGTATCAGATTACACAGTATAATTTGTGTCTTAGGAAACAGGACAATTCGGTCATGGTACTTCAGATCAGAAGCGAGCGGCATGAATTGCATTAGGACTAATTAATTTCAGTTGCCTAATGCCGTACAGGTTAGTGAAATGACGGCAGAGGAAAATGTGTTGAGTTGTCTGTGCTTCAGCTCAATCACAGATGTAAGACTGCACTGTGTACAATTAAAATCGCACAAAAGAGGAAGAGCCGCTGGACATGATGGGATACCAGTTCGATTTTACACAGAGTACGCGAAGGAATTTGCCCCCACCCCCCCTTCCTTCATGCAGCGGTGTACAGTAGGTCTCTAGAAGAGCGTAGGACTGTAAAAGGGCACAGGTCATCCCCGTTTTCAAGAAAGGACGTCGAACAAATTTGCACAACTATAGACCTATATTTCTTAACGTTGATCAATTGTAGAATTTTGGAACACGTATTATGTTCGAGTATAATAACTTTTTGGAGATTAGAAATCTACTCTGTATGAATCAGCATGGGTTTCGCAAAAGACGACCGTGTGGAACCCAGATCGCGCTATTCGTCCACGAGACTCAGAGGCCAATATACCTGTACATGCGTTCCCAGGTAGATGCCATGATTCCTGACTTCAGCAAGGTGATTGACAGAGTTCCCCACAGTCGTTTAATGAACAAAGTAAGAGCATATGGACTATCAGAGCAATTGTGTGATTGAATTGAAGAGTTCCTGGACAACAGAACGCAGCATGTAATTCTCAATGTAGAGAAGTTTTCCGAAGTAAGAGTGATTTCAGATGTGCCGCAGGGGAGTGTCGTAGGACTGTTGCTATTCACAATATACATAAATGACCTTGTGGATAACACCGGAAATTCGCTGAGGCTTTTTGTGGATAATGCTGTAGTATATCTTGAGGTTGTACTGAAATGCTGGAGTACCTGCAACGAATTTACGCATGGTGCAGGGTATGGCTATTGAATTTCAATGTAGGCAAATTTAATGTGCTGCGAATACATAGAAAGGAACATCCTTAGTCGTTTAATTACAATGTAGCAGACCATCAACTGGAAGCAGTTTGTTGTTGTTGTTGTTGTGGTCTTCAGTCCTGAGACTGGTCTGATGCAGCTCTCCATGCTACTCTATCCTGCGCAAGCTTCTTCATCTCCAATTACTTACTGCAACCTACAACCTTCTGAATCTATTTAGCGTATTCATTTCTTGGTCTCCCTCTAGAATTTTTACCCTCCACGCAGCCCTACATTGCTAAATTTGTGATCCCTTGATGCCTCAGAACATGTCGTACCAACCTGTCCCTTCTTCTTGTCAAGTTGTGCCACAAACTCCTCTTCTCCCTAATTCTATTCAATACCACCCCTTTAGTTACGTGATCTACCCATCTAATGTTCAGTATTCTTCTGCAGCACCACATTTCGGAAGCTTCTATTCTCTTCTTGCCCAAACTATTTATCGTCCATGTTTCACTTCCATACATGGCTACACTCCACACAAATACTTTCAGAAACGACTGCCTGACACTTAAATCTATACTCGATGTTAACAAATTTCTCTTCTTCAGGAACCCTTTCCTTTCCTTTGCCAGTCTACATTTTATATCCTCTCTACTTCGACCATCATCACTTATTCTGCTCCCCAAATAGCAAAACTCCCTACTTTAAGTGTTTCATTTCCTAATCTAATTTCCTCAGCATCTCCCGACTTAATTCGACTACGTTTCATTATCCTCGTTTTCCTTTTGTTGATGTTCATTTTGTCTCCTCCTTTCAAGACACTGTCCATTCCGTGAAACTGCTCTTCCAAGTTCTTTGCTGTCTCTGACTGAATTACAATGTCATCGGCGAACCTCAAAGTTTTTATTTTTTCTCCGTGGATTTTAATACTTACTCCGAATTTCTTTTTGTTTCCTTAACTGCTTGCTCAATATACAAATTGAATAACATCGGGGAGGGGCTACAACCCTGTCTCACTCCCTTCCCAACCACTGCTTCCCTTTTATGCCCCTCGACTCTTATAACTGCCATCTGGTTTCTGTACAAATTGTAAATAGCCTTTCGCTCCCTGTATTTTACCCCTGCCACCTTTAGAATTTGAAAGAAGGTATTCCAGTCAACATTGTCAAAAGTTATCTCTTGGTCTACAAATGCTAGAAACGTAGGTTTCCCTTTCCTTAATCTATTTTCTAAGAGACGTTATAAGGTCAGTGTTGCCTCACATATTCCAGCATTTCTACGGAATCCAAACTGATCTTCCCCGAGGTTGGCTTCTACCAGTTTCTCCATTCGTCTGTAAAAATTCGCGTTAGAGTTTTGCAGCTGTGACTTACTAAACTGACAGTTCGGCAATCTGTCAACACCTGCTTTCTTTGAGACTGGAATATATTCTTCTTGAAGTCTGAGGGTATTTCGCCTGTCTCATACATCTTGCTTACTAGATGGTAGAGTTTTGTCAGGACTGGCTCTCCCAAGGTTGTCAATAGTTCTAATAGAATGCCGTCTACTCTCGGCGCCTTGTTTCGACTCAGGTCTTTCAGTGCTCTGTCAAACTCTTCACGCAGTATCGTATCTCATCTTCATCTACATCGTCTTCCATTTCTATAATATTGTCCTCAAGCACATCGCCCTTGTGTAGACCGTTCATATACTCCTTCCACCTTTCTGCTTTCCCTTCCCTTCCCTGGGTTTCCATCTATGTTGTTAATTCCATAAATTATCTGGGAGTAGGCATTAGGAGTGATTTAAAATGGAATGACCTTATAAAATTAATCGTCAGTAAAGCAGATGCCAGACAGATATTCATTGGAAGAATCGGAAGGGAATGCAATCCGAAAACAAAGGAAGTAGGTTACAGTACACTTGTTCGCCCACTGCTTGAATACTGCTCACCGGTGTGGAATCCTTACCAGATAGGGTTGATAGAGAAGATCCAACGAAGTGCAGCGGGCTTCGTTACAGGATAATTTAGTAATCGTAAAAGCATTACGGAGATGATAGATAAACTCCAGTGGAAGACTCTGCAAGAGAGCCGCTCAGGAGTTTACAGGATAATTTAGTAATCGCAAAACATTACGGAGATGACAGATAAACTCCAGTGGAAGACTCTGTAAGATAGCCCCTCAGGAGTTCGGTACGGGGTTTTGTTCAAGTTTACAGAACATACCTTCAGTGACGAGTTAGACAGTATATTGTTGCCTCCTATGAATATCTGGCGAAGAGACCATGAGGATAAAATCAGAAAGATTAGAGCCCACACAGAGGCATACCGACAGTCTTTCTTTCCACGCACAATACGAGACTGGAATAGATGGGAGAACTTATAGAGGTACTTAAAGTACCCTCCGCCACAGACCGTCAGGTGGCTTGCAGAGTATGGATGTACATTTAGATGTAGATGTAGATATATTATAAGCTTTGCTTTCAATCTTTTCGTTACTCTCCACTGTCGATTGAGGGATATCCAGAGATTCCCCTTTTTGGAAATGACGGCGACCTACTTAGATGGTTGCATCCAGTGACGTCTTTTGTAGCCTCCACTTTACGCTGAGATTGTTTGTCGTTTTTATTTGTGTGCTCTAAGGGACGTCATCTTTTGTGTGCTCTAAGGGAGGTACATGTCGATTTGAGCCGTTGAGTAGCCAGTCAACCAATTTTTATCGAACCTTTATACGAAACCGACTCGCCTCTAGGTGTATGGTGTTTGGGTCAACCAGAGAACAATATTTACAAATACTGAATTCCGTGCACCACGAGGAATTTAGGCTGGCCAGCAGGAAATTTAGGACTAACGCCATTCACAAGCGTCTGCGTCGAGGCTGGGTGGGTGGCCCCTCCACGTCAGGCGCAAATCTTCAGACACACAAAATGTATTCCTCTCCTCTCTCACCAGTACATCATTCCGTTGCTTGTTTGCCTTTCGAACGACACTTAAAGATCTCCCTTGGCTTGGCCAAGCATTATTTTAGAATCGACCTTGTTCAAGAAAGAACGCACTTCGAATATAATTTTTAAGTCTACTTCTTACTGGATAGAAAAATGAAACATGCATTATACCACATATGTCTCTACTCATTAAGTGTCGAAACTTGAACAGAAATTTAATACAGGTAATACACTTCAACATTTGAATCACTTCAGTATGTGCACCTCTGGTGATATGCAAAATATCAAGCCGGTATTCAATATTTTGCCACACATTCTGCAATATGTCTGTTGTGATTGTGCCATTGGCATCTGTGATACGTTGTTGCAATTTTAGAATAAAGAATATCATTCACATACCCATAGCGAAAGAAATCTGAGGGGGTAATGTCAGGTGATCTCGGGGGCTACGGAATTGGGTCGTCTTTGCCACTTACCTCTTGGGAAAGCTTTCATTAGGAAAATCACTGTCTTCTAGAGCCTAGTCAGGGGAACTCAATCTTGCTGAAAGATTGTAGTGCCTTGCATATCCTGTAGCTGGGAAAAGGCATAAATCACCAACATGATAGGTAAACATATCCACATACGTTGCTTACGAGAAGAAAAATGATACAGCCACTCGATCACCCATAACCCACAACACACATTCACCTCTGAAATGTTGCAAATGTGTTGTCTTACACAGATCCGGACATTATGGCGGTTAACTGAAACTCAAACATGAAGTGTAGCCTCATTGGAAAACGACACACCCTTCAAGATGTCATTGTTCTTATCCATTCGGTTCAACATGTTCATTGCGAATTTTCTGCGTTTTGGATGATCATCAGATTGTAATGCCTGCACAGTTTAGACCTTTTATACATACTATTTGTCAAACACTTTATGCAATATACTCTTTGGTACATGAAGCTCCGGCGAAGCTTGGCCATCCGATTTCTGTGGCGATATCTTGAATGCGGTTTGAACTGCATGTATGGTCTCCTCTGAAACAAATGTTCTGACGCTGCTTGTCCGTTTCTGTACCGGCCACGTTGCTAAAAATGTTTCCATCCATTATCTGATTAACCTGACATCAGGTGCTTTGTTTCAATAATGAGCCACAAACTTTCGCTGCACAGTAATCGATGATTTGGTTTCTATTAACCTCACAACACACAATGAACTCCCCTGGGGAAATCACACAATATTTCTTGTGGTGAAAATGTTGAATGAAACACAGCTGTACAGAAATGCCGTGGGTTCTCTAGTGGACAAAAGAAAAACAAACATTACCACAAACGATACAATTAACATTTAATGCTGAAATCAGGGTAAACATTTGTTGACACCATGTGTATACAGACCGTTCGAAACCAGGCAATGTTCTTGGCTTCTCAGTAGCTTTTTACCCCGCTATTTTCACGTATCGATCTCCGATCTTTTACAAGTTTTAGTGCTGAATTGTACACGATCCTGAAGGCAATGCAGCAGATCAGGCATCATCAAGCTAAAAAGTTTTTAAAGAGGAATTTTAAAGGCTCACTCGAGAGAGCGTCCCATGTTAGTCCAGCGTAATATTTATTTTATTGCTGTGCATTTACAGAGCCATCAAAACAAAAAGATTAACCAGAACACCAGCAGCGGCTGAGTATCGCTGTTTTATGGCCGTATGTGTAAGCGTGGAAATAGACGGCGCTGTCGCTCCTAAAATATTGGTTATTCCCCATGTTTTCCTGTACCTGTTAATATATATCGATAAAACAAGTGTCGCACTAGACTCATTTGGTACTGCTCTGTCGAATGGGTGCGAAAAATTCCGATTTAGAAATTAGTTTTGTTCGTAACGGGAAACAAAGCGACGCTTTCCGACGCCACTGGCCGTCGGATGAAGGACGTGATTAGCGATGTGTGTCTGGGCTAAGACAAGCTACACAATGCTGAAACAAAATTGAAAATATCGTCACACGCAGCTGCTATTCTACCAACTAACTCCACCTCCCTATTCACTAGGTTCTTTCTCACAAGTGACTTTAGGTATCCCAGGAGAAATAATCATAGGGATTGAGGTCTAGGTGACTTCGCAGGTCATGGAATAGGACTTCCTCTTCTAATTCAGCACTAGGAAATACAGCACTGAGATGGTTTCGGACATCCCCACTGAAGAGAGGCGGTGCACCGTCATGTTGTATCCACATCGTCTCACGAACAGCCAACGGTACGTTCTCCAATAACTCCGGCAGACCTCTTTGCACGAATCTCAAGTATAGATGGCCATTCAGACGGCCAAGTAGAAGATATGGACCAATTAGATTGTTACCTACAATGCCTGCCCAGATAATGACAGCAAAATGTACTTTATGGTGTGATTCTACTGCAGCGAGTGAGTTTTCATTCCACACATGACTATTCCTGCTGTTACGACGGTAATACCAAAAATAAGGTATCCTAGTTTTTTATAAGTACAGAACTCTGTTTGTGTGGCAGCTGGTGACACTGTTATGAAGAGTGCATCACGCGCTGTGTGAAAACAAGCGCACGCCGTGCTAAAGCTTTCAGTCTTGGGTTGGCAGCCGTTGCGAATGGAACTCCAATTGGATGTTACCGCCAAGTTTCCAGTTATTCGGTTTTTGAACGCAAACGTCACTGCGCCGATTGAAATCCATCACCAATTGATGGAAGTGTATGGTGAGTCGTGTACGGATATGATAAATGTCCATAGGTGGTGTAGAGAGTTTTCAGCTGGTCGGACCGAAATTCACGACGAACAAAGGAGCGGGTGACCATCAATTTCAGAGCACGGTTGAAGGTTGAGCAAAGTATGCGTGAAGATCGAAGGGTCACCCTGGATGATCTGTCACGTTGGTTCCTGAGGTTTCCCGAACCACCGCTCACAGAATTTTAACGCTAACATTGATCTACCGGAAGGCGTGCGCAAGATGGGTGCCACGCATGCTGACTGAGGACCACATGCTTCAATGAGTTGATGCTTCCCTCGCATTTCTTCACCGCCTAGCACCAGAACAGGACAACTTTCTGGACTCAGTTGTGACGGGTGAGGAAACCTGGGCAGAACACTTTACACCTGACAGCAAGCAACAATCACGCCAGTGGCGGCATCCTTCTTCGCCAAAGCCGCGGAAATTCAAACACTATCTGCCGGTAAAGTCATGACAACCGTTTTTTTGGGATCGGAAAGGGGTATTGTTGGTCGAGTTTATCCCCACTGGGACCGCAATTAACGCTGCAGGTACTGCGAGACTTTGAAAAAAACTCAAACGGGCAATTCCAAACCGGAGAAGAGGAATGTTGATCAAGGGCGCACACATTCCCCATAACAACCCATCGCTCGGCAAACCATTGATCTCCTGCAACAGTTTCAGTGGAACACAATCACTGACCCACCCTATACTCCTGACTTGGCGTCTAGTGACTATCACCTGTTCCCTAAGTTAAAAAAAGCATTTGGCCGGAAAGCGATTCAGCTCCGACGAAGGGTGAAAGAAGAGGTTCATAACTTTCTGAACAGCATGCCAGCGAGCTGGTATGACATAGGCGTACAAAAACAGCCTCAGCTTCTACAAAAATGCATCGACAGAAATGTTCAGAACTTTCTGAACAGCATGGCGGCGAGCTGGTATGACATAAGCACACAAAAACTGCCCCAGCGGCTACAAAAATGCATCGACAGAAATGTTGATTATGTCGAAAAATAGCTAAATTTTCAAGCTGTAAACTGATGTAAACCACTGTAAATCTCAACAGGTCTATGTACTTATAAAAAATAGAAGACCTTACTTTTGGGATTACCCTCGTAGAAATAGCACCAAGATCAAATGAGGCCTCATCGGTAAACAGCACGATTTGGAGAAAATTTAGTCGATCAATCCATTGTTGGAGCAACCACTGACAGAAGGCGGCCCTTGGTGCCAATTCTGTCACAAGCACAGCGTGGACACGTTGTGGTCATATGGGTGTAACTATTGTTCGTGGAATACTCGCCACAAGCTACTATGTGCAACGACCATTTCGCGTGCAGTACGACAGTACTTAGACTGGGGTCTGCTGCAACACGTTCCTGGACCTCCTCTTCAAAATTGGATGTGCGAGTGATACTCACCTTTCCAGCTCCCTCGTTTCTTTTTGATGATGAACCATTCTCCCACATTCGTCGAACGAGAGAAGTAAACAATCGTCATGAGTGATGATGCTTGTTAGGAAATCGTTCCCTGTACATCGTTTCAGCAGTGAGGGTATTGCAAAGTACTTTTCCATACTCACGGTACATGTCAGAGAGTTCTGCGAAGCTGTATCAATACCTCTCCAACATATTGTACTGTAAGTGTCTGAATTGCTCTGGGAAATGAATGGGTCTGTCGTTGATTCATAGAACGTTCTGTCATGGAACAATGTAAATACACACACCAAAATATTTAGCATCATCTTTGTTCCGATAGTTTTGGAACCACCATAGGAAATTGGAATAGAGATCAACATAAATTCCATTACTGCTCAGAAAAACCACTCGTTGCAAGTTGTACCCCCATGCAGCGAGACCTTCAGAGGTGGCGAACCAGATTCCTGTACACATCTGTACCTCTAATATCCAGTAGCACGTCCTCTTGCATTGTTGCATGCCTGTATTCGTCCTGGCGTACTATCCACAAGTTCATGAAGGCACTGTATGTCTAGATTGTCGTACTCCTCAACGGCGATTCTGCGTAGCTCCCTCAGAGTGGTTGCTGGGTCACATCGACCATAAACAGCACTTTTTCAGTCAATTACAGGCAAGTTCGATAGGATTAATGTCTGGAGAACTCTCTGGCCACTCTAGTAGAGCGATGTCCTTATACTGAAGGAAGCCATTCACAAGATGTGCATGATGGGTCTGCGAATTGTTGTCCGTGAAGAAGAGTACCTCGCCAATATGCTGCCGATGTGGTTGCACTGTAGAAGGAGGATGGCATTCTCGTATCGTACAGCCGTTACGGCGCCTTCCATGACCACCAGCCGTGTACGTCGGACCCACATAATGACACCCCACATCCTCAGGTAACCACCTCCGTGCTGCACTCGCTGGATAGGGCGTCTAAGGCATTTAGCCTGAACGGCTTGCCTCCAGTCACGTCTCAAACGATTGTCTGGTTGAAGGCATATGCGACATTCTTCGGTGAAAAGAACGTAATGTCAGTCTTGAGCGGTCCATTCGGCATGTTGTTGGGGCCACCTGTACCGCGCTGCATGCTATCGTGGTTGCAAAGATGGGCCTCTCCATAGACATTGGGAGTGGCGTTGTGCATCATTCAGCCTATTGCGCACAGTTTAAGTCGTAACACGACGTCCTGTTGCTGCACGAAAAACATGATGGCGTTGCTGCCATTGTTCCTCCGAGCCATAGTCCGTAGGTAGCGATCATCCACTTAGTGGTAACTCTTGGACGGCCAGAGTGAGGCATGTCATCGACAGTTCCTGTCTATCCATGCCCGATCAACACCGCTTTGGTTCACTCCGAGGCGCCGGGAGAGTTCCCTTGTTGAGAACCCTTCCTAGCATACAGTAACATGGCGGACGCGATCGAACGGCGGTATTGACCGCCTAGGCATGGCTGAACTACAGACAACACAAGCCATGTACCTCCTTCCTGGTGGGTTGGAACTGATTGGCTGTCGGATCACCTTCGTCTAATGGGCGCTGCTCATGCATGGTTGTTTACATTTTCGGGCGGGTTTAGTGACATCTTTGAACAATCAGACTGTGTGTGTGACACAATATCCACAGTCAACGTCTAACTTCAGGAGTTTTTGGGAACGGGGGTGGTGCAAAACTCTTGTTGCTATGTGTATATACAACGGAGTCACCTTATGGGCGAGTAAAGTAAACAAAACGTGTATCATGACTTCCCGGTAATCCACTCGTCATCCTTGTTTCCTTGCAGGAAATAAAGAATGTACATGCAAACAAACAGCGCAGTACGTAAAAACTTGTACCATGTTAGATGTAACTAACGTGGAAAATAGCAATGCGCGACAGAGAGGTGGACGAGTTTACTTCCAGATCTTCCTAAGTTGACCTCTGGGAACCTATGGAAACCCCTCGTTTATACACTGAAGTTCAAACGTAAAGCAACTTACCGAAATTTTACAAGGTTGCGTTTATTTTGCCACACAACAGTACAATCAGGCGATAATGAAGAAGAAACAATTTAAAGAATACAGAACGTAACCAATTTTAACATACATAACGGTACAAAAGAGTGTCCTTCGTTTTTTTTCCCCAGCGTAACAGGTTTAAACACACATTCCAACAATTGGTTAATGGGCTCAGTATGGGTTGTGACCAGCTCTGGCAGCAATACAGGCCTGGAAAACGAAGGGACATGTTGTGAATGATATCATCAATCTTACGCTGATACAATAACGCCCATTCTTCCTGCAGCGCTGCTCGCAAGTCTTGGAGAGTGGTTGGTGGATGCTGACGTGATAAAACCCATGTCCCCAGAGCATGGCAGACGTTCTGTATGGTATTCAAATCGGTAGAGTGATCAGGCCACGCTATGCGTGCACTGTCTTCCGTTTCCAAGAGAACAGCAACCACGCATTCTCTATGAGGTCGAGCATTAACGTCCATCAATACGAAGTCTGAGCCCACAGCGCCTTGCAATGACAGCACATGACGTCCCAAGATATCGTGAAGATACCTGACAGCAGTGAAGCGTCGTCGATTTAACGATAAAATTTCACGAAGAGGTGTTTGATTGATCAACATAATCCCTATCCGCACCATTAGAGATCGTCCTCGATATCAGTCTCTTTCCACATGGGTCTCAAAATTGTGTTCCACGTTCTCCCCTGATGCGAATCCGTCGAGAATCACTGTCCAGATCAAATCAAATCGGGACTCACCTGTGGAAAGAACTTTGGCCTACTATTAGACCATCCAGACGGCATGTTGAGGTTCACATATAGTAGGTGTCTGACAATAAAGCCCCCTCTGCCGAAGCCTTCTGTGCACCGTCTGCCTCGCTACGGTAAGTCCTGCGGATGCTGCAAGCTCAGATGCCCGTTATTGTGACATACTAAGTCGGTACCATCGTACTCTTACAGCCTTCCCACGCCCGGGTTACCGGGTTAGATTCCCGGCGGGGTCAGGGATTTTCTCTGCCTCGTGATGGCTGGGTGTTGTGTGATGTCCTTAGGTTAGTTAGATTTAAGTAGTTCTAAGTTCTAGGGGACTGATGACCATAGATGTTAAGTCCCATAGTGCTCAGAGCCATTTGAACCAGAGCCGTTACAGCCAAATAACAGTTCTCTCTTTCTGATGTTACATGTGGGCAGCCTCGTCCTGGTCGTTGGGATACAGTTTTCATCCCTAGACACTGTCGCCACAATTCGGGAAACAACAGAACGACTCACATTAAGCCATCGGGCCATCTCATCTTACGACTGTCCGGCTTCCATTCCTATCGTGGCCGTCCACCGCAGATACGTAGCCTGGTAGGCGTCTCGTATGTGCCATACTGCCCCGTGAGTAACTGTGTACACAGTGATTGCGGCAAACACTTACCCCTTTGAAAAGGGCCCTGACGTCATCGTTGGTGTGGTTTTTATACAGGGTGTTCATTTTAACTGAAGACATTGAAATATCTTGAGAACTATACATCAGATAAAAAAGTTATAATTCCGATTTATTTGACATCCAACAATACCACACTCGACCCTCCACCCCACACCGTGCGTTGGCGGGGGGGATTAACTTGGAAATCTTCGATGGGAACTCCTGTTTTCATTGCAGATTACGGTTCTTCAGCATAATCCACATACGTTTTGTCTGAAACATTTTCTTCGTTTCACCACAGATGGCGCTGCATTCAAGAAATAGAAGTGGGTACACAGTCGTAATTTGCGACATGCTGTTTAATGTCCCTTGAATATCAAATGCCACGTGGGACCCCCACCTCCATGCTCCGATAGTAGGACAGGCCAGTATTTCATAGCTTCTAATTGGAAAGCCCATTCGCCACGTGCTATTCCTCCAGTATATTGAACGGGGGACTACTCGACTCTCCACTGTAGCCGTGTAGTGGACTACGTCATATCATAACATGCAGTAGCCGGCCGATGTCACCGAGCGGTTCTAGGCGCTTCAGTCTGGAACCACACGACCGATACGGTCGCAGGTTAGAATCCTTCCTCGGGCATGGATGTGTGTGATATCCTTAGGTTAGTTAGGTCTAAGTAGTTATAAGTTCAAGGGGACTGATGACCTCAGATGTAAAGTCCCATTGTGTTCAGAGCCATCTGAACCATTTGAACAGGCAGTCCACTGTGACCGGGGCTCGCTTATTGCGCAGATACAGAACAGATAGCGTCTCTAAAAATTACAATACTTGTGCAGTTTTTAATGCCTGCACACATACAATGCATCTGTAGAACAGACGTTTAAGTGGACTATGAATGGTGCAACCACAGAATAAAAAAAAAATTGTATGCTGTGGACCTATTTACCTACCCAATAACAAGGCGGATGCTCCATAAACTCAGACTTTTTCCATCAAACGACAATCCAAAGGCATATCAAACGTCTTCCGGGATTCACTGAACGGACTGTGAATATGCACAAGTGTACTGTCGCCAGTGCTTGCTGCAATGTATGGTTAACTTTTATGTTAGTTGATCTTGCATCAGTGACCTATTATTCAACTAGCTTAGTATCTCCTTTAATTCATAAGGCAAGTGGAAGCTTAAGTAGACTGACGTATTAAAATTTTATTGATATGAATCCGAGAAAGATAAATTTCTTTTGAGAAACCAACGTTTCATCTCCATCTGTGAAACGCATCTTTAATGAAAATAGTATCTAGAAAGCACTTGAAGGTTTCTTCCGTAAATTATGAATGGTTCAAATGGTTCAAATGGCTCTGAGCACTATGGGACTTAACATATGTGGTCATCAGTCCCCTAGAACGTAGAACTACTGAAACCTAACTAACCTAAGGACAACACACACACCCATGCCCGAGGCAGGATTCGAACCTGCGACAGTAGCGGTTACGCGGTTCCAGACTGTAGCACCTACGACCACACAATTTACCCCGGCCGGCGTAAATTATGAAGAAAGGTTAGGTTTTGATCTATGAAAGTAACTCGACAACGACATCATAACACGGAATATTTTAATAAATGTGTGTTGCATTTTACAGGTTAATTTGCGTACATTCATTTGTTTTGTGTGTATGTAGAGGGAAATGTTATTAGTCTGTGATCGAAAAATGTAACATATGTCATTTAAAGAGACTTGATGATTATACATCTTCAGAATGGTGCATACACCTGCCTCATAAAAGGTAATTCCTGTTGCTACAGTTAGCCCCGAGATCAAACGTGACCTGCAACTGTGGTTGGCGATGTTGGACCTCGAGAACCACGTCCTTCTTCTTGTCGCGGCCATCTTTGAGGTGAGTACTTCGTATTCGAATCTGTAAAGATGCTCACGCTGTTACGTTTATGGACCATCTGACTAACTAGGGAAATATACAATATTTTACAACGATAAAATTTCTCTTCCAGTGAGGCAAGTGAAATTTTGAATCAAGAATGTATTAAACTAGCAAATGTCATATTATTTTAGTTTAAAAAACAGTTAAAATTAATATCATTATACTGAAGTAGCAAAGAAACTGGTATAATTATGCGATTCAAACAGGCAAAATACGGCGCAGTAGTCGGGAACACCTATATAAGGATCCACAGACAAAAACATTATGGAGCTCATGTGGGGTGTCTTGAACGTGCTGCTCAGACCCCCACGTAGTCTCACGGATTTATGGAGAGCCCTGCAGGATACATGGTTTCAGTTCCCTCCAGCACTACTACAGACATTAGGCGAGTGCATGCCACGTCTTGTTGTGGCACTTCACCGTGCTCTCGGGGGTCCTACACGATATTAGGCAGGTAATTTTGATTGTAATGAGTCAGAAAGTGGTGTTATAGTCGGCGCACGAGCGATGCGACACAGTATCTCCGAGGTAATTGATAAATCGGGGAATTTCTCGCACGACCATTCCACGAGTGTACCGCGAATATCAGGAATTCGGTAAAACACCAAATCTCCGACCTTGCTGTGGCCGGGAAAAGGTCCTACAAGAATTTGAGCAACGACGACTGAAGAGAATCGTCCAGACAGAATTGGAACCCTTCCGCACTTGTTGCACATTTCAGTGCTGGGCCATCAACAAGTATTTAGTGTGCGAACCATTCAACGGAACATCATCGATATGGGCTGTAGGACCCGAAGACCAACACATGTACCCTTGATGAATGGACGATACAAAGATTTACGTCTCACCTGGGCCCACCAGCAGAGATATTGGACTGTTGCTGACTGGAAACGTGTGTCCTGGATGATGAGTCTCGATTCGAATTGTATCACGCGGATGGATGTGTACGGGTATGGAGACAACCTCATGAATCCATGGGTGCTGCATATCCTGGGTCGTTAATACAGCGTATAAGGTTTATGTGGTTAGTGCCAAAGCTCCCTCCCGACAGTTTTCTATGAGGTCTCTATTTTGTTTCACAAGCTAGATCCTGGTGAAAAGTTAAAACAGTTCTGAGTGCAAGCTATGGAAGACGTTGCTAAGATAACCGTAGGCTATAGAAATACAGCATAATACGGGCAGAGTTCCTAGTAAATGGAGACACCACACGAAAAACTTCTAGATTAATTTTGTCATCGTTACAAGGGTGTGGGCGTGTGTTTAAGAGTTGCAGTACTAACGGCAGCCCTGTTTCATTCATTTTTTCTTCATTGGACAAACGGCCACAGTTTATGAGACGCAAACATTTCGCAAAAGTGTCTGACGGTCACGGTACATTACATAATAGATTATGTTATGTGTAAGTATGTACCCAGAGTAAGAGAATTAGATATAGCTGGTTGATTAAATAATATGAGATGCAAGATAACCATAAGACACTAGTCTATACATCGTGAGGAATCGAAAAGGTACCACTGCAGAAGTTGTAACCAAGTGTTATCTAACAAGGTATGACTCTTTCGGGACAAGTTAACTGAATTCAGCCGTACACTTGCTCTGGTGTCCCTGACTCGTAGCTGATGTGCAACTCGGAGTTTACTAAAACGGAGCCAAAACTACTGGCTTCATCTGTTATTGACAACATTGTATTTACGATTTCTTTGCAGATGAGGCATTAGATGATTCCCAGAAAATTTTTCGAAGTAAGCTAATAGTGCGTAACGTAACCAAATATAGAAACTGGGGAAACGAAGAAGAAACATGTTATAATCAAACATATCAAATAAACATCATCGTTCAGACATCGTTGTAGTTCTTGCCTCCGTTGCTGGCAATGTCCTGACTGAATGACTGATGTCTCCCAGCCCATACCGCTAAGAATTGAAACTTTGAATTTGGAGGTGTGGATCTTACAGCATAGGCGTCGTATAAGAAGTGATTTTTCGAAATTCCAATCCAAGGGTGGTGAAATAGGAGATGAAGGTCCTTTTCTTTTCTTTAAAATGTCGCTAAAGGGATTTTTGAGCTAGACATACGAACATTAGTGTTTGGTTTCTCGGTCAGAAATAACGAATTATTCCTACGTGTTTCAGAATTTTTGGAAATTGAGCCACTAAGAGGATTAAATAGTGGGTGAAAATGTTTTGAAAATAAGTGATTACTAAAAACTACTGGAGGATTTTTAAGGCTAGATCTATGAAAACTGATATTTGGCTTCTTGTTTAGAAAAAAGAAACACGTTTTAACAAGATATTTAGCTATATTAAAAATTTTATACCTACATTTATAAAAAATGGTGTCTCGCTTCTCAGTTATATATAAAGTTAATATTTGCTAGGAGATGAAGGTCGCTGTGGAAATATCTCCACAAGAACGAAAAATGCTTGACTAACAAAAACTTTGGTAGCTACCAGAATAGACCATAATTAGCGTGAAAAGCTGTTGCAGTTATTGAACAACATGAATATTCGATTACATAATTCAAAAATAAAAAAAAAAAAACAGAAAACTCCCAGCAAGCTATACAGTGTACGCCAGAAAAGCAGCGGATCCTGAGCTAACATTACATTGATGAACAGAGTAGCAACTTTGAACAGGAGTCTGGAAATCGAGTACTAGGAAACTGAGAAATTATGTACATTAACAACATATAAATACCATAAAATAAGGGTAAACACATATAACCAACTGAAGAGTTTTTGTGCTTATGATAGCTAATGACAGCGAATGGGTGATCAGCAAAACAAATTAAGAGAAGAGTAGTAAAATTTCTGGATAGGTTTTGCTAAGCTGATTAGAGACCTCAAACTGAAGATTGCAATATATCTGAAAATGATAGTGTGCAATCAGTGGGTAATACATTACTTTTTAATCTACGGAAGTGAGACATAGGTCATTAATACGAAAACTACACACATAAAAAAGAAGTTTGGCATCACCCCGGTTCCCAGAACTCCTGAAGGTAGACGTTGACTGTGGATATTGTATCACAGACACAGTCCCTGTGACTGTTTACAGATGTCCCTAAACGCGCCCACAGATGTAAACAACCATGCAAGAGAAGTGCATTAGACGGAGGGAGTCCGACAACAGATCTGTTCCAGTCATTCCACCAGGAAGGAGGTACACAGTTTGTGTTGTCTGTAGTTCAGCCATGCCTATACGGTCAATACCGCGGTCCAATCGCGTCCGCATTGTTATTTTGTGCCAGGAAGGGCTTCCAACAAGCATCCAGGCGTCTCGTAGTGAACCAAAGCGATGTTGTTCGGACATGTATGAGATACAGAGAGACAGGAACTGTCGATGACATGCCTCGCTCAGGCGGGAAAAGGGCTACTACCTACTAATTATGAGTCGGCAGAACACTGACAGCAACGCCATCATGTTGAATAAAGCTTTTGTTTCAGCCACCGGACGTCGTGTTACCACTCAAACTGAGCGCAGCACGGTGTATGATGCGCAACGTCACTCCCGACGTCCATGAGAGGTCAATCTTAGCAACCACGATACCATGCAGCGCGGTACACATGGGCCCAACAACATGCCGAATGGACCGCTCAGGATTGGCATTGCGTTCTCTTCACCGACGAGTGTCGCATATGCCTTCAACCAGACAATCGTCGGAGACGTTTCTGGAGGCAACCCGGTCAGGCTGAACGCCTCAGACACGTTGTCCAGCGAGTGCAGAAAGGTGGAAGTTTTCTGCTGTTTTGCGGTGTCATTATGTGGGGCCAACGTACACCGCTGGCGGTTATGGAAAGCGCCGTAACGGCTGCACGATACGTGAATGACATTCTCCGACCGATAGTGCAACCATATGGGCATCATACTGGCGAGGCATTCGTCTTCATGGACGACAATTCACGACCCCATCGTGCACATCTTGTGAATGACTTCCTTCAAGATAACGACGTAACGACGTCGATCGAGCAGAGTGGCGAGCGTGTTCTCCAGACATGAACCCTATCGAACACGCCTGTAATAGATAGAAAAGGTCTGTTTATGGACGACGTGATCCACCAACCACTTTTAGGGATCCACGCCGAATCGCTGTTGAGGAGTGGGACAACCCGACCGACAGTGCCTTCACGAACTTTTGGATAGTACACCACGACGAAAACAGGCATGCATCAATGGAAGAGGACGTGCTACTGGGTATTAGAGGTACCGTTGTGTACAACAGTCTGGAGCTCCATATCTGAAGGTCTCGCTGTATGGTGGTACAACATGCAAAGTGTGGGTTTCATGAGCAATAAAAAGGGCGAAAGTGATGCTTATGTTGATCCCTATTCCAATTTCCTGTACAGGTTCCGAAACTCTCGTAACCGAGGTGACGCTAAACTTTTTTTTGATGTGTGTATTTAGAGTAAAATCGATGTTTAGTGAACAATGGACAGATACGTTTAGGCATTTTTTTTAGGACAAATAAGATAAAATATCGATTTGGAAACAGACTGAATTGTAATACGAAATGTGAGCTGTAGCCAAGTAGGTGAATGGCACCTTGGGCAAGGCAATTTTTTTTTCGATTCCAAGAGATAGAAAAATATGAATCGACAGTTTGTTGGATACTGGGCGGGTGATACAGAAAAACAGGGGAGGGCCAGCATGAATGTGTATTTCTGAATGATCCAATGTGTGAGAGCCGTCCGGGTTGGCCGATCGGTTCTAGTCGGTAAAGTCTGGAACCGCGCGACCACTACGGTCCTTAGGTTAGCTACGTTTAAGTATTTCTAAGTTCTAGGGGACTGATGACCTCTGAAATTAAGTCCCATAGTGCTGAGAGCCATTTGAACCATTTTAAAGCGTAAGAAAACGTGAAGAAGACCATTATCAGAGAGTGGAGGCCAAATGGCTGATGAATGTTACGCTGACGCTTTACATCACGTAACCTTGTTGCTTTGGTTGCCGCAGAGTCCGCCGCTGGTAGTGCCGTGGCTGATACTACATGGTACGCAGTCGCTGGTGGAGTTGCTTTGGATTTTCAGCCATTTGAAGATCTCTCAAGACTTACGGGCCAGCTTCATGCGGTTGATGGTCACAGGTAGGAACCAGACTCCTCGATCGGTCTGCCAGACGACTCGAGTTCGAGTTCCGTTTTGTTGGCCAAAAAGTACATAACTAGCCATTAAATTAGAACAGCATAACTATGTGTAGACCGTACATTGCTGAGAATATGTGAGTGAATCTGTAGGTGATTTTTCGGGTGTACTGGATACGAATTGTAGTATAGAGAACTGCAACCTTTAGCCGTGACGATGTCTCTAACATTACTGGTTTTCGGTTCGACATGAGCTACACACAAGTACTCCACTACATGCCGTTCCAACTCTACGCTAGAGTTCATGAATCGCTGCGTCTGCGGAGCGATGGAATGTTGGCCTGTCGGTCGATATGAGCAGGTGTTTGCGAAAAGTGAGAGATTTGGAGAGTGGGCTAGCCAGGGCAACACCAAACACTCTCTGCGCGAGTCCGATCAGGAAGACACTGCGCTGTCTTGATGAGGAATTACGTCACAGAAATCTCGAAAACAGGGCGCAGCCACAGGCCTTAACAAGACACAAACCGGCTGCGTGAATCACAGATTGATCTTTTTATATACCCAAATGGTGCCGCACACCATCATGATAGGTGCGAGGTTCGTATGTTGATGACGGATGCAATCGGGTAATGATAGTTCGCCTATGAGCCTCCACATACCGATAAGCCTTTTTGATGCCCTTCGCAGGACGTTGATTCGTCACAATAGTCTATGTAATGCTATTACTGTGTTGTCACTGTGTGTTCCACTGTTGGCGTGTGCCTTTCTCTCTGCTGCTACGTCAACGGAAGCCTTACCAATGATCGCGATACAGACAGTTCCAAATGGTCCAGACGACGCTCACTCTAAATTTCGATACGTACCTTGGTGGAAAGCAGCCCATTTCTTAGTATCGTGGCTGTACGATGCTCCACAGAGTCAAGGTGAACAGTATGGCTGTCCTTTCAGGTTCTAGTTTCGTGGGTAGGGTGAGATTCTCCATGGCGTTGAGTATGGCCTTCCTGAACCCACCAGTTCCAAATTTGCTTGTGATATGCTACGCGCTGTTGAACGCGCTGGTGAACGCGCAATGAGGACACTGTATGGTATACAATGTAGAACAAGTTTACTGAATGTGCAAAAACACAATCCCGCTATGTGGATTTTTAAGTCCGTCCAAATGAATGTTTGTTTGGTACTTTTAAGTCCCCACAATGGAACACAAATAATGACCATGTGGCCGAAGGCCAAGAAGAGTTGAAAAAAGATTAGAGTGGAGATTCATTTGGAATGTTCATGCGTTACTAACGCATGACAAAAGCCTAAAAAAAATTTAAGAAACTGCCCTAAGGTCGGTGGACATTATAATATAAGAACTGAACGGCGACTGTCCGATGATGCTTCCTGGTGAGAGTCCTGATAGATGGGCTGCGGATGCAGCCGACGCCTGGCCCCGAGGACTTGAAGGAATGACTGGTTCGATAGCCGAGACCAAAGCGCCAGTCCGTGGTTGTGCTCCAGCGTAAAGCCGTCGGCACACGGGCCGTGCATCCGAACGTAGAGCGTTGAGCGTGCCGAGTTTCTGACGTCATAGCGTTGAATAGCACGTTCGGGGGTCTTTACGAACGTGCAGAGCAATATCTGGCATGTCAGACATTCTGAGCGTGCGTCTGAGAGTTGACCAATGAGATGGCACAACACCACCTACGTCACACGCACGTCGTCTCCCTTCAGTACACAGTTGATAGGCGCCATATTGGCATTTATTTCAAGTCTATATGTATATATGCCGTTTCTGAGCACCAGCAAATTGAGAATCACTGGAAAACCCGTTGTTAGCTGCGTGATTCGTTCCAATAAAATAATGAGAAACATGATATTCGTGGCTAAAGAATTACTGTAACTTGTGTATTATGAGAGTAGGCTATTTGAAGGCAGTGACACACTGAAGATCCACCCAAAACGCATTGTTCTTGGTACAGTTTGTTATAATTGTATTTCTATTAGTAACATAATTATCTACGATTAACGTTTTCAGTAAGGGGTAACATAATATGATTAAGTACAACAAGCATGTTGTTGATATAGCATTATGGGTAGCGTCTCTGTCCGATAATGAGTTTTTGTTGAGGCAGCAGTTCGCGTCTTAACATTTCCAAATTTCTTTTCCTAACATTCCCATTTTTATTAGGTTATGTAAATATTAGTTCATCTTTTTTTCAGGAGTGACTTTGTTCGATTGGCTTAATCTACAGGACAGCTTGCGCTACTTGTGTAAAGACATTTTTCTCCTTTTTCTTTTACGCTTCGTAATTCACATGTTGCAAAGATTCTGCTACTGGGTAGGAACAGTGATCAAGTAAGACTGAGCTAGGGGTTTTACTAAAATATTGGAATGATGAAATAATGTTTATCTTATGCGGAGAAGAATTCCAGATTTGTACCGCACTGTTTCTAATGGAACTTTTGTAAGCCTGTGTCCTTATTGATTGGACATGGTACTTTCCTTTTCGTGGACGATGGAGGAAATGTGTGTTTCAGTAGAGCTAACGTGGTAACATTACGCTCGCCCGTTGAGTAAACAGTGTGATTTACGAACTAGAAACATCCCTCAAACTGTCGCAGGAGTGCGTTGCGATCGCGTATACCACGTTGGGGCGCACGTACCGTGTGCGCAAGTAGCATCGTTCCTGAGCGTTCAGCAGCACGTCGAACTTGGCACGCTCAACGTTAACGTTCGACAGCACGGCCCGTGTGCCGCCGACGGCTTAAGCACTGACGCTGCGTACGGGCACGACACGTGCTGCTAGCGGGCACGCGACATCACGTGCGATAATAAAGCGGACGACCATTGTGCCGTGGTCGTGGAGGTGCGCTGTCTTGACAGCGGACCTGATGCCTCTGCTGGCTGCTGCCAGACACTTCGTGGACCATAACTGGGTGTGTTTTTCTTTTTCCGGAACAATTATCAACATCCAAGACGAGCGCGGATCGATGCTTGGTTTGCGGACGCTTGTACTCGTTATGATAGACGGTATTCTTAGCATTGGCCCCTTCGAGACCCGAGAGTGTTGTAGATTTATTGTTTTGTAGCAGGGATACGGCCAGGAGCGATTCTAGAAGTCGATTTAGAATGGGGGAAGGGGGGACCCTAAAGGGGGTGGGGGTTGGGTGGTGGAGTGGGTTTTGGGGAATGAAATATTGCTTAAAAAGGAAAAGGAGAGTTGGGGTCCACTAAAGACAAATTGGTAAAATTTGGTGTTGCTTATAGTAGTTTTTGGTACCTGTTTTGGAGTTAAGGTTAAAAAAGTGTATTAATAAATAATGATACGCCAATTTTAAGTTAAATGATATTTATTGACGTCGGTTTTAGTAGGGTTTTGGAGCATATACTGTATTCAAACATTACGGATCACCTCAAAGGGAACGATCTATTGATACGTAATCAGCATGGTTTCAGAAAACATCGTTCTTGTGCAACGCAGCTAACTCTTTATTCGCACGAAGTAATGGCCGCTATCGACAGGGGATCTCAAGTCGATTTCGTATTTCTAGATTTCCTGAAAGCTTTTGACACCGTTCCGCACAAGCAACTTCTAATCAAGCTGCGGTCCAATGGGGTATCGTCTCAGTTGTGCGACTGGATTCGTGATTTCCTGTCACGAAGGTCGCAGTTCGTAGTAATAGACGTTAAATCATCGTGTAAAACTGAAGTGATATCAGGTGTTCCCCACGGAAGCATCCTGGGACCTCAGGTGTTCCTAATATATGTAAATGGCCTGGGTGACAATCTGAGCAGTTCTCTTAGGTCATCCGAAGCCCAGTATCAGTTGCAAAGCGATTTAGAAAAGATTGTTGTATGATGCGGCTGGTGGCAGTTGACGCTAAATATCGAAAAGTGTGAGGTGATCCACATGAGTTCCAAAAGAAATCCTGGGTGTTAAAATTACGAATAACTACAGGTGGAAAGACCACATAGATAATATTGTAGGGAAGGCGAGCCAAAGGTTGCGTTTCATTGGCAGGACACTTAGAAGATGCAACAAGCCCACTAAAGAGACAGCTTACACTACACTCGTTCGTCCTCTGTTAGAATATTGCTGCGCGGTGTGGGATCCTTACCAGATGGGATTGACGGAGGACATCGAAAGGGTGCAAAAAAAAGGGCAGCCCGTTTTGTATTATCACGTAACAGAGGAGAGAGTGTGGCAGATAAGATACACGAGTTGGGATGGAATTCATTAAAGCAAAGAGGTTTTCCGTCGCGGTGAGATCTATTTACGAATATTTCAGTCACCAACTTTCTCTTCCGAATGCTAAAATATTTTGTTGAGCTCAACCTACGTAGGTAGGAATGATCATCAAAATAAAATAAGAGAAATCAGAGCTCGAACAGAAAGGTTTTGGTGTTCGTTTTTCCCACGCGCTGTTCGGGAGTGGAATGGTAGAGAGATAGAATGATTGTGGTTCGATGAACCCTCTGCCAAGCACTTAAATGTGAAATGCAGAGTAATCATGTAGATGTAGGAAGTAAGCTACTCGTATTTTCCACTCTTATTCTTTCGTTAAAATGAGTTTGCAAAACATTGCAACCTATGTTGCTACATAACTACATAAGAATGATTGAATCTCTTGAGGTAATGTATTCGCTGATTTCTGAAGTCATTTTATTCAGTTTAATATAACAGTCCATGGAGTGAGAGGGTATAGCCACCATAGACCCCCCATCCCTTTCCCACCGCCAGTGGACACAGCAATGTGATCCCGAACAAGGCGAACAGCGATATTGAGGAAAAGCAAACAGCAGTCTCGATTCCATTCCATCCTGTTGCCACCGAATTCCGACATGGGATTGCAGATGTCTAGTGCATCTTACACGACGCATAACGAATCCTCTTACACAACATTAAAATGGTATTTCTGCACGAAGAACCAGTTAGGTGTTGAATATGGATGGCATTACTCCTACCGAAATGTGCGACTGCACTGAAATGATCATCATTCTCATATCAAAGTTTTTAGTATACTGTGTGCCAATTAGACTTTTGTTGCGTCCAATTTTTATGACGTTCTAATTTTACCGTTCAGCAGCTTGTTCTGAACCGTTATGTGACTGAAGTACTGGTTAATGTTATCCAACCCATCGACAGTGACGCTACTACAATTATACTCATTGGAGAAACTCCTCCATCGGGAACACGTGGGGCGTCCCAAAGCCTTACTGTCCAATGTATGGTGGTGGTAGAGGATATGATCACTTAATAATTTTGAAAGCCTTCACTAGTGCTGGTTCTTCGCTACTTAAATCCGCCTGCTTAGCTGGGTGGTAACGTGCTCGCCTCCCATGCAAGTGGGCCCGGGTTCGATTCCCGGCCGGGTTGGAGATATTGTGGCACTGGGTGTTGTGTTGTGCTCATAATCGTTTCATCCTCATTATCGGCGTGCCAGTCGCCCATTGTGGCGTCGAATACAAAAAGACTTGCACTTGGCGGCCGAACTTTCCCGAATAAGGGCCTCCTGGCCAACGATGCCATACGCTAATTTCCATTTTTGCTACTTAAGGGCGAATATACACAATGTGATCCTATGTGACAGTGAAGTGGAAACGTGAAGGGACACGTAAAGCACAAAAGCGTACAGGCCGACCTTGTGTGTTGACTCACAACAACCTTAGCCTGTTGAAGAGGGTTTAATGTGCAATAGGCAGACATCTATTCAGACCATCACACAGGAGTTCCAAACTGCATCAGGATGCAATGCAAGTACTCTGAAAGTTGGCGGGAGGTAAGAAAACTTGGATCTCATGGTAGAGCAGCTGCTCATACGCCACACATCTCACCAATGAATGCCAAAAGACGCCTCTCATGTTGTAAGGAGCGTAAACATTGGACGATTCAACAGTGGGAAAACGTTTTGTGGAGTGACGAATGACTGTACACAATGTGGCGATCAGATGGCAGGGTGTGTGTATGGCGAAGCCCCGGCGAACGTGTGTACTGCCAACAGTAAAATTCGGAGGCGATGTTGTTATGGTGTGGTCGTGTTTCTCATGGAGGGGGCTGGCACCCCATGTTGTGTTGCCTGGCACTATCAAAGCACGGCCCTACATTGATGTTTTAAGCACATTCTTGCTTCCCACTGTTGAAGGACAATTCGGAGATGGCGATTGCATCTCTCAGCATGATCGAGCACCTGTTCAAAATGCATGGCTTGTGGCGGAGTGATTAGACGACAATAACATCCCTGTAATGGACTAGCCAGCACAGAGTGCTGACCTGAATCCTACAGAACACCTATGAGAAGTTTTGGAACGCCGACTTCGTGCCAAGCGTCGCCGACCGACATCGACACCTCTCCTCAGTGCAGCACTCCTTGAAGAATGGGCTGCCATTCCCCAAGGAGACTTCCGGCACCTGATTGTACGTATGTCTGCGAGGGAGGAAGCTGTCATCAAGGATAGAGATGGACAAACACCATATTTAATTCCAGAATTACCGATGGAGGGCGCTACGAACTGGTAAGTCATTTTCAGCCAGTTGTCCGGATACTTTTGATCTCATGGTGTAAGTCTGTAAGGTCGTTAATACATACAGAAGAAACAGAGGACAGTATTTTACTGGCAGATGGTGACACTGGTTTTCACAGAAACGACTTATACAATCTGTAACGACTGAAGCAGAAAATAAGTATACCTTACATAGGATTTTCAAAGGAATAAGTCTGTGCAGTTTCATGTCAGGAGGCTCAGTGGATGATGATACTTTTGCCGTGAGAAAGAGGAAACTAGTAAGGCAGAGAGAAACTGTGATGAGCAGCTGTAGCACAGAGGTAGTGAAATGAACCATTGCCTATTAGCGACTTTGGTTCTTTAGATGTATGCAGAATTAAGAATGAGTCATAGTATTCGACCGGCAACGGCCCTGCCGCCCCGTCAGATCATCGAAGGTAAGCGCTGTCGGGTGTGTCCCACACTTGGATGGGTGACCGTCCGGGCCGCCATACGCTGTTGCCGTTTTTCGGGGCGCAGTTAGCCTCGTGATGCCAGTTGAGGAGCTACTCGACCGAATAGTAGCGGCTCCGGTCAAAGACAACCATCTTAACGACCGGGAGAGCGTTGTGTTGACCAAACGCCCCTCCTATCCGCATCCTCAGATGAGGATGACACGGCGGTCGGATGATCCCGATGGGCCACTTGTGGCCTGAAGACGGAGTGCATAGTATTGAGCCCTCTACCCTAATGAGACAATACCCTCCAGCCTTTCCCTGTGGCTTCGTTCAGTTGTTTAGATATTTAATTACATTCCTTTTTGTGTTCACTTGTCTAATTGGCGACGCCATTGGTATCCTTTCAGTTCATCTCTTATTCTCTTTTTTACCAGGACTATGATTACTCACTTTTGCATGTCCAGCATTTCATGTCTCATGTCTTATAGACGCTCAGCTCTGTCCTCATTGCAATTTTAAGTCTGTCTTTATGTCACTGAGTTTTACGGGTAAGGAGAAGTTTAAAAAATCGTACGAATGTTTGTCTATAAAAGAAAATTGTTTTGAAAATTTACTGTTTCGTTACTTATATTGTTTATTATCGTTTGCATTACTTAGAGTGCTTGCCAAACTAATATTCAATAATCAGAAGGATCTTTTCTTTTCCAGGAACGACCATATATGATTTCCTTCAAGTATTTTGTTATTTGTTAAGGAAGCTATCATTCTGGTAAAATCGAAGAAACAGTAGCTCGCCTGTTCACAAAGTGATGCAATAATAGTGCTCAGACGCTACAGCGTTTTTTGCCAACTATTTGTGAAGTTCGCAATCTGTGAAAATCGCCCAGGGAGAGGATTTGCACTCCCAAAAGGAAGATGCTTCAGCAGCTTTCAGAGTATTTAATATTTATTCTTCTGGAGTAACAATTAAGTAATGACTATTAATATCTGTACCTTACAGCTGGTCAAAATCGATCCAAATATTTCTTTTTTCCATTTCGTCGGGATGTAATGACCAGTATATGTGCAACAGATGCGTACATATGAACTGTGTTACAACAAGTCTTCAGAACTTGCAGCAATGTGCAAGACTCAGACGCTACAGCGTTATCCAAAAGCTATTTGGAATCATACAGCCTGTGAGAAATCTTCCAGTACAGCTACAAAGAAGCATCCTTGCAACTCCGAAACGGAAACTGCATAAGCAGCTTTCAGAATGTGTAGTTAGTATTATTCCTAAGTTGTGCTTATAAAACTTATTGATACCTTTATTATATCGTTATAATTTTAATAGTACAAATATTCTTTATTTATTATTAATAATAAATATTTTTATGTTTACCGGTACTTTCACTTTAATTATTGGTTTAGTTATTGGTTTTAGTTGGTGTAGCTTAGTTCCTTTTATCCTTACTCTCCTGAAAACGTGGAAAATATAAATATTTCTTTTTAAATACCACAGGAGACCGAGAGATGTATTCCGCAGCGGCGATCTCGGGGAAATTCCTAGCCGCTATCTGCTCCCCCTCATATCTCTGAAACGTTTACTCGCTACGCAGATCGTTCGGCAAAACTGTGCGTTATGTTGTTTGTTTAGTCTAGATGATAGGTCCAACAATTTAGCAAGTTACGTTTCATTAATTGGGAGATAATTTCTCGACGAATTATGACCGTAAAAAACCGTAGGAAACGAATTATGACCGTAGAAAATGCAGGTTCGCACTATCGTAACGAACTTCATCTCCCAGCGATCTACTTCTCGTAATATCTGTACCGTGATAATTAACTAATTTCGGTATGGAGATATAGATATACACACCTTAAATACTTGATGTTAGTTATTCCATTTTATTTTGCGCCAAAAACTATTTGAAGATTATTGTTATCTTTGATACTTTTTTGTGACTTTTGGCGCGGAAGCGTACAGAGTAGTCAAGTTTTTGTGTTGAATATGAACAGTCTTGACTTTGTCTTTTAAATGAAAAGATGAGTCTGAGTTGTGGACAATGAAAAATGTTGTGAGTTTTATTAAGAGCAGTAACGGCTGCGAAATTGTATGATGAAATAATGTTTTGAACGTGCAAAAGTAGAAAAAGTTTAATAAATGTTAATTTCTGTGAAAAGTGAATGTCAAGAATTATTTTCAAGTGACCATTGTTTAAAAATGTATGAAGTACATTGCAATGAAAAACATAAATCATCAAATTAATCCTGAAAGATTGTCTTCGTAAGTTGTTCAAGTCGGCGTAATTAACATCCGACTGCGTTTCGGAACAACAGCGATAGTCACGCTACCTAGACAACATTTTTAATTACGAGCCAAAGCCACAGCGAGATTGTCGTTGGATTGCAAATACAAGATAAGTGATATTATTGTTAATTTTTTCCAGTGACTGTAATCAATTGACGTAGCAATACCTGCGACATTAAAGGCCATTTAGCTGTGTAATAAAAAGATCATACTTTCAGTGCGCGACGGGATAATTTTTGAACTAATTAACTGTTAGTGGAGGTATTGTTATAACACAGAGTCCCTAAAACAAAATCTTTGTTTCGGTAAAAATGGAAATGCCGTATGGCTAGGGTCTCCCGTCGGGTAGACCGTTCGCCTGGTGCAAGTCTTTGGAGTTGACGCCACTTCGGCGACTTGCGTGTCGATGGGGATGAAATGATGATGAAAGACACACAACACCCAGTCATCACGAGGCAGGGAATCGAACCCGGGACCCCGTCCGCGGGAAGCGAGAACGCTGCCGCAAGACCACGAGCTGCGGACTTTGTTTCGGTAAGAGACAGAGATGCGTTCGTATCACGGCACGTCCGATTCGTCGCACCCAATTAAAAATTTTGCCTTACATTAATAAACCATGTTGCTCATCTTGAGGGCGAATTTTTTTCCTTAGACACTTCGGGGCCAAAATTACAATACATAAAATGACTACTGTTTCACTATAGCATTTGTGGGATGTGGTTGCAGCGATTGACAACTTTATTCGCTTATGCAATCTGAGTAACTTTCATAATCACTCGCTACTGTCCATAAGGTTAAAAAATTTGACATGAACTTTTTAATCACAATAGCCTCCCCATTCTGGCGATGTTTCCTAAAGGAAAACATGGAAAACCAGGAACAAGGCTAATTTAATCTTATGTTCCACCCAGCAATTTACAAAATTTATTTAAAATTTTACCTGACAGATCTGAAAGCATCTCGCATTGGTGGAATCAGGTATAAACAAATGTGAAGATATCTTGGTAGCGTCGTCAGCACGTCTCGTGGAAGGTGCAGGGAAGGTGTGGAGAGAGACGGAGGATGACCGTCCTGCTACTGTGTGTGGGATGGTAGACGTGATTAGGAACAAGGTCGATCCTCGGGTACAAGAAAGGCAGGATCAGACCCTCAAATCGCCATTCACAGGAGGGGGACGTGTGAACATGTAACATACCCAGGAACAAGTAACAGTGCTAATCATAACTAATGGAAAAACGCTCTCCATTGTCACGCTACTGGTATGAATTCAGAGATTTGGAAGAAGTAGACCCAAATTCATTACCCATAATTCGCGTAATATTTCGTCACATTTACCAATTTTTGTCTTTATATAGTCAATTATGAATATCGGAGTACCACATCCACACACTCACGTGGGTGGTGTGACATGGACCAAGGCAAACTGGAGCCATGACAAGGCTACGACGAGGCAAACTGCCAAGTTCGCCCGACTTTCGACAGAGACGTTGGAGGAAGTTCCTACTCGACTATCAGTTATTAAATTGACGGAGAAAGCTATAGATGACGCAACTACTTATGTGTTAGCAAGATATCATAATTTTGCTCCTACACTTGTTTCACCACAACTAGTGGACTTTGTCAGTACCATCGAAGAAACTGAGCGCCGCCTTACTACAAATGAAGCTGAGGACGTACGTCGGCATTGGCGTGTGTTGACAAGAGCTACTCCGTCGACGGCCATCTCGCCCATGGAGATGGCAGCCCTCCGGAACTTGCGAGCAGACGCGGATACAGTGATACTTAAATAGGACAAAGGTAATGCTACTGTTTCAAGCTACGAGAGGACTACATTAATATCAATGTTCTTTTAAGCGACCCAACATGTTGCAAAACCGATAAGGACCCTACTAACCTAGTGGCGCGGAAAACAGCAGAACTTCTAACAGTTTCATACCAAAGAAGGTAATTACGAGACTGAAACGAAATAGTTCAGCTCCAGCTGGGCCATATGGATTGCCTACGATCCACAAAGATAACGTACCATAACATCCAATTGTGACTAATAATGGAGCAGTCACCTATACGACTTAGCAAAGTAAGTGGAGACTCTGCTCAAACCAATGGCAGGAAAAGGCCCAACTTCACATAAAGAATTCTAAAGATTTCATCAGCAGCAAAATAATGGCTTGTAGGTCACTTCTGATGTGGTTTCAATTTTTACAAATACATCTCTTTTGGACTCACTACATCTCATTGGCAATAGGTTTGGAGCCGACATTACGACGCTGTTTGAGACCACCCTCTCCTCTGCATATTTCTTATTTAACAACGAGTTTTATGAGGAATCAGACGGTGTCATCATGGTGTTTTATGGAAGATCTCGAGGAGCGAGCACTCGCCTCAGCCACTTTTAAACCAAGAGTATTTTGGCGATATGTTGTTGATACTTTTATAGTATGGCCTCATATTTTGGATCGTGTGCGAGAGTTCCTACATCTGAACTCCATATACGAAAGCATAAAATTTACCATGGAGATGGAGAAGGTCGGTTGCTTGCCGTCTTCAGACGTCTTGGTGCGACGTAAGTGCTATGGCATACTTGGTCATTCAGTATATAGGAAGTCCACTCATACACACCTTTCCTTGTAAGCCACTAGTTGCCACCATCCGGCACAAACGATGGGTGTTGTGAACACCTTGATTCGACTGTATTTCTGAGGAATGGGTATTCGTCCCAGCAAGTGGAGAGAGCTTTGCAGACGTATAAGCGACAGACCAAAGGTGGGTAGGAGGCCTTTAAAACGAATAACTATTAACCGTATATTGGTAATATTTCAGCGCAAATAGGCAGAATAGGCAGAAATAATGTAAAATAAATGTAATCTTTCGACCTCCTGCAAACATTTCGTAGCTGTTGGTATCTGTTAAAAACCAAGAGCTGCGCAAGGAAGATGTTTGCAGGGTTCCGTGTGAAAACGGCAAATCTTGTGTAGGGCAAACGACGCGTGCTGCGCAGGATCGCACTGTAGAACATCAGGCGCATACTCCGCTCCTTCAGCGTTATAAGTCTGCAGTCGCCGAACACTGTATTCCCACCGATTATGTAATGAATTATAGTGAGACAAAAATTGTGGCCATACGTCTAACTTCAGGAGCTCTCTTATTAATGAATCCGTGGAAATACGACTGTCTGACAGTGTGTCTTCTATTAAACGAGATGGCGGTTTTCAATTAAATTCGGCATGGAATCCAGTCGTTGAAAACCTTCGTGTCCTCCGTGGGCGGCGTAGTTCTGTGATGGAACGGCGGGAAGACAATCGCGTTGATACCGGTACTGCGAGTTTTCACCACAGAGGGCGCGCCGCGCAGCAGAATCGAACGCACTCAAGTACCGCAGGCGCGAGCGCAAGTGAATCCACCACGCATATGCCTGCGGGACCTTAAATAACAGAGCTCAGTGCGTTTCCGCAAGTATTACCTGAAGGTGACCAGAAGAGTCTACGCCAGAATATTGTGGCAGAAAGTTACAGTAATCTGGCAGTTCTCCCGAAACATTGTGCCTCCTGCGTGTAAGTACATTGACCATCTATTAGAACTCGTAGCCGGCCGAGATGGCCGAGCGGTTTTAGGCGCTACAGTCTGGAACCGCGTGACCGCTGCGTTCGCAGGTTCGAATCCTGCCTGGGGCATGGATGTGTGTGATGTCCTTGGGATAGTTGGCTTGAAGTAGTTCTACGTTCTATAGGACTGATCACCTCAGAGTCATTTGAACCATTATTAGTACTCGCATAATAGGCTATGTAATGTCTTCCATAACTCAGTGCTGATGGTCTTGAAGACTGCGACCGAAATGGGGCCAACCAGCGATGGGCGGCTGATTAAATCAGCGTTGAGAGGGAGCGCTGAACTCTGTCTTCCTAGCGGCGCGGTGTTGCCCGCTCTTTTTATTGGCGCGCAGGTCACCGCCCTCTTGATTCCTTTTCCTGACCCTCCGATGGTCAGTCTGCTGTCGGCACTTTAGGATTGCACATTTCTACCCTTCCCTCCCGCTCCCCGCGCACACCTTTGTCATGTAGACAAGAATATTGATGACGTGCGAAAGCTGTGGGCCGCAACTGGGACAGAGGCCGAGCCCCTGGGCGCGTCCCGACATCCGTCTTGCACTCCGGGTTGAACGTCGATCGGAGAACCACGAAAAGGCGCCCACCCTCTTCCTGAGCGTTCTCGACGATAAACGGTGGTGGTGGGGGGGGGGGGGAGGCAGATAGCGGCGGCGGCGATGACGACGAGAACGACGGCGCTATGTCCACGGCGAGCGCCGGAACGAACGCCGAGAAGTTGAGCTGCTGTAGCGGCGAAGACGATGACTCCACCTGCGTCAGTTCCACAGGCGGTGCCGAAGAGTTACTTGGACGTGGCCCTACCGGTCGCAAGATCCCGTTAGAAAACGAATCTGGGGACAGAAAATCTGTGGAAAAATCACGCAAGTGACAAGCATGAATCTGGCTCTGATGGTGGCGCAGCAACCCAGCAAGACCTTGAATTAAATTCATGCAAGCCCCGAAATTTCGAAGAATCGTTCCCCTTCCAGCGTCTGGTGCGACAGAAAACAGTGAAAGGATTTGAATCATTAGGCGGAAAGCGATACTTGCGGGAGGTGCCGTTTGCGGCGGCGGGTGCAGCAATTGGAGCAGCCGGCGGTGGCGCCGGCCGTGCAGAAGCTCGGCCGACGATGGACCGTTGTGGGACTGGGAGCGGTACGTCGTGAGGAAGAGCAGCAGCTCTTGCTCCCGTGTGTGTGAGGCAGGTAGTTAGGTCACGTGTTGCTTGAGCGTACGCACAAATCGTTTAGCTTCACCGCTCGACTGCGACTGAGGATGATACGGGAGCACTGGTAGGATGAGTGATGCCATTGGCTGTGCAAAAGTGTTCAAAGTCCAGAGACGTAAACTGTGGTCCGCTTTCCGTAACCAACACTTAAGGCAAGCTACTCAAGCTAAAAATTAGACGACAAAGCCTGAATGGTTCTACGGAACGTAGTCGTGTTCATGGGCACTGCAAACGGATATTTCCTAAAACAGTCTGCAACAATAAACCGACGAGTGTTCCAGAAGGGCCAACAAAGTCAATACGCACTCGTTGCCACGGTGACTGAGACTTTGGCCAAACTGAAAGCGTTTGCGACAGGGCCGATAGAGTCTCAGCGCAAGCTGTCACCTGTTCAATGTGGGCGTCTATACCGAACCAAGTACAGTGCCGACGCACTAACTGATTTGTGCGTACATTTCGCCAATGTCCTTTGTGAAGCAATCGCAACAACACTTTAGGAGCAAGCACACACGATTGTGCAGAATCACTTTGCAATGAAACCTCACCATGGTGGATGAAGAGGCTGTGCCAATGAGCAAAATATCAGCGAAGAAAAGATTTCTGAATGTTTTTCACTGAACGAGGCCAAGCAGTAATGATGTAGTGCAACAAAAGCTTGAAGTCAAGGGCTTCTTCTGTGGCCTGTACACGTTTGCTATAGTTCGGTGGAAAAGTCTGTAAGAGTTCAGTGTCGGTGTCCTGCACATCGATCTGACAACAAGATGCGGCATTACGTTTTAATTCAGACACAGGACCAATAGGAAGGCGAGAAAGGGCGTCAGTATTTGCATTTTGCATGCTTCGATGTGGCCTATGCAATATTTCGTATTGATAGTGTGACAATAACTAAGTCCAACTTAGCACCTTCTGAGACGTGCAAGATGGAACAGGATAACAGAAGTGTCCCATTCCATCCATCTGCTTTGACACATGTCGTCAATAATATGACGAAAATGGCCATTCTCAGCGTCTCCAATATTACACCTATGAGGTCACTACGTACACACGCCAACTAACACGAAAATAAAAATAAATAAGACAGTAACATCTAGCCGGCCGATGTGTCCGAGCGCTTCTAGGTGCTTCAGTCTGGAACCGTGCGACCGCTACGGTCGCAGGTTCGAATCCTGCCTCTGGCATCGATGTGTGTGTTGTCCTTAGGTTAGTTAGGTTTAAGTAGTTCTAAGTTCTAGGGGACTGATGACCTCAGATGTCATAGTACTCAGAGCCATTTAAACCATTTGAATAACATCTACTTCGAAAAATACAATCAAACTTACGGGACAACCACGGATATTGGATTTTTAGGGTAGCGACAACCTAACTAAACAGTAAAACTAGCACACCGGGAACCCAAGCACACAAAATCACCAACAAAAAAATGAAATAACAACATTCCGCTACATCAACAATATCCACAGACATCGGAAACTTCTCTTGACCTTTGCACCGCAACGGAAACTCTGGATACCATCAGAACTACGAAGATGGGAACAGGACATTTCCTTTGACCTGTATAGGCCAATCACAGCCGACGATACCAAAACAGTAATACCTACAACTAAAACCACGAAATCTGGAATCGTACATTTCCCTTGACCACAAAAATCGATACCAAAATACCAACCAAAACTAATCGAGGACCTATAGCAGAAACAGCACATCAGCAAAACAATCTCTCTCGCGGCCAACCTAGATTTTTCGAGCCAGATAGCACGACTAATGGAGCGCTAGATGTTACCACGCTTACGTAGCCACATGTACCCGTCCATGATCCGAGACGTCGGAACTGCGGTTGGCCTCATGTTATCGCAGCAAATACTAAACTTCACAATCTCAGCGATTAGTCCAAATAACTGGAGGAATTTAATAACGGACAACATGTCCTCTCCCATCTCCGACCGCAACACAGCACTGTTATATTTCATCGTCATATACATATCTAACAACAGAAGCCACACAGTAATTTAAATGTCTTACCGCACCATAAAAAGCAAACCAATAACGCCTAACGGAAACACCAAACTCATAAACAAAAAAAAAAAAAAATGATAACTCACTGAAACAGACTTTCAATCTTAACGTCCAGAACTACAAACATTACCAACAACTTCACATATCCAACACCAAAGCTAAAATGAACGCAATACAACACATTACACTCAGCACTTACACACACACGGGCCACCATCAGACAAAACAAGACGACATCAACAGACACAATCAACTCATAAACTTCGCGCTGTCACACACCACAACACCCTTACGTCAGGGGTCAAAGCAGCCGGGCGGAATCGGACGCTACCGTTGACCCAAGTCCTGACAAATTAGATAAAGGTGAAACTTTGTCACGCCATAGATAATAGAGAGCGCTTCCTTCTCGACTGGGGAATAGTTCAATTGAGCATTGTCAAGAACCTGGAAGCGAAATCAATCGGCTCGTCCTGTGAACCAAATCTGTGCGAGAGCACAGCTCCTATTCTAGTGCTAAAACCACTGTCTTAGCGGGAAGCAAACGAACAAGGCATCTGTTACTCAACAAGGCATTGGTTAGTACCTGGGTTGCATCCCGACACTCTTCGGTCAAAAAAAAAAAAAAAAAAAAAAAAAAAAAAAAAAAAAAAAAAAAAAAAAAAAGAGGCACAATCTTCCGGCGTAAACGATGTAACGAAGCCGCGATCTGGGTTGCCTTGGGTATAACCCGGGTATAGTATGTCAACTTCCCGCGAACTGACCGCAACATGTGGCCAACAAATCTGATTGAAGGGGATGAACACCTTGGCTATTAAGAACATGGTGTAAGCACTGAATTTTAGTCTGAAAAAGTCACATTTGTCCAGGTGACACTTCAAACCTGCTACTGGAAGCACTTGAAAAATCGCACGGAGGTTACCGATATGCTCTTCCAGTGTACGGCCTGGCAATAAGCTACCACAAGAACATAAAAATCTTAGCAGTAGCTCAAACTCTTTTAAGTCTAAACTGAAGAGTTTCCTCTGGGCTCACTCCTTACATTCTGTCGAGGAGGTCTTGGAAGAGCTAAAAAATTAAACAAATTCCTGTGTTACATTGTGGATTTTGTTTATTTAAACTTACGACTTGTCGCCTGAATATGTTACTTATATTTCATTTTATATGTTTCTACAATCGTGTTATAATTTCATGTATTGACTCGTTCCATGAGCACGGAGACTTCTCCTTCATTTGGTCCTACTGAACAATCAATAAATAAATAAGTAAATAACACAATATGGTCCAAATAATTTGAACACATGCTTTTGGATTCCTGCTATCGGCCATCGCAACTTCTCTCCTTCCATGTTAGTGTCAGTGGTGATTCCCACAGTAACCGCTACAACATACACGACATCATTTTCTGTTTGTTCCCAGATTTATTGGCAGTATGACATACAAGGAGACTACACATCAAAAAAATCGATCTGGATTGACGTATCGTGGGTACAGCCACTGATGTCTATAAAACGACAGTTAAAAGTATTTTCTCCATATTATTAGAATTGTCCATAAATATACGTGTAATAGGATTTTATGAATTTTATTGAGGCTAATGAATTGTTGGTGAATTATAGTAACATGGTTAGGTTAGTGTTGTTTAACGTCGCGTTGACAATGAGGTTATTAGAGACGGAGTGCAAGCTCTGGTTAGAGAAGGATTGGGAAGGAAATCGGCCGTGCCCTTTCAAAGGAACCATCCCGGCATTTGCCTGAAACGATTTAGGGAAATCATGGAAAACCTAAATCAGGATGGCTGGAGACGGGATTGAACCGTCGTCCTCCCGAATGCGAGTCCAGTGTGCTAACCACTGCGCCATCTCGCACGGTGTAGCAACATGTTTCAGACAATCAGTAATTTGATATAAATATATTTTTACGTCAAAACTTTATGAATTGTCTTCTGTTAACAGTTGCATCGGTTTATCTGTTAATTACATTTCATTACTGAATACCTCTCAGTGCTAACATGTTTTCGACAATACTAGAGCAAATATTTAACAAATACCTATTACTATTTCTTTTTTCTATGCTGTTTTGAAAAACTGCAGCCTAGCTGTTCGTTTGCAATCAGATTAACCTGACGACATTTACAGTACGAAATCTGCCTGAGATGTCTGAGATTTACTCAGTGAGTTGAGTCATTACATTCTAGTTATTCCTTTTACATTAATATTGTGAGTTTAAATCATCGACAGCCAAATAGAGGCTGACCTGGAAACGATGTGTTCTTAATAAGTTGTTCTGCTTTGTTACATTACACTGTGATGACTGTTTACCGTAACATAGGTGAAACATTTGGATCTGAACTACTACTGTATAACCGTTCAAAATCAAAACAGGAGTTCAACAAGGAGACGGACTCTTCCTAATTCTCTTTAACTTGGTTTTAGATGAAACAGTAAAAACATGGGTAAGCACATTAAAGACAGAGGCACTACGCTTATAAGCATGGGCCAAGGAAAGAACAAATTTGAAGTGAAATGTTTAGCCTTGCAGATGATATGGCACTGATAACTGAAAACCAAACAGACGTAACAGTTATGCTTGATCTGTTACATGAGATTGCTGAGAAGACGGGCCTAAAAATATCCTATGAAAAACCGAGTATATAGAACACAAACATAATGAAGAAAAGTTTATGAAAACAAACTATGTAAAAATTAAGAGGGTTGATAGATTCAAATACTGGGGGAGTGGATCCAAGCCAATGGGCTGGATAACACAACAAATAAAGAAAGAATAAAAAAAGCTAGAATATGCATATAAATTAACACAAAGCTACTACAATAAGAAATCAGTATCCACACAAGCGAAGATTAAACATTATAATTCATTTATTAGGACACAAGCAACGTATGGAACAGAGTGCCTAACATTGAATAAGAAAGGCGAATTAAGATAACTAGAAAAAAAGAGAAAAATACTAACAAAAATTCTAGCTCCTGAGAAAAACAAGGAAAATAGGTGGATTAAAAGAAGAAATAAAGACTTATAAAAAAAAATACAGAAAGGGTCACAGATACAATGAGGAAGAGACGGCTAAAATTTTGTGGACTTTTAAAAATAATGGAAGAAACATGGATTACAAAGAAAATTTTTAATTAAGTTTGTAAGCTGAAAACAAACTGTAGGATGGATAGAAGCAGTAAAGAAAGACGTCAGCAAAATAGGTGTTACAGAAGAAATAATACGTAACAGGAATCACTTGAGGCTACTGATAGAATACGTACATTATGAAGAAGATGAGCCAAAACCTCGAGCCAAGAGAGTGTGGACAGATGAACAGGGGTGAGCAGAGACGAGCAGTTGGCGAGAAAATGAAGAAGTGCTCTGAAGAACGGAAGGAAAAGAAACACCATAAGTTTTAAGTTGTATGCGGTCCCTAGCTTTGACCAAGCTATCAAATATACATATAGCCCAGTGACATTCAGTTGCATTTCTGCATCTGAATAGAATATTGTTCTTTTGAGATAATATTTTCTGCACATTGTATTAGTATCACCTCTTGATTTCTCCTTTACTGCCCACCAAAGGGGACATTTATGATCTCCTTCTGCAACGACTGTCCCACTGGCGTAGCTCTTCACACCATCTCAAGCGTCATCAATGAGGATCTGCTCGGCCGTCGTTCCACTTTCTTCTGAAGTCCCTACGCAGTGTGCTAGGTGGATTGCCGGTAACACTTTCTAACTCATGGGTGATTCATTCCCCTGGTTTCATGTGATCTTTTGAAACCACCAGCCACAATGCTCAATAAAAACAATACCAATCACCGTTGCACAGGTTTATTTCTAGGGAACCGATTTCGACGTTACACTACGTCATCTTCAGGCCTGCTCCAATCCAGTAACCTTCGTTTTAAAAATATAGCAGTGCCTTTAACAGGTATCGTAAAAGCTACTACAAGCCTAAAGGAAGGCATTGCAATATTTGTAACACGAAGGTTACTGGACTGGACCAGTTTACGCCTGAACACGACGCATTGTAACGTAGAAACCGGTTGCCTGGAAATAAACTTATACAACAGCGATTGGTATTGTTTATACTGAACATTGAACGGCCGAAGTCCCGTATTCTACTAGAAGATGGGGTCACAGCCACAATGCTCATCACTCCATGTCCGACAGAAAGTGAGGTCCGCCTCGTATTGGTTTATCTGTAGTTGTTTCTACGCGTTTCCACCTGACTTTCGACATGGGCGACTTTGGAAGGGATTTCTTACTCAGATGACGTCCAATGACCTGTCCACGCTGAATGTCCCTGAGCTCTTTTGACCGACCCATTTTGCAGTCAGTGCTTACCTTCCGACGACACAATACTCACTATCTACCTTTATTCTGCCGGATCCACTTGTCATCTAATGGCCAATTCCGCATTACATTGGTGTGTCCACACATTTTAAACATCCACTGCACAACAGACTAAAGGATGCTCCGTAATTGCCTCCCATGGGAATATTTAAATTTGAAATTCGGATCAAAGATGCCTAGAGATTTCGTCTGCAATGGCGCAAAAATTAGGCGCATTGCGAAGATGCCATCGGAAAAGCGAGAGAAGGAAACATAGTAGGTGAATATGGATTGGAGCCAAGAAATGAATGAGGAAGCCGCCTGGTAGAATTTTGGACAGAGCATAACTTAATCATAGCTAATATTTGGTTCAAGAATCTTAAAAGAAGGTTGTATGCATGGAAGAAATGTGGAGAAACTAAAAGGTATCACATACATTATATATTGGTAAGACAGAGATTTAGGATCTAGGTTTTAAATTCTAGGCCATTTCCAGGGGCAGATATGGACTCTGGCCACAATCTATTGGTTATGAACTGTAGATTAAAACTGAAGAAATTGCTAAAAGGTGGGAATTTAAGGAGATGGGACCTGGATAAACTGACTAAACCAGACGTTGTACAGAGTTTCAGGGAGAGCATAAGGAAGCAATTGACAGGAGTGGGGGAAAGAAATACAGTAGAAGAAGAATGGGTAGGTTTTAGGGATGAAGTAGTGAAGGCAGCAGAGGATCAAGTAGCTAAAAAGACGAGGGCTTGTAGAAATTCTTGGGTAACAGAAGAAATATTGAATTTCATTGATGAAAGGAGAAAATATAAAAATGCAGTAAATGAAGCAGGCAAAAGGGAATACAAACGTCTCAAAAATGTTGGGAATGGCCAATTCCGCATTACATTGTGTGTCCACACATTTTAAACATCCACTGCAGAACAGACTAAAGGATCATTTTTTCGAAGCTCCGTAATTGTCTCCCATGGGAATATTTAAATTTGAAATTCGGATCAAAGATGCCTAGAAACTTCGTCTGCAATGGCGCAAAATTGAGTCCCATTGCGAAGACGCCATCAGGCTCAGGGACGCTTCAGATAGAAAAGTGTCGACATCTGCGAAAGAAAGGGTACAATTCAGAAGATCGTGTGACGCGTAAGAGGATTATTCGTATCATGTTGTCACTACATTACACCACTATTCTCCCCAACGCCACGATAGAAGTTTCACAAGCTGGGAGGGTCATCAGATCCCTCTTACCCACATTTCAGAATAAGGTCAGAGCGGCAACACACAGCGTTGAAATCTTGCGATTTTCATATGGTTGGCCAAGGAGAGGATTTCAGACACATCGCCGATCAGAATCGACTTGAAAAGGCTTTAGTGCCGCGCGACCACAAATTTTGCTCTCGTGTTTAGGTTGGTGCCACTACAAGCCGTTAAAACTATTCAACTAAATGCGAACGTGATATGAACCAGCACATGGTGATTACGGTTTTTCAGCGCTACTGTTTCACGTACTTCTGTGGTGCAGTCACAGAGCGTTGCGGCATTGACACATGCATGAATACAATGGCATGCAGATGCAGCCCCATAATGTCCTCAGAGAGAGGTTGAAACGTCCAGCGGTGTTACAAGTGTCAAAGTGTCAAAATTTGTCACGAGCGTCGTCCTGTTGATCTCACTGAGAATAGTCGTTTTCGATAGCGAAATTTCCAGGTATCAACGCTCCCCAAAAAAGTGTAGTTTCATTGACGCCCTTTATGAATCGTTCTGAGCTTTCTTCATTGCGATTCTGAGAGTAAGTGTGTCTGAAATCTTTTCCTTGGGCACCCATAAGAAAACTGCGTGATATTAACGGTGTTGTTGGCATTATAACCCCCATTGCAGACGTGTCAAATCAAGGGGTAAAATGTAGATGAGACGTCAGTGGTAGCGTTCAGTTTGGTGATGATGTGACACCATTAGCCCACCATACATGTCATTGGCGGCCGAAGACTTCTGGCATAATAAGTCACCTTCATTCTTGAAGAGTGGGTTGAAGTTTAAGAGATTAGGCAGGGGAAATCAATATGCAAAGAGCTCGAATATGGAAATACTAGCGAATGACGAGACCAGTTTCAAGTTTTCTAAACCTGTAGATACAGCAATGAGGAATATCTGTAGCTCATAGGAGTACAGTTGGCGATTGGTAAAGAAAGCTACAGCCTCAGGAGTCGTATGTAGACGTCATTTTGTCGCTGTACTATGGCTCTGCCATCTAACAGAACGTTTCGAAACTTCACCGTCGCGCAACCATCAAATGTGAAGCACTAACATAGAAGTTTTTCTGTGTATATTAACAGATTTTCTTTAAAAAAAATTGGGGCATTACTTATTGAACGACCGTGATATCATCCTAAAAATTTCGAAGACTGCAAGACTTGACATGTGTGAGAATTATCACGCAGTCAGCTTAACAGCTGATTCATCTAAGTAGCTGACAAGAATTATATACAGAAAAATGGAAAAGTAAATGGAGGACGTGTTAGATGACTATCAGTTTGGCTTCAGGAAAGGTAAAGGCTCCAGAGAAGCAATTCTGTGGCTGCGGTTGATAAAGGAAACAAGACTAAAGAAAAATCCAAGCAGGCTCATAGGCTTTGTCCACCTGAAAAATGCGTTCGACGACGTAAAATGGTGCCAGATGTTCGAAATCCTGAGGAAACTAAGGGTAAGCTGTAAGGTGGTACAGGTAATATACAATTATGTACAAGAGCCAAGAGGGAATAATAAGAGTGGACGAACAAGAAGAAAGTGCTCAGATTTAAAAGGGTGTAAGACAGGGATGTAGTCTTTCGTCCTTACTGTTCAATCTGTACATCGAAGAAGCAATTATGGAAATGAAAGAAAGGTTCAGGAGTGGAATTAAAATTCGAAGTGAAAGGATATCAATGATAAGATTCGCTGATGAAACTGCTATCCTGAATGAAAGTGAAGAAGAATTACATGATCGTCTGAATAGAATGATCACTAATTAGTACAGATTATGGACTGAGAGTAAATCGTACAAATACGAATGTAATGAGAAGTAGTAGAAATGAGAACATCGAGAAACATAACATCAGGATTGACGGTCACGGAAGTACATGAAGTTAACGAATTCTGCTACCTAGTCCGCAAAATAACCAATAACGGACGGAGCAAGGAGGACATCAAAAGGAGACTAGCACTGGTAAATGGGCATTCCTGGCCAAGAGAAGTCTACTAGTATTAAATATAGGCCTTAATTTGAGGAAGAAATTTCTGAGAATGTACGTTTGGAGCACTTCATTGTATGAAAGTCAAACATGGACTGTGGGAAAAAGCAGAAGAGAGTAGAAGCATTTGAGGTGTGTTGCTACACACGAATATTGAAAATGAGCTGAATTGATAAAGTAAGGAATGGGGAGGCCCTGCGAAGAATTCGAGAGGAAAGGAATATACTGAAAACACTGACAAAGAGAAGGGACAGGATGATAAGACATCTGTTAAGACATCAGGGAATGACTTACATGGTACTAGAGGAAACTGTAGAGGGAAAAAAGCTGTATAGGAGGAGCGAGATTCAAATACATAGAATAAACTTCGTATGAACTTCTGAACTGTGGCCTTTCTTCAGCGCGTGTCGACAGTTTGCTTTTTGAAGACAGTTTTGATCCGAATTTCTAACTTAAGTGGCCCAATGCGAAATATTTGCGAGATATCGAAGAAGCGATACTTATTCCTGCTGCGCAGTAGAGGAACGAGCAGGAAGTTTCCGTTCGGAGGCTTCACTTACCCTTGTCTACATGCTTATACACCCGAGTCGGAGTCGCTTTGGGTTGCTTATAAGCTGCAGCAACGTTAGCAAACGGAAAATTTTTCATCGATGTTCAGGGAAGTACATTAGAAAACGAGACACTTCAAATGGCAGATGAGTTTTGTTATTTACGCAGCAGAATAACTGATAGTGACCGAAGTAGAGACTGTATAAAATGAAGACAAGCGTTTCTGAACAAGAGAAATTTGTTAACATCGAATATCAATTTAAGTGTTCGGGAGTCTTTTCAGAATGTATTTGTATGGAGTGTAACCATGCATGGAAGCGCAACATGTATAATAAAAAGTTTAGAAAGAAGAGAATAGACGATTTTGAAATGTGGTGCCACCGGAGGATGCTAAAGATTAAGTCGATAGATAACGTAACTAATGAGGAGGTAATGAACAGAAACAGGGAGAAAAGTAATTTGTTCATAACTTGACTAGAAGAAGCGATCGGTTGACAGCACATGTTCTGAGATATCAACGATCCCCAATGTAGTGCTAGGGGGATGTGCGGGGAGGGGGGGGGGGGGGTGGTGGGAAATTGCGCAGGGAGCCAAAGAATGAATACATTAAGCAGATTCAGAACGATGTAAGTTGCAGTAGTTGGAGATAAAGAGGCTTGCACAAGGTATAATAGCATCAAACCAGTCTTCAGACTGAAGATCATAGCAACAACATTAGCACAAACTGGTATCTTATCAGGAGCCATTACCTTCCAAATAGTTTCGTTGGGACACAATGATTCCAATGATTATATAAATTTTTAAATATGTCCTGGAAGACTTTGTTTGGTAGTGTGTTTAGTTCATTGCGGGATTCCGCTTGAATCTTTATCACTGTACCGAGCGAGGTGACGCAGTGGTTAGCACACTGGACTCGCATTCCGGAGGACGACGGTTCAATCCCGTCTCCGGCAATCCTGATTTAGGTTTTCCGTGATTTCCCTAAATCGCTTCAGGCAAATGCCGGGATGATTCCTTCCCTTACCCGAGCTTGCGCTCCGTCTCTAATGACCTCGTTGTCGATGGAACGTTAAACACTAATCTCCTCCTCCTCCTTTATCGCTGTATTCAACCCTTGCGCCCTCAACTCGAGTTTCATATAGGAGAAGGGGTAAAAGTCAAACGTTTATTATGTATGATGATTGCGTCAGGTGGGGTATGTCTGTAATTTGTCGTATTTCTAGGTTAAAATAATAGAGTGTACGCAGTCATGCTCATTTATGGCGGAGTATCGACTTCTGTGGACGTTTTCCCCTCTTGCCCTTTTTCAAACGTCTTAGAACATCGCTGTACAATGCATAACGATGTACCGGGAGGAAAGAACCTTTTATGAACAATCCTGTCAACATACGACAAGAGATCACCAAGAACAAGATGCATATATTCCGATTCAGTGTTATTGCCATAAACGCAATATTTTTCCACTAATCAAAACAAAAAGCTTTTGGATCGTCTTGAAGCAGTCATTAAATTACCTGCAGTCTTCCAAATTCTTTCAGAGGCAAATGAGTCACTACCTTTTGTGCATAATAGTAATGTCTAGTCATTCTCCTGAGCACAGCACCTCTCTAAGTCTCACCAATCGTGGGAGAGTGGGGGTGTATGTGGGTGGCGGGGGGAGGTGGGCGGAATGCTGAAATGCTGACTCACTTATCCGGACGTACTGAGGAGAGGACTTGGAGACGCGCGTCTTTGTGGTCCTGGAGGCTTCAGCGGGCAGTGGTGCAATGTGAAACTCAGTTTTTGTTATAAGATACTAGAGAAGTAGCCGCCATTGCTCGGTATTGATTCTAATCTTGTATTAGTACACCTTCTCCTCTCTATCTTCCCATTTCCTCCTTCACCCCCTCTATCCTTTATGATTATCTGCTACATCCCGTCTCTCATTCACCAGATCCATCCCCCCCATATGGCAATTCTCCTCCGCCCCTTCTCTCTAACCATCTCCTGCTTCCCACACTCTCTCTCCATTTGCTCCTCCCGTCTGTCAATCTGCTCCTACCACTTTTGACTCCCTCCTCCATCCCCCTTCTCTGTCCACGTTACCACGCTCGTCCCAGTGGGAGGCTGGTGATTCTTAGCATCACAGTATTTCCTTCCACATCGATATCAAACCCCATACCCTCCCGCCAAGAACCATGGACCTTGCCGTTGGTGGGGAGGCCTGCGTGCCTCGACGATACAGATAAACTTACCGTATGTGCAACCACCACCGAGGGGTATCTGTTGAGAGGCCAGACAAACGTGTGTTTCCTGAAGAGGGGCAGCAGCCTTTGCAGTAGTTGCAGGGGCAACAGTCTGGATGATTGACTGATCTGGCCTTGTAACACTAACTAAAACGGCCTTGGTGTGCTGGTACTGCGAACGGCTGAAAGCAAGGGGAAACTAAAGCCGTAATTTTTACCGAGGGCATGCAGATTTACTGTATTGTTAAATGATGATGTCGTTCTCTTGGGTAAAATATTCCGGAGGTAAAATAGTCCCCCATTCGGATCTCCGGGCGGGGACTACTCAACAGGACGTCATTACCAGGAGAAAGAAAACTGGCGTTCTACGGATCGGGGCGTGGGATGTCAGATACCTTAATCGGCCAGGTAGGTTAGAAAATTTAAAAAGTGAAAGGGATAGGTTAGAGTTATATATAGTGGGAATTAGTGAAGTTCGGTGGCATGAGGAACAAGACTTCTGGTCATGTGAATAGCGGTGCGGGTAAGCTACTACAAACAGCATATTGAACGTATTATAGTGGCCAAGATAGACACGAAGCCCACGCCTACTACAGAAGTACAAGTTTATATGCCAACTAGCTCTGTAGATGACGAAGAAATTGAAGAAATGTATGATGAGATAAAAGAAATTATTCAGGTAGTGAAGGGAGACGAAAATTTAATAGTCGTAGGAGACTGGAATTCGAGAGTAGGAAAAGGGAGAGAAGGATACATAGTAGGTGAATATGGATTGGAGCGAAATATTTGCGAGATATCGAAGAAGCGATACTTATTCCTGCTGCGCAGTAGAGGAACGAGCAGGAAGTTTCCGTTCGGAGGCTTCACTTACCCTTGTCTACATGCTTATACACCCGAGTCGGAGTCGCTTTGGGTTGCTTATAAGCTGCAGCAACGTTAGCAAACGGAAAATTTTTCATCGATGTTCAGGGAAGTACATTAGAAAACGAGACACTTCAAATGGCAGATGAGTTTTGTTATTTACGCAGCAGAATAACTGATAGTGACCGAAGTAGAGACTGTATAAAATGAAGACAAGCGTTTCTGAACAAGAGAAATTTGTTAACATCGAATATCAATTTAAGTGTTCGGGAGTCTTTTCAGAATGTATTTGTATGGAGTGTAACCATGCATGGAAGCGCAACATGTATAATAAAAAGTTTAGAAAGAAGAGAATAGACGATTTTGAAATGTGGTGCCACCGGAGGATGCTAAAGATTAAGTCGATAGATAACGTAACTAATGAGGAGGTAATGAACAGAAACAGGGAGAAAAGTAATTTGTTCATAACTTGACTAGAAGAAGCGATCGGTTGACAGCACATGTTCTGAGATATCAACGATCCCCAATGTAGTGCTACGGGGATGTGCGGGGAGGGGGGGGGGGGGGTGGTGGGAAATTGCGCAGGGAGCCAAAGAATGAATACATTAAGCAGATTCAGAACGATGTAAGTTGCAGTAGTTGGAGATAAAGAGGCTTGCACAAGGTATAATAGCATCAAACCAGTCTTCAGACTGAAGATCATAGCAACAACATTAGCACAAACTGGTATCTTATCAGGAGCCATTACCTTCCAAATAGTTTCGTTGGGACACAATGATTCCAATGATTATATAAATTTTTAAATATGTCCTGGAAGACTTTGTTTGGTAGTGTGTTTAGTTCATTGCGGGATTCCGCTTGAATCTTTATCACTGTACCGAGCGAGGTGACGCAGTGGTTAGCACACTGGACTCGCATTCCGGAGGACGACGGTTCAATCCCGTCTCCGGCAATCCTGATTTAGGTTTTCCGTGATTTCCCTAAATCGCTTCAGGCAAATGCCGGGATGATTCCTTCCCTTACCCGAGCTTGCGCTCCGTCTCTAATGACCTCGTTGTCGATGGAACGTTAAACACTAATCTCCTCCTCCTCCTTTATCGCTGTATTCAACCCTTGCGCCCTCAACTCGAGTTTCATATAGGAGAAGGGGTAAAAGTCAAACGTTTATTATGTATGATGATTGCGTCAGGTGGGGTATGTCTGTAATTTGTCGTATTTCTAGGTTAAAATAATAGAGTGTACGCAGTCATGCTCATTTATGGCGGAGTATCGACTTCTGTGGACGTTTTCCCCTCTTGCCCTTTTTCAAACGTCTTAGAACATCGCTGTACAATGCATAACGATGTACCGGGAGGAAAGAACCTTTTATGAGCAATCCTGTCAACATACGACAAGAGATCACCAAGAACAAGATGCATATATTCCGATTCAGTGTTATTGCCATAAACGCAATATTTTTCCACTAATCAAAACAAAAAGCTTTTGGATCGTCTTGAAGCAGTCATTAAATTACCTGCAGTCTTCCAAATTCTTTCAGAGGCAAATGAGTCACTACCTTTTGTGCATAATAGTAATGTCTAGTCATTCTCCTGAGCACAGCACCTCTCTAAGTCTCACCAATCGTGGGAGAGTGGGGGTGTATGTGGGTGGCGGGGGGAGGTGGGCGGAATGCTGAAATGCTGACTCACTTATCCGGACGTACTGAGGAGAGGACTTGGAGACGCGCGTCTTTGTGGTCCTGGAGGCTTCAGCGGGCAGTGGTGCAATGTGAAACTCAGTTTTTGTTATAAGATACTAGAGAAGTAGCCGCCATTGCTCGGTATTGATTCTAATCTTGTATTAGTACACCTTCTCCTCTCTATCTTCCCATTTCCTCCTTCACCCCCTCTATCCTTTATGATTATCTGCTACATCCCGTCTCTCATTCACCAGATCCATCCCCCCCATATGGCAATTCTCCTCCGCCCCTTCTCTCTAACCATCTCCTGCTTCCCACACTCTCTCTCCATTTGCTCCTCCCGTCTGTCAATCTGCTCCTACCACTTTTGACTCCCTCCTCCATCCCCCTTCTCTGTCCACGTTACCACGCTCGTCCCAGTGGGAGGCTGGTGATTCTTAGCATCACAGTATTTCCTTCCACATCGATATCAAACCCCATACCCTCCCGCCAAGAACCATGGACCTTGCCGTTGGTGGGGAGGCCTGCGTGCCTCGACGATACAGATAAACTTACCGTATGTGCAACCACCACCGAGGGGTATCTGTTGAGAGGCCAGACAAACGTGTGTTTCCTGAAGAGGGGCAGCAGCCTTTGCAGTAGTTGCAGGGGCAACAGTCTGGATGATTGACTGATCTGGCCTTGTAACACTAACTAAAACGGCCTTGGTGTGCTGGTACTGCGAACGGCTGAAAGCAAGGGGAAACTAAAGCCGTAATTTTTACCGAGGGCATGCAGATTTACTGTATTGTTAAATGATGATGTCGTCCTCTTGGGTAAAATATTCCGGAGGTAAAATAGTCCCCCATTCGGATCTCCGGGCGGGGACTACTCAACAGGACGTCATTACCAGGAGAAAGAAAACTGGCGTTCTACGGATCGGGGCGTGGGATGTCAGATACCTTAATCGGCCAGGTAGGTTAGAAAATTTAAAAAGTGAAAGGGATAGGTTAGAGTTATATATAGTGGGAATTAGTGAAGTTCGGTGGCATGAGGAACAAGACTTCTGGTCATGTGAATAGCGGTGCGGGTAAGCTACTACAAACAGCATATTGAACGTATTATAGTGGCCAAGATAGACACGAAGCCCACGCCTACTACAGAAGTACAAGTTTATATGCCAACTAGCTCTGTAGATGACGAAGAAATTGAAGAAATGTATGATGAGATAAAAGAAATTATTCAGGTAGTGAAGGGAGACGAAAATTTAATAGTCGTAGGAGACTGGAATTCGAGAGTAGGAAAAGGGAGAGAAGGATACATAGTAGGTGAATATGGATTGGAGCTAAGAAATGAATGAGGAAGCCGCCTGGTAGAATTTTGGACAGAGCATAACTTAATCACAGCTAATACTTGGTTCAAGAACCTTAAAAGAAGGTTGTATGCATGGAAGAAATCTGGAGAAACTAAAAGGTATCACATAGATTATATAATGGTAAGACAGAGATTTACTAACCAGTTTTTAAATTGTAAGACATTTCCAGGGGCAGATATGGAATCTGGCCACAGTCTATTGGTTATGAACTGTAGATTAAAACTGAAGAAATTGCAAAAAAGTGTGAATTTAAGGAGATGGGACCTGGATAAACAGACTAAAACACAGGTTGTACAGAGTTTCAGGGTGAGCATAAGGGAACAATTGACAGGAATGGGGGAAAGAAATACAATACAAGAGGAATGGGTATCTTTGAGGGATGAATAAGTGAAGGCAGCAGAGGATCAAGTAGGTAAAGAGACGAGGACTAGAGAAATACTTGGGTAACAGAAGAAATATTGAATTTAATTGATGAAAGGAGAAAATATAAAAATGCAATAAATGAAGCAAGCAGAAGGGAATACAAACGTCTCAAAAATGAGATGGACAGGAAGTGCAAAATGGCTAAGCAGGCATGGCTAGAGGACAAATGTAAGGATGTAGAGGCTTATCTAACTAGGGGTAAGATCGATACTGCCTACAGTCTACACAAGGGCGATGTACTTGAGGACAATATTATGAAAATGGAAGAGGATGTAGATGAAGATGAAATGGAAGATACGATACTGCCTGAAGTGTTTGATAGAGCACTGAAAGACCTGAGTCGAAATAACGCCCCCAGAGTAGACAACATTCCATTGGAAGTACTGACGGCCTTGGGAGAGCCAGTCCTGACAAAACTCTACCATCTGGTGAGCAAGATGTGTGAAACAGGCAAAATACCCTCAGACTTCAAGAAGAATATAATAATTACAATCCCAAAGAAAGCAGGTGTTGACAGATGTGAAAATTACCGAACAATTAGTTTAATAAGCCGCAGCTGCAAAATACTAACTCGAATTATTTACAGACAAATGGAAAAACTGGTAGAAGCCGACCTCTGTGAAGATCAGTTTTGACTCCGTAGGAATGTTGGAACACGTGAAGCAATACTGACCTTACCACTTATCTCAGAAGAAAGATTAAGGAAAGGCAAACCTACGTTTCTAGCATTTGTAGACTTAGAGAAAGCTTTTGACAATGTTCACTGGAATACTCTCTTTCAAATTCTGAAGGTAGCAGGGGTAAAATAGAGGGAGCGAAAGGCTATTTACAATTTGTTCAGAAACCAGATGGCAGTTATAAGAGTCGAGGGACCTGGAACGAAAGCAGTGGTTGGGAAGGGAGTGAGTCAGGATTGTAGCCTCTCCCCGATGTTATTCAATCTGTATATTGAGCAAGCAGTAAAGGAAACAAAAGAAAAATTTGGAATAGGTATTAATATCCATGGAGAAGAAATAAAAACTTTGAGGTTCGCCGATGACATGATAATTCTGTCAGAGACAGCAAAGGACTTGGAGGAGCAGTTGAACGGAATGGACAGCGTCTTGAAAGGAGGATATAATATGAACATCAACAAAAACAACACGAGGATAAGGGAATGTAGTCGAATTAAGTCGGGTGATGCTGAGGCAATTAGATTAGGAAATGAGGCACTTAAAGTAGTAAAGGAGTTTTGCTATTTTGGGAGCAAAATAAGAGATGATGGTCGAAGTAGAGAGGATATAAAATGTAGACTGGCAATGGAAACGAAAGCGTTTCTGAAGAAGAGGAATTTGTTAACATCGAGTGTAGATTTAAGTGTCAGGAAGTCGTTTCTGAAACTATTTGTATGGTGTGTAGCCGGGTATGGAAGTAAAACATGGACAATAAATAGTTTGGACAAGAAGAGAATAGAAGCTTTCGAAATGTGGTGCTACAGAAGAATGTTGAAGATTAGGTGGGTAAATCACCTAACTAATGGGACGGTACTGGATAGGATTGGGGAGAAGTTTGTGGCACAACTTGACTAGAAGAAGGAATCGGTTGGTAGGACATGTCCTGAGGCATCGTAGTATCACAAATTTAGCATTGGAGGGCAGCGTGGAGGTTAAAAATCGTAGAGGAAGACCAAGAGATGAATACACTAAGCAGTTTCAGAAGGATGTAGGTTCCAATAGGTCCTGAGAATGAAGGAGTTTGCACAGGATAGAGTAGCATGCAGAACTGCATCAAACCAGTCTCAGGACTGAAGACCACAACAAAAACAACATCGACATCAACGAGTGAATCAAATTTGGTTGAAATCATTCCAGGGGTTTAAAATCAGCTTTCCACCCATGGTTTTGCCCACGTACGCACCTGCCACATATTTTTAACATTTTTCACACGTGTTTGTAGACATATTTTCCCTGTACCTCTGGCAAATTTCACCCTGCCATTTCATTTTCAGGCAGTTTAATGTTTATGACCTCGTATCTAGTGAACTATATACTTTGCAATGATATAGTTTCGCTGGTACATCCTGTGGTATACGTGTCTATAGTTTGCAAAATGTTTTGCGAGTAGAGTTAGTAGTGAAGAAGTAAAAATTAAAACACATACATGATCGGCAGTTTTTACACGTTTCTATATTTCACGCAATATATTCTGAATTATGCGCCGTAAAATGGTTTTTTATGTAGGTACGCTCAGTTACATAACTGGATACTTTTTGTGATACGTGTTGCAAATAGAGGTAGTAGTGAGGAAGTAATAAATTAAAACTTCATGAATAGTGCTGCAGTTTCTCTCGCACCCCAGTTTTTATTACGTCATATCTTCTGAACTGTGTGTCGTACAACGATACAATTTTGCTGGTACATGCAGTAGGGTATGTGAATACTGATAAAAGATAAGCCACGAATACAGTTTGTAGTACAGAGGTAATAAATTATAATGTCGTACTTCATATACAGTTTTACTACATGAACACCGAAATTGTAGTAAATGATAAACCTGTTTCCTTCAATTATTTTGTGCGCGGGGGGGGGGGGGGGGGGGGGGTGTTTCCAGCAATAACAGGTTTGGCAAATGTTTGATATTATGTGTTACATTTTTTGCAAGTCAATAAGTGCTCTCGTTCTGAAATACTGGATGGCTAGAATATGCCTAACCGACCGTCGTGGTCTACAATGCTTTTCATCCCCATCCCTTTGTTAGGTAGGTGATTCTTACCCACTCAGCGATACTTTCGATACAGTGAGTGATATGTGTACCAAGTTTGATTGAAATTGGAACTATAGTTTACAAGGAGATGTTAAACATACATATACAGAGTGTCCCAACAACTACCAACAAATTTAAGGCACCGTTTCCTTATACCAAAACAAGAAAAAAATGTTTACGAAACAGAGGCTCTAGAATACATACCTTGAGGGCTATGAGCGTTTGTTCGCTTCGACACTATTAAATATATCTCTTCTACATCAAGCCCTTTGCTATCCATATTTTTTTGGAGGAGGCAGTATGAATGAAAAAAGAAAAACTGTCCCGCAAACAGGGGTTCTAAACTGCATACCTTAATAGCCATGAGCACTTCCTCACTAACAGTGATGTGTTTCACACTAGCGAAGGTGAACAAGTGTTCTTAGCTTTTAATGTACGCAATTTAGAGCCAGTATTAATTAGTTTTTTCTTCTTCTAAATCTTGACGGTTTTGTTTGGCTCACCCTGTACACATACATACATACATACGTGGACCGGTTTTTAGTACATACGGATTTGGATTAAACTGTGTAGAATCTAGAAATCGTTCTTATTTAATGACTTAAAATCTGGGAGTCTCTAGTTGGCTCTGTGTGGCTATACTGATTTATGTTTTCCGTGATTTTCCTTTTTAATTTCATACAAATACCAGGATGAATGTTTCTGCAAAGACACAGTCAACCACATGTCCTGTCTTAATAATCATCCTAATATATTCTGTGTATATGTGTACTGGAGCTTTTTCCTTTCGTTCGTCGGGGTGACCGAGCGGTTCTTGGCGCTACAGTCTGGAACCGCGTGACCGCTACGGTCGCAGGTTCGAATCCTGCCTCGGGAATGGATGTGTGTGATGTCCTTAGGTTAGTAGGTTTAAGTAGTTCTAAGTCCTAGGGGACTCATGACCTCAGAAGCCGTTTTATTTACTTTCGCTATGTTGTGATGCAAAGTTCTGTATCACTGTGAAATCATTCCTGGATTAATGAATAAGTAATTATATAAATTAAATGTTCATACACTGAAGTCTTTCGCGGCCGGATGTCTTGGTTGCTAGTGAGATTAACGAGTTGTGTAGACGTCATCTATAGATTTTTATAGTTCCGAACTTTTCACAAGATTTATATCATTCTCCGAAAGATGACCCCTTGAAATCTGGTTATTTCTCAGAATTTCCATTTTCTCGTAGTGTGTTTTACCTTTTCTGCGAATCGCTGTACTTTTTTCTATAATCTAGGAGATCCTGCTGTAACAAGCTTTTACGTATCGATACAAGCTCTTTCGCAACCTTTTTGCACAGCGACTAAGTCCGTATGAAATTTTTGGCTTGTGGGTTTGCTTTCGTCCGCAGCCGTTCGCGGATTGGAAACTATGTGGTTTTGTTGTTTGAAGAAAGTTATCCATTACTACTATTAGTTGAGTGTAGTCAGTTTCCGGTTCTGAGTTGCAGAATTACATTCGAGAGAATGTAATGCTGTGTTGAGAAGGAAATAGCCTTCCTATGGCGGAGATTCAACGTGTTGAACAGAAAAATTCGCAACGCATCTGGAGGTATAAATCCAATTTATATTCGTTAAAATTTGTGGGGAAACATTAAGCTGCCATTTATTTTGCACGTATCGCTACTAGTTTCGATCAATGACCATTATCCATAAATGACAGATGAGTGTTGCATCGTGAATTTTAACAATTATTTGGCGGCAGAGAATCCCCACTTGCAAACATACGTCAATTTATATTCACTGACGAAAATTTGTTTTGCATTTGAAGTTAATTGGCAATATTTGTTGGTATGATTCCGGGTGTGAGTATTTCGTAGCACGTTTCCACGCATTGAATGTGGTGCAGGTAAGCTGCTAATTCGGAGTTACTTGGAAGCTTGATATAGCATCACATATTACTTTATTACTTTATCCACATCTCGCTAAGATGAAGTGACACATATCACCTTTCCTGGAGTTATAGATTAATGTTCTAACTGATTTGTACTCCGATATTGTGAGAATGGCTTTGCGTGTGCTTGTGAAACCAATACTAGACGTAGCAAGTGGAAATATCCTTACGGTTCGTAACGTTTGTTTTTGTATGATTTTGAAAATATTGTAACGAATAATAAGGGATGGAAATTAGGAAAAAATTATTAAAACTCATTCACATTGCCGCAGTCAAATTTCAGTTATGTGTGAGAGCGAGGCGGAAGCAGGACCCAAGCCAGTACGCAGTAAGTGGGTCAAGTCGACAATACATTACGACATCGTCTGCAGGGTGAGGATACACATTCAGTAGAAAGGAGACTGCTAGAGAAAATCAAAGGAAGTGAGACAAGCATATACACTACCTCGTGAGATCTGCTTAACGGACTCCCTCTCTTCATTAAGAGAACATAGCGAGAGACCGACGCAGCATTTAACAGCCTGTTAACTGAACGTAGCAGAATAACGAGGACACATTCGGTCATTACGAATAGAATCTCTTTAAATACTCCAGCTCTCCAGGTCTCGTCATCAGTTCATTAACGGGATCGACGGCATTCACAGTAATAGCGCTTTATTCTGTAATTACGATGTTGCAGTGAATCTACGTCCTGGGTGCTCTAGCACAGTCTTTGAACTAGCCGAAGATGTAATCAAGATAGTGGTCTTAAAAGGGACGAACCTCATGCTGCTCGCCACCTAGCACCTACTAATGCAGAAACTGACTCTCTTCCGATGATACTACCTGACAGTGTGCTACCAGTATTGGACTACAGCTCGAAAGCCAGCAACAGGGCCTCCCCGTTCGTATTCAACATTCAGGAGTCTTCGGGCGCTGAAACCGACGGGTAAGGACGAGATTAATCGATCCCCCGACTACCGTCTCGACGTATACAGCAAGGGGCATCAAGGGTCATCGTAAAATTCGGATTGGAACATAGGACACTCCTGTAAGCAGCCCGAAACAGCCACGCCTCCTCAGTGGCAAGTTCGCCGCATCGCCAGTGTCGCTGACTTCTTCTCCTGGACGCTCAAGCGCTGAGCTGACACCACCGACGTCAGTCAGAAGCCAACACGCAGCTTAAAGAACAATAACAGAGGCTGGTTCTGATGGACGACGACTTGCGAACATTTTGAATGAATAGCTGAATTCTAATAATGTGTTACTAGCGTCGTTGACGCTTCACAGTTCCCCAACAGCCATCCTGACGTCACACAAAGGCGTATCCCCTAGGTCCTTTGTAATGTAATGCTGCTTGAACTCAGGTCTCAGGATTTTGTTTTACTGAAAAACCCATCATTTTTGTGCACAGTCGATTTCAACTTGCTATACTGTTTGGCTGTCATCTTGTTCTTTTGGAGTCAGGGTCACACAGATAACCTAAACTGCAGCAGCTACGGAGCCACGATTAACGCACGTTGGTAACAGACAGAAGGTCTATGCAAGCTGGATGGTGTATACAGGAACTAAATAAGGTAGTAATACAGACGCTGTGCCACTGGATGCTGGTATGATACGTATGGTTATGCTACTTTTAAGACGCTTGCAGTAATCTGCACGACAAGAAGTTACTGTTGTGATAGATGATCATTCTATTAGTTAACTATATTATGCATTTCGTATTTATGTGCACAGACCTGGGGAGAATACCCCGTTGCACTTCTGGGTGATGCATATGAAAGACAAACACAAGTTTGGAGTATTCAGTACCACATATGAAATAGTTCATGCATGTAGTATAGGCAATATTAAAATAGTTATGCCGCCAGTTCTCTCCATTGTGGTGAATTTATGACAGTGGGTGCTGTGTCACTATTTTATATACGATTTTTAAATCTTACCACATTGCTAACTTTATTCTCTTGGCTATCAAATATTTCATTTTCATCATCTACGAAGTTTCGGGGTATATTTATCACTATCTTTGAGTATAGTTTATGCTTCTTAATTAAAAGAAACACATCTTACAAACTGGACGATCATGCAAAAATTCTTTGTTCCCATGTATTTTCTGATCGATAATAGAATAGAATAGCCGACAACAGGATAACACTACGAATCGGAGCACGGAATGTGAGAAGTTTGAACGTAGTAGGAAAGGTAGAAAATCCGAATAGGGAAATGCTGAAGCTCAGTGTAGATGCAGTGGATATCTGCGAAGTGAAATAGAAAGAAGATAAGGGTTTATGGTCAGACGAATATAAGGAATATCGATAGCGACAGAGGATGGTGTGATGGGACCAGGATTCATTATGAATAGGAAAGTAGGGCAGAGCGTAAGCAACTGCGTAATAGTCTTGGGGAATTGGAACATTGCTGAAAGGAAAGGAATAGAAGAAAGAGTAGCGGTAAAATATGGGCTCGGCAGTAGGAATGAGGGAGGAGAAATCCTAACTGAGATATTTAGTAAATTTCAGAAGATAATGATAAATGCTCCGTCTAAGAATCACAGCAGTACGATGTGTATTTGGAAAAGAGCCGAAGTCACCGGGAAATTCCAGCTGGAATACATCTTGGTCAGACCGTGGCACACCGAGGTTTATCTACAGACCCTTATCACAACTTAGCAACGACGAAAAATAAATTGAAGGTTAACAAAATCATTGGCAAGAATGAGTGTGGAAGGAAGTGGGATACTGAAGTACTGAGGAATGGTGGGACGCTTTCGTTGTTCGCTAGGGATGTGGTTACTGCGATAAGGGATACCAGAGTAGACAGTTCAGTTTAAGAGGAGTGGAGAGACAAACATAGATATAAGAAAAGTATCTGCGAAGAAACCTTGCGTAAGAGATCGATCGACGAAAGAAGAAAGTACAAATATTTTCGGAGAAAGAGAGGAACACAGGAAAATAAATGACTTGCGATTGAAGTAAATAGGAAGGATAGGGCAGACAAGGCGAAATGACTGCGGGAAATACGTGAAGAAATCGAAAGAGAAATGATCGCTGGAAGGATGGAATCAGGATATAGAAAACAGCCTTCGGCGAAATTAAAAGCAATGGAGGTAACATTAAGAGCGCATAGAGAATTCCATCGTTAAACACAGATGAGAGAGCGGATACCTGTAAGAATTCAATGAAGGTCTCTATGATGGGGAAGACCTGTCTGATTACGTGACAGAGAATGAAACTGGAGTTTAAATGAATGACAAAGTGGATTCAGTATTAGATTCAGAATTTGAAAGAGCTCTGGAAGACTTGAGATCAAGTAAGACAGAAGGGATAGATAACATACCACTAGAATTTCTAAAATAATTGGTGGAAATTGCATCCAAATGAGTGATTGATATGGTGGTGTCTTTGACGCTGGTAACGTACCATCAGACGTTCTGAAAAACGTCCACACAATTCCGAAGATAGCAATGCAAGTAAGTTCTAGAAATATTACACAATCAGCTTAACATCTCATACATCCAAGCTTCTGCCAAGAATAGTTCACACAATAATGAGAAAGAACATTGAGGATCTGTCACGTGACGGTCAGTTTGACTTTAGGATAGCTAATGGCGGAATAAAGTCAGTCCTGACATTGCCTTTGATAATGGAAGCAATACCGAAGATAAATCAAGACACGCTCATAGGATGTGCCAATCAGCAGAAACCGTTCGACAATGTAAACTGATGCAAGATGTCCGAACTCTGAGAAAAATAGGACCAAGCTACAGGAAACAAGGCTAATATGCAATATTTCCAAGAACTAAAAGGGAACTGTAAGATCCGAAGGCCAAGAATATAGTGCACCACTTAAATAGGGTGTAATATAGGGATGTATCTTTACCCCGTACTGTTCTGTCTACACATCAAAGTAATGTTGAGCTGCAGAATAATTTTCCTGTACATTTTAAAATTTTTCTAAAGCTGTGCTAGGTGAGCTCAGAACACAGATGGTGGCTCTGGGCCTGTATGCCATTTGAAATGTCAACAAGACATGTCCGTGATATAATGGGCGTTAGAACAGGAGAGTGTGTGAAGTAGCATTTTGTGGCTTCAGCGGCAGAAAGTCACTGCATAGTTAAAAGTAGGTGGAAATATCCTAGCCCTGCGACCTAGAATTAATTATGATATGGCACAACGAGGCAATGGGAGCCAATACACGGCGGAAAATGCCTTAATACATCCAGAGCGAAACGTCACAAGCACGACTTTGCCGTTAAATAACGAGACTTTTGAAGTCAAAAGACTCATATTCTTGTGCTGCCATTCCGTCTACGGCACTAGATACAGAGAGAATGAGAGTCTACTGAGCTTGAATGAGGTGAGACGAAGCTGATCGATGGTGGTCTGCCTGCAGCCGCCATGCTGTCTTGCACACCGAGATGCAGCCAAGCTGATGCTTACCACAGCTGTGGTCTGTCACTGTCACATGCTGGGACACTTCGGGTGGGGAGAAGAACAGCAACTGACTCGTGAACTTCTACTGCAGCCCTGGTCAAACCATGATGGATTATCAGGGCTTGGTCTTCATAACAACCGACACTCTGTCCTTACCTGAACGTGAGGTGTCCATCTTCAAGGGAACTAAGGTGGGAGCTGCACTTTACAGCACATTGTCTGGGTGGGCGACGCCTTCTCATCCCCCCGCTGTCGGCAACACAACTGATCTGTGGGGCACAGCTCGCTGGCGACGCGTCAACACTTCACGGCATGCGCTCACGCCTGGCATACGACGTCTGCTCTGAAGGCATGTTACAACTGTGGCATCTCAGCATGAGAAATTGTAAGCTTATCAGTCCTTCGCTGACATAGAAGACTGCAAAACCTTCTTTCCTTCCCGTCTGGGCAAGCAGTGACTAGAGTACATGTAAAGCTTACTGGGACAGGGTAAATGCTAGCTACAATGAAGTCGATCATTCGATCGTAATATTGATATTCCCCACAACTGACAAAATTAAAAAAAAAGTGAACCTCTTTGTCCACTCACACACTCCTGACAATGGCGCATTAACAATTTGCAATTATGCACCCCTATTGCCGGCAGCTGCGTTGATAAATACTCGGCACCTCGCAAGGATAACTTCTAGATCGAGAATATTCGGTGAGTTGTTGGAAGTGGTTAGGCGTTGGTGAAAATCTCGCTTCTGAGCATACAAAGAGCTCTAACCGAAGAAGTCTGCACGGAACACGCGTTGGTGCAGTGTTGCGATACAGACCGTATATCTCCCTTCGAATACGGTGGCCAAGACGCCGTCTTCAGGTCCGTGCCGCTCGATGGCTGAAGGCGAAGTCCTTCCACAATTCTCTCGTCACCCACTGGTACGAAAACGCGGCGGAAGAATGTTCAGTTTCGGCCAATGTCGAACAGTCTATCATCACCGAAATCCCTCCACTGAGATCTACCCAATGATCGAGTAGGTCATGACGCCCCTAGGCAAACGAAACTGCAGTCTTCGCCACGTGTTACCCAGCACAGGTGGCTCCGGATGCCGGGCTGCCCCCAAAAGCTCCGTATTGTCCCACGTTTCCGGTGATGGCTACCTGCCGCCCACAGTGGCCCGGCGAGCTACGGCCATCTGCAGACATTACATTCCACAATTCTCAACTTCCGACGCCTTTCATCAACGCTTTAAGTTAGTGGCTCAGTCCTGCGGACATGCAGGGAGTACTGCTCGAGAGTACCTCATATTTATCATAATTCAATAGTCATGATCTGATGCCCTTGACAGTCCCCTTATTATTAATACTAATGTTGGTAAGCTAGCATGTAAGTGCCCATGTCCTGGCACCTTACAGAATAAATGTTATTGCAGGGCACGATGTCACTGACGCCTCCTTGCAGAAACTGGACCACTCACAACCCTTGCTTCCCACGCCTTGGTTCCCGGGTTCGATTCCCGGCGGGGTCAGGGATTTTCTCTGCCTCGTGATGACTGGGTGTTGTGTGGTGTCCTTAGGTTAGTTAGGTTTAAGTAGTTCTACGTTCTAGGGGACTGATGACCATAGATGTTAAGTCCCATAGTGCTCAGAGCCATTTGAACCATTTTTTCACCCCTAACCCACACTCCATGCTTGGAACCTGTTCTCAATATGACCCTCGCTCTCTAGATCACAACATTAGTCATAGAATTTTCTGTCATCTCAGGATTTTGGTGGCAGTGGAGTTATGTCTAGAGCATCGACCATTGTCGCGCAGTACTTGCATAATATTTTGTGATGGCATTTCTAGAGTGTATGTGTATCTGTATATGCCGTCAAACCACAAGATCCTGTCAATTTGTAATTTTTTTTGAGGGAATGTTACGGAAAATGATCAGGGGCATTCAGTAAGTGTTGCAACACTTTTTTTTTCTCGGCAGATTTCGGTGGAAAAGGTGTGGGGTTTGTTGTGGGACATAGTGGAATACTGCCGCTTCAGTTCCTATAGCTTCACGAAGTTCCTATAGGTGACGGCGCTGTACTCAACCATTCAAATATTATCTTTTACGGAGGTTCGTTCCAAGCAGAGAGCTGGTATTGAGCTACTTTTGGAGGAAAACCAAAGCGTAGCAGATATTCACTGCCGCAGGCTGGCAGTGAAAAAGAGCACGGTGAGACCTTGGAGAAGGTGATTGTTGTCATAGAGACTAGGTCGCGCAAACCTGTCTTATCTTCATCGCGCTATCCGGCCGCTCACAGTTGTGACTCCTGCAATGCTGGAACGTGCGGACACTGTCATTCGAGATCATCGATGGGTCACGAAGACTGTGCTGCACGACTAGACGTCTTTGTTGGCAGTGCTGACTCATTCGCCACCAGTTGGAGTAGCTCTCTGGATCCCTCGCCGCCGAACACACGAGAACAAATACCACGTGTGCGGAATTTCTTGCACTTTACGAAACTGATCATCACAACTTTTGTCGCACATCGTCACATCACTTCGAACCGGAGGGCGCCACACCATCTCTCCTCAAAACAAGTAGTTCACCTCCGCACGCTCAGGTGGTATAATCATGGCGACGTTATTCTGGGACTCTGGAATTGTTATTCCGTTTGACGTTCTGTATCATGGTTCTACGATCAAGTATAAAGTGTATGGTACTACCTCAGAAAACTGAAGAAACGAGTTCAGTGTTACGTCACCACAAAGATGCAGACGAACATCTCTTCCGTGTCAACGCAAAGTGTCACATAGTCTGCATACGCGAGACGAGCTTCCAAAACCTCACTGCACTGCTCTTTCTCATCCACCCTACAGCCCAGATATGGCACCTTCCGACTTCGATGTGTTAGGCCCCATGAGGCATGCACTCCTCGGGAAGAAGAACGTGGAAGGTGGGTACGTTAACGACACGGTAAGACGTTGGCTCCGATTTCGAACTTTGGAACGGTGCTATGAAAGCATACAGGTTCTCCCAGCAAGGTGGAACAAGATCGTCGCATTGCATGGAGACTGTGTTGAAAAATAGGATTTTGTATCCAGAAGAGTGGAGCATAATACTGTGTATTGTGTATTAGGCGTGAATGTTCTAACCTGTCAGGGCACCAGTTTCCATCTACCAAAATCATGTCATTCTTTAGTAGTACTTGCAGATGATTTCAGAGTCTCAATGGGCAGTGATAGACCGTAGGGTTAGTGTATACTTCTTGTTTATGTTTTAAGAGTGAAATTTCTCTATTTATACTTGTTGTTGTTATAAACGTCAGTGGTAACTTACGCAAAATGGCAGACGCACATTCTGATACTACGGCGAGAGTATGACGATTCGACATAGGAGGCACAGGTACTTTCAATGTTGAATCCCCAGCAACAATAGGAAATGAGGTGCTTGTTAAGCAGGTTGCCATCAAAAGGATAGAATGCTAGATTGCGCTGTGTCTCATAATACCAATTGTTCTTATTTGGTGTAAACCACAAAAGCTGCAGTGGGAGTGGAAGTGAACAGGCTGTTTTGAAGTAAAGATAGGATTTGAACGAAATTCTATCTGAAATTGATTATGTACGTTATGATGAAACCAGGCGCAGAGACCGCTAGAGGTCTTAAAAGTCACCACGGAGCTAACATATGTCGCAGTGCACATCAGGAATAATCAGACATCGTAGAAAAAACAATTTAGACTCAAAGTTCTAAGAGAAATAACGCAAATATGCATTTGATAGCGCGATAATGGTGCTTAATTTTCACAATACCAAACTTTCGCTTTACAGGAGAATTAAACTGCTGAAACATGTAATTAGCTTCTACAGACCATTAGTAGTATTTAAGGCTCATATTCAATCAATAGTGAGTCATCTTAACGCAATAACAAGATTGTCATTGATAACTGATTTAAAGCTACAAACATGGCGATCTAACATGCGTCTGGACAGAAGGAAGAGTGTGTAGTAAGACACTAAAACACTTCGGTTGTGTCATATAAAAGAAGAACGAACTTATTTCAGCGACTTTAGCACATTGGCTTCAAGAATATCCATACATGTTTGCATCGTAACCAAATTTGTTAAGAGGTAGAAGTTTCATGAGCAATGGTTCAGCAATTGCAATCAGGGTATGAGCGAGTCAAGGTAGTTGTGTGTGTACCCTCCCGTTGTCCTCTCGATCAATTGGCAGCTACCTTCATAACCCCTTTTTCGGTCATATCAACAGAGGACGTAACTGCGTTTACTTACAATGTGAAGGCTGCCACGGCAATGAGTGGTTGGCTAATTTACGATTGACAGGCGAAGGAAACATGTACCTGTTGTACCACGAAGTTCTCAGTAAGGCAAAAGCATTCCAGCAGCTAGCTGACGGCTTACGACGACGTTATCAGAAGCAAATAAGCAAAAGGTTATCCGGGAAAAATTGAGTACCTTAACGCAGAAGCATAAGAGCCCAGTGGTAACCTTTAAAGACAAGATCCGGAGGATCAATGCGCAGACGTGCTGGCTGACACGAAATGTCGAAGTGCTGCGGGAAGCCGTGCATAGGGCTTTAGATGATTTTCTGCTCGGAATCCCCGTCGAGAGGTCACGTAGGATACGCTTGGAAAGTCTTGGGGATTTGGCTCCAGCTGTTGGGGCAGCTACTCTGTTAGAGGAGATCGACATTGCTGAAAGAATACGTAGAGACCATCACGTTTTTCTGTAGAAGTAAAGTGTTATAGTTCTTGGCGTAAAGGTCTCATATGGAAACAGTGTGAGAAAAATTGATGCAATAAATAACTTTTAGTTTAGCTTGAAAGGTATAGGTTATTGTTAGGGGATTATTGAAAGTCAGACTGCGTTGCGCAAATAATATTGTGTGTTAGTTTGGTGATGATCAGAATAAGTAAAGAGGGAAATGTCTGAGTACGTTTAGTTTTACTCAGCTGTTTGAAAATCAAATAACGTAAGAGGTTTAACAGCACAGTAATTCATAATGTTTTCTAAGGGGACGTTTCAAGCTGGAACAACAAACGTGATAAATTATTTTGAATGATTCTGCCGCTATTGTACTGAAATTATTTTTAATTTATTGTTATACAGTCTCGAATTCGGCCTTACGCCATTGTCAAGTACAAAAACTGGAATAAGCAGCGAAAGTACTAATCACAAAAAGCAAGAAACATGACATCCATGAAAAATAGTGTATTAAAACCATGATTATTTACCTTATTTACATGTCAAAACACATAAGACTGCTACGAAAAATGAGTACTTGTCAAAAAAGCGTATCTGCTCATGTAGTCCAGATCTGTCATTACTAAAAGCGAGAACATCTCTAAAACGCAAAATAAGTTGCACACTTTCATTTCTGGAAGGCACATCCAAATGGCGACGAAACAGTGGGTAGGGGGAAGGAATACGGATGCAACTGTAGAACCATGAGAAGAAGACACATTTTTCAAGCCGGATGGGTCTGGAGAGTGGCGTGGATGGCATGGAAATGGGGGGACTTGAGGGAGAGGGACAGTCAGAAGAAATGGGTGTACGAGAGGGAAGGGGGTGAACCAAAGTTTATAAGGTTACTGGATTCAGATCCACACTATCTGAGAAATAATAATAAAACTTCTCCTGTATACAGTTCATGTTACAAAAATTATTGCAGTGCTAATAAATATGTTTAACACTTTCTATAACATCCACTGTAATACTTCTTGAACATGCGGTGCGTTAAGATGTACGCCACAAGTTGCATGTGCGTTAAGAAAAGGTAAAATTCCATAACAAAATAAATAAAATTATTATACAATATTAATTAGTTTATTATGTCTCTCCACTCCACCCGTCCTCCCCAAAAAAATTACAAATCGTTCAATTATTAGATGCCTTAAGCTCTGACTTTATACATACAATGAAAATCCATAGAAAGTGATTGCGTAGAAAGTGTTTATAATTACTTCATCATTCAGTTTGTTTCATATGTTACTAGTTTAAATAATAACCTAATGATTTAACCACTGAACCTATGAATACTGTTAATCCCTAAACAACTATTGTTTTATACTTGAGGAAATACTTTATTACTATATTACTACTTGCCGTATAGCGCACCATGTTTTGTATAATTAACTGTATTGCAAGGTGGAAACTCCATGTTTGTTACAAATGTATTACGATTATACACTTCACGATGTTTGAAAGTGAAACTTAATAGTGCACCTCCATGACATAACTGTAAACACTGTTATGTACCAGTGTACGCAAAATAAATATTTCAGCTATCTTGCTCAATAATACATCACAGATTACATTGCGCAGATTACGCTGTGAGGTCTCTCGGGCGATTTTTGGAAGATAGTTTCATCTATGTTCATTCCAGTTATTGTTCAGAGACAATAGTATGGCGAATACTTTTATATTGGTTAGCAAGTTCATGTAGCAGCTGTGCTACAGAAGTCCAGAAATGAAAGTTTGCAACTGACGTGGGCGTTTTGGGATGTTGTCACTTTTCCCAGTGACAGATCTGGGCTATACGACTTCCTTATCAGGGACATGTATTTTATACAATTCTGATGTCTTTCGGCAAGTAAAGAATTGTACTATTTAAACACTATTTCTCATGGTTGTACTGTTTCTTGTTTTTGTGATTTGTACTTCTACTGTTTATTCTAGTTTTTGTGCAAGAAAATGGCCTAAGGCCGAAATCTAGATCGTAAACCAAGAAAATAAAAATAATTGCAGTGAAAGAGTGGCAGTATCATTGGAAAAAACAAAATGAATGCTATAAATGTATCCAAGGTGGATACTGTGCTGATATTTACTCAGGTCCTTCACACTATGATGCATCATAAGTGATGGTAGTAATAAGACACTGTCTTCTACGAAATACTGTGTTTATTTTTACCTGGGTGATGGAATTACCAGCACAGGTGTTGGAGGCTGAGACGATGAGCATCGTGGTCACACAAACGATAGCCACACACCAGGAGAAGAGACAGTTTGCGTTGTGGCCGTCTGATGCAACTACTATTCAAATACGAATTTCTGTTCTGTTTATCTAACCAGAAAATGTTGTATATGTTTTACTGAAGTCAGTTCATGGTTGCACTTTGACATGGATACAGCGGTTATGTACAGCAGTATTCATATGTAGTAAGATATGGGTGATGTGCAATTAATTGTTGTAGGAGAATTGTTATTGAGGAAGTACAGAACTGTGTTGAGAATTACTTACAAGGGTGTACGTAACGAAAGTACTGAATTGATCTAAGGAAGCACTGTAGTTGAATTGGAAGCTTAAATGATACTTACAAGGAGATAAACTCTAACGAAGTATGTAATATCTTTGATAATGGTTGCTAGACGAAATGAAACTTCTTGCGCAGTATTATGCCGTTTGTGAGATGAACTATTTCTGCTATTTAGTTGATATGTCATTGGCAGTAGATCCTGTGGATAGTCTAGCTGTCATCACTGTTGCTAAATTAGCACCACCCAGGAGGCACGTGTAGGGTATTTCAAGGTTAAACCTACGGGCGTGAGCAACGCTACCTCAAAATGTACCTATGCATAATAATTTAATATCATAATATGTCTGTATTAGCCATGTGGTGTCACCGCCAGACACCACACTTGCTAGGTGGTAGCCTTTAAATCGGCCGCGGTCCGTTGGTATACGTCGGACCCGCGTGTCGCCACTATCAGTGATTGCCTACCGTGCGCCGCCACACGGCAGGTCTAGAGAGACTTCCTAGCACTCGCCCCAGTTGTACAGCCGACTTTGGTACCGATGGTTCAATGACTTCTACGCTCTCATTTGCCGAGACGATAGTTAGCATAGCCTTCAGCTACGTTATTTGCTACGACCCAGCAAGGCGCCATTATCAGTGACTATTGATACTGTGAATCATGTAATATCAAGAGCGACGTTCACCATTAATGGATTAAAGTTAAGTGTTCCACCAGCTACGTCTGTTTTTCTGAAGCCTAATTTCCTTGTCCTGTTGCAGACCTCACGCCAGCCTGCGTGAACTAAAACGCGTGCATATCGGCCTCCTCTAGTATCACGGTGTTCGCTCTCCTGCCAACCACAACAAGCCATACGATAGATAAATAATGTGAAATGAAGATATTTCACACGTAAACTTTCAACTACTTAATGAAAAATATTAGTTCCAAAAACCCTCTCCCATCATATGAAATACGTTTGAAGTATGTTCTAAAATTACGTTTTAGTCAGAGAGTTGACAATAGCAGTTGCGATCTCTACCGATTTCTTGGAGATAAGAGCAGAGATGACACTATAGCTTACACTCTACGTTGTTTTGAAGCCAGAATGGGAGAGGTCTGATGCCATCTCCACTAGCCCAAAACATTATCAGACTCCGTTTGCGACTCTGTCGAGTACAAACATCGGCTGTTTTGAATACTAAAAATTACAGTGTTTACATGAGACATGAACCACGGACCTTGCCGTTCGTGGGATGACTTGCGTGCCTTGGCAATACAGGTAGCCGTACTGTAGGTACAACCACATCGGAGGGGTATCTGTTGAGAGGCCAGACAAACGTGTGGTTCCTAAAGAGGGGCAGCAGCCTCTCCAGTAGTTGCAAGGGCAACAGTCTGAATAGTTTACTTATCTGGTCTTGTGACATGAACTAAAACGGCCTTCATGTGCTTGTACTGCGAACAGCTGAAAGCGAAGGGAAACTACAGCTATAACATTTTCCGTCGCATGTAGTTTTACTGTATGGGTTAATGATGATGGCATCCTTTTGCGTAAAATAAACTGGAGGTAAAATGGTCTTCCCTCCGAATTTCTAGAGGGGGACATCGCAGGTTGGTGTAGTCATCAGGAAAAACAAAAGCAGGTTTCTACGTATCGAAGCTTTGAATGTTAGGTCCCTTAACCGGCCAGGTAGGTTAGAAAATTTAAAAAGCGAAATGGATAGGCTGAAGTTAGATATAGTGGGAAATAGTGAGGTTCGATGAGAGCGGGAACATGACTTCTGATCAGGTGAATTCAGGGTTAAAAGTACTGTACAAAATCAAACAGAGGTAATGCAGGAGTAGTTTTAGTAATGAATAAGAAAATATCAAATAGTAAGCTGCTCTCATAGTGAACGCATTATCGTAGTCAAGATAGACAAAAAACCCGAACCACCCATTGAAGTAAGAGTTTATATGCCAACTAGCTCCGCAGATGATGAAAAGATTGAAGAAATGTATGATGAGAGAAAAGAAATTATTCAGATAGTTAACGGGGACGAAAATTTAATTGTGATGGGGGACTGTAATTCTTTATTGGGAAAAGGAATAGAAGGAAAAATAGTACGTGGATATGGAATGGGGGAAATGAATGAGAGAGGAAGTTGCCTGGTAGAATTTTTCACAGAGTGTAATTTAATCATCGCTAACAATTGGTTTCAGAGTCATGAAATAAGGTTGTATTCGTGGAGGAGATCTGGAGACACCAGAAGGTTTCAGACTGATCATGTAATGCTAAGACAGAGACTTCAGAACTAGATTATAAACTGTAAGACATTTCCAGGGGCAGATATCGAATCTGATCACAATTTATTGGCTACAAACTGTAGATTAAAATCAAAGAAAATGTAAAAAAAAGGTAGGAACTTAAACAAATAGGACCTGTATAAGTTGAAGGAACAAGAAGTTGTTCACAAATGCCTAGAGGAAAAATATAATGATATAGAAGCATATTTCAGTAGGAGAAAGATGCAAGTACAAACCGCCTACAGGAAAATTAAATGGCAGACCATTCTTCACGGAGTGCTGCACTGACGAGACCTGTCGATGTCGGTCGGAGAGGCCTGTCACTAAATCGGCCTTCCAAAACACCCCAAAGGTGTTGTACAGGATTCAGGTCAGGACTCTCTGCAGGCCACTCCATTTCACGGAAGTTACTGTCGTGTAACCACTCCGCCACAGGCCGCGCATTATGAACAGGTACTCGATCGTATTGAAAGATGCAACTGCCATCTCAGAATTGCTTTTCAATAGTGGAAAGAAAGGACGTGCTTAAAACATTAATGTTGGCCTGTGGTGTGATAGTGTCACACAAGACAACATGGGCTGCAAGCCCCCTCCATGAAAACACGACCACACCATAACACCACAGTCTCCGATTTTTTTCTGTTGGCACTACACACGCTAGCAGATGACGTCCACCGGGCATTCGCATCATCCACACCTTGCCATCGGGTCGCCACATTGTGTACCAGGATTCGTCACTTCACACAACGTTTTTCCACTGAGCAATCGTCCAACGTTTACGCTTCGTACACCAAGCGAGGCGTCGTTTGGCATTTACTGGCGTGATGTATGGCTTATGAAGACCCGCTCGGCCATGAAATCCAAGTTTTCTCGCCTCCCGCCTAACTGCCATAGTACTTTCAATGGGTCCTGATGCAGTTTGGAATTCCTGTGTGATGTTCTGGATAGATGTCGGCCTATTACACATTACGACCCTCTTCAACTGTAGGCTGTCTCTGTCAGTCAACAGACGAGGTCGGCCTGAACGCTTTCGTTCTGTACGTGTCCCTTCACGTTTCCACTTCATTATCTCATCGGAAACAGTAGACCTAGGATTGTTTAGGAGTGTGGAAATCTTGCATACAGGCTATGACACAAGTAACATCCAGTCGCCTGAACACGTTCGAAGTCCGTGAGTCCCGCGGAGCGCCCCATTCTGCTGTTTCGCGATGTCTAATGACTACTGAGGTCACTGATATGGAGTACCTGGCAGTAGGCCGCAGCACAGTACACCTAATATGAAAAAAGTATGTTTTTGGGGGTGTCCGGATACCTTTGATCACATAGTGTAGCATTTATTGACTTAGAGAAAGTTTTGACAATGTTGACTGTAATACACTTGATTGAAATTCTGAAGGTGTCAGGGGTAAAATACAGAGAGGGAAAGGCTTTCTAGAACTTTTACAAAAACCAGACGGGAGTTAAACGAGTCAAGGGGCGTGAGATGGAAACACACATTGAGCAGAGAGTGAGACGTGGTTGTAGTTTATCCCCCATATTGTTCACTCTGTACATTTAGCAAGCAGTAAAGGAAACCAAAGAAAAATAAGGAGTAGGAATTGAAGTTCAGGGAGAAGAAATGAAAACTCTGAGGTTTGCCGATGACATTGTAATTCAGTCAGAGACAGAAAAAACTTGCAAGAGAATCTGAACGGATGAGATATTGCCTTGAAAGGTGGGTATAGAGTGAACATCAACAAAAGCAAAATAAGGACAGTGGAATGTAATCGAATTAAATCATTTGATACTGAGAGATTAGATTATGAAACGAGAGACTTAAAGAAGTAGACGAGTGTAGCTATTAGGCAGCAATATAAATGATGATGGATGAGGTAGTGAGGATATAAAGTGTTGGCAGGCAATGGCACCAATAAAGTTTCTGAAGAAAAATTTATTTACATGGAATATAGATTTAAGTTTGTGAAGTCTTTCTTAAAGTATTTGGATGGAATGTAGCCATATGGAAGTGAATCATGGACGATAAACAGATTAGACAAGCAGAGAATAGAAACTTCTGAAGTGAGGTGGTACAGAAGAATGCTAAAGATTAGCTAGGTTAATCACGTAACTAATGAGGAGGTGCTGAGCATAATTGGCGAGAAAAGTCATTTGCGGCACAACCAGAGTAGAAGAAGATATAGATTGATAGAACACATTCTGAGACATCAATGGAGGACATTGAGGGCTAAAAATCGCAGATGGGGACCAAGAGATGAATAAATAAGCAGATTCAGAAGGGTGCAGGTTGTAGTAGTTATTCGGAAATGAGGAGACTTGCACAGGACAGAGTAGCATGGGGAGCTGCATCAAACCAGTCTTCGGACTGAGGACCATAACAACAACAAATGAATAACATATTGCTAGGAAGGCAATTTCGAACGTTTATCTGTTCTTGAATGCTTATTTGTTTTAGTGCTATATGTTTGGTCTCCTTAATGTAACTTGTGTTTTGCTAATATGTTTAGAATAACCAAGAAGAGAAAGATGTTATGTGGAAATGGTGGTTTCGTAATACATTTAATTCCACTTTAACGGTATTTGTGTCGATAGCAAATGAGACTGGAGCTTCATCGCAACATTTTCAGCTTTCAAGTCGAATGCACAACATTTTTCATTTTAATTTTCACGTTTGCAAACAGTTTACTTTCGTGTTCTTTACTAGGCCATAAACGAGTGTATTGAGGAACGAGCAGGACATGCTACCGTATCCTGTGCACGTGAACAACGTGGTTGATTATTGCAATGTCAAAGAAATGGAACTGCGTAGTGGAATACGTCCATGCAGAATACAGTTCATGTTTTGTTAGATTGTCAGTTCATTAGTTCCACTGTAGTTTACACATCTTCTCACCCGGAAAACTTACTACACTTCATTGTCAGTTCGAATAGCAACAGATACATCGACGATACTTACAGCAGGCTTCTGCTGCAGCTGTGGTGGTGATATCTTCGTCTCTATCTAAAAAAACATGATAACATTGGAATTACTAAAACCAAACTTTCTTAAATGTCATGCATGTTATTAAATCTTAAATAAATAGTAATATCAATTCTGCAGTAACGTATATCGCAACAAAAATAACATTTTATACCTTGGCAGAAATTTTTATTTTGTGCTTTTATTGTAGCTAAATTCAAAGTAGATATTCTACATTTCACTTACGGACATGGCCAAGCGAAACATAATAAGCAATTTAAGAAATCTGGCAATGGGATCGTGGAACTGCTAGGCACAGTTCAAGAACATCTTTCACCCTTCAGTAACACACTGTATTCTATAAATTCAATATTTTTGAATTAAAACTTTCCCTGGGTTCTGAGAAATATTATTTAAATAAAAACAAGCAACCTAACTCACACCCTAACTCAGCGTCTTGAGGGGGATCCAAAATTACCCAATTCTCAAGAGAAATGTTAACCATCAATGTTACACCTTCCTACAATTTAAAAGCTAAAATTTTTTTTTAAAGAAGAGGTTCCTATCATTTGAGCCACACAACCATTTTAGGGACCATCTACATATACAAGGAAGCTTCAATTATGTACTATTGCCATCATACTTAGTAAAATCTTACAATTTCTTTTAGTTAATCAACAGGAAAATTGTTAAAATCTCAATGATTTGTCAGCCCCAGTCAAGGTACACGAAGACAAGCCTTTGACTACGTATAACGTTTCACTTGACTCTTCGTTCGGTGAGACGTCTGCCGTCCCTCGGTTGCCGTAGATACTGGCGTCATTGCGCCCCGTCAGACTGGCGTCGTCTTGTACAAGGCTTGGGTCTCACGCCGGCAAGACTAGAACACACTGAGGCGTTTGTTAACGGTCGGTCCTATACCATTGGTTGAGAAGTAATTTCGGTAAATATATACAAGAGAGAAATACAAACCTGGTGCAAAACAGCATACTGCCGCGAAAAATCACAGTCAGTATGGAAATACCAGGCTACCAGGGGTTCAAAGTCAACGCGCAGAAGCCAAGGCCTGCAACTAGACGCGGCCGAATCGAATCAAAACACCACAGAGATGTAAGCGAAATCCAGAACGACACAAGAGGTGGCCAACAGACGCATAACGTTAAGCCAAACAGTCCCCCAACTTAGGCCAACTCAGTGGAGGCAGCAAGTTATGCAGTCCACAGGTGGAGTTAATGATACACACCCACTACCCCGATGACGTCGGGAAGTGTCCACAACAGGACCGAGTGGTTCTCCAGATTATTTTGATAGATATAACAACTGCCAGCAAGGCGACACTATCCAGACGTATTCATACAGGAATAACGGCTAAGCCATTAACTAACTTTGTAACCAGGATCAAAATTCATCTCCAGGATCACAGCATGACGACCACTCCACCGAATAACGAAAATTAAAGGTCACTAAGTAGTGGAAACACGAGTAGGGGGGAGGGGACAGGGGGTATGATCCATTTGCACCGGACGCCAACACCTGGGCCCTTTCGTTGTGAAAAACGATGGAGTCGTCTCCTCCCTGTAGTGGCGGCCGCGTCGTAGCTCCTCTTGCCACCTCGGTCCGGCCACAGCTGCTCCAACCGATTACCCTGCATCGATCGCTGTGACCGCCGTACTGCCGATCGCGCCCTGTCGCGGCCACCGTCTCAGAAATCTAGCTGCTGCCGCGACGCAGAACATTTCAGGAGCAAAAGAAGAAAATAAAGAAAAGGACAAATAGACCCCGGGTTTACTAAGAAAGCTGATCAGCAAGACTCAAAGGAGGAAGGAAGGAGGAGACGTAGGAAAAATGAACGTCGTAGTATTGTACCTGATACACACTGACGAAACTCATGTTCCCTATATGTCCTCTTTCCCAAAATGCTGGTTGGTTCCCAATATTTCCTTCCTGCAGGGTCTACCCCGAGAGCTTTGCGAATATGACTGACAGGGAATCTTAACTAAAATAACAGAAAAGAAATCACTACAGGAAAAGGAAGCAGCTGAACCATAATTTATGTTTAAAAAGGAAAATCTTGCTTGAATGGCTCCACTTACGAATTAAATGCGAATCCTTTAGGTTACGATCATATCAATTGGTACATCCGTAAGCGACACAAGCTGGCAGTTTTGATGAAACAGCTACGTCTCCGCACAATTAAAGCACCACTTACTATTTGGGATACGACCACTAAAGTCGATACCCGGCCGAGGTGGCCAAGCGGTTCTAGGCGCTATAGTCTAACACCGCGCGACCGCTATGGTCGCAGGTTCGAATCATGCCTCGGGAATGGATGTGTGTGATGTCCTTAGGTTAGTTAGGTTTAAGTTGTTCGAAGTTCTACGGGACTGATGACCTCAGAAGTTGAGTCCCATAGTGCTCAGAGCCATTGGAATCATTTGAACTTACGTCGATAGATATCCCCAACAGTCGAAACAGGGCACGGGCACGTCACAGTGACATCACGGGTACTGCCGCGGGGCGAACCATAGTAGTATAAATTCGGTTCACTTAAAGTTTTGGGGTTCTGTAAAATGGCGGACGTTAGCTTCAAGTTTTGGACGTAATGAAATCTTCTTTTTGTACCTCCATGACCGATTTTGAGATTTTTATAGGTCCTATGAACAGCCTAGCTACCGATAACATTGAAGTTATATCAAGTAAAAGTCACAAAAGGAACCAAAAGGACATTGACAATTATGATATTAGACTGATTTGTGCACTTGATTGTTTGTGCAACTGATCCGTTAAATAAATAAATAAGTTCCGCAGTGCTAAAATTTCCTGACGAAAGGTAGACGCTATTCTGCCTAAGGTTTGAAGGCTTTTATGCTCTAACGCATTTCGAAATTTTCCAATTAGACATCGAAGTGAGAAGGGATGCAGAAAAATCTGGGAAGGTGTTTGGGCGATTTTGTGGAACTATCCGGTCCGTGTAACGACTACGAATCACCAACGAGCAGTTACACGTAAACGACGAATGTAACCAAAACAAGTGTGGACGGTTGACACACACAGTCTGATAGATATTCTACTGTGAACAACTGCCGCAACACCATCACAGGAATGTCTGAAGCGAAAGCAGGAAAACCAACGTCAACATATGGAACCGTTAAATGTAAACGGGAATGCTTCAGCAATTGGAAGGCATTCTTAATAGGATGTAACACTGCATAAGTTGAAAAAGGCTCTGAACACTATGGGACTGAATTTCTGAGGTCATCAGTCCCCTAGAACTGAGAATTACTTAAACTTAACTAACCTAAGGACATCACACACATCCATGCCAGAGGCAGGTTTCGAACCTGCGACCGTAGCGGTCGCGCGGTTTAAGACTGTAGCGCCTAGAACCCCTCGGCCTTCGTGGCCGGCACTGCGCAAGTAGATGCAGAGACGGAATGTTGCTTTTAAGGCTTTATGAGAGGCAAGAAATATACTTCACTGGTGGATACAGGTCCACACATATCAGACGTCAGTCTAGACCTCCTAGGCAGGAGGAGGCCCAGGCTTCGCCATTACAAATAGAGTGGTAAGGTATAGCGTAGCAACATTTTAGGATCGCAAATAGAGAAATTTGATTAGCATGTGCAAGGCTTATCGTACGTGACCGGGGGGGGGGGGGGGAAGGGGTAGTCAGCATTTATTGGACTCCACTTTCGCGAATGACGTGATGACAAATACAGTATTCAGTAAAACTCAGTCGGACTTTGTTTTTACTGGGAGGTATAACTGCAAAAGAGGCAATACCGCAAAGCACACACCTTAATGACAGTTTTGCCTACTAAACTGCCAACACTTACAATAAAGATTGGTTCCCACGGTAAAATACCAGCAGGTACAGGAGAAGTCAGTTTTTTATTTCGATGATACGAATTTACTACGTGATGTACCGTATGTGGTGCAGCCACTGAGAGAAAGGAAGAATTAGACAAAATCAACTGTTTCGTGAATAAAAGCATAGTGGGAATAAGTAATATTAACTGTGAACTTATAGTTCCAGTAAGCTTGGATAACAGCTTAATGATTACCACATTAAAAGCTTTAGATGGAGAAGATATTGATAGGTAATACGATGACCAGAGCCAGAAGTAAACCATCGATGCAGAAGTCTTACGCAAGATTTTTTTTTGTCGTCAATCTACAGATTGGTTTGATGCGACCCGCCACGAATTCCTTTCCTGTGCTAACCTCTTCATCTCAGAGTAGCACTTGCAACCTACGTCTTGAATTATTTGCTTGACGTATTCCAATCTCTGTCTTCCTCTACAGTTTTTTCTCTACAGCTCCCTCTAGTACCATGGAAGTCATTCCCTCATGTCTTAGGAGATGTCCTATCATCCTGTCCCTTCTCCTTATCAGTCTTTTCCACATATTCCTTTCCTCTCCGATTCTGCGTAGAATCTCCTCATTCCTTACCTTATCAGTCCACCTCATTTTCAACATTCGTCTATAGCACCACATCTCAAATACTTCGATTCCCTAGTGTTCCGGTTTTCCCACAGTCCATGTTTCACTACCATACAATGCTGTACTCCAGACGTACATCCTCAGAAATTTCTTCCTCAAATTAAGGCCGGTATTTGATATTAGTAGACTTCTCTTGGCCAGAAATGCCTTTTTTGCCATAGCGAATCTGCTTTTGATGTCCTCCTTGCTCCGTCCGTCATTGGTTATTTTACTGCCTAGGTAGCAGAATTCCTTAACTTCATTGACTTCGTGACCATCAATCCTGATGTTAAGTTCCTCGCTGTTCTCATTTCTACTACTTCTCATTACCTTCGTCTTTCTCCGTTTACTCTCAAACCATACTGTGTACTCATTAGACTGTTCATTCCGTTCAGCAGATCATTTAATTCTTCTTCACTTTCACTCAGGATAGCAATGTCATCAGCGAATCGTATCATTGATATCCTTTCACGTTGTATTTTAGTTCCACCCCTGAATCTTTCTTTTATTTCCAGCATTGCTTCCTCGATGTACAGATTGAAGAGTAGGGGCGAAAGGCTACAGCCTTGTCTTACTCCCTTCTTAATACGAGCACTTCGTTCTTGATCGTCCACTCTTATTATTCACTCTTGGTTGTTGTACATGTTGTATATGACCCGTCTCGCCCTATAGCTTACCCCTACTTTTTTCTGAATCTTCAACAGATTGCCCCATTTTACATTGTCGAACGCTTTTTCCAGGTCGACAAATCCTATGAACGTGTCTTGATTTTTCTTTAGCCTTGCTTCCATTATTAGCCATAACGTCAGAATTGCCTCCCTCGTGCCTTTACTTTTCCTAAAGCCAAACTGATCGTCACCGAGCGCATTCTCAATTTTCTTTTCCATTCTTCTATATATTATTCTTGTAAGCAGCTTCGATGCATGAGCTGTTAAGCTTATTGTGCGATAATTCTCGCACTTGTCATCTCTTGCCGTCGTCGGAATTGTGTGGATGATGCTGTTCCGAAAGTCAAATGGTATGTCGCCAGACTCATATATTCTACACAGCAACGTGAATAGTCGTTTTGTTGCCACTTCCCCTAATGATTTTAGAAATTCTGATGGAATGTTATCTATCCCTTCTGCCTTATTTGACCGTAAGTCCTCCAAAGCTCTTTTAAATTCCTATTCTAATACTGGATCCCCTATCTCTTCTAAATCGACTACTGTTTCTTCTTCTATCACATCAGACAAATCTTCACCCTCATAGAGGCTATCAATGTATTCTTTCCACCTATCTGCTCTCTCCTCTGTATTTAACAGTGGAATTCCCGTTGCACTCTTAATGTTACCACCGTTGCTTTTAATGTCACCAAAGGTTGTTTTGAATTTCCTGTATGCTGACTCTGTCCTTCCGCCAATCATATCTTTTTCGATGTCTTCACATTTTTCCTGCAACCATTTCGTCTTAGCTTCCCTGCACTTCCTATTTTTTTCATTCCTCATCGACTTGTAATTCTGTATTCCTGATTTTCCAGGAACATGTTTGTACTTCCTCCTTTCATCAATCAACAGAAGTATTCCTTCTGCTACCCATGGTTTCTTCGCAGCTACCTCCTTTGTACCTGTGTTTTCCTTCCCAACTTCTGTGATGGCCCTTTTTAGAGACGCCCATTACTCTACAACTGTGTTGCCTACTGCGCTATTCCTTATTGCTGTATCTATAGCGTTAGAGAACTTCAAACGTATCTCTTCATTCCTTAGAACTTCCGTATCCCAATTCTTAGCGTATTGATTCTTCCTCACTAATGTCTTGAACTTCAGCCTACTCTTAATCACTACTATATTGTGATCTGAGTCTATATCTGCTCCTGGGTACGCCTTACAATCCGGTATCTGATTTCGGAATCTCTATCTGACCAAGATGTAATCTAATTGAAATCTTCCCGTATCTCCCGGCCTTTTCCAAGTAAACCTCCTCCTCTTGTGATTCTTGAACAGGGTATTCGCTATTTCTAACTGAAACTTGTTACAGAAATCAATTAGTCTTTTTCCTCTTTCATTCCTTCTTTTTCAAGCCCATATTTTCCTGTAACCTTTTCTTCTACTCCTTCCCCTACAACTGCATTCCAGTCGCCCATGACTATTAGATTTTCGTCCCCCTTTACATATTGCATTACCCTTTCAATATCCTCATACACTTTCTCTATCTGTTCATCTTCAGCTTGCGACGTCGACATGTATACCTGAACTATCGTTGTTGGTGTTGGTCTGCTGTCGATTCTGATTAGAACAACCCGGTCACTGAACTGTTCACAGGAACACACCCTCTGCCCTACCTTCCTATTCATAACGAATCCTACACCTGTTATACCATTTTCTGCTGCTGTTGGTATTACCCGATACTCATCTGACCAGAAATCCTTGTCTTCCTTCCACTTCACTTCACTGGCCCCTACTATATCTAGATTGAGCCTTTGCATTTCCCATTTCAGATTTTCTAGTTTCCCTACCACGTTCAAGCTTCTGACATTCCACGCCCCGACTCGTAGAACATTATCCTTTCGTTGATTATTCAATCTTTTTCTCATGGTAACCTCCGCAAGATAGTGGTAGTAATCAGCAGGCTACTACGCTTTATGGATTTACTTAGCATGAATAGTCCTTTACCAGCAACACCTTTTATCCACGCACATGCAGGTAATAATTCACCTGTTTAAAGAAAGTCACGCCGCTTATCGAAACGTCTCCAACCCATAACAGAAGAGTTACACAAAAGGAAGTACAGATTCTGTGGCGATTACAGCTACCTGTATGCAAAAACCCTGATGGATACCCACCTTATCCCCATTACTACACAAATATTAGAGAATCTAGGACAGTGTCAGTATTTCACAACAAAGAATCTAAGCAGCGGATATCACCAATTAGACAGAGTCCCAGAAGACAGACTGAAGACCGCTCTGGAGACCCCATGAGGACAGTTGTGCAAAACACTATGGCTGGAGACATTGTTTCTTAGCCCGCATCTCGTGTTCGTGCTGTAGCGTTCTCGCTTACCGCGGCCGGGTTCCCGGGTTCGATTCCCGGCGGGGTCCTCGTGATGACTGGGTGTTGTGTGATGTCCTTAGTTTGTTAGGTTTAAGTAGTTCTAAGTTCTAGGGGACTGATGACCATAGATGTTGAGTCCCATAGTGCTCAGAGCCATTTGAACCAATTGCCATTGTTTCTTCAGTTGGCGCGTTTGTTCACATCTGAGGGGAAACCACCTCGATCACTTTGTTTCCGAATCGCAAAATCTATTTCATCCAACTGTGTGGCAATTCTGATATTAGAGGACAAATTGGCTGAAACACGTCTCACGAATAGTTAAAAGGCATTATTCTATGCTAGCAGCAAGACGACTCTATCCGCCTCTGCACTGTGCGTCTATTCGTAAGTTTGTGAATTCAGCTTAAGAATTCCGTAATAGAATCCTTCTACTCATTCGCTATGTTTCTGCATTAACCCGATGAACTCTTCCATGAAGAATCTAGTAGCATTTTTCCTACGATAGTGTTATGTTACTCCTTCAGCCAGCTGCTTAAATGTTTGCGCCTAACCAATGATTTTATGGTATGCGAGAAAGAAGAGCAGCACATTTTGTATTATCGGGACATAGCGGCGAGAGTGCCACCGACATGATTCAAAATTTGGGGTTGATATCATTAAAACAAAGGCGTTTCTCGTTGCGGCGTTTTTTCAATCACCAACTTTCTCCTCCGAATTCGAAAATATTTTGTTGTCGCCGACCTTCATAGGATAAAATGATCATCATAACAAAATAAGGGAAATCAGAGGTGACACGGAAAGATATGGGTGTTCGTTTTCTCCTCGAGCTGTTCGGGAGTTGAACAATAGATAATTATTATGAGGGTGGTTTGATGAACCCTCTGTCAGGTACTTAAGTGTGATTTGCTGTGTCCCCATGTAGATTTAGATGTAGACATATGTTCTAACGTCACCTGTTGACCGTAACTTAGCTATAGAAAGATATGTTGCGTATGGCCAGTTCCCTAACCGAACTGCTTTCTTAGCGTTATCGAGGAAAGATGACACATCCTCAGATGTTTTCCCAGCAAAAGGTGGAATGAGACTAGTTGCCGTAGGATCAGCGGATGGAACAGATACATTAACTTGGTGTCCCCTCCTTGCGTTTGCATCAGACCAGTTGCACCTAGTAATAGTTCTAGTAATCTTTGGCTTTAATCGCTAAGCCGTCCCCGTTCTGTTTTACCGGGAGTAGCGCGCCTACATGATTTTTTAAGACACCCACGGTTTCTTTCAAAGTTACTGAAGGAGCTTCTGGGCGTCGTGTAATCTCCATTTTGAACAATGCTTCAGAACAAGTGGGATGCTTTCGTACCCACACAATATCGAGAAGCAAAAACACATACCTCAACAAAAGATAAGAATATCACAGAGTTTGCTACTATGACTTCTTACAGTACACCCTTTGTGATTTATACAATACCTTATTAACAATATTTACAATTACTTCTGAAAAGAAGAAAGATTTTCGTTAGTTACAAAAAATCGTTACAGAAGAATGTAAGCTCTCTTCTAAGTGTATATCTACAAACAAAATGAGTGAAAATCTATCTCATGACTATGGTTATCTGCTTTAGTAGTGAGTTTGTCCTCTCCGCACACGGATGAGTTCTTCCACTATGCGAGGCATGCTCTGGATGAGACCATCAAGCTTATCTTGGGGAGTAAGGTCCTACTCCCCAATGGCAGCTGCTGAGAGATCCTGGAGATCGTCAGGTGAATTCGGACGATGGAATAGGAATTCGACAGTCCTGCTGTATTCGTGTCTCGAGCTGTGCTAGCCAGTGCATTCGGTTGATGTTGCATCTTTGAAGACACCAAGACACTGCTAGAGTAGGGTGTGGTCTAGGATCAAGTTGTCACAGACTTCACATCTGTAGGGCCTTACAACATCCTGTAGAACCTCTTGTAGACATCTGGGACCAGTCAAATTGCCTTACATTAAAATCCGAGGGGTACACCATCCCACCATTATTGCCGCCCAGAGCATTAGAGTTCCACCTGCAAACCGATCCACTTCCTGAAAGTATCGGTGTTCCTGGTACCGCCTAGCTCTTCTACATACCCTAACACACATAGTGTCCGGACTCGTCAGCAACGATGACATTACTACACTCTGCAATGACCCAGTGCTGATGGGCAAGGACCCAGGTTCTTTAACTGCGGAGGTTCCACCGGTTCAGTGCCAAACTTCTCATTGGTGTTCTGGAATGAAGATCACCCTGATGTAATCATCTACGCACTATTTGGTCTGAGTTACGAATCCCTGTTGTCTGGGACAAATCATTTCAAATACATTCCTGGAAATTGAAATAAGAACACCGTGAATTCATTGTCCCAGGAAGGGGAAACTTTATTGACACATTCCTGGGGTCAGATACATCACATGATCACACTGATAGAACCACAGGCACATAGACACAGGCAACAGGGCATGCACAATGTCGGCACTAGTACAGTGTATATCCACCTTTCGCAGCAATGCAGGCTGCTATTCTCCCATGGAGACGATCGTAGAGATGCTGGATGTAGTCCTGTGGAACGGCTTGCCATGCCATTTCCACCTGGCGCCTCAGTTGGACCAGCGTCCGTGCTGGACGTGCAGACCACGTGAGACGACGCTTCATCCAGTCCCAAACATGCTCAATGGGGGACAGATCCGGAGATCTTGCTGGCCAGGGTAGTTGACTTACACCTTCTAGAGCACGTTGGGTGGCACGGGGTACATGCGGACGTGCATTGTCCTGTTGGAACAGCAAGTTCCCTTGCCGGTCTAGGAATGGTAGAACGATGGGTTCGATGACGGTTTGGATGTACCATGCACTATTCAGTGTCCCCTCGACGATCACCAGAGGTGTACGGCCACTGTAGGAGATCGCTCCCCACACCATGATGCCGGGTGTTGGCCCTGTGTGCCTCGGTCGTATGCAGTCCTGATTGTGGCGCTCACCTGCACGGCGCCAAACACGCATACGACCATCATTGGCACCAAGGCAGAAGCGACTCTCATCGCTGAAGACGACACGTCTCCATTCGTCCCTCCATTCACGCCTGGCGCGACACCACTGGAGGCGGGCTGCACGATGTTGGGGCGTGAGCGGAAGACGGCCTAACGGTGTGCGGGACCGTAGCCCAGCTTCATGGAGACGGTTGCGAATGGTCCTCGCCGATACCCCAGGAGCAACAGTGTCCCTAATTTGCTGGGAAGTGGCGGTGCGGTCCCCAACGGCACTGCGTAGGATCCTACGGTCTTGGCGTGCATCCGTGCGTCGCTGCGGTCCGGTCCCAGGTCGACGGGCACGTGCACCTTCCGCCGACCACTGGCGACAACATCGATGTACTGTAGAGACCTCACGCCCCACGTGTTGAGCAATTCGGCGGTACGTCCACCCGGCCTGCCGCATGCCCACTATACGCCCTCGCTCAAAGTCCGTCAACTGCACATACGGTTCACGTCCACGCTGTCGCGGCATGCTACCAGTGTTAAAGACTGCGATGGAGCTCCGTATGGCATGTCAAACTGGCTGACACTGACGGCGGCGGTGCACAAATGCTGCGCAGCTAGCGCCATTCGACGGCCAACACCGCGGTTCCTGGTGTGTCCGCTGTGCCGTGCGTGTGATCATTGCTTGTACAGCCCTCTCGCAGTGTCCGGAGCAAGTATGGTGGGTCTGACACACCGGTGTCAATGTGTTCTTTTTTCCATTTCCAGGAGTGTATTTCTGGCAGTTGACGTTGGGCGCCTGCGACGCGACAGTTAGTGGAAACAATTCTGCATTAGTGTTGTCATATTAAGACGAACACTGCGGTGTTTATCGTCCACATTTTCCACCTTTGTGTACTTTCTCCACACCACTTTGAATGACATGTAACGGACAGGCAACATCTTGCAGCATTAGACTTGCTGTAACTAACGCCAGTAGTCTTACTCTACCAAAGTGCTGTGTGCTTCTACGTAGCATGTTACTGCAGTACGGAACACAAACTGAATGAAGCTGTTGATGATAAAGGACTGCTCGCAGTGTGTCGCTGCTGCAGCGGTATGTTTACATATCTGGGAAACGGCCACAAAGCAAGCCATTTGTAAACACCGTCCAGTATATGGGCTCTAACTGAATAATGCATGAAGTGCCTAGGTCAATAAGACGTACAGTATTGTAGACTCCATTTTTCGATTGTATTCCAAACTTTCGCTGAGCAGTGTAACTGTACTAATCTTTTCTCCGTGTCATAGACCAGCGAGGATCAGTGCAGTGACGTGCTTCCTGGTCTAATCATCTACAAGCAACACATGTTACTGACACTGCCTCAGTGCACAGTAACTCGTGCTCTGATAACTCACAGAACTAGTTGCCTCTCAAATATGATATGTCAGCAGGCTCTTGTGGCCTATACAATGTGACTTTCATGTTACTAAGCACATGCTTAAGACTCAACATGGCTCCAAAACAAAAGGAAAAGAAAACAGGCCAACAAAAATCGGTGCCCAACTCACCGCATTATGGCAGATACCGATGGCTGCTGATTATGCAGATGTGGCTAGTCGACGGCGACATCCTCACACTGTTGCGTGGCTTGCGGAGTATAAATGTAGATGTAGATGTAGTATCTCAGACGCACAACTTGTAGGACTGCAAGTTCGTTGGCACCACGAAAAGAGTGAGAGCTACTTTCTGACGTGAATGAATTGTGCCACGTCCGCTGCCGACACTGATGTTACGTGTTAGCTCCACCTCTTGATACCAATGTCACGACGAGAACGGCGCTTGTTGTTATTAAGAAGTCGGTTGAAAATTTAGGGCGAGTGATCCTGTGGAGCGCCGTGGCGTCAATTAAACACCATTCAAGTAACAATCATTTATTGGAGAGAGTCTTACAATCAGTGCCTGTTCTTCCCAGCGCTGTCTAGTATTGACTCGTCTCGTTTGGAAGGGCGAAGTGACACTTCAGTGCTTGGCGAGGTACCTGCCATGCGCGTAGTCTGTGATCAGTGCCACGGTTCCATAAATGAGGGGAGGAGGATTGAGTTGGCGGGTGGCGGTGGCGGGGGTGGCGGCTGCCACGTGTTTCCGCAGTCCACTCATTGTGGCTGTGGCCCTCTGTCGCAGCCTCAGGAGTCTCGAGGAATGTAGCTACGCTCAGGCTGATTCGCAGAATACCCTTGTGGTCCTTTGTCGAGAAGGCGTGAAGGCGGAAGTCCCAACAGCAACGCGAAGGACATCCCGAGTGGCAGTCCGAGCATACGTCCGGTAAGGTAGTTCCTGTACTGCTCTAACACGGCGACACAGGCGCCTGGTGCCCCAGTTGTATAGCTCGCAGACAGGCAGATCAGTTCTTCATCCATGGAAGATCAGCCCAGGCCGCATCTCCAGTCAGTGACCGTTGTCAGGACTGTGGCTAATCACAAGTTCCCTCCACGGCCGATTGGCTGAGTACTTGTGGCAGTGGACTCCAAGTTCGTGGCATTATGTAGACATTTGTTCAATTCACCAGAGCACTCTGAAAATTAATAGTGCTGATCTTCCGTCGGTACCTAGGAAGCAGATGAAATGGATTCACTCTGGATTTAGAAGGCGAGCAGGAAATGAGGCGATACTCCCACACTGATGACCAAATGTGCTCCCTTTTTCTGAAAATGTTAGTGCTCTCAGCTGCTCGAATGTTTAGCTTCAGGGTTTCAGGGCGGTTCCTTGTGCGAAGTTTGCACCCTATGAGGCGTTCTTATGAGATCTTTAGAGACAACAGGAGAGCTGTTTCGACACTGAAAAATAAAGTTTAGATGTATCAGGATTGCACTACGAGCTATGTGGTCCGCACCATTGGCTAAATTGATTGGAAGGCACCACGTTACCAACGCAACGAAATGTATAGCATCCAATTTTTATACTGTCCTACAAATCTTTCGCTGGAGCGGAGCAGTTAATGCAATTTCCCAAGGTATTTCGAGATATTCATTGACGTTTTGAAGACCATTTTTAATGGCAGAGTAGATTCCGCATTGCTGTGTAACAACTGCTTTAGCTTCCCAGTGGCAATTCTGGTTCTCATGCGGAAGTCGAAGCTGTTTTTTCAATAGCTTGCCCAAAGGTAGGCAAATAAGCCCCACAACCAATAAAAGTAATGAATGGTAATGGATTTTATGAAAGCCACCATGGAAAATGATAATTCCTGCCAGAACGTGTAATTTATACGCGCAAAGTACACGCTAATATTAAATACAACGAAATAGTTGACTGTTCAAAAGAACATATTTGAAACATCAAAGTACCATCGTCAGATATGAAGATTAAATTCTATAGAGGAGCAAAAAACCGGAGAGAAAACGAGTATTAAGTAACGAAACGCAGTAAACAGATATATTATGGACAAATACAATACAGGCGTACGTTCCCTCTAGAACCCATTACCACACAGTTAAAGCGAACAATAATGTTATAAGTTCTAAGACGCATGAGATTTAATAATGAATGGTTCCCTAGTAATTTTCAGTGAATGCTTGGACGAAATAATCGTTATAGTGTGTGTGATGGAATAATACTGGGAGACATATAAATGTCATTTTCGTTACGTGTAACATACATACGATCTAGCACATTGGTTTCATACAATATTCAATTAGGTATGATTCGTTATTTCCCAAACATATGGAAAAATCCCTCTTCCGAAAGATACATTAATTTAAAAGTAATAATGAATATTTTTAAGAAATGTGTCTTTAACCTGTAAAATAGTAGAAAATTCCTACAGTAATAAGATTTTGTCGCCTACCTTTTACTGGCCAAAGGCCAGTATATAAGAAAGTACGGTTTTTTTGTCGATTTGAAACTCCTTCGGGTTTGGAAGAAACCCAATGAGCTGAAAATGCAGGCTGTAAGATGTGGAAAGTATGCTTCTGTTCTCCTGCCTGATGCAGGGTTGTAACTTGTCACATGTAGACGCAGTTGCAAATAGTCTGCTTAGAATAGATGGGTTAATCACCAGTGTTCAGCTCTCTTCACTCTCTTTTAATAGCGGATCTGTCGTTATGGGTGTACAATGAGTTCACACATGTGTGTAATATTTGTGGTGGGCCGAATGTTTAATCGAGTATTTATATCAGCATCATGTTCACCAGTACGAGCGTTTTATGGAATCTCTTACATGTTCATTCTTGTTAGTTACTACATTACTGTCTTCAATTATGTATATTGCTAAATCATCTCAGAAATGGGGCGAATTTTGAACTGCAGTTTCGTGAAAATTGTAATTAATCACTTAATTATAATAAAAGTTGTTGTTGTTGTTGTCTTCAGTCCTGAGACTGGTTTGATGCAGCTCTCCATGCTACTCTATCCTGTGCAAGCTGCTTCATCTCCCAGTACCTACTGCAACCTACATCCTTCTGAATCTGCTTAGTGTACTCATCTCTCGGTCTCCCTCTACGATTTTTACCCTCCACGCTGCCCTCCAATGCTAAATTTGTGATCCCTTGGTGCCTCAAAACATGTCCTACCAACCGATCCCTTCTTCTAGTCAAGTTGTGCCACAAACTTCTCTTCTCCCCAATCCTATTCAATACCTCCTCATTAGTTACGTGATCTATCCACCTTATCTTCAGTATTCTTCTGTAGCACCACATTTCGAAAGCTTCTATTCTCTTCTTGTCCAAACTAGTTTTCGTCCATGTTTCACTTCCACACATGGCTACACTCCAAACAAATACTTTCAGAAACGACTTCCTGATACATAAATCTATATTCGATGTTAACAAATTTCTCTTCTTCAGAAACGCTTTCCTTGCCATTGCCAGTCTACATTTTATATCCTCTCTACTTCGACCATCATCAGTTATTTTACTTCCTAAATAGCAAAACTCCTTTACTACTTTAAGTGTCTCATTTCCTAATCTAATTCCCTCAGCATCACCCGATTTAATTTGACTACATTCCATTATCCTCGTTTTGCTTTTGTTAATGTTCATCTTATATCCTCCTTTCAAGACACTGTCCATTCCGTTCAACTGCTCTTCCAAGTCCTTTGCCGTCTCTGACAGAATTACAATGTCATCGGCGAACCTCAAAGTTTTTACTTCGTCTCCATGAATTTTAATACCTACTCCAAATTTTTCTTTTGTTTCCTTTACTGCTTGCTCAATATACAGATTGAGTATCATCGGGGAGAGGCTACAACCCTGTCTCACTCCTTTCCCAACCACTGCTTCCCTTTCATGCCCCTCGACTCTTATTACTGCCATCTGGTTTCTGTACAAATTATAAATAGCCTTTCGCTCCCTGTATTTTACCCCTGCCACCTTCAGAATTTGAAAGAGAGTATTCCAGTCAACATTGTCAAAAGCTTTTTCCAAGTCTACAAATGCTAGAAACGTAGGTTTGCCTTTTCTTAATCTTTCTTCTAAGATAAGTCGTAAGGTCAGTATTGCCTCACGTGTTCCAACATTTCGACGGAATCCCAACTGATCCTCCCCGAGGTCTGCATCTACCAGTTTTTCCATTCGTCTGTAAAGAATTTGCGTTAGTATTTTGCAGCCGTGGCTTATTAAACTGATAGTTCGGTAATTTTCACATCTGTCAGCACCTGCTTTCTTTGGGATTGGAATTATTATATTCTTCTTGAAGTCTGAGGGTATTTCGCCTGTCTCATACATCTTGCTCACCAGCTGGTAGAGTTTTGTCATGACTGGCTCTCCCATGGCTGTCAGTAGTTCTAATGGAATGTTGTCTACTCCGGGGGCCTTGTTTCGACTCAGGTTACACTATGGAAAAAATGGTTCAAATGGCTCTGAGCACTATGGGACTTAACATCTGAGGTTATCAGTACACTAGAACTTAGAACTACTTAAACCTAACTAACCCAAGGACATCACACACATCCATGCCTCAGGCAGGATTCGAACCTTCGACCGCAGCGGTCACGCGGTTCCAGACTGAAGCGCCTAGAACCGCACGGGCACAGCGGCCGGCTTGTTTGCACAGTTTTTCAAAATTACGCTGTAAGGAAGATATTCGACCGTATATATGAGTACATGCACTTAACACAAGGTGACTGGGTGACCATCAAAGCAATATTGTCAAACAATATTGTTTGGAACAATATGAGATTAGGAACATGATGTGGTATACTACATTTAATGCACTTTGTTTTGTAGTTTTCTTGTAATGGCGACAGTGAAGTTTCTTCTTTCTCAAAACAGGATCTAGTGGTAAATCTGTGACATTATGTTCTAGCTTGTCTCATCTAGAACAATTTCTTGAAATTTTAGATAGCCTTTCTCTTTTCATAGCAATACGGCAACTTGATTCCAGAATTGCATTGACGATCCTTCGATGAAATGCTATATGGTTCAACATACCACCATCCTCTCTCTAGAGCTGTAATTTGTTGTGATTGGCTGCATCGACAAAATGTACAATAAAGTGGAACTACCATTTCTTACTCCAGACAGATAGTTTGTAGAGCGAAATATTTTGCTCAGATCTGTCAATTCTACCCATAAACTTGGGATATTAAATGACTCTTGCTTTTGAGTTACTCTCCATTTTGTTTGCTGATGTGAACATCACGTTGTTGGATGAGTTGGATTTATGGGATTAAAGTTTACAGGTACTGTCATTCCAAGAAACCATTAACATACTAGCTGAACTGTCAGATCTGAAGTCAAATCTTTCTCTACGTTCCTTTATCGGTTCATGTCTGTTCTGTAAATTTTAATCTTTATTAGTTCTGTTTGGTGCTACTGTACTTGTGGGCGGGATATTTCTTATATCCAAGAGACAGAGAAGGTAAAATACAGTAATCAGATTATCAGAATACAATCCATACAGCAGCTCTTCTACGTGTTCGTTATATGACATGTTTTCTCTGCAACTAAGACAAGACAAGACTTTTCTAGCAATGTACCAGCACCCTGGTATAGTTCGAAACATGGGAAATATCCCTTACTTGGCCTTCCACAAAAGAAACATAGCGTATATGTTATAGGTTTTCCTCGAATAAATTGCTTTGCCCCATGCCATCGAATATAAGAAACTGTACTCTGTAAATTCATATATTCTGAATGATGATAAATGTGCTTAAGGGCATGTTATATACATTTTAGAGACTTATATCAGAATAGTATGTTTTTGTTGCTAAAACATTGTACAAAAATATCACAGCAAAACGTAAGTGGCAGAAGACGTATCTGATTTTTCTCTGCATAAAGTTAATATCGTTCTAAAATTATGTACTCAAACAATCACTGAGGCTACAATGGGCATGAAAATATTCGTATGATGCATTACTGTGTTAATATGAAATTCAGAGAAAATATGTGAACAGTTTTTTCTCGAACACATACGTGCACAGAGATATTATACTTACTCATCAACTAGAAGATAAGGCGGATAATTCATTTTCAGCAAACCAAGTTTTCTTACGCACACAGAATAACAGTGACTCGACAATAAAAGCTAATGTCGTTTTAAACAATTTTGAGTTTCATTTGGAATTAATGTCATCTGTTGCAAATTGAAATAAAGATGTAATATAAGCCGTTTTACGCTTCCCTGCAAATATCCTTCCTGAAGGACAGCAGCCGTAACTGGGTTGTAAAGAACAAACTTTTTATACCAGTATAGCTCACTGAACTTATTAGTATTCAACATTCATCAGTGTTTTATTCTGCAGCGAATATCGGCCATAACTCAGCTTTTCATTCCGTGAAAGCATGTAGCGATATCTGAGACTTGTGTCAACTTCCATTTTCTTTGCACGCAGGATTATCGTGTACCTTGTTTTGTAATTCTGGTAAAGAGTAGCGATTCACTGTAGAGTGGAAGAGAGCGGTATGTGGCATTTATTACAAGAGGCAAGGTTCCACTGACCTTTAGGCAGGCACAAAACTTCTTTGTTTCAAAACAGACCTCTGAAGGACGAAAGGTACTACTGCGTTTACAATGTGTTACTTTTTAAAGAAGTGCATGTAAGCGTATTTCGTTTGACAAGCGTCATCTGTTAGCCATCTAAATTCCTGTCAGTCACTAACGGAGCACCAAAGTGCATTAACATAACTATAAGAAATGCCAGTGGCCGCCCAATAAACTCACAAAATCGTGTACAGTATTGGAGCAATACCGCAAACGCCGCCTTGTGGCATTTCGTATACATCTTTAACGCGTACTTTAGTATTAACATCGCCCTCCCTATGCACACTTAAGGATTTTTGTAACTACTGTCGGCAGCTGCATAGTTTCCATCCAAGCTGTGTGCCTTCTGTTCAACAGCGAACCACTTTTATGCCAAACTATCCACGCTTTCCTCTTGCCTAGGTTTTCCTGTTTCCCTTCTTGCATCTCATCTGCTAACCTCACTTAGTTATTTTTTACTCTTCTTCGAGCTGGTCAGCTTTTTCCTATATTTCCTCCTTATGCTGCGATACATTTCCAATATTCGAAGAGAATGTAATAAAGAAACAAAACAATATCAATATAAATGATATACCTGAAAAAAATAAATGCTTTTACTATCTCCATCACTTTTTTATTGGCTTGGCCTACTAAGGACCGCATGATATAATTTTTGTATTCTTTCCTTCTCCTTTCAGTCTTTCCAGTAATTTTTCATTCTTTTCGTAAGTTTTTGTCTTATTTCATTTGACCTTATAGCACCTGAGTTTTTCTTTGTTTTCTCCTGGAAGACCTTGAAATCTTTTACTTTTTTAATCTGAACTTTTCTGTTTCTCCTTTCTCATCTTCCAGTATTTCCATTTACCTCCGCTCTACTGTAACTTATTTTATCTACGCTATTGGTGTTTTGGGGTTTCTGTCTGAGGAGCTGAAAATTCTTTTTGATATCTTATTTACATCTAGCCTTTGTAGGTGTCCATAGAATGCAACTCTTCTCTTCCTCATCGTCTCCGGTATTCACTCTATTTTTTCGTGAAATTCCTTATTACTTCTTAATTTCCATTTTCCAATTTCATATTTTGGTCATAGGATTTTCCTGAATGTATTCCTTTCCTACTTTTCTGTTTCGCCTGATTGTTGAGCTGGTAACGAAAGGCGTTCTGATATATAAAGGCATTCTGGTTTAATAATACCTTTACGTTTACGGAAATAGATGTCTTGTTAGGCTGTTTTTTTGTTAATTGAAAAGCCACCTCAATTTTCCTCGTCCTTGGTGGCTTAGCTTCTGTGTCTAAAGCATTTGGTCGTGTTATTTCACCGATATTAAATTTTGTAGCCCTTTTATTCTGTATGATCAGTTTCCATTTATTTCGTTTCCTCCTTTACATCTGTCATGCACGCTGTTTCTTCAAAAGATACATGTACGCCTGCTTTTAAAGCTATCTCTAGTAGGAGATTTTATCTGTTGTTGCATCTACTATAGATTCAGCAAAGATGGCAATACTATCTGCAAAAGCCAGAAAATCAAAACTCAGATTATCACGACATTTCCTAATTGTGATAGTTCTAAATCCTTCTTCTTCTGTTCTTTTCCTCCATTTCCTGACTATTTTCTAGCACAGAACTGAACAGCATTGGGGACAGTCCATCTCCCTGCCTTGTGCCACGTTTGATCTCAAAAGCCTTGGACGTTTGACCTAAAAATATGTGAACCGGACAATCGTGGGTTAAGGAAAACGGGAAGTACCAGGACCACAAATCAAATCGTAATTTTTTCATGCAAACAACAATTTATCGATAGTTTGGAATTTAACTTAAAATAAAGGAAATAAACAGTGCAGTTTAACCCTAAAGGTTACGTTGTAAAAGAAATATAACATGCTTCTAATAATAATAATAAGAAAAGAGCCAGCTATGTAAACGTTCAGGTGAAATTTGCAATTTCAATCTTAAGGCCACAGTTGGGTGAAATATAAAATTCTTTTAATAATAATATTAAGAAACGAGCCAGCTAAGTAAAACTTCATGTGAAATTACCAATTTAAATCTTAAGCCTACACTTTCGAGAAATATAACACACCTTTAATAATAATAGTAACACGAAAACAGTCTGCTACGTAAAAGTTCAGGTGAAATTTGCAATTTAAATCTTAGGGCCACAGTTTGGAGAAATATAAGGTTACTCTTTCCAGACTACCTTGGTCAAGCTGATCTTGTGTAAGCTGTCGGCGCTGCATGGATGGAAGAGGTGCCTTAAGATCGTAATCTTTGAACAACCAGTCGGATGGTGTATCCGACAGATCGGTCCATGGTGAAGCAGAAGAATTAGGCTGCGAGCAACCTGAACTGGCAGTCCATACAACCATATGAGTTGCGGGTTCAGTAACCAATGATCGGAGGGCCACAAAGTTGCCCCTTTCCACAGCCTGAGGCCCGCACGCGAGGAAGGCAGAACCCACCAACCGACCGACACGCCCCACACCACTCGTCCAACAGGCAATTTCCTGTGTCGGACGGATGCGTCTTTCGTAGACCAACTTGGCCCACACAGCCCAACTCAGCTCTCAGACAGGAACCCGATGTCACAAACAACGGGACTCTAACGTGCAACTCCGTTATCTCAGCCAACTGTCCTCCCACCCAGACGCACACCACACCGCCAACACTTCGACCTAGGTCGACTTAAACCGAAGATGCTTACTGAACAAATAGTAAATCGATAGCAAACTCGAGCCAGTGGCGCCAGACAAGACCGAAGCTGAGTAAAATGTTGCGCCGCGTCTCACTATCTATTATTATTATTGTTATCATTATTAAGCATATTGTAATATTATGTCATAAAGTGTACCTACAGCACGCAACGAATGAAAGGGTCATTTTTTGGAAACGTTTTAACTGTCTCCCACTGCGACAATTAAATTTGGCTCTAAGGTACCAAGAAATCGTGTAGCCCAGCACCGTTGCCCTCAGTTCAAACAGCAGCGTGTGGACATATGCGAAAAAAGGCCAGAGCTCAGAAGTTCACGTGACGTGTAGGGTAGCTAAATGATGTCACATCCTATCAAATAATGGAATGGCCGTCAAAACCCCTGGTACCCACATTTCACCCTTCTTTTCATGCCCCAGCGATGGAGGTAGAAACGACGACACACTGCGTTGAAATCACGCATATCTGTTATAGGTGGCCAGGCAGAAGGGCACTGCTACATTGACGCTCTGAACAGACATGAAAAGACCTCAAGGCGTGGCATAAATGTGTTAAATTTTATACACCTCTTTCGTCAGTGCCTTGATTCCCGTACATTTCTAAGTCGAAAAAGACAGTTCTCTGTGCGACAAGAAAGAGGACGATGTCCTTGAGCCTGGTGACAGCCCCCGGACGTTTCCATCCCTCTCTAAGTACTCTTCAAGGTTGCATCCTCATTGAGCGTGATCATACCCCTTTGGAGAGCACCCAGGCAGCAATTCTTGCTCTCATGAGCTGGTTGAGACGACAAGGGACCGTTCGAAACCCTTCGATGACATTTGAACGTAAACTGAATCAACAAAAGATGCTTAAGCTTTTTCAGTCCTCCTGTTTCACGAACTCCTGCGGCATGATCTCAGAGGTGTGTGAGACACTGCAGGCAGGCAACCACTTGACACCTAACCGATGCCAGTTGCTGTGCGCTAGGCTTACAGTGGAGGTCTGTAGACACCTTTGAGCCAAATTTCAAACTTATAATGTAATTCTTCAAGCTTTCGCGGCGAGGCGTTGTCATCTTGATTAATCGCGTTTCTGCCGGTTATTCGCATCTTTCCTGCACGATATTTGAACTGCGTGACTCGTCGTCTACTTCAGGTGCTGTCTGATACTGATTACAGTGTGGAACGAGTCCAGTATGTTTATGCCTATGTTGTGCTAGGCGCACCCTCTGCGGTCCGCGCCGCGTCTGGCGCTCTGTCCGTGGTGTGCCCCAACCAATAGCAACGTCTGTAGCGTTTTCTTCTAGCCGCGGCTGTTCCGAACGCTGTGCGCGTACTTTGAGGTTATTATCCGTTGTCAATTAAGTAAATTATGTGGTGAATGGCTTCCAAGCTGTACTAGACGTTTTAGCTTCCGATTATCGCCACTTGAGTCCTCCCGTGAATTAGGACGTTCCGTTACCGTGCTGAGTCGTGTTAGGCGTTCGGTCCGGAGTTTTTGCCCGCCAAGAGCGGATGCAGTGTTATTTTGAATCAATATTGGCGCAGCCACCTACCTCACTGCACAACACCTTAAGAAGATGCTCTCACCATATGTGGGGAAGTGTGCCCATCACATTCGCAACTCATAAGATTTCCTACAATGCCTCAGGCAGCTAAACATCTCGCATTCTGACTTTATGATCTGTTTCGACGTAGTCTCCCTGTTCACCATTGTACCACTGAATGATTCACTTGAGCTCTTTGGAGAAAACTTCGACGGTGCGCTCCTGGACTTATTAAGACACATACTGACTTCGACGTACTTCCCGTATGGTGGTCAATTCTATGAGCAAACGGAGGGGGTGGCTATGAGCACCACCGATGGTGGCCAATCTTTTTATGGGAAGATTTAAAGAAGGCGCACTTACATTGGCCCAGATCAACTTAAATGCTTTATTAGATACGTGGGTGACACCTTTGTCATACAGCCCCACGAGAGGAAAAAGCTCGACGTTTCCTTGGACCACCTAAACTCACGCTACCCTAACCCCTAAAATCACAATGGAGCTGGAGAAGGAGGGAGTACTCGCTTTCCTAGATGTACTAGTCACTAGGAAGGGAGATGGTACCTTCAGTCACGGTGTGTACAGCAAACCCACTCACACCGACTTGCACCAGCAGCTCAGCAGTTGCCACCACCCAGCACAGAAAAACGGTTTACTCAAAACACTGGTCCATCGGGCACGAACTCTGTCAGATTCGGATAATTTGGCAACGGAGGTAGAACATCTATAACCCGTGTTCTACAAAAATATGCACTCCTTTTGAGATCTTCAAAAGGCGCTGCACCCTATTCCCCGCGAGAGGTTCCTGAAGAGATACAGGAAGAAACGCAAAAGGTTGCACATGTGCCATATTATGGGCCGATATCCGCAGAAAATCAGCAGCATCCTTCGCAAACATAACGTTAGAAGTGAGTTCCATCCACCCATCAACATTATGGCTCTTCTAGTAAGTGTGATTGATGACCTACAGAAAAATGGTATTTACCACGTACCAGGTGAATGTGGTATGGCATACATCGGCCAGACGACCAGGGCCATTGACATCAGGTGCAAAGAGCACCAAAGGCACACCAGACCAAACCAGACTAAAACAGGCAACCAACTTAGAGATTGCTGAACTCAGTAATTCTATGAAGCTTAATGAAGCCAAGATTTTAACACAAAAATTGAGATACTGGGACAGCGTCATAGAAGAATCTATTGAGATTAAGGTTGCGGAGAATCTCATTAACCGGGATACCAGTTTCCAGCTTTGCTCGTCTTGCAACCCAGCACTCGATCTCCTGAAGACCCAACGTAGGTAACCTCGAGAGCCCAAGAGACACATGTATGAAGATGGAATTAGGGATAACAGCCCAGTACTTGTAACAAAGGACGTACTTTAAATGGCACCTCGGGCAACGGACTCAGCATCTGAAGACACTCTTCAGAGTCTCGAGAGACAATTTGAACACAATCAGCCTGAAAATACCACTGCAGACGCTCCTGGCGGGCAAGAACTCCGGACCGAACGCCTAACACGACTCAGCCCGGTAACAGAATGGCCGAATTCATGGAAGGACTCAAATGACTATAATTGGAAGATAAAACGCCTAGCACAGCTTGGACACCATTCACGAATTAATTCACCTACTTCACAACGGTTAATAACCACAAAGTAGGCGCACAGCGTTCGGAACAGCCGCGGCTAGAAGAAAACGCTATAGCCGTTGCTATTGGTTGGGGCACACCACGGACAGAGCGCCAGACGCGGCGCGGACCGCAGAGGGTGCGCCTAGCACAACATAGGCATAAAAATACTGGACTCGTTCCACACTGTAATCAGTATCAGACAGCACCTGAAGTAGACGACGAGTCACGCAGTTCAAATATCGTGCAGGAAAGACTCGAATAACCGGCAGAAACCCGATTAATCAAGATTCAAACTTATACGCCGCAGTTGGAGTCAGTTACGTGGTTTCGTAAAATTGTACCCTTAATTGTGTAGCATAGTGTAGTTAGAGCGCAGAGAGAGGCTGGAGAGTGAAGGGGGAGGCGTGTTTAAAGCGAGAAGAAGTGCAATAGTATCGAAGGAAATTGACGGAGATCCGAAATTTGAAGGTCACGGTTAAAGCAGGCTCAGACAACGTAATTGGATATCTATATAGGCCCCCGGGCTCAGCAGCTGTTGTGGCTGAGCACCTGAAGGATAATTTGGAAAATATTTCGAGTAGATTTCCACACCATGTTATTGTTCTGGGTGGAGATTTTAATTTGCCGGATATAGACGGGGAGACTCAAACGTTCATAACGGGTGGCAGGGACAAAGAATCCAGTGAAATTTTTTAAGTGCTTTATCTGAAAACTACCTTGAGCAGTTAAACAGAGAACTGTCTCGTGGCGATAACATATTACACCTTCTGGTGACAAACAGACCCGAACTATTTGAAACAGTTAACGCAGAACAGGGAATCAACGATGATAAAGCGGTTACGGCATCGGTGATTTCAGCCGTAAATAGAAATATTAGAAAAGGTAGGAAGATTTTTGTGTTTACCAAAAAGGACAAAAAGCAGATTACACAGTACCTGACGGCTCAACACAAAATATTTGTCTCAAGTACAGATAGTGTTGAGGGTCAGTGGACAAAGTTCAAAACCATCGTACAATATGCGTTAGATGAGTATGTGCCAAGTAAGATCGTAAGAGATGGAAAAGAGCCACAGTGGTACAACAACCGAGTTAGAAAACTGCTGCGGAAGCAAAGGGAACTTCACAGCAAACATAAACATCCTAAAGCCTTGCAGACAGACAAAAATTACGCGAAGCGAAATGTAGTGTGAGGAGGGCTATGCGAGAGGCGTTCAATGAATTCGAAAGTAAAATTCTATGTACTGACATGGCAGAAAATCCTAAGAAATTTTGGTCTTATGTCAAAGCGGTAAGTGGATTAAAACAAAATGTTCAGACACTCTGTGACCAAAATGGTACTGAAGTAGAGGATGACAGACTAAAGGCCGAAATATTAAATGTCTTTTTCCAAAGCTGTTTCACAGAGGAAGACTGCACTGTAGTCCCTTCTCTAGATTGTTGCACAGATGACAAAATGGTAGATATCGAAATAGACGACAGAGGAATAGAGAGACAATTAAAATCGCTCAAAACAGGAAAGGCCGCTGAACCTGATGGGATACCAGTTCGATTTCACACAGAGTAAGCGAAGGAACTTGCCCCCCCCCCCCCCCCCTTCTTGCAGCGGTGTACCGTAGGTCTCTAGAAGAGCGTAGCGTTCCAAACGATTTGGAAAAGGGCACAGGTCATCTCCATTTTCAAGAAGGGACGTCGAACAGATGTGCAGAACTATAGACCTATATCTCTAACGTCGATTAGTTGTAGAATTTTGGAACACGTATTATGTTCGAGTATAGTGACTTTTCTGGAGACTATAAATCTACTCTGTAGGAATCAGCATGGGTGTCGAAAAAGATGGTCGTGTAAAACCCAGCTCGAGCTATTCGTCCACGATACTCAGAGGGCCATAGACACCAGTTCACAGGTAGATGCCGTGTTTCTTGACTTCCACAAGGTTTTCGATACAGTTCCTCACAGTCGTTTAATGAACAAAGTAACAGCATATGGACTATCAAACCAATTGTGTGATTGGATTGAGGAGTTCCTAGATAACAGAACGCAGCATGTCATTCTCAATGGAGAAATGTCTTCCAAAGTAAGAGCGATTTCAGGTGTGCCGCAGGGGACTGTCATAGGACCGTTGCTATTTACAATATACATAAATGACCTGGTGGATGACATCCGAAGTTCACTGAGGTTTTTTGCAGATGATGCTGTGGTGTATCGAGAGGTTGTAACAATTGAAAATTGTTGTGAAATGCAGGAGGATGTGCAGCGAATTGACGCATGGTGCATTGAATGGCAATTGAATCTCAATGTAGACAAGTGTAATGTGCTGCGAATACATAGAAATATAGTTCCCTTATTATTTAGCTACAAAATAGCATGTCACCAACTGGAAGCAGTCAATTCCATAATTTATCTGGGAGTACGCATTAGGAGTGATTTAAAATGGAATGACAATATAAAGTTTATCGTTGGTAAAGCAGATGCCAGAATGAGATTCAGTGGAAGAATCCTAAGGAAATGCAATCTGAAAACAAAGGAAGTAGGTTACACTACGCTTGTTCGCCCACTGCTTGATTACTGCTCAGCAGTGTGGGATCCGTACCAGATAGGGTTGATAGAAGAGATAGAGAAGACCCAACGGAGAACAGCGCGCTTCGTTACAGGATCATTTAGTAATCGCGAAAGCGTTACAGATATGATACATAAACTCCAGTGGAAAACTCTGCAGAAGAGACGCTCAGTAGCTCGGTACGGGCTTTTGTTAAAGTTTGGAGAACATACTTTCATCGAAGAGTCAAGCAGTATATTGCTCCCTCCTACATATATCTCGCCAAGAGACCATGAGGATAAAATGAAAGAGATTAGAGCCCACACAGAGGCATACCGAGAATCCTTCTTTCCACGAACAATACGAGACTGGAATAGACGGGAGAACCGACAGAGGTATTCTGGGTACCGTCGCCACACACCGTCAGGTGGCTTGCGGAATATGGATGTAGATGTAGATGTAGATCCAAAAACTCTGATAGCCCTAAATTATACCGTTGAAGTCAATGTGTGAATATATTACCTGCCAACATTTTCTCTTACATTAATCTTCTTTGGAAACTCGAATTTCCATCATCTGCTGACGCGTCTACTGTACAATGCAGTGACTGGGAAGGAAGACGAGAAAATTACCACAGTTACAAAGTCACTAGTGGTTCTGGCTACTGATACGTGCTGACAGTGTTTCAAGAACTCTGCGTCAGCTTGAGCACTAGTAGCCGAATTGATATTCTATGCAGTTCCTCTGTGTCTGAAAAATGTGGGAAACGTGGCGCGGAAAATGAAGAACTCGGCTGAAATATCTGGCACCCAGTTTGGCGCCAAAGAGCATCTGCCGTGGCCACTGGGGAGGAAACGTGCAGATTTGATCTGAAGCCAAGCTGGCGCCAGTTCAGCGAGGGACTAAAAGATTATAACACCAACAGAGGGGCGCATGATTCAAGCTGCATTAAGGCGTTTATTGCAAGGCAACCTCTACCAAGTAACCCGTATTATTACACACTCTTATTTGAAAAAAAAAAAAGAAAATCAAAGACGAATATCACCGCAGGGACCGGACTGTAACAGCGTAACGGCTTGTAGATGACGAGGTCTTTAGAGATGGAGTACTTTCTCGCTATAAGGTACAGGGTGTCTCGGAGGTACTGTCAAGAACTTTTCAGATGTTTTCCTGGTAACAGTACCAAAAAAACCTGGTTTCGTATCTCAAACAAATCTCTGAAAGTCTTTTGCTTCTTGAATATCTCTAAAGTTTATATTCAGTGTATTTCTTGGCAAAATCCATCAACTGAAGTTGGCAACCAACAACGAAAATTCATTTTCTTATGTACCCGTGTCATGTTATTGACTTTGTATGACATTAATGAATCAAAATATGCAGATCCAGCTTTGTGATAGTTTTTCATAAAGAGAGGCTACGTAATAATTGTAAGAACACAACCACTTTATACTTTTAAGAGATTCACACTACATTTAATTCATTTCATTTTCTGAGGATTCCGCACAAGCTTAATTAAACGTATAGTTCACTGAACCTTTGAATCGAGAATCTCAACGAGTTTTGCCTGTAATTGAAATCGATACTGACAAGATATTGGTCGCATGAACTCCAAGACTGCATCAAAATCTCTGTTGCAGTTCCTTGGACTTCCGCGACGCACAGCGAGCAGCTGAATTCGTTTTATATATTACGTAGAGAGAAGATTTGATAAAATATTTTTATTTACGTACTGAAATCTGACAACAACTTTGGCTGAATCTTTTGATTTCGTTGACTCATCAACTTAAAATTTTTTCACCACTGAGGGCCCTTATGCCACAATATGTGACATAAGTTTCAAGTTGATACGTCAACGCGTAACAGAGAAAAAGTGTACTTACCAGATGGACAGAGAGATAGATAGAGAGAGAGAGAGAGAGAGAGAGAGAGAGAAAGAGAGGCAGACGGATAAAAAAATGACAAAATGTATCTTTCTAATTATATGACTAAAAATTATCAATTTCATTACTTTGACTATGAATCTTTGCTTCTTGCCGAACTTCATGATTATAGGTCAATGGAGATCGCCCTACAGGTTTTGAAGAGTGAGTTTTGGAGTATGAAAGTGTGAGATATAAACGGCCGTCTCTTTTAACTGAATTGGCTTGCAAGTTTAAAATATTTACACCACCAAGTAACAAATCTGAACCTGATACGTCTAACCCTACCAGAGGAAAATTGTTTTTTATCAGAAGGGCAAACAGACAGGCAGGTAAAAAATGACAAGGAATATTTTTCGAGTTATGTAATTACAAATTAAGAAATTTAGGATTTTTTCCTTTACTTCTATTTTGAAATCTTGTTTCTTGGCGAATTTCAAATTTCTATGTCTACAAGAAGCACCATACAGGTTTTTAAGAGCGAATTTTCAAGTATCGAAATATGTGACATAAATAATCGCATCTTGAGTTGAACTTAGTTGGAAGTATAAAATTTTTATTCCGTCAAGGGACCGTAGTCCCTAATATGTGACCTGAAACGTCTACCCGTAGGTGAGAAAAATGTTTCTTAACAGTAGGACGTAGTGACAGATAGACAGACCGACAGCAAAACGAAGAGCAATAAGTGTTCCGTTTCTACAGACTGAGGAACAGAACACAAGAAAACAGGTCGCGGGTCGTAAGTTATGCGGTTTTACATGTAATAGTACACTGTTGCGCTTTATTAGCAAAAAAACGATGGCAACAAAAGTGGCAAAAACAATGAGTTACGGAAAAAATTAAATTAGTTGCAGGAATAGAAGTGAACAGACTATTTTCTATTTATGTCGTAGATAGAACCTCGTCATTTGATACTGAACATTTATTCAGTTGAAATATGATGCGCTGTTGCGAACGAAAGCTAAGAGAATAAAATCCGTCGTACGGCTTGTTAAATAAAATGGAAGTTCCCGAATACTGGAAAAAAGAATTTTCAGTTTCGAACTTGCGTTATTTCATTATATTTTCTCAGAACTCTTTTACAGTACCCGTTATTTGCATCGTAGAAATATCTTTCCTTGTATTCCGTAATTCTATATGACATAAAAATGAAAAGATATTTAGAGAAGACTCTTCGTTAAGTTAAAATCTGTCAGGAAAGAAAGTAATCTATCGTATTCGGCATACTGTTAACTACAGACGAGGCCATGTCTCGCAGATTTATCATATTACTCCCGTATGCTGATTTCGTCCAGTGCTGCAGAACGTAATTACTGTTCCGCGCGATACAGAGTTATGTGAAAGCAATGTAATTACGCATTTAAATTCTGTTTGCATCGCCGCCATATCGTGCGAACTTTGTGACGGGTGACGCGCTGCAATGATATCTCATTCCAAATGTCACGACAGACCGCCTCTGCTGCAGTAGCACGTGCCACAGAGTTCACGTGTTCTCCTTGCAGCGTTAATGGCGTTTGGTATTGTGTCTTATGAAAGAAAAGAGGCAGGAAGCGCTAATTTCAAGCAAACATAGCTTTAGGATAGTGCACTGTGTTCACAAATCACCAGACTTGGAAGTAACACCAAACTTCGAGGGACGTTTGATGGTCTGAATGTACTGCAGTGACAGAAACCAGTGCGTAATAATTGCATATACATAGCGCACACAATACCTATGTAGCATGAGGCATTGTTAAATTCTGAAGAAACGGAAATTCACTTGAAATGGGGGTATTTTGATAAGTAATATGCTTGTAATGAAATTAAATCCTGGAGTGAGTCGCACTGTAAAATAAAAATAGTTCTTTATACATAAATATTCCGCTGATACTGGCTCTATTCACCAGGCTGAGCTGAAATTCATGCCCTTCCGTCTACATTATGTTCGTTAATTATCAAACGTGTCCCACCAAGTCAATTTACATTAAAGAACATACGCAAAAAATCATTACTAATATTTCGCGCGACGGATGACCTGGATGTCTTTAAGCAAGCAGAGTGGAAAATGAATTCATCGATGTTGTATTCGCGTCCAGTTCGTTAAACATTCGTTAATTTGAATCTTATTTAGTTTTCCGGGCACACTTGTGTTCCGTTTGCACTATTACTTGGCGGTGGACACGTAGCAGCGGGTGGAAAACGGATTGTTGTTGTTGTTATGGCCTTCAGTCCGGAGATGGGTTTGATGCAGCTCTCCATGCTGCTCCACCCTGTGCAAGCTCCTTTGTCTCCCAGTAGCTACGGCAACCTACGTCCTTCTGAATCTGCGTAGTGTATTCATCTCTTGGTCCCCCTCTACGATTTTTCCCTCCACGCTGCCCTCCAATACCGATCTGGTGACCCCTTGATGCCTCGGAATATATCCTACCAACCTATCCCTTCTTCTAGTCAAGTTGTGCCACAAATTCCTCTTCTCCCCAAGTCTATTCAATTTCTCTACCCACCAAATCTTCAAAATTCTTCTGTAGCACCACATTTCGAAAGCTTATATTCTTTTCTTGTCTAAACTACTTATCGTCCACTCTCCACTTCCATACATGGTCACACTTCATACAAATACTTTCAGAAATGACTTACTGACACTTAAATCTATACTCGATGTTAACAAATTTCTCTTCTTCAGAAACGCTTTCCTTGCCATTACCAGTCTACATTTTATATCCTGTCTTCTTCGACAATCATCAGTTATTTTGCTCCCTAAGCAGCAAAACTCATTTACTACGGGTTACGTGATTTAAAGAACCATATAAGTAGAAGCGAGGATCTTCGGTTATGAATGATGATTTACTCTAGTCGAACATGGAGTTTCCATCGATGTACATTTCGAAACACGCTCACAATACTAAACATTTGCAATACGAATAAACTACAACGGAACTTCGTCCGAACAGGCGTCAGAAAGTCCAAGGGTACCGATCGACAGCCGTGTCACCCTCAACTGACTGGCGTCACTGGATATGGGTATGGAGGGGTATATAGCCAGCATACCGCTCTCTGGCCGTTGTCAGTTTTCGTGACCGAAGACGCTATTTCTCAGGCAGGAAGGTCCTCAATTGGCCTCAGAAGAACTAAGTGCACCTCGCTTGTCAACAGCTCTAGGCAGACTTTTACTGTCATCCATCCAATTGCTGGGCAAGCCGGACAACGCTTAACTTCGGTGATGTTACGGGAGCCGGTGTTACCACAATGTTACGCGCGTTGGCTGCTATTTGAATAAAGGTACATTATTCATCATAGCTGGTTTCTGTGCCGATTCATCAAATGGACGGCCCGTTAGTACACATCAGAATGGCATAGATTCTGTTACAAGTGGCACCAAACTCCTTCGAGACAGGGACGAGATGGGAAAGGGATCATTTCATCCACATGCACAAAAACAATGACAGAACGGGCAAAGTTTATAGTTGCAGTCAACGACTAAGAGAATCTTCAGAGAAGAAACGGTGAGAGCAGAGAAGTGTATCGGACGTGATAAATATTGTACACAGTGAGGTTATTTGGAAGTTTTTGCAAAATTTCTTTTCAAACTTCGCTTTCCATCCAGTATTTCAAGTACTGGCTTGGTTCAAATGGCTCTGAGCACTATGGGAGTGAACATCAGAGGTCATCAGTCCCCTAGAACTTAGAAATAGTTAAACCTAACTATCTTAAGGACATCACACACATCCATGTCCGGGGCAGGATTCGAACCTGCGATCGTAGCGGTCGCGCGGTTCCAGACTGAAGCGCCTAGAACCACTCGGCCACACCTGCCGGCTTTCAAGTACTCTTCCAGCATAACTTCGCCATTACTTAGGTGCCGCCCAGCTTGCCTTTCAGGACAGAAGCAGTTCATTTCAGTGTAACTAGCTAAATTCAACATCACGCCACTTCTCTGAAGAATAGACTGACGTAGCCGCGCCGTCGTTTTGACAAATACTGAACGTGGGAGGCGCGGCACTTGTACGGTCGCTGGAGGTTTTTGGAGCGCAGAGCACAGTGGATTTGCTCTCCTGGTTTCCAGCTTTGAGACAGAGGAGCGGCTCTCTTCTGTTGTGACCTTCGTACAGAGCAGAAGGCCTCCTCCCGTCCGCCTTTGTCTCTGCACTCCAGGACCGGCCACCAGCTGCGCAAACGTGGCCCGACACCTCTCCTCTTCGCTATCCCGGTATTATGTTCGACCATACTCCTAGACTGACAGTCAACTTCCACCAACGCCCCCAGGGCGAACCTTTCCTGTATTCTATCATCGAGAATCCATCACAAGTTTACTATTGTAACTTGAGTTGTTTCGTCACCCCCTTCGAACGCTCATGTATGCAATACCACTCGCTTCAGAGACTGGTGACAAATATTTTGGAAAAAAGTAGGAAGCGAAAGAAAATTCTCAATATATTTACACTGAAGTGCTAATCAATATGGTACACCTGCCTAATATCGGGTAGGGCCTCACGAGCACGATGAAAAGCGCAACACGACGTGGCATGGAATTGCCTGCTGTCCGAAGGAGTGTTGCAGGGAATAAGAACCATGAATCCCGCGGCGCTGTCCTTAAATCCGTAAGGGAATGATGGGGTAGAGGTCTCTTCTGAACAGCAAGTTGCAAGGCATCACAGATGTGCTCAATAATATTCATGTCTGGGGTGTCTGCCGACCAGCGGGAGTTTTTTAACTCATAAGAGTGACCTGCAGCCACTCTGTAGCAATTCTAGATCTGTGGGGTATTGCATTGTGCTGCTGGAGTTGTCCAAGTCAGTCGTAATGCACAATGCACATGAATTGATGCAGGTGAACAGAGAGGATGCTTATGTATGTGTCACCTGTCAGAATCGTATCTAGACGTATCAGGAGTGCCATATCACTCTAACTGCACAAGCCCCACACTACTGGATAGCTTCAACCAACTTGAACAGTCCCATACAGATATGCAGGGTCCATGCATTCTTGAGGTTGCCTCCATACCCGTACACGTCCATCCGCTCGATACAATTTAAAACGAGACTCACCCGACCAGGCAACATATTTCCAGTCATTAACAGTCCAACGTCGGTGTTGACGGGCACAGGCGAGGTGTAAAACTTTGTGTCATGCAATCATCAAGGGCACACGAGTGCGCCTCCGGCTCCTAAAGCTCACGTCGATGATGTTTCTTTGAATGGTTCTCACGTTGACACTCATTGATGGCGCAGCATTGAAATATGCAGCAATTTGCGAAAGGGTTGTATTCCTATCACGTTGAACGATTATCTTCAGTCGTCTTTGGTACCGTTCTCGCAGGATCTTTTTCCGGCCCCAGTGATGTCGGAGATTTGATCTTTTACCAAATTCCTGATATTCACGGTGCACTCAAGGAATGGTCGTACGAGGAAATTCCAACTGCGTCACTACCTCGTAGATGCCTTGTCCCAACGCTGGTTCGCCGACTATAACAGCACGTTCAAACTCACTTAAATATTGATAACCTGCCATTGTAGCACCAGTAACTGATCTAACAAATGCTTTAGACAATGTTGTCTTATATAGGCGTTGCCGACCACAGCGCTGTATCCTGCCTGTTTTCGCATCTCTGTATTCACTTAAATCTTGATAACCTGCCATTGTAGCACCAGTAAGTGATCTAACAACTGCTTTAGAAAATATTGTCTTATATAGGCGTTGCCGACCACAGCGCTGTATCCTGCCTGTTTTCGCATCTCGGTATTCACTTAAATCTTGATAACCTGCCATTGTAGCACCAGTAAGTGATCTAACAACTGCTTTAGAAAATATTGTCTTATATAGGCGTTGCCGACCACAGCGCTGTATCCTGCCTGTTTTCGCATCTCGGTATTCACTTAAATCTTGATAACCTGCCATTGTAGCACCAGTAAGTGATCTAACAACTGCTTTAGAAAATATTGTCTTATATAGGCGTTGCCGACCACAGCGCTGTATCCTGCCTGTTTTCGCATCTCTGTATTCACTTAAATCTTGATAACCTGCCATTGTAGCACCAGTAAGTGATCTAACAACTGCTTTAGAAAGTCTTGTCTTATATAGGCGTTGCCGACCACAGCGCTGTATCCTGCCTGTTTTCGCATCTCTGTATTCACTTAAATCTTGATAACCTGCCATTGTAGCACCAGTAAGTGATCTAACAACTGCTTTAGAAAATATTGTCTTGTATAGGCGTTGCCGACCACAGCGCTGTATCCTGTATGTTTTCGCATCTCTGTATTCACTTAAATCTTGATAACCTGCCATTGTAGCACCAGTAAGTGATCTAACAACTGCTTTAGAAAATATTGTCTTATATAGGCGTTGCCGACCACAGCGCTGTATCCTGTATGTTTTCGCATCTCTGTATTCACTTAAATCTTGATAACCTGCCATTGTAGCACCAGTAAGTGATCTAACAACTGCTTTAGAAAGTCTTGTCTTATATAGGCGTTGCCGACCACAGCGCTGTATCCTGCCTGTTTTCGCATCTCTGTATTCACTTAAATCTTGATAACCTGCCATTGTAGCACCAGTAAGTGATCTAACAACTGCTTTAGAAAATATTGTCTTATATAGGCGTTGCCGACCACAGCGCTGTATCCTGTATGTTTTCGCATCTCTGTATTCACTTAAATCTTGATAACCTGCCATTGTAGCACCAGTAAGTGATCTAACAACTGCTTTAGAAAGTGTTGTCTGATATAGGCGTTGCCGACCACAGCGCTGTATCCTGCCTGTTTTCGCATCTCTGTATTCACTTAAATCTTGATAACCTGCCATTGTAGCACCAGTAAGTGATCTAACAACTGCTTTAGAAAATATTGTCTTATATAGGCGTTGCCGACCACAGCGCTGTATCCTGTATGTTTTCGCATCTCTGTATTCACTTAAATCTTGATAACCTGCCATTGTAGCACCAGTAAGTGATCTAACAACTGCTTTAGAAAGTGTTGTCTGATATAGGCGTTGCCGACCACAGCGCTGTATCCTGCCTGTTTTCGCATCTCTGTATTCACTTAAATCTTGATAACCTGCCATTGTAGCACCAGTAAGTGATCTAACAACTGCTTTAGAAAATATTGTCTTATATAGGCGTTGCCGACCACAGCGCTGTATCCTGTATGTTTACGCATCTCTGTATTCACTTAAATCTTGATAACCTGCCATTGTAGCACCAGTAAGTGATCTAACAACTGCTTTAGAAAATATTGTCTTATATAGGCGTTGCCGACCACAGCGCTGTATCCTGTATGTTTTCGCATCTCTGTATTCACTTAAATCTTGATAACCTGCCATTGTAGCACCAGTAAGTGATCTAACAACTGCTTTAGAAAATATTGTCTTATATAGGCGTTGCCGACCACAGCGCTGTATCCTGTATGTTTTCGCATCTCTGTATTCACTTAAATCTTGATAACCTGCCATTGTAGCACCAGTAAGTGATCTAACAACTGCTTTAGAAAGTGTTGTCTGATATAGGCGTTGCCGACCACAGCGCTGTATCCTGCCTGTTTTCTCATCTCTGTATTCACTTAAATCTTGATAACCTGCCATTGTAGCACCAGTAAGTGATCTAACAACTGCTTTAGAAAATATTGTCTTATATAGGCGTTGCCGACCACAGCGCTGTATCCTGTATGTTTACGCATCTCTGTATTCACTTAAATCTTGATAACCTGCCATTGTAGCACCAGTAAGTGATCTAACAACTGCTTTAGAAAATATTGTCTTATATAGGCGTTGCCGACCACAGCGCTGTATCCTGTATGTTTTCGCATCTCTGTATTCACTTAAATCTTGATAACCTGCCATTGTAGCACCAGTAAGTGATCTAACAACTGCTTTAGAAAGTGTTGTCTGATATAGGCGTTGCCGACCACAGCGCTGTATCCTGCCTGTTTTCGCATCTCTGTATTCACTTAAATCTTGATAACCTGCCATTGTAGCACCAGTAAGTGATCTAACAACTGCTTTAGAAAATATTGTCTTATATAGGCGTTGCCGACCACAGCGCTGTATCCTGTATGTTTACGCATCTCTGTATTCACTTAAATCTTGATAACCTGCCATTGTAGCACCAGTAAGTGATCTAACAACTGCTTTAGAAAATATTGTCTTATATAGGCGTTGCCGACCACAGCGCTGTATCCTGTATGTTTTCGCATCTCTGTATTCACTTAAATCTTGATAACCTGCCATTGTAGCACCAGTAAGTGATCTAACAACTGCTTTAGAAAATATTGTCTTATATAGGCGTTGCCGACCACAGCGCTGTATCCTGTATGTTTTCGCATCTCTGTATTCACTTAAATCTTGATAACCTGCCATTGCAGCACCAGTAAGTGATCTAACAACTGCTTTAGAAAATATTGTCTTATATAGGCGTTGCCGACCACAGCGTTGTATCCTGCCTGTTTTCGCATCTCGGTATTCACTTAAATCTTGATAACCTGACATTGTAGCACCAGTAAGTGATCTAACAACTGCTTTAGAAAATATTGTCTTATATAGGCGTTGCCGACCACAGCGCTGTATCCTGCCTGTTTTTGCATCTCTGTATTCACTTAAATCTTGATAACCTGCCATTGTAGCACCAGTAAGTGATCTAACAACTGCTTTAGAAAATATTGTCTTATATAGGCGTTGCCGACCACAGCGCTGTATCCTGTATGTTTTCGCATCTCTGTATTCACTTAAATCTTGATAACCTGCCATTGCAGCACCAGTAAGTGATCTAACAACTGCTTTAGAAAATATTGTCTTATATAGGCGTTGCCGACCACAGCGTTGTATCCTGCCTGTTTTCGCATCTCGGTATTCACTTAAATCTTGATAACCTGCCATTGTAGCACCAGTAAGTGATCTAACAACTGCTTTAGAAAATATTGTCTTATATAGGCGTTGCCGACCACAGCGCTGTATCCTGTATGTTTTCGCACCTCTGTATTCACTTAAATCTTGATAACCTGCCATTGTAGCACCAGTAAGTGATCTAACAACTGCTTTAGAAAGTGTTGTCTGATATAGGCGTTGCCGACCACAGCGCTGTATCCTGCCTGTTTTCGCATCTCTGTATTCACTTAAATCTTGATAACCTGCCATTGTAGCACCAGTAAGTGATCTAACAACTGCTTTAGAAAATATTGTCTTATATAGGCGTTGCCGACCACAGCGCTGTATCCTGTATGTTTACGCATCTCTGTATTCACTTAAATCTTGATAACCTGCCATTGTAGCACCAGTAAGTGATCTAACAACTGCTTTAGAAAATATTGTCTTATATAGGCGTTGCCGACCACAGCGCTGTATCCTGTATGTTTTCGCATCTCTGTATTCACTTAAATCTTGATAACCTGCCATTGTAGCACCAGTAAGTGATCTAACAACTGCTTTAGAAAATATTGTCTTATATAGGCGTTGCCGACCACAGCGCTGTATCCTGTATGTTTTCGCATCTCTGTATTCACTTAAATCTTGATAACCTGCCATTGCAGCACCAGTAAGTGATCTAACAACTGCTTTAGAAAATATTGTCTTATATAGGCGTTGCCGACCACAGCGTTGTATCCTGCCTGTTTTCGCATCTCGGTATTCACTTAAATCTTGATAACCTGACATTGTAGCACCAGTAAGTGATCTAACAACTGCTTTAGAAAATATTGTCTTATATAGGCGTTGCCGACCACAGCGCTGTATCCTGCCTGTTTTCGCATCTCTGTATTCACTTAAATCTTGATAACCTGCCATTGTAGCACCAGTAAGTGATCTAACAACTGCTTTAGAAAATATTGTCTTATATAGGCGTTGCCGACCACAGCGCTGTATCCTGTATGTTTTCGCATCTCTGTATTCACTTAAATCTTGATAACCTGCCATTGCAGCACCAGTAAGTGATCTAACAACTGCTTTAGAAAATATTGTCTTATATAGGCGTTGCCGACCACAGCGTTGTATCCTGCCTGTTTTCGCATCTCGGTATTCACTTAAATCTTGATAACCTGCCATTGTAGCACCAGTAAGTGATCTAACAACTGCTTTAGAAAATATTGTCTTATATAGGCGTTGCCGACCACAGCGCTGTATCCTGTATGTTTTCGCATCTCGGTATTCACTTAAATCTTGATAACCTGACATTGTAGCACCAGTAAGTGATCTAACAACTGCTTTAGAAAATATTGTCTTATATAGGCGTTGCCGACCACAGCGCTGTATCCTGCCTGTTTTTGCATCTCTGTATTCACTTAAATCTTGATAACCTGCCATTGTAGCACCAGTAAGTGATCTAACAACTGCTTTAGAAAATATTGTCTTATATAGGCGTTGCCGACCACAGCGTTGTATCCTGCCTGTTTTCGCATCTCGGTATTCACTTAAATCTTGATAACCTGACATTGTAGCACCAGTAAGTGATCTAACAACTGCTTTAGAAAGTGTTGTCTTATATAGGCGTTGCCGACCACAGCGCTGTATCCTGCCTGTTTTCGCATCTCTGTATTCACTTAAATCTTGATAACCTGCCATTGTAGCACCAGTAAGTGATCTAACAACTGCTTTAGAAAATATTGTCTTATATAGGCGTTGCCGACCACAGCGCTGTATCCTGTATGTTTTCGCATCTCTGTATTCACTTAAATCTTGATAACCTGCCATTGTAGCACCAGTAAGTGATCTAACAACTGCTTTAGAAAGTGTTGTCTGATATAGGCGTTGCCGACCACAGCGCTGTATCCTGCCTGTTTTCGCATCTCTGTATTCACTTAAATCTTGATAACCTGCCATTGTAGCACCAGTAAGTGATCTAACAACTGCTTTAGAAAATATTGTCTTATATAGGCGTTGCCGACCACAGTGCTGTATCCTGCCTGTTTTTGCATCTCTGTATTCACTTAAATCTTGATAACCTGCCATTGTAGCACCAGTAAGTGATCTAACAACTGCTTTAGAAAATATTGTCTTATATAGGCGTTGCCGACCACAGCGCTGTATCCTGTATGTTTTCGCATCTCTGTATTCACTTAAATCTTGATAACCTGCCATTGTAGCACCAGTAAGTGATCTAACAACTGCTTTAGAAAATATTGTCTTATATAGGCGTTGCCGACCACAGCGCTGTATCCTGCCTGTTTTCGCATCTCTGTATTCACTTAAATCTTGATAACCTGCCATTGTAGCACCAGTAAGTGATCTAACAACTGCTTTAGAAAATATTGTCTTATATAGGCGTTGCCGACCACAGCGCTGTATCCTGCCTGTTTTTGCATCTCTGTATTCACTTAAATCTTGATAACCTGCCATTGTAGCACCAGTAAGTGATCTAACAACTGCTTTAGAAAATATTGTCTTATATAGGCGTTGCCGACCACAGCGCTGTATCCTGCCTGTTTTCGCATCTCTGTATTCACTTAAATCTTGATAACCTGCCATTGTAGCACCAGTAAGTGATCTAACAACTGCTTTAGAAAATATTGTCTTATATAGGCGTTGCCGACCACAGCGCTGTATCCTGCCTGTTTTTGCATCTCTGTATTCACTTAAATCTTGATAACCTGCCATTGTAGCACCAGTAAGTGATCTAACAACTGCTTTAGAAAGTCTTGTCTTATATAGGCGTTGCCGACCACAGCGCTGTATCCTGCCTGTTTTCGCATCTCTGTATTCACTTAAATCTTGATAACCTGCCATTGTAGCACCAGTAAGTGATCTAACAACTGCTTTAGAAAATATTGTCTTATATAGGCGTTGCCGACCACAGCGCTGTATCCTGTATGTTTTCGCATCTCTGTATTCACTTAAATCTTGATAACCTGCCATTGTAGCACCAGTAAGTGATCTAACAACTGCTTTAGAAAGTCTTGTCTTATATAGGCGTTGCCGACCACAGCGCTGTATCCTGCCTGTTTTCGCATCTCTGTATTCACTTAAATCTTGATAACCTGCCATTGTAGCACCAGTAAGTGATCTAACAACTGCTTTAGAAAATATTGTCTTATATAGGCGTTGCCGACCACAGCGCTGTATCCTGTATGTTTTCGCATCTCTGTATTCACTTAAATCTTGATAACCTGCCATTGTAGCACCAGTAAGTGATCTAACAACTGCTTTAGAAAGTGTTGTCTGATATAGGCGTTGCCGACCACAGCGCTGTATCCTGCCTGTTTTCGCATCTCTGTATTCACTTAAATCTTGATAACCTGCCATTGTAGCACCAGTAAGTGATCTAACAACTGCTTTAGAAAATATTGTCTTATATAGGCGTTGCCGACCACAGCGCTGTATCCTGCCTGTTTTTGCATCTCTGTATTCACTTAAATCTTGATAACCTGCCATTGTAGCACCAGTAAGTGATCTAACAACTGCTTTAGAAAGTCTTGTCTTATATAGGCGTTGCCGACCACAGCGCTGTATCCTGCCTGTTTTCGCATCTCTGTATTCACTTAAATCTTGATAACCTGCCATTGTAGCACCAGTAAGTGATCTAACAACTGCTTTAGAAAATATTGTCTTATATAGGCGTTGCCGACCACAGCGCTGTATCCTGCCTGTTTTCGCATCTCTGTATTCACTTAAATCTTGATAACCTGCCATTGTAGCACCAGTAAGTGATCTAACAACTGCTTTAGAAAATATTGTCTTATATAGGCGTTGCCGACCACAGCGCTGTATCCTGTATGTTTTCGCATCTCTGTATTCACTTAAATCTTGATAACCTGCCATTGTAGCACCAGTAAGTGATCTAACAACTGCTTTAGAAAGTGTTGTCTTATATAGGCGTTGCCGACCACAGCGCTGTATCCTGCCTGTTTTCGCATCTCTGTATTCACTTAAATCTTGATAACCTGCCATTGTAGCACCAGTAAGTGATCTAACAACTGCTTTAGAAAATATTGTCTTATATAGGCGTTGCCGACCACAGCGCTGTATCCTGTATGTTTTCGCATCTCTGTATTCACTTAAATCTTGATAACCTGCCATTGTAGCACCAGTAAGTGATCTAACAACTGCTTTAGAAAGTGTTGTCTTATATAGGCGTTGCCGACCACAGCGCTGTATCCTGCCTGTTTTTGCATCTCTGTATTCACTTAAATCTTGATAACCTGCCATTGTAGCACCAGTAAGTGATCTAACAACTGCTTTAGAAAATATTGTCTTATATAGGCGTTGCCGACCACAGCGCTGTATCCTGCCTGTTTTCGCATCTCTGTATTCACTTAAATCTTGATAACCTGCCATTGTAGCACCAGTAAGTGATCTAACAACTGCTTTAGAAAGTGTTGTCTTATATAGGCGTTGCCGACCACAGCGCTGTATCCTGCCTGTTTTTGCATCTCTGTATTCACTTAAATCTTGATAACCTGCCATTGTAGCACCAGTAAGTGATCTAACAACTGCTTTAGAAAATATTGTCTTATATAGGCGTTGCCGACCACAGCGCTGTATCCTGCCTGTTTTTGCATCTCTGTATTCACTTAAATCTTGATAACCTGCCATTGTAGCACCAGTAAGTGATCTAACAACTGCTTTAGAAAATATTGTCTTATATAGGCGTTGCCGACCACAGCGCTGTATCCTGCCTGTTTTCGCATCTCGGTATTCACTTAAATCTTGATAACCTGCCATTGTAGCACCAGTAAGTGATCTAACAACTGCTTTAGAAAATATTGTCTTATATAGGCGTTGCCGACCACAGCGCTGTATCCTGCCTGTTTTCGCATCTCTGTATTCACTTAAATCTTGATAACCTGCCATTGTAGCACCAGTAAGTGATCTAACAACTGCTTTAGAAAATATTGTCTTATATAGGCGTTGCCGACCACAGCGCTGTATCCTGCCTGTTTTCGCATCTCTGTATTCACTTAAATCTTGATAACCTGCCATTGTAGCACCAGTAAGTGATCTAACAACTGCTTTAGAAAGTGTTGTCTTATATAGGCGTTGCCGACCACAGCGCTGTATCCTGCCTGTTTTCGCATCTCTGTATTCACTTAAATCTTGATAACCTGCCATTGTAGCACCAGTAAGTGATCTAACAACTGCTTTAGAAAATATTGTCTTATATAGGCGTTGCCGACCACAGCGCTGTATCCTGCCTGTTTTTGCATCTCTGTATTCACTTAAATCTTGATAACCTGCCATTGTAGCACCAGTAAGTGATCTAACAACTGCTTTAGAAAATATTGTCTTATATAGGCGTTGCCGACCACAGCGCTGTATCCTGCCTGTTTTCGCATCTCTGTATTCACTTAAATCTTGATAACCTGCCATTGTAGCACCAGTAAGTGATCTAACAACTGCTTTAGAAAATATTGTCTTATATAGGCGTTGCCGACCACAGCGCTGTATCCTGCCTGTTTTCGCATCTCGGTATTCACTTAAATCTTGATAACCTGCCATTGTAGCACCAGTAAGTGATCTAACAACTGCTTTAGAAAATATTGTCTTATATAGGCGTTGCCGACCACAGCGCTGTATCCTGCCTGTTTTCGCATCTCTGTATTCACTTAAATCTTGATAACCTGCCATTGTAGCACCAGTAAGTGATCTAACAACTGCTTTAGAAAGTGTTGTCTTATATAGGCGTTGCCGACCACAGCGCTGTATCCTGCCTGTTTTCGCATCTCGGTATTCACTTAAATCTTGATAACCTGCCATTGTAGCACCAGTAAGTGATCTAACAACTGCTTTAGAAAATATTGTCTTATATAGGCGTTGCCGACCACAGCGCTGTATCCTGCCTGTTTTCGCATCTCTGTATTCACTTAAATCTTGATAACCTGCCATTGTAGCACCAGTAAGTGATCTATCAACTGCTTTAGAAAATATTGTCTTATATAGGCGTTGCCGACCACAGCGCTGTATCCTGCCTGTTTTCGCATCTCTGTATTCACTTAAATCTTGATAACCTGCCATTGTAGCACCAGTAAGTGATCTAACAACTGCTTTAGAAAGTGTTGTCTTATATAGGCGTTGCCGACCACAGCGCTGTATCCTGCCTGTTTTCGCATCTCTGTATTCACTTAAATCTTGATAACCTGCCATTGTAGCACCAGTAAGTGATCTAACAACTGCTTTAGAAAATATTGTCTTATATAGGCGTTGCCGACCACAGCGCTGTATCCTGCCTGTTTTCGCATCTCGGTATTCACTTAAATCTTGATAACCTGCCATTGTAGCACCAGTAAGTGATCTAACAACTGCTTTAGAAAATATTGTCTTATATAGGCGTTGCCGACCACAGCGCTGTATCCTGCCTGTTTTCGCATCTCTGTATTCACTTAAATCTTGATAACCTGCCATTGTAGCACCAGTAAGTGATCTAACAACTGCTTTAGAAAATATTGTCTTATATAGGCGTTGCCGACCACAGCGCTGTATCCTGCCTGTTTTCGCATCTCTGTATTCACTTAAATCTTGATAACCTGCCATTGTAGCACCAGTAAGTGATCTAACAACTGCTTTAGAAAGTGTTGTCTTATATAGGCGTTGCCGACCACAGCGCTGTATCCTGCCTGTTTTCGCATCTCTGTATTCACTTAAATCTTGATAACCTGCCATTGTAGCACCAGTAAGTGATCTAACAACTGCTTTAGAAAATATTGTCTTATATAGGCGTTGCCGACCACAGCGCTGTATCCTGCCTGTTTTTGCATCTCTGTATTCACTTAAATCTTGATAACCTGCCATTGTAGCACCAGTAAGTGATCTAACAACTGCTTTAGAAAATATTGTCTTATATAGGCGTTGCCGACCACAGCGCTGTATCCTGCCTGTTTTCGCATCTCTGTATTCACTTAAATCTTGATAACCTGCCATTGTAGCACCAGTAAGTGATCTAACAACTGCTTTAGAAAATATTGTCTTATATAGGCGTTGCCGACCACAGCGCTGTATCCTGCCTGTTTTCGCATCTCGGTATTCACTTAAATCTTGATAACCTGCCATTGTAGCACCAGTAAGTGATCTAACAACTGCTTTAGAAAGTGTTGTCTTATATAGGCGTTGCCGACCACAGCGCTGTATCCTGGCTGTTTTTGCATCTCTGTATTCACTTAAATCTTGATAACCTGCCATTGTAGCACCAGTAAGTGATCTAACAACTGCTTTAGAAAGTCTTGTCTTATATAGGCGTTGCCGACCACAGCGCTGTATCCTGCCTGTTTTCGCATCTCTGTATTCACTTAAATCTTGATAACCTGCCATTGTAGCACCAGTAAGTGATCTAACAACTGCTTTAGAAAATATTGTCTTATATAGGCGTTGCCGACCACAGCGCTGTATCCTGCCTGTTTTCGCATCTCTGTATTCACTTAAATCTTGATAACCTGCCATTGTAGCACCAGTAAGTGATCTAACAACTGCTTTAGAAAATATTGTCTTATATAGGCGTTGCCGACCACAGCGCTGTATCCTGCCTGTTTTCGCATCTCTGTATTCACTTAAATCTTGATAACCTGCCATTGTAGCACCAGTAAGTGATCTAACAACTGCTTTAGAAAATATTGTCTTATATAGGCGTTGCCGACCACAGCGCTGTATCCTGCCTGTTTTCGCATCTCTGTATTCACTTAAATCTTGATAACCTGCCATTGTAGCACCAGTAAGTGATCTAACAACTGCTTTAGAAAATATTGTCTTATATAGGCGTTGCCGACCACAGCGCTGTATCCTGCCTGTTTTCGCATCTCTGTATTCACTTAAATCTTGATAACCTGCCATTGTAGCACCAGTAAGTGATCTAACAACTGCTTTAGAAAGTGTTGTCTTATATAGGCGTTGCCGACCACAGCGCTGTATCCTGCCTGTTTTCGCATCTCTGTATTCACTTAAATCTTGATAACCTGCCATTGTAGCACCAGTAAGTGATCTAACAACTGCTTTAGAAAGTGTTGTCTTATATAGGCGTTGCCGACCACAGCGCTGTATCCTGCCTGTTTTTGCATCTCTGTATTCACTTAAATCTTGATAACCTGCCATTGTAGCACCAGTAAGTGATCTAACAACTGCTTTAGAAAGTCTTGTCTTATATAGGCGTTGCCGACCACAGCGCTGTATCCTGCCTGTTTTCGCATCTCTGTATTCACTTAAATCTTGATAACCTGCCATTGTAGCACCAGTAAGTGATCTAACAACTGCTTTAGAAAATATTGTCTTATATAGGCGTTGCCGACCACAGCGCTGTATCCTGCCTGTTTTCGCATCTCTGTATTCACTTAAATCTTGATAACCTGCCATTGTAGCACCAGTAAGTGATCTAACAACTGCTTTAGAAAATATTGTCTTATATAGGCGTTGCCGACCACAGCGCTGTATCCTGCCTGTTTTTGCATCTCTGTATTCACTTAAATCTTGATAACCTGCCATTGTAGCACCAGTAAGTGATCTAACAACTGCTTTAGAAAATATTGTCTTATATAGGCGTTGCCGACCACAGCGCTGTATCCTGCCTGTTTTCGCATCTCTGTATTCACTTAAATCTTGATAACCTGCCATTGTAGCACCAGTAAGTGATCTAACAACTGCTTTAGAAAGTCTTGTCTTATATAGGCGTTGCCGACCACAGCGCTGTATCCTGCCTGTTTTCGCATCTCTGTATTCACTTAAATCTTGATAACCTGCCATTGTAGCACCAGTAAGTGATCTAACAACTGCTTTAGAAAATATTGTCTTATATAGGCGTTGCCGACCACAGCGCTGTATCCTGCCTGTTTTTGCATCTCTGTATTCACTTAAATCTTGATAACCTGCCATTGTAGCACCAGTAAGTGATCTAACAACTGCTTTAGAAAATATTGTCTTATATAGGCGTTGCCGACCACAGCGCTGTATCCTGCCTGTTTTCGCATCTCTGTATTCACTTAAATCTTGATAACCTGCCATTGTAGCACCAGTAAGTGATCTAACAACTGCTTTAGAAAGTGTTGTCTTATATAGGCGTTGCCGACCACAGCGCTGTATCCTGCCTGTTTTCGCATCTCTGTATTCACTTAAATCTTGATAACCTGCCATTGTAGCACCAGTAAGTGATCTAACAACTGCTTTAGAAAATATTGTCTTATATAGGCGTTGCCGACCACAGCGCTGTATCCTGCCTGTTTTTGCATCTCTGTATTCACTTAAAACTTGATAACCTGCCATTGTAGCACCAGTAAGTGATCTAACAACTGCTTTAGAAAATATTGTCTTATATAGGCGTTGCCGACCACAGCGCTGTATCCTGCCTGTTTTCGCATCTCTGTATTCACTTAAATCTTGATAACCTGCCATTGTAGCACCAGTAAGTGATCTAACAACTGCTTTAGAAAATATTGTCTTATATAGGCGTTGCCGACCACAGCGCTGTATCCTGCCTGTTTTCGCATCTCGGTATTCACTTAAATCTTGATAACCTGCCATTGTAGCACCAGTAAGTGATCTAACAACTGCTTTAGAAAGTGTTGTCTTATATAGGCGTTGCCGACCACAGCGCTGTATCCTGCCTGTTTTTGCATCTCTGTATTCACTTAAATCTTGATAACCTGCCATTGTAGCACCAGTAAGTGATCTAACAACTGCTTTAGAAAGTCTTGTCTTATATAGGCGTTGCCGACCACAGCGCTGTATCCTGCCTGTTTTCGCATCTCTGTATTCACTTAAATCTTGATAACCTGCCATTGTAGCACCAGTAAGTGATCTAACAACTGCTTTAGAAAATATTGTCTTATATAGGCGTTGCCGACCACAGCGCTGTATCCTGCCTGTTTTCGCATCTCTGTATTCACTTAAATCTTGATAACCTGCCATTGTAGCACCAGTAAGTGATCTAACAACTGCTTTAGAAAATATTGTCTTATATAGGCGTTGCCGACCACAGCGCTGTATCCTGCCTGTTTTCGCATCTCTGTATTCACTTAAATCTTGATAACCTGCCATTGTAGCACCAGTAAGTGATCTAACAACTGCTTTAGAAAATATTGTCTTATATAGGCGTTGCCGACCACAGCGCTGTATCCTGCCTGTTTTCGCATCTCTGTATTCACTTAAATCTTGATAACCTGCCATTGTAGCACCAGTAAGTGATCTAACAACTGCTTTAGAAAATATTGTCTTATATAGGCGTTGCCGACCACAGCGCTGTATCCTGCCTGTTTTCGCATCTCTGTATTCACTTAAATCTTGATAACCTGCCATTGTAGCACCAGTAAGTGATCTAACAACTGCTTTAGAAAGTGTTGTCTTATATAGGCGTTGCCGACCACAGCGCTGTATCCTGCCTGTTTTCGCATCTCTGTATTCACTTAAATCTTGATAACCTGCCATTGTAGCACCAGTAAGTGATCTAACAACTGCTTTAGAAAGTCTTGTCTTATATAGGCGTTGCCGACCACAGCGCTGTATCCTGCCTGTTTTTGCATCTCTGTATTCACTTAAATCTTGATAACCTGCCATTGTAGCACCAGTAAGTGATCTAACAACTGCTTTAGAAAGTGTTGTCTTATATAGGCGTTGCCGACCACAGCGCTGTATCCTGCCTGTTTTCGCATCTCTGTATTCACTTAAATCTTGATAACCTGCCATTGTAGCACCAGTAAGTGATCTAACAACTGCTTTAGAAAATATTGTCTTATATAGGCGTTGCCGACCACAGCGCTGTATCCTGCCTGTTTTCGCATCTCTGTATTCACTTAAATCTTGATAACCTGCCATTGTAGCACCAGTAAGTGATCTAACAACTGCTTTAGAAAGTGTTGTCTTATATAGGCGTTGCCGACCACAGCGCTGTATCCTGCCTGTTTTCGCATCTCTGTATTCACTTAAATCTTGATAACCTGCCATTGTAGCACCAGTAAGTGATCTAACAACTGCTTTAGAAAATATTGTCTTATATAGGCGTTGCCGACCACAGCGCTGTATCCTGCCTGTTTTTGCATCTCTGTATTCACTTAAATCTTGATAACCTGCCATTGTAGCACCAGTAAGTGATCTAACAACTGCTTTAGAAAATATTGTCTTATATAGGCGTTGCCGACCACAGCGCTGTATCCTGCCTGTTTTCGCATCTCTGTATTCACTTAAATCTTGATAACCTGCCATTGTAGCACCAGTAAGTGATCTAACAACTGCTTTAGAAAATATTGTCTTATATAGGCGTTGCCGACCACAGCGCTGTATCCTGCCTGTTTTCGCATCTCGGTATTCACTTAAATCTTGATAACCTGCCATTGTAGCACCAGTAAGTGATCTAACAACTGCTTTAGAAAGTGTTGTCTTATATAGGCGTTGCCGACCACAGCGCTGTATCCTGCCTGTTTTTGCATCTCTGTATTCACTTAAATCTTGATAACCTGCCATTGTAGCACCAGTAAGTGATCTAACAACTGCTTTAGAAAGTGTTGTCTTATATAGGCGTTGCCGACCACAGCGCTGTATCCTGCCTGTTTTCGCATCTCTGTATTCACTTAAATCTTGATAACCTGCCATTGTAGCACCAGTAAGTGATCTAACAACTGCTTTAGAAAATATTGTCTTATATAGGCGTTGCCGACCACAGCGCTGTATCCTGCCTGTTTTCGCATCTCTGTATTCACTTAAATCTTGATAACCTGCCATTGTAGCACCAGTAAGTGATCTAACAACTGCTTTAGAATGTGTTGTCTTATATAGGCGTTGCCGACCACAGCGCTGTATCCTGCCTGTTTTTGCATCTCTGTATTCACTTAAATCTTGATAACCTGCCATTGTAGCACCAGTAAGTGATCTAACAACTGCTTTAGAAAATATTGTCTTATATAGGCGTTGCCGACCACAGCGCTGTATCCTGCCTGTTTTTGCATCTCTGTATTCACTTAAATCTTGATAACCTGCCATTGTAGCACCAGTAAGTGATCTAACAACTGCTTTAGAAAATATTGTCTTATATAGGCGTTGCCGACCACAGCGCTGTATCCTGCCTGTTTTTGCATCTCTGTATTCACTTAAATCTTGATAACCTGCCATTGTAGCACCAGTAAGTGATCTAACAACTGCTTTAGAAAATATTGTCTTATATAGGCGTTGCCGACCACAGCGCTGTATCCTGCCTGTTTTTGCATCTCTGTATTCACTTAAATCTTGATAACCTGCCATTGTAGCACCAGTAAGTGATCTAACAACTGCTTTAGAAAATATTGTCTTATATAGGCGTTGCCGACCACAGCGCTGTATCCTGCCTGTTTTCGCATCTCGGTATTCACTTAAATCTTGATAACCTGCCATTGTAGCACCAGTAAGTGATCTAACAACTGCTTTAGAAAGTGTTGTCTTATATAGGCGTTGCCGACCACAGCGCTGTATCCTGCCTGTTTTTGCATCTCTGTATTCACTTAAATCTTGATAACCTGCCATTGTAGCACCAGTAAGTGATCTAACAACTGCTTTAGAAAGTGTTGTCTTATATAGGCGTTGCCGACCACAGCGCTGTATCCTGCCTGTTTTTGCATCTCTGTATTCACTTAAATCTTGATAACCTGCCATTGTAGCACCAGTAAGTGATCTAACAACTGCTTTAGAAAATATTGTCTTATATAGGCGTTGCCGACCACAGCGCTGTATCCTGCCTGTTTTCGCATCTCGGTATTCACTTAAATCTTGATAACCTGCCATTGTAGCACCAGTAAGTGATCTAACAACTGCTTTAGAAAGTGTTGTCTTATATAGGCGTTGCCGACCACAGCGCTGTATCCTGCCTGTTTTTGCATCTCTGTATTCACTTAAATCTTGATAACCTGCCATTGTAGCACCAGTAAGTGATCTAACAACTGCTTTAGAAAATATTGTCTTATATAGGCGTTGCCGACCACAGCGCTGTATCCTGCCTGTTTTTGCATCTCTGTATTCACTTAAATCTTGATAACCTGCCATTGTAGCACCAGTAAGTGATCTAACAACTGCTTTAGAAAATATTGTCTTATATAGGCGTTGCCGACCACAGCGCTGTATCCTGCCTGTTTTCGCATCTCGGTATTCACTTAAATCTTGATAACCTGCCATTGTAGCACCAGTAAGTGATCTAACAACTGCTTTAGAAAGTGTTGTCTTATATAGGCGTTGCCGACCACAGCGCTGTATCCTGCCTGTTTTTGCATCTCTGTATTCACTTAAATCTTGATAACCTGCCATTGTAGCACCAGTAAGTGATCTAACAACTGCTTTAGAAAATATTGTCTTATATAGGCGTTGCCGACCACAGCGCTGTATCCTGCCTGTTTTTGCATCTCTGTATTCACTTAAATCTTGATAACCTGCCATTGTAGCACCAGTAAGTGATCTAACAACTGCTTTAGAAAATATTGTCTTATATAGGCGTTGTCGACCACAGCGCTGTATCCTGCCTGTTTTTGCATCTCTGTATTCACTTAAATCTTGATAACCTGCCATTGTAGCACCAGTAAGTGATCTAACAACTGCTTTAGAAAATATTGTCTTATATAGGCGTTGCCGACCACAGCGCTGTATCCTGCCTGTTTTTGCATCTCTGTATTCACTTAAATCTTGATAACCTGCCATTGTAGCACCAGTAAGTGATCTAACAACTGCTTTAGAAAATATTGTCTTATATAGGCGTTGCCGACCACAGCGCTGTATCCTGCCTGTTTTCGCATCTCGGTATTCACTTAAATCTTGATAACCTGCCATTGTAGCACCAGTAAGTGATCTAACAACTGCTTTAGAAAATATTGTCTTATATAGGCGTTGCCGACCACAGCGCTGTATCCTGCCTGTTTTCGCATCTCGGTATTCACTTAAATGTTGATAACCTGCCATTGTAGCACCAGTAAGTGATCTAACAACTGCTTTAGAAAATATTGTCTTATATAGGCGTTGCCGACCACAGCGCTGTATCCTGCCTGTTTTCGCATCTCGGTATTCACTTAAATCTTGATAACCTGCCATTGTAGCACCAGTAAGTGATCTAACAACTGCTTTAGAAAATATTGTCTTATATAGGCGTTGCCGACCACAGCGCTGTATCCTGCCTGTTTTTGCATCTCTGTATTCACTTAAATCTTGATAACCTGCCATTGTAGCACCAGTAAGTGATCTAACAACTGCTTTAGAAAATATTGTCTTATATAGGCGTTGCCGACCACAGCGCTGTATCCTGCCTGTTTTCGCATTTCTGTATTCACTTAAATCTTGATAACCTGCCATTGTAGCACCAGTAAGTGATCTAACAACTGCTTTAGAAAATATTGTCTTATATAGGCGTTGCCGACCACAGCGCTGTATCCTGCCTGTTTTCGCATCTCGGTATTCACTTAAATCTTGATAACCTGCCATTGTAGCACCAGTAAGTGATCTAACAACTGCTTTAGAAAGTGTTGTCTTATATAGGCGTTGCCGACCACAGCGCTGTATCCTGCCTGTTTTTGCATCTCTGTATTCACTTAAATCTTGATAACCTGCCATTGTAGCACCAGTAAGTGATCTAACAACTGCTTTAGAAAGTCTTGTCTTATATAGGCGTTGCCGACCACAGCGCTGTATCCTGCCTGTTTTCGCATCTCTGTATTCACTTAAATCTTGATAACCTGCCATTGTAGCACCAGTAAGTGATCTAACAACTGCTTTAGAAAATATTGTCTTATATAGGCGTTGCCGACCACAGCGCTGTATCCTGCCTGTTTTCGCATCTCTGTATTCACTTAAATCTTGATAACCTGCCATTGTAGCACCAGTAAGTGATCTAACAACTGCTTTAGAAAATATTGTCTTATATAGGCGTTGCCGACCACAGCGCTGTATCCTGCCTGTTTTCGCATCTCTGTATTCACTTAAATCTTGATAACCTGCCATTGTAGCACCAGTAAGTGATCTAACAACTGCTTTAGAAAATATTGTCTTATATAGGCGTTGCCGACCACAGCGCTGTATCCTGCCTGTTTTCGCATCTCTGTATTCACTTAAATCTTGATAACCTGCCATTGTAGCACCAGTAAGTGATCTAACAACTGCTTTAGAAAATATTGTCTTATATAGGCGTTGCCGACCACAGCGCTGTATCCTGCCTGTTTTCGCATCTCTGTATTCACTTAAATCTTGATAACCTGCCATTGTAGCACCAGTAAGTGATCTAACAACTGCTTTAGAAAGTGTTGTCTTATATAGGCGTTGCCGACCACAGCGCTGTATCCTGCCTGTTTTCGCATCTCTGTATTCACTTAAATCTTGATAACCTGCCATTGTAGCACCAGTAAGTGATCTAACAACTGCTTTAGAAAGTCTTGTCTTATATAGGCGTTGCCGACCACAGCGCTGTATCCTGCCTGTTTTTGCATCTCTGTATTCACTTAAATCTTGATAACCTGCCATTGTAGCACCAGTAAGTGATCTAACAACTGCTTTAGAAAGTCTTGTCTTATATAGGCGTTGCCGACCACAGCGCTGTATCCTGCCTGTTTTCGCATCTCTGTATTCACTTAAATCTTGATAACCTGCCATTGTAGCACCAGTAAGTGATCTAACAACTGCTTTAGAAAATATTGTCTTATATAGGCGTTGCCGACCACAGCGCTGTATCCTGCCTGTTTTCGCATCTCTGTATTCACTTAAATCTTGATAACCTGCCATTGTAGCACCAGTAAGTGATCTAACAACTGCTTTAGAAAGTGTTGTCTTATATAGGCGTTGCCGACCACAGCGCTGTATCCTGCCTGTTTTCGCATCTCTGTATTCACTTAAATCTTGATAACCTGCCATTGTAGCACCAGTAAGTGATCTAACAACTGCTTTAGAAAATATTGTCTTATATAGGCGTTGCCGACCACAGCGCTGTATCCTGCCTGTTTTTGCATCTCTGTATTCACTTAAATCTTGATAACCTGCCATTGTAGCACCAGTAAGTGATCTAACAACTGCTTTAGAAAATATTGTCTTATATAGGCGTTGCCGACCACAGCGCTGTATCCTGCCTGTTTTCGCATCTCTGTATTCACTTAAATCTTGATAACCTGCCATTGTAGCACCAGTAAGTGATCTAACAACTGCTTTAGAAAATATTGTCTTATATAGGCGTTGCCGACCACAGCGCTGTATCCTGCCTGTTTTCGCATCTCGGTATTCACTTAAATCTTGATAACCTGCCATTGTAGCACCAGTAAGTGATCTAACAACTGCTTTAGAAAGTGTTGTCTTATATAGGCGTTGCCGACCACAGCGCTGTATCCTGCCTGTTTTTGCATCTCTGTATTCACTTAAATCTTGATAACCTGCCATTGTAGCACCAGTAAGTGATCTAACAACTGCTTTAGAAAGTGTTGTCTTATATAGGCGTTGCCGACCACAGCGCTGTATCCTGCCTGTTTTCGCATCTCTGTATTCACTTAAATCTTGATAACCTGCCATTGTAGCACCAGTAAGTGATCTAACAACTGCTTTAGAAAATATTGTCTTATATAGGCGTTGCCGACCACAGCGCTGTATCCTGCCTGTTTTCGCATCTCTGTATTCACTTAAATCTTGATAACCTGCCATTGTAGCACCAGTAAGTGATCTAACAACTGCTTTAGAATGTGTTGTCTTATATAGGCGTTGCCGACCACAGCGCTGTATCCTGCCTGTTTTTGCATCTCTGTATTCACTTAAATCTTGATAACCTGCCATTGTAGCACCAGTAAGTGATCTAACAACTGCTTTAGAAAATATTGTCTTATATAGGCGTTGCCGACCACAGCGCTGTATCCTGCCTGTTTTTGCATCTCTGTATTCACTTAAATCTTGATAACCTGCCATTGTAGCACCAGTAAGTGATCTAACAACTGCTTTAGAAAATATTGTCTTATATAGGCGTTGCCGACCACAGCGCTGTATCCTGCCTGTTTTTGCATCTCTGTATTCACTTAAATCTTGATAACCTGCCATTGTAGCACCAGTAAGTGATCTAACAACTGCTTTAGAAAATATTGTCTTATATAGGCGTTGCCGACCACAGCGCTGTATCCTGCCTGTTTTTGCATCTCTGTATTCACTTAAATCTTGATAACCTGCCATTGTAGCACCAGTAAGTGATCTAACAACTGCTTTAGAAAATATTGTCTTATATAGGCGTTGCCGACCACAGCGCTGTATCCTGCCTGTTTTCGCATCTCGGTATTCACTTAAATCTTGATAACCTGCCATTGTAGCACCAGTAAGTGATCTAACAACTGCTTTAGAAAGTGTTGTCTTATATAGGCGTTGCCGACCACAGCGCTGTATCCTGCCTGTTTTTGCATCTCTGTATTCACTTAAATCTTGATAACCTGCCATTGTAGCACCAGTAAGTGATCTAACAACTGCTTTAGAAAGTGTTGTCTTATATAGGCGTTGCCGACCACAGCGCTGTATCCTGCCTGTTTTTGCATCTCTGTATTCACTTAAATCTTGATAACCTGCCATTGTAGCACCAGTAAGTGATCTAACAACTGCTTTAGAAAATATTGTCTTATATAGGCGTTGCCGACCACAGCGCTGTATCCTGCCTGTTTTCGCATCTCGGTATTCACTTAAATCTTGATAACCTGCCATTGTAGCACCAGTAAGTGATCTAACAACTGCTTTAGAAAGTGTTGTCTTATATAGGCGTTGCCGACCACAGCGCTGTATCCTGCCTGTTTTTGCATCTCTGTATTCACTTAAATCTTGATAACCTGCCATTGTAGCACCAGTAAGTGATCTAACAACTGCTTTAGAAAATATTGTCTTATATAGGCGTTGCCGACCACAGCGCTGTATCCTGCCTGTTTTTGCATCTCTGTATTCACTTAAATCTTGATAACCTGCCATTGTAGCACCAGTAAGTGATCTAACAACTGCTTTAGAAAATATTGTCTTATATAGGCGTTGCCGACCACAGCGCTGTATCCTGCCTGTTTTCGCATCTCGGTATTCACTTAAATCTTGATAACCTGCCATTGTAGCACCAGTAAGTGATCTAACAACTGCTTTAGAAAGTGTTGTCTTATATAGGCGTTGCCGACCACAGCGCTGTATCCTGCCTGTTTTTGCATCTCTGTATTCACTTAAATCTTGATAACCTGCCATTGTAGCACCAGTAAGTGATCTAACAACTGCTTTAGAAAATATTGTCTTATATAGGCGTTGCCGACCACAGCGCTGTATCCTGCCTGTTTTTGCATCTCTGTATTCACTTAAATCTTGATAACCTGCCATTGTAGCACCAGTAAGTGATCTAACAACTGCTTTAGAAAATATTGTCTTATATAGGCGTTGTCGACCACAGCGCTGTATCCTGCCTGTTTTTGCATCTCTGTATTCACTTAAATCTTGATAACCTGCCATTGTAGCACCAGTAAGTGATCTAACAACTGCTTTAGAAAGTCTTGTCTTATATAGGCGTTGCCGACCACAGCGCTGTATCCTGCCTGTTTTCGCATCTCTGTATTCACTTAAATCTTGATAACCTGCCATTGTAGCACCAGTAAGTGATCTAACAACTGCTTTAGAAAATATTGTCTTATATAGGCGTTGCCGACCACAGCGCTGTATCCTGCCTGTTTTCGCATCTCGGTATTCACTTAAATCTTGATAACCTGCCATTGTAGCACCAGTAAGTGATCTAACAACTGCTTTAGAAAATATTGTCTTATATAGGCGTTGCCGACCACAGCGCTGTATCCTGCCTGTTTTCGCATCTCGGTATTCACTTAAATGTTGATAACCTGCCATTGTAGCACCAGTAAGTGATCTAACAACTGCTTTAGAAAATATTGTCTTATATAGGCGTTGCCGACCACAGCGCTGTATCCTGCCTGTTTTCGCATCTCGGTATTCACTTAAATCTTGATAACCTGCCATTGTAGCACCAGTAAGTGATCTAACAACTGCTTTAGAAAATATTGTCTTATATAGGCGTTGCCGACCACAGCGCTGTATCCTGCCTGTTTTTGCATCTCTGTATTCACTTAAATCTTGATAACCTGCCATTGTAGCACCAGTAAGTGATCTAACAACTGCTTTAGAAAATATTGTCTTATATAGGCGTTGCCGACCACAGCGCTGTATCCTGCCTGTTTTTGCATCTCTGTATTCACTTAAATCTTGATAACCTGCCATTGTAGCACCAGTAAGTGATCTAACAACTGCTTTAGAAAATATTGTCTTATATAGGCGTTGCCGACCACAGCGCTGTATCCTGCCTGTTTTTGCATCTCTGTATTCACTTAAATCTTGATAACCTGCCATTGTAGCACCAGTAAGTGATCTAACAACTGCTTTAGAAAATATTGTCTTATATAGGCGTTGCCGACCACAGCGCTGTATCCTGCCTGTTTTTGCATCTCTGTATTCACTTAAATCTTGATAACCTGCCATTGTAGCACCAGTAAGTGATCTAACAACTGCTTTAGAAAATATTGTCTTATATAGGCGTTGCCGACCACAGCGCTGTATCCTGCCTGTTTTCGCATCTCGGTATTCACTTAAATCTTGATAACCTGCCATTGTAGCACCAGTAAGTGATCTAACAACTGCTTTAGAAAGTGTTGTCTTATATAGGCGTTGCCGACCACAGCGCTGTATCCTGCCTGTTTTTGCATCTCTGTATTCACTTAAATCTTGATAACCTGCCATTGTAGCACCAGTAAGTGATCTAACAACTGCTTTAGAAAATATTGTCTTATATAGGCGTTGCCGACCACAGCGCTGTATCCTGCCTGTTTTTGCATCTCTGTATTCACTTAAATCTTGATAACCTGCCATTGTAGCACCAGTAAGTGATCTAACAACTGCTTTAGAAAATATTGTCTTATATAGGCGTTGCCGACCACAGCGCTGTATCCTGCCTGTTTTCGCATCTCTGTATTCACTTAAATCTTGATAACCTGCCATTGTAGCACCAGTAAGTGATCTAACAACTGCTTTAGAAAATATTGTCTTATATAGGCGTTGCCGACCACAGCGCTGTATCCTGCCTGTTTTTGCATCTCTGTATTCACTTAAATCTTGATAACCTGCCATTGTAGCACCAGTAAGTGATCTAACAACTGCTTTAGAAAGTGTTGTCTTATATAGGCGTTGCCGACCACAGCGCTGTATCCTGCCTGTTTTTGCATCTCTGTATTCACTTAAATCTTGATAACCTGCCATTGTAGCACCAGTAAGTGATCTAACAACTGCTTTAGAAAATATTGTCTTATATAGGCGTTGCCGACCACAGCGCTGTATCCTGCCTGTTTTCGCATCTCTGTATTCACTTAAATCTTGATAACCTGCCATTGTAGCACCAGTAAGTGATCTAACAACTGCTTTAGAAAGTCTTGTCTTATATAGGCGTTGCCGACCACAGCGCTGTATCCTGCCTGTTTTCGCATCTCTGTATTCACTTAAATCTTGATAACCTGCCATTGTAGCACCAGTAAGTGATCTAACAACTGCTTTAGAAAATATTGTCTTATATAGGCGTTGACGACCACAGCGCTGTATCCTGCCTGTTTTCGCATCTCGGTATTCACTTAAATCTTGATAACCTGCCATTGTAGCACCAGTAAGTGATCTAACAACTGCTTTAGAAAATATTGTCTTATATAGGCGTTGCCGACCACAGCGCTGTATCCTGCCTGTTTTTGCATCTCTGTATTCACTTAAATCTTGATAACCTGCCATTGTAGCACCAGTAAGTGATCTAACAACTGCTTTAGAAAATATTGTCTTATATAGGCGTTGCCGACCACAGCGCTGTATCCTGCCTGTTTTCGCATCTCTGTATTCACTTAAATCTTGATAACCTGCCATTGTAGCACCAGTAAGTGATCTAACAACTGCTTTAGAAAATATTGTCTTATATAGGCGTTGCCGACCACAGCGCTGTATCCTGCCTGTTTTTGCATCTCTGTATTCACTTAAATCTTGATAACCTGCCATTGTAGCACCAGTAAGTGATCTAACAACTGCTTTAGAAAATATTGTCTTATATAGGCGTTGCCGACCACAGCGCTGTATCCTGCCTGTTTTCGCATCTCTGTATTCACTTAAATCTTGATAACCTGCCATTGTAGCACCAGTAAGTGATCTAACAACTGCTTTAGAAAGTGTTGTCTTATATAGGCGTTGCCGACCACAGCGCTGTATCCTGCCTGTTTTCGCATCTCTGTATTCACTTAAATCTTGATAACCTGCCATTGTAGCACCAGTAAGTGATCTAACAACTGCTTTAGAAAATATTGTCTTATATAGGCGTTGCCGACCACAGCGCTGTATCCTGCCTGTTTTTGCATCTCTGTATTCACTTAAATCTTGATAACCTGCCATTGTAGCACCAGTAAGTGATCTAACAACTGCTTTAGAAAATATTGTCTTATATAGGCGTTGCCGACCACAGCGCTGTATCCTGCCTGTTTTCGCATCTCTGTATTCACTTAAATCTTGATAACCTGCCATTGTAGCACCAGTAAGTGATCTAACAACTGCTTTAGAAAATATTGTCTTATATAGGCGTTGCCGACCACAGCGCTGTATCCTGCCTGTTTTCGCATCTCTGTATTCACTTAAATCTTGATAACCTGCCATTGTAGCACCAGTAAGTGATCTAACAACTGCTTTAGAAAATATTGTCTTATATAGGCGTTGCCGACCACAGCGCTGTATCCTGCCTGTTTTCGCATCTCTGTATTCACTTAAATCTTGATAACCTGCCATTGTAGCACCAGTAAGTGATCTAACAACTGCTTTAGAAAGTGTTGTCTTATATAGGCGTTGCCGACCACAGCGCTGTATCCTGCCTGTTTTCGCATCTCTGTATTCACTTAAATCTTGATAACCTGCCATTGTAGCACCAGTAAGTGATCTAACAACTGCTTTAGAAAATATTGTCTTATATAGGCGTTGCCGACCACAGCGCTGTATCCTGCCTGTTTTCGCATCTCGGTATTCACTTAAATCTTGATAACCTGCCATTGTAGCACCAGTAAGTGATCTAACAACTGCTTTAGAAAGTGTTGTCTTATATAGGCGTTGCCGACCACAGCGCTGTATCCTGCCTGTTTTCCATCTCTGTATTCACTTAAATCTTGATAACCTGCCATTGTAGCACCAGTAAGTGATCTAACAACTGCTTTAGAAAATATTGTCTTATATAGGCGTTGCCGACCACAGCGCTGTATCCTGCCTGTTTTCGCATCTCTGTATTCACTTAAATCTTGATAACCTGCCATTGTAGCACCAGTAAGTGATCTAACAACTGCTTTAGAAAATATTGTCTTATATAGGCGTTGCCGACCACAGCGCTGTATCCTGCCTGTTTTCGCATCTCTGTATTCACTTAAATCTTGATAACCTGCCATTGTAGCACCAGTAAGTGATCTAACAACTGCTTTAGAAAATATTGTCTTATATAGGCGTTGCCGACCACAGCGCTGTATCCTGCCTGTTTTCGCATCTCGGTATTCACTTAAATCTTGATAACCTGCCATTGTAGCACCAGTAAGTGATCTAACAACTGCTTTAGAAAGTGTTGTCTTATATAGGCGTTGCCGACCACAGCGCTGTATCCTGCCTGTTTTTGCATCTCTGTATTCACTTAAATCTTGATAACCTGCCATTGTAGCACCAGTAAGTGATCTAACAACTGCTTTAGAAAGTCTTGTCTTATATAGGCGTTGCCGACCACAGCGCTGTATCCTGCCTGTTTTCGCATCTCTGTATTCACTTAAATCTTGATAACCTGCCATTGTAGCACCAGTAAGTGATCTAACAACTGCTTTAGAAAATATTGTCTTATATAGGCGTTGCCGACCACAGCGCTGTATCCTGCCTGTTTTTGCATCTCTGTATTCACTTAAATCTTGATAACCTGCCATTGTAGCACCAGTAAGTGATCTAACAACTGCTTTAGAAAATATTGTCTTATATAGGCGTTGCCGACCACAGCGCTGTATCCTGCCTGTTTTCGCATCTCTGTATTCACTTAAATCTTGATAACCTGCCATTGTAGCACCAGTAAGTGATCTAACAACTGCTTTAGAAAATATTGTCTTATATAGGCGTTGCCGACCACAGCGCTGTATCCTGCCTGTTTTCGCATCTCTGTATTCACTTAAATCTTGATAACCTGCCATTGTAGCACCAGTAAGTGATCTAACAACTGCTTTAGAAAGTGTTGTCTTATATAGGCGTTGCCGACCACAGCGCTGTATCCTGCCTGTTTTCGCATCTCTGTATTCACTTAAATCTTGATAACCTGCCATTGTAGCACCAGTAAGTGATCTAACAACTGCTTTAGAAAGTCTTGTCTTATATAGGCGTTGCCGACCACAGCGCTGTATCCTGCCTGTTTTCGCATCTCTGTATTCACTTAAATCTTGATAACCTGCCATTGTAGCACCAGTAAGTGATCTAACAACTGCTTTAGAAAATATTGTCTTATATAGGCGTTGCCGACCACAGCGCTGTATCCTGCCTGTTTTCGCATCTCTGTATTCACTTAAATCTTGATAACCTGCCATTGTAGCACCAGTAAGTGATCTAACAACTGCTTTAGAAAGTGTTGTCTTATATAGGCGTTGCCGACCACAGCGCTGTATCCTGCCTGTTTTTGCATCTCTGTATTCACTTAAATCTTGATAACCTGCCATTGTAGCACCAGTAAGTGATCTAACAACTGCTTTAGAAAGTCTTGTCTTATATAGGCGTTGCCGACCACAGCGCTGTATCCTGCCTGTTTTCGCATCTCTGTATTCACTTAAATCTTGATAACCTGCCATTGTAGCACCAGTAAGTGATCTAACAACTGCTTTAGAAAGTCTTGTCTTATATAGGCGTTGCCGACCACAGCGCTGTATCCTGCCTGTTTTTGCATCTCTGTATTCACTTAAATCTTGATAACCTGCCATTGTAGCACCAGTAAGTGATCTAACAACTGCTTTAGAAAATATTGTCTTATATAGGCGTTGCCGACCACAGCGCTGTATCCTGCCTGTTTTCGCATCTCTGTATTCACTTAAATCTTGATAACCTGCCATTGTAGCACCAGTAAGTGATCTAACAACTGCTTTAGAAAGTGTTGTCTTATATAGGCGTTGCCGACCACAGCGCTGTATCCTGCCTGTTTTCGCATCTCTGTATTCACTTAAATCTTGATAACCTGCCATTGTAGCACCAGTAAGTGATCTAACAACTGCTTTAGAAAGTGTTGTCTTATATAGGCGTTGCCGACCACAGCGCTGTATCCTGCCTGTTTTTGCATCTCTGTATTCACTTAAATCTTGATAACCTGCCATTGTAGCACCAGTAAGTGATCTAACAACTGCTTTAGAAAATATTGTCTTATATAGGCGTTGCCGACCACAGCGCTGTATCCTGCCTGTTTTCGCATCTCTGTATTCACTTAAATCTTGATAACCTGCCATTGTAGCACCAGTAAGTGATCTAACAACTGCTTTAGAAAATATTGTCTTATATAGGCGTTGCCGACCACAGCGCTGTATCCTGCCTGTTTTCGCATCTCGGTATTCACTTAAATCTTGATAACCTGCCATTGTAGCACCAGTAAGTGATCTAACAACTGCTTTAGAAAGTGTTGTCTTATATAGGCGTTGCCGACCACAGCGCTGTATCCTGCCTGTTTTTGCATCTCGGTATTCACTTAAATCTTGATAACCTGCCATTGTAGCACCAGTAAGTGATCTAACAACTGCTTTAGAAAGTCTTGTCTTATATAGGCGTTGCCGACCACAGCGCTGTATCCTGCCTGTTTTCGCATCTCTGTATTCACTTAAATCTTGATAACCTGCCATTGTAGCACCAGTAAGTGATCTAACAACTGCTTTAGAAAGTGTTGTCTTATATAGGCGTTGCCGACCACAGCGCTGTATCCTGCCTGTTTTCGCATCTCTGTATTCACTTAAATCTTGATAACCTGCCATTGTAGCACCAGTAAGTGATCTAACAACTGCTTTAGAAAATATTGTCTTATATAGGCGTTGCCGACCACAGCGCTGTATCCTGCCTGTTTTTGCATCTCTGTATTCACTTAAATCTTGATAACCTGCCATTGTAGCACCAGTAAGTGATCTAACAACTGCTTTAGAAAGTGTTGTCTTATATAGGCGTTGCCGACCACAGCGCTGTATCCTGCCTGTTTTCCATCTCTGTATTCACTTAAATCTTGATAACCTGCCATTGTAGCACCAGTAAGTGATCTAACAACTGCTTTAGAAAATATTGTCTTATATAGGCGTTGCCGACCACAGCGCTGTATCCTGCCTGTTTTCGCATCTCGGTATTCACTTAAATCTTGATAACCTGCCATTGTAGCACCAGTAAGTGATCTAACAACTGCTTTAGAAAGTGTTGTCTTATATAGGCGTTGCCGACCACAGCGCTGTATCCTGCCTGTTTTTGCATCTCTGTATTCACTTAAATCTTGATAACCTGCCATTGTAGCACCAGTAAGTGATCTAACAACTGCTTTAGAAAGTCTTGTCTTATATAGGCGTTGCCGACCACAGCGCTGTATCCTGCCTGTTTTCGCATCTCTGTATTCACTTAAATCTTGATAACCTGCCATTGTAGCACCAGTAAGTGATCTAACAACTGCTTTAGAAAATATTGTCTTATATAGGCGTTGCCGACCACAGCGCTGTATCCTGCCTGTTTTTGCATCTCTGTATTCACTTAAATCTTGATAACCTGCCATTGTAGCACCAGTAAGTGATCTAACAACTGCTTTAGAAAGTGTTGTCTTATATAGGCGTTGCCGACCACAGCGCTGTATCCTGCCTGTTTTCCATCTCTGTATTCACTTAAATCTTGATAACCTGCCATTGTAGCACCAGTAAGTGATCTAACAACTGCTTTAGAAAATATTGTCTTATATAGGCGTTGCCGACCACAGCGCTGTATCCTGCCTGTTTTCGCATCTCGGTATTCACTTAAATCTTGATAACCTGCCATTGTAGCACCAGTAAGTGATCTAACAACTGCTTTAGAAAGTGTTGTCTTATATAGGCGTTGCCGACCACAGCGCTGTATCCTGCCTGTTTTTGCATCTCGGTATTCACTTAAATCTTGATAACCTGCCATTGTAGCACCAGTAAGTGATCTAACAACTGCTTTAGAAAATATTGTCTTATATAGGCGTTGCCGACCACAGCGCTGTATCCTGCCTGTTTTTGCATCTCTGTATTCACTTAAATCTTGATAACCTGCCATTGTAGCACCAGTAAGTGATCTAACAACTGCTTTAGAAAGTCTTGTCTTATATAGGCGTTGCCGACCACAGCGCTGTATCCTGCCTGTTTTCGCATCTCTGTATTCACTTAAATCTTGATAACCTGCCATTGTAGCACCAGTAAGTGATCTAACAACTGCTTTAGAAAATATTGTCTTATATAGGCGTTGCCGACCACAGCGCTGTATCCTGCCTGTTTTTGCATCTCTGTATTCACTTAAATCTTGATAACCTGCCATTGTAGCACCAGTAAGTGATCTAACAACTGCTTTAGAAAGTGTTGTCTTATATAGGCGTTGCCGACCACAGCGCTGTATCCTGCCTGTTTTCGCATCTCTGTATTCACTTAAATCTTGATAACCTGCCATTGTAGCACCAGTAAGTGATCTAACAACTGCTTTAGAAAATATTGACTTATATAGGCGTTGCCGACCACAGCGCTGTATCCTGCCTGTTTTCGCATCTCGGTATTCACTTAAATCTTGATAACCTGCCATTGTAGCACCAGTAAGTGATCTAACAACTGCTTTAGAAAGTGTTGTCTTATATAGGCGTTGCCGACCACAGCGCTGTATCCTGCCTGTTTTCCATCTCTGTATTCACTTAAATCTTGATAACCTGCCATTGTAGCACCAGTAAGTGATCTAACAACTGCTTTAGAAAGTGTTGTCTTATATAGGCGTTGCCGACCACAGCGCTGTATCCTGCCTGTTTTTGCATCTCTGTATTCACTTAAATCTTGATAACCTGCCATTGTAGCACCAGTAAGTGATCTAACAACTGCTTTAGAAAGTGTTGTCTTATATAGGCGTTGCCGACCACAGCGCTGTATCCTGCCTGTTTTTGCATCTCTGTATTCACTTAAATCTTGATAACCTGCCATTGTAGCACCAGTAAGTGATCTAACAACTGCTTTAGAAAGTCTTGTCTTATATAGGCGTTGCCGACCACAGCGCTGTATCCTGCCTGTTTTCGCATCTCTGTATTCACTTAAATCTTGATAACCTGCCATTGTAGCACCAGTAAGTGATCTAACAACTGCTTTAGAAAGTCTTGTCTTATATAGGCGTTGCCGACCACAGCGCTGTATCCTGTATGTTTTTGCATCTCTGTATTCACTTAAATCTTGATAACCTGCCATTGTAGCACCAGTAAGTGATCTAACAACTGCTTTAGAAAATATTGTCTTATATAGGCGTTGCCGACCACAGCGCTGTATCCTGCCTGTTTTCGCATCTCTGTATTCACTTAAATCTTGATAACCTGCCATTGTAGCACCAGTAAGTGATCTAACAACTGCTTTAGAAAATATTGTCTTATATAGGCGTTGCCGACCACAGCGCTGTATCCTGCCTGTTTTCGCATCTCTGTATTCACTTAAATCTTGATAACCTGCCATTGTAGCACCAGTAAGTGATCTAACAACTGCTTTAGAAAATATTGTCTTATATAGGCGTTGCCGACCACAGCGCTGTATCCTGCCTGTTTTTGCATCTCGGTATTCACTTAAATCTTGATAACCTGCCATTGTAGCACCAGTAAGTGATCTAACAACTGCTTTAGAAAGTCTTGTCTTATATAGGCGTTGCCGACCACAGCGCTGTATCCTGCCTGTTTTCGCATCTCTGTATTCACTTAAATCTTGATAACCTGCCATTGTAGCACCAGTAAGTGATCTAACAACTGCTTTAGAAAGTCTTGTCTTATATAGGCGTTGCCGACCACAGCGCTGTATCCTGCCTGTTTTCGCATCTCGGTATTCACTTAAATCTTGATAACCTGCCATTGTAGCACCAGTAAGTGATCTAACAACTGCTTTAGAAAGTGTTGTCTTATATAGGCGTTGCCGACCACAGCGCTGTATCCTGCCTGTTTTCGCATCTCTGTATTCACTTAAATCTTGATAACCTGCCATTGTAGCACCAGTAAGTGATCTAACAACTGCTTTAGAAAGTCTTGTCTTATATAGGCGTTGCCGACCACAGCGCTGTATCCTGCCTGTTTTTGCATCTCGGTATTCACTTAAATCTTGATAACCTGCCATTGTAGCACCAGTAAGTGATCTAACAACTGCTTTAGAAAGTCTTGTCTTATATAGGCGTTGCCGACCACAGCGCTGTATCCTGCCTGTTTTCGCATCTCTGTATTCACTTAAATCTTGATAACCTGCCATTGTAGCACCAGTAAGTGATCTAACAACTGCTTTAGAAAGTGTTGTCTTATATAGGCGTTGCCGACCACAGCGCTGTATCCTGCCTGTTTTTGCATCTCGGTATTCACTTAAATCTTGATAACCTGCCATTGTAGCACCAGTAAGTGATCTAACAACTGCTTTAGAAAGTGTTGTCTTATATAGGCGTTGCCGACCACAGCGCTGTATCCTGCCTGTTTTCGCATCTCTGTATTCACTTAAATCTTGATAACCTGCCATTGTAGCACCAGTAAGTGATCTAACAACTGCTTTAGAAAATATTGTCTTATATAGGCGTTGCCGACCACAGCGCTGTATCCTGCCTGTTTTCGCATCTCTGTATTCACTTAAATCTTGATAACCTGCCATTGTAGCACCAGTAAGTGATCTAACAACTGCTTTAGAAAGTCTTGTCTTATATAGGCGTTGCCGACCACAGCGCTGTATCCTGCCTGTTTTTGCATCTCGGTATTCACTTAAATCTTGATAACCTGCCATTGTAGCACCAGTAAGTGATCTAACAACTGCTTTAGAAAGTCTTGTCTTATATAGGCGTTGCCGACCACAGCGCTGTATCCTGCCTGTTTTCGCATCTCTGTATTCACTTAAATCTTGATAACCTGCCATTGTAGCACCAGTAAGTGATCTAACAACTGCTTTAGAAAATATTGTCTTATATAGGCGTTGCCGACCACAGCGCTGTATCCTGCCTGTTTTCGCATCTCTGTATTCACTTAAATCTTGATAACCTGCCATTGTAGCACCAGTAAGTGATCTAACAACTGCTTTAGAAAATATTGTCTTATATAGGCGTTGCCGACCACAGCGCTGTATCCTGCCTGTTTTCGCATTTCGGTATTCACTTAAATCTTGATAACCTGCCATTGTAGCACCAGTAAGTGATCTAACAACTGCTTTAGAAAGTGTTGTCTTATATAGGCGTTGCCGACCACAGCGCTGTATCCTGCCTGTTTTTGCATCTCTGTATTCACTTAAATCTTGATAACCTGCCATTGTAGCACCAGTAAGTGATCTAACAACTGCTTTAGAAAGTGTTGTCTTATATAGGCGTTGCCGACCACAGCGCTGTATCCTGCCTGTTTTCGCATCTCTGTATTCACTTAAATCTTGATAACCTGCCATTGTAGCACCAGTAAGTGATCTAACAACTGCTTTAGAAAATATTGTCTTATATAGGCGTTGCCGACCACAGCGCTGTATCCTGCCTGTTTTTGCATCTCTGTATTCACTTAAATCTTGATAACCTGCCATTGTAGCACCAGTAAGTGATCTAACAACTGCTTTAGAAAGTGTTGTCTTATATAGGCGTTGCCGACCACAGCGCTGTATCCTGCCTGTTTTCCATCTCTGTATTCACTTAAATCTTGATAACCTGCCATTGTAGCACCAGTAAGTGATCTAACAACTGCTTTAGAAAATATTGTCTTATATAGGCGTTGCCGACCACAGCGCTGTATCCTGCCTGTTTTCGCATCTCTGTATTCACTTAAATCTTGATAACCTGCCATTGTAGCACCAGTAAGTGATCTAACAACTGCTTTAGAAAGTGTTGTCTTATATAGGCGTTGCCGACCACAGCGCTGTATCCTGCCTGTTTTTGCATCTCGGTATTCACTTAAATCTTGATAACCTGCCATTGTAGCACCAGTAAGTGATCTAACAACTGCTTTAGAAAGTCTTGTCTTATATAGGCGTTGCCGACCACAGCGCTGTATCCTGCCTGTTTTCGCATCTCGGTATTCACTTAAATCTTGATAACCTGCCATTGTAGCACCAGTAAGTGATCTAACAACTGCTTTAGAAAGTGTTGTCTTATATAGGCGTTGCCGACCACAGCGCTGTATCCTGCCTGTTTTCGCATCTCGGTATTCACTTAAATCTTGATAACCTGCCATTGTAGCACCAGTAAGTGATCTAACAACTGCTTTAGAAAGTGTTGTCTTATATAGGCGTTGCCGACCACAGCGCTGTATCCTGCCTGTTTTCGCATCTCTGTATTCACTTAAATCTTGATAACCTGCCATTGTAGCACCAGTAAGTGATCTAACAACTGCTTTAGAAAGTGTTGTCTTATATAGGCGTTGCCGACCACAGCGCTGTATCCTGCCTGTTTTTGCATCTCGGTATTCACTTAAATCTTGATAACCTGCCATTGTAGCACCAGTAAGTGATCTAACAACTGCTTTAGAAAGTCTTGTCTTATATAGGCGTTGCCGACCACAGCGCTGTATCCTGCCTGTTTTCGCATCTCTGTATTCACTTAAATCTTGATAACCTGCCATTGTAGCACCAGTAAGTGATCTAACAACTGCTTTAGAAAATATTGTCTTATATAGGCGTTGCCGACCACAGCGCTGTATCCTGCCTGTTTTTGCATCTCTGTATTCACTTAAATCTTGATAACCTGCCATTGTAGCACCAGTAAGTGATCTAACAACTGCTTTAGAAAGTGTTGTCTTATATAGGCGTTGCCGACCACAGCGCTGTATCCTGCCTGTTTTCGCATCTCTGTATTCACTTAAATCTTGATAACCTGCCATTGTAGCACCAGTAAGTGATCTAACAACTGCTTTAGAAAGTCTTGTCTTATATAGGCGTTGCCGACCACAGCGCTGTATCCTGCCTGTTTTTGCATCTCTGTATTCACTTAAATCTTGATAACCTGCCATTGTAGCACCAGTAAGTGATCTAACAACTGCTTTAGAAAATATTGTCTTATATAGGCGTTGCCGACCACAGCGCTGTATCCTGCCTGTTTTCGCATCTCGGTATTCACTTAAATCTTGATAACCTGCCATTGTAGCACCAGTAAGTGATCTAACAACTGCTTTAGAAAGTGTTGTCTTATATAGGCGTTGCCGACCACAGCGCTGTATCCTGCCTGTTTTCGCATCTCTGTATTCACTTAAATCTTGATAACCTGCCATTGTAGCACCAGTAAGTGATCTAACAACTGCTTTAGAAAGTGTTGTCTTATATAGGCGTTGCCGACCACAGCGCTGTATCCTGCCTGTTTTCCATCTCTGTATTCACTTAAATCTTGATAACCTGCCATTGTAGCACCAGTAAGTGATCTAACAACTGCTTTAGAAAATATTGTCTTATATAGGCGTTGCCGACCACAGCGCTGTATCCTGCCTGTTTTCGCATCTCGGTATTCACTTAAATCTTGATAACCTGCCATTGTAGCACCAGTAAGTGATCTAACAACTGCTTTAGAAAGTGTTGTCTTATATAGGCGTTGCCGACCACAGCGCTGTATCCTGCCTGTTTTCCATCTCTGTATTCACTTAAATCTTGATAACCTGCCATTGTAGCACCAGTAAGTGATCTAACAACTGCTTTAGAAAATATTGTCTTATATAGGCGTTGCCGACCACAGCGCTGTATCCTGCCTGTTTTCGCATCTCGGTATTCACTTAAATCTTGATAACCTGCCATTGTAGCACCAGTAAGTGATCTAACAACTGCTTTAGAAAGTGTTGTCTTATATAGGCGTTGCCGACCACAGCGCTGTATCCTGCCTGTTTTCGCATCTCTGTATTCACTTAAATCTTGATAACCTGCCATTGTAGCACCAGTAAGTGATCTAACAACTGCTTTAGAAAGTCTTGTCTTATATAGGCGTTGCCGACCACAGCGCTGTATCCTGCCTGTTTTCGCATCTCTGTATTCACTTAAATCTTGATAACCTGCCATTGTAGCACCAGTAAGTGATCTAACAACTGCTTTAGAAAATATTGTCTTATATAGGCGTTGCCGACCACAGCGCTGTATCCTGCCTGTTTTTGCATCTCTGTATTCACTTAAATCTTGATAACCTGCCATTGTAGCACCAGTAAGTGATCTAACAACTGCTTTAGAAAGTGTTGTCTTATATAGGCGTTGCCGACCACAGCGCTGTATCCTGCCTGTTTTCGCATCTCTGTATTCACTTAAATCTTGATAACCTGCCATTGTAGCACCAGTAAGTGATCTAACAACTGCTTTAGAAAATATTGTCTTATATAGGCGTTGCCGACCACAGCGCTGTATCCTGCCTGTTTTCGCATCTCGGTATTCACTTAAATCTTGATAACCTGCCATTGTAGCACCAGTAAGTGATCTAACAACTGCTTTAGAAAATATTGTCTTATATAGGCGTTGCCGACCACAGCGCTGTATCCTGCCTGTTTTTGCATCTCTGTATTCACTTAAATCTTGATAACCTGCCATTGTAGCACCAGTAAGTGATCTAACAACTGCTTTAGAAAGTGTTGTCTTATATAGGCGTTGCCGACCACAGCGCTGTATCCTGCCTGTTTTCCATCTCTGTATTCACTTAAATCTTGATAACCTGCCATTGTAGCACCAGTAAGTGATCTAACAACTGCTTTAGAAAGTGTTGTCTTATATAGGCGTTGCCGACCACAGCGCTGTATCCTGCCTGTTTTCGCATCTCGGTATTCACTTAAATCTTGATAACCTGCCATTGTAGCACCAGTAAGTGATCTAACAACTGCTTTAGAAAGTGTTGTCTTATATAGGCGTTGCCGACCACAGCGCTGTATCCTGCCTGTTTTCGCATCTCGGTATTCACTTAAATCTTGATAACCTGCCATTGTAGCACCAGTAAGTGATCTAACAACTGCTTTAGAAAATATTGTCTTATATAGGCGTTGCCGACCACAGCGCTGTATCCTGCCTGTTTTCGCATCTCGGTATTCACTTAAATCTTGATAACCTGCCATTGTAGCACCAGTAAGTGATCTAACAACTGCTTTAGAAAATATTGTCTTATATAGGCGTTGCCGACCACAGCGCTGTATCCTGCCTGTTTTTGCATCTCTGTATTCACTTAAATCTTGATAACCTGCCATTGTAGCACCAGTAAGTGATCTAACAACTGCTTTAGAAAGTGTTGTCTTATATAGGCGTTGCCGACCACAGCGCTGTATCCTGCCTGTTTTCGCATCTCTGTATTCACTTAAATCTTGATAACCTGCCATTGTAGCACCAGTAAGTGATCTAACAACTGCTTTAGAAAATATTGTCTTATATAGGCGTTGCCGACCACAGCGCTGTATCCTGCCTGTTTTCGCATCTCGGTATTCACTTAAATCTTGATAACCTGCCATTGTAGCACCAGTAAGTGATCTAACAACTGCTTTAGAAAATATTGTCTTATATAGGCGTTGCCGACCACAGCGCTGTATCCTGCCTGTTTTTGCATCTCTGTATTCACTTAAATCTTGATAACCTGCCATTGTAGCACCAGTAAGTGATCTAACAACTGCTTTAGAAAGTGTTGTCTTATATAGGCGTTGCCGACCACAGCGCTGTATCCTGCCTGTTTTCCATCTCTGTATTCACTTAAATCTTGATAACCTGCCATTGTAGCACCAGTAAGTGATCTAACAACTGCTTTAGAAAATATTGTCTTATATAGGCGTTGCCGACCACAGCGCTGTATCCTGCCTGTTTTCGCATCTCGGTATTCACTTAAATCTTGATAACCTGCCATTGTAGCACCAGTAAGTGATCTAACAACTGCTTTAGAAAGTGTTGTCTTATATAGGCGTTGCCGACCACAGCGCTGTATCCTGCCTGTTTTTGCATCTCGGTATTCACTTAAATCTTGATAACCTGCCATTGTAGCACCAGTAAGTGATCTAACAACTGCTTTAGAAAATATTGTCTTATATAGGCGTTGCCGACCACAGCGCTGTATCCTGCCTGTTTTTGCATCTCTGTATTCACTTAAATCTTGATAACCTGCCATTGTAGCACCAGTAAGTGATCTAACAACTGCTTTAGAAAGTCTTGTCTTATATAGGCGTTGCCGACCACAGCGCTGTATCCTGCCTGTTTTCGCATCTCTGTATTCACTTAAATCTTAATAACCTGCCATTGTAGCACCAGTAAGTGATCTAACAACTGCTTTAGAAAATATTGTCTTATATAGGCGTTGCCGACCACAGCGCTGTATCCTGCCTGTTTTTGCATCTCTGTATTCACTTAAATCTTGATAACCTGCCATTGTAGCACCAGTAAGTGATCTAACAACTGCTTTAGAAAGTGTTGTCTTATATAGGCGTTGCCGACCACAGCGCTGTATCCTGCCTGTTTTCGCATCTCTGTATTCACTTAAATCTTGATAACCTGCCATTGTAGCACCAGTAAGTGATCTAACAACTGCTTTAGAAAATATTGTCTTATATAGGCGTTGCCGACCACAGCGCTGTATCCTGCCTGTTTTCGCATCTCGGTATTCACTTAAATCTTGATAACCTGCCATTGTAGCACCAGTAAGTGATCTAACAACTGCTTTAGAAAGTGTTGGCTTATATAGGCGTTGCCGACCACAGCGCTGTATCCTGCCTGTTTTCCATCTCTGTATTCACTTAAATCTTGATAACCTGCCATTGTAGCACCAGTAAGTGATCTAACAACTGCTTTAGAAAGTGTTGTCTTATATAGGCGTTGCCGACCACAGCGCTGTATCCTGCCTGTTTTTGCATCTCTGTATTCACTTAAATCTTGATAACCTGCCATTGTAGCACCAGTAAGTGATCTAACAACTGCTTTAGAAAATATTGTCTTATATAGGCGTTGCCGACCACAGCGCTGTATCCTGCCTGTTTTCGCATCTCGGTATTCACTTAAATCTTGATAACCTGCCATTGTAGCACCAGTAAGTGATCTAACAACTGCTTTAGAAAGTGTTGTCTTATATAGGCGTTGCCGACCACAGCGCTGTATCCTGCCTGTTTTTGCATCTCTGTATTCACTTAAATCTTGATAACCTGCCATTGTAGCACCAGTAAGTGATCTAACAACTGCTTTAGAAAGTCTTGTCTTATATAGGCGTTGCCGACCACAGCGCTGTATCCTGCCTGTTTTCGCATCTCTGTATTCACTTAAATCTTGATAACCTGCCATTGTAGCACCAGTAAGTGATCTAACAACTGCTTTAGAAAATATTGTCTTATATAGGCGTTGCCGACCACAGCGCTGTATCCTGCCTGTTTTTGCATCTCTGTATTCACTTAAATCTTGATAACCTGCCATTGTAGCACCAGTAAGTGATCTAACAACTGCTTTAGAAAGTGTTGTCTTATATAGGCGTTGCCGACCACAGCGCTGTATCCTGCCTGTTTTCGCATCTCTGTATTCACTTAAATCTTGATAACCTGCCATTGTAGCACCAGTAAGTGATCTAACAACTGCTTTAGAAAATATTGTCTTATATAGGCGTTGCCGACCACAGCGCTGTATCCTGCCTGTTTTCGCATCTCGGTATTCACTTAAATCTTGATAACCTGCCATTGTAGCACCAGTAAGTGATCTAACAACTCCTTTAGAAAGTGTTGTCTTATATAGGCGTTGCCGACCACAGCGCTGTATCCTGCCTGTTTTTGCATCTCTGTATTCACTTAAATCTTGATAACCTGCCATTGTAGCACCAGTAAGTGATCTAACAACTGCTTTAGAAAATATTGTCTTATATAGGCGTTGCCGACCACAGCGCTGTATCCTGCCTGTTTTCGCATCTCTGTATTCACTTAAATCTTGATAACCTGCCATTGTAGCACCAGTAAGTGATCTAACAACTGCTTTAGAAAATATTGTCTTATATAGGCGTTGCCGACCACAGCGCTGTATCCTGCCTGTTTTTGCATCTCTGTATTCACTTAAATCTTGATAACCTGCCATTGTAGCACCAGTAAGTGATCTAACAACTGCTTTAGAAAATATTGTCTTATATAGGCGTTGCCGACCACAGCGCTGTATCCTGCCTGTTTTCGCATCTCTGTATTCACTTAAATCTTGATAACCTGCCATTGTAGCACCAGTAAGTGATCTAACAACTGCTTTAGAAAATATTGTCTTATATAGGCGTTGCCGACCACAGCGCTGTATCCTGCCTGTTTTCGCATCTCTGTATTCACTTAAATCTTGATAACCTGCCATTGTAGCACCAGTAAGTGATCTAACAACTGCTTTAGAAAATATTGTCTTATATAGGCGTTGCCGACCACAGCGCTGTATCCTGCCTGTTTTCGCATCTCTGTATTCACTTAAATCTTGATAACCTGCCATTGTAGCACCAGTAAGTGATCTAACAACTGCTTTAGAAAGTGTTGTCTTATATAGGCGTTGCCGACCACAGCGCTGTATCCTGCCTGTTTTCGCATCTCTGTATTCACTTAAATCTTGATAACCTGCCATTGTAGCACCAGTAAGTGATCTAACAACTGCTTTAGAAAGTGTTGTCTTATATAGGCGTTGCCGACCACAGCGCTGTATCCTGCCTGTTTTTGCATCTCTGTATTCACTTAAATCTTGATAACCTGCCATTGTAGCACCAGTAAGTGATCTAACAACTGCTTTAGAAAGTCTTGTCTTATATAGGCGTTGCCGACCACAGCGCTGTATCCTGCCTGTTTTTGCATCTCTGTATTCACTTAAATCTTGATAACCTGCCATTGTAGCACCAGTAAGTGATCTAACAACTGCTTTAGAAAATATTGTCTTATATAGGCGTTGCCGACCACAGCGCTGTATCCTGCCTGTTTTTGCATCTCTGTATTCACTTAAATCTTGATAACCTGCCATTGTAGCACCAGTAAGTGATCTAACAACTGCTTTAGAAAGTCTTGTCTTATATAGGCGTTGCCGACCACAGCGCTGTATCCTGCCTGTTTTCGCATCTCTGTATTCACTTAAATCTTGATAACCTGCCATTGTAGCACCAGTAAGTGATCTAACAACTGCTTTAGAAAATATTGTCTTATATAGGCGTTGCCGACCACAGCGCTGTATCCTGCCTGTTTTTGCATCTCTGTATTCACTTAAATCTTGATAACCTGCCATTGTAGCACCAGTAAGTGATCTAACAACTGCTTTAGAAAGTGTTGTCTTATATAGGCGTTGCCGACCACAGCGCTGTATCCTGCCTGTTTTCGCATCTCTGTATTCACTTAAATCTTGATAACCTGCCATTGTAGCACCAGTAAGTGATCTAACAACTGCTTTAGAAAATATTGTCTTATATAGGCGTTGCCGACCACAGCGCTGTATCCTGCCTGTTTTTGCATCTCTGTATTCACTTAAATCTTGATAACCTGCCATTGTAGCACCAGTAAGTGATCTAACAACTGCTTTAGAAAGTGTTGTCTTATATAGGCGTTGCCGACCACAGCGCTGTATCCTGCCTGTTTTCCATCTCTGTATTCACTTAAATCTTGATAACCTGCCATTGTAGCACCAGTAAGTGATCTAACAACTGCTTTAGAAAATATTGTCTTATATAGGCGTTGCCGACCACAGCGCTGTATCCTGCCTGTTTTCGCATCTCGGTATTCACTTAAATCTTGATATCCTGCCATTGTAGCACCAGTAAGTGATCTAACAACTGCTTTAGAAAGTGTTGTCTTATATAGGCGTTGCCGACCACAGCGCTGTATCCTGCCTGTTTTCCATCTCTGTATTCACTTAAATCTTGATAACCTGCCATTGTAGCACCAGTAAGTGATCTAACAACTGCTTTAGAAAATATTGTCTTATATAGGCGTTGCCGACCACAGCGCTGTATCCTGCCTGTTTTCGCATCTCGGTATTCACTTAAATCTTGATAACCTGCCATTGTAGCACCAGTAAGTGATCTAACAACTGCTTTAGAAAGTGTTGTCTTATATAGGCGTTGCCGACCACAGCGCTGTATCCTGCCTGTTTTTGCATCTCTGTATTCACTTAAATCTTGATAACCTGCCATTGTAGCACCAGTAAGTGATCTAACAACTGCTTTAGAAAGTGTTGTCTTATATAGGCGTTGCCGACCACAGCGCTGTATCCTGCCTGTTTTTGCATCTCTGTATTCACTTAAATCTTGATAACCTGCCATTGTAGCACCAGTAAGTGATCTAACAACTGCTTTAGAAAGTCTTGTCTTATATAGGCGTTGCCGACCACAGCGCTGTATCCTGCCTGTTTTCGCATCTCTGTATTCACTTAAATCTTGATAACCTGCCATTGTAGCACCAGTAAGTGATCTAACAACTGCTTTAGAAAATATTGTCTTATATAGGCGTTGCCGACCACAGCGCTGTATCCTGCCTGTTTTTGCATCTCTGTATTCACTTAAATCTTGATAACCTGCCATTGTAGCACCAGTAAGTGATCTAACAACTGCTTTAGAAAGTCTTGTCTTATATAGGCGTTGCCGACCACAGCGCTGTATCCTGCCTGTTTTCGCATCTCTGTATTCACTTAAATCTTGATAACCTGCCATTGTAGCACCAGTAAGTGATCTAACAACTGCTTTAGAAAATATTGTCTTATATAGGCGTTGCCGACCACAGCGCTGTATCCTGCCTGTTTTCGCATCTCTGTATTCACTTAAATCTTGATAACCTGCCATTGTAGCACCAGTAAGTGATCTAACAACTGCTTTAGAAAGTGTTGTCTTATATAGGCGTTGCCGACCACAGCGCTGTATCCTGCCTGTTTTTGCATCTCTGTATTCACTTAAATCTTGATAACCTGCCATTGTAGCACCAGTAAGTGATCTAACAACTGCTTAAGAAAGTCTTGTCTTATATAGGCGTTGCCGACCACAGCGCTGTATCCTGCCTGTTTTCGCATCTCTGTATTCACTTAAATCTTGATAACCTGCCATTGTAGCACCAGTAAGTGATCTAACAACTGCTTTAGAAAATATTGTCTTATATAGGCGTTGCCGACCACAGCGCTGTATCCTGCCTGTTTTTGCATCTCTGTATTCACTTAAATCTTGATAACCTGCCATTGTAGCACCAGTAAGTGATCTAACAACTGCTTTAGAAAGTGTTGTCTTATATAGGCGTTGCCGACCACAGCGCTGTATCCTGCCTGTTTTCGCATCTCTGTATTCACTTAAATCTTGATAACCTGCCATTGTAGCACCAGTAAGTGATCTAACAACTGCTTTAGAAAATATTGTCTTATATAGGCGTTGCCGACCACAGCGCTGTATCCTGTATGTTTTCGCATCTCTGTATTCACTTAAATCTTGATAACCTGCCATTGTAGCACCAGTAAGTGATCTAACAACTGCTTTAGAAAATATTGTCTTATATAGGCGTTGCCGACCACAGCGCTGTATCCTGCCTGTTTTCGCATCTCGGTATTCACTTAAATCTTGATAACCTGCCATTGTAGCACCAGTAAGTGATCTAACAACTGCTTTAGAAAGTGTTGTCTTATATAGGCGTTGCCGACCACAGCGCTGTATCCTGCCTGTTTTTGCATCTCTGTATTCACTTAAATCTTGATAACCTGCCATTGTAGCACCAGTAAGTGATCTAACAACTGCTTTAGAAAGTCTTGTCTTATATAGGCGTTGCCGACCACAGCGCTGTATCCTGCCTGTTTTCGCATCTCTGTATTCACTTAAATCTTGATAACCTGCCATTGTAGCACCAGTAAGTGATCTAACAACTGCTTTAGAAAGTGTTGTCTTATATAGGCGTTGCCGACCACAGCGCTGTATCCTGCCTGTTTTCGCATCTCTGTATTCACTTAAATCTTGATAACCTGCCATTGTAGCACCAGTAAGTGATCTAACAACTGCTTTAGAAAGTCTTGTCTTATATAGGTGTTGCCGACCACAGCGCTGTATCCTGCCTGTTTTTGCATCTCTGTATTCACTTAAATCTTGATAACCTGCCATTGTAGCACCAGTAAGTGATCTAACAACTGCTTTAGAAAGTCTTGTCTTATATAGGCGTTGCCGACCACAGCGCTGTATCCTGCCTGTTTTCGCATCTCTGTATTCACTTAAATCTTGATAACCTGCCATTGTAGCACCAGTAAGTGATCTAACAACTGCTTTAGAAAATATTGTCTTATATAGGCGTTGCCGACCACAGCGCTGTATCCTGTATGTTTTCGCATCTCTGTATTCACTTAAATCTTGATAACCTGCCATTGTAGCACCAGTAAGTGATCTAACAACTGCTTTAGAAAATATTGTCTTATATAGGCGTTGCCGACCACAGCGCTGTATCCTGCCTGTTTTCGCATCTCGGTATTCACTTAAATCTTGATAACCTGCCATTGTAGCACCAGTAAGTGATCTAACAACTGCTTTAGAAAGTGTTGTCTTATATAGGCGTTGCCGACCACAGCGCTGTATCCTGCCTGTTTTTGCATCTCTGTATTCACTTAAATCTTGATAACCTGCCATTGTAGCAATAGTAAGTGATCTAACAACTGCTTTAGAAAGTCTTGTCTTATATAGGCGTTGCCGACCACAGCGCTGTATCCTGCCTGTTTTCGCATGTCTGTATTCACTTAAATCTTGATAACCTGCCATTGTAGCACCAGTAAGTGATCTAACAACTGCTTTAGAAAGTGTTGTCTTATATAGGCGTTGCCGACCACAGCGCTGTATCCTGCCTGTTTTCGCATCTCTGTATTCACTTAAATCTTGATAACCTGCCATTGTAGCACCAGTAAGTGATCTAACAACTGCTTTAGAAAGTCTTGTCTTATATAGGTGTTGCCGACCACAGCGCTGTATCCTGCCTGTTTTTGCATCTCTGTATTCACTTAAATCTTGATAACCTGCCATTGTAGCACCAGTAAGTGATCTAACAACTGCTTTAGAAAGTCTTGTCTTATATAGGCGTTGCCGACCACAGCGCTGTATCCTGCCTGTTTTCGCATCTCTGTATTCACTTAAATCTTGATAACCTGCCATTGTAGCACCAGTAAGTGATCTAACAACTGCTTTAGAAAGTGTTGTCTTATATAGGCGTTGCCGACCACAGCGCTGTATCCTGCCTGTTTTCGCATCTCTGTATTCACTTAAATCTTGATAACCTGCCATTGTAGCACCAGTAAGTGATCTAACAACTGCTTTAGAAAATATTGTCTTATATAGGCGTTGCCGACCACAGCGCTGTATCCTGCCTGTTTTCGCATCTCGGTATTCACTTAAATCTTGATAACCTGCCATTGTAGCACCAGTAAGTGATCTAACAACTGCTTTAGAAAGTGTTGTCTTATATAGGCGTTGCCGACCACAGCGCTGTATCCTGCCTGTTTTCGCATCTCTGTATTCACTTAAATCTTGATAACCTGCCATTGTAGCACCAGTAAGTGATCTAACAACTGCTTTAGAAAGTCTTGTCTTATATAGGCGTTGCCGACCACAGCGCTGTATCCTGCCTGTTTTCGCATCTCTGTATTCACTTAAATCTTGATAACCTGCCATTGTAGCACCAGTAAGTGATCTAACAACTGCTTTAGAAAGTGTTGTCTTATATAGGCGTTGCCGACCACAGCGCTGTATCCTGCCTGTTTTCGCATCTCTGTATTCACTTAAATCTTGATAACCTGCCATTGTAGCACCAGTAAGTGATCTAACAACTGCTTTAGAAAGTGTTGTCTTATATAGGCGTTGCCGACCACAGCGCTGTATCCTGCCTGTTTTTGCATCTCTGTATTCACTTAAATCTTGATAACCTGCCATTGTAGCACCAGTAAGTGATCTAACAACTGCTTTAGAAAGTCTTGTCTTATATAGGCGTTGCCGACCACAGCGCTGTATCCTGCCTGTTTTCGCATCTCTGTATTCACTTAAATCTTGATAACCTGCCATTGTAGCACCAGTAAGTGATCTAACAACTGCTTTAGAAAGTGTTGTCTTATATAGGCGTTGCCGACCACAGCGCTGTATCCTGCCTGTTTTCGCATCTCTGTATTCACTTAAATCTTGATAACCTGCCATTGTAGCACCAGTAAGTGATCTAACAACTGCTTTAGAAAGTCTTGTCTTATATAGGTGTTGCCGACCACAGCGCTGTATCCTGCCTGTTTTTGCATCTCTGTATTCACTTAAATCTTGATAACCTGCCATTGTAGCACCAGTAAGTGATCTAACAACTGCTTTAGAAAGTCTTGTCTTATATAGGCGTTGCCGACCACAGCGCTGTATCCTGCCTGTTTTCGCATCTCTGTATTCACTTAAATCTTGATAACCTGCCATTGTAGCACCAGTAAGTGATCTAACAACTGCTTTAGAAAATATTGTCTTATATAGGCGTTGCCGACCACAGCGCTGTATCCTGTATGTTTTCGCATCTCTGTATTCACTTAAATCTTGATAACCTGCCATTGTAGCACCAGTAAGTGATCTAACAACTGCTTTAGAAAATATTGTCTTATATAGGCGTTGCCGACCACAGCGCTGTATCCTGCCTGTTTTCGCATCTCGGTATTCACTTAAATCTTGATAACCTGCCATTGTAGCACCAGTAAGTGATCTAACAACTGCTTTAGAAAGTGTTGTCTTATATAGGCGTTGCCGACCACAGCGCTGTATCCTGCCTGTTTTTGCATCTCTGTATTCACTTAAATCTTGATAACCTGCCATTGTAGCACCAGTAAGTGATCTAACAACTGCTTTAGAAAGTCTTGTCTTATATAGGCGTTGCCGACCACAGCGCTGTATCCTGCCTGTTTTCGCATGTCTGTATTCACTTAAATCTTGATAACCTGCCATTGTAGCACCAGTAAGTGATCTAACAACTGCTTTAGAAAGTGTTGTCTTATATAGGCGTTGCCGACCACAGCGCTGTATCCTGCCTGTTTTCGCATCTCTGTATTCACTTAAATCTTGATAACCTGCCATTGTAGCACCAGTAAGTGATCTAACAACTGCTTTAGAAAGTCTTGTCTTATATAGGTGTTGCCGACCACAGCGCTGTATCCTGCCTGTTTTTGCATCTCTGTATTCACTTAAATCTTGATAACCTGCCATTGTAGCACCAGTAAGTGATCTAACAACTGCTTTAGAAAGTCTTGTCTTATATAGGCGTTGCCGACCACAGCGCTGTATCCTGCCTGTTTTCGCATCTCTGTATTCACTTAAATCTTGATAACCTGCCATTGTAGCACCAGTAAGTGATCTAACAACTGCTTTAGAAAGTGTTGTCTTATATAGGCGTTGCCGACCACAGCGCTGTATCCTGCCTGTTTTCGCATCTCTGTATTCACTTAAATCTTGATAACCTGCCATTGTAGCACCAGTAAGTGATCTAACAACTGCTTTAGAAAATATTGTCTTATATAGGCGTTGCCGACCACAGCGCTGTATCCTGCCTGTTTTCGCATCTCGGTATTCACTTAAATCTTGATAACCTGCCATTGTAGCACCAGTAAGTGATCTAACAACTGCTTTAGAAAGTGTTGTCTTATATAGGCGTTGCCGACCACAGCGCTGTATCCTGCCTGTTTTCGCATCTCTGTATTCACTTAAATCTTGATAACCTGCCATTGTAGCACCAGTAAGTGATCTAACAACTGCTTTAGAAAGTCTTGTCTTATATAGGCGTTGCCGACCACAGCGCTGTATCCTGCCTGTTTTCGCATCTCTGTATTCACTTAAATCTTGATAACCTGCCATTGTAGCACCAGTAAGTGATCTAACAACTGCTTTAGAAAGTGTTGTCTTATATAGGCGTTGCCGACCACAGCGCTGTATCCTGCCTGTTTTCGCATCTCTGTATTCACTTAAATCTTGATAACCTGCCATTGTAGCACCAGTAAGTGATCTAACAACTGCTTTAGAAAGTCTTGTCTTATATAGGCGTTGCCGACCACAGCGCTGTATCCTGCCTGTTTTTGCATCTCTGTATTCACTTAAATCTTGATAACCTGCCATTGTAGCACCAGTAAGTGATCTAACAACTGCTTTAGAAAATATTGTCTTATATAGGCGTTGCCGACCACAGCGCTGTATCCTGCCTGTTTTCGCATCTCGGTATTCACTTAAATCTTGATAACCTGCCATTGTAGCACCAGTAAGTGATCTAACAACTGCTTTAGAAAGTGTTGTCTTATATAGGCGTTGCCGACCACAGCGCTGTATCCTGCCTGTTTTTGCATCTCTGTATTCACTTAAATCTTGATAACCTGCCATTGTAGCACCAGTAAGTGATCTAACAACTGCTTTAGAAAGTGTTGTCTTATATAGGCGTTGCCGACCACAGCGCTGTATCCTGCCTGTTTTCGCATCTCTGTATTCACTTAAATCTTGATAACCTGCCATTGTAGCACCAGTAAGTGATCTAACAACTGCTTTAGAAAATATTGTCTTATATAGGCGTTGCCGACCACAGCGCTGTATCCTGCCTGTTTTCGCATCTCGGTATTCACTTAAATCTTGATAACCTGCCATTGTAGCACCAGTAAGTGATCTAACAACTGCTTTAGAAAGTGTTGTCTTATATAGGCGTTGCCGACCACAGCGCTGTATCCTGCCTGTTTTTGCATCTCTGTATTCACTTAAATCTTGATAACCTGCCATTGTAGCACCAGTAAGTGATCTAACAACTGCTTTAGAAAGTGTTGTCTTATATAGGCGTTGCCGACCACAGCGCTGTATCCTGCCTGTTTTCGCATCTCGGTATTCACTTAAATCTTGATAACCTGCCATTGTAGCACCAGTAAGTGATCTAACAACTGCTTTAGAAAGTGTTGTCTTATATAGGCGTTGCCGACCACAGCGCTGTATCCTGCCTGTTTTTGCATCTCTGTATTCACTTAAATCTTGATAACCTGCCATTGTAGCACCAGTAAGTGATCTAACAACTGCTTTAGAAAGTGTTGTCTTATATAGGCGTTGCCGACCACAGCGCTGTATCCTGCCTGTTTTCGCATCTCTGTATTCACTTAAATCTTGATAACCTGCCATTGTAGCACCAGTAAGTGATCTAACAACTGCTTTAGAAAATATTGTCTTATATAGGCGTTGCCGACCACAGCGCTGTATCCTGCCTGTTTTCGCATCTCGGTATTCACTTAAATCTTGATAACCTGCCATTGTAGCACCAGTAAGTGATCTAACAACTGCTTTAGAAAGTGTTGTCTTATATAGGCGTTGCCGACCACAGCGCTGTATCCTGCCTGTTTTTGCATCTCTGTATTCACTTAAATCTTGATAACCTGCCATTGTAGCACCAGTAAGTGATCTAACAACTGCTTTAGAAAGTCTTGTCTTATATAGGCGTTGCCAACCACAGCGCTGTATCCTGCCTGTTTTCGCATCTCTGTATTCACTTAAATCTTGATAACCTGCCATTGTAGCACCAGTAAGTAATCTAACAACTGCTTTAGAAAATATTGTCTTATATAGGCGTTGCCGACCACAGCGCTGTATCCTGCCTGTTTTTGCATCTCTGTATTCACTTAAATCTTGATAACCTGCCATTGTAGCACCAGTAAGTGATCTAACAACTGGTTTAGAAAGTCTTGTCTTATATAGGCGTTGCCGACCACAGCGCTGTATCCTGCCTGTTTTCGCATCTCTGTATTCACTTAAATCTTGATAACCTGCCATTGTAGCACCAGTAAGTGATCTAACAACTGCTTTAGAAAATATTGTCTTATATAGGCGTTGCCGACCACAGCGCTGTATCCTGCCTGTTTTCGCATCTCGGTATTCACTTAAATCTTGATAACCTGCCATTGTAGCACCAGTAAGTGATCTAACAACTGCTTTAGAAAGTGTTGTCTTATATAGGCGTTGCCGACCACAGCGCTGTATCCTGCCTGTTTTTGCATCTCTGTATTCACTTAAATCTTGATAACCTGCCATTGTAGCACCAGTAAGTGATCTAACAACTGCTTTAGAAAGTCTTGTCTTATATAGGCGTTGCCGACCACAGCGCTGTATCCTGCCTGTTTTCGCATCTCTGTATTCACTTAAATCTTGATAACCTGCCATTGTAGCACCAGTAAGTGATCTAACAACTGCTTTAGAAAGTCTTGTCTTATATAGGCGTTGCCGACCACAGCGCTGTATCCTGCCTGTTTTTGCATCTCTGTATTCACTTAAATCTTGATAACCTGCCATTGTAGCACCAGTAAGTGATCTAACAACTGCTTTAGAAAGTGTTGTCTTATATAGGCGTTGCCGACCACAGCGCTGTATCCTGCCTGTTTTTGCATCTCTGTATTCACTTAAATCTTGATAACCTGCCATTGTAGCACCAGTAAGTGATCTAACAACTGCTTTAGAAAGTCTTGTCTTATATAGGCGTTGCCGACCACAGCGCTGTATCCTGTATGTTTTCGCATCTCTGTATTCACTTAAATCTTGATAACCTGCCATTGTAGCACCAGTAAGTGATCTAACAACTGCTTTAGAAAATATTGTCTTATATAGGCGTTGCCGACCACAGCGCTGTATCCTGTATGTTTTCGCATCTCTGTATTCACTTAAATCTTGATAACCTGCCATTGTAGCACCAGTAAGTGATCTAACAACTGCTTTAGAAAGTGTTGTCTTATATAGGCGTTGCCGACCACAGCGCTGTATCCTGCCTGTTTTCGCATCTCTGTATTCACTTAAATCTTGATAACCTGCCATTGTAGCACCAGTAAGTGATCTAACAACTGCTTTAGAAAATATTGTCTTATATAGGCGTTGCCGACCACAGCGCTGTATCCTGCCTGTTTTCGCATCTCTGTATTCACTTAAATCTTGATAACCTGCCATTGTAGCACCAGTAAGTGATCTAACAACTGCTTTAGAAAGTGTTGTCTTATATAGGCGTTGCCGACCACAGCGCTGTATCCTGCCTGTTTTTGCATCTCTGTATTCACTTAAATCTTGATAACCTGCCATTGTAGCACCAGTAAGTGATCTAACAACTGCTTTAGAAAATATTGTCTTATATAGGCGTTGCCGACCACAGCGCTGTATCCTGTATGTTTTCGCATCTCTGTATTCACTTAAATCTTGATAACCTGCCATTGTAGCACCAGTAAGTGATCTAACAACTGCTTTAGAAAGTGTTGTCTTATATAGGCGTTGCCGACCAAAGCGCTGTATCCTGCCTGTTTTCGCATCTCTGTATTCACTTAAATCTTGATAACCTGCCATTGTAGCACCAGTAAGTGATCTAACAACTGCTTTAGAAAATATTGTCTTATATAGGCGTTGCCGACCACAGCGCTGTATCCTGTATGTTTACGCATCTCTGTATTCACTTAAATCTTGATAACCTGCCATTGTAGCACCAGTAAGTGATCTAACAACTGCTTTAGAAAATATTGTCTTATATAGGCGTTGCCGACCACAGCGCTGTATCCTGTATGTTTTCGCATCTCTGTATTCACTTAAATCTTGATAACCTGCCATTGTAGCACCAGTAAGTGATCTAACAACTGCTTTAGAAAGTGTTGTCTTATATAGGCGTTGCCGACCAAAGCGCTGTATCCTGCCTGTTTTCGCATCTCTGTATTCACTTAAATCTTGATAACCTGCCATTGTAGCACCAGTAAGTGATCTAACAACTGCTTTAGAAAATATTGTCTTATATAGGCGTTGCCGACCACAGCGCTGTATCCTGTATGTTTACGCATCTCTGTATTCACTTAAATCTTGATAACCTGCCATTGTAGCACCAGTAAGTGATCTAACAACTGCTTTAGAAAATATTGTCTTATATAGGCGTTGCCGACCACAGCGCTGTATCCTGTATGTTTTCGCATCTCTGTATTCACTTAAATCTTGATAACCTGCCATTGTAGCACCAGTAAGTGATCTAACAACTGCTTTAGAAAGTGTTGTCTTATATAGGCGTTGCCGACCAAAGCGCTGTATCCTGCCTGTTTTCGCATCTCTGTATTCACTTAAATCTTGATAACCTGCCATTGTAGCACCAGTAAGTGATCTAACAACTGCTTTAGAAAGTGTTGTCTTATATAGGCGTTGCCGACCACAGCGCTGTATCCTGCCTGTTTTTGCATCTCTGTATTCACTTAAATCTTGATAACCTGCCATTGTAGCACCAGTAAGTGATCTAACAACTGCTTTAGAAAGTGTTGTCTTATATAGGCGTTGCCGACCACAGCGCTGTATCCTGCCTGTTTTTGCATCTCTGTATTCACTTAAATCTTGATAACCTGCCATTGTAGCACCAGTAAGTGATCTAACAACTGCTTTAGAAAATATTGTCTTATATAGGCGTTGCCGACCACAGTGCTGTATCCTGCCTGTTTTCGCATTTCTGTATTTGAATACCTATGCCTATACCATTTTCTTTGGCGACTCAGTGTATAATGTCAGTATCTTCAAGTGATTCTGTTAGGTTACAGATCAAGATGTGCAATTGTCCATTTGAGAATGCATTTGTGCATGACATATTTATTCCAGATAAATTAATTTGATTTTTGATATCTCTTTTGCTGTTGGCTGCAATTTAAAATAGTGAAGTTTGTTGATTCTGAGCTATCAAGTATGAGGTTTGTTCGAAGTGCTAGTTTATCAAGAGCTGCCTAGCTAATAGCTTGGTTGCATATTCTCCCACAAAGCTCGAAATAAATAGACTATTGCTTTTATTGTTCTTTAACTCATTGGTTATTGTTACCCATGTCATAACCTTCGTTCGTTAAATCACCACGCGTTGCGCAAGCAGAACACAGATCATAGCAAATGTGTCAAGCGTTTAGTACAAGTGTCTTCAACAATTATCTCTCGTTCATTTAGCTTTCCTTTCTACATATTCTGGAAGAGTTGCAGTCTTAGATAAGTAGATGATTTATTTGTACTTAGTGGCGTCCTGTGAGATGAATGATGCCATATGTTCATGGTTCAGTAGCTACCACTGAATGCTACTGTGAATGTTGTGGAACGTGAAATGACGCTCTCACTGAATACGTGTACTGGAGAGCCAAAGAAACTGGTATAGCCATGCGTATTCAGATATAGAGATACGTAAACAGGCAGAATACGTCGCTGTTGTGTACAACGCCTATATAAGAAAAGTGTCTGAAGCAGTTGCTAGATCGCTTACTGATGCTACAGTTGCAGGTTATCAAGATTTAAGTGAGTTTGACCGTTGTGTCCTAGTCGGCGCATGAGCCACTGGACACTATATCTCCGAGGTAGCGATGAAGTGGGGATTTTCCCTTACGACCGTTTCACGACTGTGCGTCGAAAATCAGGAATCCGCAAAAACATCAAATCTCAGATATCGTTGCGGCTGGAAAAAGATCCTGCAAGAACGAAACCAACGACGACTGAAGAGAATCGTTCAACTTGACTGAAGCGCAACCATTCCTCAAACTTCTTCAGATATCAGTGCTGAGCCAACAACAAGTGTCAGCGTGCAAATCATTCACGAAACATCATCGACATGGACTTTCGGAGCCGAAGGCGCACCCGTGTACGCCACGCCTAGGCCCGATAACACCGACATTGAACTGTTGATGACTGGAAACATGTTGCATGGTTGGACGAGTCTCATTCCAAATGGTAACCAGAGGATGGACAACCTCAAGAATCCATGGACCCTGCATGTTAGTAGGGGACTATTCCAGTTGGTGGAGGCTCGGTGATCTTCTGGGGCGTGTGCAATTGGAGTGATATGGGACCCCTCAAACATTTAGATACGACTCTGACAGGTGACACATGCGTAAGCATTCTGTCTGATCACCTGCATACATTCATGTCAATTGCGCATTCTGACGGACGTGGGCAACTACAGCAGGACAACAAACACGTACAAAATTGCTACAGGATGGCTGCTGCACGAAGACTCTTATGAGGCTAAACACTTCCTCTGTCCACCAAACTGCCCAGAATTGAACATTTGTGAGCATATCTGGGATTCCTTGCAACGAGCTGGTCAAAATAGATCTCAACCCCCTTGCACTCTTACGGATTTGTGGACAGTCCCGCAGGATTCATGGCGTCAGTTCCCTCCATCACCAATTCAGAAATTATTCGAGTCAATGCTGCATCGTGGCGGCTGACTTCTGTGTGTACGTGTGGTCGTTACGCGATATTAGGTAGGTGCACCACATTTTTGGCTCTTCAGTGTACTTAGAATGTTACAGTAAAGCCCCAGAAAGCACTCCGCCGAACAGTTCTTTTCTGGGGCAAGTGGAGGGAAGAGGACCCATTAAGAACGGTAAGACAAACTGCAGCCCTGTGGCGTCCAGAGCTAGCTCTTATCTTTGACACTGGCAATTGACCTCCTCTCTTTGCTTTTTTGTTCCATCACATTTAGTTGGCCAGCCGTACCTACCATTTAATAACCCCGGTTGCCTGAAGAAACTTTTGAAATTCTATCTCTGTCACTGATAGGTCTTCCAGAAGCAAAATAATTTGGCTCGTCAGTCCTCTAGAGGCTCATTATTCGCTTGAATGATTCGTGCAGGTCGTGAACTCAGCATCGTAAGGACATTTAGATGTGCTATATGCATGATATTTACGAAACGAATGTGATTGACCCATTTCTCACGACGTGACAGAAAAGTGAAGTACCCATATGCCTAGATGGGTTGACAATGTAACTTCCGAGAGGGATATACCATCTATGTCTATGTAACTGATTAAAGAAGCATATGTCTCTGACAGACAGATTGGCCACCAGAATGCATTAGCGTTCTTCATGTATAGTGTTATCACCAGTAGAGTGCATAAGGCGCGTGAACAGTGTCAGGTGTTAAGAGACCAGTGTGAAGTATATGGAGATGCCACAAACTCGTGCGATACAGCATTATGAGCACACGCTGAGACTTGGAAAGTGGCTTCATTCTGGGTCTCCGATCGGTCGGGGAAACGTGATGTACCGAGACTTGTACGGCATTCATATGCAACAGTGTCCCAGAGCTAGACTGTATGAAATGTGAGGACAGTCATACTCTTCGTTGAGATTCGATCGACCATGTTCGTTCACCACAAGGATATATCGTCGTAATGTGTACCAAGGACATCGTAATGCCTTAAAATCTTTACCTTCCATCCTTCAACAAGTACTCGACTGCCAGCAATTTTGGGTGTCATTAGAGACTAGAAGCAGCTGGAATATGGTATTAGTCACCCACACAGGCCATAAGAGCACATAGGGTGTCATGCCCGTGAAGCATAGCCTGCTGGTGAATGGCGTCATATTGTGTTCAGCGAGGAATCGCAGTTCGGCACTACCCCAGATGAATATTGTTGGCGAGTATGCTGGTAACATGTAGAGAGGGCCCATTATGCCAATGGTTAGAAGAGGCACTCCTAGCGTCATCGTGTGTGGAGTATTTGGGTATAACTGGAACTCATGGCTGGAAGGTACAGAGGGAACTAAGATGACACTACGGTACATCACGGACGTCCTCCGTCCTCATGCATTTTCTCTCATGTGAGACTATTTTGGTTCCATTTTTCAACAAGACAATGCTCGTCCACACGTTACACCTGTCTATAGGAATCATCCTCAAAGTGTTAAGATCCCCAGAGCTGTCTTCAATGGACAGCTGTTAGACCAGCTTGGACTTAGCCCTAGGGTCTGTTTCCTTGATATTTGAGATCAAGTTTTTTAGTTGTATAGCGTGTAGTCTCGGATGCAGAAGTCAATGGAAACCACTGCATTAAAGACACGTAACGTGTATCCACAGGACATGTGGCCTGTAGTTGAAGAAGTGTCATGATGATCTCTCCATTGGCAAAAGATTCCGGAATAGTCCCCCATTCGGATCTCCGGGAGGGGCCTGCCAAGGGCGTGGTTACCATGAGAAAAAGATTGAATAATCAACGAAAGGATAATGTTCCACGAGTCGGGGCGTGGAATGTCAGAAGCTTGAACGTGGTAGGGAAACTAGGACATCTGAAAAGGGAAATGCAAAGGCTCAATCTAGATATAGTATGGGCCAGTGAAGTGAAGTGGAAGGAAGACAAGGATTTCTGGTCAGATGAGTATCGGGTAATACCAACAGCAGCAGAAAATGGTATAACAGGTGTAGATTCGTTATGAATAGGAAGGTAGGGCAGAGGGTGTGTTACTGTGAACAGTTCAGTGACGGGGTTGTTCTAATCAGAATCGACAGCAGACCAACACCAACAACGATAGTTCAGGTATACACGCCGACGTCGCAAGCTGAAAAAGAACAGATAGAGAAAGTGTATGAGGATATTGAAAGGGTAATCCAGTATGTAAAGGGGGACGAAAATCTAATAGTCATGGGCGACTGGAATGCAGTTGTAGAGGAAGGAGTAGAAGAAAAGGTTGCAGGATAATATGGGCTTGGGACAAGGAATGAAAGAGGAGAAAGGTTAATTGAGTTCTTTAACAAGTTACAGCTAGTAATTGCGAATACCCTGTTCAAGAATCTCAAGAGGAAGAGGTATACTTGGAAAAGGCCGGGAGATACGGGAAGATTTCAATTAGATTACATCATGGTCAGACAGAGATTCCGAAATCAGATACTGGATTGTAAGGCGTACCCAGGACCAGATATACACTCAGATCACATTAAGTAGTGATGAAGAGCACGCTGGAGTTCTAGACATTAGTCAGGAAGAATCAATACGCAAAGAAGTGGGATACGGAAGTTCTAAGGAATGACGAGATACGTTTGAAGTTCTCTAACTCTATAGATACAGCAATAAGGAATAGCGCAGTAGGCAGCACAGTTGAAGAGGAATGCACATCTCTAAAAAGGGCCATCACGGAAGTTGGGAAGGAAAACATAGGTATAAAGTAGGTAGCTGCAAAGAAACCATGGGTAACAGAAGAAATACTGCAGTTGATTGATGAAAGGAGGAAGTACAAACATGTTCCGGGAAAATCAGGAATACAGAAATACAAGTCGCTGAGGAATGAAAAAAAAATAGGAAGTGCAGGGAAGCTAAGACGAAATGGCTGCAGGAAAAATGTGAAGACATCGAAAAGGATATGATTGTCGGAAGGACAGACTCAGCATACAGGAAAGTCAAAACAACCTTTGGTGACATTAAAAGCAACGGTGGTAACATAAGAGTGCACCGGAAATGCCACTGTTAAATGCAGAGGAGAGAGCAGATAGGTGGAAAGAATACATTGAAAGCCTCTATGAGGGTGAAGATTTGTCTGATGTGATAGAAGAAGAAACAGGAGTCAATTTAGAAGAGATAGGGGATCCAGTATTAGAATCGGAATTTCAAAGAGCTTTGGAGGACTTACGGTTAAATAAGGCAGAAGGGATAGATAACATACCATCAGAATTTCTAAAATCATTAGGGGAAGTGGCAACAAAACGACTATTCACGTTGATGTGTAGAATATATGAGTCTGGCGACATACCATCTGACTTTCGGAAAAGCATCATCCACACAATTCCGAAGACGGCAAGAGCTGGCAAGTGCGAGAATTATCGCACAATCAGCTTAACAGCTCATGCATCCAAGCTGCTTACAAGAATAATATACAGAAGAATGGAAAAGAAAACTGAGAATGCCATAGGTGACGATCAGTTTGCTTTTGGAAAAGTAAAGGCACGAGAGAGGCAATTCTGACGTTACGGCTAATAATGGAAGCAAGGCTAAAGAAAAATCAAGACACGTTCATAGGATTTGTCGACCTGGAAGAAGCATTCGACAGTATAAAATAGTGCAAGCTGTTCTAGATTCTGAAAAAAGTAGGGATAAGCTATAGAGAAAGACGGGTCATATACAATATGTACAACAACCAAGAGGGAATAATAAGAGTGGACGATCAAGAACGAAGTGCTCGTATTAAGAAGGGAGTAAGATAAGGCTGTGGCCTTTTGCCCCTACTCTTCAATCTGTACATTCAGGAAGCAATGATGGAAATAAAAGAAAGGTTCAGGAGTGGAATTAAAATACGAAAACTGAAGTTACATCGCATTTTGTTTTAAAAAGGGGTGGAAGAGGTAACAGAAGCACCAGAACCACTTATAAAAGGTTGATCCTATACAGGAAAAAATAATAAGTAGGAAATATAGTGGAACCTGAGAATGCTCGATGTAAGCAACGGCCAATCAAATACACAGAAAACAGTTGTTGGAGAGGAGCCTTTGCATTGCGTTAATAGACTGCTTCTGTTTCAGATCTAAAATTTATTATAGTCATAATGCACTGATATTTGTGTGTGCTTATGATGGTGCTGAAATGTTCGTCGTTATGCTGCGAAGAGAACATTTTTTTATGGTCAGGCAGTTTTTGGAATTATGTGTGCACGGCACAAAACTTAAAGAGCTTAGCTGGCAACAGACGTAGTATGGTCCCATTGTCGTATATTCAAACTCGACGCAATGAACAGCGTGTACCATCTATTGCTACATAATGTTATCCGCCGATGAACCTAAGAAAATTCAGCACAAGTAAGGTCTAACTAGTTTATCGGACGAGTCTGTACAGACTTTCCATTCTTTAGAGCTGATAGCGTTCAAATTATAGTTTTTGATTCTGGCAGCAATTGTAATGTTTCAACCTGAACGTTTTCCGTGGTAGGGTCCTTCCTTTGTTTAGGTGAAATTTCGAGTGGTACTAAGAGTTATAAACTTGTTTAAATCAGCGAACAATAAACTAACATTTCTTTTGCGATAGGTTTGAAACAGTTGAAATTTTCACAATGCTTTATGTTAACCGCTCACAATATAGTGACAGTTATATAACAATGGCAGCGTGAACCACGTTTTCTGAAACCAAAAGATAAGAAGCTTAATTTCTTGGAAAAAAGTAACTGATCATGCTCAGATTAAATAATTCTAACAAAATCGCTCTGAGCACTATGGGACTTAACAGCTGAGGTCATCAGTCCTCTAGAACTTAGAACTACTTAAACCTAACTAAAATAAGGACATCATACACATCCATGCCTTAGGCAGGATTCGAACCTGTGACCGTAGCGGTCGTGCGGTTCCACACTGAAGCGCCTAGAACCGCTCGGCTACTCCGGCCGGCCTGATTTTAACAATTGTGAGTATTATCACTTTTCACGTGATAGCTTTCTGGCTTTTTTGATCAAACATTGTTTCTTAAATAGAAAGGGCATTACGTTTCAACTGTCAAAACATGAATTCCAGTTTTCGATTTTACATTATTTGTTACTGATTAACGAAATTAACGTCTTAAGGATGGTAGTAAGCATTACGCTACAGTTATTGCTAAAGTCACTACACCAGAAAATATATTCAATTATTGCTTCATTTCGAAGCTAATATATAAGAGCAAATGCAAACATATTACCATACAGGTATACTGAAGACAGCCAACATTAAGCTTTAAGGTGAGTAACGTTGTAACATTACGCTTCACGCGACCCTTTCCTAAAGAGAATGTAACAGGCAGTGACAGTGCTTTGAGCAGCTATTCTGTTTAACAACCAAGAAAGAAACCTCCCTTTCGCTGTAGCATTTCCGTTTCATAGCTGTGTCAATGTACTGTGAAACGTTGACTAGCGTCGTATGCTAATAACAAAACGAGCTGAGTTATGCTGCTGTTGTAATTGTTTAAATATTTCAGTATACAAGAGTTCCCGTGTGGAGTTTGCGGGTCTCCCATCGGGAGCCTCCCCAGGTGGCGGATAGGGGAATGCTCACCAGATATGGGGTACCGGGGAAATAAAATACCCGGGGTGGACCAAAACTAGCAACTGCTGCCTTGTAGTATGATATTGGCTTATGAAAGGATAAAGGAAGAAAACCTTGAGTAAAATTTACCTGGTCATCCGGGTTGGGGGTTGTGCAGTGGGCCAGCTCCTGACTCACATAAAAACATAAAAATGCTAAAAAACCTAATAATATGCTTCGTAAAAATTGGAACTTTGGACGACGAACTGGCGATGAGAAACGAAAAATTATGTTTGGATGCTGGAATGTGCAAGGTATTTCCACTAAAATAAATTTACTACCTGCCGAACTTGACATGTTCAACATGGATGATGTCGTACTCTCTGAAACAAAGAAGAAAGGCCAAGGAGAAGAAGAACTGGATAATTATGTACATATCTGGAGTGGGGTATCAAAAGCAGTAAGAGCCAAAGCTGGAGTCTCCATTATGATAAAGAAATCATGGAAAGAAAGAATGACAAATTGGACATTCATCAATCAACGTATTATAACTGTTGAAATGACATTATTTGCCAGGGAAGTTGTGATTATTGGCGTATATGCACCCACGAACGACACAAAAGATAAGGAGAAGGATACATTTTCGGACACCCTCAGGGAGACTATTGAAAAAATCCCAAGAAGAAAAGAACTGATTATCATGGGAGATCTGAATGGAAGGGTAGGAATTAGAAAATCTTGTAGAGTAGTAGGAAAACATGGAGAGGACGAATATAATGGCAATGGGGAACGATTGATTGCAATTTGTGAACAATTTGATCTAAAAATAACCAACACATTTTACAAACATAACGACATTCATAATACACTTGGCAAAAGAACACCAAAGAACTTCGTTCTATAATAGATTATATTATCATTAGGCAAACAAGTAGTTTCAAAGCAGTAGATGTCAGTTCTTATAGAGGAGTCCAGTGTGGATCAGACCACTATCTAGTTAAAATGAAGTCTTTTTCCCATGGAAGAATGCAAGGAATGGTACAAGTAACATAAATAAAACGAACCAGACTGAGAAAGATGAAAATTTGCCTTTTAATATTGACAGCCTACAAGACGAAAGTATCAATACACTCTTTTCGGCCAGGATGGAAAGGAAACTGGATGAATCATTTGAAGAAAGTACAGAGGAAACATATGATATATAAAAGCTAAAGTGAAAATCATAGCATCAGAGGTGTTGGGTAAAAAAGATAGCAACCACGACCGTGCAGTAGAGTGGTGGTCAGAGGAACTAGAGGTCCTCGTTAGAGAAAAACGAAGTGCGTTCCTTCAGTGGTTGAATGATAAATCAGAAGAAACAAGATCAATATACAAGGAAAAGGAGAATGAAGTGATGAAAAAAATAAGGATGGCAAAAAATTAATCATGGGAAAGAACACGTGCCAAGGTGAATAGCAAATTAGGATTTGGGAGACCAAAAGAAGCATGGTCAGTATTGAAAGGGCTTCGACAGGATACAAAAAGCAAAACTAATCTCCAACTGATGACACAAAAGGAATGGGAAGAGTATTTCCGAAAATTATTAAATGAGGACAGAGAAGAATATCTAGAAGAAGGAACAGGGGAAGATAAAGGACATGAAGATGATGAGATCCAGATTTTAGAAAGTGAAGTACTTCAGGCGTTGACAACAGGAAAGAATGGTAAATCACCGGGACCAGGCAATATCAATATCGAGTGTCTGAAATATGGTGGTGACAAAATTGTGAAACTGATAACACAGCTCTTCAACAAAATGCTACATGGAGAGTCAATACCCAACGAGATGAAGCTAGGTTACATTAATACAATATTTAGGAAAGGGGATCGCAAAATTTGTTCAAACTATCGAGGAATTTGTGTTACAAACACATTAATGAGAATTTTTGGGAAAGTAATTAAAAACAAACTGGAAAGAGATTTTAGAACCCAAGAAGAACAATGTGGATTCACGGCTGAGAGATCCTGTGTAGACCATATTTTCACATTACGACAGATTTTGGAGAAACTTAGAGAAAAAAAAAAAAAATATATAAGATTAATTTTCATAGATCTAGAAAAAGCGTATGATATGGTTCCTAGAAAATTACTTTGGAGAGCACTACGTATGGCAAACATAAACCCTTCCTTGATTACAATAATACAACAGATGTATAAAGAAAACATTTGCCAAGTGAAAGTTGGTAGTAAACTTTCACAGAAATTTAGAACAAGCAAAGGCCTTTTACAGGGCTGTCCCATGTCACTATCATTACTTAAAATCTGTATAGATATTAGCCTTAGAACATGGTCTCGTAAATGTAATAGTATGGGATTAGATATAAGAGACGGATTTTACCTACATCATTTATTATTTGCTGATGATCAAGTAGTCGTAGCACAAGATGGGGAGGATGCAAACTATATGTGCAATCAACTAGCAATAGCATACAAAACTTGGTGTTTGAAGATTAATTACCAAAAAACAGAATACTTAACTAATGATTCAGATGAGCTATACATTGAAGGAATGTTATTTGGGATCCATTTTAGAAATCGAAGGAAAATCAGAATCAAAAATTAATAAAAGAATTAGTAGCGGACGGAGGCTCATTGGGATGCCTAACTCAGTCTTATGGTGCAGGAATGTAATGAGCAGAACTAAAAAATTAATATACAAATCCATATTAGAGAGTGTGGTTCTGTATGGAACGGAGACCTGGACAATTAACATGAAGCAATTTAAAAAATTACAAGCTCTAGAGATGGACTTTTGGAGAAGATCGGCAAGAATCTCCAGGATAGGAAAGATAAGGAACACCGAAGTTATAAGGGGAATGGAAATAAAAGAAAGAATATATGATGCAATGGATAGGAACAAATTACAGTGGTAAGGGCTGTACGACGGATGGAGAAAACAAGAATACCAAAATTGATACTGGGGTGGGAACCGGAGGGGAGAAGAAGAAGAAGAGGACGCCCTATGACCACCTGGATCCAAAATGTACAGCACACAATGAGGAGAATGGGTACAGAGGAAGAAGACACACAAGATCGAAACACCTGGAGAAATATTTTGAGAATATAGTTTAAGAACAGTTATTATTTATATTGTAATTTCCAAGTAAATTATTATGTTGGAGATAAACCTCTGTAATGAGGAAAAGCTCAAAATAATAATAATAAAAGAAATACTAGAGTTGCTGGTGCAGAGAGCTGGCGACCGTACGTGTCTTTTTCTGTCAACTCTGCATATTAAAGAACAGGAAATAATTTATAACACCCTCTCTGTTACGACAGGATAATTTTACTTCAGATCGGTTTCCTTCTTCCATGTTGTAGGGATACTTAGTGGGAGTGTTAGAAATGGTACTTAAAGCTAGACGTATGGAACATTATGTTTCGGAAATCGTTGGGCAATTCTATTATCCGAGACCCTCAGCGTCAAGAACGTGTTGACAATGCGACATTTCAGGCATCGCCTCTCACCACGAACAATGCAGTGGCTAATGGCATCTGCTTAACAACCTGGAGCAGCGGCCTTTGCATAGAGCTGTCGGAGCTAGCAGAGTGCGTGAGATAATCACAGAAATCAGTGTGGGAGGTACGTCGAATGTATCCGTTAGGGCATTGTGGCGAAAATTTGTGTAAATCGCATGCAGGGCCTCTCCTGAGCTCTTGACCACGTCGTTGGACCCTAGTTGGAAAAGCCTGGCCTGGTCATAAGAGTTTCGATTTTAATGGGTAAGAGCTGATGGTAGGTTTCGACTGTGGAGTAGACACCACGATGCCATGTACTCAAATTTCCAACAAGACACTGGACAAGCTGGTTGTGCCTCCAAACTGGTGTGGGGTGTATTTACATGAAATGGGCCGGGACCTCTGGCTAGAGTGAAGCTGTCGTTGACTGGGATTGATTATATTCGGCTACCTCGAGGCCGTCTGCAGTCATTCATGGACTTCGTGCTCCAAAACAACGACGTATTTTTATGGATGTCAATGCGCCATGTCACCGGGCCACAGTTGTTCATAATTACACTGATGGACATTAAAATTGCTACACCACAAAGATGGCGTGCTACAGGAGCGAAATTTAACCGACAGGAAGAAGATGCTGTGATATGCTAATGAAGAGCTTTTCAAAGCATTCAAACAAATTTGGCGCCATTGGCGGCACCTACAACGTGCTGACATGAGGAAAGTTTCCAACCGATTTCTCATACACAAACAGCAGTTGACCGGCGTTGCCTGGTCAAACGTTGTTGTGATGCCTCGTGTAAGGAGGAGAAATGCGTACCATTACGCTTCCGACTTTCGTAAACGGTGGATTGTAACCCATTGCGATTGCGGTTTATCGTATCGCGACGTTGCTGCTCGTATTGGTGGAAATCCAATGACTGTTAGCAGAATATGGAATCGGACGGTTCAGGAGGGTAATACGGAACGCCGTGCTGGATCCCAACGGCCTCGTATCACTAGCAGTTGAGATGACAGTCATCTTATCCGCATGGCTGTATCGTATCGTGCAGCCACGTTTCGATCCCTGAGTCACAGATGGGGACGTTTGCAAGACAACAACTATCTGCAGTAACAGTTCGACGATGTTTGCAGCAGCATGGACTATAAGCTCGGAGACCATGGCTGCGATTACCCTTGACGCTGAATCACAGATAGGAGTGACTGCGATGGTGTACTCAACGACGAACCTGGATGCACGAATGGCAAAACGGCATTTTTTCGGATGAGTTTAGGTTCTGTTTACAGCATCATGATGGTCGCATCCGTGTCCGTTGACATCGCGGTGAACGCACGTGGGAAGCGTGTATTCGTCATCGCCATACTGGCGTATCTCCCGGTGTGATGATATGGGGTGCCATTGGTTACACGTCTCGGTCACCTCTTCTTCGCATTGACGGCAGTTTAATCAGTGGACGTTACATTTCAGACGTGTTGCGACCCGTGGCTCTAAATGTCATTCGATACCTGCTAAACCTCACATTTCAGCAGAATAATGCACGACCGCATGTTGCAGGTCCTGTAGGGCCCTTTCTGGATACAGAAAATGTTCGACTGTTGCCCTGGTCAGCGCATTCTCCAGATCTCTTACCAACTGAAAACGTCTGGTCAATGGTGACCTAACAACTGGCTCGTCACAATACGCCAGTCCCTACTCTTGATGAACTGTGGTATCGTGTTTTTGCTGCATGGGTAGCAATACCTGTACACGCCATACAAGCTCTGTATGACTCAATGTCGAGGCGTATCAAGGCCGTTATTACTGCCAGAGGTGGTTGTTCTGGGTACTGATTTCTCAGGATCTATGCACCCAAATTCCGTCAAAATGTAATCACATGTCAGTTCTAGTATAATATATTTGTCCGATGAATACCCGTTTATCATCTGCATTTCTTCTTGGTGTAGCAATTTTAATGGCCAGTAGTGTAGTTTGAGCAACATCCTGGACAATTTGAGCGAATGGAATCCCAACGAAAATTTATGTGATGTAGTCAAGAGGTCAATTCGTGCACAAAATCCTGCACCGGCAACACTTCGCAGTTATGGGTGGCTTGAAGGGGGACTATCTTATTTACTAAGCCGATTTTCAGGTAGTTTTGGCAATAAATGTGAATGAAGCTACGAGTTTAATAAATGTACTCAACATCTCTAATATTATACTCATTAGACAGAGACCTTACTTCTTTTCAAGATAGTAGCAGCGTGCGTTGCACAGTCTGGCTGTGTCCTTGGTAGTTCTAACTGTATTGCTGCTTACTGTTAGAACGTCGCATATAATTGAAGTTTACTGTAGAAACCTTATAATGCAATGTATGGTTTTGTCTTGTAGTTACGGTCGAGGAAAGTAATTGAGCACATGAAAATTATTAAGGAATATTTTGCTAACTTGTCTAGGTGTGAGAAAACTGTGGAAAGAAGTATTGTTGTCATGATTAAATGAAGCATAACTAAACTTGGAGTCATGTTCTCTCTGATCAAACGTAAGATTAGTTCCCCGTTTCATTTTTACTTTCACTACTGTTTGTATAGAAATTTTATGAAAATTTAAATGAAATTTGATTCTTGACAGTTTCACCATTATTCTTAATGGCGAAAGGTTCGTGAACAGATGAGCGTTCTGTGCGCAAAGTAAGGCCAATAAATTTAATTAATATCAAAGTTCATGTCCATTACAAGGCACAGTGATCTTCACAGTGCTTTTATGAAATTAACATGTCAGTTCAGAGGCTTAGTACCAGTAAAATATTACAGTGAATTGCTAACTTGTGAAGTTTCCAGCAGTTTTAATGGAAGGTCAGGTGAGTTAAATTTTAAGTTCATTTCCTCTGTAATTACGATAGCAGTTCTGGTTCAGTGGTTGTCTGCAATTCAAAATACGAAGATTAGCAAAATTCATGGCCAACATTTTAATCCGGGTCATTTTGTTTTGCAGTCAGAAGCGCTATGTAAATTTCATGGAGAATAGGATTTCATTCTCGCAGAAGAATTGTTGTATTTACCGGCTGGTCTGGATTCCGCACCCCGGATTCGATTCCTTGCGGGGCCAGAGATTTTGCCTGCCTCGAGATGACTGGGTGCTGTTGTGTCGTCTTCATTATCATCCTTCATCCCCATTACGGTCGGAGGAAGGCAGTGGCAAACGACTTCCGCTAGGACCTTGCCTAGTCAGCGGTGCGGGTCTGCCGCATCTTCCCCTACGCTCCTCGCAGTATGAGATCTCATCATCATCAGTAGCATGAATTGCACATATTTCCATTCAAAATTAAATCTTCACATAGTTCTGTTACACTGGACCCACATTTACGTATCTCAAAGTAATTTTTTGAAAATTGGAAATTAGTAGTAACCTCCTAAGGGACCAAACTGCTGCCGGCGGCTGTAGCCGAGCGGTTCTAGGCACTTTAGTCCAGAACCGCGCTGCTGCTACAGTTGCAGGTTCGAATCCTGCCTCGGGCATGGAAGTGTGCGATGTCCTTAGATTACGTAGGTGTAAGTAGTTCTAAGTCCAGGGGACTGATGACTTCAGATGTTAAGTCTCATAGTCCTCAGAGTCATTTGAACCATTTTTGAACCAAACTGCTGAGGTCTTCGGTCGCTAGGCTTACTACACACTACTTAAACTAACTTACGCTAAGGACAACACACACACACACACACACACACACACACACACACACAAACATGCCCGAAGGACGATTTGAAACTCCGACGGGGAGGAAACGCACAAACCGTGGCAAGGCGCCTCAGAACGTGCGAATATCCCGCGCGGCCTCGATATCAAAGTAAGTTTTATACATTTCTCAGATACTAACTTGACACTTACAAACACGAAAATAAGTTCTACACATTACTTTCCGGCTATAGACGTAACATGGCTCAGTATTTCTGCAGGGGTTTTCCAGCGACTTGTTGAGTTCGTGCCTTGTCGAGCAGCTGCACTGCACCGGAAAAAGGAGGTCCGACGTGATATTCGGAAATATTCCATGATCTCTGTCACCTCTGTGTATAGAGAAAGGATCATTGTGATATAAAGAGAGAAATAAGAGATCGCAGGTAAAGATTTAAGTTTTCGTTTTTTGCCATGAGCTAATCGAGAGTGGAAGACAAGAGAAATAGCTTGAATGTGGTTTGATGACCCTTCCGCTAGACGCTTAATTGTTTATTGCAGAGCACTCATGTGGATATAGTTGCAGATGACGTTCTCAGTCCTTGTTGACAAATGGCCTCTCTCTGTTCCGCGATTGCAGCTTTCAACTTATCACTATGGATAGTCGCTCTCGTGAAAATCTTTGTGCTTAACCCCATAGACAATAATCATGGGCTGAAAGAACAGATGATCCTGCCGGCCATGAGATATCACTGAATCATGAGGATAATAGATAGACAAGGAAAGTGGCGCAGCAGTATAGCCTCTGAATCTCTTTAACCGAGTTGAAACCATATCGTGTTTAGAAGGCATTGTCCCTTCAGCTCTGGAATGAAGATTTATTGTTAACCAGGGGCTCATACCACTACAAAGTGACAATCCCTGGCTGATAACTGTTGTCAAAATAATATTACCCAGCGGTTCCAATGGACTATTCCATTAGCTCTCCAGACGAGACCCTCGGACTTTTCCTGAAAGAGCTGCTGGTATATCCTTAATGTAGCAAGTTTTTTTTGTTTGCTGGCACACTCACTGACTTGAAACTTATGCCATTTCAGACATCACAACATTTGTCAGAAATGCGTCATTTTGATCAGTTCTTTCCAGTAATGTTGTGCAGTGCGCCCACTCAGTCTCCAAGATGTACTTCTTGAGCCACTTGTAGTTCATGAGGATGAAACTCTAACTCCTGTTACACAGTCCTCTGCAAAGTAGTACTAGGTACTTGTAATGTTCTGGAATGGCGACGGACAGATCGCTGTATATTTCGCGGCAGAGCTGCACGAAGTTTTCGTTTGCCTTCCGACTATTGAATTGTCATTTCAGGTCCATTATGCTTCACATCTATAGTAGAACAGGCCTCACACGATTCTTTTATGCACGTGGATGTCATCTTCCTGTCTGGAACACGCAAGCCGTGCGTGATTAGCCGAGCGGTCTAAGGAGCTGCCGTCATGGACTGTGCGACTGATCCCGGCGGAGGCTCGAGTCCTCCCTCGGACATGGGTGTGTGTATTGTCCTTAGGATAATTTAGGTTAAGTAGTGTGTAGGCTTAGAGACCGATGACAAAAGCAGTTAAGTCCCATAAGATTTCACACACATTTGAACATTTTTGAACACTGGCGCACTGCGTATTAGAATGCCGCAACACTCTGCACACGACAGTAATTCATCGGTGCCTCTATACACACTTACACTGGCCAACGTTCCATGCAGAACTGGATGGCGTACTATTAGGGTCAGATTCGACGCGGTAGATTGTGCGATCACACCTATATTTCAGCACGGTGGCCAACAGAAATTGTGCAATTTCACCCTGTAAATTCCTGGTTATTAACTTGTAATGTTTCAGTTTGAGTTGCAGAACTTGTCCGTGAACAAGTACTAACAGTACAGAACACCTCAATAACGATACAAACATCGCTGAGTACTTTGTAAGTCTATTCCTCATTTACCATTAGGCAGAAACCGATACGCTTCCTGCCACAGTTTGAGGAACCTGCTGCAACGTATGCAGTAATGAGAGCGTGCTTGTTCGGAATTCCCACACAAAGCCGACCACAGTGAATGCAGTGTAAGTGGAACATCCTGTAGAACAGTACCAGTTCACGAACTGGGAACGTTTGGTTGGGATGGTCAAAAGTACTGGAGAAAAAGCACGTGATTTATGCGCCTAGAACACGTGTGAGAAACTTGACATCAGTTAAATATCACAAATACCAACAGAAGCCACCGAGAAGGACGCAGGCTTAAAGGTGCCACCAAATCTAGGGCCATAATCGTTATATTCGCGTCCTATACGAACAAAGAGAAAAATTTTTTAACCGAGAAAGGAAATCTGTAAAGACGGCATGACTATCAACAAAGATTTTTTTATGAGAAAGCCTTAATAACTAAGCAGCACCATCTCACAATATAGATAAATTCAGAACTGCAGGAGAGAGCAATCAGTTACGGACGTCCTTATGTTGGAATAAGTAAATCAAATTCTCTTAGCTACAAGACTCATTTCAAAATTTATGTTTTGTGTTAGCTTCTCATTTGAATCTGCTCGTACTATGTTGTCCAAAGCCACGAACGACATTTTGCGAATTGCCATAACCGCAAGTCATTTCCGTGAATATATTTTATGGACCAGTCCTGGTAATTTGGGGCCTGTCGTTTCCCGCTAACACGCAGACCCCACCCTTCGAATTTAGTGTCTCAGATCGTCCTGGTTGCTGGATGCCTTAGTGCGTGGAGTACACCGGCGGAAATCGGAATATGTCTGCGGATGCTGGGCTGCCTAGAGGCCACTTAGTGGACATCCTGTCTCACAAAGTACGGTGTGCAAAGCTGCGACTTTTGACATTTTTATTTTAGTACATTTTCTGATTTCTAAAAAAAGTTATACCATGAAGAGGAAGCTGTTATGAATGAGTAGGAAGAAAATTGTGGCGGTTTGTACGCTACGTACGGATATACTTATTGAAAGAAAAATGACACAACATGCTTTCTTATTGGCATCCACTATAATCTTCGTTGACACAGTCTATCAGATTTTCACTTCTTGAACAGGTATTCGCCTGTCTGGGTTCTTTTCTGGTATTTAATCTCAAAATTTTCCTTTTCTTCTCACGTTGAAACTTAGCTAAAATACAGTCTTGCACCTATAGTCCGACTATCTGTTCGTAAACCCCTTTTTTTTTATATTCTCGTTCGTGTGACGCTCAAGGGCCAGGTTGCCCAAAAAGTGTATTTTGTGTTGCAATGTTATAGGTTTTTGGATATGCTTATGGGTTCCACTTCTGCACCGCAGTGAACTTTGTGTAACTATTCACGAGTAGAGAAAGAAGAATTGGCTATCCTGCATGGTGTCACCGAATACCACCATTGTTTGTATGCCACAAAATTCTACTTAGTAACGGATCACAAGCCATTACAGTCCTTGTTTCATCCGATGCAGCCGGTTCCTATTCGAACTGCCTACAAATTGCAACGATTGGCTTTGTTGTTGTCTCAGTACCAGTACGAGACTACGTATCATCCGACAGCTGAACATGGTAATGAAGACATACTTTCACGTCTTCCGATTGGCCCTGTAACAGACTTCGATACTTCTGACGCATCCTGTTAATTCGTCGATGCTCACGATTCTGAAATGCTTGAATTCTTTCCTTTGAATTAGGAAAACAGCACAGACAAGGAATCTAATTCAGATTTGAACATTTTGTTAAAATACATTCGCACATCTTGGCATCGCTCATAGCGTAACATAAAGAAATCTGTAGTGCGCCGATACTTTGCATGTCGGCACAGCCTCGCTATACAGCAAGGTGTTAGTTGGTTAGTTGGTTTAAAAGATGGGGAGGGAGGGACCAAACTGCAAGTTCATCGGTCCCTTGTTCCCAGTAAAATAACTACACAACGGAAAGTAAAAAGAAAGGAGACGTACAGCACAACAACAAGAAAAAGAAAGAACCAGAAGAACGACGGAAAGACAACCAACACTACTACGGACAAAAACAGGAAAAGAAAACCATCGAGAGAAGCAAGAAAGAGGTAGAACGGGTAAAATAAAGAGAGCAGATGACCGTGGATGGCCGACCATGAGAATAAAAAGGACAATCCAGCCACTCTGCGACACACCCTAAATGCATTAGAGTGGAGAACACAAAGGGACAAAGGACATGCGCTGCTACTTATATAGAATGCTGAAACCCACCGTCTCGTATAAAACGTAAAACTAAATTAGCCGATGAGGCTTTGTCATCTAAAATTAATGGCAACGAGTCCGGTAACTAAAGTGCCCGTCCCAAGCTGCCAAAGAAAGCGGCTCTCTAAGATATGGGCCACTATCAGCCGGGCGCCGCACCGAGTTGAGTCAACACGGCGCAGGAGGTAGCCGTGTGTCAAACAAGGGTGGCCAATGCGGAGTCGGCAGAGAACCACAGAATCCCTGCGAGAGGCCAGCATGGAGGATTGCCACACATTCATTAGTCTCCTTAATGGCATGCAGTTTGTTGTGACTGGTGAGGTTATGCCCTTTCGTCTCCCAAGGTCGCAAAACCTTGCGGTATAGTACTGAATGCAAGTTGCAGAGAAGCCGATCTCCATAAGTGGTTTCCAAGCAGCCTGTTTGGCCACCCTTTCGGCAAGTTCGTTGCCTGGGATTTTGACGTGACCTGGGGTACACACAAACAACACTGAACGACCGGACCGTTTCAGGGCATAGATGGACTCCTGGATGGTCGCTACCAAAGGATGACGAGGTTAGCACTGGTCGAGAGCTTGTAGGCTGCCCAGGGCACGAACGGATGTGCTCAAGGCACCAGATATGGCCACCAGCTCGGCAGTGAAAACACTGCACCCATCAGGCAAGGAATGCTGCTCAATATACATAGGCGAAGCCAACGTGAGCATCAGCAATCGAGCCGTAGGTGTAAACCAGTTCGTGGTCTCGGTACTTTTCAAGAATCGAGAGGAAGTGACAGCGGAGAGCTGCAGGGTTAACTGAATCCTTAGGGCAATGTGAAAGGTCCAGGCGAAGCTACGGCCTAGGTGTACACCATGGAGGTGTACCTGAATGGACCTCAAGTATAGGTGGTAGAGGTAATGACTAAAGTTGAGAAAGAAGGAATCGGACACGATCTGCAATTGGAAGCCCTAACCTGGGCCGACGATGCGGGAGATGAACCACCATGGGTGGGAAAAGGAGACGGTAATTCGGATGCGCAGGAGAACTAAGAACGTGTGCTACGCAACGGGCCAGTAGTTGGGCATGCCTAACCTGCAATGGAGGCACTCTGGCTTCCACAAGGATGCTGGTCACCGGACTAGTCCTAAAAGCTCATTTTGCTAGACGAACGCCACAGTGGTGCACTGGGTCGAGTAAAAGCAACGCTAAGCGCGCCGCTGAACCATAAACCAGACTCTCATAGTGAAGGCAAGATTGAACAAGGGCTCTGTAGAGCTGCAGCACCGTAGAGCGATCTGCATCCCAGTTGGTGTTGCTCAGGCAGCATAGGTTATTGAAGTGCTGCTAGCACTTTCGCTTAAGCTGACGAAGGTGAGGAAGCCAAGTCAATCGCGCGTCGAAAACCAGTCCCAAGAATCGATATGTTTCCACTACAGTTGGTGGACCGTTATTAAGGTAAAGTTCTGTTTTTGGATGAACGGTACGACGCCGACAGAAGTGCGTAACACGCAACGTTGTGGCCAAAAACTGGAAACTGTGAGCTGGAGCACATGACTTCACCTTGTGGATGGCTCCCTATAGGCGCCGCTCAGCAACAGCACCACTGGTAGAGCAGTATGAAATGTAGAAGCCGTCTGCATATAGATAAGGTGAAACGGACCGCTGTACAGCTGATGCTAGACCATTAATAGCCACTAAAAATAGAGAGACACTGAATATGGAGCCCTGCGGGACCTCTTTCTCCTGTATGTGGGGCGACACGGAAAGTACGGAGCGACAGGAAGTTTTAAATAAAAATCGAGAGTGGGCCTTGGAGACCCTACTCGTATAATGTGGCAAGGATATGATGACGCCAGGTCCTGTCATACGGTTTTCGTAAATCAAGAGAGACGGCAACCAGGTATTGGCATCTGGAAAAGGCTGTTCGGATGCCAGACTCAATGGACACAAGACCACCAGTGGTAGAGCGACCCTGACATGGAGCCAGTAGGCCACATGACTCCAGGACTCAACCCCACCACCGACGCACCATACGTTCCAGCAGCTTACAAAGAACGTTGGTGAGGCTGGTGGGCCGATACCTATCCACATCAAGTGGGTTTTTACTGGGTTTGAGCACCGGAATGATGGTGCTCCTCTGACATTGCGATGGGAATATGTCATCGCACCAGATACGGTTGAAGGTGATGAGGAGATGTCGCCTGTAGTCAGATGAGAGATGTTTAATGATCCGACTGTGGATCCGATCTGGTCCAGGAGCTGTGTCAGGGCAATGTGCAAGGGCACTGAGGCGCTCCCACTCTGTAAACTAGGCGTTATAGGATTCACTGTGGCGTACAGTAAACGAGAGGACTTTCCCTTCCAGCCGCCATTTGAGAGTGCGAAAGCCTGTGGGATTTTTCACAGAGGCTCGAGCATAGACTTCGGCAATCACGTTTGCATCAGTAGCTAGCACGTCATTTATACTAACACAGGGAACAGCTGTTGGGGTCTCGTACCCGAAAACGCGTTGGATCTTTACCCAGACTTGCAACACCCAATGGTCGAGACGTATCTCTGCCAACACTCCTGCTTTCGTCGTTTGATAAGTTGGCGAACGCGAGCAAGGAGCCCTTTAAAGGCCATCAGGTGCTCCAGGGATGGATGCCGCTTATGCCATTGTAGAGCTCACCGACGCTCCATAATTGCTTCAACGACTTCTGGCGACCACAAAGGGACTGTCTTTCGCTGGGACACCCCAAATACCGAGCGATCGTGTTTTCTGCTACAGAAACGATTGCTGTAGTCACGTATTCAACTATCGCATCTATGTTACCATGTGGGGGAGATACAACGGTGACAGCAAAGTTCCCGTCTGCCTTGTTTAAAGTCCATCTGGGCAGGCGCCCTTGCGCCTGACGCCAAGGCAGTGACAGGAAGACGATGAAATGGTCACTACCACACAGGTCGTCATGTGCTCTCCAGTGAATATATGGGAGGAGTCCTCGGCTCAAGTTGATAAATGAATGGCCAAGTAACTACCTTGAAAGATACTGAAGTGTGTGGCGACCCCAGTATTTAAGAGGCAGAGGTAGAACTGAGACAATAAAGTTTCGACCTCTCTGTCTCGGCCATCCCACAATGAATTATTGGCGTTAAAATGTCCTGAAAATAGGAAAGGCTTATGGATTTGATCAATCACTGCCATTAATATATTCAGGAATACTACACCATCTGGAGGAAGATATACAATGCAGACAGTTATTTCCTACATCGTCCTTATTCTGACAGCCACAGCTTCAAGAGGGGTTTGGAGGGGCACAGGTTCACTACAAATTGAGTTTAGGACAAAAACACAAACTCCACCTGACACTCGATTATAGTCACTATCGTTCCTGTACTATCCCTTACAGCCACGGAGTGCAGAGGTCTGCATTGCCAGGAACCAGGTTTCCTGGAGGGCAATGCAGAAAGCAGGTGTAAAGTTTAACAGTTGCCATAGTTCAGACATCCAGTGGGAAAAACAGCCGCAATTCCACTGAAGGATGACATCATCGTGAGAACAGGAAGGCGTTGAAAATTCAGTGAGGCAGTTTACGCCTCAAGGTCACCTGCTGCTACCGACTTTTTGCCTGAGCAGTCTATATCCATTTTATCTGAGGGTCCGGCGAGATCTAGGTCCCCAGTGGACACCAAAATCTGCACCTCATCTGCAGATGCAGACCTTGTAGGCAGCGGTGGTGTGGGTGCCATTGCAATTCCCTTGATCTTTGGGACCTTCATTTTGGATGTATCTCACTGTTCCTTGGGTTTCTCTGGCTGAGAGGACTTCCCTGATTCAGTCTCTGGGATTGATGACGAGCGTGATGATCTGTGGCCAGCTGCTTTTGGGCTCTTCAACCACTGGCCACAGTTGACACAGATGGGAGGTGGGGCACATGGAGTACTGGGATGTGATGGGCATCTGTAATCTTGACATGTGATGCTGGAAGTACAGTGGGAAGACATATGACCGAACCTCCAACGTTTAAAGCACTGCATGGGGGGGGAGGGATATAGGGTTTTATATCACAGCAGTAGACCATCACCTTGACCTTCTCGGGTAATGTATCACCCTAAAAGGCCAAGATGAAGGCACCTGAGACAACTTGATTCTCCCTTGGACCCCAGAGGACATGCAGAATGAAATGTACATCTGGAAGTTCTAAATTGGCGTGCAATACATCATTCGGCTGCAAAAGAAGGTCGCTGTGAACTATGATACCCTGGACCATATTTAAGCTCTTATGGGGAGTGTTGGTTACAGAAACATCCCCCAGTTTGTCAAAAGGGAGTAGCGCCCACGACTTGGAGGAGGATGCTGTTTTGATCAAGACTGACCCACATCTCATTTTGGACAAGCCCTCCACCTCCCCAAACTAGTCCTCTAAATGCTCAACAAAAACTGAGGCCTCATCATCATTAAAGATTCCTCATCAGCTCTCAAACATACAAGATACAGGGGGTAATAAGAGCCGCTGCCATCGTTAGCCTGGCGTTCCTCCCGAGGAGTGGACAGGGAGGGGGACGATTTGGGGTCAAACTTCTGTGTGTTGAATTGAGACTGTGAACTCTTAGAGATTTGTGGCGTTTGACCACCAGCAAGAGATGATGTACTTCACTTCTTCACTTGTCATCCACCCTGGTGGCACCCACTCCTACCAGGGGCCCTACGCATGGGCGTCAGCCCGCCACAGAAAAGGCCACCTGGCAGGATGGCAATTGCTGGGAGTCTCGATGCCCCAGGGGGATGGGTGGGGTTGGGTTGCTTTGGGGAGAAGACCAGACAGCGAGGTCATCAGTCTCATCGGATTAGGGAAGCATGGGGAAGGAAGTCGGCCATGCCCTTTCAAAGAAACCACCCCTAGACGAATTATGGAAATCATGGAAAACCTAAATTAGGATTGCTGGACACAGGATTGAACTGTTGTCCTCCCGAATGCGAGTTCAGTGTGCTAGAGGGGGATGGGCATCTACCCCTTCGCATACATGGTAATTTAACGGCGCAGGCATCATCAGAGCGATCCCTGTGTAGTCAGGGGACTACAATCAACTGGGTACATGGTGGTCCCACCACAACGGACTGGCTACCATGTTGGATATCAGGTGCACCCAAGCACAGAGGTCCATTTTCATCGTCAGCGTGTAAAACGATACTGTACAGTTGATGGGATAATATGCACCCAGGAAGGTGACCTCGCCCAACAGTTGGAGAGTGAGCGGAAGTGCAGATCCACATTGACGAAGGATGCGATAGGTCTCTGCAGTTGATGGACAGGATGCAGCATGTGAGACACTCTTCCCCAATTGGCTCGCTCTTTGGGAAATTTTTGGAAAATGGAGGTCAAACCCAACAGGGGGCCATCACAAAGGCCAAAACGTGTGATACTCCTTTTAGTCGCCTCTTACGACAGGCTGGAATACCTCGGGCCTGTTCTAACCCCCGCACCCACATGGAGGTATACCAAGGTGTGATTTTTGTTGAAAATGACAGTGGACAGTCCCGTGTGATCCCCAAGCTTTGCAGAAAGAAGTGTCGCAGTTACTCCACCAAGGACACTCTGGGATTGTTCGTACGAAACAGCGCATTGACACTGCAGTTGGCAAGGTATGGACTCCAAACAGAACAGAACATGTCACAGTTCACGCATGTGCTGAAAAATCAGTCCACTCTTCCACAAAAATTCTCTGCTTAGCCTATGTCGAAATCACCATGGCGACGTGTGCAAATCGACTTTGCGGGAATATATTGGAACATTCTTTGTTTGATTGTGGTGGACTCTTATATCATGATTTCTTTTGCTATGCCAATGAAGACGACAACGTTACCGAGCACGATTCAGGCGTTGTCCTCTATTTTTTGCCTCTAAGATTTGCCTGAAGTCAGTGTCAGACAACGGCCGTCAGTTCACGTCCAATGAATTTGAAACATTCTATGAGCGCAATGGCCTACAGCATCTCACTAGGACACCGTTCCAGTCACAGTTCAACTGCAAAGCGGAACGTTTTGTCAGAACCTATAAGCATCAAATGGCCAAACTTCTTAGAGACCAGGGATCAAGCATTGCAATTGTTTTGCTCCTCCTATTGTTCGCATCTACGAGATGGAACTTCGCTGGCGGAACTGCTTCACGGAAGTCGCCATCGGTAACTGTTTCATCTGCTCCACCGCCTCAGCATCCGGCGCCAATGGAAGGCCGCAAGTATCGCTTCGCGCCGCATGATATTGTGTTTTTCAGGAGAGATCCTTCGTCGACTTGGCGTATGCATGTATTTCATTTCAGGCCCAGACGGACTGCGGCACTGCCATCACAATCAGATTTTCCACGATCTCGTGCACGGTGAATCTGATCCCAGATTCATGGACAGCGCAGCCACAGCAGCTGCCAGAGGGTGTCACCATGACACCCTGGGACTACCCCATGGAGACGGAGCCTCCGCCTCCTCCACCTCCTCTCGTCCTTCATATGAAGCTGTAGGCCTTCCACATCATGGTATGGGCCTTAGGAGGTTGCCGCGTACCCTTCTGGGCGATTACCACGGAACATTTCCACCAGAGCGAACGCCAGATGGCGGGTAACGACCGGAAGTCTGACGTGTCCTGCACCCACAGCTTCCAGTCCATCAGAGCATCCACGCTCTTGCCTCCTCTTCTGCTTCCGTGCCCCGTACATGACGACGGTCCGTCTCTTTTTGGGGGGGCGGGGGGGGGGGGGGGAGAAACGTTACGGCGTAATGTCAAGCGCGGGCATGCAAGTCGGGAATGGCAGGGAAGAAGAGAAGGCTGTGAGAAGAAGTCAGCCAAACGTACACTGACAGGACCTCCCTCCAGGATGACAACGCGACAGCAGCGGCTTCTGTGTGTAGAGGACATGAGCGACGCGACCGACTAGTGACGGCCCAGTTCAATAGCAGATTCAAGTTTAGCGACTTCGGTATCAGCATCAACGCTAGTCACTTCACTTGTTCTGTATATGTAGCACAGACTTGTGATTCTCTATACTGGTTATTTCGAATGTCGCCCTTTGCTTGCAACACATCTGTGTAGTTGCCAGAGTATCTGTGATTTTCTTATAATTGTAAAACTCATTAATGCGACTTGTTTGGTTGTTTGTCTAACGAACCGATTATGCAGGCTTCTTAGACACTGTATATAATAGGAACGAAGAGAATACGTAAAGTATTGTGAGCCAGCTACACTTCCACTACTTGCCTTTCTATCCATGATCACTTATTTCTAATGTCCATCGAATATACTGCCAAAGGAAAGACGTACCTAATGACATACAGTATACACTATCCAGTAGCGGGATGTAAGGACTAAACCATTATTAGACATTAAGTTTTAGGAATTCACTCTGAGACCTTCTGAACTGTATAAGAAATATGGATCTCAGCGCTCTGTTAAGCAGAGTTACTACTCAACGGTTTACTACAGAATTACGTCATGCACTATATAAGCCAGAGTCTGCATGCAGTTTGCAGGAAAATCCAGTGCCTGTACCTTATGAACTATACAGAGCATTGCTCAACGCACTAAAACAAAACCTTCGCAACGCCATAATTAGGCCCGCCCCTTCTGTTGTATGCGGCAAGTAGGAACAGGCAGTCTACCGTCTGAATCTGTGCAGTTTCGTCACACAAAAGTCGAGTTTTGGTATTTGTATGTCTCCAAATAGGAATAAATTTTCTTATCTAGACCGTTCATATCTGAGGTAGTGATGTATTGTTAGTCACCACATACACAAATCACCAATTCCATGACGAATATATGTTTTTCATAAAATATGTTTCAATACGCACTGTGTGGAAAGTCATCATGATTTCGGAAGAGATGTAGCCTTCCCCTGTTCATAAAACGTACCACAGATGTTCTTTAAGATTCATACGTCATACCTTCGTAAATGTAATCGGCTTTATAGAAAATGTGTTACCTCGGCCTACATTAATTTCATTACATTATGAATCAAGTATGCCGTAATTCTTCTCAGGGCCTGTACATAAAGTGTATTGTTGAACGATGATGGCAACGTCTTGAGTGAAATATTTCGGAGGTAAATAGTCCTCCAGTCGAAACTCCGGGTGCGAACTCGTCATCAGCAGAAAGAAAACTGACGGTCTATGGATCAGAGCGTCAAATCCTAAATCTCTTAATAGGGCAGGCAGGTTAGAGATCTTAACAAGGGAAATGAGTAGGATGAACTTAGATCTAGTAGAAATTAATTAAGTTCGGTAGTGGGAAAAACAGAATTTCTCGTCATGTGAACGCAGCCTTATATGCACAGAATCAAATACGAGTAATACAGGAGGACGTTTAATAATGAGTCAGAAAATAGGAATGCGGGTAAGCTACTATGAACTGCATAGTGAACTTATTAGAAGTTAAGACAGACACGAAGCCCACACCCATTAGAGTGGTAAAAGTTTATTTGGCATCTAGATCCGCAGATGATATTGAAGAAGCTGCATCGTCATCATTGGTATCTTTCGGAACAGTTACTATCATTATATGAAGAAATGTATGATGACATAAAAGAAATCATTCAGACAGTTAAGGGAGACGAAAATACAATTGTTAACAGGGACTGAAATTCTATAAAAAAAGGGAAAATAGGAAAAATAGTAGGTGGCTATGGAATGGGGGAGAGGAATGAAAGAGGAAGCCGCCTATTGGAAGGAATTTGAATACGTGGAAGATACTTGGAGACAACGATAGATTTCAGATTTATTATACATAATATAAACACAGATTTCGGAACAAGATTTTGAGCTCCAGGACACTTCCAGGGGCAGATTTGTAGATTGTGAACTGTAGATTCAAAAGAAGAAATTGCAAAAAGGTAGGAAATAAAAGAGATGAAAACTGGATAACTTGAAAGAACCACAAATTTGTAGGAATTTCAGTCGGACAATTAGGCAGCGGTTTGAATAGAACAGGGAAAAGATATACAGTATGAGACGAATGGGTAGCAATGACAGATTAAGCGGTGAAGTCAGCAGAGAATCAGATAGGTAAGAAGAGGAGGCCTAGTAGAAATCCTTGGATAACGCAAGAAATTGTAATGTTTTGTGAGCCTCACTGGCCCTTTCTTAACTAATTTGTGCCTGATTTTATTCTGAGAAGCTCAGTAATGTATGTAAAACCTGCAAATGTAAATTTGATTCAAAAAGTACTTGAAGTGAAGTGAAGCGCAGCTGCTCTTTAGCGCGCAATCTCCGCAACGATAGTAGTTGTGATTTTTCCAGTACGGACTCAAAAAAAAAGTTGATTTATATAAAAAAGAGGACTGTTAATCTGTATCTTGTGGAAAGAGGACATGTCGTTAGGGCGTCGCTCAGAATTTATTGTTAAATTTAATGAAAATTGCTGTTTCAGTGAAAAAACTGAGTAAAGTATGTGTAATAGTTGTCAGACATTTATGTATACAAATTTTCAGGAAGTGAAGAACAGAAATATTTGTTTTTTGGAAAAGGACTTCATTGTCTTCGCCGGCTATCACTCGACAGAACTGTAAGCGTACAAAGTTCACTGAAATATAGGAAAGGAAATGCATTGTTTATAGTTTTATTCAATACGTAACAACCTCTCATAATTTCTTAATTGCATTAATTGGATTATGTTCTTGCATGGTGCTGAACTCCACTGACCAAGTTTGATGCAGCAGGATGTGTAGTTTGAAGGAAGTTTGTGTGCCAAGGAATCTCCTTTTCTGACGAAAATCAGATTGCTGTTTAATCTTATTTACTTACAACAGTGGTCCCTTAGGTATGAAAAGTTACGAAAACTTGGGCTCAAAGCTATCCGCAATTCGGGAAAGTACCTAACAGAGTCCTATTTTAAACCTTAAAGAACAGTAATTTCCTCCAAATTATAATACGTCACCAACTGGTGATGACGCTGATTATTCACGGATGCAGCAACCAAAATGCAGGCACCTGTTACGACTTAAAGTAAAAATCTCAATTAAAAATCAATATCTCTCCCTCTCCCTCTCTCCAAACACATATATAAATATTCATATTATTAAGACAAAAGCCGTTTCATAAGATGCTCGATTTGACTGACGAAATGACGAAATACAAAAATGCAGCAATTGAAGCAAGCGAAGGGGAATACAAAGGTCTAAAAATGAGATTATAAGAAGCGCAAAATAGCTAAGCAGTAATAGATAGAGGACGAATGTAAGGATTTAGAAGCATGTATCACGAAGGGAAAGATAGATACCGCCTACACGAAAATTAAACAGGGCTTTGGAGAAAAGTGAAGCAGCTGTGTGAATAGCAAGAGCTCAGATGGAAAACCAGTCCTGAGCAAAAAAGGGAAAGCTGAAAGGTGGAAGGAATATATAGTGCGTCTACACAAGGGTGATGAAATTGAAGGCAATATTATAGAACTTGAGGGAAACGTAGATGAAGATAAGATGGGAGATATGATACTGCGAGAAAAATTTGATAGAGTAGTGAAAGACCTAAGCCGAAACAAGGCCCCAGAAGTAGACGACGGTCCGTCACAATAACTAATAACATTGGGAGAGCCACTCATAACAAAACTCTTCTATATCGTGAGCAAGACGTATGAAACTGGTGGAATTCCCTCATATTTCGAACAGAATATAATAATTCCAATTCTGTTTGTCTTAGATGACACGTTAAGAAAAGGCAAACCTATGTTTACAGCAGTTGTAGACTTAGCTTTTCTTAATGATGACTTGCGTACTCTCTTTGGAAATGTGAAGGTAACAGGGGTACAAAACAGAGTAAAAGGGTATATATAAATTGCACAGAAACCAAACGGAAGTTATGAGTCGAGAGATATGAAAGGGAAACAGTGGTTGACAGGGAATGAGACCAGGTTGAAGCCTACCCCGAACGTTATTTAGTGTGTACGTTGAACAAGCAGTGAAGGAAACCAAAGAAATATTTAGAGTAATAACCAGTACTCTGGAAGAAAAGAAATTGAGATTTCCAGATGACATTGTAATTCCCTCAGAGGCAGCGAAGGACTTGGAATAGCACCAAATCAACGATAATGGAATGTAGTTGATTTATATCGGGTATTACTGAGGGACTTCCGTTAGTAAACGAAACACGTAATATAGTAGATGAATTTTGTTATTTGGGCAGCAAAGTAACTCATGATGGCCGAAGAAGAGAGGACATAAAATGTAGACTGGAATGGCAAGAAAGGCGTATCTGAGGAAGAGAAATCTGTTAAACTCGAATTTAGGTTTAGGATTTAAGAAGTCTTTTCTGAAAGGTTATGGGATATAACCATGTATGGAAGTGAAACAAGAACGACAAACAGTTTAGACAAGAAGACAATAGAAGATTTTTAAATGTGTGGCTACACAAGAATGACAAAGGTTAGGTGGATAGATCACGTCACTAATGAGGAGGAACAGAATTTATGAGGAAAGAAATTTGTGGCACAACCTGACTAGACGAAGGGATCGGTTGGTAGCATACGTTCTGAGACGTCAAGGGATCACCAATTTAGCACTGGAAAAAGTGTTGGGCGCAGGTTTTGAAAATCATAGATGGTGACCAAGAGTTGTGTAGAGTAGATGAATGTAAGTTGCATAAGTTTTTCGGAGAGGCTTGCACAGGACAGAGCTGCATAGAGAGCTGCTTGAAACCAGTCTCCAGATCTGGTAAATTCGTGACAAATATGAAGAGGACCAGAAAAAATGCAGACACTGTTTGATAGTTTTACTGGAACAAAATGAGATACCGGTGTAATTCAGGTGCAGAGGGGGGGGGGGGGGGAGGAGACACAGGCTATTTTATGTGTTAAAAGTGACTTCCATTAGCAGCCATGCAACGTCAATGCCACTGATATGTTGTTGACCGAACTATGGCTGTCAGTGTTGCCGGTGTGATAGCTGCAGAGAATACCAAGACGGATTCTCGTAGCTCGTCCAATGCAGTTGACTTCTGTTGATCAACTTCATTTTCCATAAGCCCTCCCCACTCCCCCACCCATAGGTAGAAGTCAAGGGGGTGTAACGTCTGGACACCATGGGGGTTTCTCAACAGCTCCTCTTACACCCATTCATCCTACAGGTAGATTTTCATCCAAGTAGGCTCTGACATCTCTGTGGTAGTGAGGCAGAGCGCCATCTCGTCTTAGATAAAAATTTTCATTTGCAAAGATCTCTCGGAGAGCAGGTGAGGCGGCAGTTGTGACCGAGCGGTTCTAGGTGCTTCAGTCCGGAATCGCGTGACTGCTACGGTTGCAGGTTTGAATCCTGCCGAGGGCATGGTTGTGTGTAATGTCCTTAGGTCAGTTAGGTTCAAGTAGTTGTAAGTTCTAGGGGACTGATGACCTCATATATTAAGTCCCATAGAGCCATTTGAACCATTATAGAGTAGGTGAAATCGATGTCTGCAGCATATGAAGAAACACCTCAGCAATTACGATATTTTCAAAGAAAAATTGACCAATCAAACTGGGCAGCGACAGACCTCACCACACTTTAACACCCAGTATACATGTCTGTCCATATGAACATGAAGACTTTCAGGACCCAGTATATGAAATTGTCAGTGTTTACAGTACTTTACATTTTAAATTGTGCTTCGTCATATCAGATAACTATCCCTGCAAACCGTTCACTCCCGCAAAGCATGCCTGTAAACCAACTGCAGTACTCCATCCTACGATGCGCGTCGTCCTCGTTTATAGCACGCAGCCATCTCGTAGTCTACACTTTGCACTTTGCAGCCTTCAGAATTTGTCGCGCGTTTGAACGGCTTATATACCGAGCGAGGTGGCGCAGTGGTTAGCACACTGGACTCGCATTCGGGAGGACGACGGTTCAATCCCGTCTCCGGCCGTCCTGATTTAGGTTTTCCGTGATTTCCCTAAATCGTTTCAGGCAAATGCCGGGATGGTTCCTTTGAAAGGGCACGGCCGATTTCCTTCCCAATCCTTCCCTAACCCGAGCTTGCGCTCCGTCTCTAATGACCTCGTTGTCGACGGGACGTTAAACACTAATCACCACCACCACCACCACCTTGAACGGCTTATTCCGCTTTCACGGGCGCCCTGCTCCCCAGATTTCTGAGTTGACCTAGTAGAAGGTTGCAACACTGCAGTGTTGAAGCTGGACTGTTTTTGGTCGGCCAGATATTTTCTTATGTACATTCTGAACAACATCACCGGCTTCAAATGTATGCTTAATATGAAAAAAAAATTGTATGGGTTGATGGCTGAGTTCTATACACTTTACGCCATTCCCGTCGCACCTCCAACACGTTTTCGTACCTCCAGTACCACTTCAGTACGGCCTTGAGTTTGTCAAAATACAATGTTACTTTCTTAATTGCTGCACTCTAATCTGCTGGTAAACATGTGCCAAGATCTATTGAGAAAACGATGGACCACGCTACCGCTCAAAATGGCAACGTTACTTCATTTTGTTCCAAAGATATTAACTATCTAATATGTAAGAGACTGTCAGCCTCGATTGCCGTAATGAAACAAACGTTTACCTAGGTTTCAGCCCAAATAATTGAGCATTCTTCAGAAGATAGACCTTAATCTATGATTTTTCTAAGAGGGCAAGCTCCGGAAATAAAACTAAAACAGCCTGAAGGAGGCTCAATTATTTGGGCTGAAACCTAGGTAAAGGTTGGTTTCATTACCGCAATCGAGGCTGATAGTTTCTTACGAACTAAATTATCACGACTGCTGACTGTGCCGCAATGCTAAAAGTACTAAAATTAACTATCAACTTGTTCCTGCATTTTTGTGGACATCTCTGTATTCCCATCTTTTTGGGATTGTGTCTAAAATGCTGCTCATCTGCACTGACATACCGAGCATAGACTAGTTAATACTCGTGGCTGCGCTCTCATATTGGTATTTTTCTTGTATGATTGTTGATGGTAAGTAACCTACTGGACGTGCAATGGTGTCAGCTGCCTTCACGTGTCTGCTTTTTCAAGTAATCGTGGCTCGTGATTAGCATCAAGCTCTCCCCTCTCCAAAGCAATCCCAACACGTGATGCGTCGGTAAGCGCAGTGCCACTCCCGAGTAGTATGGCGTGGGCAGGAACGCGTATCTATCAACCGTGATACTGCAGTAGCTATACATTACACAACCTTTATATTACGCGACAAATAGTGTGGAAGTGTGGATCAAACACACTGAAGATCGTATAAGCATCATATTCATTAATTTTAATCACATCACGTAGCACTTATCAACCAATAAAAGCATTTTCACAAACATGGTAGAGATCGAAAGTCAAAGAGTATTTAGTTTTCTAAAACAGTATATACTTTTCCCTAATTCGTGTAATATTCTTCGTCAATAATTTCCTTCGACTACACACTTTGTAAAGTACCCTATTTACTGCTCGGAGTTCAAGCTATCTCCATACCAAATTTCATGGGAATCGCTTCAATGGGTTAATTGTCAAAAGGTAACAGAGTTACGTTCCTATCTGTAACATTAGTATTGATGAAACTTCAAATCACGATACCTTTTTCTACGTTATCGCTTTTTGATGAAATAAACTCTATACGGTGTCCCAAGTTTTCCTCAAGTTTCTTGCGAAAACCTAATGAAAAGTCGAAATGATAATTAAATCAAGACCCTACGCTGCTGACAGGCGTTGATATACATCAAATGTGTGCCATGAACGGGACTCGAACCCGGGATCTCCTGAATACATGACAGACGCTCTATCCATCTCAGGCACCGAGGGCATAGAGCTTAGTACTACTGCAGGGATTTATCCCTTGCACCCTCCCCGTGAGACTTACATTTCAACCTAATGTCCGCACACTACATTCCTAGTGCCCCTGCCCATTACACTCGGACAATCTTACCGAGTCCCGTAACAGTTAGGGCAATAAGTGTGCATCCGCACAAAGGAAGAACGTCAATGGCCGGTTAGGTGTAACTACACTACTGACCATTACAATTGCTACACGACAAAGATGACGTGCTACAGACGCAAAATTTAACCGACAGCGGGTAGATGCTTTGATATGCAAATGATTAGCTTATCAGAGCATTCACACAAAGTTGGCGCCGGTGGTGACACCTACAACGTGCTGACATGGGGAAAGTTTGCAACCGATTTCTCATACACAAACAGCAGTTGACCGGCGTTGTTGTGATGCCTCGTGTAAGGAGGAGAAATGTGTATCATCATGTTTCCGAGTTTGGTAAAGGTCGGATTGTAGCCTATGGCGATTGCGGTTTATCGTACCGCGAAATTGCTGCTCGAGATCCAATGACTGTTAGCAGAATATGGAATCGGTGGGTTCAGGAGAGTAATACTGAACGCCGTGCTGGATACCAACGGCCTCGTATCACTAGTAGTCGAGATGACAGGCATCTTATCCGCACGGCTGTAACGGATCATGCAGCCACGTCTCGATCCCTGAGTCAGCATTTGGGGACAACCATCTGCACGAACAGTTCGACGACGTTTGCACCAGCATGGACTATCAGCTCGGAGACCATGACTGCGGTTACCCTTGACGCTGCATCACAGACAGGATCGCGTCCGATGGTGTACTGAACGACGAACCTGGGTGCACGAATGACAAAACGTCATTTTTTCGGATGAATCCAGGTTCTGTTTACAGCATCGTGATAGTCTCTTCCGGCATCCCTGTTTGGCGACGTCGCGGTGAACGCACATTGGCAGAGTGTTTTCGTCATCGCCATACTGGCGTATCACCCGGCGTGATGGTGTGGGGTGCCATTGGTTACACGTCTCGGTCAGCTCTTGATAGCATTGACTTCACTTTGAACAGTGGACGTTACATTTCCCGTGGCTCTACCCTTCATTCGATCCCTCCAAAACCATACATTTCAGCAGGATAACGCATGTTGCAGGTCCTGTGCGGGCCTTTCTGGATACAGAAAATGTTCGACTGATGCCCTGTCCAGCACATTCTCCAGATCTCTCACCAACTGAAAACGGCTGGTCAATGGTGGCCGGGCAACTGGTTCGTAACAATACGGCAGTCACTACTCTTGCTGAACTGTGGTATCGTGTTGAAGCTGCATGGGCAGCTGTACCTGTACAAGCCATCCAAGCTCTGTTTGACTCAATGCCCAGGCGTATTAAGGCCGTTATTACGGCCTGAGGTGGTTGTTCTGGGTACTGATTTCTCAGGATCTATGCACCGAAACTGTGTGAAAATGTAATCACATATCTGTTCTAGTATAATATATTTGTCGAATGAATAACTGTTTATCATCTGAATTTCTTTTTGATGTAGCAATTTTAAAGAACAGATACCATTTTGATATAATGAAAAGTAGTACCGGTAGGTTTGGAGAAGCGTGTGTAGACAAACAAACAGACACGACAGCTTTACACATTCATTGTAAGTATAGAACAAATCATGAAACAACGCCAAAAAAGCTTCTCGATTGTAACGCGTAATTAAGTTCTGTCATCGACCAGAAGGATGGTCCTATGAGAGATGGTGTCTACCACGGCTGTTCAGCATGTAATGCAACACATTTTGTTTCTGAAAGCACATTGGTTACATTCAGGACCAATACACCATATTATATTCAACTCTTTTGGCTGCAAAACCCTGTAATTCTACATAAGCTCAGTTGAACGCGACAGCCTTACAACACCTTTCTGGGAGGATCTGTATGCTCGCATGGTATCACTGTATTGGTCGACGTCGTAGCCAACGTTTTTCTGTATCAATAATCTCAGCCTTCATTGGACCATACACATGGAAGTCAAAAGGTGATGTTTTGATGGCTGAGGAAGAACATTGCAATGAACATTTGTGAGCTTCTAGCGGGTGCACAACCTTGTGTAAGACTTTGCGTTGCCATGCAGAAGGAGACGTTCTTTTGAATTTTTGGCGACGAATACGCTGAAGCCGGTTTATTCCACATCCTGAAGGTAGCACACTGCACTTCAGAGTTGATCTTTGATCCATGAAGGAGGACATCAAACAGAAAAACGCCTTCGGAGTTCCAGTAAACTTTACTGGCTGAAGATGGAGCTTTGAACTTTTCCTTCGGAGTAGACGTGGTGTGGCCGCCGCTCCATGCATTGCCATCTGGTTTCCGGTTCGAAGGGATGAACCTGTGTTTCATCCCCAGTGAAGGTGTTCAATAAGAAATTGTGACGATCAGCCTCATAACGGGCAAGCAATTCTGCACAGGTGGTCCGTTTTTGCTTTTTATGGTGTTCTGCCTGCCGGGGTGGAAGCCGTTGGGCACCCATGTTTGAGTTCCCCAACTGGCGGGAGTTTGTTTCAGCACCACCAACAGAGACATCCAGTTCTGTGGCGAGGTATGTGATTGTGCTCGGTCTATCACCTCGAATGAGATTGTCCGCAGGTTACAACATTGCAAAAGTCATACCTGTGTGCGGCCGGGTGGCAGGTGGAAGATTGGACGGGTTCGCGCTACCTCGTTACAATGATGATAGACGCCTAGCGCAACGTATTACCGTCCTTCTGTTCACTGCTTGATCTTCGTAGACATTCTGCATATACACTCCTGGAAATTGAAATAAGAACACCGTGAATTCATTGTCCCAGGAAGGGGAAACTTTATTGACACATTCCTGGGGTCAGATACATCACATGATCACACTGACAGAACCACAGGCACATAGATACAGGCAACAGAGCATGCACAATGTCGGCACTAGTCCAGTGAATATCCACCTTTCGCAGCAATGCAGGCTGTTATTCTCCCATGGAGACGATCGTAGAGATGCTGGATGTATTCCTGTGGAACGGCTTGCCATGCCATTTCCACCTGGCGCCTCAGTTGGACCAGCGTTCGTGCTGGACGTGCAGACCACGTGAGACGACGCTTCATCCAGTCCCAAACATGCTCAATGGGGGACAGATCCGGAGATCTTGATGACCAGGGTAGTTGACTTACACCTTCTAGAGCACGTTGGGGGGCACGGGATACATGCGGACGTGCATTGTCCTGTTGGAACAGCAAGTTCCCTTGCCGGTCTAGGAATGGTAGAACGATGGGTTCGATGACGGTTTGGATGTACCGTGCACTATTCAGTGTCCCCTCGACGATCACCAGAGGTGTACGGCCAGTGTAGGAGATCGTTCCCCACACCATGATGCCGGGTGTTGGCCCTGTGTGCCTCGGTCGTATGCAGTCCTGATTGTAGCGCTTACCTGCACGGCGCCAAACACGCATACGACCATCATTGGCACCAAGGCAGAAGCGACTCTTATCGCTGAAGACGACACGTCTCCATTCGTCCCTCCATTCACGCCTGTCGCGACACCACTGGAGGCGGGCTGCACGATGTTGGGGCGTGAGCGGAAGACGGCCTAACGGTGTGCGGGACCGTAGCCCAGCTTCATGGAGGCGGTTGCGAATGGTCCTCGCCGATACCCCAGGAGCAACAGTGTCCCTTATTTGCTGGGAAGTGGCGGTTCGGTCCCCTACGGCACTGCGTAGGATCCTACGGTCTTGGCGTGCATCCTTGCGTCGCTGCGGTCCGGTCCCAGGTCGACGGGCACGTGCACCTTCCGCCGACCACTGGCGACAACATCGATGTACTGTGGAGACCTCACGCCCCACGTGTTGAGCAATTCGGCGGTACGTCCACCCGGCCTCCCGCGTGCCCACTACACGCCCTCGCTCAAAGTCCGTCAACTGCACATACGGTTCACGTCCACGCTGTCGCGGCATGCTACCAGTGTTAAAGATTGCGATGGAGCTCCGTATGCCACGGCAAACTGGCTGACACTGACGGCGGCGGTGCACAAATGCTGCGCAGCTAGAGCCATTCGACGGCCAACACCGCGGTTCCTGGTGTGTCCGCTGTGCCGTGCGTGTGATCATTGCTTGTACAGCCCTTTCGCAGTGTCCGGAGCAAGTATGGTGGGTCTGACACACCGGTGTCAATGTGTTCTTTTTTCCATTTCCAGGAGTGTACAATGATCTAGTTTTCCGCCGAAAGACACTCAAAGATGGCTCTATGCTTAGAACGCACTTCCGCTGTACATGCCCTTTTGAACGCTACCATCGCCACCTATCGGAAGTTCATGAAACTAAATGGACTGAAGCTGGACTACTATGCGATGTACCACAACAAATTCCGCATTTTTTACCCGAAACTAGTCGAGAAAAGCTATGTGTTCCAGTACGACCGTGTAATGGTTCGTTATTTACGTGACCATTACCGCACTCGAACCCCAGTTCTCGATACTAGTATAATAGTACTACTTTTCTGCGAAGTAACAGACATACACTCCTAGAAATGGAAAAAAGAACACATTGACACCGGTGTGTCAGACCCACCATACTTGCTCCGGACACTGCGAAAGGGCTGTACAAGCAATGATCACACGGACGGCACAGCGGACACACCAGGAACCGCGGTGTTGGCCGTCGAATGGCGCTAGCTGCGCAGCATTTGTGCACCGCCACCGTCAGTGTCAGCCAGTTTGCCGTGGCATACGGAGCACCATCGCAGTCTTTGGTAGCATGCCGCGACAGCGTGGACGTGAACCGTATGTGCAGTTGACGGACTTTGAGCGAGGGCGTATAGTGGGCACGCGGGAGGCCGGGTGGACTTACCGCCGAATTGCTCAACACGTGGAGCGTGAGGTCTCCACAGTACATCGATGTTGTCGCCAGTGGTCGGCGGAAGGTGCACGTGCCCGTCGACCTGGGACTGGACCGCAGCGACGCAAGGATGCACGCCAAGACCGTAGGATCCTACGCAGTGCCGTAGGGGACGGCACCACCACTTCCCAGCAAATTAGGGACACTGTTGCTCCTGGGGTATCGGGGAGGACCATTCGCAACCGTCTCCATGAAACTGGGCTACGGTGACGCACACCGTTAGGCCGTCTCCCGCTCATGCCCCAACATCGTACAGCCCGCCTCCAGTGGTGTCGCGACAGGCGTGAATGGAGGGACGAATGGAGACGTGTCGTCTTCAGCGATGAGAGTCGCTTCTGCCCTGGTGCCAATGATGGTCGTATGCGTGTTTGGCGCCGTGTAGGTGAGCGCCACAATCAGGACTGCATACGACCGAGGCACACAGGGCCAACACCCGGCATCATGGTGTGGGGAGCGATCTCCTACACTGGCCGTACACCTCTGGTGATCGTCGAGGGGACACTGAATAGTGCACGGTACATCCAAACCGTCATCGAACCCATCGTTCTACCATTCCTAGACCGGCAAGGGAACTTGCTGTTCCAACAGGACAATGCACGTCCGCATGTATCCCGTGCCACCCAACGTGCTCTAGAAGGTGTAAGTCAACTACCCTGGCCAGCAAGATCTCCGGATCTGTCCCCCATTGAGCATGTTTGGGACTGGATGAAGCGTCGTCTCACGCGGTCTGCACGTCCAGCACGAACGCCGGTCCAACTGAGGCGCCAGGTGGAAATGGCGTGACAAGCCGTTCCACAGGTCCACATCCAGCATCTCTACGATCGTCTCCATGGGAGAATAGCAGCGTGCCTTGCTGCGAAAGGTGGATATACACTGTACTAGTGCCGACATTGTGCATGCTCTGTTGCCTGTATCTATGTGTCTGTGGTTCTGTCAGTGTGATCATGTGATGTATCTGACCCCAGGAATGTGTCAATAAAGTTTCCCCTTCCTGGGACAATGAATTCACGGTGTTCTTATTTCAATTTCCAGGAGTGTATTTTTGTGACAATATTCACATCTGGATTTATTAATGTATAGATACTTCGATGTATCGATATATTTGAGTGATATGGTTCTTGTGTGTGTTCATTTCTGTCAGACTGTCATAATCTTTGGCTTACTTGTAACCGTTTTGGTGTGGATGCGGACAGAGCAGTCTTTGTTTCACTTTACGGAAGTTAAGTTGTTTTTCGCTTTGTAAAAGAACAGTCAAGTGTTTGTTTAAAGGGGAAATTAAATATATGAAGATTGATACCAAACTGTTTTCTTGATGATGTGACAATTAAGAAGAAGTATATGCGAATTTACAAGAAGTTTAATAAAAATTGGGTTTGTGAACACCAAGTCAAAAATTATATCTACCATACCATTGTTCTGATCTGGGATTGACAATCATAAAGAATTTCATGAAAACCGCATTTGTTAGGTCTTCGAATATTGCTAAAATACCGATCTGGACCTTCTAGCAGTCAAAGTGGAATCACCCTAGAATCAACAAAATGAGCCACAACAACTTCGACGAAATCTACGTGGGAATCCATTCCAGATAGTGCCAATATTAATGACTTTTATCCAGTGACTTCATTATTTCCATTCTGACGATACCATCCACAGTCAATAACTTTGATGTTGCCCAATAAAGCGAACATATGCTGCGTGAGCAGCATTATTAATCTGATTTCTAAACTACTTTGCACGTGGTGGCATCGTTAGGACCGTCGCAGTTGTCCTCCTGCAATTTTTAAACTGACTTACCCAGTCATTTGTAGGCGGTACCCACAGCATCTGAAACACAGTGCAGCTCCACATTCTTCACACTACCAAACGTTACCAGAGGCGAGAGAAGTAATATGTGACAGATAAAACCCTATGGACTGCCTAGAGAACGAATCTGAGGCCTTTAGGTCAACTGTCTGTCACTTCACCGCCGAACCACCACTGTGTCTGTTGCTGTGTAACTAGCTCGGTAAGTTAGCTGAAATGTCGGAGGAAGGTAACGGTATACTCCCATCTGCAGGAAGATGTGTTCAGTCACAAGAGCAGCAATCCCTGTCAAGCATTGAGTTTTAATTTGCCAAGAAGTTCCTAATCGTTCTGTAGTTTTCACGATTACCTGCAGTTGTGTTCTTTTACAACACAAGATAGTGCTAAAACTTCCTGGCAGATTAAAACTGTGTGCCGGACCGAGACTCGAACTCGGGACCTTTGCCTTTCGCAGGGAAGTGCTCTGCTGACTGAGCCACCCAAGGGCACGTCTCATGCCCGTCCTCACAGCTTTAATTCCGCCAGTACCTCGTCTCCTACCTTCCACTTCACACAAGCGCTCCTGCGAACCTTGCAGAACTAGCACTCCTGGAAGAAAGGATATTGCGGAGACATGGCTTAGCCACAGCCTGGGGGTTGTTTCTAGAATGAAATTTTCACTCTACAGCGGAGTCTGCACTGATAGAAAACTTCTTGGTAGATTAAAACTGTGTGCCGGACCGAGACTCGAACTAGGGACTTTTGAGGACGGGGCGTGAGTCGTGCTTGGGTGGTTCGGTCAGTAGAGCACCTGCCCGCGAAAGGCAAAGGTCCCGAATTCGAGTCTCAGTCCGACACACAGTTTTAATCTGCTAGGAAGTTTCATATCAGCGCACACTCCGCAGTAGAGCGAAAATCTCATTCTGCAAGATAGTGCTTATCTAGAAATCAGATGGTCGATCATCTACGCATTTAATTTCTGCAACAAATCGAATAACTCTTTACTTCCTACAACTTACATAGGTTTCACTATCTCCATAGGTGGATGTTCGACTCCTCTAGGGACCACTCCATGATCTGTCAGACTTACATGCGGTAATATTCTCAGGGCGTTTCTTGCGTTGAAATACGAGACCTCGGCATCTGGGGTAACTCTGATAATTTAGGGCGACTATTCCCCGGAGAATTTCGTAGGGCGCTGGCAGGAATGCAGCAGCTTTATTCATGAGGCGTCAGCGAAGTTCTCTCAACTTCCGGAAGGGACGCGCAGGCTCCGTAACTCGTCGGCTGACTCAGTACGTCCTGGAGACGCCGCCCGCGCACTCGCTGACAGCTTCAGGACGGGCGCAGAAGCTGCCGTTTCTGATTTGACACGCTGGTGTAATTGGATTAGTCGCAAAAACTTTTGGGACGTACTGATGACTTAAAGTCCATTCCTTGAAACTTACTCTTCCTTATAAATTTTGTGTAGCAGTGGAGAGCATACGAGATACGGACAAGCAGTCATTCATTGCTGCCAGACACTTTCAGGCTACAGTATCCATGAAAAACAATGTTTTCTTTCTTATTTTTTTCTGAGTGATATTCAAGAACTGCAATGAGGTGTTGTGACGGTTTTCATTATTCTTCTCGCAGTAAGGTCACATTGCGTAGTAACGCGTCTAGTGGAAGTGACGTCATAGAGGGCATGCCCCAATGACGTGTGATACGCCCTTTCCCTGTTTTTGGTCTGTGTAAATTATGCAGGAGCAAGCTCACCAACCCTCTTAGATTACACGGAGTTTATGTGGTCGTTTGTCGACTAATCAAGTCGACTTAACAAACTACAAGGTGATTCACACAATATATCGGGACATTGTAATTTTAATAACTACGACGACTAAAAAACCGTGGACTACTTAACATGAGCTTTAAGAGAATCCCTTTCAATTGGTTACGTTACAAAATACACAAATATATAGTATCTAGGAACTGAAACTTCCTGGCCGATTAAAACTGTGTCCCGGACTAAGACTCGAACTCGTGGGCAAGTGCTCTACCAGCTGAGCTAACCAAGCACTACTCACGCTCTGTCCTCATAGCTCTAATTCCGCCAGTACCTCATCTCCTACCTTCCAATCTTCCAAGAAGCCCCCCCCCCCATCCCCAACGTCAACCTGCTCATCTCAGATATGGTCAAAGACCCAACGTTCTTGATTATTTGTTAAAGCACTCCGTCTTCAGGCCACGAGTGACCTACCGGGACCATCCGACCGCCGTGTCTTCCTCAGGGGAGGATGAGGTTAGGAGTGGCGTGGGGTCAGAACAGCGCTCTACCAGTCGTTATGATGGTATTGTTGACCAAAGCAGCTACTATTCGGTCGAGTAGCTCCTCAGTTGCCATCACGAGGCTGAGTGCACCCCGAAAAATGGCAACAGCGCATGGCGGCTGGATGAGATTATTTGTTAGTTATACACCTATCTCTGCCTTCATTACATTTTTTACCTTCTACAGCTCCCTCTAGAACGATTAGAGCTGTTGCCTGCTGTCGTAATAACGTGTACCGCCTTGCACAGCCTTGATACTTTTTGATAACAGGTATGGTTATTGCTATTGCAGGTTATACATTTATGGTTACGGCTATTGCAAATAAGTGTGATTGCATGTGAGTGACGAAATTGTAAAGTAAGATTAGCATGGACTTGATGGTGTTTTGCATCAAACAAATCAGAATACATTGAAGGTTTTACTCGCAAACTACCTTCCATTTAGTAGGTCTGTTAAACTCATATTGAAAATTACTTTTTGTACCCGTTGGATTCGTATAATGCTACCGGTTTCACTACAGGTTTTCTAGTAGTCGAAAATCATTCGTTTTTAAGAGGGAAGGCATGTGGACCGGACTGCTGAAGAAGGAATCACCGCAAGGTGAGTGGAACTGTTTTCTGTAGGACGAGATTCAAATCACCGCGCCGTTGCAGTAACATATGTCCTATCTTTATGTCTCTTCCTGTTTTCAGTGTTTTCCACATATTTCTTTCTTCTTCGATTCTGCGGAACGCCTTATGATTTCTTAACTTGCATGTTCCCCTATTTTTCAGTGTCCTTCTATAGCACCACATCCCAAACGCTTCGATCGTCTTCTCCTCAACTTCCATCACAGGCCATGGTTCACTTTCTTACAGAGCTGTGTTCCAAATGCGCGTTTTCTTTACGGCCACTGTTTCATACCAGTAGGCTTGGTTTGAACATAAATGCTTTTTTTGCTTGTGCTTTTATGTCCATGTTACCTTGTTTTGTTTTCATGATAACAGACTTTCTTTTGTTCATACAGTCAGTTCCACAAGAAAATGTAGCCCGTTATCTGTATGAAATAAAAGACACCATTATAAATATATGTTTACATGAAAATGTATGTTACTACTAATTACACAATTACCAAATAGTTAATCCTATCTATTACAGCTTAATATACGACCAAATATTACGTGATCGGATTTGCATCAGGAGACATTCCAGACCAATCGATCGTGGACACCCCATTCTCTTGTTTGCATGCTGTACACAGAAATCTGGGATTTTTGGGATCATTATCGTCTTGAAACACCCAGTTTGCCTCGTTCGAACCCAAAAGCTTCTTAGTGGACCACAGAAGGCATTTTTTATAAATATTGCACATTTTTTCAGCGTTTGAAGTGGATGTTGTCGCGCACGTTAGCCCTCAACTGGGTAAACCACCCACGTTTTGATCCTCCAAATATTGTCTGACCCATTTCGCAATGAATGCCTGTGAGTTTCTCAGAATTTTTAGTTGCAGCTTCACCTCCAAATTACTGCCCCCTTCGATGATTTACAAGGAACACTTTAACGTGACGCTTAAGATATTTTGCACTCATTTTAAACTGGAACCGACAAACAAAACATTCACCTCTCACACTGTTTATCTATACACTGTGCCAAAGCGCATTGAGTACAGACTCGAGACCACTACGAAAGATGTCACTACGGACGCTACATATAACAATATGGCGTACACTTTCTTGTGGAACTGACTGTACTTCATGGTCGACAATTTTGATATTAAGTTTGTCACTAATTTGAAGGCTTAATATCTGTCTTTCTACGGATTAGTCTCAATAAGTAATCTGAACTTAGTAGAAATTCATTCTATTCAATTCCAAGGTGCTACTCCAGGCCGGTGTAAAAATTAATGTGCGCAGTGGAAGATACAGAACGCGAAAATGAAGATTTGACCCTGTCTGACTACCCCTTGAGGCAGATCTTAGGATGTCTTAGTGGTGATATTATTTCTCCCTTCTTACTGTTTAACATATAAATTCCAACATAAAACACAAATGAATGATTGAGGTAACTAGTAATTTGCAAATGATGAATTTTTTTCTACTTATTCTTTTATTGTAGATTAAAACCCCTTTATTTATCACAAATATTTATATATAAATTCCAATGGACATAAAGAGATACAAATAAGTTTTCTATCTAATATCACAGATCAACTGCCAAAATCTGCACTTTTTATGGCTCCGCGATCTAACATATATAACGCGAGATGACTGACATCATCTAGGTACCAAACACTAGGACACACGACATTCAAAGGTGATCCGCAAGGTGTGCAACCTCAGTGGCAACCAAGTTATGTGATCACAGCTGTTTAGCTTTATAGCCCTAATAAGCCGAATCAATTAGCAATATCACCGTATTTACTGCATCCATTATGTCGGAGTGATGGTTCTCGTATACGTCTGCGACACCGGAAGAATTCCTGCCACAAAATATAAAAAAAAACTCTTTCAAACACTAGGACGGCAGAAGAAGGTCCTCTGACTAGTATAATCTAATACTGTCTTCTCCTCTCTGTGTTCTACAGACGGGAAACGCGAACTCCCAACCACACGGAAAGAATCCAGATAACGTCTCAACGTATAGACAGAAGCAGTGCTCTCAATCACTGACCGCTGCGCTCTTAACGTGACTCCCTACCCTGAGAAGAAGTCCAGAATCGTATAAGTTCTCAACAGTACAGTGCCTAACCTTTCACTAACTACAAAATATCCTAAAAAAAGTCAGTCTGTACCACCAAGAACTGATACTGAGGATCGTCAAACAAAGGTGCTCAAAACAGAAGACCACCTTTTCTCCACCACCGGCTTCCCACCGGAGCACGGCTCCAGTCGCTCGTAACTGCAGAAGGCGACACATATTCTCGAAACCACGGAATATTCTCCCTCCCTACAGTTTATTCTAAACGTCGACCAACCATATTTAGGCTTTTGTCGTCCAGCGCGGAAAGTTTGCAAGGAAATAGCTATTCCCGTTAATTAGGAATTCATACAATGGTACACTTCTCAGAGTAAAAATCCTCGAAAATAACCCAGGCTGTGTGATTTCCCAGGTAGCGCTTCCCCGTTCCTCTCTGGCAAACTGGCTGGCCGCCACTCCATTGTGCTTCAGCGCTCAGATGCGCCGACCGTCCGTCTTGGGATACTTGCCGGCTGGAATGGCCTAGCGGTTCTAGGCGCTTCAGTCCGGAACCGCGCTGCTGCTACTGTCGCAGTTTCGAATCCTGCCTCGGGCATGGACGTGTGTGATGTCCTTAGGTTAGTTAGGTGTAAGTAGTTCTAAGTTCTAGGGGACTGAAGACCTCAGATGTTAAGTTCCATAGTGCTCAGAGCCATTTGGGCTACTTCCAGTGTTAATCAGGACCAAGACACCTGATTGGGCTTTTTCACCCAGGGCCTGAGTTACGCCTGCCGTTTCGTTTCCACTGGCGTTCCTACCTCTGCTAGTTTAAGCAATCATTCATTGCGCCATTTTTGATAATAAAGTCAATCCATCTAAGAAGCGTTAACAATCTTCGAGATGTACATTACGTGACAACGTCAATCTCCTTTTAAATATTAATATATACGCTGTACAACCTATCAAATGATACCTAACACCGCCGGCCGCGATGGCCGTGCGGTTCTTAGGCACTGCAGTCCGGAACTGTGGGACTGCTACGGTCGCAGGTTTGAATCCTGCCTCGGGCATGGATGTGTGTGATGTCCTTAGGTTAGTTAGGTTTAATTAGTTCTAAGTTCTAGGGGACTTATGATAGAAGATGTTAAGTCCCATAGTGCTCAGAGCCATTTGAACCTACCTAATTCCGATTGTACATCACGGCAATGTATGCAGGTGAGTCCTTGCAAGGCGACAAATTACAGCTACCTTACAGAATTCTTTCCCGCTTATACTGAATATAACAATGTCATCAGCGACTCTTATCAGTGCTATTCTTTCACCCAGAATTATAATCCTGCGCCTGAATCAATCTTTTACTTCCGTGATTCTTTCATCACTGTGCAGGTTGAGGAGTAGACCGGCATCTGTCTCACCCTGGAAAGTCCACTGACAAAAGTGGCTTTGACAAAGGGCGAATTCTTGAAGCGTAAATGACGGGGTTGGTCGGCACCCCCCGTGAGTATCTGTGGAAAGTAATTGAAGAACATTGTAACCTCGAGTGGAGAACAGAGTGAGTGAATATCCATGCCTCATAACAGATCGCGGAGTCCAGATACTCGCCTGCTCTGTAAAGCACTGTTATGGCGTCTGTGTACAGCGCTCGTGTGCGCATAATTTCTTCGGAATACATCGTCCACCGCACATTCAGTTACATAGTGCTTCATTACAGATAGTCCCTACGTGTTCCATTGTTGACCCAAAAGACATTGTCAGTTACGAATGCAGTGGGCGCAGGATCCTCGACTCTAGATCTAGGAGCTGGAAACGTATCACCTAGGCGGATTATCACATTTCTTATTACAGCAGGTCGATGGTTGTGTCCTGATACGCCGTCATCCAGGCGAACTACTGAACGGACCATGCACTGTGCCACGTACACAGGCCAGCGGGGCGATGTTACGCAGTGCAAAACATTGTTTGAGACTTATTGCAGTAGTCGAAGCCAGTATGAAAACTGCTATGTGAGCATTGCATCCCTTAATGCTTGTCTGCACCGCCGGCGATAGTATCTTCCAAAATGATAGATGTTCGTGTCATAAGCTCAGAATCATGCTAGGTTCACGTTCACGTCTCGGTCGCCAATTTCGCCTGATTCGAACAAAATGGATCAGATTTCCGGAAACCTGCAAAACAACTGTCGCCTCGCTGCTGTAGTGTGTTCAAAAGTTGATTCGTAACGGAAATTAATTCCCTAAGGACTGGCCTCGAGCAGTTTTCTTTCCAAAATCACGCAAAGTTTTGCCAAAAAACAGAAATACAACGACATTTTGTCTATGTAGTGAGTGGTTGATTATTTTTAAAATTTTTTGTTTATTTATTGACGCAATCACACTTTTATGACAACGCATGAACTTGTGTTCAGGATGCGCCCCGTTTAAAATCTGAAGATGGTCATTGTATGGCCGAAACCGGTTATGACTGTCAAAAAAACCTGATTGCGTCTATAAATAAATATTTTTTTTATAAATTACAACTTTATTGCACTAACAAATAAACTGCGAAAGTAAATATGACAGGTTAAATAACTGAAATAAATTAAAACGTCCTGTTAACTAGCTGGACCAAATTTTTGGTAATAAAGAAAAGTTTAAAAGCTTATAAACATTCTGAGCAAATACACGCTCTCCTTTGAGCTTAAGTTAGAAGCATGATTCCATTACACAGCTTGGAATTAAGCACAGAATTTAAAGATTTTTTTTCTGTCCTTAGCAACAGAAAATCACAGCTATGGAAAGGTGAGTGAGGCTCCCGTTTTCTTCTTCAGTAAAATACAACAGAATACAACATTTGTTACAAAACATTACCAGATATACAGAGTAAACGATTACAACAATATTTTTTTTTGTCACCACCGCCAATCTCCCAAGGCTTTCAAAGGCCACGGCTCGTTTAAAGAAGGAAAAAAGTACAGTTAACATGACTATAGAGATCAGACAGCTATAATTTCAAATTTAATGAAACTTCCTGGTAGAGGCCGCTACTCTGAAGCATTAGGCTTTCATAGCAGCATGGGGACCCTTTTCCACCGCCACACAGACTTTACAAACACCGGCCGACGCCTCCGACGTTTGGGATGTCTCTCCGGATATTAAGGCGCCGGTGTAACCGACAGATACCTCCGGAAGGCAGCCGTGCTTGCTTAATCGGCTACAAGCCCCTACCAGGCCAAACACGCGGCCCACCAAACTTTACAAGGTATGTTGATTAACAAGTATGGCAGGCGTACCTGAAGTACAGACAGAGTTACTAGTTGTAATAAAATACCGTGTGCTACCTGAGGCACTCAGTAATCACTACATAAATTTTGATTACGAATAATTTCCCAAAGGATCCTCAAAGAGCAAAAATACAGATTTCGCAGTTGCTATCAACAGAGACACTGAAACAAAATTTCATGCTTAATGCTTACGGCCGTACTAACACGGAAGCCACAAAAATATGCCGAAGTACAAGTGCGTCTTCAGTTTAGGAACTTAAGAGGGATATATCGATCAATAAAAAACAAAACAAAAACATTTCTTAAACATGTTGCTCCTGAATGGCATAACAAAGCATGAATAGTAATTCCAAGTAAGTCCCATTGCAACCAAGTTCATAGAAAGTTTAAATACTGAGAAGAGTAGGAACTGCGTGTCTAGTTTACAGTTTGACCCTCTCTGCCAGCACACATAGACAAAATAACACCCCCAGAGCATCAACCTGCACAACCGCTCCGTAAACAGCACTAAAACAAACTAAAATGCAACATAGGCGAGTCAGGGGACGGAGTTTACATTCAATATCACAAGGACCTACTGCTTATTTAAAGCAAAAATACTCAGAAAGGCCACTCAAGCTGATACGTACGACCCTTAAGAGGCAGTAATATACTAAACATATAATACAATTACATCGGGATCCAAATCCCTTATGAGAACACCCGAGGTCACTTTCTTTCTCACATGTCCGACAAGTCACCATTCACTAAGAAGCGACCAGGAAGCATGGAGTATGAGTATACGAACGTATAATACCTCTGGTTTCAGAAGTTGAAATCTTCAATAGAGGTCTGTCCAAAACAACCATCAGGAAGCTAAAAGAAAGCACTACACTTCCGTGTAATGTAACGTGTGAAAAAATCCACGGCAAGAAGATAAAGAGCACCACTATATCAATCCGCTACATCAAAACGCGGCAGCACTGCACGGTCAAGGACACGCCCTCCCGATCTGCCTTGTGCTGACTTCCTTCCACTCCACCGACTGCCGACCACCTCTCTCTCCAAACTCTCCTCTCACGTGGGTTGAGCCACACTTAGCCTTCTCGTTCTGCAGCCGACCAAAGATCATCCTTTGCGCGGAAATCGACTATCAGCTAGCCGTCAATGCTCACTGATAAACACTTTGTTAAGTACAGGGCCATAATTGGTTTTGGGTCATTGAAGTATTAAAATAGATCTGGAACAGCAATACGTAAATCAGACTGCTAAAATGACTCAAAAGAAAACGTGTTCAGAACTGAATAGGTTGGTGGAAAAGGAAGCAGACATCGACTTATTCGAGACACGCTAGGATATAACTGTAGACACGGCGTGGAAGAAGACGTTCACAACAAAAGAACCACTACGAGTTGAACCTGGTGGGCGGTCCATCCCGCTGAAGACAGTTAATGCTGTAAAGCGATTCTATCAAGGAACGAAAAATGAGGAGACCATAAGAATTCAAGGAGGGAGGTGTATCTTAAGCAGATCAAAGCACAGAGAGAATTTGTAAGGTAAACCTACAATCATAGGAAGAATATTGTAGCTTCACGTCTGGAAACAATCCCAAAACAGGCGACGATTAGGACTTCACGCAACTAGAAATCCATGTACGGTTAGATTGTCTGTATCTCACCAAGACGATATGTGACAATGGTATTCTGAGTTTAATTACATTTCGAACATTGAACGTGTTTCCACGTTGTTTTTTTTTTTTAGAAAAATCTATAGTCATTTCCTTTATCGGATGTTTTAGGAAAGAGAGCTTGGAAATTACCGATATTTAAGCCTAGAAAAGAACACCACACCACCTAAAATAACCAAGTCCAACACAATAAGTATACATGGGCGCAATGACCCTGGAAAAACTGTTAATAAGCATGATAATAATGCTCGTACACTACAAGGATCATCTTCATAAAATTCAATTAGATTTCTTCCCACAGTCATAGACGGCTGAAACCATGGTGGCAGTAAAACATTTGTAGAGAAAGGTCTCCCAGACAAAATGTATGTAGTCACGTTGAGTGTAGATGAACAAGAAGCCTTTAACGCATCTTTATAGCCTATTATTTTGAAAATGTTTAGTGAACTGAGTACCCTGGGAATCCATACGTCTCGACACACAGCTATTTTAGCCAAGGACCGCAACGGTACTCGATAACAACATTCGAATTCCTAGCACTGGAGATTTTCCTTGATTCTTCTTCCGTCCATAGGTCGATATAAATATACCCTCTCCTCTTATATTTTCCTTATTGAAACATTATCTTCCTGTAAATCCTTATTCACCCCTCGGACGCTCTTCGTAGAATGTTTGTCGAACAGCCATAAAACTGGTACTACAAGAAAACTTCGAATATTTTTCACAACACATCTTTAAATTAATGTTAGTCTTAGGCCGGCCGTTGTGGCCGTGCGGTTCTAGGCACTTCAGTCTGGAACCGCGTGACCGCTACGTTCGCAGGTTCGAATCCTGCCTCGGGCATGGATGTGTGTGATGTCCTTATGTTAGGTTTAAGTAGTTCTAAGTTCTAGGGGACTGATGACCACAGATGTTAAGTCCCATAGTGCTCAGAGCCATTTCAACCAATGTTAGTCTTAAAACTTTTGTACTCTCTATAAGCGTTACGATACCAGCTCCTGAAATACTTGTTTGCAGGTAGACACTTTCATACTCCCATCAAATACCATGACCGCGGCATGCATAGTGCTATTAGGTGTTTTAAGTCGGGTATTTCGGTATTCTCGCCTCCCGTAGTGGTGGGATGTTCGCCGGGTTCAAGTCTATCGATTTGACGCCAGGAATATAATAGCGCTTGCCAGGCACTATTGTAAATTTTCGACTACACCCGGTGTAGCTAAAACCGTGCTTGGTTTCCAAGTGCCAGTAGTCTATACAAGAATAGCTCTCAACTTACCAGGTGCCAACTGGCATCGGAAAAGATTTCCAATTATTGTAGGCTCTACTCTGAATAATCTATACATTTATGTCTGACACGTTAGCAGTTTCATATGCCAACAAAATAAGAACTAGTCTGAATAATGACTATGAAATTCTAGCCTTCCAGATAAAATTACGAAACTTGCACATCTATTTTGAATTTATCATTGTTAGATTGTTACTAACATTCTTAGATTCCCGGAAAGCATATGAGACAGTGGCTCACTGCCCACCACTGACGAAGGTACAAGCTTATGGGGTAGGTTCGCAGTAATGTGAATGGCTCGAAGACTTCCTAAGTAACAGAACACAGTATGTTGTACTCGACGGCGTGTGTTCACTAGAGACAAGGGTATCATCAGGAGCGCTCCAGGGAAGTGTGATAGGACGGCTGCTATTTTCTTTATACGTAAATGATCTGGCAGGCAGGGTAAGCAACAGTCTGGGGCTGTCTGCTAATGATGCTGTGGTGAACGGGAAAGTGTCGTTGTTGATTGATTGTAGGAGGATACACAGTGACTTAGACAAAATTTTTCGTTCGTGCGATGAAATGCTGCTCGATCTAAATGAAAAAAAAAAAAGTAAGTTAATTCAGATCAGTAGGGAATACAAACACATAATGTTCGAGTATAGCATCAGTAGCGTACTGTTTGATGCAGTCACGTCGATTAAATATCTAGGCGTTACGTTAGAAAGCAGTATAAAATGGAATGATCATGTAAGTATTGTAGCAAGGATGATGGATGGTCGACTTCAGTTTATGGGGAGAGTTTTAAGAAAATGTGTTACATCTGTAAAGAAGTCCCATCAGCTTGGATGGAAGATAGACTTTGAAGCTGTTCAGAGGCGAGCTGCTAGGTTTGTTATCGGTAGGCTCGAACAACACGCAAGTATAACGGAGATGCTTGGGAAACTCAGATGGGAATCCTTGGAGACAGGGAACGTTCCTTTCGAGGAACTCTACTGAGAAAATTAAGAGAACCGACATTTTTAGTTGCCTGCAGTACTATCCTACTTCCATCAATGTGCATTTCGTGCAAGGATCATGAAGGTAAGATTAAAGAGACTAATTGTCGTCAGGAGTCATATAGACAGCTGATTGTCCCTCGCTCTGTTTGCGGATGGAAGGGGAAAGAAAATGACTAGTAGAGGTACATGGTACCCTCAGCCACGCACAATAAGCTGGCTTGCGGAATATGTGTGTGGATGTGGACAGAATATGTTGATAGGTACAGATAAATAATCATCAGTCATAAGTAAGTAGACCCTATACAGCCTTTCATTACATAAGAATTACTATACCTTGGCATGCCTTCCGCATGACTACCCAAGCAGCTAGTGTGTAAAACTCATCATCAAGTAATTCACAGTACTTATTCTGATGAATATACTGAATCAGCACGAAACAAGTTAAGAAGTGTATGCAAAGTCCCCCTAAAAGCTGGAGATGTTTGAGTAAACTGTCACATACGTGAGATATATACAGGAAATGAGATCTACGAAGAAGTTAGACCTAACGAAGAAGTAAGACTCATAACATGACGGTAACGTATTTTATGTTTTCTAATAATCAGCGAGTAGAGTGAACGTGAATACACCGATATTTGAATTATAATCTGGATCCTAATGTGATCGAGAATGAAAAATATAGAAATTACATAAAAATGACTCGAAATCAAATTGTGTTTCAAGATCATAAATTTGAAATGAAATTTGAACAAAGAAATTCAAGTAGATACTAAATATGAAATCACAGGAGGTTAATAGTTTAATGCATAAGGGGCAGTCTCTTCTGGAGATGTCGTGTGACTACAGGCAACGGATTTTAAAACATTATTATGGATGCTATCAGTTTACTAGATCGCCTTGGACTTCAAATAGGGATTTTCATCACGATATCACAGCCCAGCCAGAGTGTTTTGGGGCTGGTATTGGTCTTATAATGACTGGGGCAGGAATATAATGTGATTTTTAAACCGGATTAATGATCCGACAAAAGGCTAGGTTAGATTTTGCTAATTCAGACGGGCTTCATGATACTATAGTCCCTTGGTGCAAGAAATTTGTAATACCCGTAGTTTAGAAAAATCGAAAAGATCTGAAACTAGTATATAGATCCATGTTGGGAATAACCCACTTAGGAATACAAACACTATTTTAGATTTATAATCATTGATCAAAATGTTTGATAATTAGCTTAATCAATCTGTAAAAAAATCATCTGATTGTGTAACAGTAGAGCTACAGAAGTGTAACGATAAAATTTGGAATTTAGCACATATAATGCTATGGCAAAAGTAAGTTTGGGTGTATTCTAACATTGATTACAATATCTCTCTGTTTAATTAGTTTTTTGCGAAGTCAGAGTATGTTACTATAAAGTGTGTATGCTGGTCTTCCTAATAAGTGGTGTCAACATTCATAAATCGACTAATAATAATTGAGCTGATGAAATCAGTACATTGGACTGAAAGGACTGAATAATTAATTTATGTAATGTAAAGCCTAATTATAGCTCTGATTAATTCCAGAACATATTACGTAATTATCTTCTCTAAATATTCGAATAAAGAGTTAAAATATGTAAAATAAAATTAATTAATGATAGTGGTGCAGTAAGACCAAATGGTATGTTCCACTTTTCCCTGTTTTACTACGTGTTATAATATGTTCTTCTCCCATACTTTGCGTTGCTGAGTTCTTTCGTTATTTATCACAATTTATACCTCCTTTAAAGAATAAACGTCTCGCATTAAGTTTCCATGCGTACATGCACATGGACCCATGTTGCTACCGCATGTTTTTAAACCTCATTTACTATCGTTCCTTTCTGCCTTGGTCTCGCTCTATTCATAGGTTATGTAATTCTGCATTATTTGAAACATATCTTGCGTAGTGACCACATCGCTAAGATAGAGGAATCAGGTTTATGCAGAGGGTTACCGACGGTTTGTCTTACACGAACAGAATAGGAAAAGCGAAGTATGAAACTGGTGGCTTATATGGTACTCTTCACTACATATCGTTCTGTGCCTTAAATATCACAGCTGTGGATGTAGATGCAGATGTGTAGCAAGCCGAAAGCTATTACATCAACAGTACTGTGGCAGTAGCTGTGATGAGCACCAAGGCAACAGGCCTTATGTTCATTTGTTTTTCAGATAACCCGTACAAACTGTTTCATTATCTTGATATTTCCTGTGATTATAAAACAACTCGAATAAGATAACGATCATTCATTTCATTGCTCCTTTATTGCATTATATAGCAGTTTAAAATGAAGCATATTTGTTTTGGAAATATCTTTCCTGTGAACTTTCAAAGCAACATTTTCTTCTAATTGGGCATATTTTTATTGTGCTATACCTGACAAAGGAACTGGAGCACCCAGAATGTGAGGAGGAATCTAAATGAAACTTCATAGGTTGAGAGAAAATGTAACTTTGTTTCCGTGATTATGAAAGAGAATAAGATTAATAAAGAATTTGACAGTATTAGCCAACTTCCTAGTATGACGCGGTATCCCCTGTGGCCTGGATTCATATACCGATTCGCTTGGGAACGATCTCACAACGCTGTTGTGTCCTCTCCTGAGACAGCTAGACCTAGACAGCTGGCCCACAACTGAATTTTTTTTTTCTTTTTTTTTTGGTCATCAGTCTACTGACTGGTTTGATGCGGCCCGCCACGAATTCTTTTCCTGTGCTAACCTCTTCATCTCAGAGTAGCATTTGCAACCTACGTCCTCAATTATTTGCTTGACGTATTCCAATCTCTGTCTTCCTCTACAATTTTTGCCCTCTGCAGCTCCCTCTAGTACAATGGAAGTCATTCCCTCATGTCTTAGCAGATGTCCTATCATCCTGTCCCATCTCCTTATCAGTATTTTCCACATATTCCTTTTCTCTCCGATTCTGCATGGAACCTCCTCATTCCTTACCTTATCAGTCCACCTAATTTTCAACATTCATCCGTAGCACCACATCTCAAAAGCTGCGATTCTCTTCTGTTCCGGTATTCCCACAGTCCATGTTTCACTACCATACAATGCTGTACTCCAGACGTACATCCTCAGAAATTTCTTCCTCAAATTAAGGTCGGTATTTGATATTAGTAGATTTCTCTTGGCCAGAAATGCCTTTTTTTGCCATAGCGAGTCTGCTTTTGATGTCCTCCTTGCTTCGTCCGTCATTAATTATTTTACTGCCTAGGTAGCAGAATTCCTTAACTTCATTGATTTCGTGACCATCAATCCAGATGTTAAGTTTCTCGCTGTTCTCATTTCTACTACTTCTCATTACCTTCGTCTTTCTCCGATTTACTCTCAAACCATACTGTGTACTCATTAGACTGTTCATTCCGTTCAGCAGATCATTTAATTCTTCTTCACTATCACTCAGGATAGCAATTTCATCAGCGAATCGTGTCACTGATATCCTTTCACCTTGTATTTTAATTCCACTCCTGAACCTTTCTTCTATTTCCATCATTGCTTCCTCGATGTACAGATTGAAGAGTAGGGGCAAAAGGGTACAGCCTTGTCTTACTCCCTTCTTAATACGAGCACTTCGTTCTTGATCGTTCACTCTTATTATTCCCTCTTGGTTGTTGTACATATTGTATATGACCCGTCTCTCTCTATAGCTTATCCCTACTTTTTTCAGAATCTAGAACAGCTTGCACCATTTTATACTGTCGAACCCTTTTTCCAGGTCGACAAATCCTATGAACGTGTCTTGATATTTCTTTAGCCTTGCTTCCATTATTAGCCGTAACGTCAGAATTGCCTCTCTCGTGCCTTTACTTTTCCTAAAGCCAAACTGATCGTCACCTAGGGCATTCTCAGTTTTCTTCTCCATTCTTCTGTATATTATTCTTGTAAGCAGCTTCGATGCATGAGCTGTTAAGCTGATTGTGCGATAATTCTCGCACTTGTCAGCTCTTGCCGTCTTCGGAATTGTGTGGATGATGCTTTTCCGAAAGTCAGATGGTATGTCGCCAGACTCATATATTCTACACATCAAGGTGAATAGTCGTTTTGTTGCCACTTCCCCTAATGATTTTAGAAATTCTGATGGAATGTTATCTATCCCTTCTGCCTTATTTGACCGTAAGTCCTCCAAAACTCTTTGAAATTCCGATTCTAATACTGGATCCCCTATCTCTTCTAAATTGACTCCTGTTTCTTCTTCTATCACATCAGACAAATCTTCACCCTCATAGAGGCTTTCAATGTATTCTTTCCACCTATCTGCTCTCTCCTCTGCATTTAACAGTGGCATTTCCGTTGCACTCTTATGTTACCACCGTTGCTTTTAACATCACCAAAGGTTGTTTTGACTTTCCTGTATGCTGAGTCTGTCCTTCCGACAATCATATCCTTTTCGATGTCTTCACATTTTTCCTGCAGCCATTTCGTCTTAGCTTCCCTGCACTTCCTATTTTTTTCATTCCTCAGCGACTTGTATTTCTGTATTCCTGATTTTCCCGGAACATGTTTGTACTTCCTTCTTTCATCAATCAACTGCAGTATTTCTCCTGTTACCCATGGTTTCTTTGCAGCTACCTACTTTGTACCTATGTTTTCCTTCCCAACTTCCGTGATGGCCCTTTTTAGAGATATGCATTCCTCTTCAAATGTGCTGCCTACTGCGCTATTCCTTATTGCTGTATCTATAGAGTTAGAGAACTTCAAACGTATCTCGTCATTCCTTAGAACTACCGTATCCCATTTCTTTGCGTATTGATTCTTCCTGACTAATGTCTAGAACTTCAGCCTACTCTTCATCACTACTATATTGTGATCTGAGTCTATATCTGCTCCTGGGTACGCTTTACAATCCGGTATCTGATTTCGGAATCTCTATCTGACCAAGATGTAATCTAATTGAAATCTTCCCGTATCTCTCGGCCTTTTCCAAGTAAACCTCCTCCTCTTGTGATTCTTGAACAGGGTATTCGCTATTTCTAACGGAAACTTGTTACAGAAATCAATTAGTCTTTTTCCTCTTTCATTCCTTCTTTTTCAAGCCCATATTTTCCTGTAACCTTTTCTTCTACTCCTTCCCCTACAACTGCATTCCAGTCGCCCATGACTATTAGATTTTCGTCCCCCTTTACATATTGCATTACCCTTTCAATATCCTCATACACTTTCTCTATCTGTTCATCTTCAGCTTGCGACGTCGGCATGTATACCTGAACTATCGTTGTCGGTGTTGGTCTGCTGTCGATTCTGATTAGAACAACCCGGTCACTGAACTGTTCACAGTAACACACCCTCTGCCCTATTTTCCTATTCATAACGAATCCTACACCTGTTATAGCATTTTCTGCTGCAGTTGATATTACCCGATACTCATCTGACCAGAAATCCTTGTCTTCCTTCCACTTCACTTCACTGGCCCCTACTATATCTAGATTGAGCCTTTGCATTTCCCTTTTCAGATATCCTAGTTTCCCTACCGCGTTCAAGCTTCTGACATTCCACGCCCCGACTCGTGGAACATTATCCTTTCGTTGATTATTCAATCTTTTTCTCATGGTAACCTCCCCCTTGGCAGCCCCCTCCCGGAGATCCGAATGGGGGACTATTCCGGAATCTTTTGCCAATGGAAAGATCATCATGACACTTCTTCAACTACAGGCCACATGTCCTGTGGATACACGTTACGTGTCTTTAATGCAGTGGTTTCCATTGACTTCTGCATCCTCATGTCGTTGATCATTGCTCATTCTTCCGCCTTTTGGGGCAGTTTCCCACCCCTAGGACAAGAGAGTGCCCTGATCCTCTATCCGCTCCTCCGCCCTCTTTGACAAGGCCGTTGGCAGAATGAGGCTGACTTCTTATGCCGGAAGTCTTCGGCAGCCAATGTTGATTATTTATCAAAATTTACACAGTGGCGGGGATCGAACCCAGGACCGAAGACGTTTTAATTATAAATAAAAGACGCTACCCCTAGACTACACGCTATACAACTAAAGAACTTGATCTCAAATATCAAGGAAACAGGCCCTAGGACTATGTCCAAGCTGGTCTAACAGCTGTCCATTGAAGACAGCTCTGGGGATCTTAACACTTTGAGGATGATTCGTAGAGACAGGTGTAACGTGTGGACGAGCATTGTCTTGTTGAAAAATGGCACCAAAATAGTCTCACATGAGAGAAAATGCATGAGGACGGAGGAGGTCCGTGATGTACCGTAGTGTCATCTTAGTTCCCTCTGTACCTTCCAGCCATGAGTTCCAGTTGTACCCAAATACTCCACACACAATGACGCTAGGAGTGCCTCTTCTAACCATTGGCATAATGGGCCCTCTCTACAAGTTACCAGCATACTCGCCAACAATATTCATCTGGGGTAGCGCCGAACTGCGATTCCTCGCTGAACACATTATGACGCCCTTCACCAGCAGGCTATGCTTCACGGGCATGACACCCTATGTGCTGTTAGGGCCTATGTGGGTGACTAATACCATATTCCAGCTGCTTCTAGTCTCTAATGACACCCAAAGTTGCTGGCAGTCGAGTACTTGTTGAAGGATGGAAGGTGAAGATTTTAAGGCTTTACGATGTCCTTGGTACACATTACGACGATCTATCCTTGTGGTGAACGAACATGGTCGATCGAATCTCAAGGAACAGTATGACTGTCTTCACATTTCATACAGTCTAGCTCTGGGACACTGTTGCATATGAATGCCGTACAAATCTCGGTACATCACGTTTTCCCGACCGATCGGAGACCCAGAATGAAGCCACTTTCCAAGTCTCAGCGTGTGCTCATAATGCTGTATCGCACGAGTTTGTGGCATCTCCATATACTTCACACTGGTCTCTTAACACCTGACACTGTTCACGCGCCTTATGCACTCTACTGGTGATAACACTATACATGAAGAACGCTAATGCATTCTGGTGGCCAATCTGTCTGTCAGAGACATATGCGTCTTTAATCAGTTACATAGACATAGAAGGTATATCCCTCTCGGAAGTTACATTGTCAACCCATCTATACATATGGGTACTTCACTTTTCTGTCACGTCGTGAGAAATGGGTCAATCACATTCGTTTCGTAAATATCATGCATATAGCACATCTAAATGTCCTTACGATGCTGAGTTCACGACCTGCACGAATCATTCAAGCGAATAATGAGCCTCTAGAGGACTGACGAGCCAAATTATTTTGCTTCTGGAAGACCTATCAGTGACAGAGATAGAATTTCAAAAGTTTCTTCAGGCAACCAGGGTTATTAAATGGTAGGTACGGCTGGCCAACTAAATGTGATGGAACAAAAAAGCAAAGAGAGGAGGTCAATTGCCAGTGTCAAAGATAAGAGCTAGCTCTGGACGCCACAGGGCTGCAGTTGGTCTTACCGTTCTTAAGGGGTCCTCTTCCCTCCACTTGCCCCAGAAAAGAACTGTTCGGCGGAGTGCTTTCTGGGGCTTTACTGTAACATTCTAAGTACACTGAAGAGCCAAAAATGTGGTGCACCTACCTAATATCGTGTAACGACCACACGTACACGCAGAAGTCGGCCGCCACGATGTAGCATTGACTCGAATAATTTCTGAATTGGTGATGGAGGGAACTGACGCCATGAATCCTGCGGGACTGTCCACAAATCCGTAAGAGTGCAAGGGGGTTGAGATCTATTCTGAACAGCTCGTTGCAAGGAATCCCAGATATGCTCACAAATGTTCAATTCTGGGCAGTTTGGTGGACAGAGGAAGTGTTTAGCCTCATAAGAGTCTTCCTGCAGCAGCCATCCTGTAGCAATTTTGTACGTGTTTGTTGTCCTGCTGTAGTTGCCCACGTCCGTCAGAATGCACAATTGACATGAATGTATGCAGGTGATCAGACAGAATGCTTACGCATGTGTCACCTGTCAGAGTCGTATCTAAATGTTTGAGGGGTCCCATATCACTCCAATGGCACACGCCCCAGAAGATCACCGAGCCTCCACCAACTGGAATAGTCCCCTACTAACATGCAGGGTCCATGGATTCTTGAGGTTGTCCATCCTCTCGTTACCATTTGGAATGAGACTCGTCCAACAATGCAACATGTTTCCAGTCATCAACAGTTCAATGTCGGTTTTATCGGGCCTAGGCGTGGCGTACACGAGTGCGCCTTCGGCTCCGAACCAAACTAGGAATGGTAGAACGATGGGTTCGATGACGGTTTGGATGTACCATGCACTATTCAGTGTCCCCTCGACGATCACCAGAGGCGTACGGCCAGTGTAGGAGATCGCTCCCCACACCATGATGCCGGGTGTAGGCCCTGTGTGCCTCGGTCGTATGCAGTCCTGATTGTGGCGCTCACCTGCAAGGCGCCAAACACGCATACGACCATCATTGGCACCAAGGCAGAACCGACTCTCATCGCTGAAGACGACACGTCTCCATTCGTCCCTCCATTCACGCCTGTCGCGACACCACTGGAGGCGGGCTGCACGGTGTTGGGGCGTGAGCAGAAGACGGCCTAACGTTGTGCGGGACCGTAGCCCAGCTTCATGGAGACGGTTGCGAGTGGTCCTCGCCGATACCCCAGGAGCAACAGTGTCCCTAATTTGCTGGGAAGTGGCGGTGTGGTCCTCTACGGCACTGCGTAGGATCCTACGGTCTTGGCGTGCATCCGTGCGTCGCTGCGGTCCGGTCCCAGGTCGACGGACACGTGCACCTTCCGCCGACCACTGGCGACAACATCGATGTACTGTGGAGACCTCACGCCCCACGTGTTGAGCAATTCGGCGGTACGTCCACCCGGCCTTCCGCATGCCCACTATACGCCCTCCCTCAAAGTCCGTCTACTGCACATACGGTTCACGTCCACGCTGTCGCGGCATGCTACCAGTGTTAAAGATTGCGATGGAGCTCCGCATGCCACCGCAAACTGGCTGACACTGACGGCGGCGGTGCACAAATGCTGCGCAGCTAGCGCCATTCGACGGCCAACACCGCGGTTCCTGGTGTGTCCGCTGCACCGTGCGTGAGATCATTGCTTGTACAGCCCTCTCGCAGTGTCCGGAGCTAGTATGGTGGGTCTGACACACCGGTGTCAATGTGTTCTTTTTTCCATTTCCATGAGTGTATTTCAAATGCTTCTAAGCACTTTGGGACTTAACATGTGAGGTAATCAGTCCCCTAGACTTAGAACTACTTAAACCTAATTAACCTAAGGATATCACACACATCCATGCCCGAGGCAGGATTCTAACCTGCGACGGCAGCAACAGCGCGGTTCGAGACTGAAGCGCCTAGAACCGCTCAGCCACGGAGGCCGGCTCATCCATTCATGTCCAGTGTGCATTCCAACAGTTCTGGGATATTCCAACAGGACATTGCGATACCCCGCACATCAAGAATTCTTACAGAGTGGCTCCTGTTATAGTTTACTGAGTTTATACATTTGCCAAACTCCAGGCTCGAACGTTATTAAGCATATCAGCGATGGCTTGCAACGCGCTGTTTAGAAGAGATCTCTATCCCATCGTACTGTTACGGATTTATGGACAAGCACAGAAGGATTCATGATGCCAGTTCCCTCCTGCAGTACTTCAGACATTACTCTAGTCCATGCCACGCGGGTTGTTGCACTTCGCCGTGCTCGCGGGGCTCCTACACGATGTTATGCAGGTGTTCCAGTTCCTTTAGCTTTTCAGTTGTGTTCTAATGTATGTGAATTCCCTAAAGACCAAACTGCATAGGTAATTGGTCTTTAGACTTACACCCTACTTAAACTAACCTATGCTAAGAACAACACACGCACCCGTGACCGAGGGAGGACTCGAACCACCGGTGGGAGTGGCCGCGAACTTCAGTGCGTATGTAACTTTTTTACCTAACTTCCTTCTTCCAATCCATATACAGGGTGCTACAAAAAGGTACATCTAAACTTTCAGGAAACAGTCCTAACACACAAGGAAAGAAAATATGTTATGTAGACATGTGTCCGGAAACGCTTACTTTCCAAGTTAGAGCTCATTTTATTACTTCTCTTCAAATCACATTAATCATGGAATGGAAACACACAACAATAGAACGTACCAGCGTGACTTCAAACACTTTGTTACTGGAAATGTTCAAAATGTCCTCCGTTAGCGAGGATACATGCATCCACACTCCGTCGCATTGAATCCCTGATGCTCTGATGCAACCCTGGAGAATGGCGTATTGTATCACAGACGTTGACAATACGAGCACGAAGAGTCTCTACATTTGGTACCGGGGCTGCATAGACAAGAGCTTTCAAATGCCCCCATAAATGAAAGTCAAGATGGTTGAGGTCAGGACAGCGTGGAGGTCGTGGAATTGGTCCGCCTCTACCAATCCATCGGTCACCGAATCTGTTGTTGAGAAGCGTACGAACACTTCGACTGAAATGTGCAGGAGCTCCATCGTGCATGAACCACATGTTGTGTCGTACTTGTAAGGGCACATGTTCTAGAAGCACAGGTAGAGTATCCGGTATGAATTCATGATAGCGTGCTCTATTGAGCGTAGGTGGAGGAACATGGGGCCCAATCAACACGTCACCAACAATGCCTGCCCAAACGTTCACAGAAAATCTGTGTTGATGACGTGATTGTACAATTGCGTGCGGATTCTCGTCAGCCCACACATGTTGACTGGGAAAATTTACAATTTGATCACGTTGGAATGAAGCCTCATCCGTAAAGAGAACATTTGCACTGAAATGAGGATTGACACATTGTCGGATGAACCATTCGCAGAAGTGTATCCGTGGAGGCCAATCAGCTGGACACGCTCTACATCGTACGGAAACTGGTTTCCCAGTAGCAATCTCCATACAGTGACGTGGTCAACGTTACCTTGTACAGCAGCAACTTCTCTGACGCTGACATTAGGGTTATCGTCAACTGCACGAAGAATTACTTCGTCCATTGCAGGTGTCCTCGTCGTTCTAGGCCTTCCCCAGTCGCGAGTCATAGGATGGAATGTTCCGTGCTCCCTAAGACGAATTGCTTCGAACGTCTTCCTGTCGGGAGACCTTCGTACTGGAAATCTGTCTCGATACAAACGTACCGCGCCACGGCTATTGCCCCGTGATAATCCATACATCAAATGGGCATCTGCCAAATCTGCATTTATAAACGTTGCACTGACTGTAAAACCACGTTCGTGTGGAACACTAACCTGCTGATGCTACGTACTGATGTGTTTGATGCTAGTACTGTAGAGCAATGAGTCGCATGTCAACACAAGCACCCAAGTCAACATTACTTTCCTTGAATTGGGCCACATAACATATTTTCTTTATTTGTGTGTGAGGAATGTTTCCTGAAAGTTTGACCGTACCTTTTTGTAACACCCTGTAGTATACTACACCAGTCCCTTACACAGGTACGTTCGTCACCAAAAATCACAATAACAGAGAGGCAGCTAATTACGCATTGGAAGGCTCGAAGTCACTCCAAGATTAGACTTGCTGTCATCGGTGCAGCCTCCTTATAAGCTGACCCGGTGATGGCGCAACTTATACGTGGAGCAGAGGGATGTGTCTGCGGGACAGCTGGAGATTGGTACGGCGTTAACGTGTATTACGGGCAACTTCTGGACGTAGAATGCCTGGCGTGCTGTCGGCAGTGCCATAGTATAACACATCACACTAGCAGACAATAAATAGTTGGCAACGCAATCATGCAAATTAGTTCTGACCTGTTCACGTTGAAATATGAGCAAAACGGGACCGTCCTTCCCGAATACACGGCGTACTTCACCGGAAAAAGTTATTTCGGGAGGCGTCACCGCTGCTGAGCACTGTATTTGGAGACGGTCCTGGCAGCGGGCTGCCAGACTGCAGGCGCTGCGATGTCGCAGCCAATCTGGGAAGATGGCCAGGTCGGCGCCGCCTCCCCCTGCCCCTGCCCTCCCCGCGTATCTCGCGGCAGATTTACGAGCCGAGGGCCGCGGCGTCCCCTGATATTAAAAGGCCGGCCTGCCCGCCTCCCCGGCGACATAATTTTACGGAGACAGGACCTGACGTCGCTGCAGACGCTCTAAGGCACCCTCCGACCGAGCCGAGAACATCATCCCTCACATTATTCCCGTGTTCTCGTGGTTACCAGTGCATGAGAGGTTGTAAGGTTAACTGCAGTAATTTCTCCAAAGCTGTGGGCGACGAACAAAAATAAGTAGTAAACATGAAAGTATGGAGAGTGTTAGACAGCTACGAGCTTCGCCTACAGGAAGGAATTCTGATTGTTACACATCGCCTGTAGATACTTCATCTGTAAACTGTATAAGCTCATTGTTTATTTTCATCCTCTCTGCTACAGCCATCTTGCATTCTCTTCTTTTTGTTGGTCGAATGTTTAAGCCAAGCAAAAAGAAGACTCCGGTGAAATTACGAGAGGGATTTATGTCCTAATTTTCATAGCCAAACGAATAGTAGGAAGCAGACAAATGGGGTAGCAAATTGGCCAGAATAAGGTCTAGAATTAAACGCTTAAAAGTTAGCGGGGTAATAAAGAATAATTTAGTTAGTCATGTGGGGGAAAGTTTTCTGTGGACAAAAATTTTTACGCAAACCAAAATGTTTGGCCATTTTCTTATAAAATTGTTCATTCTCTTGTTTTAATCTTTCTTCTTTTCACCTTTCATCCACTCTTTCCTTGTCTTTGCTCGTCCTCCTTCTCCTCCTTTCCTTTCTTCTTGCTTTCCCTCATTAGCTGTCCCCCATCATTCTCTTCCCCTTTCTTGTGACTCATCTCCCTCTTCTACTTCCTTTCTTCTTTTTCAGTCTAGGATTTCCCTCATTGTCTAATTTGTTCGTAACAGCATTTGCGTGAAAGTGTGCTCCAGTTGGATTGCTTGCCTGTCGTCAATCTCTCTCCCGACGATCATTTATCTACCAGTTTAAAAAACCAAGAGCATACCACAAATAACTCAATCGTGCCTTTACTTTATTCTTGTGCTCTTATGAACCGAACGAAGTCATAAAAATGACCTTCAATTGACTACTTGCTGCGTGTCCTTACTGTCTTATAATTAATAGATTTGTATCTTACATGGCGATATCCGAAACTGGGAGAAACTAAACTACATAAAAAAGCACTAGTGTCATATCTCAATGAGTAAACAGAAACTTTTTGCACAGCACAGGAGCAAGTAGAGAAGCTCTTGCTCAAGTTTAAAGGAATTGGTGTGCATGCATTGGGTAGATATATACCCAGTAAAAGAGTTCACAATCTGGTGTATGTGTGTGTGTGGGTGTGGCGGGGGGGAAGGACCCCCTCCATGGTACAGTCTCTTTAAAGAAACTCTTAAAAAAACAGACTTCTGCATAATGGGGCTATACTTCTGCATAATCGGGCTATACATTGAGAGATGATGAATGAAACACAATGAGTGAAGCTCTCAGTAATTACAGTAGCAGAACGTTGTCAAATAATCTTTCACAAAACAAATACTTCTGGTCGTATGTAAAGGCTATTAGTATCGCCAAAGTTAACATGCTGGTTTATTCCTTCAAATGTTTCTTTACAAACGAAAACTCAGGAGTACTGCCCCAGTTTAACTCTCATACCTCTGAAAGGACGAGGGAAATAGATATTAGTGTCAGCGGCGTTGAGAAACAGCTTTATTAGTCATAATTCAAAAGCTCCAGAGTCCAATGGAATCCCTCTCACACTCTTTATTGAATTTATGGCGGAGTTAGCCATTCTCTCTATTATGCTCTACGGTAGATCCTTCGTACGAAAACAACTGTGCCCACTAGTTGGAAGAATGTATAGGACAACCATCCATAAGGACAGCCCAATTTACCAACAAAAAAATCGTGCAATCTCCCTGACATCGCTGCCGCGCGGGGTAGCCGTGCGGTCTAAGGCTTCTTGCCTCGGTTCGCTCGGTTCCCCCGTCGGAGATTCGAGTCCTCCATCTGGCATGGGTGTGTGTATAGTCCTTAGTGTAAGTTAGTATAAATTAGATTAAGTAGTGTTTAAGCCTAGGAACCGATGACGTTAGCAGTTGGTGCCATAAAAACTTGCCACAAATTTACAATTTCCTGACATCGACTTGTTGTAGAACCTTAGGTGCATATTCTGAGCTCAAACATAATGAGGTATCTTAAACAGAGTGACCTAGTCCATGTCCACTAGCATGGACTCCGAAAACATCGATCATGTGAATTCCACCTCGCACTTTTTTCACATAACTCACGGGCAGCGTATGATCAACGGAGTCAGGAAGATGCTTATTTCAGAAAAGTGCTTGACCCAGTATCGCATCTACACCTATTATCAAAAGTATTATCTGGTGGGGTATCAAGTGAAACTCGTGACTGGACTGAGAATTTTTTGGTTGGAAGGACACAGCATGTTATCTTGGATGGAGAGCCATCGACGGATGTAGAAAGCCTCGGATGTAGCCCAGGGAGACGCGTGCAGACCCTTGCTCTTCGTGTTTTACATTAACGACTTTATCGAATATTAACGGTTACCTCAGGCTTTTCACAATTATCTATAATGAAGTATTACCTCAAAAAAACACCATAAATATTCATTCAGATCTCGGTAACATATCAAAGTGATGCACAGATTGGCAATTTCAATAAGCTGTTAGAATAAGTCAACTCATGGAAACAGCTCTTAGTACAAATATGAAATAGAATGATCACATAGACGCAGTCGTTGGTAAAGTAAGTGGCAGACTTCGGTTAATAGTCAGAATACCAGGGAAATGCGGGCAGTCTACGAAGAAGATTGCTTACAAATCACTCCTGCGAGCCATCCTACAATATTGCTCAAATGTGCGCAACTCATATCAGATAATACTAACAAGGAATATTGACCGTAGACAACATTACGTTTGAAGCACAGATTCTGAAGAGAGTGGACTGTCTGAATTTCGGAGACTTAAGGTGTCCCGAGAGAGCCTACTTAGATGCGGCTTTATAAAAGGTCTCTGGGAACCCCTTCCCTATCGCTCTCGTAGAGATCACGCGCACTCCAGCAGATTAATTACAGCACCCATTCAGGCTGTTAAACAGTTATTCTTGCTGCGCTCCATACGTGAACGGAACATGAAAAAAACCATAACAACTAGTATAATGGGACATACCCTTTGGTATGCTCTTCACATTGGTTCGCAGACTATACACGGTTGAGTCAAAACATTATGATTCCTTCCCACCGCGACATTGGATGCCGCCTGGTGACGTTGCGGCCACGTGAAGCGGTAACATCAGTATGTAAGCAAAGCAGACACGGAAGGGGGATCACCTTTGCGAAAATATGGGACGAAAATGTGGGAATCGATTGAGATAAGCGACAAAGGGCAGATTAATATAATGCAGAGCATGTGAACGAGTATCTCGAAAACGGTGAAGCTGGTCGAATGTTCACGTGCTACTGTCGTGAACATCTACGGAAAGTGACACAAGTACAGTGTAACTACGACTAGGCGCTAATGAGTTGGACGTATACGAATCTTCACAGAATGTGAGGTTCGGAGACTTCTTCGCTCTGCAAGATAGGGTAGACGGCGATCTACGACATCTCTGCCGAAAGAGCGCCATTCTGGTGCTCGTACAAGTGCTTCGGAGCAACCCGTTCATCGCACATTGTTGAACATGTAGCTCCACAGCAGACCAATCCGACGTGTTTACACTTTGACTCAACGACATCGACAATTCCGAATGCAGAGGACACGGGACAGAGAGTTTTTGACCGTCGATCAATGGAAATATGTCGGATTTTCGGATGAATCACATTTTTGCTACACCGGGTCGACGGTAGTCTTCACAAACGCCGTCATCGAGGTAAACAGCGGCTCGAAAAGTGCAGCGCGCCACAGACACAGGCTGGTGGGAGCAGTATTATGCTGTAGGAGACATTCTTCTGGGCTTGTATGGGACCTGCCGTAGTAATCGAAAATACGCTGACAGCTGCGAACCACCTACCGCTTTTCATGCTGGGTATATTTCCCGACGCCGATATCTCCTGTCAGCAGTATAGCTGTGTCTCGCAGTCAGGTCCATGCTACAGTGTGGAACTTCTGAATTAAATTTCTTTCTTTACTTAAACTAAAATAACTGAGACGGGGTGAAACTTATAAATTTAATTCTGAAACTGCTGAGTGAAACTGAACGTACTGAGTCTACTTTCTCTATACTAATTCTTATCGTTTTAATACTGACTCACAATATTATAGCGCAACGCAATATGACTGCTCAAAAAATGGTAACCTGACTTCAAATAATTAACACAAAAGAATGGCCCTGAATAAGAAGAAATTCTAACAATAACCTATGCATTTCATAAGCCACTTACCTCACAGAAATTCATTACACCAACTACAGCAATGCAGCAGACACCAATAAATCCAGTTAAATAAAAGATTCTAATTACTGTAAGCTCTAACTACTCACAGGCGTGCGGTTAGCAAAGGAAAGATTTTGTTGCAGAGCAAACAATGTACTTAGCTGATTTTACCTTAATCAAGTATGTGACAACCAGTTCAATCATCAGTAATAAACCTCCACGACCGACACACATTCAGACCGTTCGCTCGCGCTAATACTGGAAACCTCCAACACCGCTAATTTTTAACCTCTAACCTCCATCACTGCTGACTACTCACTCCCAAATTCCATCACTGCTGACTGTTCACCTCCAAGCGAGTCCAACCAGCCACAGTCTCTTACAGAGTGCACACAGCACTGTCAGAGCTATTAATGGGAAGCGCTACACAGTGACCTCACGTAATGTCCTGGAGGACCAAATTCTCCTAATGTAAATCCTGTGGAGCCCCTCACCTCGTATGCAAATCAGCGGTCCGTTATTTACGCACATTACATAACATGTGGGTGAACATTTATTCCACATACCCTCACAGGCCTACTTACAAAGTATCGGATCCATGAATCGGAGTATCACTGACGCATTTTGTTTCTTAAGCTGGTGGTCATAATGTTTTGGCTCGTCAGTATAGACGTACATATAGATGACAGGAGGTGAATTATAAGATTTGCTAATGACACTGCTATTCTCAGCTAAGAGGAGGAAGAACTATTACATATGTTGAATGGAATGTCAAATGAACACAGAATATCAGTTGAGAGAAAACTGGAGAAGGACTAAAGTAATAAAATGAAGCAGAAAGGATAACAGTGAGGAACTTAGAATGTGACCACAATGCAGACGAAGTCAAGCAGTTTTCTTACCTTGGAAGCAAAATAACCCATGACGGACGGGCAAGAAGGACATCAAAAGCTCACGACCACAGACCAAAAGTCTTTCCTGCGCAAGAGAAGCATACTGGTATCGAACATAGACCATAATCTGAGGAAAATATTTCAGTGACTGTAGGTTTGGAAAGAAGAATTTTACGGTAGTAAATCATGGTAACAGGAACAAGGGTGTAACTCTACAGAAGAATGTTGAAAATTATGTGGATTTATACGGAACGGAATGAAGAGGTTCTCCGCAGGATTGGCGAAGAATGGATCAATGGAGAACACTGGCAAGAAGAAGGAACAGGACGATAGCACATGCCTTAGGGCATCAGGGAACAACTTCCATGTTAATAGAGGGAGCTATAGAGGATAAAAACTGCAGAGGTAGAGACTGGAATGGCTGCAATAAATACTGAGATTGTAGGGTGTCTCACCTCCTTGCGATAGAGGACAGAGAGACTGCTAATCCAACAAATCAGTTGGAAACAATGAGTAGTGAGTAGTAGCTTACACTAGCTGAGAATTCTTACAGGTAATCGGTCTGGCGTCTGCATTACCTGCGATTAGTTCTAAGCGGACGTTCCGCATTAAATCGCTTCGTCCGTATATTCCGAGATTTTAAGGGAACTGTTCCCAGTGGTTGTTCTGGAAGTGTGTAATCATACAGTTATGGTTCCTTGGCCTATCCGCGAGCAATAAGTTTCATTCGTACACAAGAAAGTTTGATTCAGTTATCAATCTCTGCATGAAGCGTGGATCACGTGGATGGTTTCTTGCATTTCGTTACACTTTTTATAGTGTGTTAGATATTATCTGCGAAGGTATTGCACAAGACTGTTGTCCAAGCTGCTTAGGTATGTAACTAATTAATATTCTGCCTTGTCTTTTTTAGTGTGCCGCTGAGTATCAGTACAGCCTGTTTGGAAAATTCCGTTACAGATTTCTATGACTTGTAGAGGGGAGTGAGAACATAATATTTTGAGGAGGAAGGCATATCCGGAAACGTTATCCGACGACGTTGCAGAGCACCTAAGTTACGGACGCCACGCCTGTAAATGTGAGTATACAAGTATTCAGTGTGATTCCGTGATGATAGTACAGATATTCTAGATTGATGGAGAAGGATAAATATGCCGGCCGGTGTGGCCGAGCGGTTCTAGGAGCTACAGTCTGGAACCGCGCGACCGCTACGGTCGCAGGTTCGAATCCTGCCTCGGGCATGGATGTGTGTGGTGTCCTTAGGTTAGTTAGGTTTAAGTAGTTCTAAGCTCTAGGGGACTGATGACCTCAGAAGTTTAGTCCCATAGTGCTCAGAGCCATTTGAACCGTTTGAAGGATAAATATAACAAGAAACTTTAGTGAAAACTTTTCTATGGTGACAGTAATTTTGCAATGATTTCATGTGAATGTTATGATGAGTAATCACTTATCGAAACTGGCTTCAGCAGTAAATCGTCGTGCAACACAGCTCGTGTTTAATCACTATAACAGTTCCAGCCGTGATATTTTGCGTTTGCTTTTTATCGGCTTAACTGTAATCATTAATTAGTGGACATAGGGGTCATCCCGTTTTAATCGAATGTTCGTATAGAAATGACGAATAAAGCCAATCCACTTTAAACATGGAACCATCAAGTAAATCACTGCGATTTATTGGAACAAACATCCGGAATATTCGAAAGCGATGACACGTGTCCTCGGTGTCCTCGCTAATCAAATAAATAAAGGAACATTACCACATATAGCACGCAATCAAATTGTGCATAGTTTTTGTTGCATCGTTGCTGGGAAACTGCTCACAACACATCCCAAAGGTCAAAGATGAAATAGCTTTTATGCGACAAATTTACTACAATCCCGCTTGCAAGCTATATCATGTCTACTTGCTTTTTCACTCGCATCAGTGTAATTGATACGAGCACAACGATGACTCTGATATTACACAAATGTAACCAATACGGGTCACAGGACAATGAAATCATTATCCGTTGCTAATTTTTGCCTGCCAATATTCATTCTTCATCCACACTCAGAAACATTTTCCGAGAGACTCACAGCTCTATTATTTCACGTATACACTGATATTTTTTATCTTTTTTAATTTTTTTATTTTTAAGTAGGAAATTCCGTTATACGGAGTGAATTCCGTAGAATATCCTTTCCCTCCGGTATACTTTTTTATGATTTTAAATTTATGTGCAAAGAAAATACACACCACACCGGCAGCAAGAAAAGAAAATGCCTAGTTATAAAATTAGAAAGAAAGTATTCAATCTCTCACTCTTTTCTTGCGCATTAAATGATTCTGGGAGAGATTATTTCTTTACTCATGCGAGTTTGATTTCATTCTCACAGAATAGTACGCTGGAGGTCGAGTTGTCGTCGTTGGAAGGCAGCGAGCTCGGTGATGTAGAACCGTGTTATTGATAAATAACAATCAGATTTTCCTAAAAACATTGGCTGCGGTTTCTACTCACAAATATTAAAGTTGGGAAAAATGATAGCGGGTTTATGGCGGGGCGATCGTTGCCTCCCCGAACAGGCCAAGAATTTAACAAAATAAACTTCAGTAAAGAGGGAATGTAGGGTTTCGTAGTATGTCACTAAATAAAGAGGAAATAGTCCAAAAACATTGTCGCAAAGCACAAAATGCAAGTTACAACTGTGATATAAGTTTACTTACCGAGACTCGAAGAAGAAGAAGCAAGTTCATTTTTATTATTTAACCAAAAAGGATCAAAGAATGCTCTATCACATGTATTTAAGATATAAAGATGAAATTGAGCTTATACTTTTGATAATGTCTTGCTGCAGTTCAGACTTCACCGACAAAGTCTCGGTAGTGGTTCAAGGTCATTTTTTGAATATTTCACTGTAAGGAAGACGTTGTCATCAGCGGCTCGTTACAGAGTAATATAGATATTGTGATTTAGTAGGTTCGTAGCGCCAACTGACTTCATTTCTATGAAAATATCCTAGCCACACATTGAAAGCTTATCATATGTAGTCGCCCAAACGTAAAATACAAAACACAAAGTGGCTCAAAGAACCATCAGACGTACGGGTATGCTGTGAAGTGGTTGCCGTCGCTTCGGGATGAGAGCAGGATAAAATCGTTGGTTGATATTGGGACAATATTTAGCACTAAACTTGTTCGTACTGCTGCATATCAGTGTTGACGTACATCTGACGCCGTCAGAGATAGAAGCATAGGCCAGAACCTTGCAACACTAAATGCAACCTTGGGGGCCATAAGCCTTGGCGCACGGACCTTGCAGTCGAACGTTAAGCGTGCCGAGTTTCTGACGTCATAGCACAGAAAAATCACGTTGAGGAGTCTTCAGAACTTGCAGAGCCATAGTTAGCACCTGCGATATTCTGAACGTACGTGTGCACATATACCAGGGAGATGGAAGAATGCCACCTTCGACATGTAACCTCATATTGTTCAGTACAAAGTCACCGTAGTGGATTTTGCTTCAAGTGGTTGGGTATATATTCCGTTTCTAAGCACCATAAAACTGAGTATCTCTCAGGAACCCGTCTTTAATTGCACTAGTTGTTCTAACAAAATGACGGGACACGTCATAATGATAGTTAAGGAATTGTTTTGTACTGCAAATTACGAAAGTATCTTATTTCAAGGCAACGGCACATTGAAAATCCGATCAAAATGATTTGTTCTTGGTGCAATTCGGTACAATCAAATGTCAGTTAAACATACCTAAGATTAAAGCTTTCAGGAGATGAGATACAAAAGTCGGTACTCCAGAGTTCACGGTCAGAAAAACCCAACGATTAGAGGAGCAGAATTGTACGTAGACCGGTGATGTGTTGCTGGTTTAAACCTCAGGAGATCTAAAAAATTTTGTTACTAACTTCCTCGTTTCGTAATACGTCCTGGTACTTTCTTAATGGTTTAATAAAAGTATGATGTTATGCAAATACACTGAAGTGCCAAAGAAACTGGTGTAGGCATGCGTATTCAAATACAGATATATGTAAATGGGCAGTACACCGCGCTGCGGTGACAACTTCAATAATCCATGGACCCTGGATGTCAGCAGTAGACTCTTCAAGCTCGTGGGACTGTGCGGCTGGTCCCCGCGTAGGTTCGAGTCCTCCCTCGGGCATGGATGTGTGTGTTTGTCCTTAGGATAATTTAGGTTAAGAAGTGTGTAAGCTTAGGGACTGATGACCTTTGCAGTTAAGTCCCATAAGATTTCAAATTCATTTTCTTTTCAAGCTCGTGGAGGCTCTGTAATGGTATGGAGCGGGTGCAGTTGGAGTGATGTGGACCCCCTGATTATGTTTAGATACGACTCTGACAGGTGACACGTACGTAAGCACCTTGTCTGATCACCTGCATCCATTCATGTCCATTGTGCATTCCGACGGACTTAGGATATTCCAGCAGGACAATGCGACACGCCACACGTCCAGAATTGCTACAGAGTGGCTCCAAGAACACTCTTCTGAGTTTAAACACTGTCTCTGGCCAGCAGTCTCCGCAGACATGAACATTATTGAGCATATCGAGGATGATTTGCAACGTGGTGTTCAGGTCTTCACCTCCGTCGTACTCTTACGGATTAATGGACAGCCCTGCTGGTTCATGGTTTCAGTCCCCTCCAGCTCTATATCAGACATTTGTGGAGTCCATGCGTCGCTTCCGCATGGTCGCGGGGGACCTACATGATATTAGGCAGGTGTACCAGTTGCTTTGGCTCTACATTGAATAAAAGCGCTGCTTCTGAAGAGTGAGTTTGTTAGATTCGCTTGTTTGCAGTACTAGTATTAAGATGTTTTGCCTTTCCTTCTTTCAAGTTCCGTATTGTACGAGTTGGAAAGATTTGCTACTGATTAACAACAATGATCACGTGAGAATGACCTCACGGTTGTTACTAAAAAGTGAGAACGAGAAATAATTGTTATCTTACGTGGAGAACTATACTAAATTTCTGTTGCACTATTTGTAATGTACCTTCTATAGGCTGTTATCCTTACTGAATGAACATGGTGCTTTCATTATTGTTTTGTAACATCTTCGTGGATATTGAAGTTTTTATTTATTTATTTATACTACATTCAGAGCAATACGACTAGCACATGGACAAGGGAGGAAATGTGCGACATAATAGAGCTAATGTAGGAATTTTACTCCCGTCAGTTTCCTACACTGAGAGAAATGACGCAGTGGTTAGGACACTGGAGTCGCATTCGGGAAGACGACGGTTCAAACCCGCGTTCAGCCATCTTGATTTAGTTTTTTCAGTGATTTTTTAAAATCACTTCAGGGAAATTCTGGGATAGTTTCTTTGCAAGTGCACGGCTGACTTCCTTCCCCATCGTTCCATAATCCGATGGGACCGATGGCCTCGCTGTTTTTCGCGCGGGATAGCCTCACGGTCTGGGGCGTCTTGCCACGGTCGGCGCGGCTCCCGCCGTGGGAGGTTCGAGTCCTTCCTTGGACATAGGTGTGCATGTGGTCCTTAGCGTAAGTTAATTTAAGTTAGATTAAGTAGTGCGTAAACTTAAGGACCGATGACCTCAGCAGTTTGGTCCCGTAAGACCTTAGCGCAAATTTTCAAATTTAACTCGCTGTTTGGTCCCCTCTCCCAAATCAACCAACCAACCAACTATTTCGAAAACAGTGTGATTTGCAAGCCAGATACAGTTTACAACAACCGCAGGAGCGCCGTGCGATCGCATACTTTACCTTGAGTTCAGTACAACGTTGAACTCGGAAAGTTTAACATTGACGTTCGATAGCGCTGTCCGTGTGCCGACAGCCTTACTGTTGTCTATGTCAGCAATTGCCGCGAGAGAATGGAACAAGTTTGTTTACAAACAAGACACATAGCGCGTAAAATCGACATTTGCTTTGTTGTAGGGATGTTTTCAGTGCAATACAGGTAAAAAGATTTGTCATGGTAAATCGGTGCACGGACCCGTCTTAGAAGCGACGCTTTGACATTTACGGCTAAATAGGCGGGCATAATTCGTCTGTGCTCGTGCTACATTATTCTGTAATTCCACTGGTAAAATCTTCAATCGGAAAATCACATTCTGTCGGTTCTTTGGCACCATTTTGTTCATCAACTATCACTCAGTGTTTTATTTCGATTATTTATGCTAGATGACAGGAAATTTCTGTACTCGTACACTAGCTAAAATCACTTCGCAATCGTGACTGGTAGATACCAAGTGCTGATAATTCAGCCACTTATGGCAATTCCTGTATTAGATGGTGTTGTATTCGTTTCAGGATTATTTTCGCCTTCCAACATGCGACCTACTTGAAACTTGGGCGCTTCTAGTTGTAATTACCGGCTCAGGGACAATCCGTACAAAATAAAGGTTGGACTGCTAAAACGTAATTCCCTCCAAAGACACGAGTTTTTGCTACTCGTGAACAGACCCTGACTAGCTCTGTCTAATCAGAAGAAGTCGAGTGCAGTACAAAAAAAATGGTTCAAATGAAAACTAATCACTAATTCAACAATAGTGTTTAGATTAATCTGAACCGCATTCAGAAACCCTATCGTAATGTATCACGCATCTCATACAGTCATATCAGGACTGTTTAAGTTACTAAGTCACGTTGAAAGAATGTTCGTAATAACACAGTTACATTTACGCAAAATTCGCTCAAATATGCCTTCATATCCCTAACTACTCTAAAATTCATCGATATCAATCGAAGTTCAGTTAAAGAAAAGTCGGCACTGTTCATTCATTTGAGGAAAGGTGAAGTAACACGACTATCTCCTTACTTTTTGTATTGTGCTTTCATTCTTTATTCATTTTCAGCGGCGACCGTCGATAATCTTTCTCTCTTGGGCCTGTAGCATCCTCGAACGCTGGTCGGTTATACGCCACCGAGGACGTGACAATCTCTTGGTCGAAGCTGACTGCGTTGACCACAAATGTCCCTGCACTCTGTAACAAATTACATCAGACATAACTGTCTCGTCTATAGGCGGACGCTTACACGTCTCGTATAATGACTGCTTTCATTGCGGATATGTAAGAGTGTGCATTTGTGGAGTGTGGGACAGTGTAATGGACGAGTGTATCGTGCGATATTATGTTTTGTGTTGTACAATCATAGGTAAGTAAATTGTTTAAAATATTCCTCCTGTTTAGGCACATAATTTTTGAAATTCTGTTTTCCATATGTGCTTTAGTTCATGTATGTAAACTTTAAACAAAGTTGGGCAGATACATCAACCTTGTCATACTTCGTTAGTTGGTGTCTCGTTACTCATTTTTCAGTTGTGGTCAAAATTGCTAGTAGTGTTATAATACTAATTTTATTTATCGGAGTGCTTCGTCATTATCTTCAAATGTATCTGTCTATAGACATTGTCAAACCTTTTTCAAATCTATGAAAGAATTGTCCATTTGTTTACTATATTCACTATGTTTCTGTATTATCTGTTGTGAAATAAAAATTGCACCTATCCTAGAGCGCCCTTTCCTAAAATCCTTTAGTTGATCATGCACTACTATTTCCGTCATGATTTAAAGTCTTGTGTTTAAAATCTTAGCATATATCTTGTACGCTCTGTCTAGTGAACTTATTGCTCTGTAGTTACTGTTAAGTTTCTCGTTTCTTAGAAACTGATATCAGTCTAACAATCTTTCACTGTTTGGGAATACTCGATTTCTTCCAAAATTCGTTTGAGAGACGTAGCAGTCGTAAATGTAGCCTCATTCGTCCACATTTTAGCAATTCAGTATTAATACCATCTCTTCCTGACACTTTTCTTTTCTCAAGTAATGATAATGCAGATTTTATTTCGCCAGACTATTTCATGTAGCAGATAAAGAAGACGACCTTCACATAGGAATGTACTTACTGAAACAAGTAAGTGCGAAATTTGATATGGAGATTTCAACAGAAATCTGGAAATTTGTGGTAAGGTCTTATGGGACCAAACTGCTGAGGTCATCGGTCCCTGAGCTTACGCACTACTTAATCTAACTTCAACTAACTTATGCTAAGGACAACACACACACTCATGTCCGAGAGAGGACTCGAACCTCCGACGGAGGGAGCCGCATCTCAACACATAAATCTAAGACAAAGGTATTAATGGGGAAGGAACATATCACAACCAAAATAGAGGTACATCACAAGATTTTACAGCAAGTAAACCACTTTAGTTACCTACGGTATAAGGTGACTTACGGGTACAGCAAAGATATAGACAGAAGCTCAGTAAATTTGGCCAGGTATGTGGGAGAATTAACAGGAGGTTTTAATACGAAACTATGAAAGATAGTCAGATTCTACAAAACAGTTGCAGCTCACACATTGCTCTATGGTTGCGAGACCTTGGTGATTGGCAAAAAAATTAAGAAAGCTCTATTCAAGCACAAGAAATTAAACTGCTGAGACGAGTTAAATATTGCACAATAGGAGCAGATTAAGGTATCAAAATATTAGGGAAAAACTAAAAACTTTTAGTCTAAATGGTAAAATTCAAGAGTACAGGAGAAAATGCAACAAGCACACAAAAGGCATGAGGAGTGGCAGACTACCCTTAAACACCACAAATTATAAGTGACAAGGAAGAAGAGATAGAAGAATACCCTATAAGCGATGGGTAACGTAACAGACAATTTCACCTAGAACGGAGAGAAGAAGAAGAAGAAGAAAAAGAAGAAGAAGATGATGATGATGAGAAAGGAGTGGGTGAAATCTGATACCAGCACATAGCTTACTACTCTCTAATTGCACTTAACACGGAGCGGTGTAGCACAGTGGTCAGCACAGTGGACTCGCGTTTGGGAAGACGACGGTTCAAACCTACGTGTGGCCATTCCTGATTTAGGTTTCCCGTGATTTCCCTAAACCACTTAAGGCAAATGCCGGTGTGATTCCTTAGAAATGGCACGGCCGCTTTCCTTCTCAATTCTTCCCAAATCCAATTTTGTGCTCTGCCTCTGATTAAATCTTTGTCGACGGGACGTTAAACACTAATCTCCTGCTCCCGTCCGACAGCCAGATCACCATCGGCAGTGTCAACTGCTCTCACTTTCTGAGGCACTGCGGAGAGGTCTGGAATTTAATTCAGTATGTGACACGAAGAGTGGTGGTCAGAAAATCACTACCTCGCCTACCTTTGCCACGCAAATAACAGCAGTGAAAATTTCATCCACCACCAGGATTCTAACCGGGTTACCTCCGAGTCGAGTGGCAACCAACAGGCTCTCGTTAGCGATGTCGGCTAATAAGTTTTGCATCACTCCGGTTCCCAGAACTCCTGAAAAAAGACGTTGTTTATGGATGTTTTATCACACACACAGTGCCTTTGACTGCTCAGAGATGTCACTAAACCCACCAAAAGATTAAACAACGATCCATGAGCACCGCCTATTAGACGCCTCAAGTTGCATGCAATTCAACCATGCCTAGACGGTCAATACCGCGGTTCTAACGCGTCCGCATTGTTACTTTGTGCCAGGAAGGGCTCTAAACCAAGGAAGTGTCGAGGAGTCTCGGAGTGGACTAAAGCGATGTTGTTCGGACGTGGAGGAGCTACAGAGAGACAGGAACTGTCGGTGACTTGCCTCGCTCAGGCCGCCCAAGGGCTACTATTGCAGTGGCTCGGAGGAACCCTGACAGCAATGCCATCATGAAGAATAATGATTTTCGTGCACCCACAGGACGTCGTGTTACGACTCACTGTGCGCAATAGGCTGTGTTATGCGCAGCTTTACTCCCAACGTCCATGGCGAGGACCATCCTTGCAACCACGACACCGTGCAGCGTGGTACAGATGGGCCCAACAACATGCCGAATGGACTGCTCAGGACTAGCATCAAGTTCTATTCACCAATGAGTGTCGTATATGCCTTCCACCAGACGTGTTTGGGTGCAACCCAATCAGGCTTAACGCCTTAGACACACTGTCCAGTCAGTGCAGCAACTTGGAGGTTCCCTGCTATTTTGGGGTGGGGTTATGCAGGAACGACGTACTCCGCTGGTGGTCATGGAAGACGCCGTAACGGCTGTACGATACGTCAATGGCATCCTCAGACTTATAGTGCAACAATATCGGCAGCTTATTGGCGAGGCATTCGTCTTCATGGACGACAATTCGCGCCCTGGTCGTGCACATCTTGTAAATGACTTCCTTCAGGATAACGATATCGCTCGACTAGAGTGGCGAGCATGTTCTCCAGACATGAACGCTATCGAACATGCCTGGGATAGACTGACTCACGAACCATTCTGAGGGATATACGCCGAATCGCCCTTGAGGAGTGGGACAATATGGACCAGCCGTGCCTTGATGAACTTGTGGATAGTACGCCACGACGAATACAGGCTTGCATCAACACAAGAGGACGTTCTACTGGGTATTAGAGGTACAGGTGTGTGTACAGCAATCTGGACCACCACCTCTGATGGTCTCTCTGTATGGTGGTACAACATGCAATGTGTGGATTTCATGACCAATAAATAGGGCGGAAATGATATTTTATATTGATCTCTATTCCAATTATCTGTACAGTTTCCGGAACTCTCGGAAACAAAAGTTATGCAATTTTTTTTACGTGTGTAGATCTATATCGTTGACTTCAGCCTGTTGTAGAAATATTAAATAAGTATTACGCTCAATAATTAAGACGTTTTTGGAGAAGGAAAATCTACATAAAAGTCATCGTGTCCAGCGAAACTCAGCTCGCTCTGTTCATCCTTCAGAGTCAATAGTGCCGTAGACGGTGCTCAGGTTGATGGCATTTTCGTTGATTTCAGGAAGGCGTTTGACACCGCCCCACAATGCCATGTAGTGAAAAAAAAATACGAGCTCATCGAATACGTCGCTTTTAACGGAACAAAATCGTTACATGGAATGGTAATTTCCGGTGAACTTCCAGGAACTGTTATAGGACCGCTACTGTTTACAATATACGTTATGTTACAGAAAGTGTCGGATGGTCTCTGAAGTTGTTCTCAGATGATGCGGTTGTCCGTAACGAAGCAAAAACGTCAGATGATATTAAGGATTTGCAGAAAGATCTCCAGAGAATTGATAAATGGTGCAGGCTGTGGCAGTTGACGCCGAACGTAAAAAAATGTAACATACTGCGCATACATAGAACAAGAAAGCCACTAGTGTGTCCCCGGTAAATGATGACAGCCAAAACAGTTGCAGGATGAAGATTTATTAAAATTCTTGACCACTGTTTCGGAATATCTAAATATACCTTCATCACAAGTAAAATACACCTGAACAGGAAGACACCTTTATTAGCAAAAACTTAGCATCGGAAGTGAGAAAGAAACAACACTATAGCTTAAGAAACTGTCGATTTAGCAGAGTATTACAGGCACAAAAACTTTTAGTCACTTACTAAAATCACATCCTGCAATGTACATTCATAAAACAATTGTGCCAAAGGCGTCGTCAGTAGTTAAAACATCATCGCCATTTATACAAGATAATTATGACAGAGGGTCGATGCGAACACAGGTTAGCATCACACTAGTATGTAACCACACTAGAGATGCCAAACAGCTGGAAACAGGGTCTGCCGTAAAATATCAAAGAGTAACTATCGGAAGCAACCCTAGGTGAAATGACCATATAAAACAAACAGCGGGAAAAGGAGATGACAGACTCAGCCTCACGGGAAGAATCTTGAGGACATGTAATTCATCCACGAAGGAAGTGGCTTATAAGGCGCCTGCTCGACCCTTTCTTGAGTACTGTTCATGTGTCTGGGATCCCTACCAGATAGGACTGATAGAAGAGGTAGAAAATATCTAACGAAAAGCGGCACGTTTTGTCACTGGATCGTTTAGTTGGCACGAGAGCGCTGCGGAGATGCTGAACAAGCTCCTTGACAGACGTTACAAGAGAGGCGTTGTCCATCATGGACGGATTTAAAATGGTTCAAATGGCTCTAAGCGCTATGAGACGTAACATCTGAGGTCATCAGTCCCTTAACTAACGTACAGACATCACACACATCAATGCCCGAATCAGGATTCGAACCTGCGACCGTCGCAGCAGCGCGGTTCCGAGTTGAAGCGCCTAGAACCTCACCGCCACAGCGGCCGGCGGACAGATTTCCCACTGAAATTTCGAGAGAGCATTTTCCGAGAGAAATCGGACAACATATTACCTCCAGCTACGCATTGTGACGGTGAGAAGAAAATTCGAGAAATTAGGTCCAATACAGTGGCTTATCGACAGTCATTCTTCCGACGCGCAGTGTGCAAGTGGAACAGAGTTGGAGGGTGTGGTGTGCGTACTGTAAGACCTTCGGTACACACAGCATCAGATTATTTGATTTGTCGCTCTAACGAAGTAGGCAAGTGTTAGCAATACGTCTAGTGGTGTTATCGTGGCGTGTTTATCTTCTGCCGTTAGGTCAGACGATATAAAATGCCACTTGCACGCATAGAGTAGTAGATTGACAGTGACCAACTTTAAACAGAACTTGATTAATTTTCACACACATTTATTAAAATAATAAAAAGAGAGTAGACATTACATAACTTGATTCTGGATGCTGTTTACAATTAAAAATCTGAAGTTCCTTTGGTCTTGGTACCTTCATCTTATTCTCACATATCTCTGATAGGTGACAAAGTGTCTATTCATTTATCTTCATATCTATGTACAGGAATATGATAATCGTATTAGGCGCAGACTGAATTTCGACTATAGACTGGTACAGACTAATGTAGACGGATGCAGACTTGTGCAGACTGACTAATCGGAGGTCTGTACACACTTTATAATACCTCGAGCGTTCAGGTATCACTGCGCGAGTGTGATCCGCGAGGAGAAAAGGCTCTACGTTAGCAGCAATCTCATTGGATGCGTTACATATTAATACGCGGGTCGGCGGAAGCAGAATTTGGTCCGTCTCTAAGACAGCGCCATCTCGTAGTGCGGAGACGGACGAGCGCTGCGCCTGCGCTGTTGTGCTTAGCGTGGCGCACTCTAGTGGGAAAGTTGTGAAAGCTCTGACTACGCGGAACTATGTATACAACAGAGAGCTCAGTTAGTGGTAGCCTACACGAAGTACCCTGCGCCACACACTATTAGGTGACTTGCGGACCATGACTTAGGTGTACAGTCACCTCTCAGTTTGAGGCCAGCAAGTTGCGAAGAACCCCAAAAGCACCATATCAAACAACTAAAAGAACTGCAAGTTCATCTTTCACCTTAATTCAAATGAAAGCAGTCTTGGCGGTTTACGTCTCTACCATATCCGTGTCCACTCGCTGACGCTGGCAGCCGCACCCTTCCTTCCTCGTAACTCCCGACCACCGCGACGAGTGATCCTCAGTGGCAGTGACGGACGCGGGCGGCAGCAGGCGCTCCACTATGGTCGGCAGTCGGTGCCCCGACTAGGGTCACCACCAGCTGGCGAGCCGCACGTCGCGCTGACCTGTGACATGTGACACATGACACGTGACACGTGACATGCCGTGTGTCAGGCGCACTGCGCCGCCACTGCGCGGGCGGCCGACATGGTTAGCGTTCGCCCGACACAGCGCGCAGCTCTGCGCGTTCATAGCTGGGCTGCTGCCAGTCATGTGTAGGCAAGTATACAGAGAGAGACTGGCAATATGAAGATCAAAAACAACGGTACCGAAGCACTCTGACGTTTGAAAAGTTTGGAAGGAGGATGGAAACCAAGTTAGAGTAATGAAAACTGCAAATAAAATATACGGCCTGACAAAAAAACAAAAATGTGTAGAAGACGTAATCGAATGACAATGTAACTTCGTCCGTATACACAACATCAGTGGGTATATAAATGATTACAGCTGAATTCTCTGTGACAGTCAGAGAGTCCACCAGCGTTTTGGATAAAATAATTTCAGGCCGCGTCATTGTAATTTACAAAAACTTCACAGCCGATGTTTCGGCCTTCTTACTGCGGTTCTCGTCATGACGGTTCACTGATGTCCACTAGTGAATATCATGAATTGTATAGTGTTATTTTCGGTTATTTGGTGGCTACCGACGTCACATATCTTTCATTGGACAATCCAAAGAGGTTGTTATGAAGGGGTGGCTCTACAGTAATATTTCCTAATGGTTGATTGGACGACAAATCTGGTAGGTGTGAGCCGGGTGGAGTGACCGAGCGGTTATAGGAGCTATAGCCTGGAACCACGCGACCGCTATGGTCGCTGGTTCGAATCCTGCCTCGGGCATCGATGTGTGTAATGTCCTTAGGTTAGTTAGGTTTAAGTAGTTCTAAGTTCTAGACACGTAACGTGTAACCGCAGGACATGTGGCCTGTAGTTGAAGAAGTGTCATGATGATCTCTCCATTGGCAAAAGATTCCGGAATAGTCCCCCATTCGGATCTCCGGGAGGGGACTGCCAAGGGGGAGGTTACCATGAGAAAAAGATTGAATAATCAACGAAAGGATAATGTTCTACGAGTCGGGGCGTGGAATGTCAGAACCTTGAACGTGGTAGGGAAACTAGAAAATCAGAAAAGGGAAATGCAAAGGCTCAATCTTGATATAGTAGGGGTCAGTGAAGTGAAGTGGAAGGAAGACAAGGATTTCTGGTCAGATGAGTATCGGGTAATATCAACAGCAACAGAAAATGGTATAACAGGTGTAGGATTCGTTATGAATAGGAAGGTAGGGCAGAGGGTCTGTTACTGTGAACAGTTCAGTGACCGGGTTGTTCTAATCAGAATCGACAGAATATCAACACCGACAACGATAGTTCAGGTATACATGCCGAAGTCGCAAGCTGAAGGTGAACAGATAGAGAAAGTGTATGAGGATGTTGAAAGGGTAATGCAGTGTGTAAAGGGGGACGAAAATCTAATAGTCATGGGCGACTGGAATGCAGTTGTAGGGGAAGGAGTAGAAGAAAAGGTTACAGGAGAGTATGGGCTGCGGACAAGGAAGGAAAGAGGAGAAAGACTATTTGAGTTCTGTAACTAGTTTCAGCTAGTAATTGCGAATACCCTGTTCAAGAAACACAATAGGAGGAGGTATACTTGGAAAAGGCCGGGATATACGGGAAGATTTCAATTAGATTACATCATGGTCTGACAGAGATTCCGAAATCAGATACTGGATTCTAAGGCGTACTCAGGAGCAGAAATAGACTCAGATCACAATATAGTAGTGATGAAGAGTAGGCTGAAGTTCAAGACATTAGTCAGGAAAAATCAATACGCAAAGAAGTGGGATATGGAACTTCTAAGGAATGACGAGATACATTTGAAGTTCTCTAACGCTATAGATACAGCAATAATGAATAGCGCAGTAGCCAGCACAGTTGAAGAGGAATGGACATCTCTAAAAAGGGCCAACACAGAGGTTAGGAAGGAAAACATAGGTACAAAGAAGGAAGCTCCGAAGAAACAATGGGTAACAGGAGAAATACTTCAGTTGATTGATGAAAGGAGGAAGTGCAAACATGTTCCGGGAAAATCAGGAATACAGAAATACAAGTCGCTGAGGAATGGAATAAATAGGAAGTGCAGGGACGCTAAGACGAAATGGCTGCAGGAAAAATGTGAAGACATCGAAAAAGATATGATTGTCGGAAGGACAGACTCAGCATACAGGAAAGTCAAAGCAACCTTTGGTGACATTAAAAGCAACGGTGGTAACATTAAGAGTGCTACTGGAATTCCACTGTTACATGCAGAGGAGAGAGCAGATAGGTGGAAAGAATACATGGAAAGCCTCTATGAGGGTGAAGATTTGTATGATGTGATAGAAGAAGAAAAAGGAGTTGATTTAGAAGAGATAGGGGATCCAGTATTAGAATCGGAATTTAAAAGAGCTTTGGAGGACTTATGGTCAAATAAGGCAGATGGGATGGATAACATTCCATCAGAATTTCTAAAATCTTTAGGGGAAGTGGCAACAAAACTACTATTCACGTTGGTGTGTAGAATATATGAGTCTGGCGACGTACCATCTGACTTTGGAAAAGCATCATCCACACAATTCCGAAGACGGCAAGAGCTGACAAGTGCGAGAAGTATCGCACAATCAGCTTAACAGCTCATGCATCGAAGCTGCTTACGAGAATAATATACAGAAGAATGGAAAAGAAAATTGAGAATGCGCTAGGTGACGATCAGTTTGGCTTTAGGAAAAGTAAAGGCACGAGAGAGGCAATTCTGACGTTACGGCTAATAATAGAAGCAAGGCTAAAGAAAAATCAAGACACGTTCATAGGATTTGTCGACCTGGAAAAAGCGTTCGACAATATAAAATGGTGCAAGCTGTTCAAGATTCTGAAAAAAGTAGGGGTAAACTATAGGGAGAGACGGGTCATATACAATATTTACAACAACCAAGAGGGAATAATAAGATTGGACGATCAAGAACGAAGTGCTTGTATTAAGAAGGGAGTAAGACAAGGCTGTAGCCTTTCGCCCCTACTCTTCAATCTGTACATCGAGGAAACAATGATGGAAATAAAAGAAAGGTTCAGGAGAGGAATTAAAATACAAGGTGAAAGGATATCAATGATACGATTCGCTGATGACATTGCTATCCTGAGTGAAAGTGATGAAGAATTAAATGACCAGCTGAACGGAATGAACAGCCTAATGAGTACACAGTATGGTTTGAGAGTAAATCGGAGAAAGAGGAAGGTAATGAGAAGTAGTAGAAATGAGAACAGCGAGAAACTTAACATCAGGATTGATGGTCACGAAGTCAATGCAGTAAAGGAATTCTGCTACCTAGGCAGTAAAATAACCAATGACGTACGGAGCAAGGAGTACATCAAAAGCAGACTCGCTATGGCAAAAGAGGCATTTCTGGCCTAGAGAAGTTTACTAAAATCAAATACCGGCCTTAATTTGAGGAAGAAATTTCTGAGGATGTACGTCTGGAGTACATCATTGTATGGTAGTGAAACATAGACTGTGGGAAAACCGGAACAGAAGAGAATCGTAGCATTTGAGATGTGGTGCTATAGACGAATGTTGAAAATTAGGTGGACTGATAAGGTAAGGAATGAGGAGGGTCTACGTAGAATCGGAGAGGGAAGGAATATGTGGAAAACACTGATAAGGAGAAGGGACAGCATGATAGGACATCTGCTAAGACATGAAGAAATGAAATCTATGGTACTAGAGGGAACTGTAGAGGGCAAAAACTGTAGAGGAAGACAGAGAGTGGAATACGTCAAGCAAATAATTGAGGACGTAGATTGCAAGTGCTACTCTGAGATGAAGAGCTTACCACAGGGGGGAATTTGTGGCGGGCCGCATCAAACCAGTCAGTAGACTGATGACCCCAAAAAAAGAAAAAAGTTCTAGGGGTCTGATGCCCTCAGAAGTTAAGTCCCATAGTGCTCAGAGCCATTTGGTAGGTGTGAGCCGTGTACGGCTCGTGTTCATACCATTTATTGTTTGTCATCTTCTATTACGGTACTGCGGCCTCGTTTTCTCGTTCCATTTACTGACGTCACTAACTTCCTGCCTTACTTGCCCATGAGGAACAGCAGAAGCGCGTATCGATAAGTGGAATGTCGCACCATTTCTGGAGCGACCGATAGTATTTCCGGGTCTTCGTGTGTCTGGCAGTCAGTTGCAGACGGACCATGAGTGAAGTCGGGACACAGGAGCGATGATGTCGGTGACGGAGCGCCGGTGAGGCTCTGACAGCCAGTGACCACCGACCGCTGGCGACACACATGAACTGAAGACGGAGGGAGATTGGAGCGGGACAACTGTTGGTTGGTCGTTGGATTGGTCGTCTCATCGGCCGACGTACATTTGGTCCTTTCACCTTTTCCGCACTCGCGCAGTCGGTCGGTTGGCGTGGAGCAGCAATGAAGTGTCCGTCGCGCGTACTCTGGCCAGGCCCGCTGGCGGTGTGCACGCACTTTGGAGTGTGAGGTGCCGCTTGTGACTGCTACAAAGTCTGTCGCCCACCGACGTTGCACATGAAGTTGAGTCCTCACTGTCGAGCCTCAACTGTTTACATTGTCTCGTTTGATCCTGGTTGTCGCTTTAGGAACATTCCCGGTAGCAACAACGTGTGTGTTTTCAAGTCGGCTAAGATTCCAGTAGTCTTCCTGTGGAGTTTAAAATAATTTACTCCCTGTTATTGAAGTCGAAAAGCGATATCTTCTGCTTGTGGCTGTTGACATTCCACTTACCTGTCGTGGTCATTTACGTAATTTTCGGCAGTATATTTTCCTCGTCCTGTTGTTGCTGTCCAGTGCGGCGTGTAGTTCGACAGCTGATGTTCAAAAATGGTTCAAATGGCTCTGAGGTCATCAGTCCCCTAGAACTTTGAACTACTTAAACCTAACTAACCTAAGGACATCAGACACATCCATGCCCGAGGCCGGATTCAAACCTGCGACCGTAGTGGTCGCGCGGTTCCAGACTAAAGCTCCTAGAACCGCTCGGTCACACTGGCCGGCCTTTTGATTGTAATTCTTCTTATTCCTTAATATGCGGTCTGTAGCCAGGTTCCATTAACTGTAATTGCTAAGGCCTTCAGCCTGTTTAGATTGAGGATTTAGAAAATTTTTTGGTTGAAACCTCCAGAAGAACCTTTTATTTCAATTTCTTGCTTAAGCCTTGGGTCTCGGATTTTGAGTGTGGCCTACAGGCAATCTAATCAAATGAGATCGATTAAACTTTTGGGTGTTTTGCATCCTAGTTGTAAAATTTTGTGTTGTAAAACAAAGTTGTATATTGAGTGCAACTGACAGCAACTTATTCTGGCCCCTTTCCGCAACCTAATCCGCTATGTCCTGCTAGCCCAGGCATTTGAAGGTGACTGGTAGAAGGTGTGTCGGTTTGCCTATGCCATTCTGATAAGTCACTGATAGGAAAAGTATCAATGGTGATTCGAATGCAACAGCAAATCGGCAGCTTGTATCCTACAGCGAGGCGTTAAGGCCTCACGCCAGTTCTCCCACGGCTGCTTTTTCAGCTGTTAAACCCTGCTGGCTGGCGAACACAGGCTAGAATCGCTGGCAGCCATGCCGTAAGTAACTTGTAGTCATCCTCCCTCTTCATGTTGTTAGGGAGTTTAATTATTTCAGTAGGCTCTCTTATTTTCCACTGCTGACGAGCAAGCTAGCGAAGTCGTTGAAGATGGTTCAAATGGCTCTGAGCACTATGGGACTTAACATCTGAGGTCATCAGTCTCCTAGATCTTAGAACTACGTAAACCTAACTAACCTTAGGACGTCACACACATCCATGCCTGAGGCAGGATTCGAACCTGCGACTGTAGGGATCGCGCGATTCCAGACTGAAGTGCCTACAACAGCTCGGCCATTACGGCCGGCAAGTCGCTGAAAACTGATACTATGGATGTATTCTTGATGGGTTCTGCTATAGCTGACTTGCTGTTCAGTCCCAGTCGCAGGCAACATTCATGCTAGGAAACGGGAGTTCTGATTGGTCTCTCGGTTTCACCGACACAGATGACACAGCATTCACAGCGGAGTTCGTAGACACCAGCAGTGTGGAGAGCATTCACGGGATCCTTAGTGGGCATCAACAAATCTCGGATCTTCCGGCCAATCTGAAATATAGGACTGATCCCTGCCAGATGCAGAACCTTGTTTACGCGGTTGCTGACACCTGCCGCATAATGTATGCGAGCAACTAGAAAAGTTCCTTCTGCACCTTTCTCTGTGTTGTCGTTGATGTATTAAACCGGTGAGCTCGGGCTGCCAGCATATGTAGCACAGCGTTCGGGTTTGTGCTGCATGGTGGTGTTCGCATTTAGTGTTGCTGTGGAGCCCTCGTGGAGTATACACGTTGGTCAGAAACAGTCTGGAAAGCTTGTAGGGGTCTTGCAGGATAGGTTGAGCTGAAAAATAATTGTTAAAATAGTTTCTATACGTCACACATTTTCCGAGGTAACTAGCTTAGAGACAGTGCCACCAAATGTATTCACCATATAATTTCCTAAAACCGAAGAAGAGAGCGATACAAAAATTGGACATGGGATGGTAGTAAGGGTCGAACCCAAGCCAAAGGACGAGCAGTATTATGCGCTATCATTGACTCTATGACAATAACGAACATTAATTGTATCTGGCGAGCCGCTTCTAGTTTCGCGCACAGTGACCTGATTGGCTAACATCAGTGGTAATTACCTTCGAAACGGTGCGGAGTGTCGATTTTTTTTTCACAACTATTTCTCAGCACAACCTACCTGTCAATACCATTACAAGCTTTCCAAACTATTTCTGACCAACCTGCATAACAGGCATGGACGGGATCAGACCTCTAGTGATTACTGTGAAAGACACTGAAATGCCGCGTACTCGTGGTAAGGAAGGAATGGAGATAATAGCATTCGGAACGATACTCGTGTAAGAGGGCGTTATTCGCACATAACAAAATTTGGTAGTGGCCTCACTCTCAGACTCCGTTTTGTCTAATCGTGCAATATCCAGATTCGTGGGGCTTTTCGATGTCACAGTGGCCTGATGTTGGATTGCTTGGGAAAGTGAAGAGAGGCATACTCGACAAAATTCCAGTCGACCACATTTGACCACCACACGCTCCTTAGTGCAGCAAACGCATTGTCATAGCTTCACATTTGCGTCTGCCATCCCAGAACAAGTCATGCACTCCCCATACTATTCGATGCCTTCCCACGCTACTGATCAGAGGAAACACGAATGACTGCGTCTAGAGAGTTGCCTTGAACGGCGTTGCATTATTTCAGCAATAAATCGTGGTTCTTCACTACCCCGGATGACAACCGTCGGCGAATATGCTTGCGGCCTCGGGAGAGGTCCCGTTCGTAAAATGGTGCTGTACTGTGGTGCTTCTCCTGGACTTACGATGAGGCGAGTCACAGCTGGAAGCAATTGAGCGAACTCCGATGGTACAAGTATGCATTCCGTACGTCTTACTTTCACATGTGTTATTTCTCTTGTGAGAGTATCGTGGTGCCATTCGTCAAGAGGACAATGCTCGTCAACATGTGTTACTTCCCTTTCGAAAGTATACTAGTACCATATTTCCACAATGCTAGCCCGCTAACGGCACGTGTGTCTGTGAACTTTCCGCGTGATATTATGATAAAATGGTTCTGAGCACTATGCGACTTAACTTCTGAGGTCATCAGTCGCCTAGAACTTAGAACTAATTAAAACTAACTAACCTAAGGACATCACACACATCCCTGCCCGAGGCAGGATTCGAACCTGCGACCGTAGCGGTCGCTTGGTTCCAGGCTGTAGCGCCTAGAACCGCACGGCCACTCCGGGTGGCGATATTATGGTACCTCCGTTGTCCCAGATCTGTGCCCGATAGAAGTGTGGGGCCAGCTTGGGTTTTATCTCTACCTGAGTTGCAATATTGATGATATCCTGCTCCAGTTGTAACAGTTGCGAGATAGTGCCCCTCGGTGCCTCAGAAGAGGATAAAACGACTTTGTGAGACCGCCCCCAAAATAATTAGTGTATATATCGATCTCAGAGTAGGTGCTACATGTACTGACAAGTGGGCTCATACTGCTGGTTTGGTGCTTACGTTCATAGTGTTTTTCCATAAACTGAAACGCAACAGATACACTTAACGAAAACTTTAGTCTTTAATAATATATTCACCTTCACTATTTACAACAGTCTGCCAACGCTGGAGTAGTTTTTCAATTCTGCGACCGTAGAAACACGTGGTTTCACGAAAAAGAACTCGTCGAACGATGTTCGAAGCCCGTTTTCACCCATAAGGGAGGTTTCTTGGAAACTTCTCTACAGAGAGCGGAAAAAGATGAAAATCTGCCTCTTTCAGGTGAATAAGGTGGGTGCGACACGACTCTCCAACGCTGCTCCTGTACAGTACTTTTTGTGTGTCTATCAGAATGTGGACGGCCGTTACCGTGGAGTAGCATCACTTCACGCAATCTTCGCTGTCGTTTTTCTTGGACTGCACGAACAAGATGTCTCAGTTGTTGGCTATAACTGACAGCAGTGATGGTTGCACCTCGGGGAAGCTATTTGTAGTGTTGCACACTGTCGCTGTTCCATCAGATGCACAACATTATATTTTGTGGATGCGCACAGGTCTTTGTACAGGGAGCTGCCCAAACATTCCTTTTCTTTTCCTTATGTTGGCATAAAGATACTATTTCTCGTCACCAGTAACGATAGAAGATACGAATGGACGGTGTCCTTCATGAGCCTATTGACAACGGGCAAGCAGATATGCACATCTGGCCACCCGCCAGTTTTTGTGATTATTGGTTTAGAGCATCCGGTACTCACGCACTCGGTTTTCGACCCTTCCCCATTGAATGCAAATCCTGCACGAGGACGGAATGACCACAGTTGAAAACATTTGCTAGTTATCGTGCACTCTGAATGGATCATTGAGGATCAATGAGTGTAAACCATCTTCATCAAGTCCCGAAGCTTGTCCTGAATGCGGAGTAACTAATTTCAAAACGATCCTCATTGAAATGAAAAAACCATTTATTTTCATTCCTCTCTCCAATGGCATTATCCCCATACACGGCGCAAATGTTTCTGGTTGCCCCTCTTTTATATCCAAACAGAAGAATACTTCGTAAATGTTCTAATCTGTCCACTTGGAACTCCATTTTCTAGCGCCCACAGCTCCTCTCAGTATCTTCAGATGACAAAATGACAATACGTAAAATTAAAAGAGTAACAGTGACCTAGAAATTAAAAAAATGGCACTAAATACATAAGCCCATAGGAGCCGGGATACCTACAGAGAAAAAAAAAGACGCTACGAACTTATGCACCGATCTAGTACCAAGTTCTTTGCAATTTCAACTGGGTATTTTGTAGTAATCACCCGAATGACGTCACAAGTGTGAGTTTTATTTCCTTCTCATCTCCTTGGTGCTTTCACTTTTTTGTCAGGCAGTGTGTATTAATTAAACTTCGAAAAACTGAATTGATGATCACGAACGTTATTGAGGTTTTGTGTTTTTCTATACATTCATTTTTCAACACTACATATTTTCCACATCGTTAGATAACTTGTTGGAGACTTCGGGTGAATAAATCTCCAATTACGCAACTGAGGAAACGTTCAACCTCGAAAATACTCCGTGATCATTCTGGAAGTGTCTGGCTTCTTCAGCCTATGAAAAAGGAAGAAGTCACAGGGGGTCTTTTCAGAAGAGATAATTTGATAACCAAAAGAAACAGCACATTTGCCTGTGACGCATGCAGAATGAGCTGTGGTGTTGCTGAAAAGCAAAATACCCCCTTCCACTATTCCTCTCGACGCATTGCATTGACAGGCTACCGTAAGCAGTTCAGGAGATCTCGGTAGTATATTTCTCTGACGAGTTTGGCCCTAACAAGCATAAGCTTTTAGCACAACGCCATGGCAGACTCAGAAATGTGAGCGTCACCTTGCTCTTTGATGAGTGATGATTTACCATTTTTGATGTTGGTACACCCACCTGTACCTGTTGCTAGCGGTGCTCAAATTCTCGGGCTGATGGTAACACACACATCATTTTTCCGCCGTGATCAAGTTTCTAAGTCATATGTACTGTAATGACGCAGTTCCTACATTTCGGCTGTTTTTTTGGTGCGGTGGATGTCTGTAGGTGCGTCAAGTAGGCGCGGCAACACAGTGGGCAGCGACCGTCGACGTGATCAAAATGGCGCGCAAGATGTAGAGCAGTAATCCATGACGGATTTTCACTTTTCTGTTTTCACTAGAGTGGTAACTTCTGTGCCAAATCACCACTTTGTTATAAGGAACTGAATTATTGCACTTGTACATCTACACCTCTACTCCGCAAGACATTTTATGATGCGCTCGAATCTTTCTAACTTTATATTCATGGTGTTTACGCGAGGTGAGGAGTGAGAGATATATTGGTTGGCTCTTCCAGGAACGTATGCCAACGATACGTTAACTGTAAACCACAACGCTGTATATAACGAATCTCTTACAGCGTCTGCCACTGAAGCTCCCTGGTCACCTTCGTACCACTTTGGGGATTACTAAATTAACCTGTAACTATTTGGATAATCTTTGGGCTTCCTCTGGTATTGACACTGGCAAGCGATACTCAAGTACTGAAGGATGGTATTGTATGCTCCCTCCTTTTTCTGACACACTACATTTTTTTTCTCAGTTTAAACGTTTTGTTGAAAGATTACCAGCAAACTTTTATCAATATTTCAGGAAAAGTTTATTAAAAACCTCGTGAGAAGTGCAGTAGATATGTTTGGGGGCTAGTTTCCACACAGGTTCATTCTCAATCAACGTGTACTGAGGCTGCACTGAAAGTGCTGGCCGTAATAACGCACATCAAAACTGCAATACAGGCCTTCCAAGTAATCTCCGTCTATCTTCTGCCTTTCCTGCGATTAGTTTTATGTGGCCGTTCCACTTTAAATTGCTCCGTATGCATACTCCTAGATATTGTATGGACGTAACTGCCTCCAGTGATTGTTCTGCAATCGTGTAATTATACAACAATGGGTCTTTCTACGTTTACGCAATACGCTACATTTGTTTGCATGAAGCATCGATCCTCTGCAGGTCTTCCTGCATTTCGCTAAAATTTTCGAGCGCTGTGATTTTTCTTTGTATAACAGCATGATCCGCTGAAAGCCTCATGGACTTCTCGACGTTGCCTCCTACGTCATTTGTATCTATTGTGGGTACTAGTGGATCTATAACACGTCCTTTGGGTGCACCCGCAGTTTCATGTTTAAGGACTTCTCTCCGCTGAGAATGCCGGCCGAAGTGGCCGTGCGGTTCTAGGCCCTGCAGTCCGGAACCGCGCTGCTGCTACGGTCCAGGTTCGAAACCTGTCTCTGACATGGTTGTGTGTGATGTCCTTAGGTTAGTTAGGTTTAAGTAGTTCTAAGTCTAGGGGCCTGATGAGAAAAATGGTTCAAATGGCTCTGAGCACTATGGGACTTATCATCTGAGGTCATCAGTCCCCTAGAACTTAGAACTACTTAAACCTAACTAAGCTAAGGACATCACACACATCCATGCCCGAGGCAGGATTCGAACCTGCGACCGCAGCGGTCGCACGGTTCCAGACTGAAGCGCCTAGAACCGATCGTCCACAGTGGCCTGTGCGACTGATGACCTCATTTGTTAAATCCCATAGTGCTTACACCCATTTGAACCATTCTTTGGAGCTATACGCGGGAGACATTCCATTTCGGAAATAGATAGGGAATTCAATATTCCAAGGTCCACTGTGTCAAAAGCGTGCCGGGAACACCAAATTTCAGGCATTGCCTCTCATCACGGACAACTCTGTGACGGACGGCCTCCAATAAACGACCGATATCAGCGGCGCTTCCTTATGGTTGTCAGCGCTAACGGACGATTAACGCTTTTCGAAATAACCGCAGTAATCAATGTTGGACGTACAACGAACGTATCCATTACAACAGTGCAGCGAAATGTGACATTGACGGGGTTTGGCAGGAAAAGACCAAGGCGGGTGTCTTTGCCATTACCACAACATCACCTGGAACACCTCTCGTGGGCTCATAACGTTATCAGTTGGACCCTAGACTACTGGAAAATCGTGTCCTAGTCAGATGAGCCTTTATTTCATTTAGTTAGAGCTGATGGTAGGGTTTGAGTGTGGTGCAGACCTCAAGAAGCGATGGACCCAAGTTGCCATCAAGGCACTGTGCAAGATGGTGGTGGCTCCATAAGTGTGTAGGCTGTATTTTCATGGAATGATTTGTCCAAGTGAACCAACCTCTGACTGGAAATAGTTATGTTCTGCTACGTGGAGACCATTTGCAGCCAAGGAAGGAATTCATGTTCCCAAACAGCAACGCAGTTTTTATCTATGTCAATGCACCATGTCAATGGACCACAGTTGTTCACAATTGGCTCGAAGAACATTCTGGGCAGTTCGCTCGAATGATAAGACCACCCATATCGCCCGAGGTGATTCCCACCGATTATTTATGCGACGTAATCAAGAGATCAGTTCGTGCACAAAATCCTGCACCACCAACACTTTCACAATTATCGGCGTCTATGGAGGGAGCGTGGTTCAGTATACTTGCAGAGCAATTCCAACAATTTGTTGAAGCCATGGTATGTCGAAATGCTGCACTAGCCGCGCCAAAGGACGTCAGACACGACATTGGGAGTTATCCCAGGTCTTACGTCACCTCAGTGTACTTCCTAATGGAAAAGCCTAGGCTACATTGCTCATTCATTGTGCAACACACACACGGCGCAGATTACACACTCTCTGTCAGCTGACATCAGGAACGTGCCGATGTATTTTTTTTTTTTTTTTCCATTTTGTGTTCCGCATAGTACCATTTGCTTGCCTAAAAGTTGAGTGAGCATCCGTCTATAATGAGTGAGATGTTCAACTCAGAAAGATGAAAACATGTTAGTATCATCCGTTGCAGAGCTCGGCTGTACGGTTTTTCAAGGCAAAGAATACAGTGAGAAAGTAACCTGTTAAATGACAAATGTGTTTCACTGTTATTTACTTGTGTAACTAATTTTTTTTGTAAAGAGAATTACTTAATGGTTGCGTAATCCTAGGTCTATGGAATGCATTCCTTAGCAAATCCATTTCCGTTATCATTTATAATAAGTATACACATAGACAATTTATTAGGCATTTTTTTTTGCTTCAAAACTGTGTGTAATATTTTACGTTTATTCTTTCATGGTAAACCTGCGTTCAATCTTGATCTTATTCCACGGTCGTGGATAACAGAACTGTCTGCGTAGTTATTACTAAGGTTACTTTTAATCTCCATAAGTGACTGATAAATGCCTAGTACCAACACACTGACGTACCTTGGGAATAACTGATAAAAACACGAATAACTGAAAACAGGCTATTTGCAATATTTGCAGGCCTTTGCGCTAACAATCAGAACAATTCGTAATTATATTGCGACACACTAAAGGTCTACAACATCAGACTGGTAATGATACATTGTAAAGTAGTATATTAGTAAAAGTGATGTACTATTGTTTTTTCTTTTAAAAATTTAACCAGTTGTGATTAGGAATCGTGCACAGAGGGTTCCATACATCATTATCGATACTTGCACGATACTGGCCCCCGGAATTCCAATACAATATCAAAATCGCTACGGCAGTTTCTCAGACTAGTACGAACACACAAAACAAAGCGAAAAGGGGACTTCTGTTTATGTATTTACAGAGAGAAGATTTTTAAAAAATCTTTTTTATTTACTTACAAAAACATGCCTACGGCTTATAGTTTATATTTGCATGCAGTAATGCTCGTCTGTTATGCTTTTGATTGATGATGAATGCTATGTATACTCAAATGGCAGAAGATATTTTTATGTGATATAATTACAGTTTAACCAGTTTCACATTTTTTACTTTACTTACACTGTGAAACCTTGTTTCTTACCGAATCTCAGGATTCTATATAACAGGAAGTACCCTATACATTCTAATGAGTGAGCTTGTGAGTACTAAAATCTGTAGCATAAGTCATAGAATCTTTTTACTGCATGGATTTAGAAGTTTAAATTTCTTACACCGCCAAGGGACCATATACTTCGGTTTGTGACATAAATTGTAGCTTGATATGTCAAACTGTTCCAGTGGAAAATCACAGCTCGACAGACAAACAGACCGATAAAAAATAGCCAACAATACTTTTTTATGTGATAAATGTAAAACTAATAGTTTTCCGTTTTTTCTTTACTTGTACTTTGAAACCTTGGTTTTGTCGTATTTCATGAGTATAGATCTGCCGGAAGCACTTTATAAGTTTTTAAAAGTAAGCTTTCGAGTGCCAAAATGTTTGACATAAACGGCCGTATCTTTTGACTTAAACTTTTCACACCTCCATGGGACCACATATGTTAATATGTGACACAGATGTGAGTGTGATACCTCTACCCGCCCCTGAGACAAAGTGTTCTTAACGGTCGGACAGGCAGCCAGGCATACATACATATGCACAACATTGCAATTGCAACCCTGTAAGGATTTCGTTTTTACAGACTGAGGTATGGTACATTAAAGAGATCAAAGGAACATGTGTTTTAGCTATATTTAATTGACAAACAAGAGTGAAGACAGGAAAACGTTTTGTAAGGTAGTAGAATGATTGACAGTGGCAATTTACGAACTAACAGGTTGAAAAGTTTGAAAACGGTCTGATGTAATGAAAATCGGAGCTTATTTGAGGGGATATTGACAGCCTTTGCAGTTTCGATATATGTTAAGTTACGATTTGGTTGCATTTTGGTGTCACTACGAAATAAAGGTACCCTTAACGTGCAATATTTCACAGTGAAAAAATCTTCTGTTCTGTTTGCCCACACAGTATCTATCGTAAAAGTATCATTGTGAGGGCACAGAACATTAGACAGATTTGCCGTGGGTGTTACCCTCGTCGCTTGTAAGCCGTTGCTTGGTGAATTACCCAGGGCGACAGCGGCGCTGGAAATCCGATATCCGTGCCTGGGGTGAAATATCACGGCGTGCTTGCAGCACCCACCAAACCAGCCACGCTCAAATACGCACACACGCACGCACACCCAGCAGCCCCCTCCCCCCATTCCCACAAACACACACACACCAAATGACTTTTTTAAGGAACGGGCGAGGGTAGTTAAAATTACAGAATTCAGAGCTCAATTATCACTTCGCACTGCCCTCACAAGCAGTGGAAAACGAAACCGTAAATTTCTTTAATCAATGTAAAAGTTGTAAGAGGTTTCGCAGCATTGTTTGAGTACATCCTTGCTCCTACGATTTCTCGTTCACAGCTTCCTCAAGCGGTATCCGAATATCATTTGCAAACAAAGTATCGTATGTACAGCAACAATTAAGTTTCGTGTCTGTTTATATGCAGTCTAAAATTACCAGTAATAGCAGCCCTCGGTCGCAAAAAGATGTAATTTGCTTTCTGTGATACAAGTTTTGTGACTAAAATCTTATGGCTTGATTTTAGTTTAAGGTTGGGTAGGACGTCAAACGGACCGACGTGGAGCATGAGAGGCACCACAGCACATTTTAATTTCCACTGTGTATACTTTTTACAAACAAACTCACAAAACTTTGTCATCATGACCAGGAAGGATACAGGGTTGACATTCATTGCAGTGGAAATTCAACAACATACCAAAAGAATTTTTTACAGATGAAATTTGATAATTTTTAACTTACTATTGGCTGTATTTGTTGCTATACCTACACTTTTCTTCATAAGTAAAAGAGATTCATCGATAAATTTTGCACAGAACACAAATCATGCTTACAGGTGTATGAAACTCTAGAATTTTCCAAATCTATTAAAAACTGTGATAAAAATGTAAATAAGTAACTATAAAATCTGAGTTTTTTCTAAACATGAATTTTAAAATGTAACAGCTCATTCATTTTTTAATAAATCAAATAAATTATAGAGTTTCATACACCTCTAATTATGGTCTGTATGCCGTGCAAAATTCGTCGAAGAATCTCTCTTTCTTATGAAGAAAAGGCCTCTATGTCAATTGCTCTAGCCAACACTAAGAGAAAAAATGATGAAATTTCTCATGTAAAAACATTTATTTTTGTTATGTTTTTGGACTGCCACTGCTATAATTGTGAACCCTGAATCCTTCCTCACAAAGTTTTATGAATTTGTTTGTAAAAGTATGGACAGTGGAAATTAAAATGTCTCGTGGTGCCTATCCTACTCCAAGACGCCCCGTTTGACGTCCTAGCCATCTTAATACATCATATGCCAGTTTGAGTATTTTTATTTCTGATTAAGGCACTCATAGCAGTGCCGAAACCTGGGTCACAAAACTCCTCTTTTTTGCGACCAAAGGCTGCTATTACTGGTAATTTCAGTTTTCAAACGGTTCCTGACCACGCAGCCATGTTCAAAACTTTTAAATGCCTTCTACTCATGGAGGACTGAAAAATAGCCCTGAGACATAGTTTATCGACATACTTGATACCTTAAGATGAAGAAGTAGAAGAAATAAAGAGACCTTCGATTAAATATCTTGTACATGAGTCATGAAATTGCAAGTATACGCTTAAAGTTTCGCTCTCGAACTACCACATCAATTTCGTAGCTCTGTGAAACCAGCAGCCGTGACAAAGGACATAGTTCACCTCATCAGCCAGCAGGACTGCAGAGGTATGTGTGAGATGATAGAATCTCTTTGGTTTTTAACAACTTAACCTGCAATTTAAGTTCCAAAGACCTGGGCCCAAAATGTAAACACATCGCCCGGCCTTCGAGCCATTCCGCGGGGCGGTAAATCGTTCATGTATTGTACTAATCGTGCACGACTTACGCGGTGTAAGTACATGTGTAATATCCAATACAGTTCATCTGTAATTCCTGAATACGTTCAAAATCCACAAAAAGCAACAATACAAATATGCAAACTTCAAGGGTGTGATATCATTCGATACATGCTGTTCCATGTAATAGACTTTATATCTCTTGGACTGCATGTGGGTTCAGTACTCTTTTTATTTTTCGTGCAAACTATAGAGCCTTGATTGCCTTTTTTATTGTGCTGTTGGGTCAATATGCTTACGAAAATGTGCTTAATGTTTCGCCTGCAGTGCGTCGTAGCTTATAGTACGGTTTTCGTGCATTCTTCAGTAATGATTCGACTACTTCAACTCCATAATCAAGATATTTTTCCGTTATTTATTTGTTTGCACGAGATGAAAAGACCAGTAGCGATTAGATAAAAGGAAATTTTTCGATATCCCTTCATATATGTTCTCATGATTTGGAAACTGTTAGTATTTGGTCTTGCTGAACAATTAAAATCATTCCTTTATTGCACTAAATAACACGATTCGGTTTTCAAGTACGATTGGATCCTTTTTTAATCATTCCTACTGTTCCGTATTTTGTCGTCATAATATGAACATCTGACTTTTCTTTCCATTTTATAGTGAGTATCCGATTGTAGCTCCTCACTCTGTATTCCTCCCTCTCTAATTATACTTACAGATATCTTTTGGCATATTCTTCCTGTTCGAACGTTCTGTGCCAGTGATATTTATTTGAAGCTTTGAGATAGTATAATATGTAATTTTTGTAAAGAGTAAAAATCACCAATTACCTAGGTATGAAGTGTACCCTCTGTGTAACACAGTCTATGATAGTTGTTTGGCAACAAATTGGCCGGCGTTAACAACTCAGTTTATGTTCCAAGGCCTGTACATATTTTATAAAGTCCTCGTAATAACCTGAATCTGACACATTTTATATGTAACATTTATTACCGAATCGTGGCTTTACTGATGGATTGAACTGTTTATAAGACGCGCGTCCTTTAATAGCGATTCAGCGACAGTAATATGCTGTTTTATTTATCCACTTCTTTAAATTTTTGTTTCAAATACTTATCCAGAGGTCTTAGTTTGCTCAGTTCTTCTGTCTTGGCAGCCAGTTCATTATTTTCAGAGTGGAAACATCTTGCAATTTGCAGATATCTTTTTTAGCAGCGTTGTCTCTCTACAAATGGGTTGACCCGCCAGGTTAACCGAGAGCGCCAATGGGCTGCATCCTGGACTCGGGCAGACGCGCCGGACCTGGATCGAATCCGCCTGGCGGATTAACGACAAGGACTGGTGTGCTAGCCAGGAAGTGGTTTATAGGCTGTTTTCCACATCCCACTACTGGAATACTGGGCTGGTCCCAACATTCCGCCTCAGTTACATGATTCGCAGACATTTGAAACACATTCGCACTATTTCATGATTTACACTAGACGCAGCCAGCTGGGGTACGCTGATTCCATCCCGGGGGATACGGGGTGGCGGCAGAAAGGGCACCAGGCGACCCCTTAAAATTAACCATGCTAAATCCGATTGTAACCTTGCTGACCCTGCGAACTGCGTGACGAAGGCAACAGCGATAGATATTTTTTTTTTCCTGCGCCATTATTGTGGACAATGCTAAATATCTTCAGTTTCATTACAATCAATATGAAACCAACTGTCGTTGATTCTTCGTATTCTGTTTGGAATGGTTTGCATTTGCTGTGTGTACTGGTTAATCTCGGTTACTATATTCTCCATGAACATGTTATCAAATGCTATATTAAATATAATTAGTTATCTTTTATTTACTCCTGCCTGACGCGGGATCGGCCTTTTTGTGTCAGGAGTTGTTGCATAGTTCCAGATTTTTGGAATATTTCGTGTTACTATCCTAATCCAAGGCTCAGGTAGTTGATCTTTGTTGGCGGTATTGTCCTCAATAACTAATCGCTTGCATTTTCATCGTAAGACGTAAATACTGTCACTGTTGGTAGCAGGAGTATCGACATAAAGCTCACTATTCTCATGACAACATTTACAAAATATATTTCATAGTGCGAACGTGACGAAGAATAACATTTAAGTGAGTGTGGTACAAAGAGATGATAAGACTTTCTCAACAGCCTGGCCTATCCTGTATGTGGTGGGGCACATAACAAGTCGCGACCAGAGTCTATACAGTTTACTTTTCGCCCGACTGACGTACTACGAGCCAGGCCATTGAAGTTTACATTTCGTCATGCGCACCACAGTCCAGGCTCATGACAATCACACTTATCCCGAATACCGGACCACGAGTCTCACACGTGCTTGAAGGTTATTAGCTTAAAGAGACTTGTAGGAGATCTTATGCCCTATAGGCTGCTTCACACGAAGGATGGTAGGTAAATCAACACTTTTCGAGAGAAATGTCTCGGGAGAATCAGTAGTAGGTGAAGGAACGTTAACGAGATTGATGGTGGAAACAGAAACCACTATGTTTTCTAGCAACTGTGCAAGATCCTGTTAAGTACTGGCACTAAATCACTTCCTACCTGTAACGCGATTCTCTACGCTAGCCATTGCATGAGAACCCAGTGTTAGTAAGGTATTTAGACTAATGACTAACGCAATGTAAACAGGTCGGCGAGAGAGAGAAGTGGGCGGTGTAGCTGATGTGGTTTGTCACGACCGACAGGAAGTCGTGCAGCTTTGAATTAGAGAGGGGTCGTCCAGAGTGGAAGTTATTCTATATACTAGTCGTATTAGTAACAGGGATGGATAGTCAAAATTTGTGAGATTTTTAGAAAGGAACAGTAATATTACAGGGCGAATCCTCAGTATTAGAAAGAGATTGAAACAAATGATTGTTACATTCGAGACAAGAATTGACGGCTGAAAGCCGTCTGCGCATTAGGAGACGCTAAATACAGGAGAACTACAGCAGATGGCGTAAGCTAATGGTCTTGGAAGAGACTATGTTCTCTCTCCCTCTACTACCCCTCGACTTCGTATATATTCAAATATTGGGTTAGGATACGAAATGGAATGATCACATATTCTGAGGCGTAGAGAGCTCAGGTAGCAGACTTCACTTCATATCTAAGGTACTGTTACAAACTCAGTCGGTCTACAAACCCTATTCTGTACCAAATTTTCGTGTGACACACCACAGAATACACTGTGACGAAAGTCATGGGATAGCGATATGTACGATGGTTGGCCAGAAAGTAATGCACCGCAGTTATTTCCTCACAATTCTTTATTGAACATAATTAGAATTATACACATCAAAGAATGGTATTTTATGTAGACATCCTATTTTTCCACGTAATCTCCATCCCATTCTGTGGACTGCTTCCAGCGCGAAACCAGGACCTGTGTGCCCTGTCGGTACCAATCCTCGTCATGGTGGCGGAGTCAGTGCGTCACTGTTTGAATCACCTCTTCATCATCTTCTAAATGGCATTACTTCACTGGCCCAAACAAGTGAATGTCCGGGAGGGCTAGGTCAGGGTGGATGGGGTAGCACTGACCAATCCTGTTTAACGATGTGTTTAGCAGTCCTCAGACTTGTGTGGGGTTGAGCGTTATCGTGTTGCAGCGAAACATCTCCTGGGTTACTGTGGCGCCAAAGTCGCCGGAAGCGCATGTTGAGCTTTGATAATGTGTTGACATATGCCTCTGAATAAATGGTACAGGCTCTTGCCATCACATCAATGACAATCGTACCTTCCCACTCCCAAAACACTGTGATCATGATCTTACCGCCGGATCAGCTGAATTGAATTTTTTTATTCTGTGAGGAATGGGAATGGCGCCATCCCATTGACAGTCGTTTTGTTTCTGACTCAAAATGGTGAACACAGGTTTCATCACCTGTCACATTCCGGGACAAGAAGGACTCCCCCTCAGCTTCGAAACGTTACAAAAAATCAAGACAAATGTCTCTTTCCTCGCGATCTGTGATCTACCATGAGACACCGCGGGACCCATGTTGCACACATTTGAAAATCCAGAAGTGCGGATAACTGCATCCACACTTCCTAAGTCGATAGACATATGCAGCGCCAACTGCCGAGTCGCAATGTGTCTGTCCTCGCGAATGACATCAGCTGGCCGCAACATGTCATGTGTGACAGCCGCGGATGGTCTCCCCGACCGCTGCAAATCGTGGGGCTCCACCGGACCACCATCTGATGACCTCACCCTCCGTGCCCAGAGGGTATCTGTAGTTCTGTCAACAGCAGATGCTCAAGCGTTTGTGAATATTCCCCGCAGTTTCTTCCTCTGCAGTGAGAAATTCAATGACGGTACGTTGTCTGACGCCGTTTTGAAACTGTCCTGCAGTTACGTTATCCATCGGAAATGACGCAAACCTGGCGCGCACACCCAGGACACTTCAAATAACACGTACATAACGTTCCGAACTTGTAGCAGTGTTTTCGGCTGAGAAAAACAGTTTGATGCATTACGTTCTTGGCAACCCTCATACATATACAGATGGCGATAGTATTGCGTACACAACGTATAAAAGGACAGTGCATTGGCTGAGCTGTCATTTGTGCTCATGTGATTTACGTGAAAATGTTTCAGGCGTGATAATCGTCGCACCATGAGAATTAACAGACTTTTAACGCAGAATCGTAGCTGGAACTAGGCGCACGGAACATTCCATTCCGAAAATCGACGGGGAATTCTACATTCCGAGATCCCTAGTGTCAAGAGTGTACCGAGAATATCAAATTTCAGGCTCTCATCACGTACGACGCAGTGGCCAACGGTCTTCACTCAAAAGCGTTGCGTAGAGTTTTCAATGCTAATAGACAACAAAATTGCGTGACATAACCGAAGAAATCAATATCGGACATACATCGGACGTCTGCGTTACGACAGTGCGGCGAAATTTGGCGTTAATGGGTATGGCAGCAGGTGACCTACATAGCCGAGAGGTCGGTTCGTACACAAAGTCCTGCACAGGAAACACTTTCACAGTTATGGATGGTTATGAAGGGAACATGGCTCAGCATTTTTGCAGGGGATTTTCAACGTCCTGTTGAGTCCATACCACATCGAGATGCTGCACTAGGAGAAAAGGTGATCCGACACGACATTAGACGGTATCCCACGACATTTGCCGTCTTATTATATTTTACAAGTCTGTGGGTTTCACTCCAAATAGAAGCAATTGGAGATATTGCACGACTGAAAGAAGGGCAGAACGAATGGTCATGTGTCTGTCTGATTCACGCGAGGGCGTCATTAAAATGCTGAAAAATCTGACAAATGCTTGAAGTTCATCGTAATCATCATCATCAGTCATCCTGAGAAATAATATTCCTGTCCTTCAAACTCACTCTTTCGTTCATCTGACAATTTTTTGAGGCAGGAGAGCAGAATTCCGTTACACAGAGCTGTGTGTTCATTTATTATTTCTTTTGCTTCATTCCTTCAACTATGGCTTGGTAGGGTGTGCCGAAAAGTATTGCCACCAAATTTTTTATGTGAAAACTCTTAATTTTTTTAGATAAATCTGACGTTATCAGTATTCTAAATCTTGGTTCGTCATGTATACACATTTACTTCTCAATATAGTCTCCCTGGCGATGAACCAACGAGAGAGCCGTTTGTTGATACCGTCAGTGTAGAATGTTTGACTTTGTTCATGGAGTCAACAACTGTTTAATCACCGTCAGACTTATGTCCTCGAAGGTTTGCTTTTAAGTTCTGGAGATAAAAATCAGATTGTATAGTGGACGATCGATGACTGTGAAAACAGGCCTGTTGCGTGGTTGCTGATGTCTCAGAGCTCGTGTGTGGTCTGCCATTGTCTTGCTAAAAGAGACGGTGCTCCATGTGTGAACAGACTCTTCGAATTTGAAACTCAGTCACAGTAAGCTGTTTCCCATGCGCCGACAGGAATTACTCTATACACCGCCATGTTACATGTTACAATTCAGAGCCCTCTAGCGGCACAGCGTAGCGGCAGAGGGATGCATTTATGTAGAAATGGAGAACAAAGATGTAGAAAGTTAACTACTTTCATGTATTAAAAAAGCTTTGAGATTTTTCACTTGAAAATTTAGGAGGCATTACTTTCTATGGGAGGCTGCTGTGGATACTTCCCTCTGAAAACTGAAATTCTATATTTTGTCGAGGTAGTAAAGAGCCATTTTTGCTGTCATCTATTAGAAAGAACGTAAGAAACCCACTGATAATGCTCTGACTTCAGCGAAACATATCTGGAGAACACGTAGGTTTGCTCAACACAGAATCTATGCAAAAACTAATTTCTTCACGAAAGCCTATTTTCAACGTTTAAAGATTTGGTATCGAGGGCGTATTCTAGAAATATACTACATGCCGTTACATATCGCTGCTCTGGGGTCACAAAGTCCACATTAATCTTTGTATAGCGCTCACACAGGTATTTAAGTGCCGATTCCTCCAAACTCAGGTAGCAAATGGAATGGGAAGGATCCCTAATATGTCCATGGCACAGTGGACTACAGCCTATGCCACGCACTTCACAGTTATTTGAAGAATGAAGGCTGCAAGGCGACTTCATCAAAAGATGGAAATAAGAACACATTCTCGCACTAATAATTCAGTATGGTAAAAGAACGTCCAATAAGCAAAATCCGCTAAGTGTGGTGTGACTCGAGCAATTTTCCAGTCCTTAGGTATGGATCTTTTTATAAGTGAGGCTTTGTATATAATTGCTAATTATGGAGCTATTGTATCAGCATTCTCTGAAAGGAACCTGACTGGTATACAATCTGGATCGAAAGCCTTGCCTTTATTAAGTGATTTTAGCTGCTTTGCTTCACTTCAATTTGAGATGCCTTTAATAGGTTCCAATACGAAATATTGTCTCGACATTTGGTAGAAAATCCGAAGAAATTCTGGTCGCATGTTAAGTACACAAGTGGCATGACGCAGCCAATACCTTCGCTGCGCAGTGCCGATGGCACTGTTACCGACGACTGTGCCGCTAAAGCGGAGCTATTGAACGCAGTTTTCCGAAATTCCTTCACCAGGGAAGACGGATGGAATATTCCAGAATTTGAAACAGGAACAGCTGCTAGTATGAGTTTCTTAGAAGTTGATACCTTAGGGGTTGCGAAGCAATTCAAATTGCTTGATACGGACAAGTCTTCAGGTCCAGATTGTATACCAATTACGTTCCTTTCAGATTACGCTGATACAATTGCTCCCTACTTAGCAATCATATACAACCGCCCGCTCACCGATAGATCTGTACCTACAGATTGGAAAATTGCGCAGGTCGCACCAGTGTTTAAGAAGGCTAGTAAGAGTAATCTATCGAACTACAGACCTATATCATTGACGTTGGTTTGCAGTAGGGGTTTGGAGCATATACTGTATTCAAACAGTATGAATCGCCTCGAAGGGAACGATCTATTGATACGTAATCACCTGGGTAACAATCTGAGCAGTTCTCTTAGGTTGTTCGCAGTTGATGCTGTAAATTACCGTCTAGTAAGGTCATCCGAAGACCAGTATCAGTTGCAAAGCGATTTAGAAAAGATTGCTGTATGGTGTGGCAGGTGGCAGTTGACGCTAAATAACGAAAAGTGTGAGGTGTTCCACATGAGTTCCAAAAGAAATCCGCTGTAATTAGATTACTCGATAAATAGTACAATTCTCAAGGCTGTCAATTCAACTAAGTACCTTGCTGTTAAAATATTGGGGGGAAGGCGAGTCAAAGGTTGCGTTTCATTGGCAGGACACTTAGAAGATGCAACAAGTCCACTAAAGAGACAGTTTACACTACACTCGTTCGTCCTCTGTTAGAATATTGCTGCACGGTGTTTGCTCCTTACCAGCTGGGACTGACATAGGACATAGAAAGGGTGCAAAAAAGAGCAGCTCGTTGTATATTATCAGTTAATAGGAGAGAGAGTGTGGCAGATATGATACGCCAATTGGGATGGAAGTCATTAAAGCAAAGACTTTTTTTGTCGCGGCGAGATCTATTTACGAAATTTCAGTCACCAACTTTCTTTTCCGAATGCGAAAATATTTTGTTGAGCCCAACCTACATAGGTAGGAATGATCATCAAAATAAAATAAGAGAAATCAGAGCTCGAACAGAAAGGTTTAGGTGTTCGTTTTTCCCGCGCGCTGCTCGGGAGTGGAATGGTAGAGAGATAGTATGATTGTGGTTCGATGAACCCTTTGCCAAGCACTTAAATGTGAATTGCATAGTTGTCATGTAGATATAGATGTAGATGTATTGACATTATGTAATTCATTTATCGCATAGTAGGATTCTTATATAGGCCCTTGGGGCTCAAGGGTCTGTCAGACCACGCGACTAGTCATGTTACTTTCCTCATAACACTTTTATTTATGCATGGAGACATCAATATATTTTTCTTTTGCCTTATTAGGTATGGAGGGAGAACGATTTATATTACACACTGAGGACGACGATAGTGGTCGACGAATGCTCACGATGCTTCTACTTGTTCTTCCTGAGCTGGGCCTACGCGACACCCCCTAACTTCGACGGTGAGAATGAATTTGAAGATGAGGATTCGGAAGGTGTGGCGAGCGACGACTATTTAAAATGGAGGGAGGAAACATCTGGCAACGAATAAGATAATTCCTCGGACGAGGATGACATTGGCGACATTTTTCTTGCTCGTGATGGTGAAAGTATTCTTCCGCCTGGAAGTAGGAGAACCCTGGAAATGAAAATTATTACACATTTACCTAGTGTTAAAAGACAAGCACAATATGCTACGTCCCCTTTACCCTGTTGGGAAATACTATACTTCAGTGCACAAGCATCCAAATTAGCACAAAAACATAATTTTCCTCGAGAAAGGGAAGCGAAGGATACAGGCGCAGTAGAATATTGAGGGTATATGTGGGCGTAATATATATGCTTGATTTGAAAAAATTGAATCGTACAAACTTCGAGGAAGTATGGGCTAACGATACAACCGGTGAAGAGTTTTCCAGAGCAGTGATGAGCTTGCAGAGGTTTAAATTTTTATTTAAAAAATTACGAATCTGTCATAAACGAACTCGTAAAGAGACAGAAAAACGTAATGAACTAGCTCCTATTACAGAACCTTTTGTACAAATAGCTTGTAACTTCCAAAAGTACTATACTCTTGGAGAATATGCTACACTTGACGAAAAGCTTGAGACTTTTAAACGAAAATGCCCATTCAAGCAATATCTACCTTCGAAACTCGCCAGGTACGGTGTAAAGATGTTTGCTCTTACCAATGCATGGAGTTTTTATATTTTAAGTTTGGAAATTTATTCTGTAACACAGCAGCCTGGACGTTCCTCGACTGGCATGTATCTATACGAAGTGGCGATGCGTCTGACGAAGCCTATACACAATACCGGCAGATATATTACTAAGGACAACTGGTTCAGTAGCTTTTCACTGGCCATAGAATTGTTAAGCAAAAGGATGACAATGGTTGGGACGGTAAGCAAAAATAAAAAAAAGAATTACCACCGGGAATTGCAAATAATCAAAATTTTTATTGCACCCAATTCTCGCTTGATGACACGGAAACTCTTATTGCATTGTTGTTGTTGTTGTGGTCTTCAGTCCTGAGACTGGTTTGATGCAGCTCTCCATGCTACTCTATCCTGTGCAAGCTTCTTCATCTCCCAGTACCTACTGCAACCTACATCCTACTGAATCTGCTTAGTGTATTCATCTCTTGGTCTCCCTCTACGATTTTTACCCTCCACGCTGCCCTCCAATACTAAATTGGTGATCCCTTGATGCCTCAGAACATGTCCTACCAACCGATTCCTTCTTCTGGTCAAGTTGTGCCACAAACTTCTCTTCTCCCCAATTCTAATCAATACTTCCTCATTAGTTATCTGATCTACCCATCTGATCTTCAGCGTACTTCTGTAGCACCACATTTCGAAAGCTTCTATTCTCTTCTTGTCCAAACTATTTATCGTCCATGTTTCACTTCCATACATGGCTACACTCCATACAAATACTTTCAGAAACCACTTCCTCACACTTAAATCAATATTCGATGTTAACAAATTTCTCTTCTTCAGAAACGCTTTCCTTGCCATTGCCAGTCTACATTTTATATCCTCTCTACTTCGACCATCATCAGTCATTTAGCTCCCCAAATAGCAAAACTCCTTTACTACTTTAAGTGTCTCATTTCCTAATCTAATTCCCTCAGCATCACCCGACTTAATTCGACTACATTCCATTATCCTCGTTTTGCTTTTGTTGATGTTCATCTTACATCCTCCTTTCAAGATACTGTCCTTTCCATTCAAGTGCTCTTCCAAGTCATTTCCTGTCTCTGACAGAATTACAATGTTATCGGCGAAACTCAAAGTTTTTATTTCTTCTCCATGGATTTTAATACTTACTCCAAATTTTTCTTTTGTTTCATTTACTGCTTGCACAATATAGAGATTGAATAACATCGGGGATAGGCTACAACCCTGTCTCACTCCCTTCCCAACCACTGCCTCCCTTTCATGCCCCTCAACTCTTATAACTGCCATTTGCTTTCTGTACAAATTGTAAATAGCCTTTCGCTCCCTGTATTTTACCTCTGCCACCTTCAGAATTTGAAAGAGGGTATTCCAGTCAACATGGTCAAAAGCTTTCTCTAAGTCTACAAATGCTAGAAACATAGGTTTGCCTTTCCTTAACCTTTCTTCTAAGATAAGTCGAAGAGTCAGTATTGCCTCACGTGTTCCAGTATTTCTGCAGAATCCAAACTGATCTTATCCGAGGTAGGCTTCTACTAGTTTTTTTATTCGTCTGCAAAGAATTCGTGTTATTATTTTGCAGCTGCGGCTTATTAAACTGATTGTTCGGTAATTTTCACATCTGTCAACACCTGCTTTCTTTGGGATTGTAATTATTATATTCTTCTTGAAGTCTGAGGGTATTTCGCCTGTTTCATACATCTTGCTCACCAGATGGTAGAGTTTCGTCAGGACTGGCTCTCCCAAGGCCGTCAGTACTTCCAATGGAATGTTGTCTACTCCGGGGGCCTTCTTTCGACTCAGGTCTTTTAGTGCTCTGTCAAATTCTTCACGCAGTATCGTATCTCCCATTTGATCTTCATCTACATCCTCTTCCATTTCCATAATATTGTCCTCAAGTACATCGCCCTTGTATAGACCCTCTATATACTCCTTCCACCTTTCTGCTTTCCCTTCTTTGCTTAGAACTGGGTTTCCATCTGAGTTCTTGATGTTAATACAAGTGGTTCTCTTATCTCCAAAGGTCTCTTTAATTTTCCTGTAGGCAGTATCTAGCTTATCCCTAGTGAGATAAGCCTCTAATCCTTACATTTGTCCTCTAACCATCCCTGCTTAGCCATTTTGCATTTCCTATCGATCTCATTTTTGAGACGCTTGTATTCCCTTTTGCCTGCTTCATTTACTGCAATTTTATATTTACTTCTTTCATCAATTAAATTCAATATTTCTTCTGTTACCCAAAGATTTCTACTAGCCCTCGTCTTTTTACTTACTTGATTATGTGCTGCCTTCACTACTTCATCCCTCAAAGCTACCCATTTTTCTTCTACTGTATTTGTTTCCCCCATTCCTGTCTATTTTTCCCTTATGCTCTCCCTGAAACTCTGTACAACCTCTGGTTCTTTCAGTTTATCCAGGTCCCATCTCCTTAAATTTCCATCTTTTTGCAGTTTCTTCAGTTTTAATCTACCGGTCATAACCAATAGATTGTCGTCAGGGTCCACACCTGCCCCCGGAAATGTCTTACAATTTAAAACCTGGTTCCTAAATCTCTGTCTTACCATTATATAATCTATCTGATACCTTTTAGTATCTCCAGGGTTCTTCCATGTATACAACCTTCTTTCATGATTCTTAAACCAAGTGTTAGCTATGATTATGTTGTGCTCTGTGCATAATTCTACCAGGCGGCTTCCTCTTTCATTCCTTAGCCCCAATCCATATTCGCCTACTACATTTCCTTCTCTCCATTTTCCTACACTCGAATTCCAGTTGCACATGACTATTAAATTTTTGTCTCCCTTCACTATCTGATTAATTTCTTTTATTTCATCATACATTTCTTTAATTTTTTCGTCATCTGTAGAGCTAGTTGGCGTATAAACTTGTACTACACTTGGGCACAATAATGCGTTCACTATGCTGTTTGTAGTAGCTTACCCGCATTCCTATTTTCCTATTCATTATTAAACCTACTCCCACATTACCCCTATTTGATTTTGTATTTATAACCCTGTATTCGCCTGACCAAAAGTCTTGTTCATCCTGCCGCCGAACTTCACTAGTTCACACTATATCTAACTTTAACCTATCCATTTCTCTTTTTAAATTTTCTAACCTACCTTCCCGATAAAGGGATCTGACATTCCACGCTCCGATCCGTAGAACGCCAGTTTTCTTTCTCCTGATAACGACATCCTCCTGAGTAGTCCCCGCCCGGAGATCCGAATGGGGGCTATTTTACCTCCGGAATATTTTACCCAGGAGGACGCCCCCATTTATTTATTCATAAAGTAAAGCTGCATGCCCTCGGGAAAAATTACGGCCGTACTTTCCCCTTGCTTTCAGCCGTTCGCAGTACCAACACAGCGAGGCCGTTTTGGTGATTGTTACAAGGCCAGATTAGTCAATCATCCAGACTGTTGCCCTTGCAACTACTGAAAAGGCTGCTGCCCCTCTTCGGGAACCACACGTTTGTCTGGCCTCTCAACAGATACCCCTCCGTTGTTGTTGCACCTACGGTACGGCTATCTGTATCACTGAGGCACGCAAGCCTCCCCACCAACGGCAAGGTCCATGGTTCATGGGGGGGCTTATTGCATACCAGGCCAGATAAATAAATAAATAAAACAGTTATCCTCATATGCATCAAAATGTTTTAAATGGCTCTGAACACTAAGGGGTTTAACATCTGAGGTCATCAGTCCCCTACAACATATAATTACTTAAACCTAACTAACCTAAGGACATCACACACATCCATGGCCGAGGCAGGATTCGAACCTGCGACCGTATCAGTCGTGCGGTTCCGGACTGAAGCGCCTAGAACTGCTCGGCCACCGCGGCCGGCACTAGTATGCATCATGGCCCTGTGATTGAAAGTGAAACAGTCGCCAAAAGGCCGGATATAATATCTTTTTCAATGCCACGAAATCTAGGGTTGACACAGTGGATAGGATATGCAGTTCTTTGAATGTGGCCAGACCGTGTCTATTCATTGCTGAGTGTTAGTGGAATTAATGCCGTGGTAGTGTACAGATCGCAAAAAGGCAGTCTTCCGAAAAAAAGGCGTAAATTTTTTAAAGATTTTGCTTTTGGTCTTTTTGCTCAGCAGATGAAACGGAGGAAATACATGCAAAATCTTCCCAGGCAACTGAGATCATCGATGGACAACTTATTTGCAATATTGTATTCACAACCGTCGAGCGCAACCAGTTCCAAGACATCGGACCAAGGAAGGAAAAGATGTTACCATTGTTGGAGTATTACTGATAGGAAAACGAACTACCAACGTATTAAATGGCGAAAGTGCATTTGCATATGGGACCATTCCATCTTCGTTTGTAACTATTGTTATAGTTACTATTTAGAAGTAAATAGTAAGTAAAGCTTGTTCAAACGTAAAGCATACTATTAAAATTTGTTCCTCATTTATAAACATTGTGTATTAGTATATATTATCTATAACATTTCTTTATAAATGTAATTGGTAAATACATGTACTATACATATTATAATATTGAGTTTCGTTTTATTGTAATCTATAACGACGGTGATCATATGACGTGACTTAGAAAAACAAAATATCCAACATTAAACAGCTAAAGTGACTATCGGGTCTGTGAGGCCCAGTGAGACCGCTCCCGTTACCACGAAGAGCGCGACCTCCGCCGGGTTAATTGCCAACGTGTGAGCGAGTGGAATTAAGTTTCTCTGTTGTGTGACGAGTGAGAGAGCTAGATTCCAGGCATGATTTAGGCAAACATCTACGCCATTATTTATACGATCAGTAACTAATTTCGTCTCAGCTGCTTCCTTAATGACACTGTCCCAATAACTGGAAGTTCACGTCAGAATCTCCGTATTGTTATACAGGGTAAACATTAATTAAATCGACAAACTGCATGGAAGGGTTCCCGACAGGAAGCAGTGTAAAAAAGTCCTACGAACACGTGTCCGGAAATGCATCGTTGCCATGACAGATGGCGCTGAAGTATGAAAGTTCCTCTGACCACCTGCCGTATGTTGGTTGTGTGTTGCAGGCTGTGTGATGTAAACAAAGGGTGGTCAGGTATTCATATCTGGAACAAGCCGAGATGGTCTTCGTGTACGGCCAAGGAGATGGAAACATCGATAGGCACACGGCTATACTATAACAAGTAGCCCCACACGGAGCAGCCATATCACACGACATTTCAATCCCCTTATTGGAAGTTTTCGTTGTCATTGATCCTTTCCGACAGACGAACGTGCAGGCTGGCGGCGGACTGCGCGCACAACATATGTGGAGGACTTAGTTCTACAAAATATTGAGATAAACCTTAGTACAAGCTCCGGGCAAGTGGCCCGCCAACATGGTGTGTAAAGCAAAGTACGATTACGTGTATCCTGCACGTCAACCGCTATTATCACTATGACCTGTAATCCCATGGGGGCCTCTAAGAACATATGTTGTGGCGGTGATGCGTTGCAACTCTGTACCGTACTTCGGGACTACCTGTTGTCATTGCATGCACATCGTCCACATCTGGACACGTATTGATAGGGCCTTTTTTCTCCACTATCGGTCAGGAAACAGTCCCTGTAGTTAGTCGGTTTTATTAACGTTCACCCTGTGTTCCGTAGGAATACCGGTGCCAAGGGAGTGTTCTGCAATGGCAGATTGCAAGCGACTTCGAATCAAACTGCGTGCGTACGGAATATCGTCTCTGTTGCGAGACTAAATTCGTGATTTCTTGTCAGAAAGTTTATAGATGGTTATAACTGACGGAAAGGCAGCGAGTAAACCTGAGGTAATGTCCTGGATTTTCCAAGTGAGTGTTATATCCCCTCTCATGCTCCTGATCTACATAAACAATTAATGAGACATTCTGAGCAGCTTCTTAGATTTTTTGGAGATGATACCGTCATTTATCGTCTCCTCATCACATAATCAAAATCAACTTCAAATTGTTTTCGACAAGATTTCTGTATGATGCGAAAACTAGCATATGATTGCTAATAATGAAATGTGTGAATCTATCCACATGAGTACTCTAAGGATTCCTCTACATTTCGGTTACACGGTAAATCACACAAATGTAAAGGCTAAAAGTTAAACTAAATACTTAGAGATTACAATTACAAATACACACATCAAAAAAGGTTTGCATCACTCCCGATCCAAGAACTCCTGAAGATAGACGTTGACCGTGGATGCTGTATAGCAGACAGTCCCTCTGACTGTCCAGAGATGTCACCAAACCCACCCAAAGACGTAAACAATCATGCATGAGCCGCGTCTATTAGATAGATGGGGTCCGACACCCGATCAGTTCCAGTTATTCCACCAGAAAGACTTTACACGGCTCGCGTTTCAGTCCGGAACCGCACGACTGCCACGGTCGCAGGTTCGAATCCTGCCTCGGCCATGGATGTGTGTGATGTCCTTAGGTTAGTTAGGTTTAAGTAGTTCTAAGTTCTAGGGAACTGGTGACCTCAGATGTTAAGTCCCATAGTTGAAAATGGTTCAAATGGCTCTGAGCACTGTGGGACTTAACATCTGAGGTTATCAGTCCCACAGTACTTAGAACTACTTAAACCTAACTAACCTAACGACATCACACACATCCATGTCCGAGGCAGGATTCAAACCTGCGATTGCAGCGGTAGCGTGTTTCCAGACTAAAGCACCTAGAACCGCTCGGCCACACCGGCCGGCTAAGTCACATAGTGCTCAGAGCCATTCGAATCAGGCGACTCGCAGTAAACCAAAGCGATATTGATCGTACATGGACGACATAAAGAAAGACAGGAACTGTCGAGTACATGCCTCGCTCAGGTCGCTCAAAGGCTACTACCGCAGTGGATCACCACTATCTACGGGTTAAGGCTACGAGGAGCCGTAACAGCAACGCCACCATGTTGAATAACGCTTTTGGTGCAGCCACAGGACGTCGTGTTACGATTCAAACTGTGTGCAATAGGTTGCGTTATGCGCAACTTCACAACCAACGTCTATGGCGAGGTCCATCTTTGCAACCACGACACCAAGCAACGCGGTACATATGGGCCCCACAATGTATCGATAGGACCGTTCAGGATTGACATCACGTTCTCTTCACCAATGAGTGTCGCACATGCCTACAACCAGACAGTCGTCGGAGATTTGTTTGGGGTCAAGCCGGTCAGATTGAACGCCTTAGACACACTGTCCAGCGAATGCAGCATGGTGGAGATTCCCTGCGGTTTTGGGGTGATATTAGGTGAGGACGAGGTACGACGCTGGTGGTCATGGAATTCACCGTAACAGCTGTACAATACGTAAATGCCATCCTCCGACTGATAGTGCCAACATACAGGCAGCATATTGGCGAGGCACTCGTCTTCATGGACGACAATTCGCGCCCCCATCGTGCCCGTGTTGTGAATGACTTCCTTCAGGGTAACGACATCGCTCGACTAATGGCCAGCATGTTCTCCAGAGATGAACCCTGTCGAACATGCCTGGGGTAGATTGAAAAGGGCTGTTTATGGACGACGTGACCCGCCAACCACTCTGAGGGATCTACGCCTAATCGCCTTTGAGGAGTGGGACAATCTGGAGCAACTGTGCCTTGGTGAACTTGTGGATAGTATGCCACGACGAATTCAGGCATGCATAGTTTCAAGAAGACGTGCTACTGGGTATTAGAGGTACGTGTGTGTATAGAAATCTGGACCACCAATTCTGAAAGTCTCGCTGTATGGTAGTACATGTTATGTGTTGTTTTTATGAGCAATGAAAAGGTTGGAAACGATGTTTATGTTGAACTCTATTCTAATTTTCAGCGCAGGTTCCGGATATATCGGAACCGAGATTATGCAAAATAATTTTTTGGGTGTCTAACTTAAACTGGCTTGATTACACAGGAAATGTTGTGGGAAAGCGAACCAAAAGACTGACGTTTATTGCAGAACACTTGGAAATTGGAAACGTCTACTGAGGAGATTACCTATACAACGCTTGTCCTCTTCTGGAGTATTGATTTACGATATAGGATCTGAATTATTTAGGATTAGCGGAGGACATCGAAAAATGTCAAAGAAGGGCAGCTCGTTTTGTATTATCATGGAATAGAGGTGAGAGTACCAGGGACACGATACAGAGTTGGGATGCCAGTCATTAAAACAAAAAGGTGTTTTTCGTTCCGGTAGAATCTCGTAAAGAATTTAAAATCACCAGCTCTCTCTTTGGGATTCGGAAATATCTGATTTACGCCCATCTACATAGGACGCAATGGTCCTCAAAACACAATAAGAGAAATCACAGATGGCACAGAAAGATGTTGTTCGTTTCTACCGAGCGCTGTTCGAGAGTGGAACGCTAGAGAAGTGGCTTGAAGGTGGTTCGATACGCCCTCTGACCGGCACTCAATTGTGAACTGCAGAGTAATCATATAAATCTAGATGTGGATGATTTAGATGTAGATGTAAGTGTGTGTGACGTTTATGCCCAGTACACAGGTACTCCATGGTCCTGATGACATGCCATAACTACAAGCAATGCGACAGACAACCTCTTTATGCAAATCCAGAGCATCCTTTAAAGCTCCTAATCGGAGCTGATCTTAGATAGTAGTCGAAAAAACGAATTTCGCATAATATTTCCGAAGGATACGATTATTCGTGATGGAAATGCTTCTTGTCTGTGGGATGAAGTCCATTGACGTTAGTGCCTCCTCATTACTACCATAGTTCATTTTATTCTTGGTTGGTTGACAGCGTAATATAAAGTTTGATTTTTATTTTTCCAGTTGATGTTCGTCAGTGCCTTCTGACTGGCAGTAAGTTTCAGCGTCTCAGTCACGTTGCCCGGAGCCGGATGGAACCATCCTGAGTCTCACGTGTTGAAACATCAGCAGCTAAAGTAACGTGTTGCTGACGAGGTAACGCTACTGAACTACGCGTCCTACGATCTGACTGAACAGTAGGGAGGCTTGTAGGTGGTCAAGTGGGGGTGGAACCGCGGCCAGCTGCCGGGAGAGAACGCACCGTTCGCTCTCCTGCTGGCAGCTTCCAAACCGACCAAACGCCCTCCTCACCTGCTCTCTTGGGCGGCTGCTCATTCAGCCTCGGCGGCTTCTCCAGGCCTGCCTTTCTTTACAGCATTAAAACTTCATACAGTTTAAACTATGTTTTACTCTTCACCTCAACGGGTGCCTAATGCTTTCCACTCCTGGCCAATTCTGACGCATTAACATTGCGCTTCCGATCTGTCTTTTACTGTAACCATCCTAACGAAAGATGGCTTCAAGGCGGGCCAACTTCGCTGACAATCTTTCAGGGGCTGAGATGAGGTTAGTTCTATGAACCAAGGTACGAGGTTTTCCTTCATTCTAAGATGGGTGGTGACAATCATCAACCTGTAGAGACAAGTGTGTAGTTTGCTTTCCACAAAAGGCATGACCGAGCATACCATCATACATCCTCCTGACCAACATACCAAGAAAGATGTTAGGAACTACTTAGCTTACAGCTGGTAAAATTGTAGTTTGTAAGAACTCGACCGGTTTCGTGGCTTGAAGCCGCATCATCAGTGAACAAAGTTAAAAGATCATAGGCATACCCTTCGTTCCTTTTCAAAATTTACTATTCACAGAATATCGTCAGCACTACGGCGAGCGTAAAGTGTAGAAGACGTACTCCATATGATTGACGATATTCTCTGAGTAGCAAATTTTGAATGGGAGCAATGGGTATGTCTATAATCTTTTAACGTGATGATGGGCTTGAAGCCGAGGAACCTGTCATATTTTAATAAACAACAATTTTTCCAGCTGTAAGGGGAGTTGTTCCTAACATCGTGGCTTTCAACAGCTTCGGTAATCCGAAATATAAAACAGTTTGTGATATCGGAGAATGGAAGAAAGCCAACGTTTTCTACCACCACCGTGAAGAGAATATTCGAGTGTATCAGATGTTCTAAAAAGCTGTTTAATTTCTCACTTCTACGAATTAAAGCAACATAAGTATCATCCACAGATCCATACAAAAAACACGCTAGTATCAATGCCGACAACTGGAAGAACGAGAATGAAATCTTCTCGGTTTGCAAAGCACGTTGGATCGTATAAAATTCTCGAGCTTACCACGGCTATCTCCACCATCATCATCAGGAGTGAAACCAACTGATTGCACGGCTGGTACGGTTTTCCGCTTGTTTATGCACGATTTTCGGCCTCTGGCACCAAGCAGAGAGGGCTGAAAGAACACGTGCGCGGAAGGTAAGCTGGGCAGCTAATAGCTCTCCCGGCCCGCCGCGGGACCGTGTGTCGTCAGCGGCGCAAGGAGCAAGCGCCACGTTTGAAACTGCCGCTTTCACCTCCCCCCGTGCGTCAAGCATCTGTGTTTGCTTCATTTGAATATCAAATGCCGGTCGTCGTTCTCCTAAGAGTGTACTCCTCCTCTGTGCTAAAACTGCTGCTGTTCATTTTAATTTGAGCTACCTCCTTTACGAAGGAATTCCAATGGGTTGACACATGAGAGAAGAATCTCTTGTTTTCGAACTATTTCGTGTCCGTTTCCAGGAACATGGAACGTGCCTGGAGAATAACGAGATGAGCATGGAACGAAATATCGACGGTGGTCGAAAACGCCCCTGGCTGCATTCATTTCAGTCGTTTGAATAGTTTGTATGCTGGGAGAAACTAAGGACTAACAATACATGACAACGAGAATGACTGCAGTTCTCCATTCCATAGATTGATAAAATGATATTAAGCATGTTGTCGTAACGTTGAGGCTCATCAATGTACGTCTCAGTAGTTTGACACGGACGAAGAATTCTTCAAATGGTTCAAATGGCTCTGAGCACTAGGCCACCTAACTTCCGAGGTTATCAGTCGCCTAGAACTTAGAACTAATTAAACCTAACTAACCTAAGGACATCACACACATCCATGCTCGAGGCAGGATTCGAACCTGCGTCCGTAGCGGTGGCTCGGCTCCAGACTGTAGCGCCTAGAACCGCACGGGCACTCCAGCCGGCGAAGAATTCTTTCGCCAATAGGAGAGTTCTGTTGGTGTCATGTACCGATACTGAACTGAGAAATATCTGAAAAAATATTCGGGAGTTCACCATTGCGTGGAAAACAAACATGGATCATCAAGAATTCAGAGGAGGTACTAAGAGTTTTTCATATTTAATGCTTTCGAAGAAAAAATTACATGAACATATAATGTAGGAAATAAAGAAGTGCGACAAAGATAATGAGGAAAAGAATCAATGGATGATCTAAACAGAAGCAATAGGTTAGTGATGTGGTGCAGGAAACGGTGGAATTGGAAATTGACTGGGAATGTAGTGAGTGTAAATTCATTTATAATAACGTAATTCACCAAATCAGATAGTATAAGGAATATATTATCACAAGAAAAATTTGTAATCACTCAGTCCAACAAATATACCTAAAATAATATGCTACCCGAATAAAATTTCTGTCCTTAAAATAAAGGTAGCTGTAAAATCAAAGGATAGCACCAAAATTTAGACAGGTCTATCACTAATTACTTTACAAGGTGGATGAAAAGACAAAAAAAAATAATACTCTAAAAAAAGGGGAGAAAGACTAGAGCTGACACTGGTAAGCTCCAAAGCTAATAGAAATTCAGCTAATTCACAAGAGATTACAGTAAATAGGCAGTTATACCCCATGAAACCACCTCACTTAATGCATGATAAATTATCAAATAAATGGGACTAATTTAAATTAAGAAATTGGCAAATAATTTAGATGGCAGAAAGATAAATTATTTAGGCACAATTGACAGTAAAATAATGTATACCCTCAAAGTAGAATTCGCGTAGATTTTTCGTCTACTGAATCCAATTTCAGGAATTCCAGTAGCCCCGACATTATGACAGTAGAAAATAGAGCACAGCTTAAGTAGAAACACATAAAGTTAAAGGCGTCTGCACAGATGTTCCCGCTGAGCACAACTGGCACCATCGCTGTAGAGCACACACCACGGTGAACGTACGGTTCCGTCCTGTGAGCCCACCAAGATGCTACGTACTATTTACTCGCCCTTGATCAGAATCAGTTCCTAGTGTTGGTAACAAGTCACTGATAGCTCAGTACCAAAGTACCATAGGGAACTTTAGCAAGCAATCCTGTATTTTCAGCTATACTCCATGTCTTCCAAGCAAAAATGTTTGCATCTGGAAATGCTTAAAGGCCACCACAGTCAGCATGGTTTCCCCATGACACAGCCAAGGTCAGCCATGTAATCCCTCCAAACACAGCAGAAACGTCGCAGGAGAACTGCATGCGTTGTTGTTCTTGTGGTCTTCAGTCCTGAGGCTGGTTTGATGCAGCTCTCCATGCCACTCTATCCTGTGCAAGCATCTTCATCTCCCAGTACCTACTGCAACCTACATCTTTCTGAATCTGCTTAGTGTATTCATCTCTTGGTCTCCCTCTACTACTTTTACCCTCCACGCTGCCCTCCAGTACTCAATTGGTGATTCCTTGATGCCTCAGAACATGTCCTACCAACCGATCCCTTCTTCTCGTCATGTTGTGCCACAACTTCTCTTCTCCCCAATCCTATTCAATACCTTCTCGTTAGTTATGTGATCTACCCATCTAATCTTCAGCATTCTTCTGTAGCACCACATTTCGAAAGCTTCTATTCTCCTCCTGTCCAAACTATTTATTGTCCATGTTTCACTTCCATACATGGCTACACTCCATACAAATACTTTCAGAAACAACTTCCTTAAACTTAAATCTATACTCGATGTTAACAAAATTCTCTTCTTCAGAAACGCTTTCTTTGCCATTGCCAGGCTACATTTTATATCTTCTCTACTTCGATCGTCATCAGTTATTTTGCTCCCCAAATAGCAAAACTCTTTTACTAATTTAAGTGTCTCATTTCCTAATCTAATTCCCTCAGCATCACCCGACTTGACTACATTCCATTATCCTCGTTTTGCTTTCGTTGATGTTCATCTTATACCCTCCTTTCAAGACATTCTACATTCCGTTCAACTGCTCTTCCAAGTCCTTTGCTGTCTCTGACAGAATTACAATGTCATCGGCAAGCCTCAAAGTTTTTATTTCTTCTCCGTGGATTTTGATACCTACTCCGAATTTTTCTTTTGTTTCCTTGACTGCTCGCTCAATATACTAAAATCGGGGAGAGGCTACAACCCTGTCTTACTTCCTTCCCAACAACTGCTTCCCTTTCATGCCCCTCGACCCTTATTACTGGCATCTGGTTTCTGTACAAATTGTAAATAGCCTTTCGCTCCCTAAATTTTACCCCTTCCACTTTTAGAATTTGAAAGAGAGTATTCCAGTCAACATTGTCAAAAGCTTTCTCTAAGTCCACAATTGCTAGAAACGTAGGTTTGCCTTTCCTTAATCTTTCTTCTAAGATAAGTCGTACGGTCAGTATTGCCTCAAATGTTCAAGTATTTCTACGGAATCCAAACCGAGGTCGGCTTCTACTAGTTTTTCCATTCCTCTGTAAAGAATTCGTGTTAGAATTTTGCAGCTGTGGATTATAAGACTGATTGATCGGTAATTCTCACATTTGTCAACACCTGGTTTCTTTGGGAGTGGAATTATTATGTTCTTCTTGAAGTATGAGGGTATTTCGCTTGTCTCATACATCTTGCTCACCAGATGGTAGAGTTTTGTCAGGAAAGGGTCTCCCAAGGCCGTCAGTAGTTCCAATGGAATGTTGTTTACTCCGGGGGCCTTGTTTAGACTCAGGTCTTTCAATGCTCTGTCAAACTTTTCACGCAGTATCGCATCTCCCATCTCATCCTCATACACATCCTCCTCCATTTCCATAATATTGTCCTCAAGTACATCGCCCTTGTATAGACCCTCTATATACTCGTTCCATCTTTCTGCTTTCCCTTCTTTGCTTAGACCTGGGTTTCCATCAAAGCTCTTGATATTCACACAAATGGTTCTCTTATCTCCAAAGGTCTCTTCAATTTTCCTGTAAGTAGTATCTTCTATCTTACTCCTAGTGACGTTTGTATTCCTTTTTGCCTGCTTTATTCACTGCATTTTTATATTTTCTCCTTTCATCAATTAAATTTAATATTTCTTCTGTTACCCAAGGATTTCTACTAGCCCTCGTCTTTTTACCTACTTTATCCTCCGCTGCCTTCACTACTTCACCCCTCAAAGCTACCCATTCTTCTTCTACTGTATTTCTTTCCCCCCATTCCTGTCAATTGTTTCGTTATGCTCTCCCTGAAACTCTGTACAACCTCTGGTTCTTCAGTTTATCCAGGTCCCATCTCCTTAAATTCCCACCTTTTTGCAGTTTCTTCAGTTTCAATCTACAGTTCATAACCAATAGATTGTGGTCAGAGTCCACATCTGCCGCTGGAAATGTCTTACAATTTGAAACCTTGTTCCTAAATCGCTGTCTTACCATTACATAATCTATCTGATACCTTTTAGTATCTCCAGGGTTCTTTCATGTATACATCCTTCTTTCATGCACGCGTAGTCCACGGAAAACATTGCTCCCGCTGGTAACTCTAACTTGCCAGAATGTCTGTCCAGCTGACTCTCGCCTGTTGCTCTCTTGCTCCGCTTCCTCGCTGGCTCTGTTCAGACTGGCCACGTATACTTTCGTTTTCAATTCTTATAACGACAGTTGCCGCCCCATCCTCCGTTCGGTTGGGACCACTATCACAGTCTGTTAGCAGCCAACAGCCTCCCATATTCCCAGGCACTGCTGTTCACCAGCCATCTCCATGAACGAACCAGTCTAGGACATAAACAAGATCGTACGGCGCGTCATTCATTGTCTCGTGCCCCCCGCAAAGCCTTGTCCTGAGGATGCTGCCTATATTGGGTGTTCAGGTAGGAGTTTATCTGCAATTAGAAGAAGGGGTGAGGACCTATGGTAAGAGCAGTGGGATGTGGGTGAAACTGGGGGCAGAACTCATCAGTTGTTAGCAGATATCAAGGATAGACTGCAGCTTACGTACTTGAAACCAAGTAGAAAACTGCTGTAATTTCTCACCGTACATGGAACGTATTCGGCACAACTATGCCGATTCGGGAAGCGATCTACACCATCATGCGGCTGTGGGGCCATACAGGGCACAACAGACCCTTTTCGACGATACAGTACCTCGGCTTGGACAAAAGTTACCGAGTCGCAAAACGTACCACCAGCTACATCTACATCTACATGATTATTCTGCAATTCACATTTAAATGCTTGGCAAACGGTTCATCGAACCACAATCATACCATCTCCCTACCATTCCACTCCCGAACAGCGCACGAGAAAAACGAACACCTAAACGGTTTTGTTCGAGCTCTGATTTCTCTTATTTTGATTTGATGATCATTCCTACCTATGTAGGTTGGGCTCAACAAAATATTTTGCATTCGGAAAAGAAAGTTGGCGAGTGAAATTTCGTATTTAGATGTCGCCCCGACGAAAAGACTCTTTGCTTTAATGACTTCCATCCCAATTCGCGTATCATATCTGCCACACTCTCTCTCCTATTAACTGATAATATAAAACGAGCTGCCCTTTTTTGCACCCTTTCTATGTCCTCCGTCAATCCCACCTGGTAAGGATTTCACACCGCGCAGCAATATTGTAACAGAGGACGAACCAGTGTGGTGTAAGCTGTCTCTTTAGGGGACTTGTTGCATCTTCTATGTGTCCTGCCAACGAAACGCAACCTTTTGCTCGCCTTCCCACAATAATATCTATGTGGTCTTTCCAACTGAAGTTGTTCGTAATTTTTACACCCAGGTACTTAGTTGAATTGACAGTCTTGAGAATTGTACCATTTATCGAGTAATCGAATTCCAACGGATTTCTTTTGGAACTCATGTGGGTCACCTCACACTTTTCGTTAATTAGCGTCAAGTGCCACCTGCCACACCATACAGCAATCCTTTCTAAATCGCTTTGCAACTGATACTGGTCTTCGGATGACCTTACTAGACCGTAAATTACAGCATCATCTGCGAACAACCTAAGAGAACTGCTCAGATTGTCACCAAGGTCATTTATATAGATCAGGAACAGCCCATTACTACGAATTGCGACCTTCCCGACAGGAAATCACGAATCCAGTCGCACAACTGAGACGATACCCCATAGGCCCTAAGATTGATTAGAATTCGCTTGTGAGGAACGGTGTCAAAAGCTTTCCGGAAATCTAGAAATACGGAATCAACTTGAGATCCCCTGTCGATAGCGGCCATCACTTCGTGCGAATAAAGAGCCAGCTGCGTTGCACAAGAAAGATGTTGTCTGAAACCATGCTGATTACTTATCAATAGATCGTTCCCTTCGAGGTGATTCATAATGTTTGAATACAGTATATGCTCCAAAACCCCACTGCAAACCGACGTCAATGATATAGGTCTGTAGTTCGATGGATTACTCCTACTACCCTTCTTAAACCACTGGTGCGACCTGCGCAATTTTCCAATTTGTAGGTACAGATCTGTCGGTGAGCGAGCGGTTGAATATGATTGCTAAGTAGGGAGCTATTTTATCTGCGCAATCTGAAAGGAACCTAATCGGTGTACAATTGGGACCTGAAGCGATTTGAGTTGCTTCGCAACCCCTAATGTATCTACTTCTAAGAAACTCATGCTAGCAGCTGTTCGTGTTTCAAATTCTGGTATATTCCATTCGTCTTCCCTGGTGAAGGAATTTCGGAAAACTGCGTTCAATAATTGCACTTTAGCTGCACAGTCGTCGGTAACAGTACCATCGACACTGCGCAGCGAAGGTATTGACTGCGTCTTGCCGCTTGTGTACTTTACATACGGCCAGAATTTCTTCGGATTTTCAGGCAGAAAAACACGTTTTAGATCCTCAACGAAATTGCCAACGAGGTATCAACCAAAGTACTCAAAGAAATTATATGGAACAACCTGACTAGAGCCATATAGACCCAACAGGTTAGCCGAGATCGTGACACCGCTCAGTTCTCGGGTAGGCGCGCCGGTCCCGTATCGAATCCGCCCGGTGTATTAACGATGAGGGCCGGTGTGCTGGCCGGCATGGATGTGAGTTTTAGGCGGTTTTCCACATATTTTTAGGCGAATAACGATATTGTCCCCAAGTTCCGCCTCAGTTACACGGCTCTCAAACATTTGAAACACATCCGCACTATTTCATTATTTCCACTAGACGCAGACCCCTGGGGTACAATGATTTCGTCCCTGGCGGGTAAAGAGTGGTGGCAGGAAGGACATCTGGCCACCCGTCCAAATTAACCATACCAAATCCGACTGCAACCACGCCGACCGTGGCACAACTGCGGGACAAAGATACAAGCAAAAGAAGAAGAACAAGATCCTGACTAGAGGCATACACTGACTAACACAGAATGCACCAGTCTCGCACTGCTGCGGCTTGGACTTGGCTAGCCGCCTTAAGGCTAGGATCCACCACATCTCGGATTCCGAGGGAGAGTACATCGATCAACAACTGGACAACGCACCAGTTATACCTGTGGTATTGGGGCATGCCCACTATGATTAGCATGGTCGGCACGTCCACCAGTGTAGGGTTATATCACAGTGGCACATCTGGAACGCTGGAGGAGCTGTAGGTTAGTTTCCTAAGTATCGTGTTGTGTGGAAGTTAGTATAGGGTTAAACAATATACACCAACACAACATTCAAGAAGTTAACTTAGTAACAAATCTCACATATAGGCAAATACACTACTAGCCATTATAATTGGTACACCACGAAGATGACATGCTACAGACGCGAAATTTAACCGACAAGAAGAGGATACTGTGATACGCAAACGATTAGCTTTTTAGAGCATTCATACATGGTTGACGCGGGTGGCGACACCTACAACGTGCTGACATGAGGAAAGTTTCCAACCGATTTCTCATACACAAACAGCTGTTGGCCGGCGTTGCCTGGTGAAACCTTGTTGTGATGCCTCGTGTAAGGAGAAGAAATCACCTTTCATACTTTGATAAAGGTCGGATTGTAGCCTAACGCTATTGCGGTTTATCGTATCGCGACATTGCTGCTCGCGCTAGTCGAGATCCAATGACTATTAGCAGAATATGGTATCGGTGGATTCAGGAGGGTAATACGGAACGCCGTGCTGGATCCAAACGGCCTCGTATCAGTAGCAGTCGAGATGACAGGCATCTTATTCGCATGGCTGTAACGGATCGTGCAGCCACGTCTCGATCCCTGAGTCAACAGATGGGGACGTTTACAAGAGAAATGACATCTGCACGAACAGTTCGATGACGTTTCCAGCAGCATGGACTATCAGCTCGGAGGCCATGGCTGCGGTTACCCTTGGCGCTGCATCACAGGCAGGAGCGCCTGCGATGGTGTACTCAACGACGAACCTGGGTGCACGAATGGCAACACGCCATTTTCTCGGATGGATCCAGTTTCTGTTTACAGCATCATGATGGTCGCATCCGTGTTTAGCGACATCGCGGTGAACGCACTTTGGGAGCCTGTATTCGTCATCGTGATGGTTGGTACCCGGCGTGATGGTATGGGGTGCCATTCGTTACACGTCTCGGGCACCTCTTGTTCTCATTGACAGCACTTTCAACAGTGTACGTTAGATTTTAGATGTGTTATGACCCGTAGCTCTACCCTTTATTCGATCCCTATGAAACCCTATATTTCAGCGGGATAATGCACGACCGCATGTTTCAAGTCCAGTAGGGGCCCATCTGGATACAGAAAATGTTCGATTGCTGCCCTGGCCATCAGATTCTCCAGGACTCTCACCAATTGAAAACGTATGGTCAATGGTGGCCGAGGAGCGCCTGGCTCGTCACAATACGCCAGTCACTACTCTTGATGAACTGTGGTATCGTTTGGAAGCTGCATGGCTAGCGGTACATGTACACGCCATCAAAGCTCTGTTTCACTCAATGCCTAGTCGTATCAAGGCCATTATTACGGCCAGAGGTAGTTGTTCTGGTACTGATTTCTCAGGATCCTTGCTCCCAAATTGCGAGAAAATGCAATAACATGTCAGTTCTAGTATAATCTGTTTGTCCAAAGAATACCTGTTTATGATCTGCATTTCTTCTTGGTGTAGCAATTTTAATGGCCAGTAGTGCACTAATCAATCTGCTACCGGGGGCGGACATATAGAAGAATAAAATATTTAATTAACATGATATCTACATACTGAAATGAAATAATCGTACGCCATTGCCAGCCGGGAGGCCCCTTTCGGGGAAGTTCGACCGCCGTATTACAAGTCCCTTTTAGGTGACGCCACATCGTCCACTTGCTAGTCAATGATTATGAAAGACATAACACACCCAGTCTCCTGCCGGGGATCGAACCCGGGTCCCCTGCGTGGCTGTCCGCAACGCTACCGCTACGCTGCGGAGGCGGACATACCCAAACTGGATCAGGTATACACATCGTGTAGTAATAATAAGTAGCTGCAGTAATTCTAAACATTAGACTAGAATTAGGACCCACTAATGAGTGAGGTAGTAGCTTGTTATATATTATATTGTTGCTATTGAAGTAAGAAATTAAAAAAAAAAGAGAAACTAGCGGCAGATAAAGACTAGAATACGCAAACGAAATTGTAGACAGCTTTTTGTATGATAGTAATGTAGGGATGAAAAGATCATCAATAGGCAGAGAAAGATGGACAACAGGATCGAAACATTCAAAAGACTGATATTTGAAGAAGCACGTGCCATTATCAGACAGATACAAACTAATCCTAGAGTTAACACATTTTTCTACCGATCGTTTCAATTGCTATAGTACAGAACGTCACAAGATACAGCTTAACTCTCAGGATCCATGCGTCACACAAAGAAGAAATACGTCAAAGTTCCTGACAGAGTGAAACCTCGTGTCGGCCGAGACTCGAATTCGGGACCTTTGCTTTGCGCAGGTAATTGGTCTGGTGACAGAGCTACCAAAGCACGACTCACAACGCCTCCTCTCAGCTGTACTTCCTGCAGTATCTCGTCTCCTACCTTCCAAACTTCACAGAACCTCTCCCGCGAATGTTGCAGAGCTAGAACTCCTGGAAGAAAGAATATGGCTTAGCCACAGCCTTCCAGAATGAAATTTTTACTCTGGAGCTGAATATGCGCTGTGAGGTTGCGTTGTTTGTCGTGTTTACGCAGCTTAGTATCCAGCGATACTGGAACGTCCTCGGTCCGACACTCCTCGAGATAGCGAATGAACTCTGGCACCTAGAAGTCATACCCAAGGCATTTACGGAAGGTATCATCCTGCCCTTACCGAAAAAAGGGAACAGCAGGAAGGTTGAAAACATGCGACCCATCACACTCCTGAATGCCGACTTCAAAATCATCACCAGATCGATTAAGCTAAGGATGCAAACCGTTATGTACAAGGTTTTAGGCAGTTACCAGTACAGTGCAGTGCAAGGTCGAAGTGCAATCTCAGCTGCCTGCGATTTGAGGGACATCATCTGTTCATATGCTGAAACTAAAGGACAGGGCGCTCTGATCTTTCTAGATTTTGAGAAGGCTTATGACCGTCTACGTCATGATTTCCTCTTTCAAGGCATGAAGAAACTAGGATTTGGACCTCATCTCATAGAATTAATTCGCAAACTTACTACAAACGCCTCTTCACGGATTCTCATTAATGGCCATTTTACAAAATAAGTTTCCATCGAGCAGTCCATCCGCCAAGGATGTCCTCTCTTTGTACGCCATTGCAGTAGAGCCGCTACTGAACAACTTAGTGCATAGCGGGATCGGGCTTAGCGTCGAGTCTGTCACTATCCCATGCATTGCGTATGCTGACGATATATGCGTAACTGTGTCATCACCGCAACAACTTCTGTCAGCAGCAACTCTTCGACAAACATTCACGTTTCTTTCAGGAGCAATACTCAATAGAACTAAAACCACAGTTTTGCAAATCGGTGGCGGTATCGGAGACATATCCCATGTTAGCTGGTGCAAGGTAAAGGATTCTCACACAACCCTCGGTGTTACTTTTGAAGCCAAACCAGACAAATTCCTGACGAAGAACAGGTCACACATGCTTCATAAATTACGTGCTGCTTTGATGCTTCACTCCGACCGTGACTTGAACATACTACAGAAACTTAAGACCATCGAGATCGCCTTTACGAGCAAGATGAATTATTTGGCGCAAATTCTTCCAATCTCCGACCATCTAGCCAAGAGTATACAACAAGGGTTATGTTGGTTTATTTTTAGGGGGCATATTTTCAAAGTTCAGTTCGATACCTTAACCTTACCTTCGTCCAAAGGTGGCCTTAACCTCATTAAAGTACACAAAAAAATGTGTCACCCTGCTCCTAAATCGCATCAGGAAGGAGTTTCGTACCCGGAGGACCAGTCTCATCAGAAACCTCATTCAGCGGTAGAAACCTCATAGCTTGGACCCACCCGTTAATATCGCCGGCATTCCACTTTCTTACCGACATGTGCGACTATACTACATGGAAATGAGCTACATTCGACACAACAACGTCGATACCGGAAGCCTGACGAACAGGAAGCTTTATGACCTTCTCGTGACAACAAACCACAGGAATCGTCTCGAAGAAAAATATCCACATATACATTGGAGTATAATATGGCGGAATGTGCACAACGACATGTTACCATCACGCGTCATAGCAGACTGGTATCTCACAGTCAACGATAAAGTAGCAACGAATGAAAAGCTACATAAAATAGGCCTTCAACCAACGCCCAACTGTGACGCATGCGGAAGAGTCGATACGCTCCTTCATAGGTTCACTTGCGGACATGCAGAAGAAATTACAACCTTTCTTCGTCAACGATTGTCAGTGATAGACCGTACGACGCCCAGTGGTGTAGAACTTTTAGAGATCACTCAGCCACAAAAACTGAGGTATACACGAGCAAAAAACAACGCTACAACGTGGATCATGGGCCACACAGCATCGTTTATTATGCAGAATAGGCATGCTACTTTTCTAGACTATTATTCTTACATAGAAATTGAACACTTTAAAATAAGCCAACATTGTGACTACAGGAGGATATTTGGAAATATGCTGAAAATCATAATTAACGGTTAAATGCTTCAAATACAATATTTGGATAGTAGAGGTTGCCAGTTGCCTGTATGTCTGAATCCTATTTGCTTCCTGGGACTTTATTTCTTGCCGGAATTTTAAGATACTATTCAGATGCTCACCAATGCAGAAGACATTTTTTTTCCTTCCCATTTTGCTCTCAACATTTTCCTTCTCTCGCAGAGCAGCGGAGCAACTTTCCTTTCGACAATGATGTGATAGTCCTTTGTGCACCTCAAGAAGACATTTCCTTTTTTTTTCTTATATTGCGCAACGGCAGCCTAGAACTCATAAATACTATGTTCATTCTATTTTCATTACAAATCGGAGCACATGTTTATTTTTCCCTTCCTAAAAAAAAAAAGATGGATGGAGCATCTGTCATGTGTGCAGGAGATCCCGGGTTCGAGTCCAGATCGGGGCACAAAAAAAAAAGAGTTGTTAGAGCACTTGCCCGCGAAAGGCAAAGGTAAAAAAAAAAAAAAAAAAAAAGGTGGGTAGAGCGCCTGCCCGTGGAAGGTAAAGATCCCGAGTTCGAATCTCAGTCCGGCACAGACTTTTACTCGGCCAGGAAGTTTCATATCAGTGCACACTCCTTGCGCAGAGTGAACATTTCATTCTATAAGAATATACTTGACAGGTTAAATATCGGAAACCATCAGCCGTATAATGGAATGACAACAATGAAAATTTATGTAAAACCTGGACTCGAACCCGAATTTCCCTCTAATCGAGAGTGTTCGCCATACCAGTAGGCTATATAAGCACGCTTATCGGCCAGATCAAAACTTTCGTATGTCTCCGAGCATAAGTCTACGGGCTGCACTCGCACATTAATTATGTATACGAAAGTACAGTAGTAGTATTTTAATTTAAGTCGCTTGCCCGGTGTCGGCGAATAGTGAAGTGTCTTTCCTGCTCAGAACTATCAAGCAATGTTCCTTCAGACATGAGCATATGCATCGTAATTTTGAACAACACAGGCACTGTAATATCGTGTAGTACATGACATATACAGGTTCTACAGCGTTGGTATAAAGACTCTCTTCCGCCTGTATTCGTATTTCACACATAAGAGCTTTCTAGTTCCCTCCAATCTGTACCTACATCGACATAATTCCTCTGCAACTAAGTGTTTGGCAGAGGTTGTGTAGAACTACTTTCAGTCTATTTTCCTATTGTTCGACTCTCTTAATAGCATGTGGGAAAATGAAAATATAAATCTTTCGTACGAGTTCTGATATCTGTTGTTTTACCCAGATGAGTATTTCTTTTGTTACTGGGAGTAAAAGAAAAATACTGGATCCGGAGGAGAATGTTGGATATTATAATTTCGTGAAAGGAGCTCGCCACAAGGAAAAACGCCTTTGTTCTGATGATCGCCACCAGAACTCGCTTATCATATTCATGAGACTCTCCTCCTTTGTCATGATAATACAAAACGACATGTTCTTCTTTGAACTTCTTTGACGTCTTCGTCAATCTTGTGGTATAACGATCTCAGAATAGACGGATATGTGCAGTATAGATAGTCTCTTTTATAAATTCCTTGCATCTTCTAAGTGTTCTGCCAGTAGAATGTAATCTTAAGTTCGTCGTCCCAACAACATTTTCTATGTGATAGCTGTTGTGTAAACTGTTTGTCACTCAATCCCTATATGAGTAGTTGATTCGACAACTTTTAAATTTGTCTAGGTTATCATGTAATCGAAATTTGGCGGATATTTCTTTTTGCGTGTGGAGGACCTCAAACTATTTATTGTTCATGGTTAATTTCAGCTTTTCGCTCCTTGCAATATCTTGTCAAAATCACCTTGTAGTTCGTTTTGATCTTATGACAGATTTACTAGATGGTAAACGACAGCGTCACCTGCAAACAATATAAGAGGGTTATTCAGATTGTCACCTAAACCGTTTATGTAGATAAAGAAGAGGATCTATAACACTTCCCTGGTGTAACCCAGGTATAACTTTTGTTTCTCTGGATAATTTCCCGTTGATTACTCAGAACTGTGGCTTACGACAGGAGATCACAAATTTTGTCATAAAGCTTAGGTGAGACTTCACAGCAAGCAATTTTATAACTAGCGACTTGTGAGGAACGATGTCAAAACCCTTCGGGAATTACACAAATATATGACAAAATTGTGAACTATCGTCGATTGCACTCATTACTTAGTGTGAGTAAAATCTTCTAAGTTTATAGTTTCACGTAAATGTGGACGTCAGGGAGTTTATACACCCCCCTACCATTCACCTGTGAAATAATCTTGGAACATTATACTTAGAAACAATCAGTAACACTCAAATGAAGTGGTCCTCCATTGTGCTTGAAGTGCAAGTTCCGTTCTGCACATAAAGGCACAGGTTACAGTATTTCAAGGCAAGTAATGAAGTGAGTTGCTCTTAAACATAACCTTTGCTGGATTGAAGCACAAAGTTGTAGTAGTAGATACCAAATTCACTGTTTCATCAAAGGCAGCAAGAGCACAATTTGATTGGTAATGGCGAGTTCCGTAAGCTATATAGGCATTTCTGTGCACGTTTCTTCCAATGATTAGCGTAGAACGAAGAGTTGTACGAAATGAGTTCAAACAAGAAAATTGTACGTTTACATGACATAGTTTCTTTTTTTATTTCTTCAAGGCGAAGAGTTTGTTCTGGTACTATAGCTGTAACAGTATATCTCCTTCAGCAACTTCAGACAAAAATATTCTCCTCAACTTCGTGTAAAACGAAGCTTTTGAATGTGTTGGATTGGTCTCAAAACTACAGAGCAGAGCTGTTTGGTCTGTAAAAGCATTCATTTATGGCCATACATATGATTGAGATTGATTGTTCCAACACACTGAAGGAAGAGAAGTTTTATTATTTCATTTTATTTATTTACTGAACATTGCAAGGAAATATTATAAGTTTGAAGTGTAACATACGATATTATCCATTGCATTTGACATCAACGAGGATAATACAACTCATGAGGTTACATCAGATGCCGCCTTATTTTCCGAATACAGAATTTGAGTTTGTCCAAAATCAAAATATAATTGAATGATCAGATTTATGTCTGCATGTACAGATGCGATTCTTCAAGATATCTACAATTTAAATGAACAGTAAAGAATGGAAACATGAACTTCACATTGGAAAACTACCTAATAACTGTATAAGTGACTGTATGATCTAGGAATACAAATGTTTTAGGCTTCTAGCAGACAGTCAGATTTTTTCAGGGCACAAGATGAAGTTCTAGTTGAACCAAAGTGTTGTCATACAGCTGAGACTCTTACTAAATTACAAAAGTTGTAATAATTTGTCTTGAATTTATGAAATAAGTCTGATTTTTGAAGGGGCCATTGTCTTCTTTTTTCAGTTATTTGCTTCTTGAGAAAGTCCCCTCTGTTATTGTGACCGTCTAAGACCAGGTGATCAATAGTTCGATCTCCCCAAATACCGGCGTATAGTGGGTCTTCAGTTATTTTGAACCATTTACAACAGGCTCTCGGTTTTCCATGGCTCATTAACACAGCAGTAAAATTCGATGATATCGACAGCTTTAATGTTGGTGCATCACATTCCTTCTTCCCATGGTTTCTAGGTCGTAGCCACTCAATCTCCCATTTGTTTTTAAACTCTTCTCTTAGTTTTTTTCTTTATTTGCACTCATAGGTAGCCTTTTGTCGCTGACTGTTTTCCTGGATTGTGCTCCTCTCTTAGCTACAGTATTAGCTACTTCATTACGCCATGCCCCAGTATGAACTTCTGTTTATTTTTTTATTTTTATTTTTAAGTATTAATTGCATTCCGTCAGTCAAGAAGTTGTGGTTCATCAGGTTTCGTAACGAATCCTATGCTGTCCTGCTGTCAATGTGGATTACTGAAACTGTGTCAAGATTCGTTAGATTAGTTATTGACTTACGCGCACTGAGAATGGCAAACTGTTTGAGCATTCATTATCCAGTTTGAGGTTCAGTTGATGACTAAGCTACTGGATGATAAATTTTACTGTTATTTAAAGTGAAGGTGGAGGGGGCGGGGGGAGAGAGGGGAGGAAAGGAAGGAAGTAATGATATCGGCTGCATGGGAGTTATTTGGAATCAGGGGCGACGGTTGGAAATAAGAGACGGAGTGGCACTAGAACACGGGACCACCTTCTTACTTGGCTATCATGTGGAACGCTGCGCCACCGGACGTAGTGTTCATCGCAAATGTGCGGTCTGTATCCGCGAGCTCCCCGCTGACGTACACTACCACATAGCGCCGGATATCTGCAGTCTCTCTCCAGGTCCTCCATGCTCGCAATTCAGAGATTCCCGCTGGAGGTCGAGCGTAAATGTGCATCCTTACTACAGGTTCTTTGTTCAATGTCGATAGAGGCGAATCAGTTATGTGAATGTGTGGCGTGTGTTCTTTCGGACACGTCAGAATGAACTGATTCCATGCTTTTATAAGCCAAAGAAATTGGTACACCTGAATAAAATCATGTAGGGCACCCAGAAGTGCCGCAACAAGACAAATCATAGTCTTGACTGATGTCTGAAGTACTGCTGGAGGGAACTGACAGAATCAGCCCTGCAGGACTGTCCATAAAACCGTAAAAATAGGAGGGGGTGAACATCTTTTATGAACATCACGTTGGAAGGCATCCCAGACGCGCCCAATAATGTTCATGTTCGGTGCGTTTGGCGGTAAAAGGAAGTGTTTCAACTCAGAAGAGTGTTCCTGGAGCCACTCTGTAGTAATTCTGGACCTGTGGGCGTCGCACTGCCGTCCTGGAATTATCCAAGTCCGTCGGAATGCACAATGGACGTGAATGGGTGCAGGTTATCAGACAGGATGCTTACGTACATGTCATCTGTGAGAGTCGCATCTATACGTATCAGCTGTCCCATATCACTCCAAATCCACACACCCTTCACCATTACAGAGCTTCCACTGGCTTGAAAATTCCCCTGCTCACACGGCGAATCATAAAGCTTTGTGTCGCGCATTCATGAAGGGGACACGAGTAGGCCTTCGGCTCCGATGGCCGATGTCGATGATGTTTCGTTGAATGGTTCGCACGATGACAATGGTTGACAGCCCAGCATTCAAATCTGGAGCAACTGGCGGTAGGGTAGTACTTCCGTCAAGTTGAACGATTCTCTTCAGCCGTCGTTGGTCCCGTTCTTGCAGGACCTTTTTGATGTTTTACCGGATTCTGGATATTAACGGCACACTCGTGAAATGGTCGTACGGAAAAATACCCACTTCGTTGCTACCTCGGAGATGTTGTGTCTCATAGTTCGTGCGCCGACTGTAACACCACATTCAGACTCTTGAAACTTGATTGCCTGCCATTGCAACAGCAGTAACCGATCTAACAGCTGAGCCATATACTTGTCTTATACAGGGTGTTACACAAAGGTGCGCCCAAACTTTCAGGAAACGTTGCTCACATACAAATAAAGAGAATATGTTATGTGGACATGTGTCCGGAAACGCTTAATTTCCATGTTAGAGCTCATTGTAATTTGTTCTTCCACCTACGCTCAATGGAGCACGTTATCATGATTTCATAAGGGATACTCTACCTGTGCTGCTAGAACATGTGCCTTTACAAGTGCTGCACAACATGTGGTTCATGCACGATGGAGCTCCTGCACATTTCAGTCGAAGTGTTCGTACGCTTCTCAACAACAGATTCGGTGACCGATGGATTGGCACAGGCGGACCAATTCCATGGCCTCCACGTTCTCCTGACCTCAACCCTCTTGACTTTCATTTATGGTGGCATTTGAAAGCTCTTGTCTACGCAAACCCGGCACCAAATGTAGCAAATCTTCGTACTGGTATTGTGGACGGGTGTGATACAATACGCCACTCTCCAGGGCTGCATCAGCGCATCAGGGATTCCATGCGACGGAGGGTGGATGCATGTGTCCTCGCTAACGGAGGACATTTTGAACATTTCCTGTAGCAAAGTGTTTGAAGCCACGCTGGTACGTTGTGTTGCTGTGTGTTTCCATTCCTTGATTAATGTGATTTGAAGAGAAGTAATAAAATGAGCTCTAACATGGAAAGTAAGCGTTTCCGGACACATGTCCACATAACATATTTTCTTTTTTTGTGTGTGAGGAATGTTTCCTGAAAGTTTGGCCGTACCTTTTTGTAACACCCTGTATTGGCGCTGCCGACCGCAGTACCGTACTCTGCCTGTTTACATACCTCTGTATTTGAATACGCGTTCCTATAACAGTTTCTTTGGCACTTCAGTATGTAAATAATAGTTCCCGGACCCAGCTCGTCGTCTGATTTGCTTCCATCCATCTCTTTTTCAACGGACTAGTGTTTATATTTTGAGGAAGAGAAGTATGCCGCGCCAGCATCGACTGTTTCACACCTTCCAACGTACAGAGCAACAGCTCCACAATCTGCTAAAAGGGTGTAAGGCAGCTGTGTTGTCGTAACCAGAGCTCTGGAGGTGTACTTAATGTGTAAATGAGCCGACGGGCCGTCTCTCATAAAACGGCTAATGGCGACATTAGGGACGAGTAGCAGGTTTAATCTCCGTTAACGCCACCCGTCGCGACACGGCTGCGTTGCGTAACAAGCCTCGTTAAACGTCCCATATCTTAAACTTTTATGTTCCACCATAACTAAAGAGGAGTAATTTTCTCCCGAGTAATGGTCCTAATTAGGTGGCATCTGAAATCTCAGATAATGGTTGCGTCACAGTCGTCGCAGAAAGAGGAGTCCTTCCGAAACCTCTTCTGAGAACAAAGTGTTTTGGCTGTACTCATCGACACGTTTATTAACTGCTCTACAAAAGAAAGCAAAACAGTCTCAGCAAATGTGAATTTCGCAGGTAGGTGGTGTCTCCCAAGCGGCTCCTCAGAATCGACAACGTGTTTCTGGCTCAATAGTTGGGATTTCGAAACACATGACACGCTACAGATAGCCAAATCTCTTTCATTGCAACGAGCGCGTAGTCTGTATACTGCAGATGAGCAATTAATGAGCCAATACCGTTTCATTCACAAAATGGAGCAAATCAGTAGTTCTTTTCGAGCTGTAAGTTCTATGGAGCAATTAGATAATCTTATAGGGAAATGCCCAACCAAAATCGGAATTTATGTTGTGGAGTTAGTAACGAGAGCAAAGAAACAAAGAGAAACAGTCAGTAACACAGCGTCTGTATTCAGACTTATATTCGTTGGGATGTGGACGCTTTTAATGAGTTACATACGCTTGACAAACGTCTAATTCGACGCAGAACGAGTTTTACAGTCACAGCATACTAAAACCAGTAAACAACTCGAAAATTGTAGAAAATCCTACTGGAAACACAATAAGAGATGTTAAATCCTACTGGTAACCCAATAAGAAATGATCAATCGTTGTTCGTACAAGTTTACGATATTTCCAATTCATATCTATACAAGTATATCGTTCTGACAATACCGGACATGACCTTCTTCGGTGCGGAAGCACACATATTACCCGTACTCTTACGTGACTTAGTAAGAATGTCTTCCAGGAGTAATGAGTGTGTTGGGTAGTGTGACGATACGTCACATAAATGGACATTTGGAGAAAGGGAAAGGACGTTTTTGTTATGAGACGTGTGATTCTATTCTATTCTATTTCAAGACTATGTAAGTGTGCGCGATGTATAACAAATAGTAAGGAACGTAAGTTAATATTATCAAAACACAAATATCCATGTGATTAACAAAACACAGTTGTTTTTGTATAATCTATGTGTGACATAGGCCATGAAGATCAGAGACAATGCTTTGTTTGAACTAGTTTTTTCTGATTTTGTTTCGTCTACCGGTAGGCCGCAATTGTAGTGCTTTCTGATAATTAACTTAAGTTTTATCTGTATTGAAAAGTATAATAGAAATTGTTATTAGAAAATGTGTATTATTGACTTAGTTGTCACCTCTCATGATCGCAACCATTAATTATAATTAACAAAATGTTTACAAAACTTCGTGATGCAGGGAGTTCATCTCCCCTAGCAGGATTTAGTCGGCCATTACGCTGATTGTATTATTTAATTAAAATTTCAAATCATAATGTTAAATGTAAATGCGAAAGACTTCTCAGTTTTGATATTTGATTAATTTCGAAGTTAAAATTAATTTCAGTTACCAAAATTCACAGCACTGAATGAGTTTAATATGTTCCATTTTGCCCGCCTAACGGCAGACTAGATTCTCTCCAGGTTTGCCTTCCAAATAATGAACAAGAAAGATTGAAAATCATAACATTCTGCAATGTCTCAGTTAATCTTTATGTAATTTGGTACATAAATAACCAATAGCCCCTGACACCCGTATTAATAATAACAGTTTGCGTAAGAATACGCATATTTTCTTTTCTAAATAGCACCGATCACGCTAACTACTTATTAGAAGGCGGTGAGACCCCCATTGTATATTATATCGTACTTACTTCGGGGCAGCCGATGTCCGTACGAGTGTTATCACCGTATAAGTTAATTAAAAGTCTTATGATAGCCCATAGTATTTAAAGCCACCCAAAACCAAAATCATAAAGTATATAATTATAAAAACAAAATACATAAGCATCCAGTGATAAAGTGCCCCCATCCACACACACATATACACTTACACCGTGATAGCAGGGACACTACGAATGTGAGAATGTGGGTGTCACGGGAGGCTTGCCCAGGATAGTCCCTACATTCGCACTATCCTCTGCCCCCTCGGTGGCTCAGATGGATAGAGCGTCTGACATGTAAGCGGGAGATCCTGGGTTCGAGTCCCCATCGGGGTACTCATTTTCACCTGTCCCCGTCGATATATATCAACGCCCGTCAGTAGCTGAAGGTATTAATATATAATTCTAATTTCCAGTTGAGTCTTTATCTAAATTAACAACAAAATATACGTTCCATGTCCAGTAAAGAGTAATTCAAAAGCTGCGGATACAGAATTCAGTATTTGTCCATTTCTATAGTACCCTAGACAGAACAGGAGAACAGTTTATATTCCGACATTCTCCTATTCCTAGAGAAGAAGCGTACTAACAATGGAACAGCTGCGGCAAACGCTGAATGAAGAAAATTAGCTTATGAACATTGCAGTCCAGAGCGGCTTTCGAACTACGGAATAAGTCTGTAATACACATAACAAGGTGATATCTACTATGAACAGCAAAAGAAACTTACTCCATTCTAAAACTGATTCCTTTCTGTGCCAAAATATACAAAGGTTTAAGAGTTCATTACGAAAATTAACACACGTGAAAATATACATAATGAATACGTTCCAATCAACATGTGTTCGCAAGCGAGACTTTCGAATTATACCAAGGTTAGAATTCTAATAGTGGAAAATATTTACTTACAACCTATGCAAAACACATACATGATTCAAAGTTTTACTGTCCTTCCAATAAGTCGCCAGCCCTGTGTATAGCCCTTTGGCACAGATGTTGAGGTCGTTAGCAGCCTTAGTTGTGTTGGTCATTAGAGTGTATACAACCCGTGTGTGTATAGCCGTGCTGCGAAGAGCCCATACGCCCCAGTTGCAACAGCGTCTAGTGAGATGCGTGTAGGTAGCGCAGCGTTCTGAGTGAGCCTTGGTGAAACTTGCTGTTTTGAAGAGCGCGTCACAGTGCCTAGTGAGAAGCAGTCGCCCTCCGTTTCTGGCGGTGGCGCCGCTGTGGCAGTCGCAGCTTTGGTGTCTCCCTGTTGTACGAAAGGGGAAAGGTTGCCTGTTCACGTGCATTTAAGGGGCGCTATGAGCTCACCAATCTGTCAGTCTGGGTCAGTTACTCGCAGCTTGCTAGTCTGTCTCTCGTCCGCATTTGTTAGGCAGTTAGTGTCTGTCTGTTGTTAGCAGTGCTAGTATGTCTGTCGTTCGGATCAAACTTTAAAGCCGGCAAAATGAAAGTCCTTCCACTTCGCCAGTAAGAGAACTCAGCGAGTGGTCGCCCGGTCGGACGTTAGTTTGTGCATCTGAGTCGGCGCGTTAGGCCGCCAGTCTGCTCGAGTTTGCTCAGGCAATGGTCATTGACGGTTAGATCGGTTGGTTGGTCGGTCGCGCAGTGTGACACGAGATGACTTGTCCGTCTTGAGCTTCGGCGCATGTGAGGTCGCCACGTGAGTCCAGTGGGCCGCGGCGTATAGCGAGGGGTAGTGGCTTCGCGGCCGACACGAGAGCAACAGGAGTCAACCCACCACATCAGTCTGGCCGGTGAGATCTGTGACACCGTGGGACGGGAGATCGGCGCCCCTTTCTGCGTCCTCTGAAGCGGCTGGCGGCGGACGGTGCACAGGTCTTCTCGAGAAGTCGCAGTTTATTAGAAGTTAAGTGGTTGGTGATTTGTTGTTTGATTTACTCTTGTTCAATTCTACTTGTTTTGTTGGTGAGGTCACCAGAGGATTTGCTTTGGCGTCGTCTCACCATTCTTCTCCGTTTGCCCACACGCGGGAAGGTGGCTGTTTATATATTGGGTTGGCCGTTTTTCCCTTGTGGAGTAGGGGCGGGTTAGAGCAACGTGCGGTTCGGGTTGTTCGGTAATCTTCCTATCAATTTATTGTACGTTAGTAGCTGACTCTGTCATGTTTGTCAGATTTGGTGTGTTAACGAATTTATTGCTTGGAGTGTAACGGCCTAATACCTGAAATATGTTTTGATATTTGGAAACTTTGATATTATTGCCTATGATCTTGAGAGGCGGTATCTGTGCTGTGGAGTATCTTAACTATTGTTTGGACAACCTTGTAGAATTTTATGTAAGGTTGCATTTCATGGGCTTTTATTTAAATGACCATTTTAGCATATAAAGTTGCCACCCCTTCACCGTAAGACTTTTCCTAGAATTTAAAATCAAGTTGCACCTTCGGTGGTTAGGTTAATATTTTAATTGTTAGTGTTTTGTACCATTTCCACCCTCCTCTGGGGGTGCATAACTTGGGTGCTTGTGTAAACTGTTAAAACTCTTAGTTTAATGTTATCTGGTGTGTTGCAGATTTGCACCAGTGTAGTCTTCCAGAGGCTGTTGTGTGCGGCCATGACTACAACCGTGTCAAAAGGGAGCGACAAGGTTATCTGCCCGAAAGCTCGTACACTCAAAACATGTTTCTTTCTGCCTCTGAATAAATCGTAACTTTGATATTTAGAGGGTGCTTCCTGATTATAATTTTAAATCTGTTTTTTAAATGCTTTTAGGCTCTATTAAAGTGAATAAAATTTCCATTTGTTAAAAGGAATTTGGTTATGAATTCAACAGTTGTTCCCTGGCCAATATTTCCATGCTTACATAGAGTGAGTAAATGTGTTAATGTTCTTGATGGATCGCTAGTAAATAAATTCTCAAGAATATTCTTTGGAAATAAATAACGGTTCACTGACAAAAGCCGACGTTCTAATTATCAAAGAGCACTCCATTTTCGCCGTCCAGAACTCTATTAGAGGCGAGGGAAAAGACGTATAAGCAAGTAAGCCTGGCCAGTTGTATCACTATGTCCTCCGTGTCTAGAACCGGACACAAAGACGATTGTTTAGGTTTGAGGAGACCAACCCCGACGACTTTTTGGTGATGGATATCGGCGGCTAACCGGCCCGCTGAAGCTACTTCCAACCTCCGCTGCACGGACGCGTCATTTCTGTGGAGGGCCGCGTCGCATCTTGGAGCATTACCGGCGACATCGTCCGGCAGGCTGCATGCCGCCGTCCGCAGGGGCAGGGCCGGGGCGCGAACTCGTGGCTTCCCGGGTGCAGAGCTGTATGCGGGCACTGAACGAGATACCCTGGGCGGACGGCCGGAGCTCCAAAGGCTCAGCACAACGGTAGCGGTCGGCTGTTCCCCTTCGGCGCTCTACGTGTGGTCCACGAGTCGTGCTTGCAGTCAGCCATGTTCCGGAGCGCAGGGCACAGCTAACGCACGCAGCGGCCCCTTAGCGGAGGCGCGAGTCCTATCGCTACGCACGCAAGGCTGGACAACCGGACGCCGACGCTGCAGACTCCGGAGTTTCACGTTGGCACTGACACACTCACGCTGCGTGGCGCCATCGCCGAGTTGAGGGTACCTACGATGTAATAAAGTCAATGACATACTTGCCTATGTTTCTCTGCCCGCTTCGACTGTGTCATCCGTCCGTCCCAAACCATACGTCTCGGATTTTTCTGACATATTACAACCCGTGACCTCGGTAGGTTATAACAGTTTGATGTCAGGAAGTGGTCATTGCACTTTCTGACACAATACCTTGCATCGGAAATGTCCGTCCACGTCTAAAAATGGTTCAAATGGCCCTGAGCACTGTGGGACTTAACATCTGAGGTCATCAGTCCCCTAGAACATAGAACTACTTAAATCCAACTAACCTACGGACATCACACACATCCATGCCCGAGGCAGGATTCGAACCTGCGACCGTAACGGTCGCGCGGTTCCTGACTGAAGCGCCTAGAACCGCACGGCCACAACGGCCGGCTCCACATCCAACACTACGTTTTGGTGACGGCCAGGGATGAATAGGGAGTAACACAGTGGCACTTGACGTAGGTGCCAGCTCAGCATAATGTTGTTGGTGATTCTAAATTTCAGAATGCGAGCATATTCGCGCTGTTTTGTTCTGAAACAGTAGTAGAGAGACAGTGGGAGCAGTGAGTAGTGGCAGCTAAAGAGATAGGAGATACTGATGGTCAGTGAGAGACAAGTGGCAGTAAAACAGAAAGAGGGATGGATGAGATAGGAGCAGTGTCAGCAAAAGAGAGAGGAGACAGTGAAAAGGAAAGATGCATACACTTGGGGGCGTGTGTGCCTTCCGTAACAGGCGAATTTTAACACATTAGGATATTGAAGGGGACATTTAGAGGCGAAATGTGGGTAGAGGGGAAAAATAAGTTGCCCCCCCCCGTCAAAATTTTTAAGTTGTCGATATAAGGTGGCAATGGGGTAGTAAGACAATAGAGACAGTGCATGTGAGAGAGGAGACAGTGGCAGTGGGATGTACAATAAATCAGTGGGAGACGAAGGACACAGTGGTAGAAAGACGTACACAGTGGCAGTTATAAGGGAGTTGCTGAAAGACTTCACCACAAAGACAGACTGAGTAAAATGATTGAGAAATTTCTGTGTTAATATTGCGCGAATATGTTCGTATGCCAGAATTTTTCGTGAGGAAGGCGGAATGAGGACCGAGGCAGCTGATTCCTCACTTTTCTGTTAGAACCGCTACCTTTCCTGTTCCAGTCGCGTATGGTTAGCGGGAAGAACGACTGCCGAAAAGCCTTCTTGCACGCTAAAATCTCTCTAATTTTACATTCGTGATCTCCTCGGGAGGTATAAGTAGGGGGAAGCAATATATTCGATACCTCATCCAGAAACGCACCCTCTCGAAACCTGGCGAGCAAGCTACACCGCGATGCAGAGCGCCTCTCTTGCGGAGTTTGCCACTTGAGTTTGTTAAACATCTCCGTAACGCTATCACGGTTACCAAATAACCCTGTGTCGAAACGCGCCGCTCTTCTTTGGATCTTCTCTATCTCCTCCGTCAACCCGATCTGGTACGGATCCCACATCGATGAGCAATACTCGAGTATAGGTAGATCGAGTGTTTTGTAAGCCTCCTTTGTTGATGGACTACATTTTCTAAGGACTCTCCCAATGAATCTCAACCTGGCACGCGCCTTACGAACAATTAATTTTATATGATCATTCCACTTCAATTCGTTCCGCACGTATACTCCCAGATATTTTACAGAAGTAACTGCTACCAGTGTTTGTTCCGCAATCATATCATCATACAATGAAGGATCCTTCTTTCTATGTATTCGCAATACATTACATTTGTCTATGTTAAGGGTCAGTTGCCACTCCTTGTACCAAGTGCCTATCCGCTGTAGATCTTCCAGCAGTTTGCTGCAATTTTTTAATTCTGCAACATCTCTGTATACTATAGCATCATCCGCGAAAAGCCGCACCTTCCGACTCTATCTACTAGGTTATTTATATATATTGTGGAAAGCAATGGTCCTATAACACTCCGCTATTCGACACTTTTGTGCTACCATAGGAGCTTTTTTCACTGGTGTGACGTGTGTTCGTCCTTTAAAGCTTGATGATAGTGATATAATTTGGAAACCTGGTATAATCATGTAAAATTTCGTTTTATATTGAACCTATTGGCTTTCATTCTGGCAAGAACAACAGGAACACTGATTTACTATTGACACATTGTGTCCACCACATGAGTCTATGAGGATACTTCAATTGATGTAGGACGATGTTCCATAAACGTGACAGTTCTGTTTCGAGGTTACTTTAGACACCACAATCCACGCCCGCAATGGATTTGTCGTGTTGCATGATGGTGATGCATGTGGTAGGCATAAATTATGTCTAATCTAAACGCCACAGTGGTGGTGACAAAATGGATGGGTGTGCCTCCATGTATCAATCAACTGAAGCTTTGCATCAAGGTCTATAACGCAACTGAATAAATTAAATGATGTGACTGATCTTCCCGGTTGAGAACTCAATCAAAATCACTGGCCACGGTTATCGGAGACCGTAGCTAATCAGTCAGTGTCGTAATGCCTTCTGGAATTGTGCCAGATGGGCATTGGATCCAATGGGAGCGAATATCTTAATAAAGTCTAAATGCCTCGGCCCCATTGGAAAGACGCCAGCAGCGTGTTTGCAAGGCTCTGCTTATTAATTGGTGCGGTACCTGCATGTTTTCCTACATTTATTACCGATTCACATCCCGTTACATCAGGTAGCTGTTGAACATCTTGAAATACTAATTGTTTCAACATCTGACGCCGATAGGTATTGTTTCAGATCGTTTACTTTCTTGATACTAGTCCTTAGCCAGGGTGTATGAACGTTATTTTGGTCTCATGACCAGGCCGGCCGGTGTGGCCGTGCGGTTCTAGGCGCTTCTTTCTGGAACCGCGTGACCGCTACGGTCGCAGGTTCGAATCCTGCCTCGAGCATGGATGTGTGTGATATCCTTAGGCTAGTTAGGTTTAAGTAGTTCTAAGTTCTAGGGGACTGACGACCACAGATGTTAAGTCCCATAGTGCTCAGAGCCATTTGAACCAATCACATGGCCAGTGGATGCGATTGAATGCGCCTTGCCATTGAAACGAGTAACCACACGCATATAATATTCATTGATGGTTACTTTGAGCTGCCTAAAAAGTCACAAAGAAAGCCGACGACTTCTTTATCTAGTAAACGTTTTCCTGAAAAACCAGGTGTCAATATCGTAAATTTTTGGACTCTTGTGACCGTAAGGAAAAGCATACCGTAGCTGCTTTCTTCGCTGATGCGTCTTCAAGTTAGTAGGCGATAGGCGCTTATAGTAAGCTAGCTCGCATTGCTCGGTCTAAACTGCCACATGTTACAGATGATACTCCACAACAACACGACACTAGGACAAAGTACACAATACAGCACATCATGCGTCTGCAGCTGCTATTATGGGTAGACTCTCCTGAGCAGACAAGCGACAAACAACACTGACAAGACAGACATGATCAAGGTAAAACTCTAGATGAAGAAACTAGAAACACCTGGAAAGTTGTATTAGGACAGGATGTTAAAGAATTGGTGGACCGGTATGGTGAGGATTAGGAGATACTAGAAAGAGTAAGGCAGAGCGTTGTAGGAAAACACTTACCAGAGAAAGTTACATGTTAATGGGGCGTACGCTTATAAGGTATGCAGGAATACTTAAATATACAGTGGAGGGAGGAAATTTTGTGACTGAAAAATTATAAAGAATAAGAATGCTGGGAGTATTAGACGGCATACATATCCGAAATGATTATTCCAATGTAGGCTACAAAGATGTAAGAGCGTCACCATAGCAGACACCTAGCATGAAAGAAGAAAAGAAATTGAATTATGTCTAGTTTGTGCAGACTGAGTGATTGGCATAAGGCAGTAAGTGCCGTCGGCTACAAGTTGCTGTTGTGGTCAAATTTGATACAGTTGTTCACACTAGTCTTGTAAGTAGGCTGTTTAGGTTTTCTTATTGGTAACGCCACATAGCGCTCTGTATGAAAAATCACTGGCTGTGCTGTGCGCAGTCTGTGGCTAGTTTGCATTGTTGTCTGCCATTGTAGTGTCGGGCAGCGGCAGCTGGATGCTAACAGCGCGCAGCGTTGCGCAGTTGGAGGTGAGCCGCCAGCAGTGGTGGACGTGGGGAGAGAGATGGCGGAGTTTTGAAATTTGTAAGAATTGGTGTCATGAACTGATATATATATATATTATGACTTTTAAGGTAAATACATTGTTTGTTGTGTATTAAAATCTTTCATTTGCTAACTATGCCTATCAGTAGTTAGTGCCTTCAGTAGTTTGAATCTTTCATTTAGCTGGCAATAGTGGCGCTCGCTGTATTGCAGTAGCTTGAGTAACGAAGATTTTTGTGGGGTAAGTGATTTGTGAAACATATAGGTTAATGTTAGTCAGGGCCATTCTCTTGTAGGGATTGTTGAAAGTCAGATTGCGTTGCGCTAAAAACTATTGTATGTCAGTTTAAGCACAGTGGTGTATAATTTTTCTAAGGGGACGTTTCAGTCTCTCTTGTGCTAAATTCGTCATCTCTACATTACTAAGTAATGTCATCATCCCCTGAATAAGTTATCTTTATTAGATTCAGTAAATCTACCCATTTAACCTTCATTATTCTTCTGTGCCTCGACATTTCAATAAGTTCTGTTCTCTCCAACTGTTTATCACCGAAGTTCCTGTTTTAGACGAGGTAACACTCCAAATAACTTCAGACAATATTTCCAAACGTTTAAAGTCATGTCTAATGATGAGAAGTTCCTTTATGCAGAAATGTTTTTCCTGTTATTGTCACAGTCTGACCTTTTTATCCTACGATGGCCATCATCACCCACTTTACTCCCCAAATAACAAAACTCACTAAATAGTTTCAGTCCTCCATTTCCTAATCTAATTCCCTAGGGATCTCCTGATTCAGTTCGACTACATTTCTTTACTTTGGTTTTGCTACTGATGTTAATCTTGTCATATGTTTTCGAGACACTATCCATTCCATTCAAATCCTCTGTAAGTTCTGTGACGTCTCCGACAAAATTAAAATATCGTCGGCAAATCTCAAAACGTTAATTTAATTTAATTCCTAGTCCGAATTTCTATTTGGTTTACTTCACAGTAGTACAAAGGTGAGATCTGAAAAGCTTCGTTCGCTTCTAGAAAATCATTTTGTATCTCTATTTTTTAGACTTGAAAGTTAGAAGAAAGATTTGCAGGGTATATTTCCTTAACGAACAATCGGAACAATTGCACAACCCTAACTTAAGAATCTTCGAATAAAGCGTATATAAGAAAAGTGCGATCTATGCTGAATTCTACCATCGCAACTGACAATAAACATTAATGTATTTCTTTCGAAATGCTTAATGACAGCTACATAAGAAGTGGAGAAGAGCTTATCTCTGCCGTGTTATAAAGTTCTAACTACCACATTTAGAAAAGTAAAATATGTAACTAATATCTTGCTTTTTGTAGGTACATGATAGCAGTCCTGATCTACACTTAAATTTCAGCACCGAAGTACCGTAGTCACTGTGTGAGTCAAAACAAAATGGCGCAGCCAATTGAAGAAGTGCGGCACGGTGCGTTGATTAATTTTCTCCATTTGAAGTGGAACAAAGCTGGAACACTCCACGCTGAGTTAGTTGAAATATAGGCAACAATGCATCAGCATACAGGGTGGTGCACATAAGTCACCCGATTGAATTTTGATCCTACAAATATACCATTTGGGCAATAGCTCTCAAATTGTGCGCTCTACTTCGTGCAGTTCATGGAAATTACTCCAGATATCGTTGGGAGTTCATCGCTTCCGTTGTGAGTCCGTCATTTCAGTTTGCCGCGATGGCGGACAAATGACGATTGACCGTCGCACAAAAGACGAAGATTAGAGGTGATGAACCCAGTTACATTGAAGCAGAGAAGATTTCGTGTTTGTTTCGGCACATGAAAGGGCTCGCAGCCCACAGACAATAGGCAGATTACATCAAAAATTGGGAGGTACTGGTTCTGTTTTTGAATGTCAGCGGCCACATGTACGTACCCTACGTTCGCCACAACATATTGAAGCAGTTAGAATGGCTTTGATTCGTAGTCAGATTAAATCAACAAGAAGAGCCAGTGCCGAGTTTGGAATTTCACGCCGATCTGTCCGAATAATTACTCTACCCTCCCTTCTCTTGTATCTATACAAGATGACTGTGGCGCAAAAGCTTAATGCGAGAGATAAGGAGCAGAGATATCAGTCTGCAAGGTGGGAAATCGAGCAAGACCAAAAGGCATTGCTACACAACACAGGTTTTTCTGACGAAGTTTATTTTTACGTTAACGGTGTTGTAAACAAATAAAACGTCGCGATTCTGGGCACGTGAACCCCCGTGAATAATCCACACGAAAGACAGTAACGGAGGAGAAGCTGTTGGTGTGGGTCACGATGTCAAGCCATGGAATCATCGGTCTGCTCTTGCTCGATGCTACAGTAACCGGTGAACACTGCTTACACATGCTGCGAAACCAGGTCTTTCCTCAACTCATGGCCTCATGTCTTCCATTGAAGACACAATGGTTCATGCAGGATGGAGCACGTACTTATATTGCTTACGTTCTGCTTGATTTCCTAGACGAAAGACTTGGCCTTAGGGTATTGTCAAACAGATATCCAGAACGTTATGCAAGTGGAGGAATGTGGCCGCCCCACAGTCCGGAGATTAACCCATGTGACTTCTTCCTTTGAAGGTTCCTTAAAGGCAAGGTGTACCACAGAAAACCATTAAAATCAAGTGCAACATAGTGAAGCTATGCCGCGCCATTCCAGAAGATCTTTGTCGGAGAGTCGTCACAAATGCACGTTTGCGATTTGAAGAAGTTGTGAACCAAAACGGCGGTTATACTGAACATGTTATTCATTAGGTTTCATATCCAAGCTGTATTCTTTACTTCTACTTAAATAATTACAAATCTTCTCAATAGGAAAATGTGGTATTCATGAAACACATCTGGTGACTTACCGTGCGCTATCCTGTATGGCACATTGGTTATGTGGCGTAGACGCGTGCAGACACGTCTAAGAAGTTGCCTACCACCTCTCTGACCCTGTTGCTCGAACACTAACTTACCGAGATCATGGCAAAAGTGGAAATCATCTGTGTGTCACATTTCATCAGCTTGACAGATGTTCCGAATACGGCCATGGTCTTCAGGCACAAGACTCTGCGACCGCTCATACCTGTTACCCAATCCTGCAGTACCGACACAGCAGCAGAATTCTCCCACTTGAACCAAGTCGCTGCACGTGAATCACTTAGCCACTTAATCACAATGACCGAGTGCTGCGTGTATCACTACGTACCTCAAAAGAAAGGTGCAAAGCATGCAACAGATATAAGTGGATTTACTATCCGGGAAAGAGGCGAAGACTCAACCAATACCGTGCAAGGTGATGAATGTGTTTTGGGCTTGTTATGATATGGCACCTCAATTGTCGGTGTACGGGTCAAACCGTACCAGGAGCATACTTCCGAAAGAAGGGGCGTAACGGAAGGGCGTCACTGGAAGCTATCCAAGGGCGTGTTTGTGCTCCGCACAACGCGGTAGCTAATTCTACACACGCGCTGCTTCCGTGCGCTATAAAGTTTCACCTCACCCCCTCCCCCTTTCTGGTAGCCTCGCGTCGCTTTATCCAGTGATTTCTTGCTCTCTCCACGGTGAAGAAGACACTAAGTGGCAGGCGTTTCCAGAAGTATAGCGAGGTTACTTTTGAAACAGGGACCTTTCCTGTAGTCAAAATAGAGACTTATGTAAAAGAGGTCTCAGCCGCCTCATGCAACGCTGGAAAACAGTTTTTGCACTAAACGTTGTGCATGTAGAGAAAGGTTAATTCAAAACTTTCATGGCGGCAGTTACATATTTCTGAGGTGTTTATTAAATGGATTCGTACAAAACTGATGGTTAAAAACCCATTTGCCCTTTCAAAAGTCAATTTCACTCTGCTTCTTAAGACAGAACGCTATACAACAAATTTTGAACATTTGATTCAAAGACAAACAATATGAACGATTTCAGTTCTCTGACTTACAAACTACACTTTCTGCATCTCATAGTCACATAAGGCTATATTCTGTTTAGAAATATGTAATCATACACAGGTAAACCGTTCTCCTTTTTTTCTTATTTTGTCTTTATTACACGTCATTTACTGACCACCCTTTATTTATGGAAGACTTTATCTCTTTTCGTCCGGATCAGACTGTGGAGCCGTATTCTTGGTATTTCCTTTAAGCCTTATTGTTTGGATCTAGCGCCAGAACTGCAGAATTGTTAGCGCGTCGGCTAACAGGGGTAAGCCTCACCTTGCAGTGTTAGTCCGTCCGATTGTATGGCCGTAGTTGTCTGGTGTCCCATATACGACGGATCACCTGTGGCCGAACAATCCAAATAAGCCGTCCATTCAGCCAAAAACTTTATAAGCAAAGCTCCCCGATTACGAGCAGTTTTCTGAAATGACAATTCGCTCCTCCTTAACGGTAGTAATCTCACTACCGCTCACGGCGCATTTCGTCAGAGACAGCTCGCTCATCGTCTCACTCGTGCCGGAGGACCGTAATCTGAACCATTTAACGTATTTTAGTATGAAGATTTTAAGTGTACCTTACAAATTATATCACTGTTTCCATTTATTTTTCCAGTTTCTTCTGGACGCACAAACATCATTAAACTTTACTTGCACACCTTTACCCTGCTTTCACTTAAAAATCCATTAAAATACAACTTCCGATACATGTCTTCTCTAAAATACGTGCTACTGTAGACACTTTGTGTCACAAATATTTTGAAACCAACCTTTTTAAAAGAAAGAGTGTGGGTTCTCTGCGCCAGTCTTCTTTATATTACATGGTGGTAAAGACAGAAGGGAAATCTGAAAGTTTATTTAGGTTATTTCCTATGTCAGGCAAATGGGCACATCTTTTCCAGTCCATCTTCCACTGCACGTTACGAGTTTCATCATAATATTATCAAATCTACATTCAACAGTATTTAAGAGAGGTTTTCTACGGTACCTACTTAGAAGCTGCGATAGAGTTTGAAATGTCAGAGCGTACATTTTCGTAGAGAATGTGTTTACAGTACTAAGAAAAAATAAATTTAAACAGATAAAGGAAAAAAATAACACAGCGTAACTTATTCTTGAATTACTCTATGGCGCTTTATGTACAAATTTACATGGACAAGCTCGATAAGAAGCCGGAAATGTGTCTTCCTCTTGCACTGTCATAGTTTCGCTGTTTCTGTTTTGTTTCCCTGTTACTATTCCTGATTGACATGGAGATGCTGATGCAAATTAATGCTTGTCTTGAGTGAGTTTTATCTTACTTATTCTTATTACGGCAGATATTTACAGAATTACATTCTTGTTTATTTGACAAACTGGCTTAACACAAATCTTTAATTCATTTTTGTACACAATGCATGTTTGACTACCCCACTAAGTTTTTACATTTACAGTGTGACAGTACATATCTTTTCAACTCGCATAAGGTAACAAAAGGTGGAAAATAAGAATGTGTCTCATTTAATTTCTGTGACGCATTATACGAATACGCAAATAATGGCATCTGTTTGGGGGGAGGCAGGGTCGACGTGGCTCTGCATAGCGAAATGATTTCTGTTCTGACATGTGAAACTAACGTTACCAAGTGATTTCCAACTCAATGCCCTCGTGACCCACTCCCAAGTCATTCGTTTCTCACTCTCTCATAACGATTACTGATACCGTATCTTATACGTAAGTGGATAGAGGATGGTAAAGACCCACATTGGTTTAATAACGAAATTCGTAAGATGCTAAGAAAGCAGAGGCTATTGGACTCTATGTTCAAAAGACGACGTACCAACGACGACAAGCGAAGCTTAGCAGAGATTCGTGTGTCTGTGAGAAGACAACCATCACACTGGGTGAAAGATCTGGCAGAGAACCCGAGAAAATTCTGGTCGTATGTAATATATCTAAGCGGCTCTAAGGCTTCCATTGATTCCCTTGTCTACCAGTCTGGTGTGGCATTTAAGATAGCAACACGAAAGTCGAAGTTTTAAATTTCACGTTCAAGAAATTGTACACGCAGGAGAACCGTAGAAACATGTCGTCATTTGATCATTGGACAGACTCCCGTATGGACGACATACAAATAAGAATATCTGGTGCTGAGAAGCAACTTAAAGATTTGAAAATAAATAAATTACAAGGTCCAGATGGAATACTAGTTCAATTTTACAAAGCGTACTCTACGGCATTGGCCCTTTACATAACTTGCGTTTATAGTGAATCTCTCGCCCAGCACAGTCCCAATCGACAGGGAAATGATCAGATGACTCAAATGTATAAGAAAGATAAAAAGAACGGATCCGCAAAATTACAGGCCAATATCCCTAACTTCCGTTTGCTGCAGAATCATGGAACACATATCAGTTCGAATATGATAAACATCCTTAAGACTGAAAATCTTAGGCGGCCGGTTTGGCCGTGAATCTAGGCGCTACAGCCTGGAGCCGAGTGACCGCTACGGTCGCAGATTCGAATCCTGCCTCGGGCATGGATATGTATGATGTCCTTAGGTTGGTTAGGTTTAATTAGGTCTAAGTTCTAGGCGACTGATGACTCAAAAGTTAAGTCGCATAGTGGTCAGAGCCATTTTTTTGAAAAGCTTATGTCCAAGAATCAGCATGGTTTTAGAAAGCGTCGCTCGTGCGAAACTCAGTTTTCCCTTTTCCTCACATGGTATACTGAGAACTATGGATGAAGGGCAACAGGCGGACTCCATATTTCCGGAAAGCATTTGATCCAGTGCCCCATTGCAGGCTGTTAACGGAGGTACGGCCGTATGGATCACATTTAGAGATATGTGAGGGGCTCGAAGACTTGTTAAATAATAGAACCCAGTATGTTGCCATCGACAGTGAGTATTCATCAGAGACAAGGGTATTGTCAGGAGTGCCCCAGGAAAGTGTGATAGGACCGCTGTTGTCCTCTGTATAGACAAATGATTTGACGAACTGGCTGGGCAGCAGTCTGCGGTTGTTTGCTGATGATGCCTTGGTGAACAGTAAGTTTTCGAGGTTGAGTGACGGTAGGAGGATACACGACAGACAAAATTTCCAGTTCGTGTGTTGAATCGTAGCTAACCCCAAATGTGGAAAAATGTAAGTCAATGTGAATGAGTAGGATGAAAACTCTTCGGATACAATATTACTAGCGTCCAGCTTGAAATAGTCAAGTCGTTCAAATACGCAGGCGTAACGTTGCAAAGTGATATGAGGTGGGACGAATATGTGAAAACTGTGGTAGGAAGGCAAATGGTGGACTTCGGTTTATTGGTAGGATTTTAGGAAACTGTGGTTCAGGTGTAAAGGGGACCGCGTATGGGAAGTTGGGACGTTGTTGCGACCTATTCTTGAGTACTGCTTGAGTATTTCGGATCCGTACCAAGAGGTCGAATTGAGGGAGGACATCACAGCGATTCAGAGGAGGACAGCTAGATTTGTTACCGAGAGGTTCGAACAAAACGTAAGTGTTATGCAGAAGCTTCGGGAACTCAAAAGGGAATCCTTGGAAGGTAGGCGGCATTCTTTTCGGGAAATACAGTCATGAAAATTTAGAAAACCGGCACTTGAAGATGAGTGCCAAACGACTCTACTGCCGGCAGCATACATCGCGCGTAGGGGCCAGGAAGATAAGATACGAGAGGTTATGGCTAATACGGAGGTGTAGAGGCAGTCGATATTTCCTCGCTCTGTTTCTGAGTGAACAGGGGGGAAAGGACAAGTAATGGTACAGGGTGTCCTCCGCCACGCACCTTACGGTTGCTTGCGAATATCTATGTAGATGTAGATGTAGATAATGAGTATTCAAACGTATTTCAGGATTCCACATTGATCACATCCTCACATACATTCACACAATCACACGTAACTGCATTTCTTGCCACTGGGGCCCACCTGGTACTAGCCACCGCACTTTTATCTATTGTTCTCAAAGAATAGCGACGTGCACTTGCATCACTCCCTTAAAACGATTATCCCCATAAAAATACTTACCTTTCTGCTACCCGTAGATTAACATAGAGTAATGGGGTATTACGTCTAATACTCTCGTCCACCATTGCTGAAATTTTACTTAATCCATATACCTGTATAAGGGAGTTCACGCGTTGCTCTTCGTGCTGTAACTTATTTTGCCCAACATCTCATATTATTCATCGCTACCCTTACATTTTCATGACGTTATTCCGTAAATTAAATCACTTACCTTACACGGTAGTTCACGTTTTTGTGTGTGTTCAGTGATTTGTGACCCCCTTTTCTATAATAGGCATGTCTTGCAATGTTATTTATTGTTGTTACATTTGTCGTGTACCAAGATTTTGTAATTACTTCTATGTAATTTTGATTCGATTAGCTCGTAACATAGTACAGCTCGTACAAAGAGTAGAATAGTTCTTTTGTAGTTAATCACACTTTGTGCTTAGCAAGTGTAGTTAGTTCTTTAAGTATGTACATATTATTTATACACTTCTCCTTTTCTTCCCTTCCTATCTTTCCTTATCTATAAGCTTTAAAATAATATTTACATTTGTACATTTTTTGACCCTCTTTCTCTTCGCACACTAACCACTTTACTTAGTTAATATCCTGGATGAGGAATGCTGTGTATGACATATGTTCTAGAATACTATAATTGCCCTTTATGGTTTAAGTTCTTGTGCTTAGTTGATTTAGAGTGTGTGAGCAATTCGGATCTCCGGGAGGGGACTGCCAAGGGGGAGGTTACCATGAGAAAAAGATTGAATAATCAACGAAAGGATAATGTTCTACGAGTCGGGGCGTGGAATGTCAGAAGCTTGAACGTGGTAGGGAAACTAGAAAATCTGAAAAGGGAAATGCAAAGGCTCAATCTAGATATAGTAGGGGTCAGTGAAGTGAAGTGGAAGGAAGACAAGGATTTCTGGTCAGATGAGTATCGGGTAATATCAACAGCAGCAGAAAATGGTATAACAGGTGTAGGTTCGTTATGAATAGGAAGGTAGGGCAGAGGGTCTGTTACTGTGAACAGTTCAGTGACCGGGATGTTCTAATCAGAATCGACAGCAGACCAACACCGACAAAGATAGTTTAGGTATACATGACGACGTCGCAAGCTGAAGATGAACAGATAGAGAAAATTTATGATGATATTGAAAGGGTAATGCAGTATGTAAAGGGGGACGAAAATCTAATAGTCATGGGCGACTGGAATGCAGTTGTAGGGGAAGGAGTAGAAGAAAAGGTTACAGGAGAATATGGGCTTGGGGCAAGGAATGAAAGAGGAGAAAGACTAATTGAGTTCTGTAACAAGTTTCAGCTAGTAATAGCGAATACCCTGTTCAAGAATCACAAGATGAGGAGTTATACTTGGAAAAGGCTGGGAGATACGGGAAGATTTCAATTAGATTACATCATGGTTGGACAGAGATTCCGAAATCAGATACTGGATTGTAAGGCATACCTAGGAGCAGATATAGACTCAGATCACAATATAGTAGTGATGAAGAGTAGGCTGAAGTTCAAGACATTAGTCAGGAAGAATCAATACGCAAAGAAGTGAGATAGGGAAGTTCTAAGGTACGACGAGATACGTTTGAAGTTCTCTAACGCTATAGATATAGCAATAAGGAATAGCGCAGTAGCCAGCACAGCTGAGGAGGAATGGACATCTCTGAAAAGGGCCATCACACAGGTTGGGAAGGAAAACATAGGTACAAAGAAGGTAGCTGCGAAGAAACCATGGGTAACAGAAGAAATACTTCAGTGTATTGATGAAAGGAGGAAGTACAAACATGTTCCGGGAAAATCAGGAATACAGAAATACAAGTCGATGAGGAATGAAATAAATACGAAGTGCAGGGAAGCTAAGACGAAATGGCTGCAGGAAAGATGTGAAGACATCGAAAAAGATATGATTGTCGGAAGGACAGACTCAGCATACAGGAAAGTCAAAACAAACTTTGGTGACATTAAAAGCAACTGTGGTAACATTAAGAGTGCAACGGGAATTCCACTGTTAAATGCAGAGGAGAGAGCAAATAGGTGGAAAGAATACATTGATCGGCTCTATGAGGGTGAAGATTTGTCTGATGTGATAGAAGAAGAAACAGGAATCGGTTTAGAAGAGATAGGGGATCCAGTATTAGAATCGGAATTTAAAAGAGCTTTGGAGGACTTACGATCAAATAAGGCAGAAGGGATAGATAACATTCCATCAGAATTTCTAAAATCCTTAGGGGAAGTGGCAAAAATACGACTATTCACGTTGGTGTGTAGAATATATGAGTCTGGCGACATACCATCTGACTTTCGGAAAAGCATCATCCACACAATTCCGAAGGCGGCAAGAGCTGACAAGTGCGAGAATTATCGCACAATCAGCCTAACAGTTCATGCATCGAAGCTGCTTACAAGAATAATATGCAGAAGAATGGAGAAGAAAACTGAGAATGCCCTAGGTGACGATCAGTTTGGCTTTAGGAAAAGTAAAGGCACGAGAGAGGCAATTCTGACGTTACGGCTAATAATGGAAGCAAGGCTAAAGAAAAATCAAGACACGTTCATAGGATTTGTCGATCTGGAAAAAGCGTTCGACAATATAAAATGGTGCAAGCTGTTCAAGATTCTGAAAACAGTAGGGGTAAGCTATAGGGAGAGACGGGTCATATACAATATGTACAACAACCAAGAAGGAATATTAAGAGTGGACGATCAAGAACGAAGTGCTCGTATTAAGAAGGGTGTAAGACAAGGCTGTAGCCTTTCGCCCTACACTTCAATCTGTACATCGAGGAAGCAATTATGGAAATAAAAGAAAGATTCAGGAGTGGAATTAAAATACAAGGTGAAAGGATATCAATGCTACGATTCGCTGATGACATTGCTATCCTGAGAGAAAGTGAAGAAGAATTAAATGATCTGCTGAACGGAATGAACAGTCTAATGAGTACACAGTATGGTTTGAGAGTAAATCGGAGAAAGAGGAAGGTAATGAGAAGTAGTAGAAATGAGAACAGCGAGAAACTTAACATCAGGATTGATGGTCACGAAGTCAATGCAGTAAAGGAATTCTGCTACCTAGGCAGTAAAATAACAAATGACGGACGGAGCAAGGAGGACATCAAAAGCAGACTCGCTATGGCAAGAAAGGCATTTCTGGCCCAGAGAAGTCTACTAATATCAAATACCGGCCTTAATTTGAGGAATAAATTTCTGAGGTTTTACGTCTGGAGTACAGCATTGTAAACATGAACTGTAGGAAAACCGGAACAGAAGAGAATCGAACACGTGGAAAACACTGAAAAGGAGAAGGGACAGGATGATAGGACATCTGCTAATACATGAGGGAATGACTTCCATGGTACTAGAGGGAGCTGTAGAGGGCAAACACTGTAGAGGAAGACAGAGATTGGAATACGTCAAGCAAATAATTGAGGACGTAGGTTGCAAGTGCTAAAGTGCTACTCTGAGATGAAGAGGTTAGCACAGGAAAAGAATTCGTGGCGGGCCGCATCAGAAAAAAAAAAAAAAAGGAGCAAGAGTACTTCCTGGTGTATCTGGAAGGTACACATACGTCCTAACTTTTTGTCGTACACTTTCTTCCTATTTGCGACTTTTTCACCGACAGTTACCAAAGATTGTCTGATCTTTTCTTCTAACGATAACTCATCGTGAGTAATACATGGCAATGATTTTCCCACTCGTGAGTTTTAGGCTTGTGATTTGTTAGTTCCACTGACGTAAAACCAGTAGAAACATGTGGTAATCATTAATTAAAACTTCCGGGATGAATTGCTGTGGTCCATATATAAAACTGCTTCTACCTCCTGACGTTTCGTTGCCTACTGTGGGCAATATCTTCTGAGGTGAGTCGGCGACTGGCTGCTAGGCGCTGGAGCTCCCGCTTATATAGAGCGCTTAGATGGCGCCACCACTCATCACGTGCTTCCGACTTTAAAACTACCTCTGGCTAGTGGCATCTCTCTCGATGATAAGTAATCGATAGTCACTTCGTTGGTACAGAGTCTGCAGCCATAGCTTGTCCAGTTTTAATCCATGTTCGTTCTTATTAAAATTATTTTCGTGCTTGTAGATCTCTGAGAATCTCTATACATGATAATGTTAGGTCCTCGCTATCACGTTTGTCTCACTAAATTTTATTTCGTGATCATCGTCTTTGAAAACGTGTTCTGATACAGCTGATTTGTCAATTTGTCCCAATCTACATTTCGTGTTCCGTTAGGCGGGTATTAACACTCCTTTTAGTTGTTCCAATATAAACCATGCCACAGCTACATCGAATTTTATACACAACCAGGGTAGCTAAGGGGTGTCATGCGTCTTTCTCCGATCTTAAACTTGCACTAATTATCTTGGTAGGTCGAAAGTTTGTGTTCACTTGAAACTTGACCAAAACTTTCCCAATACGGTCCGTGATGTTATGAATAAATGGAAGAAAACTTTCTAGCCGACGGTTGTTGTTGTGTATTTTCGGACACGTTTCTTCTACGGTGGAGTGCTCCATCTATTTCGTTGTCAGAGTAACCATTTCTATTGAAAGCCGTTCACAAATGGCTTAATTCATCCTGCAAATAAATTGGTTAACCGATGTTATTAGCCGTGTCCACTAAAGTTTTTATGACTCCTCTCTTCTGCCTAGGATGATGATTCGAATCCTTATGTAGGTAACGATCGGTGTGTGTGTCTTTCCTATATGCCTTCTACCCTAAAGTTCCATGTGTCCTTTTAATAACCAATACATCCAAAAAACTTAGTTGTCCATTACTCGCTTTCTCCATGGTGAATTGTGTCTTTGGATCGAAACTGTTTATGTGCACCAAAAAATCACTCAGTTCCTCTTCAGCATGATTCCATATCACAAAGGTGTCATCCACGTATCGATACCATTTGAAAGGGCTTTTTTGGCCAACTGCAGCACTTGTTGTTCGAAAAATTCGATAAACAGATTAGCAATAGCAGTGCTCAGAGGGCTACCCATGGCCACCCCATCAATTTGTTCATAAAACTCGATGTTATATTGAAAATACGTCGAGGATATACAGTGTCGAAACAAAGCTATTATATCAGTAGGAAACATATCAACTATGTAAGAAAGAGCTTCGTCAACAGGGACCATGATGAACAGGAACACTACATCGAAACTGACAAGGATGTCACTTGGACTAACTGTAATCTCCCTTAGTTTTTCGATAAAATGCATTGAATTTTTAAAATGCGTGTCAGTTTTACCTATATACGGTTGCAACAAAGAAGCAAGGTATCTAGCCAGCTCTTGAGTAGGAGCCCCAATGGCGCTTACTATCGGTCTCAATGGGACATTGGGCTTGTGTATCTCAGTCAACCCATACAGTCTAGGAGGGTAAGCTTCCGTTTTGCAAAGGTACTTTTGTTTTCTGTGGGAATGGAAGAGCTTTTTATTAATCGCTGGGTAGCACTTAACACTTTCGTTGTAGGGTCCTTTTTCAGTTTTTTATAGGTGGTAGGATACAAGAGGTCACTGATCTTTCTATGATAATCCTCACTCTTCAGCACGATAGTAGGATTACCATTATCAGCAGTAAGTACAATCATATTCCTGTCCCCATTGATCTCCCGTAACGCCTTCCTTTCTCCTAGGGATAAATTACTGCTGGGTGGCTTGGCTTTATGTAATATCCTGGCTGTTTCCATCCTGATTTCATAGGCAGAATGCGGTGATAATAGACGAATCCTTGCTTCTATATTGGCAACAATATCTTCCGTGAGAATTTGTGATGGAGTGATAGCAAAATTTCCTCCTTTCGAGAGAACAGAGGCTTGCTCCTTGGATAGTTCTTTCCAGGACAAGTTGATAACTGTATGGGAACTGACTGTGGTCGTTGTTTCCGGTTTTTGTAAACGCTCAAACTTCTTCTTCTGCCTATTAGAAGTTCCATAGATATAAAAGTTAATCTATCCACCTTATTGCAATCACCCAACCGCATAGTATTGCTAATATGTAAATGACAATTTAATAGTTGACTACTATTTACCTCAAGTCCTTGACGTGTTTGATGGATCCGCTCCCGCAACATCGCCAAATTCATGCTTAAATAAATACAGTCCGCTTGCGCTGTATGGAACATTTTTCTCGCCTTCTAAGACTTCGGAACGTGTCACGACAACGTAGCAAAAATGTGAGTGAACGAAGTTATTGAGCTTTCTTCTTACGTAGGGTCTCCAGTCATCGTACCATAATCGACATATCCCCCTTTTAGAGGTGTCTAATCATAACATGTAAGCTACTCAAAGACGAAGCTGGGTATAAGAATGGAAAAACGTCATTTTTTCCGATGAATCCAGGTTCTGAAACTTCCTGGCAGATTAAAACTGTGTGTCAGACCAAGACTCAAACTCTTGACCTTTCCCTTTCGCGGGCTAGAGCACTTGCCCGCGAAAGGCAAAGGTCCGGAGTTCGAGTCTCGGTCTGGCACACAGTTTTAATCTGCCAGGAAGTTTCTTATCAGCGCACACTACGCTGCATAGTGAAAATCTCATTCTGAATCCAGGTTCTGTTTACAGCATCATGATGGTCGTATCCGTGTTTGGCGACATCGCGGTAAACGCACATTGGAAGCGTGTATTCGTCCAAGACATACTGGCGTATCACCCGGCATGATGGTATGGGGTGCCATTGGTTACACGACTCGCTCACCTCTTGTTCGTACTAACAGCACTTTGAACAGTGGACGTTACATTTCAGATGTGTTACGACCCGTGGCTCTACCGTTCATTCGATCCCTGAGGAACCCTACATTTCAGCAGGATAATGCACGACCGCATGTTGCAGGTCCTGTACGGGCCTTTCTGGATACAGAAAATGTTCGACTGCTGCCCTGGCCAGCACATTCTCCAGGTCTCTCACCAATTGAAAACGTCTGGTCAATGGTGGCCGAGCAACTGATTCGTCACAATACGCCAGTCACTACTCTCGATGAACTGTGGTATCGTGTTGAAGCTTCATGGGCAGCTGTACCTGTTCACACCATCCAAGCTCCGTGTGACTCAACGCCCAGGTGTATCAAGGCCATTATTACGGGCAGGTGTAGTTGTTCTGGGTACTGATTTCTCAGGATCTATACTCCCAAATTGAGTAAATATGTAATCACATATAAGTTCTAGTATAATATATTAGTCCAATGAATCCATTTATCATCTGCATTTCTTCTTGGTGTAGCAATTTTAATGGCCGGTAGTGTAAATAATCTTCCTAGATGAGTCTGAGATGATAGTGAATACTTTCTGAATAAAAGTGTTTATTTCTAGTGTTGTTTCGGCTGCTGTCTTCAACAAATCTAAACTTAGAACTTCTAAAACTATGTTCAGTTTCAGTCAATAAAACATGTGCCTAAGCGGTGTGCTGCTGTTTGAGAATGAACATCGTTTCATATGATAATGACAGCAACGGAAACCACTTTATAAATAATGCTTTAAGCGATTAGACCATTTTGTTCAGAAAATAACATACCTTTGTCACATTTCCTCCTTAATTCCTACGAACACAATGCATTGCTTAACAGGTCCACCTCAGCGCCACTTTAAATGTTCTTCAGTAACTCTAGTACCTTGGGCACTTTATTCTGCATTTTTCCCCTTAGCACTATAGGCTGTTTCGTATTCAACGTTGATTGATTCCTTCTCGGTAAATAGAACGACCACAGAATGAGCAGTTTGAGTAGTAATTAGCAAAGTTTCTTATGTGAAACACTAATTAATTAGTGTACTGACATAGAGACGTTACAGTCACTATGAAGAATTTGATTAGGAGCCAAGAGGAGACTAATCGGGCGTCTCCTAGTTTTGATAACAATATTCATATTGCATTAAAAAATTTTTTTCACTACGGCACTGTAGTAAAAAAGATAAATTTGTGGGAAATATTTGCCAGCGTATTTGCCATGTGACCGCCTGTCCATAAAATTTTAAAGTTTAGTGGATTCATAACAGATATCAAATTTAATAGCCTGCTTTATATGCTCATGTCGTTAATTCATTAGTGGACAAGCCGTTTGAACACACACGTAATTCTGTGCGCTTACTGCTATTTACTTTTATGATGTAGTTAACCGCTATCTTTTTAAAGTGTAATGATTTGATTCATGTTTTATGCACGAGCGTCCTGCAAATTACATTAACTCGTTGACGCGGGTGGCACGGTGCCTCTGTGGTCCACTTTCCATCAGAATGGTTGCGAATATTCCAAATCTAACATTCCTGAAATTTGATTTTACGAATGAATGGCACTCTCAAGCAGCTATTGTCATTTTCCAAGCGTCACCCAATGACTGATTAACAGAATTTCATCCTTGTCTTTTCAATTACCAACATATTCTGCTTCCTCCACAAACAAAATTTCGGGATTACCTGCGAGGGAGTAAGTTCATACGTAAACGTGGGAAATAAGTGCTGCATAGAATGTCGAGAAAGTTTCTTCCAGGGGCTACTGACCGGTTTAGAGACGAATGTAATTAGAACAAATAGCGATTTTAATTAAGAGATATAACACAGTATGGTACTGTTTCCTTTATTATCTTGTGCAGTTGTTCAACTGTTCAACAATTTACGTATAACTGTACGAAAAGATGGATATCGCTCTCCACAGAAGAATATTCCAATTATACTATCGTTCGGTGTCGGATAATGTAACGAAATCAGTACACATTTCTATTTACTGTTGTAACATAGACGTTCCCGTCTTTTCTCTGTCACTTTCCTTTGATTTACTCCAGTACTCTGTTCATTTTCTGTCATAACACATTGACTTGCACCATGTACACCGAATGAAAGATGGTGCGCTTCAGTGATCATAAGGGTTCTCACCTTCTTTTACAGTGAAAATGATAATCCGTATGTTCCTACTTTTACTAACCTTTTTTGATTATTCATTAACATATTTTTATAACAAAGACTGTCGGTCTAGAACTCACCTCATATTTATTTATTCCGGTAATCTGCCTCAATTAAAACTGATCGTCTTCAGACCACAATTGAAAGTGCAACTGACAAGGAACCCCTTGAGTGTGAGGTAACAAGTTCATCCTTTAGTAAGTCTCATTTGAAAGAGATATGTCAACAATTATGATGGGAAAAATGTTATCTGCTCATGACTCACCATGTGAATCAGGTAAGCGACTGAAAATGAGTGTCCGGCAGCTGCAGAAATCAGTCTTCTATATTATGTATTTATTACATTTCACTAAATGGACATGTTCAAAACAAATCATTAACTTGCACAATGAACACCGAATGAAACATGGTGCGCTTCAGTGATCATAAGGTTTCCTATCTTCAAGATCGAAGGCGAACTCTTCAGCAGTTACAATCGTGCAGAGCATTCAGCTTGGTGTGCTCTCTTCAGAAACCCAATTGGAACCATCAGTGCAACGGGGTAACGAGAACTGATGGAATGTGATGGCATGCAACCGAATGTGAAACAGTGTGTCATGGAGCTTATCGTGAAACTGAAAATATTAACTCCACCCGAACAGCCCACGAAGCCGCAACGGTACCGACTGGCCGCCGTGCCATCCTCAGCCCACAGGCGTTACTGGCGGCGGATACGGAGGGACATGTGGTCAGCACACCGCTCTCCAGGCTATCGTCAGTTTACGAGACCGGAACCGCTACTTCTCAGTCAAGTAGCTCCTCAGTTTCCCTGAAAAGAGCTCAGTGCTGCCCACTTGCCAACAGTGTTCAGGGGACTGAATGATCACCAATCCGAGTGCTAGCCCATCCTGACACCGCTTACTTAGGCAATCTGACGGGAACTGGTGTTACCACTGCGGCAGGGCCTTTGGCTTATCGCGAAACTGACACTCCTTTAAGAGGAGAGGCAATTTTTATCCCTATTCTTTCAATGCTGTTTACCCTTTGAACAGGTACAATTTTCTAAAGAACTGTAAGTGATAACACAATGAAATTTTTACTGCATATATATAACACACATGCCTCAATTTACAAGTAAAATTAACATAATATCTCTTATGGTTTTGAAGAAAAAGAAATTTATTCATTCACTAGTAAAATTTAACTTTTTTGTACATTAATTATTATAAAACAGTTTTAGATAGTTCAGTGGATCTCAATTTACATATAACAACTTATTACCATCTGCAGTACAAACTGACCAAATTTCATGTTTGTAACGCTACTAGTTTATCAAATAATGGTACCTGAAAGTAAAAAAAAAGTAGTTTTGAGAAAAATCCATTTAAAGTTTAATATTGCACTTCCATTATAATTATTGATGAGAATTACTTACCACAAATTTTTCCTGCACCATACTTAGCATCATCTGAATCACACTGATCTTCTTCTCTTCTCTTGGTCCCTCTTCGTCTCTGCCTGGCTTCTTTTGTGCATTTTAAATTAGCAATATCTGTTTTGCGGTTTCTCTGTTTATCTGTTTGCACCAAGGAGTTTGTAATATTTCCATTAGATTTTATGCCGAATAATCCGAAAAATACAGTTTTCTAATTACAAGATCATTGAAGCATAAAACACCATCATAGATACAAAATTTCTGGGTTGTAAGATGAACAAATACAGTTTTCGGTAACCGGTTCCAAATGACAGAATTCACAAATTCATTTAAATTTTGGGTTTTCCCATGAAGACATTTCATCAGCAAGGTATCTTACAAAGGTCTCTAAATATAGGTTTAATTTAATTCTTGACTGATGCCGGTAAACAATGTTTATGGTAATATCTGGTCCTTCTCCTGGACTTGTACCAAATGTCAGGATCATTCGTGCAAAGTCCAGGCGTCAGGAAAACCATCATGTCTCACGGGAAATTTGTCGTATTTATATAAAACAAAAACTGTTTCACGCAGGAAAGACCAGGCATATCAAATAGGCTAAAATCTAAAAATCGAATTTTTAAGTCGACTTGCCTTCCGTCTCACATGAAGGGATAGCTCCAGACAATGCGTAAAATGTTTTACAGACAAAGTAAAGCAAATACCCATACGCTGAATTTGTCCAATGGTTCCAGGTGTTATTAATTGCAATGTCTCACACTTTTGAGAAGGTATAGTTCCCTATCGGACTTGCAAGATCACGCACACGAGAAGGAATCGTAGGAAGTAAAGCACCTCCTACTTCTCGCGGCACAATAAATAACTTTCTAGCCAGATTAACCGTCGGCACATTTGTATACGATTGTACTGAGGCACTGATGTTAGTCCATCTTGATAACACCCGTCTAATTTCCAGGGTTCCTTTGGTACGCATTTACACTTCAAATCTCGATTGGTCGGAGTTGAAAACAATTTCATTTCTGGCTGTCGGATAAGTTTATGTATCTCATCTACGATTTTGTAGTTTTCTGTGTACCGTCAGGTTGACGTTTTATTTGAAATTTCGTTAATTTACGTCTTCTACTTCTGTAATAATGTTTGAAGTAAAGCAACCATCCACTGGTTCCCTTGTAATCACCGTGATTTACGTCGCGGCAACTTTGATGTGCATAACATAATAGGCCACTATCATGCATTTCGTGTAAATTGTATAAATTATTCTTGAAACCCCCAAACAACAGTTTTTTGCAACAAGTACGTCTTGAACTTCCTTAAACATCCATAATTTTTCTTATACGCTACACCGTCATACTATGCGGAAATATGTTCAGCACAGTCGAGAGTATACGATACATTACGTCCACTGACTCATCTTGCAGAAAAATGGTTCCTCGTGAGCACTTGTTGTCTGTTAACTTTTGATGCGTCAAGCCGTCCCTTGCACTGGCTGCACACGTCGCCGAGGAGTTATTGTCAGAAGATGGTCATGTTCGACGGAAACTGATTACCGATATAAAGAAATATTGTGACCTAGAGTGAATGTTCTTATTATGCTGCTGAAGTAGATTACTGTCTTTCCAATATGACTTCAAAAATATTAATATATTTTAACGTAAGATTTCAGGTCTAGGTCAAACCGTTTAGCTTTGTGTAGAATTAAAAACGGAAAATCTTTTGATAATGCTCTGTTTTCGTTTAGATTAGTGAAATATTATATCGACGTATTGAGATCGCATGAAATTTTGTGTTATCTCATTTGTTACCTTAGAGACGAAGCAAGAAAACTTTAAAGTGTCTTCGCAGGCCTGAGTGGCCTTGCGGTTCTAGCCGCTGCAGGTTGGAACCGAGCGACCGCTACGGTCACAGGTTCGAAACCTGCCTCGGGCATGGATGTGTGTGTTGTCCTTAGGTTACTTAGGTTTAATTAGTTCTAAGTTCTAGGCGACTGATGGCCTCAGAAGTTAAGTCGCATAGTGATCAGAGCCATTTTTAAAGTGTCTTCCTGGATTCAGACGTAGATCATCTGATCCAAAGTATCTATACACGTGTTAGTGGATAGTAATATATAGTATGTATACACTTCGGCCAACGGTTTAGCCACAGTGGTAACACCAGTTTCTGTCAGACGCCCAAGTTAAGCGCTGTCGAGCTTGTGTGCCGCTTGGATGGGTCACCGTTCGGTCTGCCCAGTGCTGTTGGCAAGTGGGCTGCATTCAGCCCCTGTGAGGCCAATGGAGGAGCTCTTTGACTGAGAAGTAGCTACAAAAGTAACGAAAACTGACAACGACCGGGAGAGCAGTGTGCTGACCACAAGCCCCTCCGTATATGCATCCGTTGACACAAAGACCTGAGGATGACACGGCGGCCAGTCGGTAACGTTGGGCCTTCAAGGCCTATTTGGACGGTGTTTGTTTGTTTGTACGTCTACCCTTCGCCTTTATGAGGGCTTGGACTCAACCGGGGACACTTATTATAAGGTGTCTGAATGTCTGTGGAGGAATGGAAGTCCATTCATCCTCAAGAGCTGAAAGTAGAGAAAGTGTTGCTGCACGCTGAGTTCTTGACCACAGGCGATCCGCTCGGAGTAGCCGCGCGATGTTATGACTCTTGTCACGGCACGGGCGGTTCCCTCCGTCGGAGGTTCGACTCCTCCTTCGGGTATGGGTGTGTATGTTGTCCTTAGATTAAGTTAGATTAAGTAGTGCTTAAGCTTAAGGACCGATGACCTCAGCAGTTTGGTCCCATAAGACCTTACCAAGAACTTCCAACTACCCACAGCCGATGTTGTAACGCTTCCAAAAAGTGTTCCACTGGGGACTGGTCGGAACTCCAGGCAGGTCATTCCATTTCAGGAATGTTATTCTACACAAGCCATTACTTCATAGATGCTACTTTAAAATAGTGAATTGTCTAACTGGTACGAACAGTCATCGTCTCCAAACTGTTCCCCTACTGTAGACAGTACACAATGCTGCAAAATACACTACTGGCCATTAAAATTGCGACAACAAGAAGGAATGCAGATGATAAGAGATATTAATTGGATAAATATATAATACTAGAACTGACATGTGATTACATTTCCACGCAATTTGGGTGCATAGATCCGTAGAAATCAGTACCCAGAACAACCACCTCTGGCCGTAATAATAGCCTTGATACGCCTGGGCAATGAGTCAAACAGAGCTTCGATGGCGTGTACAGGTACAGCTCCCATGCAGCTTCAACACGATATCACAGTTCATAAAGAGTAGTGACTGGCGTATTGTGACGAGCCAGTTGCTCGGCCACCATTGAGCAGAAGTTTTCAATTGGTGAGAGATCTGGGGAATGTGCTGGCCAGGGCAGCATTCTAACATTTTCTGTATCCAGAAAGGCCCGTACAGGCCCTGCAACATGCGGTCGTGCATTGACCTATTGAAACCTAGGGTTTCACAGGGATCGAATGAAGGGTAGAGCTACGGGTCGCAACACATCTGAAATGTAACGTCCACTGTTCAGAGTGCCATCAATGCGAACAAGAGGTGACCGAGACGTGCAACGAATGGTACCCCCATACCATCACGCCGGGTGATTTGCCGGTTTGTTGATGACGAAAAGACGCTTCCAATGTGCATTCACCGCTATGTCGCCAAACAGGGATGTGACGATCATGATGCTGTAAACAGAACCTGGATTCATCCGAAAAAAATGATGTGTTTCATTCGCGAACCAAGGTTCGTCTTTGAGTGAACCATCGCAGGCGCTCCTGCCTGTGATGCAGTGTCAACGGTAACCGCAGTCATGGTCTCCGAGCTGAAAGTCCATGCTGCTGCAAACGTCGTCGAACTGTTCGTGCAGATGGTTGTTGTCTTGCAAACGTCCTCATCTGTTGACTCAGGGATCGAGATGTGGCTGCAAGATCCGTTACAGCCATGCGGATAAGATGCCTGTCATCTTGACTGCTAGTGAAACGAGGCCGTTGGGATCCATCACGGCGTTCCGTATTACCCTCCTGAAGCTACCGATTCCATATTGTGCTAACAGCTATTGGATCTCGACCAACGCGAGCAGCAATGTCGCGATACGGTTAACCGCAATCGCCATAGACTAAAATCCGGTCTTTATAAAAGTCGGAAACGTGATGGTACGCATTTCTCCTCCTTACACGAGGCGTCAAAACAACGTTTCACCAGGCAAGGCCGGTCAACTGCCTTTTCTGTATGAGAAATCGGTTTGAAACCTTCCTCATGTCAGCACGTTGTAGGTGCCGCCACCGGCGCCAACCTCGTGTGAATGCTCTGGAGAGCTAATCATTTGCATATCACAGCATCTTCTTCTTGTCGGTTAAATTTCCCGTCTGTAGCACGTCATCGTCGCGGTGTAGCAATTTTAATGGCCAGTAGTGTATGTTCCCATCCTTCCATATTTAGAGTGAAGTGTAATAAGGTGTCTATAAAGTAAGTACCAGCATATTCCCCGAAACTTAAACCCCACCCCCTGTGCTTCACTCCTGAGACTACTCATAACGGCAAGCAAAGTTCTCCTGGCACTCGTCACATCCAAATCCTTGCATCGGATTACCACTGGGTACAGCGTGATCCTTCACACCAAATCACTCGGTTCCAGTTACCCTGTGTCCTGAAGTTTCGCTCTCTGCACCATGTCCATCACCGCTTAGCATTAACTGCAAAAATATGTGCTGTATGTGTATCTTTTAGACCATTGTAGCACTCCCTTTTTAATACTGCACGTGAAAAAGCTCTTTGGAACTAACGAGTGACTCCTGCCGCTGATTTCATGCGATATCTCCAGGGATCGACGGTCCCTGTCAGTCAAAAGGCGAGGTATTATTGGTTATGGTTAAATTCTGGTTTTTTCTTCCCGTTTCGACTTCACAATCACAACGACAAATGTAGATTTTTGGCCGTTTTGGAATGCTTTAAATGTTTCTGACGTATTTGTTACTAACGTGACGTCCAGTGACCAGTTCACATAACAAGTCCCCGAGCTCTCCGACAGACCCATTCTGTAGGTACCTCTTCCGAACTAACAACACAATTCTCCCCATCTCCTTTTCTGCTGGCGGGTACGCCTCAGGTATCATCTAGTGGTCAATTAGTCAATACATAGCGGTGTCAGAATACTTTTGATCACGTACAGGGTTAGGATGGCAATACGAAAACACTGCGAGAAATGAACGCTTGAACATGAATATAGTTGATAGCCAAGCTTGCAGAGTACGCTGTTGTACTCGTATTTGACCACGAACAGCACCTCTGCAAAGCCTTCATAAATCTACATCTATATAATTTCTCTGCAAATCACATTTAAGTGCCTGGAAGAGGGTTCACGATTCTCTATTATTCCAATCTCGTATAGCGCTCGGAAAGAACGAACACCTATATCTTTCCGTACGAGCTCTGATTTCCCTTATTTAATCTTGGTGATCGTTTCTCTCTATGTAGGTCGGTGTCAACAAAATATTTTCGCATTCTGAGGAGAAAGTTGGTGATTGGAACTTCGTGAGAAGGTTCCGTCGCAACGAGATACGCCTTTCTTTTAATGATATCCAGCCCCAATCCTGCATCATTTCTGTGACGCTCTCACATATTTCGCGATAATACAAAACGTTCTGCCCTTCTTTGAACTTTTCCGATGTGCTCAGTCAGCCCTACCTTGTAAGGATCCCACACCGCGCAGCAGTATTCTAAAAGAGGACGGACAAGGAAAGGTAGTGTAGGCAGTCTCCTCAGTAGAGATGCTACATTTTCAATATAAAACGCAGTCATAGGTTAGACTTACCCACAACAATTTGTGTACGTTCCTTCCCATTTAAATTGTTCGTAATTGTAATATCTAGGTATACAGTTGAATTCACTGCTTTTAGGTTAGACTGATTTATAGTGTAATTGAAGTTTAACGAATTCCTTTTAGCAGTCATGTGGCTGACCTCACACTTTTCGTTATTTAGGGAGAACTATCAATTGTCTCACCATTCAGATATAATTCCAAAATCGTTTTGCAATTAGTTTTGATCTTATGATGACTTAGTTAGTCGATAAACGACAGCGTCATCTGCAAACAACCGAAGACGGCTGCTCAGGTTGTCTCCCAAATCGTTTATATAGATAAGGAACAGCAAAGGGCCTATAACACTACCTTGGGGAACGCAAAAAATAGCTTCTGTTTTGCTCGATGACTTTCCGTCAATTAATACGAATTGTGACCTCTCTGACAGGAAATCACAAATCCAGTCACATAACAGAGATGATATTCCATAAGCACGCAATTTCACTACCAGCCTCTTGTACAGTGTCAAAAACGTTCGGGAAATCCATAAATATGAAATCGATCTGCAATCCCTTGTCAATACCACTGAAGAAAATCGATCTGAAATCCATTGTCAATATCACTGAACACTTCATGTGAATAAAGAGCTAGTTGTGTTTCAAAGGAACGATGTTTTCTAAACCCATGTTGACTGTGTGTCAATAGACCGTTTTCTTCGAGAAAATTCATAACGTTCGAACACAATATATGTTCCAAAACCCTGCTGCTAATCAACGTTGACGATATGAGCCTGAAATTTAGTGGATTACTCCTACCACCTTTCTTGAATATTGGTATGACCTCTGCAAGTTTCCAGTCTTTGAGTGTGGATCTCTCGTCGAGCGAAGAGTTGTGTATAATTGTAAAGTATGGAGCTGAGGCATCAGCTTAATCCGAAAGGAACCTTATTGGTATACAGTCTGGACCAGAAGACTTGCTTTTATTAAGTGATTTAAGTTGCTTCACTGCTCCGAGGATATTTACTTCTACGTTGCTAATGTTGGCAGCTGTTCTCGATTCGAATTCCAGAATATCTACTACGTCTTCTTTTGTGAAGGCGTTTCGGTAGGCTGTGTTTACTAACTCTGCTGTGGCAACGCTGTCTTCCATAGTCTCTCCATTGCTATCGCGCAGAAAAGGCGTGGATTGTCTCTTGCCGCTTACATATTCTACATGCGGCCAGAATCGCTTTGGATTTTCTGCCATTTTTCGAGACAAAGTTTCGTTGTGGAAACTGTTATAAGCATTTCGCATTGACATCCGCGCTAACTTTCGAGCTTCTGTAAAAGATAGCCAGTCTTGGGGATTTTGCGTCTGTTTAGATTGCAAGCGTCAGTCGTGGTCGCAAGAATGTTTGGCATGGCTGTGAGAGTAGTGTATAGGAGGGAAGAGAGTTCGAACGTGGGAAAATTATTGGTGCTCGTACGAGGGGTATAGTTCGGGAGGGGGAGAGGTTGCATCCGTGACTAACGGAGCCGAAGTGTTTGCTCTTTCAAGAGGCACAATGCCCAACCAACATTTATACCGTGTGTATGGAAAGCCGGAAAAATTGTCTGCTGAGTCACAAAGCGAATGAAAGTGTATGGTGAGAGATCGTCATAGACGTCATTGGAGAGGACTGTGATGAAAAATAATGTGAAATAACATGGCGAAACCTGCAAACAAGCCTGCGAACATCACTGCACGAATGATTGTCAAATCAGCACCAGAACAACGTGAAGGGCAGGGAATTGCAGTCACGCTCGAATTCTAGAACCAGCGGTTAGGGATGAAAACGTCCACAACAGGGGAAACATGAAGCGTAACACATAAAATATAGGGAGTGGGGCAATGAAAGAGAAGCCTTTGTTCGGATGGGTCTTATTTTACACTGATTCCAACTTCTACCGATGTCCCAGGAGTTAAACCCGGAGGGGACTGCCATGCCACGCCCCTTTCTCTACGGTATGTATGTCGCTCTCAGACATCCGACAGGTCAGTCGGCAAGGCTCAATCGACGAGCAACGCCTCTGAAAATGTCCATCGCAGTTCTGGACGAAATGTTAGGAAGAGTTTCGTGCACCAAGATCTCACGCGCTGAAAGGTTTACCAGCAGCTAAAACTCTGTTGCTTTTAAAAAGAAGGTGAATGACTTCGTTGTGTTATCTTCATAAAGTTTTCCCGACAATTACAGTGTATTCGTAGTGCCCCTCTGCTAATCAGTAAAGAGTGTGCTTCCATCTTCTCCCAGATATTTTCTTTTAATTTCTCAATATGTTAATTCACTTTGTTTTCTCCTAACTTCATGAACTGTATTACCTCGAATTCCTCACCCTTCCTTCCCTTCTCTCATGTCCATTTCTCCTAGTGCTCATAGTGTAAATATGCCTTTCTGTAATACGCCTTCACTGTTGTATTTCTCAAGGAAGAATCGAAAATTGTATTTCGCATTTTTCTGCACTGTACTAATTTCTAAATGGTTTTGCGAGCATATGCTGAGAAGTAAATCCTTCGATTTTTTTCCGAAAACTTTTAAAACTTTTAAAATAAAACAAACGTTATTAAAATTCTAGATCTTTATTCCTCATGTCTACATATTTATTTCTCAAAATATTAACCCAGGCGATGAACATTTTTCTCCCTAAAAGAGACTATTTTGTTGGTAGCCTCGGCGTAGAATGTCTGACTTTTTTCGACGGAGCCATAAGTTCACCTCGACTTGCACCGCTTCATCGCTATTAAAGTGAAGTCTTCGAGTTTATTTTTAAGCACAAGAAACAGATGCAAATCGGATAGGCCCACGTCGAGACTGTATAGAGGATGATCGATGACAGTGAACCCAAGGCAGCGGGTTATTGCAGAAGTACAGCACTCCTGTGTGTCCGGCGTTGTCATGCTGAAGAGGAGGAGGCTCCAAGTGACGACCAACTCTCAGAATTCGAAACTCGATTATAGCTCGTTGTTTGTCACGCACCGAAATAGTTTCATCACACACTGCTATACTACATACTACAGTTCTGAGCCCTCTACTGGCAGAGGCATGCGATTATATAATGAAAACTAAAGATGTAGCCGGCCGCGGTGGTCTAGCGGTTCTAGGCGCTCAGTCCGGAACCACGCGACCGCTACGGTCGCAGGTTCGAATCCTGCCTCGGACATGGATGTGTGTGATGTCCTTAGGTTAGTTAGGTTTGAGTAGTTCTACGGTCTAGGCGACTGATGACCACAGATGTTAAGTCCCATAGTGCTCAGAGCCATTTGAACCATTTGAACTAAAGATGTAGAATGTTAATAACGTTTATTTTATGCAAACAGCTCTAACACTTTTTGAATAACAAATTCAGAAACATTTCTTTTCAACACGTCCCCATGTAGCATTTCACGTCACAACATGATTATCGTAATGAATGCTATGTGTTATGTGTATAATGCCTGGTTAAGTGTAAGAGAGGGCCTGAAGGCTGTATTCTGATTAAATAAATAAACACAGAAATGGTTTCATGACACTGTCGACTCCATGTTAAGAACTTTATCTTTCTTTATTAGAAAGATTTTTCCTGCTGTTGCCAGTGTGCATTTGTTATCCGCTCTACTTAGGCCACCAGTAATTATTTTGCTGCACAAGCAGGGAAACGCGTCTATTACCTTTAGTGTCGCATTTCGTAATGTAAATGACTCATCAAGGCCTGATTTCCCTCCACCATATCCCTTCAACGCCCATTATTTAACCTTTGTTGATGTTCATCTTAACACGGTGCAACTACTCATTCAATGCGACGTCATCGACAAACTTCAGTTTTTAATTTTTTCCCACAAAATTAAGCCCTTTCCCAAATTTTTTCTTGATTATCCTCTCTCTCTGCTCAACGTAAATATTGAGGGTGAGCTTCAGCTCTGTCACTCCCTTCTATGCTACTGCCAAGGATTCGTATCCTCCGACTCCTATAACAGCAGACTACACTCTATGTGAATTATTCATAACCTGTCCCTCCATGCATTTTATCCCTGATGACTTCAGAAGTTCAGTGTGTACATAGCATCCATAGTTACGGTAAACAGTACAAATATTCTATGGACGGTAGTATATCATTTCGGATAATGGTCCAGGCCCTAAAATTTACCGAGTATGTGGCCCGGAACGCTATAAACTGCGTTCAGAAGGATGATATGTGAATACAGGTAAGAATGTGCTAGAACCACGGTCAGGGAGCGGGCCGATATTAATATAGGATGAACGCCGTGCCTCATATACCTGCTAAAAGATATCGGGGAAAGGGGGGGGGGGAGGGAGACGCCAACATGACATGTCATTCTTCTTCCTTTCGAACGGCGAGCTGGCTGATGGAAGTTGTACCAACCTCTTTTACAAAGCAGCAAAAACAGCGACATAGCATCCTTAACTGATAAAAGACAAAATTTATCTAGTCTCGTCTCACACATATCGCCTACACTTTAGTCTGACTGCGTATTTATTTTCAGAAGATTTCTCATACTGTTCCTCAAAAGTGGCTTCTAATCACACTGCGTGCTTTTCGTTACCCGACTCGAAACGTAATTTCCAGTAAATAATATTTCTTCAAGGAAACATAAAACTACATTTAATATTTCCCAGGAAGCATGATGGCCTCTTCGCTGTCGTCAGTCTTTATAAATGACTATACGACAACCTTAATTCACATTTTACAGATAGTCCCACCTTTTACCGGCCAGTGAAGTGCTGCAAACCTGACATCTGAATTTAGCGAAAATTGGTAACTTGTCCGCAACAATAAACGTGGGATGATCTGAATTTTTGTTAAATGATAACTGTCACGAATGTGTAGGCTGTCAAGCAAATATCTAGATTACATCATTTAGAAATAACTTAAGCTTAAACGATAACACAGAAATGTGGTAGGTCAAATGAACCGAAAAGTAACTTTTATTGCCAGCACAGATACAAACAGCAACCAATCTGTTAAAGAAATTACTTGAAGTCGGTTCTTCCATCCCCTCGTAGAATACTGGAGCAAAATATGTGATCCAGTGGCAGACGACGTACGAAAAATTTGAAGAATGACGGATCGTCTAATATAACCAAGAAACAACGAAGACATCAAACAATGAAAAATCCAGGATGAAATGTAACAATACATGAAAAGGATAGTTGCTACTCACCATATAGCGGAGATACTGAGTCGCAGAAAGGCACAACGAAAAGACTGTCGGAAAATTAGCTTTCGTACGACAAGGACTTTGTCAAAAATAAACAACTTACCCAAACGCACTCACTCACGCAGACGCAACTAACACACACATGACCACAGCAATTTTGTTGGGCCTTTCTGCCACTCAACATCTCCACTACATGGTGGGTAGCAATGATTGTTTTTATATATTCTTAAATAACGGAGAGGGAGTCATGAACCTGATAAGCGAGATGAGATGGCAGCCCTCAAAACAAAGGCATTTTTCATTTAGACGAAATGTGTTCACGAAAATTCAGGCAATAACTTTGTCCTACGAAATGTTTTACTGTCTCTCATTTACATGAGGGAGAAATCACCGTCGCCACCAAATAAGAAAATCAGGGCAAGCTCGAAATGATTGACATGTTATTTCTCTTACTGAGTGTTACAGAATAGGAATCACCATCGCCACAAAAAAAGAGAAATCAGAGCTCGGCCTTAATGATTGACATGTTATTTCTCTCAAACACTGTTAAAGAGTAGGACGGTGGAAAACTGCTTTGTAAATGGTTCTTGCAGCCTCTGACAATCACTTAGTGTCACCGAGGTTAATGATAAATGAAAACCACCGCTGTTTTAGCGATACACGTTAATGTGTGATGACTGGTTTCGTTCTTTTAAAACATCTTTAGGTTGCCACGTTGTGCCAATATCGTCATACAAAAGCTCTAGTTGTTATATGAAACGTTAGAGACATAATCTGGAAACGACGATAGCAAAACAACCAGTGTTTCCAGACTTTGTCTCTACGCTCACATGTGAAAACTAGACATTTTATTTTCTCATGTTGACACTAGTCGGAAGACTGATGACGATATAAAAGAAGGAAGCCTGTCGTGACAAAAGAAACGTGTATTGCTAGAGTTGTCATGGCTTTAATTAATCAGTAATATTAATGTCAATGAGAAGTGCAGCCCGGCGGGATTAGGATTCCATTCGTGTGGATTACTGAGGAATTAGGTAGAGATAGATACAGATTTTTCACAAATATCCTCCCACATAAATAACGGAGTAATATCTTTTTCCGATTACAGCGTTTCGTGTTTCGATGAGAAGCCAGTTGCTCTTTTATCTGTTTAATGTTTCCAGTGTACTAAATATTAGAATACCGGACAGTATGTGAATAACTTTAAAATGCAAACAAAAATCAACATAGGACTATGTTGTTGTTGTTATTGTTGTCTTCAGTCCTGAGACTGGTTTGATGCAGCTCTCCATGCTACTCTATCCTGTGCAAGCTGCTTCATCTCCCAGTACCTACTGCAACCTACATCCTTCTGAATCTGCTTAGTGTACTTATCTCTCGGTCTCCCTCTACGATTTTTACCCTCCACGCTGCCCTCCAACGCTAAATTTGTGATCCCTTGATGCCTCAAAACATGTCCTACCAACCGATCCCTTCTTCTAGTCAAGTTGTGCCACAAACTTCTCTTCTCCCCAATCCTATTCAATACCTCCTCATTAGTTACGTGATCTATCCACCTTATCTTCAGTATTTTTCTGTAGCACCACATTTCGAAAGCTTCTATTCTCTTCTTGTCCAAACTAGTTATTGTCCATGTTCCACTTCCATACATGGCTACACTACAAACAAATACTTTCAGAAACGACTTCCTGATACATAAATCTATATTCGATGTTAACAAATTTCTCTTCTTCAGAAACGCTTTCCTTGCCATTGCTAGTCTACATTTTATATCCTCTCTACTTCCACCATCATCAGTTATTTTACTTCCTAAATAGCAAAACTCCTTTACCACTTGAAGTGTCTCATTTCCTAATCTAATTCCCTCAGCATCACCCGATTTAATTTGACTACATTCCGTTATCCTCGTTTTGCTTTTGTTGATGTTCATCTTATATCCTCCTTTCAAGACACTGTCCATTCCGGTTCCCGAAAGAACAGAGACCATTGATAACCATGCAGCTTCTCTATAATGAAATGATAATTAAATCAACACCCTAACTGCAAACAGGCGTTGATATAAATAATTGGGGACATGTTGAAAATGTGTGCCCCGACCAGTACTCGAATCCGGAATCTCCTGCTCACATGGCAGACGCTCTATCCATCTGAGCCACCGAGGACATAGAGGATAGAGCGCCTGCAGGGACTTATTCCTTTCACTCTCCCCGTGTGCCCACTGTGACTCAGATGGATAGAGCGTCTGCCATGTAAGCAGGAGATCCCGGGTTCGAGTCCCTGTCGGGGTACACGTTTTCAACATGTCCCCAATGATTTATATCAACGCCTGATTGCCGCTGGGGTGTCAATTTAATTATCATTTCACTCAACGTAGAAGACATTGCTGAGATGTAGGTACACGTGAGTGAGAAGAGCTGCAGATGGGTAACGAAATAGCTTGTCTGTTTCACGTCATTTATTTGAATCAGTCAATAGAGATGAAATGGTGGTTACATAAGTACTGTATATTTTGTAATTAAACTATAAATACTTTATAAAATTATGTAAAATATTCCCCATCACCGATGTGAGAAAGATCTAGCCGTGTAAGTCGATGATACAGTAGAACTAACGTTGTTCACTGTAGAAGCTGTCGGAGTTCGTGAATACTGCAAGTGACTGTCAGTAACCTTCGCAGGAGTTGGTTTCTTTCAGAATTTTTGCTTTTGTAAGTTCACTAATTATTATCATTTCGCCATGGTATTTCATATAATAAATAGATTTTTTTCTGAACGTTGTCACCAATGGGAAGTTAAACCCGAGTCTTCTATTCTCTCTGCTTCCTGCACTGCCTGAAAAGAACCAAAATTTATTACATTGTTGATATATGCCTCAGACTGTTTCTAACAGGAACGTAGTAATCGTAATCTCACAGTATTCCAACGGCATGTCGCAGGGCTACTATCAATGGCACAAATCTGGTTCCTCCTCTGAACGTGAAGCAGTAAGGCAATTCCCGTTCCATTATTCCACATCCTGCCTTTGGATTAGGGAAGTCAGGTTGATACAGTATTTCTGGGGCGATACGCAATAGTCTGACGAATATCTCTAGCTTGTTCAATTAATACTGGTTCCTCAAACTTTGTAATTAGGATTTGACGGGATAAACGATACCTGCGTACAAGCTTCTTCCAATTAAGGTGTTCCCACTTTTCCGATACGCCCTCCAATGAATCAAATAAACCTGTGACCACTGGGGACACGCCTCTTTCGTGGCACTTTTCTTTGTGTGGTTTCAATACTTCCTGGTAGTTTTACCTCGTAAGGATCCAACGCACTCGAGCAATATTGCAAGCTGAGAGGCAAGAGTGAATTTTAAACAGTTTCTTTCGTAGACAGACTGCATTTTGCCTGCATACTGACAACGAACCGGAGAATTCCACCAGTCTTCCTACGAAAGAGCGTTTGTGATTATACAATTTCGCAGCCCTACTAATTATTACACTCAGATCGTGTAACTGTCATGAATTACACGTTGACTTTCAAAGCGTACATGTGAATGTAGATGCAAACGTAGAAAAAGCAGTTTCAAAATATGCTTTCCCTAAAATACATGAGAAGAAAGGCCGTACGTCTCACGCCTTGAGCAGTTACCCAGTGCTTCTCGAGGTGAACTATTTACCTGCCTTTAATATTTCCGGCACCGACGGGGAGCCTAATTCAATCCTCTTTCAGTCCTTTGGTACAAGAACGACATTTTCTTGTGTAATACGTGTGTGGGAAGAGTCTACTTGGAGTGCAATTTTAAAGATACGTGAACCAGAGCAGCGGTAACAGCTGTTGCTTACACTGCAGTAGGACAGGAATATTTACTTTGGTTTAACTTGCGACGATTCTGAGACGTATTTAAACAATTCTGAAATAACATAGGATGGAAGACAAATACGTACAGAGGATATCTCACGTAACCACTGAGATGGATGTACCTTTTTTCCAGCAGCCATGTGTCGGGGTATGTTACTTGTGAAGTACTGAAACATGATATACGTTTTATCAGTCGACCTAACCACTTGTCGTATTCTACTTTCAGTTTCCAAGATACGTGTAGTGACTTACGTATGTTGCAAACGATTCTTTTTTGCTGCGAATTGGCCATTTGAGGACCACGTTCCAAATTTCAGTTCTTCGTTCTTTGTTGTTTCCTTAACTTCAAGGGCGCATTCATCTATCCACTATGTTTGTTCTGTATTCAGACCATTCTGAACCAGTCTTTTTACTTACCTTGCCATTTTCAATACTTTATCCCGAAAGGCTTCTCTTTCGGTCATAACTTCTGTTTTTATATTGTTCGCCTTTCTAGTACTTCTAATTTATCTAAATTATAATGTAATGCCAGGCATTTGCTTGCATATAGGCATTCTGACTTCACTAATGTGTTGCAATGCCTTATTTTTGCATTAGTGCACAGGCTGTTTTTGTTGTAGAGGCCTTTGGTGATATCATATTCTCTGCCCATTTTGTGCAACCTTTCCTCTATTTAAGGTTTTCCCGAAGCATTTTCTTGGATTATCTCCCCTAGATATTTGAACTTTTTACGCTCTCTGTTTGCCCATCACCTGTTTTCTGGAGTGTTGGAGCATCCTTGACATTTGTTGCAAATTTTGTTTTCCCTGCAGAAATTCTTAAGCCCGTTCTGCTCGCAGTTTCTTCCAAGAGATTTATTTGTGTTGTAGCAGATGCCACATTTTAGGAAAGTATAGCAAAATGATTTGCAAATGCAAGATAGTTGATTTCGGTCCTTTTCCTTCCTCTTCCTAACCTTATAGGTGATATGTTGTTCAATAAGTTTTTCTTTCCAAATTCTAGCTGTTTTTCTGTAACACACTATTAAAAAGAATTGGGGATAGGCCGCCACCTTATCGTACACCTGTTTCTTGAAAGGCTATGAGATTTATCCCATAAGTTTTTCTTTACAGACTGTCTCTCTAAATGTTTCATGGATTAGATTTGCCAGTATAGGGTTTACGCAAAATTCTCGAAATGTTTTATTTATACTTCCTATGTCAATCCACAAACACAACTACAATGTAGTTTGAATTAAGTAATCTGTGGCGAATTACTCAGATTAAATATTTGTCCTGAGAGTGACCTTCCTTTCCTAAAACCAACTTTATATTCACCTAAATGACTGTCTAGTGTCGTTTCTATTCTGCTTAATAAAATCTTGAAAAATAATTTATACAGGACTGGCAGTAAATAGATTCCTCTGTAATTGTTTACATCCTGTTTATTACCTTTTTTGTGGATGCAACTTCCCATTCCACTAGAATTTTTTTCTGTTTTCCAGATTTCTTCAAACAGTAAATTTCGCTCCATTGTTATGTTTGGCAATGACCAAAAGTTCAGCTGTAATATAATCTTCTTCACTATCTTCGCTGTTTTTGAGGGTTTTAATTACTTCTTCCATCGCTGGTTGCAAATCTTCTTCCAAATATTCATTAATATTTGAGAATTTCTGTTTATGAATTGGTTCAGTACAGTTTAGAAGCTGATGAAAACATCTTGCTAGTATTTTACAATTTTCAGAATTGCGTAACACAATTTTTCTGTTTTTCTTTTGCAAACAGACATTTAGTGTGTAGCCTTTCTTTGATTTCTTCATAGAAGTTTGATGAAAGTCAGGAGTACTACTTTTAGCAAAACTTTCTCCATTTCAAGAGCTGGTTTGGTATTTCTGATTAACCTAACTGTTTCCTTTCTCTGTTGTTTGAATTGTTCACTATCTTCAATTTTCTTTGAGCATTTCTATTTCCCCCTTTTAGCTGTCTCTGCTACGGCTTCGTCGCATATTCCATTGCACCCATTTTAATTTCATCACTTAGTGATCCGAATGTTTTATGTACAGAATTATTAATTTCTTTGGATTTTTCTTGACAACTGCCTTGTTTAGCCACTTTAACTCAGTCTCGATAATTTTTTATTGATTCTGTTGTTGTAGTGGAACAAACAATGAATGTGTCAGGTGCTGATAACGCTATCTCACACGTGTATGTGGAATCTATGTGTCCCTCACAGTGATCGCTCAAGGTCTGACCCTGTTCACGTATCTCATATTCCCTGCCAGATCTGGTAACAACACTAAACACGAACAGCACTAATGCACGGTGGTGACATTTCTATCTGTCACAGGACACTAGAAGCCTATTCCTTTTACATATCCAGTTATATAGTGTACTTGTACGAAGTTACACTGACATCATACCAAGTCTTCGGGTTGATTCACCTTGTCAGGCAGTGCATTTTAGTTAGGGCCTACATTACCACGTCTAGTTCCTATACAGATACCTGTACTCCGCATCGCATGCTATATCACTGTGTGTGACGGAGGATACTTTGCGTACTACTATCACTTCCCACCTTTTCTGCTCCGGTGGTGAACTGTTCGTTGAAATAATGATTTTATTGGCAGGCCACCATCTGAGTTCACAACTGCCTATGTTTACTTTCATATCTTTCCGCGAGATATACGCTGGTCAAAGTGTATTTTAAGAATGTACGCCATCGGAATTTGAACAGTAATCCGCCTAATGATACAGAACGGCTCTCTTATACCGTCTATTATTGGAGTTGTCAGGGTATCTGTGAAACACTTTCTCACTAAGTACGAGTCCAAAAGCGTTGATCTTTTTTGGATAACCCCTACTTCCTTTATTAAATTCTATCCTGGTAGACGCCCCAGAGTACCAAGCAATACTCAATCAATTGTCGGAGGAGGGTTTCTAAGCTACGTCGTGCATAGTGGACTGGGTTTCCTGATGATTTTCCCAGTGAATTCTGTGTGGTAACTGTCTCATATGCAGTGACCAAATAGTTGAGAATGTAAACTGCAGGTGCTACTTTTAGCTGAAGAGGGTGGCACAGAAGAGTAATTAGCGGCAAAAAAATAAAAAAAATAAAAGAAAGCAATTAGGTTCATGCGATCGCTCCACTTTTATCACCAAATTTCTGGATTTTTTTTATGAAAGTGATTGCAGCCAATGAGTGATCTAGAATTGTACAATCATAAAATAACGGGCCTCTCTATCTGTTTATGCGCAGTACGTGAGGTACATTACACTCCTATAGCAATGCGCAGGGTAGACGACGTCAGCAAGTAACTAACTTAGGAAATTTAGAGGCTGCCACGAGAAGTGCTTCAATTCTATACGGGCCCCTTAGAAAGACTATTGCGAGCGCCAGAGGAGACGTCAGCGTCATCAAAGCGGCCCAGTCTCTCGCCGCGGTCACTTTTATCCCTGTACTAAGCATCGATAGTCTGCAGTTCTTCCTGAATTATGCAGGGTGTAAATTGTAAGTTAGCAAAGTAGACTAACTCGAAAAATAAGCCTCACACGAAAAAAATGTGTAGAATCCAAATCTGATTATTTTCTAGGGGGACATCTTTGGTGCTAAAATTATCCCGCCACTCCAGCCCCCTGGGGGTTGGACGGCAGGCAACTTAAATATTTCAAATGGGAACCCCCAATTTTTTGTTGCAGAATCAGTCTACATAAAAAACTATGTACTTTTTGTGGTAAACATTTGTTTTGTTTCTTCGTAGTTGGCGCTGTATTTCAAGAAAATCCAAGTTCTCTAGTTTGCGTGGAAAATGGTTACGGATAAATAAAAAAATACTTATTTACTTCGTAGATTTTGATTCGCTAAAACTAAAACTCTCCCTCTCCCGCCATAGGGTGGGGTTTGAGAGAGAGGAATTAGAATTTTACAAACGATGACCCAAATACTGTACTAATTTTTTACGCAGATTTGGATAAGTTTTGTTTGATTCACGGTCATGAGGCCACACATCTTTTAATTGCCAAACAAATCATTTGACTAGCTAAGTAACTAACAAAACATCCTACTTACTAACGAGTGAACTGATTTTTTATTTATCCGTAACCATTTTCCACACATAATTGAGAACTTGGATTTTCTTGAATCACAGTGGCATCTACCATGAATCAAAACAACTGTTTAAGACAAAATGTACCCAGTTTTTTATGTACAATCTGATTGTGCAACAAAAATGGGGTTTCCCAATTGAAATTTTAAAGTTGCCTCCCGCCCTACCCCCAGGGATCTGGGGTGGCGGGCTAATTTTAGCACCAGTAGACGTCCCCCTCGATAATAATCAACTTTGGATTCTACACATTTTTTCGTGTGAAGCGTATTTTTCGAGTTATTATAGTTTGTCAACGTAAAATTGACACCGGGTATAGCGTTGTGGCTTCTCTGCACACAACAGCATCCCCCGCAATAGCCATATCAAATTTCCGACGTTTACACCAACTCATTTATATACATACTGGATGGTTATAATTAAACTGACGTTGCTCCGCGTGCGGCAGTGCTGGCATACATTGCAGGACGCTGGAATTTCAGAGCTATGTTCATTATTCGGTGCGCTCGTGGACTGTACTGGAAAAATTAGTAGTTCCACTTCCAGACACAAGGTGAAAATATGGCACTAGAAGCAGCAGAATATGAAATGTGACCTAATTTGACTTCGGTATGCTGTTTTTCGCTTCGCGACCCGTGTTGCTTTCTTTCGTGAAGTGACTGTTGGTGCAAAGGGTTAATAAGATTGGAGTTTTCCATAGGAAACGAAATGTCTATTGAGAAGAACGACCGAGCGTTGCTGGTAAAGTTGTTTTATCAGAACGGGAGAAGTAGCGGCGATTCATTGCTTGAATATCGCCGACAGAAACAGCTGCGAAGAAGCCCCATGCCGATAAATTGGCAAAAAAATGTAATCAAGACATTTGAATATACTCGTGAATTATGTGGCTCACCTGAGAGAGGGCGGCGGCAAATTCCCATGGGAGTTGTTGAAAGAGTTGCTGTAGCTATAGCTGATCTTGCAATAAACGCCTCAAATTCTGCAGTAAGTGCTCGAGCTGTGTCAAGAGTCAACCGTTCAAAAGATGTTCCAACGCTTTTTACACTGGTGTCCCTACAGTATTCAGAATGTCCACCAAGTGAAGCTTCAACATAGGCTACAAGGTTATTATTTTGTCCTTCGTTTTTTTGGCACAGTTGGAAATTCTTGATTTGAAGGAGAACAAAGTATGACATGTCGTTCTGATTACAACGGCTATGCTGCCACCAACTATCGACTGTGCCGTGTTAAGGATGAAGCATTCTACTGAATCAGGAGAGCATATTGAACCCATATTGTAACTTTTGGAAGAATGACATTCCATATCTGGAGACGGCAATTGACCTTTTATTTAATTTGGACACATCCACAGGTATTATCATCAGTGGAAAGGCCTTTAAAGGCCGGAATCGCTTACGATCGTACTGAAAAAGCGATTGTGTCAAAAATGAAAGGAAGTGTAACTTGTGACCATGTCGTAATAAATGTGCCAAAAATATCATTATGTGTCTGATCGTTCTTTTCCTTTCCCTGCAACAACACATTCTTATTGCTCACAGAGCCATGTTTTCACCTGGTCGCGGTAAGTGGAACTACTACTTTTTCAGCATACACCACAAGCACACAGGTTAATGAAAATAACTACGAAGTTCAGCGTCCTGCAATGTACACAGCCCATACTTCAGCACTCGCAACACCGCCATTAAGTACAACCACCAGGTATATTGCGAACAGTAAGAGCCTTGTAACATTCGCTTGGTGTACACTACAAGTTATATGTTTGTGGCTTTGTATCCATTAAGAATGTTATGGTGAGTTTGTAATGTGTCAGGCAAATTCAACACCTTCCATGAAAACCCTAACATGATAAGCAAATACAGTAGTATATAACATAGCTCCGAATAAATCGTGACATTAAATTAACCAAATTAATACGAGTAACGAGTGAGTAAATGGAATACCACAGACTAACACAAGAATGCATAAATGCATGTCGTACCTTCCCACTGTGAGACCGACGTAGTTCCGAGGGGAGAAACGAGAACAGAAGCCGAGAGCAGAACCGTGATAAGCTAGAAGGTCCTACGATAAGGGACAGACTGGACACCCACGTGCCCAGCCTACCTCTAAGACTACCATCCGCCCGTTTTAGCGTGAGACTTTTTCACGTCTCTGTTACGTCAAGCTAGAGCCCTCCAGAAAAACAGTACAGATCTTGCGATAACACAAAAAGGACCACACCAGCTGCAGGTTTTAGCGTGAGACTTTTTCGCGTCTCTGTTACGTTGCAAACTTTAAAAACATTGCCCCACCACGAAAAATATAACGTTTATGGATTTAGAAGAGAATATGGCAATAACTATAATTCACCCAGGAACGGCAACAACTATTACAGAGGGAATAACGACAACCGGAACGGGTACTGGAGAACCAATAGACCGACAAATTATCAACAAAGAAACCACTATCAACAAGCTGAACAAGAAAAGAGAATACTTATAGAAGAGGTGGAAGTAAGTCCATCAAACTGCGATAAACGTTCGAATTGAGAGATAAGCGCCCATGCCAAAGAGAATGACACACTGATCCAGGACAATTGCAGCACCTTGAACAGAGTAGTAAAAATCTTATCACGAGGAGAGAAGAAGGAAGAAACAAATCCGCAGGGACCAGATGAAAACGAAGACAAGAAAATAAGAATGTCGTGTTGGGATGAAATTAATTGGGAGAATACTGATGAGGAAGATGAATTACCAGAGGCATGCACAACAAATGTAGGAGGAAAGGACGAAGTAATGAATATTGCAGAGCTATTTGAGATAGAAACCAGGGAAATCAAATTCAATGAGGATAATGCGCAGTCGACAGAAGTTGAAAATAAGTTACCAGTGGGCAAACAACCCAGCGCATATTATGAAGGAAGTTATGAAGCGATAATTAGAGCATTTAGATGCGATTATGTGGACATAGCGACGAAGAAGGAGAAGATAGACGAGGATGAGGAAAAAGTAGAGGATGTAGAAGAATGTGTAAATGAAGGAAGAAATAGAGAAGAGGAAATAAAAGAGAGAGAAGTAGCAGTCGAAGCTTATCCTACAGAACGTTCGAATTCACAAGGGAAATTCTTAAAACGACTCATGTATTATTCAGTGGAGGATTAGTTGATGCAAGAAGAAGAAGAACAGAATCAACCCTTTCAAATTCAACCAATTGTGAAGGCCATGGTAAAGAATATCCCATTGAATATTGTAATTGATAGAGGAAGTGAACTGACTGCGAACTCAGAAAATTTATTCATGCAGTGTAATTCCAATGAGTAATTGCTAGTTCTGAAAATATGTAAGATTAAAGTAAGAGGTCCTATTAGAAACAATGCTGTGGAAATTAGGAGAGAAACAAGTTTAACTCTTTCGTGCCAAGGTCAAAAGATCGAAGACAACTTCTTCATTATACCTAAACTAACTGTAGATTTGGTTATAGGTGCAGATTTTTTAAATAAGAGGTTAGCGATAATAGATATGGGGAAAGGTAGCGTAACATTCGGGAATGTAACACTTCTCTTTGAGCAAAAGCTAAAATTAGAAGAAATACCAGTTATAAACAAACAATTAAGAATGACGCAAGATAAAGAGGATGAAGAATTGGAATGGTATGCACAAAAGAGGGAATCGCCTCAACTCATGTTAGAAGTCCATAAAGAAATCGACGAAAAATTTTCAAGAAGTTCAAGGTATTTCGGACACAATAAAAGAGAATTAGAAGGTATTTTACAAGATAAAGTAGAGGTATTATTACCTAAGGCTGGCAGTATTAAACACTTTCAGTACAAGTTTGAAGATTAATTTCATTACTGGTAAATAATCAGCACAATATTGCAAGATTATGTTGCAGATAAGATCGTCAGGAGAAAGAAGAATGAAGAGAGAGGAAGGTGGGAAAAAGAAAGTAGTTTCAATAATAACACCAATAGTACCATAGATTAAGGTGAAGGGATAAAGTGTAGATAGTCTAACAACATGAAATACTAAAATGATATACACCACAACACTAGACAAAAATAAAAAAAACGAATTTGAGGTTTATTGAGTAGACATTAAGACTCCAAATATCTTAGAATTTTAACATGGAAAGGTCGCCGAAATTTGTAAAACTTTTTAAGAAGGCGTAACACAAGTAGGTACTAGATATATGTTAGATGATTACAAGTAAAACTTTTTGTAAGAACCATTGTAAAAACTCCAGCAATTAAGAGATGCAACGACCCACAAGTTGCAACGCGAGATGTGTCAAGAAAGAAAAGGACGTAATTAGCAGGACATGATTCCTAAACAGCAGTAGCATCAAGAGAAGGGAAAGGACAGCGAAACCAACAGAAGGCCCTTGTATAGAAAGTGGGCAATAAATTTGCCCGCTAGGAGGAACCCTGCTGCGATGGAACACCCAGCCGCACAGTGAGAGACCCCTGCAGAGATGCGAGGGAACGCCGAACGTCAGAAGCGACCGGTGCAGGGACACCGGATTTTCACCGCTCGTATACCGCGGGGCGCCCCCCACTTAGCGGAGCAAGCAAAAAACGGCCCAACGAGAAGACCGCTTGGGCAAGCCACCGCTGGCAAAAAATATGCGTAAAAGTAACTCTACTGCTATTAAACCGCACGCTGATGCACGAAACTGAAGAAAACTTCCACAAAGTAAAAATAACTTGCCCAAACAATTTATTAAACTGTTACTAGGAGGAGAACTTCAAAGCCACTAGTTATCAATAAAAATTTTCATATAGGCCCAGAAAAAACCAAAAAGCAAGTAAGAAGCAGAGGAAGAGAAGGAAGAACAGAAGTTGAAGATTCGCAAGATTGAGACCAAGAAAGATGGGTGAAGAATAGACGACATAGCTTCCCAAATCCCTATCCTATTGTAAACTAGTCTTCTGTGAAGTATTACAACGAAAAACGACCGCATTCACCTACACATAACGATGACTTAAATGCATACAAAGCCAGTAAACCACGAGATTTTGCACTCACAGCTCCATTCCATTATGGGATCTCCACGACAGCAACACACTTGCAAAGCAAACAAGGAACGACGAACGACGAATGAAGCTGTACATCAAATACTTGCCCACATCAATCTCGCTCAAGTCCATCACGTTCGTGCAAAAACATTCGCCAACCTCATGCTTAAACATTCATAGGATTGTGTGAATGTGTGAAATCAAATTATTTGATGTAGGAATTGTGCAAAAGAAACGTGTGAAAAACTAAATAAGTTAAGCACACCAGACAGCTAATAAACTACTTCTTAACAGTCATTGACTATGGACTTAAGTAAAAATTGACTATTGATAAAAATAAGTCATTAGTTCTGAAGTGAAGAGTATACAAAGAAACTATATACCACTTATTTTCTCCTCATGAAAATAAAAGAATAACTATATTTTACTTATTTTCTCCTTATAAAAACAAATAATAAAAAATATCTTGTTGGATGTTTTCCCTTTCTTTAACATTTGTACCATTTATTAGGATAATACCTCAATATGTGTGTATGTATATTTCTCTGTTAAAGCAATTTTTTAACATTTGTACCATTTGTTAGGATAATATCTCAATACTTGTGTATTTATATTTCTTTGTCAAGGCAATCCTTGGAAATAATTCTTATTTGTTAGTGTAACAATGTTGAAATGAGTGTCTAGAAACAAAAACATTTTACTTGTACATGGTATTTAGAAAATGTGTTAGGAATAGATACTTAATTACTACATTTATAAAAACAATATTTCTAAGAAAATCGATGTGAAAGACTCCTCACTTTCGATAACAAACTTCTTAAACAAACTTCACACTTAAATAAAGAAAGAAATTTAATTAAAAATTAATAATAGTATAAAATATTCTTCTCTTGTCATTTTTAATTATAATGTGGAGTAATATAAAAATATAAATTAGTAATACAAACTAGCATAGAACAGAATAACGTGGCTGAACCGTACACAACAAAATTTAGATAAATTAGAAAATTTTTGTCTCACTTAGACAACGATTCAATCATTGCCTAAATTCAGTGTAAAAATGAAGTTCGAAGGGTGGTGATATGTAAGGTGTCAGGCAAATCCAACACCTTCCATGAAAACCCTAACATGATAAGCAAATCCAGTAGTATGTCACATACCTCCAAATAAATCGTGACATTAAATTAACCAAATTAATACGAGTAACAAGTGAGCAAATGGAATACCACAGACTAACACAAGAATGCCTAAATGCATGTCGTACCTTCCCACCGTGAGACCGACGCAGTTCCGAGGGGAGAAACGAGGACAGAAGCCGAGAGCAGAACCGTGATAAGTTAGAAGGCCCTACGATAAGGGACGGACTGGACACCCACTTGGCCAGCCTACCTCTAAGACTACCACCCGTACGTTTTAGCGTGAGACTTTTTCGCGTCCCTGTTACGTTGTAAACTTTAAAAACATTGCCCCACCACGAAAACTGTAACGTTTCTCATTGGATAGACAGAATGTTTGTAGGTGGAGCTTAAGGTTAACATTGAGACCCTGATTGGTCAGATGAAAACACAGCCAGATAGGTTTTTTTAAACCAACTTCGGTAAATTGTAGTTAGGAGAAGTTAGGAGAGAGTTGCTTCCGAGAAGGCGAGATGAGCGGAGCTGTGCTGCCCGCCGCTGCCCTGACGCTGCCTAAACACCGACAAGGTAATGAACGCATTCGATGTCGCATTTTTGAGCGCATAAGGCTTCACTCAGAACTGCAGAAATCTCATCTGTTACACCTCCTTTTTGCGTAGTACTAGTGTCAATCGTAAATTAAAGCTCATGGTTTTCATATTTGCCACGTGAAGTAAAAATCTGAAACGTGATGATTTTTCTGTTACGTAGTTATTGAGAAGCCACATCAGCCACTGTAATTTACGACAAGTTAGATAAGTAATTAAAGATAATTGAGGGTCACTGTAGACCATTTTGATAGTTTTCTCTTTTGTGAAACTTAATTTAAACCTAGATTATAAATGTGATATGGGATAGGTCATCCTTCGATACATTGTAGAACTTGGAAACCCACTCAGGGAATATTCGTTCACATTTATGTTGAACGTACTTGGTTTTTACCATCCTGTATTAAAACATTTCCTTTTATCAATAGTTCAATTTATAAACGTTGTTTTGTGATTAGAATAAATTTCCAATGGTAATCTTAACTGCTTTTTCGACGTTATTTTACCAGCTAACTAAAAATAGGAAAGCCTTGAACCACTTTCACTAAATTTAGTTAGTATTAAGATTCTTTTACAGGGAGTGCAGTGGAGCTGACGCTGAGATCATTAAGTATTTGGTTATATCATCACTAGTCTCACTGAACTCTTCTGAATTCTACATGTCATGTGTGGTCTGGCGTCTCCTTACCAGCAACAGGTCCTAGGTTCAAACTAATTAATTCCCTAAAAAACACGCTCAGAGCGTCGTTGCGCGAAAGTGGTAGGGAGACACAATATAGAAAAACAGACACCACCATGAATGTTTAGAAGTTTCGTTAGGAACATTTCAGCCCAGTCAAACAGCTGGTCATACGTTCGTATTTCGTTCGTCAGGTGGCAGGGGAGAATTTTATCGAACGCCTTGTATAAGACAAGGAGCAGTGTATCAGCCATGGCACCAGCGTCTACTGATCTTTCAGTTCCATTGACGAACATAGACAATTAGGTTTCACACATTCGTTTTTGCAGAATTCCGTGTTGGCTTCTGCAGACGAGATTTTCGGTCTTCCGATATATCTTAATAAGCGAGCATAAAACATGTTCCAAAATAATGCAACTTCGAATTATACTTTTAAGACACCACCCTTCTGCAAAGAGGGACTGTGATTATGTATGTTTTCGTGTTTGGATATTCTGTTGCCAAATAATTGTTAAAATTCACGATGAAACCTTCAGCTGTCATTTATATTGCACTAGTAGCGAATTGTGCAAAATATAAGACAGCTGAAAGATTCAGGGCCTGACTTTTTTCGAATCATCAGGAACGCTTCGCTTCTCCAATGACCTACGGTAATTTGCTGCTATGAGAGCCATACGATGTATATCGTACAGCTGCCCCATGAAGTCCAGTTGCCTCTTCTGTGTTGAACGATTTCATCTGATTTCAATTGAATTTCTGCCCTGTGGTCACTTAATTAGGTATATGTTAATTAAGTTTGACGTTGTTTCGATGATTCAGACAAGAAATCTCAGTGCGATCTTTATCTACCTCGTTACCATCAGGTTACTTTTTACAACGGAAATCTTCGGCCGCCAGTGCTCATTATTAATCAAAATTTAAGATAGTGTCTAGCCCCGGATGGAGGACGTTTTTATTACTAATGAAAAACGCTACCCCATTTTTTCTTTTTATTGCACTTTGTTCTTTATTTTTGTTCTATTTGGCTGGAGCGGAGGACACTCAGTTTTTTTTTTTTTTTTTATTTTTATTTTTTTTTTTACACGCTGAGCTACCGTGTCCATATCCCTAGACTGTAGGGTGCTTCCAAGTTACCTTACAAATGATTAAGTCCTACTTATCATGAGGCAGGGTATTTATAAAAACGATTACCCTGATCGACTCCTATGTTTCCCCAAACCGTTTGTGTTTGGAATCTGTAATACCTTCAGTAGATAATAATAATGTCGTGTGAGGAGGGCCTCCCGTCAAGTAGACCGTTCGCCTGGTGCAACTCTTTCGATTTGACGCCACTTCGTCGACTTGTGCGTCGATGGGGATGGAATTATGATGATTAGGACATGTTCAAGCATTATTTATGGTTACAAACATATTCTGACCGCCTCCATAGCAGAGTGGTTGGGGTACATTGCTGCTACGTGGAGGACCGGGTTCGATTCCTGGTAATGCAATGATTTTTCCTGTGTGGGAGGACTGGTACTGTGTTCACTTAGCCTCGTGATACCAGCTGAGGAGCAACTTGACTTAGCGTGTTTAATGTCTAGAAAGTCTGCAAAACGGTCGGGAGAGAAGCGTGTTCACCACATTCCCCTCGATTCCACATCCGCATGGCGCCATGGGCAGAAGCAAAGGTTGACATAATGGGCGCAAACATCCCTTGGGAATTCACTGCCTAACAGGGTCCATTTTCTTATCAACATGTTTCCACACCGGAATTGGGCCTATCTTTACTGTATGCATTCCAATAGGTACTTAAAATTTCATTGCAATCCTGGTTTCAGTCATCATTCTGTCCCTGGAACTATTTGGGTAAGCAAGACTAGTTTTGGGACTTTCGAATGGACGCTTTCGTAGTTTGCCAACATCTTATTAACATTTTCTTCATGCAAAGAAGAATGCTACTCTTTAATTAAAGAGGCGCGTGTTGTTCCCTATGTGCAGTCGCAACGTATCTTATCGGCCCTATGGAGAAAACTCTCTCTGTTAAAAAAGCTCACATGCACACATCTGCACGTCACATATACTCCTTTACACTAATACTCCTTAATGCATGAACTACTTACTCAGCCTATTAAGGAGTGTGCTATAGACCTACATCTGTAGGCGGAGGTTGAGAGATCTGCATCCAAGATCGTGAAGGCCATTTGTTGTAAGAGTTTCAAGCTATATATTCATTCACAAGTGTATGAGCTTGTATAACAGAAATATCGTATTATCAGTATTTCTGTTTGGGTTAGTAGCTTTATGTTTGGCTGAGAACAAAAAAGCATGTCTCTAAACCGCAATTTTGATCACGAGGAGCTTGTGGCAAGTGCCATAACCCAGCATCCCACAAACACCGTTCAGTGGAAGAGTAGTCAATCCAAGCGAACATATTCCGCGGTTTATTCTTAGATACTCGACCGTTTACGAGAAAATAAATATCAAAGTTTTAGAGGTACCTGAAGTGTCTTTTAGCGAGCAAATAGAACAACCGAATGGGTGGGATTCTTGTTAGCGTCGCGGCTTCGCCATTTTGTGCCCTGTGTTCGAAACAAGTTATTATTTTCCTTGTTTTCCCCCATTGGCCTACCAATGTCCGAAGAAGGTTACTACATGAATGTTTCCAGTGGATACTGAAAAAACGTTCCCCTTACTCGCCTACTAATTGCATGTTTAGTGAAGGAATTTAAAAAAGTGAAAAGAATAATGATAAAATTATTTGAAACTGTTTTCGGTGCAATTCCTATAGTGTATCGATATTCATAATCAACTGATTGCACCAATTTTCGTTAAAGTGTCCCGTTACCCCATTGTTGCTAAGTTATTGCCAACGCGTGAAATAGTCAGCAGTGTTGACGTTTCTTTTCTTGGTAAGATGCATACGAGTAGGTATCGCTGTTGGGAAGCTGCCTCTGCGCTATACTCTTGGTGTTCCAAATTTCTATGAATCTTTTTACGATTAGTATTATCGAAGGAACTGCACCAAATCTTCCTGAACACTAATAATAAGAGTAAAGTATTAAATTAATATAAGAATTGATATAAGAATGAAATGTAAGAAAATGAGAATTTAAAAAGTTTGTGATTCCTGAAAATTCCATATACACATATGTTGTATAATATATATGGCAAATACTGTGAAACGCAGTTATAATTTTACATTTTACATAATGCTCATGTACCCTCTAAAGTGGTTATAAATGTTCCACACACATGAACAAAAACATAAGAAATGTAATTTTGTAGTAAGGTCTTATAGGACCAAACTGCTGTGGTCACCGGTCCCTAAGCCTGCACACTAATTAATATATCTTAAAATAACGTACGCTAAGGACAACATATACACACCCATGCAAGAGGTAGGACTCGAATGTCCGATGTGGTGAGCCGCTCGGAACGTGACAAGGCGCCTGAGACCTCGCGGCTACCGCGCACAGCAAATATGTGTATTTAAAAAAAATAAAAAAAAATATAAATAAAGTAATCGGGTTTCGAACACTGGCAGCAAACCTTAGATGTTGCAAGTAAGCCACTTTGCCACAATTTCTGCTGATACCGTCGTGCGCTGAAAGGAACATAAAGTATCTTGCTAAATTTTATCGTCGTGTTCTCAGGAACGGCCTGGTATCTGCCAAGAAGTTGAGACATTTGTACACTTATTTCTACTCCTCTGGAACAAGGTAAACAACTTCATATGGCTTGGAGACTTCATCATCCACAGACAGCGATCGAAACCTGTTCGCCAGAGAAACAAGGGGTCCACAGGAAATCTTTCGCGTCGAATGACACCCACTCGACCATGGGTGAGGGATGAACCTCAGTGTTGGCAGTACTCGGGGTGGCCACTGTAGTGGACAGATCGGGGAACACATGATCCGTGCAGGTCGTCCCTCGGATCGGACCCCCACAGTGAAAGCTATTGGAAAGAGCCTTAAGTTGCATGACCAAAGTCAACACCGCCTGGAGATGCGAAGCAGGGGTCATCAACTCATTTCGTACTGAACACAGCAATCACAGCTCCTATCTGTACTAATGACAGCCTGATAAATACACAGACACATAGGAAATACAGTAGTTGAAGCCAAAGATCACAGGCGAAATGTTAATCGCTTGTTATGAGAGACTGTATCAACTCTCAGAACTCTGGTGCACTGCAACCACTGTTATGAGAGCCACCACTCGACTGGAGGCTCTAACTACTACAAGACACTCTTTAAAAAAGAAAAAGAAAAGATTTCTGTGGCGCGATGCAAACAGCAGTTCTATGCAGTATACAGTTACCCAAGTGCGGAACTGTGGCTGATAGATACACAAACACGTACTAAATTTAGGAGTTGGAGCTAAAAAGGAAATAAATTGTGAAAGGAGTTACGATAGTAAAAAGCTAGTAGTTTATAGGAGACGATAATAAGGAAAAGAAACATATTCAGTACTTGCATGCACTCGGAAAAGTGAGATTCTCGCAGCTTTACGCCAGGCGCCTTAAGGGGACCACATGCTGCCTATCTAACCCATGTTAATTTAGGCAAGTATTTGACCAATATCTGAAAAAAACTATTTGATGCAGCACCGTAATATGTTACTGTATGTTACATGACGCTAATAGTCAACTGTACTAAAATCTACTTTATCCATTTTATAGTTTTTAAGATAGACTTTCTTAAATTTATTAACAAAAAATATCAAGTTTATTCTGCAGAAAATATTTTTTGTGAACTTCCTAGTGGGGGAATATTTATGATTGTAGTACCAAAGGTGGCGTTTTATGTTGTGCAGAGCCTCTGAAAATTTCATTCATTTATCTATGATAGTTTCTGATACAAAGAGGTATAAGCACTGGAAATTTTAGTTTGTGGGAAATTTACTTTAGGGAAAAAACTTTTGAAGTTTGTTACTTACAGCAAATTTAAACTAACCTGCTGCATATGGTGGTCCTTCTTTGGCCTCTGGCAGGTATTCCAACTTCTGTTTCACCTTTCTGGATGTTTGTCTTGCTTTCTTGGCCATATTAGATGCAGACCTGTCTGCATCGGCTATTCTAATTTTATCGCAGTGTTGCAGTGGTAGCTACATGCTCTTTAAATGCTTGAAAAAAGTTTTTTCTGAAAAAACCTTTTCAGAGTACTTAAATAACACCTTAATCTATCGAAATATGGTGAAATCCGAAAATCGAGTTTTTTCGACCTGACCCACGGTGTGATCCCCTTAAGTGTGTGAGTTGTGTAACAAAGACAATACTCCTGAAAAAAGCGCGAAATTTAAGGGAAAAGAAATCGTGTAGGCTCAAATTTTTGTTCAGTGGTAGGACGCGCTGTCATGAGCGACATATTAAAAATTCCCACCGACAGGGTGTGAGCGTGGAGGTTTTTCATGTATATCTCAAAAAATAGGGGCTTCTAGCCAAAATGTTTCTCAGTACAAACTTAAACAACGTTAAGTTTCCCACGTAACCATTCATTTTGTCTCTAGCACAAAAAGTGTCCGCGTTTCAGTTAATGAAAAAAGTTCAGAGTGTTAAAATAGTTTTTAATTGTGCAAAGTTATTATTTGTTTGCACATGAAGTTAAGTAAGAATAAATATTAAATGTGTCTACCACTTTCAAGTGGAGCAGAGCCGTATTAACGATAAGTTATGTTCCTGGACGTGTAGCAGAATGGGTGCTCGGAGGCTGAGGGAGAGGGGGAGGGGGAGGGATGAGGGTTGGGAGGAAGGAAGAAGCCAGAGGGAAGGTAGATCACCGAACTGTGTTTATCCGCTTCCGTCTTTCGTGCTTGCCGCTGTGGCCGAGTGGTTCTAAGCGCTTCAGTGCGCGGAATCGCGCTGTAGCTACGGTCGAAGGTTCGAATCCTGCCTCGTTCATGAATGCGTGAGATGTCCTTAGGTTAGTTAGGTTTAAGTAGTTCTAAGTCTAGGGGACTGATGACCTCAGATGTTAAGTTCCATAGTGCTCAGAGCCATTTCAACCATTCGAACCCTCCTTCATTGGCCTGCAAACTAAAGGGCGACAAGGTGATTAGTGACTCTATTAAGGGGGGTAGGACATCAAACTGGCCGACTTGGAGCAGGAGAGGCACCACAGGACATTTTTATTTCCACTGTCTATACTTTTACAAATAAAGTCATAAAACTTTTGTCAGCATGACCAGGAAGGATTCGGGATTCACACGCATAGAAGTGGAAGTTCAAAAATATAACGAAATAAAGTTTTTAACATGTGAAATTTCTTCATTTTTTCGCTAGTATTGGCAGCACTGGTTGCTACAGGTATAGTTTTTTCTCAAGTAAGAGAGATTCTTTGATGAATTTTGCACAGCATACAAACCATGCTTACAGGTCTATTAAAAACTGTGGTAAAAATTCAGATAATTAACCACAAAATATGATTTATTTCTAAACGTAAAGTTTAAAACGTAGCAGCTCATTCATTTTTTCATAAATTAAGTAGATTCTATAGTTTCAGACACCTATAAGTATGGTTTGTATGCTGTGCAGAATTCATCGAACAGTCTCTCTTACTTATGAAGAAGAGTGTACCTATAGCAACAAATGCAGCCAATAGTAAGTGAAAATATAATGAAATTTCGCATGTAAAAAAAAAATTTGTTATCTTTTTGAACTTCCGCTGCTACGAGTGTGAATCCTGAATCCTTCTTGGTCATGTTGACAAAGTTTTATGACTTTACTTGTAAAAGTATAGACAGTGGAAATTAAAATGTCCTGTGGTGACTCTCCTGCTACAACTCAGGCTGTTTGACGTCCTAACCCTTAAGCCCACCATGTCACAAGAAGTCACTGCAGGGTGTTAATGCACTTTATAGAAAATAACCATCCCCTTGAATGTCTGCGCAATGCGTCACATGTGATTCATCGTTTAACAATGAACATAATTTTGATACGATTAAAACACAATTTTTAATAATATACGCTTTTTCCACTCGCTGCAACACTAAAATATTACGCCTAGAGAAGAAATTAATAGGACCTTCTTTGCAGGAAACTTATTGTACTTTAATTTTGTACGCTGAAAGACGCGGTTTACGAGTTAAAAAGTAAAAGATACAAAAGTGACATTTATACGCCACCCTTCACCCCTCCCACAACGCTGATACCCCACCAGTGGCGATTTTTATTTTGTTGTTCTTTATAGCCCGCATCTCGTGGTCGTGCGGTAGCGTTCTCGCTACCCACGCCCGGGTTCCCGGGTTCGATTCCCGGCGGGGTCAGGGATTTTTCTCTGCCTCGTGATGGATGGGTGTTGTGTGATGTCCTTAGGTTAGTTAGGTTTAAGTAGTTCTAAGTTCTAGGGGACTGATGACCATAGATGTTAAGTCCCATAGTGCTCAGAGCCATTTTGTTCTTTATACTCTCTCTTACCACTGAATAAAATATTGCTACTACACCATTTCTTTTATCCTTTTCTGGGCTACGTCTTCCGTGCAAGGAAACATTTAGGACGAAACAGGCACAACCATTTCACTGTGAAATATTTCGTTTCAAGCTGTGGAGGTATCTCGGACACGAAGAATGAAATTCTCCTCATAAACCTCGATGCATCTCCATAGGTTGCCTCCGCTCGCCGTTGCTGCGGATTCTATGAGAGACGGCGTGTGCGAGATAGAGCGTCGCCCCTTCATTTACGTGGCGCGCGCTGCCGATATGAAACCAGTGGCCCGTGAAACGGGGCTCATACCTTACGCGCCGCGAGCGCTCCGTGTGAGGAGCAGTTGCGTTACGGGCAGTCTACGTACCAGGAGGAAAAGCGATCGGGCGCCATCTCAGCGGTAGGTACTTGCAGCGAGCTAAGGCCGTTCCATATTCCGAGGTCTCATATGAATCCATAGCGTTATAGCGCAGTTGAAGAGCTGGAAAATAAGAAACTGGAATTTGTTCTCGACTAGAGTAACGAAGAATGTCGAATTATTCTCTGCAGGTAAGGATAGTTTAATAGATCAAAAAGTAGACTACCTTTTGTAGTGTTTTCACTATACCATTGTCGATTTCGAAGCCACTATCGGAATGTAAGCACTACTCAGTGCGATGTCAACACAAATGCTCTTATCCATGCAAGGTATAGTGTATTTTTAACTGTACTTAACGAAATTTTAGTGGTACGTATACAGAATTGCAAAACAACATCTGTAGACTTTAATAAAAGTTGACAAGGAACATGACAAGTAGATTGATATTACGCTACTCCAGATATCACGGATAGATGACTTACATGTTGTAAGACTAAACTGAATTTTTGAAGTACGTAGTATATTCGCTCGGACTTTTTTCTTGGGCGTACAAGTTCCACGCTCACCAGGCTTGCGTTACCTTCCAAATTATAGACTCCAGTGGTTCTGAGAGTCTCCACTGCCTGGCTGTGTGTGTCATTTATCTCTGTGCAGCCACCATAAGAAGTCACTCTCATTCTGCCAACGATCTTGTCAAAGATGGCGGAGGAGCGGACAGAGGTTCAAGGCCCTCTCTTTCCCTTGGGGTGGGGGAACTGCTCCCAAGGACTGTAGAATTAACAGTGATAAACGGCATGAGCATGCAGAAAGCAAAGGAAAACATTGCGTTATAGACGCATAACGTGTGTCCATTCGGCATGGGGTCTGTAACTGAAACAGTGTCATGGTTTTTCCATTGACAAAAAACCCCGGAATAGTCCACCATTCTGATCTACGGAAGGGGACTGCCAAGGGGAAGGTGATCATGAGAAAAAGATTTAATAACCAACGAAAGGATAACGTTCTACGCGTCAGGACTTGGAATGCCAGAAGCTTGAAAGTGGTGTGGGAGTAGGATTCGTTATGAATAGGAAAGTAGGCCGGAGTGTGTGTTACTATGAACCGATCAGGACAGGGTTGTCCTTATCAGAATTAATTGCAAACCAACACCGACAACGATAGTTCAGGTATACATGCCGACGTCGCAAGGGGAAGATGAGGAATTTGAGGAAGTATACGAGGATAATGAGAGTGTAATGCAGTACATGAAGGGAGTTGAAAATCTAATAGTGATGTAGGACTGAAATGCCGTTGTGGGGGAAGGAGTGGTAGGAATGGTTGCAAGAGAATATGGGCTTCGGGCAAGGAATTATAGAAGAAAATTAATAACTGTGATCTAGAATAAATTTAAGCTGGTAATAGCGAATACTCTCTTCAAGCATCACAAGAGGAGGAGGTATACTTGGAAAAGGCCGGGTGATAAAAGAACATTTCAGTTAGAATACGTCCTGGTCAGTCAGAGATTCCGAAATCAGATACTGGATTGTTAAGATTTTCCCAGCAGCAGATACACTCAAATCACAATGCAGAAGTGATGAAGAGAAAAGTTTTACAGATTAGTCAGGAAGAAGCAATATGCAAATAAATGAGTGACGGATGTATTAAGGGATGACGAGATACGCTGCCTGGTTATAGATGCAGTAATAAGGAATATCTCGGTAGGAAGTACACTTGAAGAGAAATGGAGATATCTAAAAAGGGCAATCACGGAAGTTGAAACGAAATACATCGGCACAAAGAAGGTAACTGCGAAGAACCAAGGGCAACAGAAGAAATACTTCAATTGATCAAAGGCAGAAGGAAGCACAGAAGTGTTCAGGGAAATTCAGGAATAATACCGAAATATTAGTCACTGAGAAATGAAATAAATAGGAAGTGCAGGGAAGGTAATACGAAATGGCTGCAGGAAAAATGCGAAGAAATCGAAAAAGAAATGATTGTCGGAAGAACTGACTCAGCATATAGGAACGTCAAAACAATCTTCGATGAAATTAAAAGCAAGGGTGGTAAAATTAAGAGTGCAACGGTAATTCCGCTGTTCAATGCAGAAGAGTGAGCGGATAAATGGAAAGGGTACATTGAAGCCCTCTAGGAAGGGAAAGATTTGTCTTATGTGATAGAAGTAACATGAATCGATTCAGAAGGCATGGGGGATTCAGTATTATAATTTAGGAGAGTTTTGGATGAGTTAAGATGAAATAAGGCACACGGAAAACATGACATTCTGTCAGAATTTCTAATATCTTTGGGGAAAGTGGCAACACACCGACTATTGATGTTGGTGCGTACAATGTATGAGTCGTGCGACATACGATCTGACTATCGGAAAAATATCATCTACATCTACATCCATACTCCGCAAGCCACCTGACGGTGTGTGGCAGAGGGTACCCTGAGTACCTCTATCGGTTCTCCCTTCTTTCATCCACACACTTCCGAGAATTACAAGGGCTGACAAGCGCCAGAATTACGGCACAATCGGCTTAACAGCTCATGCATCCAAATGGCTGACAAGAATAGTATACAGAAGAGTGGAAAATAAAACTGAGGATGTGTTAGAAGATGATCGGTTTGGATTTAGGAAAGGTAAAGGTACTAAAGAAGCAATTCTGATATTGTGGTTGAAAACGGAAGGCAGACTAAAGAAAAATCTAGACACGTTCATAGGATTTCTCAACGTGGAAAAAGGCTTTGACAGCTTAAAACGGTGAAAGATGTTTTAAATTCGGAGAGAAATAGGGGTAAGCTATAGGGGGAGACGGGTGATACACACCCACAAGAGACAAGAGGGAATAATACGAGTGGACGACCAAGGACGAATTGTTGGGATTTTAAAGGGCGTAAGGAGGGACGCAGTCTATCGCCTTACTGTTGAATCTGTACAATGAAAAAGCATTGATGGAAATAAAAGAAAGGTTTGGGAATCGAATAAAAATGCAAGGTGTAAGGATATCAGTGGTGCGATTCGCTGATGACATTGTTATCATGATTGAAGGTGAAGAAGAATTACATGTTCTGCTGAATGGAATGAACAGTCTATTGAGTACAGAATATGGATTGAGAATAAATCAAGAAAAGCCGGAAGTAATGAGAAGTAGCACAAATGAGAACAACGAGCAACTTAACATCAGGATTGATGGTCACGAAGTAGATGAAGTAAAGGAATTGTGCTACCTAGGCTACAAAATAACCAATGACGGACGGAGTAAGGAGTACATCAAAAGCAGAATAGCACTAGCAAAAAGGGCACTCCTGGCCAAGAGAAATCTACTACTATCAAACATAGGCTTCAGTTTAAGGAAGACGTTTCTGAGGATTTACATTGGAGCACAGTATTGTATGTCAGTGAAACATGGACTGTGGTAAAATCGGAACAGAATAGAATCGAAGCATTTGAGACGTGGTGCTACACACGAAAGTTGAAAATTAGGTGGACAGGTAAGGTAAGGCATGAGGAGGTACTCCGCAGGATCGGCGAGGAAAGGAATGTTTGGAAAACACTGACAAGAAGAAGCGACATGATTATAGTACATCTGTTGAGACATTAAGGAATGATTTCCACGGAACTTGATAGAGCTGCAGACGATAAAAACTGTAGAGGAAGACAGATTGGGATACATCCAGCAAATAACTGAGGACGTGCGGTTACAAGAGCTACTCTTAGATGAAGAGGCTGGCACAGGAGAGCAATTCGTGCCGGAGCGCGTCAAACCAGTCACAAGACTGTTGACTCAAAAAAGATAAAGCCGCGTGTAGTATGTCTCACGGAATTTAGAATCTTCGCATTGCAGGTCGTCAGCATGGAAATTTCAGTTTTTGCAACTTGGTCGCAAGAGGAATCCAATGTGGGCCCGGTTTTTGTGCCGTATGCAAGCTCTGTTGCTAGTTTCCGGACGTACGTATGTTGCGGATCTGTAGTTTCATCATGCTGTTTCGGATTCTTCGGTGAGATTTCTGCATTGCTCATGTCTTCAGCTGTGCATTTTCTACGTACCAGTGATGTTTATCGTAGATCGTATTAGTTTTGAGTCACATTCACACAACTAATCTAGTGTATTTTATTCAAATAATAATGAAAATCAGCGTTCGTTTGCCGTAGATTTGGAAGCTTGTACCGAAGCTGATGGCGACATCAAGTTGAAAATTTGTGGTAAGGTATTACCGGTGAAGTCATTGGTCCCTACGCCTACACACTACTTAAACTAACATACGCTAGGATGCCCGAGGGAGGACTCGAACCTCCCAGAGTGAGAGCCGCGCGGACCGTGACAAGGCGCTTAAGACCACACGGCTGCCGGGCGTAGCGTCTAGTTGGATTAAGACATGCGTGAAAGTGGGAAGAACGTTTTCATTGAATTATTTTGTTTGTTAAATAATTGACGATTATTGTGCGATATTTGAAACGAATTGTAATCACCCATTGGGGATAGTCGTTACTGTAAATATTGGCTCAAACGGCTCTGAGCACTATGGGACTTAACTTCTGAGGTCCCCTAGATCTTACAACTACTTAAGCCTACCTAACCTAAGGGCATCACACACATCCATGCCCGAGGCAGAGTTCAAACCTGCGACCGTAGAGGTCGCGCGGTTCCAGACTGTAGCGACTCATATTCTCATTGACGTTAGAGGTATAATTAGCGTTCCCCTTTTCATTATATTAATTGAACGGCTTCCTTTGAACTTACAAGCACGTGTACTTATATGTTTGTACTAGTACTGGCTCTCCTCACGGTGTCTGGTCCCCTTTCAGCTTTTCTGTTGAGACTTGAGTAGCACTTAAAGCTATCGGGTAAGTCGTCGTGATGCAATAAGTTGACGCACCCAGTTCGAAGCAGCGATATCTTAGTTCACTCTAGTCTACAACTACATCTACATTTACACTCCTCAAGCCACCCACCGGTGTGTGGCGGAGGTCACTTTACGTGCCACTGTCATTACCTCCCTTTTCTGTTCCAGTTGCGTATGGTTCGCGGGAAGAGCGACTGTCTGAAAGCCTTCGAGATCGCTCGAATCTCTCTAATTTTACATTCGTGATCTCCTCGGGAGGTATAAGTTGGAGGAAGCAATATATGCGATACCTCATCCAGAAACGCACCCTCTCGAAACCTGGCGAGCAAGCTACACCGCGATGCAGAGCGCCTCTCTTGCAGAGTCTGCCTCTTGAGTTTGCTAAACATCTCCGTAACGCTATCACAGTTACCAAATAACCCTGTGACGAAACGCGCCGCTCTTCTTCGGATCTTCTCTATCTCCTCCGTCAACCCGATCTGGTACGGATCCCACACTGACGAGCAATACTCAAGTAAGCCACTTCCTTTGTTGATGGACTAAAGTTTCTAAGGACTCTCCCAATGAATCTCAATCTGGTACCCGCCTTACCAACAATTAATTTTATGTGATCATTCCACTTCAAATCGTTCCGCACGCATACTTCCAGATATTTTACAGAAGTAACTGCTACCAATGTTTGTTCCTCTAATCATACAATAAAGGATCTTCTTTCTATGTATTCGCAATACATAAATTTAGTCTTTGTTTGTTAGGATCTGAGAGTTCACGTCCTGCGTGTTTAGATATGGATCATATAGATGGCGTATAGATTGTCTTGCGTGAGTTACCTCTATAAGAAAGGCTAGTTACAGGTCTATGCGTTAGTGCGGTGGGATTCCTAATTAAAATTTATTAATCTGTTTGCTTTTCGATTTATTTCTCTTATTGCCTGTAAAAGCACTACCGTCGTTATTAAAATTTCCGACTCAGATTACGTTACTTAGGAATCAAGCTTGACAATTTACAGAAAATAACATAAAATTAGGTTCAAAATTTTAAATGAATAATGAACATAATTTTTTAAGACGATGAAAGCCTTCGCCTTTAAACAAGTTATTCCATATGTGTTCTGCAAAAAAATAGTTATACGATCTATTCATCTTAATGGCTAAAATGAAACATGAACAGTAGTTCCACAGCTTCAATAAAATTTATGTGTTTCTGGCGTGTTGATATAGCCATGAAGATCTTGAACATCTCCGTGTACAATTGAAAGCCTTATAACGTATACATGTGCACTGGCATAGTAAGACCGCCATAAAACACAGGAGATAGTCGTTATTATTTTTTTGAAAGTCTTGATTAACGAAACGAAATCTCTGTGTCCACTGTGACATAATTGAATGTACTATTTCACATGCTTATAAAATAAATTCATTTTCATTGACGATTTGACATTGTGAAGTTCACCATGATAATCCTACAGATGGTATTCTAAAAGTACACTGGTGTACAAAACTTCCGGCCATCAGTAACTTACGCATGATATATCACTGTCAAGTAAACTGGTTCGATAATACTTGGACCATACACAGAAATAACAACTACATTATAGTACAGAAGATAACAGAAAGTAATACGCAGTGAAACGAACGGAAGAGATACTTTTGTTCAAAGCCAATAAACCCGATGTCGTTGCTATTTCTGATGATAACAAAGGCGGGACATGGGACGACAATGCGTGGTCTGCGACATTGTCTGATACTAGTCACATGGTTGGTATTATTGTTGTTATTATTATTATTTTACTATTATTATTGTTTTCCTTCAGAAAAGTTTCCATAAATTTACCATTTTCGCTGCAAAATCAATAACGTCGATATTAAGTTTTCCGAGTCAAATTGCTTTATCAGACAGTAATGAAAATTGGCTGAAAGTCTGGGCAAAACGCTTTCAAAATCTTGATAGAAATTGAGTGTTATTTTCGGTGACGATTGTCGTCTTCCGCCTTTAAACAATGTTTTTACATACATATCTACAAAAAATTTATAATGCCTTTTGCTCTGGTCAGTGACTGAAATCCAACACAGACATTACTGTTACACATGGTTCTGGCGTGTTATCATTTACTTAACAACTGACGTCGTTTTCAGGGAACTGTGCCTTCGAAAAAAACAGTGTAATAATAAAAACTCTCTAAAAGACCGCAGGTGGGTTTTATTATTATGATCTATATTTATTTCAGTGTCTTGGTTAGCCAAGAACAGCCACTGCGGCTACAGTGCTTAAATTCGGTAACCTGACGGAAATCGGTGTTATCACTGCGGCAGTGTAGTTGGTTTAGTTTAATAACCAGAGCCGACGACATTTCCATTAGAGGACCAATGCACAGGATCTGTCTTCAGGAACCTGTCCCTCAAATCAACTCTTGATTTCCTTTTCTGAAAAACATACTGTTCTCTCACATTATTCATAATATTTGGGATTCGATCGAGTCCTTTTTAACATGTCTGCTTGCGTTGACCACTTTCATTATTCACTCAGCGGGTTAATTAGGCTGAAAGGCACACAAAGTGAAGCGTAGCTTCTTTTTGCAGATAGTACTATCAATCAGCTTTAAACTCTGAGCATGCACTTCGTATGAATGAAATTACAAGGAGATAATGCTGTTTTCTGAGTAATTTGAAACGTGTACAGAGAAGCGCTAGCTTCATAAACATTAACTAAAATTTCTACGGAATCAACAATATGTAATCTCTCAACGCGAGAGAGAAGTAATGCAGTTTGTGTTGTGTGGCGCTCCTCTCTGCACATTGCTAATAAGCGATTAACGAATTATGAAAGAACTCTAGATCTCCGATTGACAAGTAGAGCCCATTACACACGTAGATATTGTGCTTAATTTGAAGGCTAAATTACCGGCTGTGATATTGAGGAAACTCATTCCTGAGAATGATGAAAACCTGAATGAATTTATGTCCATACTCCATTCAATCGATTTAACCCGGGAGGATATAAAATTACGTTTTCAGCAAGTGAACTGTAATACTCAAGATCCAAGAGCACGCAGTGGCCGCAGTAATAACATCAAGAATGTTAATGAAGCTAATGGTGACTGCCAACATCAGAATCAGTTCGGTAACAACTGTAATGGAGAACGTAATGGCAACAACTGATCATCTGGAAGTGGGCACGAATGTAGCCCGAATCGTGGTAGACAGAACAAACCCAATCACAGGTTTAACCCTATTCATAACAAAAGTCGGAATCACACTCTCTGTAATCACCAGTTGAGTAACAACTCCAACCATTTCAACACACAACCACTGAACTGGAGTAACCAAAATGATACTGGACAACAAGCCTCGCAGAGTAATCAGAAATAGAGGGATAATCAGTCAATAACAATTGGGTGTTTCACACAACCTTTTTCGTCAAAACGAGAGGGGGCCGTTAAACGGAACCAAAGAAAAGAGGACCAGTTGGAAATATGAGCTGTGGCTATGACCACCAGGTACTATCTTTCACACACAATGACGCGACAAGTATCACTGAAGAACTCTGCGCTGATACAACAAAGATAGAAGAGAATTTCCATCGGTGACTATATCTGAGGTAGAGGCTACAACTGAAGATGTTCCTTTTACTGTATTTCTCGTCACAGAAGCGTCGGTCAACGCAATATCCACCACTTGCTTCTAGTGAGTATCTGAGTGTTAAAAACCTTTCCTTTACAAAATTGCAAGAACACTGGATAACTAGGCAGTCACTCACGAACTGTAAAGATACAGATGTTTGAAATGAAACTAGGAAATGCAGTAATACGATGCACATTGTTAGTCATTAATAAATTGAGTCGACTATATCTTGCGACGAGAAAGTGTCCTAGAGAAAAGGCAGACTTCTCTTTGTAGAAAGTAATTTTGTCCAGACAGAGTTGCTAAGGAAGGAAGAATCACATGTTGCATACTGCCTTGATACTAGTATTCATTTGATAGCAAAGGAGCGATGGTGGTTCCAGAAGTGTCATAAACAGTACTAGGATTATATGATCAGGTCCAAAGCAAATTGAGTGTCTGAGTATTTGACAGAGGAGCAAAAGGATCAGCTGTCACTTTTTGTAAATAATTATTTTAAAGTTCTTGAATAGAACACAGGGATCATCAAAGATTATACTTCTCATCTAAAGTTTTTCTCCATCTAATCTTTGCCAACAGTGTTTACCCTATTCCTCGGAAACAAATGAAGACAGTAGAGGAAGAAGTCAGTATGATGATTCACTGGGATCTGCCTGAACCATCTACAAGTCTTCACTGTAGTCCACTCCCAATACAGACGGAACGAAGCTTTTCTTCCTTCATCCATCAACAATGGTATAGGAGCTGTCAGAACTCATCTTGAGAGTACTGAACTTATATAGAAGTTGCATGGTGATCATTATCTGACCAGTACAGAACTCTTAAGCCTCCTACTGGGAAGTGAGACTTAGCACAGATTCAAGGCACTCCTGCGGTTTTAATGTTCAGAACAGAGGGAATACTGAGTGTATTCGCAAAATACCAATGGTGTCAGTAATTAATGAACTATGTGAAGAGAAGGTACGAGTTTCCTTTGTAAATTTAACAGAAAAAGCAAGACAGAGAAAGTTGGAGTAAAATCAGAAGAGAGTATGGATACAAAAATTTGCAGTTAGAGAACAGAGGATGTGGAGTGTCAAGTTTAAACTATAGTCACATCACCTGACGAATGTTCTACTGAGTTTATATGACCTGTTATTTACTCGTGGGCCCACTGCTGGAACTGTGGTAAAGTGTAAATTATTGAAGATTAATTGGCCTTGTATAATGTTCTGCAATTTTACTTGAAGCGTGCTGCGCAGCTTTGCAGGTCTTGGTGCTGTAAATTTGTCGCCTAGCTAATATTGTATAGAAAATTATAGCATTTTATGTAAATTTCTTGTGCTGTCTGGTCAGCAAATTAATTGCATTTTATCATGTTTATGTTCTTCTTCTTGTTATTCAGAATCCAAGGCCGTAAGGCTCAGGTATTTCATGCGATTGCTTAAATTTGTAGCAGCCCCAAGCGTAGTGATCTGGTGCACGGTTGTAACTAAGAAAATTTAATATTCATACTTTAATTCAAATTTAGCCTACTCATCTGTGCAATTAACACCAATTTTCCCTCTTGTATCTCCACTAATAAGTTTTCTATCGTAGGTCAGCCACCTCCTCCCCTCCGCTTGTTATAATTTTTAATGTAGATGCTTGAGTAGAGCTACATTTCCCGCTTTAATCGTCCACGTTTGGAAAGCTGAGGTCGCACTGGACAGTCCGCACATCTGCGCTCTGAAAGGGACACTCAGACGTCGGGCTACACACCTTATTCTGTGTAACCATTGTAGAGGAATTCCGTATGTTTATTGTTCCTGTTGCAAACTAGTCGTCGTAATTGGCAAATTCAAGTTTTTGTTCATCAATGTGGGAAACTTGTGGTGTCCTTCAATATTTCTTGTAATATTGATATTTACTTGTTTTTCATGTTCCAAGACACTGCTTACTGTGTTGTTTGATGTTGCTGCACCTGTTTTGTTACACTGTTGATCAATACTTTCGCGTGCCTGGTCTACCCTAAATTATTCATTGTTCTGCCTCTTATGTTATTTATAAAAAGTTAATTATTCTTGTAATTTTGATCCAGTTAATTTCCTTAAAAGGTGCAATGTTTTATTCAATTACTTGTGCTTATGAAGATATTTGCCCGTTGTCAATGTTTTTTCTTTGTTCTTTCCTTTTTGTCTTTGTTTCTTTTTCAGAAGGAAATATTAAAGTACATTTCTATTCTTCAACCAGTGTTCCTTGATTCTGATGTTTATTAATTAGTTACATTTCATTGTCTTGAGATTGGTGAAGTAGTTCTGGATTAACTGATGGTATAAAATAATATTCTTTTCAGTAATTAATTGTTTAATTAAATTGTTGTTTCCTCAATGATTATGATAAATAGATATTTTTGTTTGCAATAGAACGAGAGTTTTCCTAGAAATTTCTTGGGGCGTGATTTGTCTATTTCAGTGTCGTGTAATATTACGTTTATTGAAGGCGGCAATAATACATATCAGAAACCACTGGAAAAAAGGGAAAGAAACGGAACTTCTTTGCTTTTTATATTACTGGTAACTTAAACTGCATTCTTCACTAATAAAGTGTTTCAGTCTTAGATTTAACCAACCTGACCCAGTCATTCCCATTTCCAGAGTAGGTCACCGAAGACAGCGTTCAGTAAGAAAACTTAAGTCACTGCAGAAGATGTAAATATAGAACCAGAAATATTTACTTGTAAGACAGGAAAGTAAAGACTGTGCACAGACCAACTGTAACAAAAGTGAGCATTTGGAAAGCAACAGGGATTTCGTTACTTTCAGTCTATATGATATTATATTTCTCTAAATTATAAATGTATAATGAACTAAAAAGATGGAAATATTATTTGAACTACTAGTGGACAAAGGAGAACATGATTCTCAAGTAGTGGTGCAAGGATCTGTTCAGTGACATGTATGTGAATGACAACTGCTCTCCTTTAAGGACTGTGAACCTCACCGCTGATAGTTTATAATTGGTAGTGACAGTTACGGAAGATGTTTACCAATGTCTTAACGGATGCCCTACCATCCAGACACTTCTTCTTGTCTGTGGTTTCCTCGCCTCTTCTGCGGAGAACCTCCTCATTCTTTACGTTATCAGTCAAATTAATATTCAACACTATTCTGTAGCATTACATCTAAAATTGTTCGATTCTCTTCTGTTCCGGTTTTCCAATTGTCCATGTGTCACTACTATAAATTGCTTTGCTCCAAAAGTACTTGTATATTCTCAAAATTTCCGCTTCAAATTAAGACCTATGTCTGATGCTAGACAACTTTTCTTGGCCAGTTAACAATTAGGAATGTTTTATAGCCATCGATATACGTGTGGCTCTGGCTACGTTGAAATAGAAAACCTTGTTCATATTGAGGCAGAACCGCAATTTTGATGGTACGAGAGACAGAGAAGACAAGATATCTAAGCTACTGGACTGAATCCTATAGTCTAAAGACACTACATTTTGGTAGTCAGAAAACTTAAAATGTAATCCCGTCAAGTGTTGTATCGAAGTATATGGACAACTTGTTCTGTCAAATCTCTTAGTATAATATTTTTTATATTTGTTCCTGCATTTTTGAAATTTTATTTGTATTCCATTTCGGATTCCAATAATTACTTTGTATGTGCCATACAATAATACCACATCTTTTTCCTGCATCTTACATAATGTAAAGGTATGAATAATCCTTTTTATTGTGGTACAATCTGAAATTCGAACAAGGGATATGAGGTCCTCTTAATTTCGCTCTTAGTCTTGAGCCACAAAACATGTGAATAGAAAGTTGTTACTGTGTTTGAGAAAAAACAGAATCATGTGCTAAATGGTGAGCAAGACTGTAATTAGATGATCAGTCTCATTATTGGAACTAGTAATATGTCATAATAAAAATATTGGTCCTCGATTTGCAAGCTAAGGAATATGCACTCTTACTCATCATACAATTGTGTTCCCATGGTTCTAACGTTTGGAAGTCAAAATTTATGTTTATTAAGTATTTATAAATCGATTTTCAAACAAATTTCAACTGAACGAAGTCTTATATATAAGGAGTTGTTAATCAGTGACGAAGGGGTCAGTGCTGCAGAATATAGCGCTCCGTTTTTTGTCGTCTGGCACAGATGTAGCACATATAATTATTAATTGTGTCCTGTGGCGACTGGTGGTTAATTAGTACTCTAATTAAATTGGAACATCTGCATTACGTCACACCTGCTAGTGCTCCTAATGAGATGCCCTGCGCAATGTACTGATACATGACTTGCATTAACGTTTGTTTATTCTGTGTCTTTTCTGTGCTTTGATTGTTTGAGGCGGTCGCATTCGAGTCTGCTTGATAAAAAAGAATAATAATTTTCAGTGCGAGGTGGGGTGAAATTGTGAGACTTGTGTGTTACTGGTGACTTCTCAGTCATCACTGGGTTAGGTTGTTAATAATAAAAATCCACTCCTTAAAATATTTTTGCTCACGCCTTTCAGACATAGCCCATCAACGTATCGACGAGACGTTAAACCTAAATTTGCTTCCTTCATTTCCATTACCAAAATATCAAAGGACAACGAAATTTAGAGTATCATCCCAAGTGATATGTATTCCAACAATCGTGTAATAGGCACCACTGGGCACTATACGCTGTATTATGCTTTTCGCTGATATTCTCCTGACGGTCCATGCTTGAATTGTTGTTATTAGCGACCTAAAGTGGTAGTACGACGACGTACTCAGTTACTTATGTAATGTTCGCAGGGTAAACACAAATATTGCCTGTTAGGCTGTATTGTAACTTATCTGAAGTGGAAAGGATGCGGTGACCCAGGATTGGTATACAGTCAAATAACCTACACTCAGTTAAATAACATTCCACAATTAATTTCACACCAACAGTTTTATATAAGGCACACACTGATAACTCAGTATACAACAGTTTTGAGGTAATTATTAAATTGTTAAAACTAATAAGTAAGGAAATGAAACAATTTAAATAGCAAAATACTTTCTCTTAAAAGGATTGGCAATCAATTCAAAACTAGTAACTAACGTAGCTCCCGTCAATGGTGTTCATGAATGACAGCACAACAGGTCGAATCGCAAGGTTGACGTACAAATTTGCAGGTGTAACTAACGCTCACGATTGTTATAGCGTCCATTTTCAAAGTAACTAACGCTCACGATTCTTATACCGTGCATTTAAGGGGACCACACCGTGGTTGAAGTGGAAAACATTTTCGGTTTTCATCATATTTCGATAGACTAACGCTTTATTTAAGTACACTGAAAAGTATTTTGCTGAAAAAAAATTTTTTCGAGCATTTAAAGACCATTTTCCTACCATGTGTGTTTATGTGCCACGCCTACTTTTCTGTCACCCGCTTTGCTGCATATATATTTTAGATCTTTATACCCACAACATTGCACATTAGGGATTGCTTTTTTACTCCAGAGTGTGTTGGTTATCCTTGGAATGCAACCGTAGGTATTCTGTTGTTTCTTTCTAAAGTTGTAAACAATATGCTTTCAAGCACGCGTTTGGTTTCGTTCAAATGTGATTGTGATTAGTTGTCATACTTAACTTTGCAGTGCTTGTGTACGTGTGTTTTCTTGTGATTATTGAAGATGACGAAACGTAAAGCATTTTCAAGAAATGACAAATCAAAGGAAACAAGTTTAGAAAGCTTTTTGTACAAGAGGCTATGTTGCCGGCAACAATGTTTCTAATTGTAATTCTTCAACAAGTGCATCATCAAAGAATATCTCACCTTTTCCAGAGAGTTACAACGAATTTACTGTAAGTGACAAGGGGTGCATTAACATTATTATAAGTTTGAGAATATTATCACATATAAATTCAAAAATTGTACAATGTAGACAATGTGGTGAGTCAGTGTGAAAATTTGTGTGAGTGCCAGTGGGAGAAAAGACCTAGCAATTTCTTTGGATTTAATTTGCACTGAATGCTCAGCTGTGATTTCATTTATGAGTTCTTCAAAACCAGATGCGAGTGGCCCTTCCGAAATCAGAACTAGATCAGTTTACGCCTTACGATCCATTGGCAAGGGTATGGCTGCAGGGAGAACTTTTTGTTCAGTGACGAACTTACATAAACCATCAAATAAATTTGAAAAACTGACTGTATGTGAGGTCAGTGAGGAAAGCATGAAACTGGCCGCTAAGGAAACAGTGAAACAAAATGATGGATGTTCCGATATTGCAGTTGCACTTGATGGAAGTTGGCAGAAAAGAGGACATACTTCTCTGAATGGAGTAGTGACTGCCACGAGTGTAGACACAGGTAAAGAGTTAGATGTAGAGATAATGCCTAAATATTTCAAATGCAGTAAGGTCAATGAACATAAAGAACACAACTGTGTGGCTAATTTTAGAGGAGCAAGTGGTGGTATGGAAGTTCATGGAGTACAAAAAAATACTTCATCACTCTGTAGAAACAAGAGGCGTATGGTACACCAAATATTTTGGCGATGGTGACAGTAAGGCGTAAAATTTGTGGTGAACTCTAAGCCATATGGAGGTGCCTTTATTAGCAACGTAGAATGTGTAGGCCATGTTCAAAAACGTTTGGCAATAAGGCTGAGAAAACTAACTGTTGAAGATGAGGGGAAAAATATTAGAAGATGGAAAATTGTTGACTGGACAGGGCCGGTTAGCTAAAACTGAAATATAAAACTTGCAGGTGTACTATTGGCAGGCAATTAGGAGAAATAAAGAAAATCTGGAGGCAGCGAAGCGAAATGTTTCGGCCATATTCTTTCATACGTCCTCTACTGGTGATAAGCCATGTCATGGATTGTGTCCATCAGGAGAAAATGGGTGGTGCAAATACAACTGGGGTCAGGCAACTGGAGAATCTCATTCTCACCGGCATTCTCCTCCTGCTGCTGTTATTACAGCAATCAAACCTATTTTTAGAGACTTGGCTCGTCCTGCCCTTTTAAGGAAATGTCTGCATGGGCAGACACAGAACCCAAATGAATGTTCCAACAGCATAGTTTGGAACCGCCTTCCTAAAACTGTATTTGTAGGCATGCTTACAATGAAACAAGGAGTTCATGAAGCAGGTATTACATTCAGTTGTGGTAATATTGGAAAGTGTTGGCTACTGAAAATGCTGGGAATTAATTGTGCTGAAAATATGATCACTGTGCTGCAACACTAGGATGAGCATAGCCGATGCAGACAGGCCTGCATCTGATATGGCCAAGAAAGCAAGACAAACATCCAGGAAGGTGAAAAAGAAGTTGGAAGACCTGATAGAGGCCAAACAAGGGCCATCATATGAAGCAGGACAGTTTTAATTAACTTTAAGTAACAAATTTCAAAAGTTTTTTCCTTAAAGTCAGTTTCCAGCAAACTAAAATTTTCAGTCATAGGCCACATTGTATCAGAAAGTATCATAGATAAATGAATGAAATTTTCAGAGACTGTGCATAACATAAAAGGTACCCTCTGGTACTACATTCATTAATATTCCCCCATTAAGAAATTTACAAAAAGAAAAATATTTTCTATAGAAAAAAATTTAACTTTTTTGTTAATAAATTTAGAAAGGTATTTCTTAAAAACTATAAAATTTATAAAGTAGATTTTAGTACAGTTTACTCTGTTAGCATCATGTAACATACAGTAAAAATAATAAGGTCCTGCATTGAACAGGTTTTTCAGATGTAGGTCAAATACTTGCCTAAATTAACATGGCTTGGATAGGCACCGTGTGGTCCCTTTAAAGCAATCTTGATTTGTATCCTCATTTTTGGCGCTACTACCGCCACTCGTCTGCGAATCAGCGGGATTTGGATAGACATCGTTTTTATGGTACAGAAATACGCTAGACAACTTTCGTTATGTGGCACAACTACTTCCAGCTGTTGCGACTTTTATTTACGTCACTGTACAAAGTTAATCCTAGGACATTCACTTTATAACAAGAGATTTGAAAAATCATTCTTATTTGGACTTGCTTAAAACGGATGGTTACATTGAATCTAAATGTGATGCTCTCAACACTGTATATGAGCAACAGAAAAGCTATGTGTATAATGTAAAACTTACTCTCAGATTAGTAAACGTAATGTTCTATAACTAAATTGTGCAATAATGTGAAGGAGGGTCCACAATATCCCATCAGTTCACTCAACGAAAAAGTAATATTTTAAAGATGTCACAGACCTCGTTCTCTGAAAGGTTGATAGGAGAAAACTGAGTAGCAGCCGTGATGATCTAAGCGCTTTCGCAGAAAACATTTTGTACTGATGCTTTTTGAAGTTATACTTGCGTATTAAGAAAGCATGCAATTTAAGTGATACATCGTAGTAAAAATATCTCAAAAATGCATTATTTTTTGTATGGTTTCTTGTGCTAAAGTATTGGAAAATGTGACGTCGCTAGTTACAATCACCGTAGATCTTATCTTGAAGTTAGCACAATTTAGTGTAGATTAGAAAAATGAAAGGAAATATAGGCAGTAATTTTTTAGGGAACGCTAACAGTGTTGCTCAATTTCGTAAATGTCACAGCCTCCCTCAGTACAGCAACCACGATCTGCAACTTTTCCAACGTAGAGATACGTAGCAACATTCATCAATTACAGCAAATATAAAGCCAGTCAGTACCATCAGTTGCGTTTTTTAATGTAGAACATTATGTCTTATCTTCCTCCCGCCTTTAAAGTATGCTTGGTGAGTTGAACCATTCATTAATGTCAAACGTCTCAAAAACGTCAAGAGATATAATTATACAATGTAGAATTTTACGGCAGTCGCATTCTTCAGTTAAGACTTCAGGGCTGAGAAGCCATGGTCGCTGCATTAAACTTACCCAGTGTTTCGTCTCCAGCTGCGGGAGACATCGTCCGAGGTAAAATTGTTACCTATGCCTATGTCTCCCGCAGTTGGAGACGAAACACTGGGAAGCAGATTCAAACGTCGACCACTGTTCTCCCAGCCCGGAAGTGTTACCTGAAGAAGTCAGCCGATGTAGTTTTTTTTTTTTTTTTTTTTACTCACCACTCCTTGAACATTATTTTCAATAACTAATGCTGTCACCCACATCACAGACAAGACCATCATCAAAATCAAGTAAGTTTTACCTGGACGCATAACCTTGGTGTGTAGTATGGTGAAAAACTATTTTACACTTTACTCACAAATATCTAGAAAAATGACAAAACCAAAATAGGGTTTTAATTCAGTGGTGGAAATGGCTCCCAAAATATTCAAAATTATAGAGGAAGCTGCCCTATGTCTGCGACACCTGCGAGGTTAGCATAGAATACGTTTACATACATACTGCCTACAAAAGATTTACGGAAAAGAGAAACAATTAGAACAAGACACCTCTGATCGCCAAGTAGTTAGGGTGCTACACTTCAGACTCTGTGCTTGAGGGTTGTACAGTGTATGTATCACGTCAGACGTAAGTTCTGTGTCTGGCACCACGAAGAAGGCTCTGACTGCCACACACACTAGACGCTGATTATCGGCTCTGAACGTGAGTTTTGTATAGGGTGATTCACGTATAAGGCAAAAAGAGGTCCATTGAGATCGTTGCGCCATTTTGAACTTACAACTAGATATTAAATGACGATAGATTAAATTTTCATTACATAATTCAATTCAAGCTACAAGCAGTTGTCACATTAAAGCGGTGTCAATTGGAGTTATAAGCTAAAGATGATGAATAATTCTTACTAGAACATAAAGAGCATATTGTAGCATCGAGGTACACCACCAGGGGATGTTCACAAGGAGGGGCGTGTCCCTGTCAATGTGGAAACTAATGGTGAATGACTCGCTCAAGAGTTAAATATCAGGTTGTTTTTGCCAAGAACACGCAGACGGTTTAGTCATAGTAATACCCGACAAATTTGCTACTACTGTTGGAATAATGACAGAATGTGCAGTAGATATACACACATCAAAAATTTTTGCGTCATCCCGTTTCCCAGAACTCCTGAAGATAGACATTGATTGTGGTTGTTGTATCACAGATACAGTCCCTTTGATTGTTCAGACATGTCACTAAACCCCCCCCCCCCCCCCCCCCCAGAGATGTAAACGAACCTGCATGAGCAGCGCCTGTTAGACGGAGGGGTTCCGACAGCGGATCATTTCCAGTCATTCCATCAGGAAGAAGGTACACGGCTCGTGTCGCCTGTCGTTCAGAGGTTCGATCGCGTCTGCATTGTTACTTTGTACCAGGAAGGGATCTCAACAAGGGAAGTGTCCAGCCGTCTCGGGGTGAACCAAAGCGATGTTGTTTGGACATGGTGGAGATACAGAGAGACAGGAGATGTCTGTGACATACGTAGATCAGGCCGCTCAAGGGCTGCTACTGCAGTGGATGACCGCCACCTACGGATTATGGCTCGGAGGAGCCCTGACAGCAACGCCACCATGTTGAATAATGCTTTTCGCTCAGCCACAGGATGTCGTGTTACGACTCAGACTGTGCGCAATAGGCTGCGTGATGCGCAACTTCATTCCCCACGTCTATGGCGAGGTCTATTTTTGCAACCACGATACCATGCAGTGCGGTACATATGTGCCCAATAACATGCAGAATGGACCGCTCGGGATTGGCTCCACGTTCTCTTCACCGATGAGTGTCAGACAGGCCTTCAACCAGACAGCCGTCGGCGAATTGTTTGGAGGCTACCCGGTCAGACTGAACGCCTTAGGCACACTGTACAGCGAGTGCAGCAAGGTTCCCTTCTGTTCTGTGGTGGCACTGTGGGCTCGACGTACGCCGTTCGTGATCAAAGAAGACGCCGTAACGGCTGTACGATAAGTTAATGCCAGCCTTCAACCGATAGTGCAACCATATCGGCAGCATATTGGCGAGGCATTCGTCTTCATGAACGACAGTTCTCTCCCACATCGTGCACATATTTTGAATGTCTTCCTTCACGATAACGAGATCGCTCTACTGGAGTGGCCAACATGTTCTCCAGACATGAACCCTATCGAACGTGCCTGGATTAGATTGAAAAGGGTTGTTTATGGACGACGTGAGCCGCGAACCACTCTGAGGTATATACGCCATATCGCCGTTGAGGAGTGGGACAATCTCGACCGACAGCGGAGGACGTGCTACTGGGTATTAGAGGTAACGGTGTGTACAGAAATCGGGACCACCACCTCTGAAGGTTTCGCTGTGTGGTGGTACAATCTGCAATGTATGGATTTCATGAGCAGTAAAAATGGTGGAAATGATGTAGATGTTGATCTCTATTCCAATTTTCTGTACATGTTCAGAAACTCTCGGAACCGAGGTGATGCAAAACATTTTGACGTGTGCATTAGAAACTGGTGAACAGAACAAGATCTAAGGGTCAGTCTCAAGAAAACTATTTTAGTACTATTAGCGAGGAAGCAACTCTAGTGCAAGTACTTGAACATCAAGCTCTTTCACGAAAGTCTATCAATACAGTGGGTAGTGAAGTATCTTTGGGAAGGCAGAGAGTACTGTTACAACCAAGAGGCGCTCTTGGTAAAAACTGGAGGCAAAACCCAAGGAGCATGTAATGGTTGTACATCACTCTAATGAGGCTTGTAATATTTTATGGGACTACTGTGCGGTTAGGTTGGCAAGGTGCACACATTGGACTGCTTACCTATAACAGCAGTGATTACCAGTCGCCCCTGGGATCGATACCATTTTGGACATTCTGCCATTACATCTCTGACTGGAGGCAAGGGAAGGTCATGCTCTCTAAAAACATGGAAATAACTGAATTCCTTTTGGATATCCAAACTCTCTCACTACTATAGTGAGTGTGGTAAACATAGGAATGGTCGGGGAAATGCCAGCTAACTATACAATAACTTCCAACTACTACAATAAAATTTTAAATGTAACAATTGGAAAAAGCGAGTACCGGAAGAAGGAAACACGACACCGTTCATGAGATACAGACTGATTTCTGACAAGTGCTGGGGCCAGGGTACAGGGAATACAGCCTACACTAAAGAGAGCATTCCCTCTAGGGAAGCAGGTCACAGTATTCCTGGTAGAAACATCCGCTATCAAAGTGGGCGCGGAGGAAAATCTGCATAGTCGCTACAAGGATCGCAAAGTCTGCCTTTCCTCATATAGCTTGTCAGCTCTGAATCTCCATCAGCCCTTAAAACGAGATCAAAGATAACTGGAGACTGCCTTGAAGCTCTGGGGAGACTAAAAGAAAGCAGCAGGATAACCTACTGTGGGTCTCTGCTCACCCAGAAATAAGAGCTAATGAACAGGCTGAAAGAGTGGCAACATCAGGCGCAACGACTATATTTATTGGAGAAGAACATGCCGTAACAATCATGAATGCGTTGTTGTTGTTGTGGTCTTCAGTCCTGAGAATGGTTTGATGCAGCTCTCGATGCTACTCTATCCTGTGCAAGCTGCTTCATCTACCAGTACCTACTGCAACTACATCCTTCTGAACCTGCTTGGTCTCCCTCTACGATTTTTACACTCCACACTGCCCTCCAATTCTAAATTGGTGATCCCTCTGTGTCTCAGTACATGTCCTACCAACCGATCCCTTCTTCTAGTCAAGTTGTGCCACAAGCTCCTCTTCTTCCCAATTCTATTCAATACCTCCTCCTTAGTTATATGATCTACCCATCTAATCTTCAGCATTCTTCTGTAGCACCACATTTCGAGACCTTCTATTCTCTTCTTGTCTAAGCTATTTATCGTCAACGTTTCACTTCCATACATGGCTACACTCCATACAAATACTTTCGGAAACGACTTCCTGACACTTAAATCTATACTCGATGTTAACAAATTTCTCTTCTTCAGAAACGCTTTCCTTGCCATTGCCATTTTACATTTTATATCCTCTCTACTTCGACCATCATCAGTTATTTTGCTCCCCAAATAGCAAAACTCCTTTACTACTTTAAGTGTCTCATTTCCTAATCTAACTCCCTCTGCATCACCCCACTTAATTCGACTAATTGTCATGCGTTGATAAAATCAAAACAATGTAACTGGATCAAGACTACGATACAAACACAGAAAGATGGCAAAGCTAATGATGCCAAAGACATGTTTAATGAGACGTTCTGTAATGAACAGGAAACAGACTAAACAGACGTTAGGACTCCTGACCCTCCATGACACCTTTAAGAAACATACATTATGGCTACAGTGGAACAAGTCCCTAAGTGTAGACAATTACACAACGTGGTTGGGAGAATGAAACTGTACCATATATAATCTTCCAAAGCGAAACTCTAGAGGGTAAAAGACACAGAACATCCAGGTGATTAGAGCCTGAAGAAATCTTGTCGAATAATAAACTAGTAAAGGGTCTCCTAGTGCTTCTTAAGGGTATCAGTTAGCTTATCTAGAATCACCAGTAGTGAAGCCGCAAAATAAAATCCGCTTCAGTGCAACAAACAGTGGGCTAAGACTTCTGTTGTTGTTATCTCCCTGCGCTAATGAAATCAAGTTAAATTGGAATGGGAAACTGCATGAGCTTCGAAAGCTAGACATCAACTGCTCATCAGTTTATAGAGTGTAAATTCATTGGGTACATAGCGTGAAGTAGGAGAACAAAAATGGGGTAGAGGTGTCAGAGACTTAACTAAAAGAATGAGGACGCCGGAACAGTGGTTCAGAGATCTAAGTTCCGCCATTTTTGGAACAACCAAAACGAAAACAAAGGTGGCGGATCAGAGGTAAGATATGGAGCTAAAACTGCATTATGGCGGCCCTGGTGTGCGTACTGATTCGCTGTTTTCAGTATCTACGGCGAAAAACTGGGAAGCTTTGGGCGACGAAAATGTGTGTGTGTGTGTGTGTGTGTGTGTGTGTGTGTGTATGTGTGTGTGGATGTGTGGGTGTGGGTGGGTGGGTGTGTGGGTGTGTGGGTGGGTGAGTGGGTTGGTGAGTGTATGTGTATGTTTGTGGGTGGGTGGGTGTCTGTGTGGGTGGCTGTAGGTGCATTTCCTGTCCTCTCATCTCGTCTCTGCAGCCCTCTCTCGCCACCAGCCACAGTCAGAAGGTTGGCCGAAGTGTATTCTTGGTCTGAAGAGTACCTCGCTCTTACAATCGGAAGTCTGGAGTTTGTGATCCTTCGTGATAACTGAGATTACTTTCCTAGTTCAGAAAGCGTACGAAGCATTTTAAAGTGGATATTTCGTGTGGAAATTGACTGCATAGAAACTTCGCAGTTTTCACTGGCGATTTTTGCGGAGTAGTGAACCTGCAACTATTTGGTAGTACGGGAGACCAAAGAGTGCAGCTTGGAGCCATTAGCTAGCTAAAGGAAGTGTTGGGTAAGTGTGATGGCCTTGGCTTCGATATAGTCGTACCAACAAATGTAATGGTGTCTGGGAATCTTTCGTGAAAGTAATTAGATAGTTACAGGGCTGCTAATGATTGAAAATGTTGAGAAACTTAATCCCATCTCACGTGTCAAGGTGTGTCTAGTGACTCTTCTTTATAGAGAGTTTAAATGTGTAGCAGTGCGGAAAATTAATCAGGGTGGACAAAGAAACATTTCCAATCAAACCCACGGAGCAGTACGTCGTTTAATTTGTCCTGTGTGCTTCACATTACCAATAGTGGGTTCAGACGACGAGCGCTAGAGCGTTTTCAGGCGACGCAACGGGAGCTCTAAGGCACGGACAAATGGAACGTTTTAGCTACTTTACTCTTTTTACACAAACAGAAAGTTGGTTGCAAAATTTCCTTTGGATTTTCATAGCGGTTTCTTTCCTGAGTTTTATTTTTTGTTTATAAAGACTTTCTGTTATGGTGAGAAGTTGTGTTAGTAGCTTATTCTGTTACTTCCTTCTTCCTGTCTAGTGACTGGTTTCGTTTAGCGTCTCGAACATTTTCTTCTAATATGGGTTTTCTATACTATTTTTGTATATTTATGCCTAGTCTTTTAAAACTATTGATTATTTTATTTATGAATTTGTGTCATTTAAAAGAAAGAACACAGCTTACCCAGTGGGCCAGATATATGGATGATATCCTATGCTTAACAGATAAAACATAGATCAGATTTGATTAACTGCATACAAACATTAACAGATTATAAAAATAGTATAAATTGCAGTAGCATAATAATGTTAAAATAAAACTCACCTTTCAGATGGAAACATTAAGAAACAAAAGGAAAATAGGTACATATTGGAAATTTACTGCACATACACCACTGACACAATGATAACCTAGATATCAAATCACTCAAACTAATTGAAACAACCAGCACTCTAAGAAATGCTCTATCAGCTCAACACATTAGCATTCAACAAATGATAGAACCACTGACAGACGACACCATAATGAAAGTAACCACAACAGAACACTAGAAACGTAATCATAGGATTAATAAAAATATTAAAAAGCAAAATGGTATTAAACACACACGAGAAAAATACAATGTGACTCGAGATAAACAAAAATTCTCAATATTGAAAAAACCGTACAAAGTAAACCCAACAACAAACATGAAGACACAGTACAGTACACGATGGTTTAGTGACACAAATTCACTCATAAAATCAAAATATACAAAGTATACAACACACACAGTTCTATCTAAACACATTTGAAAATAACAGGATATGAAGCATATACTAAAAAAACTGTAATACACCAATTGCAGTGCTATGTATCTGAGGTAGTCCTTCTGTATTTTCTTATTTTCAAATGTTCTTCTATATGTTGTATGCCTTGTTTACGTTGACTTTGTCAGTGAATTTGTGTCAATAAAGCATTGTGTACCATACTGTGTCGGGATGGCACTTTGGTCTCTCTGTCTTGTTATGAATCTATCGTCAGAGACGAGGTTAGTCCCTACACGGTGATTGTATGTGCAAGGGTGAAAACAATCGTTATGAAAACTCGGAATGCTCATTTCTGAACGCTGACAATAGTTCAATTGGCTCTGAGCACTATGGGACTTAACTTCTGAGGTCATCAGTTTCCTAGAACTTAGAACTACTTAAACCTAACTAAATTAAGGACATCAAACACATCCATGTCCAAGGCACGATTCGAACCTGCGACCGTAGCGGTCACACGGTTTCAGACTGTAGCGTCTAGAACCGCTCGGCCACACCGCCCGGCACGCTGACAATGCCCCCCCCCCCCCCTCCATAGCTCCCGTACTTTTGCTGGCAAATGGCTTTTGGGGGGTATCAAATTATTGTCGTCCTGTGATAATCAATGTAATGGTGAATCTAACGAGTAAAATACAGGCACGATATTGTGTTAGAAACTGAGTGTTTATATGTATCATCGACTCTTACGTTGTGACCATGTTACCCTTGTATAGTATTCTCCAGCGAATATGTGTATCGCACTGCCTGTGGAAAAAGACTGTTGCACTTAGCTTTCGTCAAAAGCACCCTAGTGGCTGGCAATATTCACCACGGACCAAAAAAAGTCTGTTCACAACACAGCCAATTACAATTTCAACAGATCAGAGAATGGCCGTGAGGATAGCAACATTTTGAAACACCTGTTCCCAAATAAAATATATATACTTATTTTCATAACATGGTTTCCCTTGTATGTGGTAGATACGTACCGAGAATTGGAGAATAAAGTTAATACAAAATACAAACAGAGTTAATAGTGAAAATGGTCTGTATTATTTAGTATCAGTGTAGGATGAAAAAGAAATTTTATTGAAAATACGTTGTGAAACAACACCACAGACACTGTAACACAGCAGAAAAAAATTATTTCCCGCTATAACTGTGGAAGTAGATGAGAAGTAGTCCGTGCTTCCGGCAATAAACACAATATAATTTCTTGTCTTTACATTTTAAACAGATGTACAACTTCTTGTGTACACAAAAAATTAAAAAAATCGCTGCTAAATGTGGCTTGTGTGTGATAAACAATAATAAACTCCGTACCTGGCAGGCCATACTACATTCCAGGTACATAGCACTTTGCTTCCAGCTGAAATGTAAACTTTCTTTGAATTCAAAGGGGAAAAGGTAAAATCATCTAACCTTGTTCGTCTGCACTGTGGAGCAGGATCTCGGTGGAGCGGAGTTTGCTGGCAATTGTACTAGTGTTGATTTACAACTACTTCCATCATTAAACAATATATTAGAATATCAGACCATATACTAATATTAGGCATTTTCACACAGCATCAGTTTCAAGAACAATAATTTCAGAAATCCAATGATACAAGAGAGCAAACATATTGGCCAGCTCAACAGAATACAACAAACTTATCACATAATGAGCAATAACAATGTACAATAGGACCTATGTTGAAATGCATTCATTCATTTCACAAATAAAACAACCTTGCATTATAGTTACATAACCCAGGAGAAGTAACTGATTCACTACAATTACGTAGAATCTACTACTATCAACACTTGTCCTCTGTGGACAACACAACACACAGAACTACAGTTATCATATGGGCAACAAGCATTTGAAGACAGCTAAAAGACACAATACAGACATGCAGGTAAGCAAAAGATACTGTGAAAACAGTGTCGTCCTATTTTCAGTATGACAAAAAAAGTTACACTCTACGCCATCACGATGATTAGAAGTAGGGGAGGATGACCACCATTTGTGGCCGCCTAGAAGTATTATTTTGACAACAGAAGTTCCACTGCAAAACTTTCTTGTTTCTATCTTATTTATATTTCTGTGATTAGTTTCAAGACGACAGTCCCCTTATCTAGTGCTCATTCTCGCAGCCAGCGAAGCTGTCAAACTGAAAACTTCCCTACCGACAAACTAAATTATACAGCACAAAATAAAAAATGGTTCAAAATAAAAAATGGTTCATCGACAGGTATGAAAGAGATTGGAGCTCCGCTTCTCCACGACAGGTGTAACAGCCATCAGAATGTATTAGTGTTGGTCATGTTTAGTGTTGTTATAGGGTCTGGTAGCGTATAAAACGGGCGTGATCAGCTACAGACATTGATTTTTTACTGTGAAGGACGTGAATACACTGCATACATATGGGAGACAGAATTATCACCACACATAGTGATAATGCAGAAGTTACCACTGTTCTCGTCAGATCACCTAAGTTAGGTGCTGTCAGGCTTGCGTAGCACTTGGATGGGTCCGGTTTGCCGAGCGCTGTTGGTAAGCGGCGTGCCCTCAGCTCTTGTGGGGGAAACTGAGGAGCAACCTGACTGAGAAGTAGCCCCTCCGGCCTCCAAAACTGACAACCGCCGGCAGAGTGGTTTGCTGACCATGTGCCCTTCCATATCCGCATCCAGTGACCCCTATAGGTCGACGATGACACTGCGGTCGGTCAGTGTCACTGGACCTTCCAAGGCATCTTCGTACGGAGAGTAACACAACCTGAATTGGCCCTCACTCTGAGTCTCCATTCGGCCAGCTGGTCGAATCATGCAGTATCCAGATTCAGATTTGTGTGGCATTTGGATAGGACAGTGAGCCGATGGACTGCAAGGGAACTCTAGGTCGCGCAGTCTCGTGATCAGGGTTCTGTTCAACTAAGTCTCACTAGCACAAGGGATGATCGCCGTACTGTGCACCAAACACATCGTAACCCCTTCTGCGCCTGCCATCTGAGGACAAGTAATGGACTACCCGTAACGTTCCGTATCTTCCTGCAGCTTTGGTTCCAAACCATCAGCAGCCAGACGAGGTAAGAACGGTCCATTTCATAGTTCACTGACAACACCACAACGTCTCCTTTTACAGTGCTGCTGTGACCAGGAACCATGGACTGCTGATGGATACCCTGGTGTGGTATTGTGTAGAGTGATGAATTGTATTTCTTTGCTACTCAGGATGACCATCGTCTGCGAGTGTGGCGACGACCTGAAGAGGGGTAACATCTTTTCCCATGTTCTGTAGACACATAGTGGTGTGACTCCTGGCGTCATGGTGTCTCGAGTGCTGTTCACAGCTGGTTGTGACTGAGGGAGCTCTGACGGCACAACGATGTTTCACGGGACATATGTGACGCGTGTCTCTGTCAACAATCAGCGTGATGTTGAGGTCCATCCATGGTCATCATGGTCCCCAGGATGTTCCCAATAGATATTTGTATATCCATCATGGATGTAAACTCTGTGCCAGTGGTAGTATACAAAATATCGAGGACGTGTTACAAAACTTCAAACGAGGACACAGCAGCTCTATGACTTGTTTCTCAGTATATGTATCCAGAGGGCTGCAGCGTATTAGTGGTAAGTGTGGCAATACTGCCGTTTTATGAATGCGTGGTGTCTGTTCTTTCAGGCATGTCCGAGAGAACAGACACCATGCTTTCATATATTTTACAAGTGTAGCGGGGAAATGAATACACTTTTCCTCAGTGCGAATGCACAAATACGTCCGATCTTCTGTGGGACCCGCAGAATAGTGAAAAAGAAGGTAATATGGACAGGGACTTCTGATAGGTGGCCCTCAGTGGCAGAGTGGATCGGCCGTGAGGCATGTCGTGGCAGTCTGCGCAGTTTCTAAAACGTTGTGTCCCGGGTCGTGCAGTGGTTAACGCACTTGCCTAGTAAGCAGGAGATTCTGGGTTCGAATCCCAGTCCCGTACCAATTTTCACTCATCGCCACTGATTCCGCATAATTTCCTGCTACAGCTGACAGCAGTAATCCCCTTCAGTTTACATATAATACTGTCATGATCGCCGGCCGCGGTGGCCGAGCTGTTCTAGGCACTTCAGTCCGGAACTGCGCGACTGCTACGGTTGCAGTTTCGAATCGCTGCCTCGGGCATGAATGTGTGTGATGTCCTTAGGGTAGTTAGGTTTAAGTAGTTCTAAGTTCTAGAGGACTGATGACCTCAGATGTTAAGTCCCATAGTGCTGAGTGCCATTTGAACTGTCATTTTCCTGGCGAATTTAGCTCGATACTGAAATCACTGAGGTAACATCGCATATCCTCGCAAGCCCTGAAGTTCCGTTTCCACCGCACCCCCCCCCCCCCCCCCCACCTTCTCCTTCCCTTCCCAACTCAAACCCCCCTCTCCCCCACCTCCATACCCTTTCTGTGTGCTTCGCTTTGTTTGTCAGACAATGAAAATTTATGGCGGTCACTACCAGTCGCTCTGAACTTTGGGTTATTCGTACAAGCACTAGAAGAGGCTGTAAAATACAAGTTATACATCGCTACATCGCCGTCCACTTTGTGATGCCAGTGCTGAACTACCCAGTAAGGAAAACATAGCGTTATCATGGGCAGTGCACAAAATTTCAATGTAATGGACCACTCTCTTCGGAACGTTTCCAAGTATTTTATTTCAAGTCTGTAAAGTGTAATTTCGTGTGTGATTTTGGTGTCGTGCACGGAATCTGCATAAAAATTCCAATGTAATGGAGCACTCTTTTCGGAACGTTTTCAAGTATTTTATTTCAAGACTGTAAAGTGTAATTTCGTGTTTGATTTTGGTGTCGTGCACGTCATCTGGAACACTGTTAAGTGCAACTCACAAGAAGGAACGCGGTACGCGTGCTACGTATTGACAAGGATGCGGCCGACTTGTAATGGAATTAAGAGTTGTGAGGAGCGGAAGTCTCTTCTCTGGCGCTTAATTAAATAGCTGCTGTTTGCTGACGTAATTTGATTGGGGCCATGGTGTGGGGAGAATAGGAGGCGAGCCATCTGACCTGAGTAAGAAACAGCCGCAGGTCAGAAGCAGAGGTAATTGAATTATCACACACGCACACACACACACACACACACACACACACACACACACACACACACACTGCCGAGGTGACAGGGACCCTTCAGGTGCTGCGCGGAGGCACATGCCCAAACAACGTCACCTGGCAGTAAACAATGAACAAAATATTAGATAATTAATCCTATGCATCGCTGAACGCTGTTGATTGCAAATAATACAGCAAAATACCAATCAAATATTCTTATTGTCACTGGAACACTTTATGTCACACTCAACTGCGTTCCCATTTACACCTACAGCATACTGTTAATAAAAACAAATTGAACTCTTCTAATAAATTTGGATACAGAGGGTGACTCCATATCGTTTGTTGTTAGATTGACATACATGCGTACATGAGTGCTCTGTAGCGAAGTGACAAGGTACCAAATACACGTAGTTACATGACTAATACAGTGTAAGACTTACACACTGTCAGAGGTTTATTATTATTATTATTATTATTATTATTATTATATAAACGCCTTTGTCCATGACGTCCACCGAATCTATCTGACCTCTTTCTAGATCAGTTTTGACTTGTGTCATCCAGAGTGTAGTGGTCTTGAGTCACGGGATGGACCCGAGGATTCTGTTGGTGAATCTGGTCTGGGGGAGTCTGCTTATGCGACCATAAAATTTTAGTCGCCTCTTTCTAATGTCCGCTGCGATGTTGGAGAATTTCCGTGTGGTGTCCCTGGAGTGAAGCCTATATCCATCGTCTGTGCGTTTTGGCCCAGTAATTTTCCTAATGATTTTCCTTTCCTGTGTGAGAATGTTCTCAATGTCGGCCTTTTTGTGTAACATCAGTGTCTCACTGGCGTATAGCACCTCAGGATTGATTACAAATGGTTCAAATGGTTCTGAGTACTTTGGGACTTAACATCTGAGGTCATCAGTCCCCTAGAACTTAAAAATACTTAAACCTAACTAACCTGAGGACATCACATACATCCATGCCCGAGGCAGGATTCGAACCTGCGACCGTAGCGGTCACGCGTTTCCAGACTGAAGCGCCTAGAACCGCTCGGCCACTCCGGCCGGCTCTTTGATTACAGTTTATAACTATTATTACTATTATCATTATGAATTTCTATGTCCATCGCATGAAAACCAATATTCTCTTTTTGGGATTTTATGTTTACATGACAAACTGGTCCCTACTGTGTTATTACTGGCAGCCAAATACCGATAGGAACTTCGAGATTAAGAAACGATTTTATTAGCTCCTTTTCGAGTCAGAATTAATTACCATCAGCATTAGTTTTCTGACGTGCGACAGGGAATTGGATGTCTCTGCTTGTTGCGATTCATCACTTACTTCTCCAGGATGTTCCTATTTTCACGTCAGTCAAGTGTATCTTCCAGTATCTGATCCTTTCTTATAACTTTGCCTTCTCTTCTCTCCACATATCCTTCTCAAACTAGTTTCAAATTGCTTTATACTTTCTCAAAACATGTCCAATCCAGTTACAGATACAAGCAGCTGTCAAATGAGAACGAGACCATAGGAAAATATGTAAGGAATCTGTTCATTATTTCAAAATTACTCGCCGTAACTGTTAATACATTTATCCCACTGTGATACAAGACGGACAATTCGTTCATGGAAAAATATTTTCGGTTGAATACAGAACTATGGTTGCAGAGTCTTAGACATAAAAACTGACCGCCGCGCCGGTCGGCAGCAGCAGGGACTAATTCCGAGTCGTTCACTTAAAATGGCCAATAAAACTGGCCGCCCCTGACAACGCTAAGTCCGGCCATCTGCATAATCTGTCAACACTGTAACATGCGGGACCGCTATGGTCACAGGTTCGAATCCAGTCTCGGTCATGGATTTGTGTGATCTCCTTAGGTTAGTTAGGTTTAAGTAGTTCTAAGTTCTAGGGGACTGATGACCTCAGGAGTTAAGTCCCATAGTGCTCAGAGCTATTTGAACCATTTGCAACACGAGGAAGTGTCAGGAGGAGGTGTTATCCACTTCCGAGGTGTGTTGTGTGAGCTTGTGAGCGCTAATCGTCGTGCATTGTAAATTTATAGCCACGTGTTCACGTCCAACCACATCTTCTCTGTATTTCTTTTTTTTTAACACATTTCAGCACTCGTCTAATGTTATGAGTCTGTTTGAACATCAAAGCTAATTCGTTTCATATTCTACACACCAGTAATAACAAGTATTCCAGAAACAATTCCTCAGGACAGCTCGTGGCTGCGTCTCGATCAGAGCAGCTTACACTCGAGCGTTTCCTCGAGCTGCAGCAGCTACCGGCCACCAGCCAGACGCCACCCGTTGCCTGAAATTGGGCGACGCCGAGGTGCAAGCGGCGAGACACTGTCAGTGTCTTTATCAACTGTAAGTTTCGAATTTGAAGTTCTAGTTATAATTTTGCAGTTAAGCATTGGATTTTGCATACTTGAAAATCATGAACCACGATTAAGCGTGGTAAAATCAGGTCGTAAGTCGAAAAATGTGTAACATCCACAACACAATATTTACTTTTGGTATAACAGAGTGGTGAATGCAGAGGAGGCAGCTCGAAAGATCTGAACTGTGTGTGGAGTGCTCGTCCGTATAGTGTTGATGTTTATAGTCCCAACACGATAGGTTTGAGGTCTACCCATACCACGCATGTTGTCCCACAAGACCATTGTAAGGGGTGTGTCACGTGACGTCAGACTGTCTCATCGTTGTCACTAATGGTGGAAAAGGTTCAACACTGATGGGCTGTATGCCGCCTCGTCCGACACGATGGGCAAGGAGTTTGCTTACGTCGTCCGCCCAGTCCAGATGATAAACCATCGGCTGTTGGTCGCTGCTGCAGCACTCGGCACGGACTCTCTCGGCGCTACTGCCTCTTAATCGGCAGCGGCTGTCTGCTTGTAATCCTGCTGATCTGTTGGCTCGGAGGGAATGAAGCCGTCTCCATGGCGATCTGTCGGATGTGATATTACTGCGGCCTCTGTACCGCTAGGACTGTCATCGGATTTTCACACTCTATGTTAGATGTTCGCTGCAAGCATTCATCCGGTGGAGCACGCCGCTGTCTCCTGTGATTCCGCGGGGAATGCTGTCTAAGGACGTGTGTTTCAGTACCCTTATGCGGATGGATCTCTTCAGCTGCTCCGGTATCTGGTAGATAAGCCGCTGTCGGCACAACTCGTGGGTTAAATTATCCTGTCATCCGTACTTTCCTCCAAGGTCGGTCGTTGGTTGTTCTCAGGAGGGGGCGCCATTGTAGTGGGTGGATTCGGTACTGCAGAATCCATAGTGGCCTCCCTATCTGGGACGAGTGTGGTCGGCATCGGAAATGGTGGTCACACGTACAACCCCTGTTCAATTCAGCGGAAGGGTCGTCACCGTAGAAGGAGTCATAGCTTCACCTGTGAGACTTGAGCAATCCCTAGGCGAAGACAATCCGATCTGACGTGTCCTTCTTGGCCACAAACGGAGCAGGTACGTGGCATTCTGTCATACATAATAATCGCCCTAAATCCGCCGATGACAGGATGGTTCGTGTTTTGTCATTTCAATTTTGATCTGTCGTACCCCATGAACACTGGGTACGTTGTAAATGTGGTCCATTTTTCGGCTATGTGGCTGACCACTCTGCTGTAAGGCTGGAAAGCTGCGGTGACTACGTCCGGTCCCGCGCCCGCGTTCTCGGGTTCGATTCCTGGCGGGGTCAGGGATTTTCTCTGCCTCGTGATGACTGGGTGTTGTGTGCTGTCCTTACGTTAGTTAGTTGTAAGTAGTTCTAAGTTCTAGGAGACTGATGACCATAGATGTTAAGTCCCATTTTGAACTACGTCCGGTCGAATTGTACGGAGGCCATGTCCCACATGATCGATCGATAGAGACTGCCCCATTATGGCAATGAGAATATTTGAATTTAAGATCGTTTGCATGTGCGTGCACGATTCTGTTCCACACCCCGTCACTTACTAACTTGACGTAGACTACACTGCTCGTGATGGATACCAATTTTGTCCTGCGGATCTATTTTAGCATTGACACGACGAAAACATTAAGCTCAAAAGCTCGCGGACGTGCATAATCGGGTTTAAAAATGTTCCTTATGGTGATTTGTCTGTATGAATGTGCCGTATTACGTCGGTAGTGATGGACTCTAAACTATCGGCTATGAAGTAGTAAACAACTACAAACACTCGAGACCGCGCGGACGGGACGTAAACAGGACGTCCTCGCCGAAGCGCTGAGGAAAGCAGACTGACCTTGGAGCTAGCGAAGAAGTGCGGCATGTGGGTCTTTATTTATTGGCCCAGTAGCCGCAGTGACAGATAAATCGCAATGTAAGAGACGAGAGTAGTTGTATTTCCCGTGTGGAACGACTTTCGTGGACTCAGAAGCATTGACTGATGTCCTTATATCACATCTGAAGAAAAAATCACTCCATTATTCAACTGAAATGACACGATAATACCAAGTGAATTTAGCAGGATAGTTCTGTGCCATCAAGGAAGTAACTCGTCAGACACAGAGTTGCCAAACATATTCTGCGTTGTTGCCAAGTTTCAGTTATGCTACCGGGAAGGATACCAGCTGACGTGTTCTGTGAGTGACCTCGGGAGTGACTATAGCTTCGTCTCAAAGTTGTGGCTCACAAGGGCTATAACGTCATCATTATATGTCAATGAGCCTTATTCGCATTTCTGTAACTAGGTATAGGGTCTAGCGTGTAATTACTTGTAATACCTGGATGTAGTGAGTGCATACTAAACGTCATAAATCAATAAATGTGACACTTATTTGTGTTTAGTGTCTTAATCGGACTGAAACCTTGAAAGCGTATTCACCAGGCTTGATTCACAATTTTGGAGGCTCTCCAGTGGTTGAGTTGCCAACGTATCTTTGCTATACAAGATTGTTATTGAAATTATTGTCATTGGCACCCCCAGAAGACAGGCATGACGTGGCTTCTTGTTGTTGTCAGCTTTTCTGACTGATATTATGCCGTTGTTGGAAACGTGAAGACTTAAGGTGAATTCGAATATTCCATAGAGCGAAAATCTGATGTTTCTATTCTTCCAGCTCTAACATTGAAAAAAGTGTTGCAATAAGCGACAGAAAAGTGCCTGTGAAACATCAGTTAACAAGAGAGTCAGAACTAGTGGAATGTTAAAAAACTCCATCTGCCATCTGACAACCGTGAAATTTCATCTGCACAGCACCGCAGTATTAACTCAATGGTTTCGTAGGATTCCTATACTTAATTTCGTTGTGATCGTTTTCAATGACAGTAGAGGCGGAGCAAATATGTGTATGTCTGTGGGTGTGCGTGTGTCTGTTCTTTCGGGCATGTCGAAAGAACAACACTACGAATCCAAACAGACAGCTTTGATAATTAATTAAGTATCGAAGGACAGATCTCCAGGCTCTCATAGGGCGTTAAAATACGGCTACAGCTGCTGATGAAAATTTGTGCCTGACTATGTTCCGACCCGGATTCGTGGTGCCTCCCCTTTCGGAGATGTCAGAAAGAACAGACACCACAGATATATACATATACAGAGTGTTTCAGGAGGAATAATAGATATTTCAGCAGGTGATGGTATAGACGAATTTCATAAAAAATTCAACATAAATGAGTCCACCTTTTATGAGTACAGAGATACAGATGTTAGTACGTAATCCTAACAAACTGAAAGCAAAGACAAGTGAGAACGTTTTCAAAAATTCCCTCACCTACTTCAGTACTCTCTTGACTTGCGATAACATCACGTGTAGCCATTCTAACGTCGTCTTTGCGTTTTTTTATGAGGGCTGCACTATTCATAATCAGAACAATGAAATCGGCTCTTGGGTTTATATATTCTTTGTAGACTTCTTCTTTCAACCATACCAGCACGCACAGATCCAAAGGGATGAGGTCCGGGGACTCTCTTGGCCAAGAAAAGTGCCTATATCTATTATCCATCTTCCGGGAAATGTTAGGTTTGCATGATGTGTCACCTGACGAATGGACTTTATAGGAGCCCCCTCATACTCCAGGAACATAGGCATAGGCATAGCGAATATTTAGTCAAGTAACAAATGCTCAATATACAAGTATATACGAACAGGAGAAGCAGAATTGCCGGCAGCTGATCACTTAACCACGTTCAACATAGAGAACCTGTATACTCAGTTATTTCAGTTGCATGGCTGACGGTAATATTTGTCAAGTAGTTCACTACAGAATTAATGTAATACCCGAACGGTGATCTCTTTAGTCACACTGCGTCATTAGCAACTCGTGAATGGAGTGCTATGTTCGTTAAACCAGATTACTCAAGCCATAGGAACCTCTTCCAATAATGCGGGAATCTCATTTTCAAGGAAGTGTAGACAATGGGTTAATGGGCTCCTATAAGGATAAGGACCAAGAACCCACACGAAAATGCACTAAACCCAGCTGTATGCACTCAATAAATATTGGACACTTGTTATATGTCATTTTCCCTGCAATTTTTCTATACTACCACCCCGTATAATGTTTACTATTCCTATTGAAATATCGTGTATAATTAGTGAAGTCTCGATAATAAGAACTCTCGAGGGAATACGGTGTGGCTGAGAGCGAGTGGATGAAATGGGCAGGCGAGGGGAGGGGGAGGGGATACGGCGTATGTGGTAAGCAGCAAAGATTAAGAATATGCTTTTATGTGTCCCGATAGTGCAATGGTCAGCGCGTCTGCCAAGTAAACAGGAGGTCGAATTTCGAACCCCGGTCGGGCACAAATTTTCATGTGCCGTCGTTGCTGTATTTCAGCTCCCCGTGACAGTGTGGACGCCTGTCCTTCGTTATTTAAAGATGCAATTGTTTTTTTGAGGCAATACGGATGATTTGAGAACATTTGTCTTGCCATAAATGTAAAGGGACTTCAATGGCGTCCATTCCTTAGTCATTGCTTTGTGATGGCACTCATTCATGTCATAGACATGCGAATCAGACTGTAGCGAATATTTAGTCAAGTAACAAATGCTCAATATACAAGTATATACGAACAGGAGAAGCAGAATTGCCGGCAGCTGATCACTTAACCACGTTCAACATAGAGAACCTGTATACTCAGTTATTTCAGTTGCATGGCTGACGGTAATATTTGTCAAGTAGTTCACTACAGAATTAATGTAATACCCGAACGGTGATCTCTTTAGTCACACTGCGTCATTAGCAACTCGTGAATGGAGTGCTATGTTCGTTAAACCAGATTACTCAAGCTGATGCCAAATAAAGAGAAGCAACGGTGCCGCCACACTATCTTTACTTAGGTAATCAGCGTTGGGTTATGTGCGCCAACATTAACGTTAGTGTAAGTAGTTTGACAGCATAACACCACCACATTCACTGACGACCTGTACTATTATCTTATCATCACTCAGTTGTTGCTCGCAGTGATTACAAGTAGCTGATGTTTGTCAACAATAGCGGAAAGCGCCTCATGAATGAGAAGTTCCATTTGCATTACGCCTACGACAGAGAGAAACTAAATAACCGTAAGAGGTTACCTAACGAATGGAAGAGCCCACGTATTGTCTCGAGTTTTTGCAACCTGATGTTAATGTGTTTCCCGATGGTTTCACACTAACGGGTTCTTGTGGCTATCGCAGTTCTCATATGGGAATTACCAAAGTGTAATTGTTAGAACACCGGATTTTTGATTAAATATAACTTGGAAGCGATGTCAATTTGACGTTTCCGTCCGCCTCCTGACGAATTACTGAATGAAGTCTGAAGTGCACTCACAGATGTGGTACTCAAAGGTTTGTACCCGCTGTGTTGATCGACGCTTAACACAAGAATCTGAAGGGCAGCAAAGGATCATGTGTGTGTAATAGGTCGCGCGTTACGAGGCTGATCGTGACAATTCTTTGTCGAACAATGTCCAGGCGATAAAACATGTGTTCATCACTTCGAACTGGAAATAAAACAGCAGTCCATGGAGTGGCGCTACATCTCTCCTCCACAGGATAAGTTCAGAGCTTCGTCATCAGCTGGTAAAGTAATGGCGACGGTATTCTGGGACCCTGAAGGGCTTATTCTGTCTGACGTCCTCTCTCATGGTGCAATGATCAAGTCTGAAGTGATATCCTCAAGAAACTGAAGAATCGCCTTCAATGCATCGGCTTCAGTGCGTCTATTTCTGTGCATCAACTTCAGTGCGGTGACTTCAGTGCGGTGACTTCAGTGCGGTGACGTCAGTGCATCGACTTCAGTGCATCGAATTCAGTGCATCGAATTCAGTGGATCGACCTCATTGTGTCGATATCAGTGAGTCGACTTCAGCGCTTCGACTTCATTGCTTCGACTTCAGTGTGTTCACTTCATTTTATCGATTTCAGTGTGTCGACTTCATTGCATCAAATTCAGTGCATCGACTTCAGTGCATCGACTCCAGTGTGTCGACTTCAGTGTGTCTACTTCAGTGCGTCGACTTCAGTGCGTCGACTTCAGTGCGTCGACTCCAGTGCGTCGACTCCAGTGTGTCGACTTCAGTGTGTCAAGATCAGAGAGTCAACTTCAGTATGTCGACTTCAGAGTATCGATTTCATTGTATTGACTTCTGTGTATCGACTTCAGTGTCGGCAAAAAAGTTCAAATGAACTTCTCCTTCTCCATGACAACGCAAGGCCTCACTCAAGTCTGCATTCCCGAGAGAAAGTCACCAAAATTCGTTGGTCTGTTCTTCCTCATCAGTTCTACAGTTCAGATCTCGCACCTTCCAACTTTCATCTCTTTGGCCCAATGAAGAATGCACTGCTTAGAAACAGTACGTGGATGATAGATTATTGATGCAGCAAGGAGTCAGACAGTAGAGGCATGTACCCCTCACATGGAGTTGGCATAAGGCCATCGCATTGGACAGATATTTTGTTGAGAAACGTTGTAGCCATAAGAGCGGGGAATAATATGGTGTATTTGAACTCTCTATAAAACGAACCTGCTTTTAGAAAAAAAGGCTCCTCTTTTACTTTTTGCACGCCTCTCGTATTATCAATAGAAATTCATACGAACTAGTAACTTTTTAAAATATACATGCCGTTCAAAAGGAATCGCATATCCCTAACGGAAGTAGTGCTGACCACAATGGAGAGAAAAGTTTCTTTAATGATAAGTCCCTACCTAACCAATACTTGCTGAGTTATGGGCCAATCTGTTCTCTCCTTCTCATCTGTGTCTTACGTAGAAGCAGTCGCTATAGGCAGTGCTGTATGTGGTTGCCACACGTACCGACTGCATCCTTCAGTCCTTCTCCGCAGCGGCTCAAGCATAATTTTAAATACACTTGGCTCCATTCGGAGTGGGTCACGTAACACTGGTCACATGCATACACCATTGCCTTTAAACATCCAGTGGTCCAATGAGCTGGCAGGCCGTGCTACCGAACCTCCTCGACCAGTCCATCCCCGATGAAACATTGTCATAAGATACTGTCTCACGATAGTTATAAAATATGGTGGTACCCCGACTTGCATAAAGCACATGTCTGCAAGGGCAAAGTTTTCCAATAGAACTGCAAAGTCACTGCACAAAAGTAAAGTATAAAATGTTGGATAAATTGTGGTCCTATGAGTCGGTCACCGACCATTCCTTCCCTCCTTGTGCGTCACCTAGCCAGCATTTCTATACCCGTCGGAAGAACGGGAGTACTGTAGCTACCCAACAGTACAAAGTCAAAATTTCAACATTACATTACTTCTTTCAGACCATAGAAATTAAGCACAGCGGTTGATTTGCTTTGCATTTGGTGTTACCTAGAGTGGACCTTAGGCTGCTTCCAAAAGCACCATTTGTTCATGGGGGACTCCTGAGGAACCAATAAAAATCCATTATTTTTGGTACGAATAGAAACAACTGTGTCGGTGACTACTACTATAAATTTTGTTCGTGGCAGATCTTTGAAATTTTTACCATACGTTCGTATGACGATATTCTCGGGAAAATTCGAAACGTTTCTCCATATCGTTAGCCTTGCCGATGTACAGAGGTTCAAAGTTGCTGGACGTGTGCAGAAAAGTGAAAAAACCAGTTTTTAGTCTTTTTGAACCGTGGACCGCAATCAATTATGCAACTAACCATAGAAAATGGCTCAAATTTTAACTGTATGTTCCTTAGACATTTATCTACAAACACTATTATTCCAGTTTTCAGAAATCTGTATTCGTCATCAAAATACACCAGAAAAATCACGATTTTTGGATAAGGAAAGTATCAGTTGCGAGGATGTCCAGTTCTATCATTTATATTCATGGCAGAGAGTCGTAATTTTTACCATATAGTCATAAGATGACGCTCTCGTGGGAACCTGACACTTGTTTTGGTATAATTAACCGTTATCCAGTTCCAGAAGTTCAAATTTAGCGTTCGAAAGCAAGGAAATTTGCATGCAATATCCGGTGTACCGAACTGTAGGCATAGGAAGGGTTCAAAAGTCATCGTACGGGTTCTGAAGTCAACAACCTATGCTCTCAGCCAGCGTCTTTTCACCAGTAAAACCTTATAAAGTACTCTCTGTATAATGGGCAACTCACGCCTATTCGATTGTGTCACCTGGAGATTTAAACATGGTACAAAAAATGATTTTCTCATACGAAATTCTTAGTACTTGTAAATCAAGCACTGCCTATGTACTAGTGTCACCTAAAGCTCTTGTGCATTTTGAGGTAACCTTACGTTATGTGTACTTATCAGCTGCTATATTTATGTCAACAGCATATAAATGTGTTGAAATACGTAAATAAACTGTCAAAATTTTACGAACGTACAGATTTCGATTCATATAAGCAGCTCACTCTTCTTTAGGAGGGAAAAGAGGGGAACGGCCAAAAAAATGGTCCAGTAGAAGCATAAAACGGTGAATATGGTTTCCTTAAAAAGACTGTGGCAGAAATGTGAAAAACCAGTGCCTAGCAACCTCATCCTGCCTGCCTCGCCAATAATTTTGGCATGCTGACATAGCGCCTATTCGTGCTACCGGGCCAGATGGCGCAATGGTTAGCACACTGGAGTCGCATTAGATTTTCACTTATTTATTTCCCTAAGTCGCTTCAGGCAAATGCCAGGATGGTTCCCCTGAAAGGTCACAGCCGATTTCCTTCCCAATACTTTCCAAACCCGAGTTTGTGTTCCGTCTCTAACGATCTCGTTGTTGACGGGACGCTAAACGCTGGCCTCCCCCTGTTCCCCCTCCACATTCTTGCTTGTTTGGCATGAAAGAGTGTAACAGAAAGACAGTGGCTGTGGACGAGAAAGGAGACAGTGCCACTGGGAGAAGAAGAGAGGAGATAGCGATGGAGAGATAGTGGTTCTAAAATATACATAGAAATAATGAAGACAGGAGCGAAAGAGAGAGGAGATATTGAGCGTGAATGAGAAACAGTGGCAGTAAAAGAAAAAGGTAGACGGATGGAGAAAGTGGGGGGCGGGGGTTCTTGACCCTCCTAGAACGACTATCTGTAACGCATAGATGTAAGGGAGAGCGCAGTTTCGCCCAAAAGTTTAAACACGTGGGTATAGTGGAAAAGTAAAAAAGAAAATGGTTCAAATGAGTCTGAGCACTATGGGACTCAACTGCTGTGGTCATCAGTCCCCTAGAACTTACAACTACTTAAACCTAACTAACCTAAGGACATCACACATATCCATGCTCCAGGCAGGATTCGAACCTGCGACCGTATCAGTCGCACGGTTCCGCACTGCGCGCCTAGAACCGCGAGACCACCGCGGCCGGCGTGGAAAAGTAAGTTGAACTCCCTAAAATTGTTGAGCTACGGAGATATGGCCCATACAGCGGGAATGGGCAAAAAAGTTGAAAGAAGATAGTGTAAGTTACAGAGGAGATGCAGTGGGATTTACTCTTAATTAGTGCGAGAAGCGACATGTATAAGCAGTGGCAGTGAGAAGCAGACGCTGAAGACGTAGTCTTAACTACGAAGTGTGACTGAGTAAAGGACTTAGAACTTTGTTTGTTAGAAGAGTTCGAATATGTTCACAGACCAAAGTTTTCTTGTGTGGAAGTCTGAATGAGGAGTGAGGCAGCTAGTTCCCCAATTTCCTGCCACAGTCTATTAAGAGGGACTTATTCACTCTTTTGTGCTCTGACAGAAGCGTTTTACATATGTAAAATGAACTGAACAGTAAGGCAGCCCTCACCTTCGAACACTACACTTTACACATTGCAAGTAAAACGGTAGGTATTGTAAGAGGTTCTCGGTTTCGTCATGTACACTTCCATTCAGCAAAGCAGAACACTTTGAACGATAGAGATAGGACGTCTGTATTCGCACAACATGTATATCAGCATGTTCTGCAGAAATGATTACCATTTGTACCATGTCGGCCTGCAGGCTCAAGAGCAATTTCGATATCACGGCGCAACTCTACCTACGGTAAAACGTGCCAGCGGCTCTCGTTATTGCTGTACACCGACGTAGACGTATACTTGAACCGTACCATCAAACAGTCAGTCAGAAGGAGGGCGTATTATCGGCTTGAGAGTATATGACGCACCAGTCCGGGAAATAGCTGCTCGTGTGGGACGAAGTGTTTGGGCCGTGCAAGAGGTGTGTGCCGAATGGTTCATGGAAGGGCGTAGAATACAATGAGATGGCTCCGGTCTCACCACCCAGCCTCCCCCCCCCCCTCCCCGCCCCTCTCCCCCTCCCGAGAAGATCGACACTTCATCCGAACGACATTGGAGGACAATCTGCGCCTTCTTCGGCTATGGCGCAACAGTGGCACACGTAGTACTGATATCCCTTGCTACAGCCGCAGGACAGGACGGGTAGTTTAATTTGTGGAAAAGGGCCAAAATGAGTGGCTGTCAGTTGCGCTCGAACATACTACTTTATTCATTTGACAAACATTACAACAGTAAAGAGAACATTCAAAACAGAGTAAGCTGAACATTAATTTGGAACTTAATTCTAAGCTAAATGCGCCATTCAGTCTGACGCCTCAAGGGAAAAACAATTTATTTTAAAACCAGCTCAGCCGGCAGCCGTGGCCGAGCGGTTGTAGGTGCTTCAGCCTGGAACCGCGCTACGGCTATTGTCGAAGGTTCGAATCCTGCCTCGGGCATGGATGTGTCTGATGCCCTTTGGTTGGTTCGGTGTAAGTAGTTCTAAGCTCTAGGGGACTGATGAGCTGAGTAGTTGAGTCCCATAGTGCTCAGAGCCATATGAGCCAAAACCGGCTGAAGGCCAATCACTTAAAACTCAAAAACAAGAACTTGAATTTTAAAAGGCAAAAGGCCTCATGTTAAAACAATTCTCTAAATTGGGCTGAAGTCCCCAATAACCCCATGCCTAAAGGGCAAAACAACTTGAATTTAAAATCGGCTGAAGCCCAATAACTTAAGATCCAAAACAGGAATTTGAATTTAAAAGGCAAAAGTCCTTACCTTAAAACATCTCACTAAATTAGGGTGATGGCCCAAACAATCTCACTCCCTAAGGCAGGCTCATGAACCTTGCCGTTGGTGGGGAGGCTTGCGTGCCTCAGCGATACAGATGGCCGTACCTTAGGTGCAACCACAACGGAAGGGTATCTGTTGAGAGGCCAGGCAAACATGTGGTTCCTGAAGAGGGGCAGCAGCCTTTTCAGTATTTGCAGGGGCAAACATTAAGCAAAACGGCCTTGCTGTGCTGGTACTGCGAACGGCTGAAAGCAAGGGGAAAATACAGATGTAATTTTTCCCGAGGACATGCAGCTTTACTGTATAATTAAGTGATGATGTGTCCTCTTGGGTAAAATATTCAGGAGGTAAAATAGTCCCCCATCCGGATCTCTGGGCAGGGACTACTCAGGAGGACGTCGTTATCAGGAAAAAGAGAACTGGCGTGGAATGTCAGATCTCTTAATGGGGCAGGTAGGTTAGAAAATTTAAAAAGGGAAATGGATAGGTTAAATTTATATATAGTGGGTCATTAGTGAAGTTCGGTGGCAGGAGGAACAAGACTTTTGGTCAGGTGAATGCAGGGTTGATGATGATGATGATGATGAGTCCCATACTCCGTTTACCGAGCGTAGGGGAGCGACGCGGGAGACCCGCGCCGCCATACTAGGCAAGGTCCTAGTGGAGGTGGTTTGCCATTGCCTTCCTCCGACCGTAATGGGGATGATTGATGATGATGATGAAGACGACACAAACACCCAGTCATCACGAGGCAGGTGAAAAATCCCTGACCCCGCCGGGAATCGAACCCGGGACCCCGTGCTCGGGAAGCGAGAACGCTACCGCGAGACCACGAGCTGCAGGGTTATAAATACAAAATCGAAGAGGGGTAATGCAGGAGTAGGTTTAATAATGAATAAAAAAAATAGGAGTGCGGGTAAGCTACTACAAGCAGCATAGTGAACACATTATTGTGGCCAAGATAGAGACAAAGCCCATGCCTACTACAGTAGTACAAGTTTATATGCCAAGTAGCTCTGCAGATGATGAAGAAATTGATGAAATGTATGATGAGATAACAGAAATTATTCAGGTAGTGAAGGGAGACGAAAATTTAATAGTCATGGGTGACTGGAATTCGTCAGTAGGAAAAGCGAGAGAAGGAAACATAGTAGGTGATTATGGATTGGGGCTAAGAAATGAAAGAGGAAGCCATCTGGTAGAATTTTGCACAGAGCATAACTTAATCATACCTTACACTTGGTTCAAGAATCATAAAAGAAGGTTGTATACATGGAAGAATCCTGGAGATACTAAAAGGTATCAGATAGATTATATAATGGTAAGACAGAGATTTAGGAATCAGGTTTTAAATTGTACGACATTTCCAGGGGCAGATGTGGACTCTGACCACAATCTATTGGTTATGACCTGCAGGTTAAAACTCAAGAAACAGCAAAAATGTGGGAATTTAACGACATGGGATCTGGATAAGCTGAAAGAACCAGAGGATGTAAAGAGTTTCAAGGAGAGAATAAGGGAACAATTGACAGGAATGGGGGAAAGAAACACAGTAGAAGAAGAATGGGTAGCTCTGAGGGATGAAGTAGTGGAGGCAGCAGAGGAAGAAGTAGGTAAAAAGACGAGGGCTGCTAGAAATCCTTGGGTAACAGAAGAAATAGTGAATTTAATTGATGAAAGGAGAAAATATAAAAATGCAGTAAATGAAGCAGGCAAAAAGGAATACAAACGTCTCAAAAATGAGATCGACAGAAAGTGCAAAATGGCTAAACAGGGATGGCTAGAGGACAAATGTAAGGATGTAGAAGCTTATCTCACTAGGGGTAAGATAGATACTGCCTACAGGAAAATAAAAGTGACCTTTGGAGAGAAGAGAACCACGTGTATGAATATCAAGAGCTCAGATGGCAACCCAGTTCTAAGCAAAGAAGGGAAGGAACAAGACTTTTGGTCAGGTGAATACAGGGTTATAAATACAAAATCAAATAGGGGTAATGGAGGAGTAGGTTTAATAATGAATAAAAAAGTAGGAGTGCGGGTAAGCTACTACAAGCAGCATAGTGAACGCATTATCGTGACCAAGATAGAGACAAAGCCCATGCCTACTACAGTAGTACAAGTTTATATGCCAACTAGCTCTTCAGATGATGAAGAAATTGATGAAATGTATGATGAGATAACAGAAATTATTCAGGTAGTCAAAGGAGACGAAAATTTTATAGTCATGGGTGACTGGAATTCGAGAGTAGGAGCAGGGAGAGAAGGAAACATAGTGGGTGAATATGGATTGGGGGAGAGAAATGAAATAGGAAGCCGCCAGGTATAATTTTACACAGAGCATAACTTAATCATAGCTTACACTTGGTTTATAAATCATGAAAGAAGGTTGTATACATGGAAGAACCCTGGAGATACTAAAAGGTATCAGATAGATTATATAATGGTAAGGCAGAGATTTGGGAACTAGGTTTTAAATTGTAAGACATTTCATGGGGCAGATGTGGACTCCGACCACAATCAATTGGTTATGAACTGTAGATTAAAACTGAAGAAACTGCAAGAAGGTGGGAATTTAATGAGATGGGACATAGATAAACTAAAAGAACCAGAGGTCGTACAGAGTTTCAGGGAGAGCGTAAGTGAGCAATTGACAGGAATGGGGGAAAGAAATACAGTAGAAGAAGAATGGGTAGCTTTGAGGGATGAATTAGTGAAGGCAGCAGAGGAAGAAGTAGGTAAAAAGACGAGGGCTGCTAGAAATCCTTGGGTAACAGAAGAAATAGTGAATTTAATTGATGAAAGGAGAAAATATAAAAATGCAGTAAATGAAGCAGGCAAAAAGAAATACAAACGTCTCAAAAATGAGATCGACAGAAAGTGCAAAATGGCTAAACAGGGATGGCTAGAGGACAAATGTAAGGATGTAGAAGCTTATCTCACTAGGGGTAAGATAGATACTGCCTACAGGAAAATTAAAGTGACCTTTGGAGAGAAGAGAACCACGTGTGTGAATATCAAGAGCTCAGATGGCAACCCAGTTCTAAGCAAAGAAGGGAAGGAACAAGACTTTTGGTCAGGTGAATACAGGGTTATAAATACAAAATCAAATAGGGGTAATGCAGGAGTAGGTTTAATAATGAATAAAAAATAGGAGTGCGGGTAAGCTACTACAAGCAGCATAGTGAACGCATTATTGTGGCCAAGATAGAGACAAAGCCCATGCCTACTACAGTAGTACAAGTTTATATGCCAACTAGCTTTGCAGATGATGAAGAAATTTATGAAATGTATGATGAGATAAAAGAAATTATTCAGGTAGTCAAGGGAGACGAAAATTTTATAGTCATGGGTGACTGGAATTCGAGAGTAGGAGCAGGGAGAGAAGGAAACATAGTGGGTGAATATGGATTGGGGGAGAGAAACGAAATAGGAAGCCGCCAGGTATAATTTTGCACAGAGCATAACTTAATCATAGCTTACACTTGGTTTATGAATCGTGAAAGAAGGTTGTATACATGGAAGAACCCTGGAGATACTAAAAGGTATCAGATAGATTATATAATTGTGAGGCAGAGATTTAGGAACCAGGTTTTAAATTGTAAGACATTTCCAGGGGCAGATGTGGACTCTGACCACAATCAATTGGTTATGAACTGTAGATTAAAACTGAAGAAACTGCAAGAAGGTGGGAATTTAAGGAGATGGAACATGGATAAACTAAAAGAACCAGAGGTTGTAAAGAGTTTCAGAGAGAGCATAAGGGAGCAATTGACAGGAATGGGGGAAAGAAATACAGTAGAAGAAGAATGGGTAGCTTTGAGGGATGAAGTAGTGTAGGCAGCAGAGGATGAAGTAGGTAAAAAGACGAGGGCTAGTAGAAATCCTTGGGTAACAGAAGAAATATTGAATTTAATTGCTGAAAGGAGAAAATATGAAAACACAGTAAATGAAGCAGACAAAAGGGAATACAAACGTCTGAAAAATGAGATTGACAGGAAGTGCAAAATGGCTGAGCAGGGATGACTAGAGGACAAATGTACGGATGTAGAGGCTTATCTCACTAGGGGTAAGACAGAGACTACCTACAGGAAAATTAAAGAGACATTTGCAGAAAAGAGAGCCAGTTGCATGAATATCAAGAGCTCAGATGTAAACCCAGTTCTAAACAAAGAAGGGAAAGCAGAAAGGTGGAAGGAGTATATAGAGGGTCTATACAACGGCGGTCTACTTGAGGACAATATTGTGGAAAAGGAAGAGGATGTAGATGAAGACGAAATGGGAGATACGATACTGCGTGAAGAATTTGACAGAGCACTGAAAGACCTGAGTCGAAACAAGACCCCCGGAGTAGACAACATTCCATTAGAACTACTGACAGCCTTGGGAGAGCCAGTCATGACAAAACTTTACCAGCTGGTGAGCAAGATGTATGAGACAGGCGAAATACCCTCAGACTTCAAGAAGAATATTATAATTCCAATCCTAAAGAAAGCAGGTGCTGACAGATGTGAAAATTACCAAACTATCAGATTAATAAGTCACAGCTGCAAAATACTAACGCGAATTCTTTATAGACGAATGGAAAAACTGGTAGATGCGGACCTCGGGGAGGATCAGTTTGGATTCCGTAGAAATGCTGGAACAAGTGAGGCAATACTGACCTTACGACTTATCTTAGAAGAAAGATTAAGAATAGGCAAACCTACGTTTCTAGCATTTGTAGACTTACAGAAAGCTTTTGACAATGTTGACTGGAATACTCTCTTTCAAATTCTGAAAGTGGCAGGGGTAAAATACAGGGAGCGAAAGGCTATTTTCAATTTTGTACAGAAACCAGATGGCAGTTACTAGAGTCGAGGGGCATGAAAGGGAAGCAGTGGTTGGGAAAGGAGTGAGACAGGGTTGTAGCCTCTCCCCAATGTTATTCAATCTGTATATTGAGCAAGCAGTAAAGGAAACAAAAGAAAAATTTGGAGTAGGTATTAAAATTCATGGAGAAGAAGCAAAAACTTTGAGGTTCGCCGATGACATTGTAATTCTGTCAGAGACGGCAAAGGACTTGGAAGAGCAGTTGAACGGAATGGACAGTGTCTTGAAAGGAGGATATAAGATGAACATCAACAAAAGCAAAACGAGGATAATGGAATGCAGTCAAATTAAATCGGGTAATGCTGAGGGAATTAGATTAGGAAATGAGACACTTAAAGTAGTAAAGGAGTTTTGCTATTTAGGAAGTAAAATAACTGATGATGGTCGAAATAGAGAGGATATAAAATGTAGACTGGCAATGGCCAGGAAAGCGTTTCTGAAGAAGAGAAATTTGTTAACATCGAATATAGATTTATGTAACAGGAAGTTGTTTCTGAAAGTATTTGTTTGGAGTGTAGCCATGTATGGAAGTGAAACATGGACGATAACTAGTTTGGGCAAGAAGAGAATAGAAGCTTTGGAAATGTGGTGCTACAGAAGAATGATGAAGATAACGTGGATAGATCACGTAACTAATGAGGAGGTATTGAATAGGATTGGGGAGAAGAGAAGTTTGTGGCACAACTTGACTAGAAGAAGGGATCGGCTAGTAGGAAATGTTCTGAGGCTTCAAGGGTTCACAAATTTAGCATTGGAGGGTAGTGTGGAGGGTAAAAATCGTAGAGGGAGACCAAGAGATGAATACACTAAGCAGATTCAGAATTATGTAGGTTGCAGTAAGTACTGGGAGATGAAGAAGCTTGCACAGGATAGAGTAACATGGAGAGCTGCATCAAACCAGTCTCAGGACTGAAGACAACAACAACAAGGCAGGCTGTTCCAGCTCGTCGGCTCCGTTGTGAGCCGCGGAGCGCTCCCTGCTCCAGGGAACCGTGTCGTTCGCTGTGACCATTCAAGTGGCCCGGCACGCCAGCACGTGGCACGGCTGGCTGAGGCAGGCGCCAAGGCAAGGGTTCTGATATGCCGGCTGCGTCTTACAAGATGGACAACCTCGTACTCTTAGCTGCTAAGACATGGTGACATGCTACACCAGGAAATACGATGTTCAGGGAATAAATAAGAAACAACTGTTTCACAAGAAACTGCACACTAAATTTAGTGATCGGAAACATCAGGCGTCAAAGTGTTCGCAGCGTTAATACGGAGGATGGTATTCATTGTTAAATCCTGAAGAAGCGATCGTTCCTTACTTTTTACTCTTTTCATTGCTGAGAAAAGCTGCTCACAACAATACGTAGATCCAAATAGGCACATGATCCGAGCGGCAACAACAATTGTGAAGCCTGGGAAATGTTTTTTGCTGTAATGCTGTAATGCTGTAATTACAAATCCAACGTGTTGTAGTACTTCTCTTTCAACAAAGTTGAATTATGCAAATCGAAGTTCCATTTCCAAACTAGTGAGGTCTCGGATTCGTGTTTCAAACGACGTGATGTGCTGCTTTAAATTTCCTTGGTAATCGCCGAAAGTAGTACTCTCAGGTAGTTTTATAGAAGCAAGACGATTGAAGAACGTTAAATGTCCATTACTCATCTGCCTCTCAAATAAACGTAACTTTTCCATGAACGCTTTGATCTGGTCGTGCATGTCAACGATGAGCTGCCCTTTGCCCCGCAAGGACAGATTTAAATTATTCAGATGCATAGTTATGTCAGCTCGGAACGCCAGGTCTGATATCCATTTTATATCTTTCAGACAACGCATTTCTTCCCCTTTCGTTTCGAGAAAAAAGGCTAATTTCCTCACGAATGGCAAAGAAAATATCAAGAACTTTTCCCCAACTCAGCCAACGAAGTGTACTATGGTAAGGTATATCCCCATACTCCGCTTCCATATCTTTCAGGAATCCTTTGAGTTGGCGATGATCTATACCGTGACGCCGCACAAAATGCACACACTTCACAATATCTTTCATTATGCCACGTAGCTCTACTGTTTTAGCACACAGTGCCTCTTGGTGAATAAAACAATGAAGAGTCAAAATGTCTTTCCCGAATTTGTCCCTGAGTTTATTTTTCAAACGAGAAGCAAAACCCTGGTGACGTCCGATCATTTGTGGTTCACCGTCTGTCGCTACAGAATGGAGCTTATCCCACTGCAAATTCATATTGTCCACTGATTCACAAACAGCTTCAAAAATGTCACGCCCTTTTGTGGTGTAATCGAGTAGTACCACATCCAAGAGTTCTCCAGTTACTTGCAGCTCCATTTCGACACCACGCACAAAGACTGCAAGCTGAGCACAGTCCGATATGTCGGTGCTTCCGTCAAGCGCTCACCAAAATGCAACAAAGCTCTCCGCCTTTTTCATGAGCTGTGTGTCTAAATCCGCTGCCATGTCCAGGATTCGACGAGACATTTGTTTGCTTCGACAGGCAAACTCCTTCAATTGCCTGCACCTCCCTTGGAAACAAACATTCTGCTACTGCTCCCATGCACGATTTTACGAGTGGTCCCACCCAAAACGGCTTACCACCCATAGCAATGACGTGAGCGACCCTGTAGCTTGCTCGAATTGCAGATTGAGTAGTGTTTTCTCCGCTCTCATTCATCTGAAAATTATAAAAGCATTACAGAACACGATCTATGTTGCATGTTTCGATACCCTACGTATTACGAAAGCGTTTTTAAACTTACGTCTCCTGGTATGTGCTTCTTAAACCTGGCTACCAGTTCTCTGCGTGCAACGCCTTCTACCTGATCGTAGTGCGCTGCGTGAAGACGTGTATATTTACCTCTTCGCAGAATTAAATACTTTATGACATACAAGACACTGCGGACGACCATTCCTCTCAATGAATAGAAAGGTATGCTCCAATAGAGGTACAGGGCTCCCGCGGCTAGTCATAGCTGTCATTGAACACGGATTATTGCGTCAGTTGCGGCTGCATGCGGCCAGGGGGCAGAGAATATGCTTTCCCCCTTCACGCGGTCTTCGAGCTGCCGCAATGAGCGCTCCGGCTCCCTGGAGTTCACTTGGAAGGGCCTGCCCTAAGGACAAAACAACTTTCACTTAAAATCGGACGAAGGCCAATAACTTGAGACTCAAAACAGGAATTTGAATTTTAAAAGGCACAAGGCCTTATCCTAAAATTTCTTTAAATCAGGCTGAAGGCTCAAACAATCTCATGCCTTAAGGGCAAAACGACTTTAATTTAAAATCGGCTAGAAGCCATACATAAACAAACAACTAGGACAAATAAGGAAAGGCAGCACATCAAACGGCGCTCAAAAGTTTCCAAGAGTCGGCCAGGAATTCAAACACTAACGCTCGATTAGGGGAACAGGCAGTCGGCCCAACAATTCTCAATCTGACGGCAACCCAACTGACAAACTTTCAACGGACTCAGCGACAGGATAACTTCATCTCCACCCGATCAGCACACAACAGCGGTGCAGGCCAGATACGCGCCACGTAGACTTCCTCGCTGCTCCACGCCAAACGACCACTGCCCTGGCCCGGACATGGTGAAATTACCAAATATACGTAGGCCGATGAGACAACCAACCTAGGGACCAACCAACGGTCGTCCCGCACCAATCTCCCTCCTTCGGACAGATCATGTGTGTCGCCAGCGGTCTGCGAGCACTGGCTGTGGGCGCCTCGCCGGCGCTCCGTCCCCCGACTTCACTACTGCTGTGTCCCGACTGCACTGCTCGTCCGTCCCGAACTCACTGCCAGACACACGACGACCCGGAAATACTATCGGTCGTTCCAGATATGGTACGACAGTGCACTTATCGATACGCGCTGCTTCTGCCGCTCACGGGCAAGTAAGGCAGGAGGTTAGTGACGCCAGTAAATGCAATAAGAAAACGAGGCGGCAGTACCTTAATAGACGCTGACAAACAATAAATGGGATAAACGCCAGCCGTGCACGTCTCACGTACACTATCATGGGTAACACTATCTCCATTTATTACGGCATGTGTTCGACGTTTGACGAACGTACAGTCATCAATGACGTATGGAAAGACGTCACTACGGACACAAATAGTATCAGATAGTGTTTGCTTGCGAAACCAGGTTCTGTTTGTTTGGAAACGATGGCCACATTTTGGTTCACCGAAGACAGAGGAACCGGCATCACAGTGACTGCATTCGCGCAAGAAATACAACGCCAACTCAAGGCTTTGTGGTGTAGGGTGCTATTGGCTACAAACAGAAGTCACAGTTGGTGCGTGTCGAGGGCACTGTGACCAGTGCGATCTACGTTAATGACGTGCTATTACCCGAAGCAATACCCTTTCTGCACAACATCCGTGACTCCATTTTTCAGCAAGACAATGCAAGACCACATGTTGCTCCACGAAGTCGTACCTTCTTGGTGTCACACGATGCCAGCCTTTTGCCCTGACCCGCCAGCTCACCAGACTTATCATCAGTCGACTATGTTTGGTTGTAAGTAGGCTGTTTAGGTTTTTTTTATTGGTAACGCCTCGTAGCGCTCTGTATTAAAATCACTGGCTGTGCTGTGTGCAGTCAGTGGCTGGTTGGCATTGTTGTAATACTCGCCATTGTAGTGTTGGGCAGATGGCTGTTAACAGCGCGTAGCGTTGTGCAGTTGGAGGTGAGCCGCCAGCAGTGGTGGGTGTGGGGAGAGAAATGGCGGAGTTTCGAAATTTATAAGACTGGATGTCATGAACTGCTATATACATTATTACGTTTGAACACTATTGAGGTAAATACATTGTTTGTTCTCTATCAAATCTTTCATTTGCTAACCATGCCTATCAGCAGTTAGTGCCTTCAGTAGTTTGAATCTTTTAATTAGCTGGCAGTACTGGCGCTCGCTGTATAGCAGTAGCTTGAGTGACGAAGATTTTTGTGAGGTAAGTGATTTGTGAAAGGTATAGGTTAATGTTAGTCAGGGCCATTTTTTTGTAGGGATTATTGAAAGTCAGATTGCGCTGCGCTAAAAATATTGTGTGTCAGTTTAAGCACAGTCCTGTATAATTTTTCTAAGGGGACGTTTCATGGTATATGGTGAACCGACAGATGCAAGCACTGTCACCCCACGCCAACCACGAGAGATGAACTTTGGAAACAGATGAATACCGGATGGATGGCTATACCACAGCACGCCATTCGCGTCTTATGCGCGTCGATGTCATGACGCATGCAGCAAGTCATCAGGGTCCATGGTGGACCCTGTATCTACTTAGGCAACAGGACACATGTGAACCGAGGTGACTGAGATAATCATCATTCCTGCGGGACATATTAATGTACATGTCCTGTGAATATGAACGTCTTAGCTCTAGCCGCTCAAGGTGTTCTGCTTTTTCTGAAGATGAGTGTAATTACCGAAATGGGCTTGTAATTTCCCCCAACAGAACCTCCCTTAGGAATATTTGATACTTTATTACATAGCTCGTGCATAATCATATTTCGGAAATTTTAGGAAATTTTCACATAGTACGATCTTCAGTTTGTGAACTGACGAGCCACTCTGCTGTAGAAGTGGACTGCCGAATTGGCAGTTTCGCAGCGGGGCTCGGTGTTCTCAAAACCACAATACAAAGGCTCTTACACGTGCAACGTGCTATGGAAACCCAGGCAGCACAGGTAAAATCTAATGAAGAAGTCGAACTACAACAGCTTCTTAAAGCTAAGATTCAGGGTGTTGCACAATATCTGGACGAGCGACCCACTCACCATCTTCTTCAGATGCTGCGAACTGTGCAGTTGTGTGTACTCTCTGCCTCGATTCCAACTGAGCTCGCAGAACATGAAAACGATGACTGTGCTACCGTGAAATACATCAGAGAATGAACAGCTCGGTTGAGAACACGGAAGCACAGCAATAAGCGAGAACGCCGATAAAAACTAAGAGATTGTAACAGAGTTTCAATGGATGTCGACCTGAGAAGCCGAAGACTGGATGAAATACGAAGTTATAATGTACACTGACAAATTCGTATATACCACCGGGGACGATCAAAACCAAATAATTCCATATTCTTCTTCATTTCTCTGTCACACGATTTGGAAACGTGCAACGCTTGACGGTGAAATAAACAAAAACAGACGGTTTTTTTATCTATCGTATGAGCACGAGGCATCGAGGCATCATGCGTGTCAACAGCGAACAACCCGCCCCTCCCCTCTCCCATCCATCCCTGACACTGACATCTGCCAATCACAAAGTTATTTTATACCCGCTATAGTCCCACTCATATTGCAGCCACGATATTGGAAAGCTTTCCTCACGGTGTCTGGTCGCGGAACGCGCTGTCAGAATGTGTTGTGTTTTGTCGCTCAGTTGTGGATTTCCAGAGCAGCCTTCAGTCGAATAATTTGCAGGGCTGTCACAGTAGTCTTTCTACCCAAATTTTATATGTGAAATAGTCAGTACCACGTAACGCTTCGTCGACCGTTTTGTACATGTAATTAGTGTTTACTTCGCAACTTTGCTCAGTTTGGAAACACAGAATTTACCGCTCGAAGTTAAAGCTTTAGAACGTTACAATATTAGAACACTAAACTCGGAAGGCTGAATTTTATAGAAGGGATCAACTTCTGTGTCTCATTCGGTCACGTTACGTCTTTATGTGGATTCATAGAAAGAGTACTTTGATTTTCCGCATTTATTAGCATTCCTTACTTTGTCATATATGGAGGGACAGTTTGAGCTAATTCAAATACTTGTACACTGAAGACCCAAAGAAACTGGTATACCTCCCCAATATCGTGTAGAGCCACCGCGAGCAAGTAGAAGTACCGCAACACGACGTGGCATGGACTCGATTAGTGTTTGGTATATGCTGAGAGGAACTGACACCTTTAATCCTGCAAGGCTGTCCATAAATTTGTAGGATTACGAGGGAACCTCTTTTGAACAGCACTTGCAAGGCACTACAGATATGTTGAATAACGTTCATTTCTAGGGCGTTTGGTGGCCAGGGGGGGGGGGGGGGGGGGGGGACTTTAGTGGCCAGCGCAAGTGTTTAAACGCAGAAGAGTGTTCCTGGAACCACTCTGTAGATATTCCTGGACGTATGGGGCGTTGCACTGTCCTGCTGGAACTGCCCAAGTCCGTCGGAATGCACAGTGGAAATGAATGGAAGCAGGTGATTAGACAAGATGCTCATGGACGGGTCACCTGCCAGAGCCGTATCTAGAAGTATCAGGGGTCCCAATCACTCCAGATGCACACACCCTACACAGAGCTTCCTCCAGCTTGAAAATTCCCCTGCTGACATGCAGGTGTCCATGCATTCAAGAGGTTGTTTCTATACCCGAACACGTCTATCTGCTCAATGCAATTTGAAACGAGACTCGTCTGACCACGCAATATGTTTCCAGTCATCAACAGTTCAATTTCGGTGTCGACGGGCCCAGGCGAGGCGAAAAGGTTTGTGTTGTGCAGTTATCAAGAGTACATGAGTGGGCATTCGGTTCCGAAATCCCATACTGATGTTTCGTTGTTCCGATTGTTGGAGAGTCTTTTTCCGGCCGCAGCGATGTCGGAGATTTGACGTTTTACCAGATTCCTGATACTTGCGGTATACTCGTGAAATATTCGTACTAGAAATTCCTCACTTCAACGCTACGACGGAGATGCTGTGTCCCATCGCACGTGCATTCAAACTCACTTAAGTCTTGATAATCGGTCTTCGTAGCAGCACTAACCGATCCGACAACTGCGCCAGACACTTGTCTTGTGAAGGCGTTGCTGACTGCAGCGCCCTATTGTGCCTGTTTACATATCTCTGTATTTGAATACTCATGCCTATCGCCGCTTATTTGGCGCTTCCGTGTATAAACAAAAACTTAATGCTGCCTAAATTAGCGTCAGGTGTTCAGCAGATATGAAAGTAAAATTCTGTCTAAATAACCTGGAAGCAGTCTTAATCGCTTCACTTTTGTAATGGTGACCGGTTTCGATCCTTATATCAGATCATCTTTGGACCATGAATGTCTGCCGGAGGCGCTGACGCATGGCAATCCTCATGTATGTGACTGACGTTGTGGGCAGTACACCACCACCCTGACCTTATATGGAGATCGAAATCGGTCACCATTAAAAAAGTTAAGCAATCAAGTATGCTTCTAGTTTACTTATAATAATGACAGACCGCTGTTTTTTCTATATAAATGTTCTTTAAAATGTTAAAATTCTGTCTACCGGTGTAACAGATGATACTAGGAAGTTTCTTTGGCGCGTCGGTGTAGATTATACACTACTGGCCATTAATATTACTACACCAAGAAGACATGCAGATTATAAACCGGTATTCATTGGACAAATATATTATACTAGAACTGCCGTGTGATTACATTTTTAAGCAATTTGGCTGCATAGATCCTGAGAAATCAGTACTCAAAACAACCACCTCTGGACGTAATAACAGCCTTGATACACCTGGGCATTAAGTTAAACAGAGCTTGGATGGCGTGAACAAATACAGCTGCCCATGCAGATTCAACACGATTCTAGAGTCCTGCATGACCGAGTAAGCGAGCACAAAATACGAGATGGGTCGAGCACACCCTAACTGGATAGGCTGCCCGCACTAGTTCTTCTGTTAGAGCACAGAAGTCGTGACCGAACACGTGGCACGTAACTTCAAACACATTACACGTGTCATTAGAACCCAGTACGTTGTCCTCGATGGTGAGTGTTCATAGGAGGTGAGGATATCAACTGGAGTGACCCAGGGAAGTGTGGTAGGTCCGCGGTTGTTTTCTATCTACATAAATAATCTTTTGGATAGGGTGTTCTAGCAATGTGCGGTTGTTTGCTGTTAATGCTGTGGTGTACGGAAAGGTGTCCTCGTTGAATGACCGTAGGAGGATACAAGATGACCTGGACAGGATTTGTGATTGGTGTACAGAATGGCAGCTAACTCTAAATATAGATAAATGTAAATTAATGCAGATGAATAGGGAAAAGAATCCTGTAATGTTTGAATGCTCCAGTAGTAGTGTAGCGCTTGACACACTCACGTCGATTTAATGTTTGGTCCTAACATTGCAGAGCGATATGAAGTGGGACAAGCATGTAATGACAGTTGTGGGTAAGGCGGATAATCGTCTTCGGCTCATTGGTAGAATTTTGGGAAGATGTGGTTCATCTGTAAAGGAGACAGCTTATATAACACTAATACGACCGATTCTTGAGTACTGCTCGAGCATTTGGAATACCTATCAGGTCGGATTGAGGGAGCACATAGAAGCAATTCAGAGGTGGGCTGCTAGATTTGTTACTGCCACGCGAGTGTTACGGAGATACTTCAGGAGCTCGGGTGGGAGTCTCTGACGAAAGGAAGCGTTCTTTTCGTGAATCGCTACTGAGAAAATTTAGAGAACCAGCATTTGAGGCTTACTGCAGTACAATTTTACTGCCGCCAACTTACAGTTCGCTGAAAGACCCCAAAGATAAGGTAAGAGAGATTAGGGGTCGTACAGAGGCATATAGGCAGTCATTTTTCCCTCGTTCTGCTTGGGAGTGGAACAGGAAGAGAATATGCTAGTTGTGGTACGAGGTACCCTCCGCCACGAACCGTATGGTGGATTGCGGAGTATGGATGTAGATATAGATGTAGATTTTGCGTGTTAGACTGCAACCAGTACGGGCTTCTCATTTATGGTGTGTCTCTGTAATCATGCACCGCCAAGAAGCCAGTGCAGTAAAACCTAAGATTGAAATCAATGTTTACACATTGAAGAAACGGGAAGGTCTAAAAAGCCGAGCATGGAGTACATTTCTGTCGGTTGTAAACGAAAACAGTACGTATCGTACATAAACTGCTCCACATTATTGTATTTCCAGTCGGGAACCCTTCATTTAAAGAAACACAGTTGCACGAAACATCACAAAGGTACAGCTCCTTCAGGGATACCGGCAGCAATAAAAAATAGTATTACAACAAACTGTGTTGCAATGTGTGCTAAAGATATGAGACCTTTTAATGCTGTTTTCAGTAAAGGTTTCAGAGAACTGGGCCAAGAATTAATACGTCTAGGTGCGCATTAAGGAAACGTTAACGTGGCATATGTCATGCCACATCCCTCTACTATAAGAAGACGTGTCAAAGAACAAGATGACACAATGCGAAGCAGCATAATGCCTTCTGTTATTGCGGAAGTTATTAATAAAACAAGTGCTGCGAGAGTTGATATATGGACTGATTCGCATAATCAGGTGCACTGGTAGACACTTACAACACACGACATGAACACAGATTGGTCTCCAGTGAACAATGTTTTATTTACAACAAAATTCCCTGACGTTAAGAAGACGGGACTAAATATTATGAAAGAAATTGAAGAGAGGACGGCTGATTGGGACATTTTCGCAGCACATGTTGCACGGTTCTGTTTTTGTATCCGACCAGGTTGCTAATGTAATAAAGGCTTCGGAAAATAACGAAAGGCTTCCTTGTGCTGCTAATTGTATAAACACAGCACTTATCCAAACTTTCGATAAAGATAACTTCTTTTTAAATCATGCCCCGAACACCGCATCAACAATAAATACTGCAAAATGCATTGTAAGGTACATTAAGAAAAGTGGCCTCTGCTCGTCTTTAAAATCATCGTCGAAAAAAGATGTCAGCACACGCTGGAACAGCTTATATGCTACGCTGGAATCTTTACACACTCAGTATAACGAAGTTGCTGCTTTGCTGACTCCGTTTACAGATCGCAAGGATGTGATAATGAGCTTGCAGGAAAAATTGCGCATTTTCCGAGACCATTTAAAGAGGCCACAGATAAATTAGAATGCGAAAAAAAACCGACAATCCCGTTACTTCTTCTTTGGTTTCGCAAACTGGAACAAATTTGCAGTGCCAATGACACTGACCGTCAGGTGAGTAACTACTGCAGTTAAAAGCACTGTTTCATTATGACACGCGATAGATTTATAATTAACTAGCGTAATTGATGCGTCCTAACAGATATCTATTTTTGAAGAGGTGGTACAAAGGATTAAAAATCGAGCCTTGACTTTCGTTTGTGAGAAGACTGTGATCACTTCAGGACGTAAAATTGCTACTTCTCCTATACGCATTTGTATTGAAGTATCATTTTACTTTCCAAGTGCTTTATGAATTTAGCTATGTCACGTACTCGTTCTTGGAAACGTTACTTTTGCATTAAGAGAGAGAGAAAGAGAGAGAGAGAGAGAGAGAGAGAGAGAGAGAGAGAGAGAGAGAAATACATTGTGTGTGTGTGTGTGTGTGTGTGTGTGTGTGTGTGTGTGTGTGAGAGAGAGAGAGAGAGAGAGAGAGAGAGAGAGGGAGAGAGACAGACAGACAGGCGTTAGATTTGTACAGTACAGTGCAGCGAGCCGGGGCGAGGCGACGTGAGACGTCAGCGGTGACCGGTCATGCTCGGTTATCCTCGTGCCTAGAATCCGGACAACAGACATGGGGCGAGTACGTGACCGAGCCGAGTCGTATGGGGCAGGACACTAGCGGCTCGGTCCCCCCGTCAACAGACGAGCCGTGACCGGTCAAACATTGAACGTTGCAGCACTCTTGCAGCATTCTTGAAGACTAGTGACTGGCGTATTGTGGCGAGCCAGTTCCTCGGCCAGCAGTGACCAAACGTTTTCAGTTGGTGAGAGATCTGGAGAATGTGCTGGCCAGGGCAACAGTCCAACATTTTCTGTACCCAGAAAGGCCCGTACAGGACCTGCAACATGCGGTAGTGCATTATCCTGCTGAAATGTAGTGTTTCGCAGGGATCGAGTGAAGGTTAGAGCCACGGGTCGTCACACATCTGCAATGTAACGTCCACTGTTCAGAATGCCGTCAATGCGAACAAGAGGTGACAGAGACGTGTAACCAATTGCACTCCATAACATCACGCCGGGTGATACGTCAGTATGGCGATGACGCATACACGCTTCCAATATGCTTTCACCGCGATCTCGCCAAACACGGATGCGACAGTCATGAAGCTGTAAACAGAAACTGTATTCATCCGAAAAAAAATGACGTTTTGCCATTCGTGCACCCTAGTTCGTCGTTGAGTATACCATCGCAGGCGCACCTGTCTGTGATGCAGCGTCAAGGGTAACCGTAGCCATGGTCTCCGAGCTGATAGTCCATGGTGCTGCAAACGTCGTCGAACTGATGCAGATGGTTGTTGTATTGCAAAACGTCCCGAACTGTTGACTCCGGGGTCGAAACGTGGCTGAACGATCCGTTACACCCATGTGGATATGATGCCTGTGATCTCGACTGCTAATGATACGAGGCCGTTGGGAACCAGCACGGCGTTCCGTATACCCTGCTGAACCCACCGATTCCATATTCTGCTAACGGTCATTGGATCTCAACTAACGCGAGCAGCAATGTCGCGATACGATAAACCGCAATCGCGATACGCTACAATCCTACCTTTATCAAAGTCGCAAACGTGATGGTACGCATTTCTTCTCCTCACACGACGTATCACAACAACGTTTCGCCAGGCAACGCTGGTCATCTGCTGTTTGTGTATGAGCAATCGGTTGGAAACTTTCCTCATGTTAGCAATTTGTAGGTGTCGCCACCGGCACAAATCCTGTGTGAATGCTCCGAAAAGCTAATCATTTGCGTATCACAGCAACTTCTCCCTGTCGGTTAAATTTCGAGTCTGGTGCACGTCATATTCGTAGTGTTGCAATTTTAATGGCCATTAGTGTCTATTCAATTATTTAATTGGAATCGTAAATGCCTATGCGCACCTTCCTTTGGACAAATATATCTATCGGCTACTTCATAAAGTTTTTGTTGGTATTGATAATTCATTATTTCACTCTGGGCTGTGAGTGGTCCTCATTAGAAGATAGTGTTTTAGGTCACGAACTGTCTTTATTTCATCAGAGAAACCTCAAATTTATAATCGATAAGAGAGTGAGTGAATGCAGGCGCAAGTTTTGCTTATTCAGTACATGATGAACTTTAGATGACTTGTCATCACGAGAAACCCAGTAAAGGTCCCCACTCGTTCGTATCGTACACGTATGGCATCTAGTCCCTCGCATTACCAAAAGCTTTGTCCTGATAACCAAATACCACGCATTGTCTTTTTTCGTCTTTATATTCTCAGCAGCGTATAACATTATGTTGATAGGTTTCATTCTAGGCCCTCTTTATACAACTTAATAAAACGATTTTTTTCATGCCGTACGCGTTTTGCTTTCATTTTCTGAAAGGCATAATCAATGGCCGGAAATAAACAGATTTATGTGTACATTATTTTATTTGTGTTGTCTGACAAAGTACATTGGATTTGAAAACAGATCTTGGACTTAACGATTTTCTGTAATGTAAATATAGTTCAAACAACTACTTATAAAATTTCTAGCTGCAGCCTTACTTGCGTTCTTGTGTCCTTCTCATTTCAGTCATTATAAACATACATAATTTAACACTTGCCAATAACATTAAGTACACTACTGGCTGATACAATTGCTACACCACGAAGATGACGTGCTACAGACTCGAAATTTCTCCGACAGGAAGAAGATGCCGTGATATGCAAATGATTAACTTTTCAGAGCACTGACACAAGATTGGTGCTGGTGGCGACACCTACTACGTGGTGACATGAGGAAAGTTTCCAACCGATTTCTAATACACAAACAGCAGTTGACCGGCGTTGCCAGGTGAAAAGTTGTTATGATGCCTCGTGTAGGGAGGGGAAATGCGTCCCATCACGTTTCCGACTTTGATAAAGGTCGGATTGAAGCTTCTAACTATTGCGATTTTTCGTATCGCGACATTGCTGCTCACGTTTGTCGAGACCAAATGACTGTTAGCAGAATATGGAATCGGTGGTTTCAGGAGGGTTATACGGAACGCCATGCTGGATCCCAACGGCCTCGTATCACTAGCAGTCGAGATGACAGGCATCTTATCCGCAGAGCTGTAGAGGATCGTGCAGCCACGTCTCGATCCCTGAGTCAACAGTTGGGGACGTTTGAGACAAGAAACATCTGCACGAAGAGTTCGACGACGTTTGCAGCACCATGGACTATCAGCTCGGAGACCATGGCTGCGGTTACCCTAGACGCTGCATCACAGACAGGAGAGCCTGCGATGGTGTACTCAACGACGAACTTGGGTGCACGAATCGCAAACCGTATTTTTTTTCGGATTAATCCAAGATTTGTTTACAGCATCGTGATGGTATCATCCGTGTTTGGTGACATCGCGGTGAACACACATTGAAAGCGTGTATTCGTCATCGCCATACGGGCGTATCACCAGGCGTGATGGTATGGGGTACCATTATTTACACGTCTCGGCCACCTCTTGTTCACATTGACGGCACTTTGAACAGTGGACGTTACATTTCAGATGTGTTACGACCCGCGGCTCTACCCTTCACTCGATCCCAGCGAAACCGTATATTTCAGCAGGATAATGCACGACCGCATGTTGTAGGTCCTGTATGGGCCTTTCTGGATACAGAAAATGTTCGACCGCTGACCTGGCCAGCACATTCTCCAGATCTCTCACCAACTAAAAACGTCTGGTCAATGGTGGCCGAGCAACTGGCTTGTCACATTAATCCAGTCACTACTCTTGATGAACTGTGGCATCGTGTTGAAGCTGCATGGGCAGCTGTACCTGTACGCGCCATCCAAGCTCTGACTAAATGCCCAGGCGTATGAAGACCGTTATTACGGCCAGAGGTGGTTGTTCTGAGTACTGATTTGTTAGGATATGTGCACCCAAATTGCATGAAAATTTAATCACATGTCAGTTCTAGTATAATATATTTGTCCAATGAATACCCGTTTATCATTTGCATTTCTTCCTGTTGTAGCATTTTTAATGGCCAGTGGTGTAGTTGACATCACGTTTTTGCATAACATGAGGTACCGGAGTGCGCGTAACCTTATGATTATGTTAATCAAAATTCGAATAATAGAATAATGATGAAGAGTTCTAAAACCAGGATAAGGACAAGTGTGAGGCCGCATCGCCACACATTGTAAATAGAGGTGAAGTAGGTTTAGTATCCATTCGTCTCTTAGTGTATCGGGGTCAGACTGAAAAACTCAGACTCTATTGTGGTGGTATTTTCGTTTGATCATTGTGATAATAGTTACGCCGGATATCATGAAATACTGTAACGAAATACACTGAAGGGGCGTCCGATAAGTAATGCTGTGGTATCTCTTGTCGACTGATTTTGTTTGAAAAAATTCGTAATTTTTTGAGGATAGCGTGGAATATTCCCTTATTAGGCCCTATGGTGTCATGAAGTTCCCACAGGTAGCGGCGCCATACATAACCTTCAAAAAAGCTTGGTTAACTACCTGTTATGGAAAAAAGCACGGCAAGTCGTTGGGAGAGACGTCTGTCATCATCGCAACAAAGCTGCTCAAACCTGTCCCATCTTCCACTTACCGGCCGTTCACACGCAGCAGTGACTCTTGCAATGTTGGACTTTCGAACACATTCATTTGGCATGATAGTGAAAGCAATACCATTATCTGCTGATGGGTGTTGATATAGATCAAGGGGGACAGTTCAAAATGTGTGCCCCGACCGGGACTCGAACCCGGGATCTCCTGCTTACATAGCAGATGCTCTGTCCATCTAAGCTACCGATGGCACAGAGGACAGTGCGACTGTAATGATTTATCGCCGGCATGCTCCCCGTGAGGCCCACATTCTCAACATATAGTACACACACTACATTCGTAGTACCCCTGCCATTATACCCATTACTCGCAGCAGACAGTCCACCGAGTCCCTTAAGAGTTCAGGCAAATCGTGTGCACCCACACACAAGAAGGTCATCTGCCGGTTAGCCTTAAACAATATGAAGATACTATCTGTTCTTTCAGACATGTCCGAAAGAACAAATGCCATCTTCATACCATTTATTTGAAATGATCGACGGATCAAAATCAGACACCTCGCTGCTCAATTTGAGTCTTTGCTGGTTGTGCTGACACTCTTGCCCACCACTAGGTGTGGTGAAAGGGTTCCTCGCCGCCTAAGAGAAGAATACCAAGGTTGAAACTTAAATAGTGGCTACTATTTTTTCACAATCAACACAAAAGAGTTACATGTTTGCACCTGTTACTGTCCTTCAAAGTAGTCACCAGCGTTGTGTGGAATCCGTTGCCAGCGATGTGGAAGGCTTAGTATACCGCTTGGAGAGCCACTTCTGTCGATGGTACAAATGGAGCGGTATACATTATGGTGACTCTCGCGTACAACTGTGACGGTGTTGTTGTTGTAACCACAACCGCAGCGGGAAAGACTTAAGCTGCGGATCGGAGCCGCCAGGAGGGGAAGCCGCCGGCGGTGGAGCACGCACCACCGGGTAAACACAGGACGAGTCGGACGACAGACCAACGACAACTGACAACAACTGACCACGACGGACTATGAGCGACACAATGAGGAAGAGATAGGCAACGGAGGCTTGTGGAATCTACAACACCAAACAACAAAAGTAAATCCACTCGGAACCAGAGCCAGGCAAATGTCAACAACGAGAACGACCAGAACGCAGTATCGCCGAGATACAAACTAAATCCAGAGCGTGTACCAGACTGGGTGGACTATGTTGTTCTTTTCTTTATTGTGATTTCAATCCCCGCTCCCATATGGGCAGGGGAGGCCTGTCAGCAGCACAATTAGCCGCTCTTCAGCCGAGTGACACTACAACTAAAACAAGAATAAAATGATACATACATAAGGAGATAAAAAAGGGGAACATAAAACAGAGTAAGGGGAGAAAATGGAGGTAAAATATACACTGACATGGAGACGTTCATGGAGGACAGCTAAAAAAAAGTCACCAGAATTTATAAAACACAGCTGGCGATTCTTAAAACAAACAGAAGACACTGAATGCGCAGGCACAGGTAAAAAATTGGCCACAGTAGTAAAAACACTCCGGAACAACACTCTTAAAACCCACTCGGAGCACACACGATGAACAATAAAACTGTCAGCTGGGACCTGACGAGGGAAAAGGTCAGAGAGTATGGAAAAGGAGGGGAGAGCATGGGGCAGCCGGAGAAGCGGCAGGATGAAGAGAGGAGGGGCATCAGTGGGTTCATGAAGAGGCAGGAGACATGTGGGGAGGGAGAGGAAGAGGGAAGGCAGGGCAGGAGGGATCGCAGAGACACTGGAAGGAGTCACAAGAGATGGAGGGGGAGTAGAAGGGGGAAGCCGCTCAGGAGGATGGAGGGGGAGGAAAGGGAGCCCAGAGGAGGAGGCAGGAGGGAGGGGTTAAAGTTGGGAGGAAGGGTAGATGTAAGGGCGAAGCTCATAATTCGGGAGGGGTAGATGATGGAAGTTGTGTTGGGAAAGGAGATGAAGTGTGTGGAGATGGATAGAGGGTGGGACACAACAGTAAAGGCACGGCAACTGGTTGGGGGTGGAGAGGATGGGAGAAACAAGGGGGTGAGAGGGATCAAGGCAGCGGACAATATATAGTGTGCACATGTGTTCAAGGAAAAGGAGAAGGTGGGGGAAGGGGATGAGGTCGTAGAGGACGCGTGGGGGAAGGAAGGCGGATGCGGAAGGCGAGCTCATGTCGTTCGAGGATGTGGAGGGCTTTATAGCACTGGGTAGGGCAGAAATCCAAGCAACGCTGGCGTAACAGAGGATGGGGCGGATCAAGGATTTGTAATTGTTAAGGATGGAGGAAGGATGCAGACCCCATGTGTGGCCGGATAGGAGTTTCAGGAGGCGGAGGCAGTTGTGAGCTTTGTTTTAGATGAAAGGAGATGGGGAGACCAGGTGAGGTGGCGGTCGAGTGTGAGGCCACGTTATTTGAGGGTAGGAGTGAGGTGGATAGGATGGCTATAATTGGTGAGGTAGAAATCATGGAGGCGGAAGGAGCGGGAGTTGCGGCCTATGATGATCGCCTGGGTCTTGGAGGGATTAACACAGAGGAACCACTGGTTCCTGAATTGGTCAAGGTGGGTTTGGAGGGTACATTGGGACCGTTGAAGGGTAGGATAAAGGGCTAGGAAGGCGGTGTCATTAGCGAACTGGAGAAGATGAACAGGAGGGGGAGGTTTGGGCATATCAGCAGTGTACAGGAGATAGAGGAGAGAGGAAAGGAGAGAACCTTGGGGCACGCCGGCAGAAGGGTAGAAAGTACGGGAGTTGGAATTGTGGATAGTCACATAGGAGGGATGATGGGAGAGGAATGAAGCAACGAGATCGACGAAGTTGATGGGTAGAGCATAGGTCTGAAGTTTGAAGAGGAGCCCAGGATGCTAGACACGGTCATAGGCGTTCTGGAGACAAAGGGAAACAAAGAAAGCGGAGCCACATGGGTAAGAGGAAGGAGGCGGTGCTGGTTAAGGTGGCGGTGAATACGGCGGTGAATACGGAGAGGATGGTCTCGAAGACCTTACTGAACATGGAGGTGAGGCAGATTGGACGATAGGAAGAGGCATCAGAGGGGGTTTGTTATGTTTAGGGAACAGCAGGACACGGGAAGTCTTCCACAGGTCGAGGTAAAATCCAGTGGAGAGGAGGACATTTTACAGGGTAGCAAGGACAGACAGGAAGGATGGAGGGTATTCCTTGAGGTGACGGTAGGTGACGCCATCATGACCGGGGGCGGTATTGCGTTTGGAGCGGAGAACAAGTGTGATGTCTTGTGCAGTGATGGGAGTGTTGATGTGTGAGGGGTAACCGATCAAAGTACTGGAAGCTAGGGGCGAGCGGGGGGACAGAGGTGTCACTGCGATCAAGGACGGTGGGGAAGAGGGAGTAATCAAAATGGGGATCGTCAGGAATAGAGAAGACCTCGGATAGGTGGGAAGCAAAATGGTTAGCCTTAGTAAGGTTGTCAGGAAAGGGTCGATCGTCATGAAGGATGGGGTAATGCGGGGTGGGATGGCTACCAGTATAGCGGTGGAAAGCTGACCAGTACTTCGAGGAGTTGACAGGGAGGGTGGAGTTGAGGCATGTGCATGTCTGGCGCCAATCCCGGCGTTTCTTTGCTGTAACGAGGTTCTGGATATGTCACTGTAATTACCGGTGGCGGGTAAGAGTATCCCGGTCACGAGTGCGGAGGAAGGAGTGGTAGAGCCTGCGGGATTCACGCAGAAGGAGGACGGCCTGTGGAGGAAGCATAGGGTGGTGAGGGTGGATGAGTTTGGTAGGGACATGAGTCTCCACTGCGTCAGTGATGGTCTTCTGAAGGAAGGAAAAGGCATGAGTGATGTCATAAGGGTGGTAAAAGGAGAGGGGGTGGCTTTCGACCTGTAAGGCAATGGATTCCCGGTAGGCGTCCCAATTGGCACGGTGGTAGTCATGGACTTACTTTGGAGGGGAAGCTGGGCGGGTGGCTGCAGTGGCGGGATGGGTAGAGGAGATGGTGAGAAAGACAGGAAGATGGTCGCTACCGACAGGATCGAGGACATCAACGGCGATGCGACCAAGGAGGTTGGGGGAAGCGAGGAAAACATCGGGGGTGGAGTTACTTTCAGGATAGGTGTGCTGTGGGAGAGGAACAAGGTCACCATGGAGGGTAGCAAGGAACTGATGCCACCGCCGAAGGGTGGCAGGGTCACGGCTGTGGATGTTGAGGTCAGCGGCGATCACATAGGTGGAGAAGGTACGGTCAAGATGGGAAATGAAGTCAAAGGGGAGAGAGGTTGCGGGGCGGATATAGATAGCGGCACAGGTGACGCTGGACTAGGGCAGAGCGGGTATTGGCCACTGTCTGCATGTGGCATAGCGGTGGCGCCCTTGCTGCGCCAGAGCCGCTGCGCGGAATAGCCGCCGCGGAGGCGAAGCCCTCTATGGGCTGACCACGTCCATTTATTCTGCCGCGTGTTCGACTTCCACGGCGGAATGTACTAGAGTTATCCTAATGCATTACGTTCCTCCAAGGCAGACGGTCAGTGCACAGTACTACTGTTCGTTTTTGGAGCATCGCATGCGACCAGCTTTGCGAAAGAAGCGGCAACACTTTCTGCGCAGCACGCTCTCATTTTACACGACAATGGGCGGGGGCATATAGTGCAAGTTGTATCTGCTCTTTTTCGCTCTGTGGGACTGTGGAAAATTCACAAACGCTTTTGCAAAATCTGTGGAGCAACTCCACAGTCAGTCGCTGGGCACAGAGAGTAAAGTCATCAGAAGACGGTTCAGCGCAACTCCACGATTTGCAGCTGTCGGGGAGACCATCAACGGCTGTCACACCCGACAAACCAGATGTAGCCCACTTGGACTTTCACTAGTTTGAGCCATTAAAGGGTGCCATTCGTGGAAGATATTTTGAGGACAATGAGGACGTGATTCACACAGTGAAGCACTGGCTGCCACCAGGACAAGGATTGATATCGACAGGGCAAACACATCCTTGTTTCGCGCTTGAGTAAGGCCATTGATTGGGTAGGAGATTACGTGCAAAAATACGGTGTGTAGGTAAAATACTATCCTTTCCTGTGTGTTATTCTCTTTACGTTGACTAAACAATTGTTGAAGAAAAAAGTGCAGTGCATTACTTTCAGGGCAGACCTCGTATATCGCACACGTGCAAAAGTTCTAGGGTTCTCAATACTGTAGGCCTTGAGAAATTTCCTGGTCTTTACACAGGTTTCGGCTAGAATAATCTAGCCTTCTTCAGAGGCATAAAATTACTATAACATGCCAGAATGACGCACAGTCAAGATTAAAAATTAAAACCTGTAGTACCGTGGTACCATGTCGAATTAAAACTACTTAACTGAAGTCCAGCCCCGGCATAACTTCACCACACGGTCGATTGGCGGCGGCAAGTACATTGGCACCGACCCTTGGACGAGGAATTGCACTGAGCATATGACAAACCGTGCGCATGTGCATACGGAGAGTCAAAGCTGTATATCATTGGTTGGCGGTATGTTACGTGGTGGGAGCTGAAATCCATAATTGTAAGGAAGCTAAACATTATGTAGATGAAGTCCCTATGTGTATTAACTATATGCAAATTGTATAAAATGATACTAAATTTACTTGCTTGGGTATATAAAGTTTAAGGATTACTCTTAATCCTTTATGCGTGTATGGTCATCGTATAAAGTATCCCCATCGAACATGACTAATAGTAACCACCTTAGTTGTCTCACTTATTTATAATCTTAATCATTATCTTTAATTAAATTTGGTTGTAACTGGGCGAACAGCGCCTCTGTCATCACACTTCACTTCTATTCTCTGACACAGGTCAAACATACTGATTAAAGTATGGTGGAGGGTAAAACCCCTCCGTCATCACGCTTACGTGCTACTGACCGCCGTAGGTCAAGTGTACTAACATTTATCTACAATGTACCTTTGACGGGAATAATCTTCCTGAGGTAACATCGTTAGTAACGCGAGATGCGGGTCACGTTGTCGTTATCACTGAAAGGAGAAATATTTAAAGCAACTAAGTTTTACTTTACTGTGTTGCATAACTGTTAAATTCAACTGTAATGGCTTCCAAACTCTCGTGAAAGAGTAGTGGGCCAAACTTAAATTTAAAGGGAAGCGCCAGGCATAGATGTCTGAACATGGTAAGCGGCGACCAAGAGAGAAATATGGTGGTCGCTGTAACAAGGATAAATTAAACCAAACGTAACAAAGCCTGGAAAACATCGAAAAAGTTTTTATTTCTCAGCAGCAGCTGATCGTTCAGAAGGTTTTCTTTATCGAATAGCAGGTGTTTCAAAATTTGCATTTCGTCTAGAATATCGAGCCTTGTTCTTTTTACCTTACAGTGCAACAGCTCAATGTTAGTTGGCGGACTGGATGCATGGGCCATTTGGACAAGGTGCTCGGCCAAAGTCGAACCCCGTGTGTCGTCACCACCTCTCGTTGTAATATGTTATTTATATCTTGAAGACACGCTCTCCCTGTTTCGCCGATGCAAAAGCTAGCGCAATCACCACATGTGATTTTATATACCCCGGAGAGAGACAGTTTGTCCTTAGCTATTTTTAAAGAGTGGATTAAATTTTTCTTAAGACCGTTACTGGTAGAATATATTGCCTTATAACCATGGTTCTTTAGAATTCGCCTTATACTAAATGAAGCTTTACTTATAAAAGAAATGGAAATTACATTCGAATGGTTATCATCTGACGTGGTACCTAATGAAGATGAAGTCGGGCTTCTCTTGTTATAGAGTTGTCTTACAATTTTTCGTTCATACCCATTATTTTCGACAATCACTTCGAGAGTTAATAATTCGTTCTCCAATGCCTCAGCAGAAAGGGGAATAGCGTGCGCTCTATGCAAACTGGAATGAAAAAAGGCCATTTTATGAGATTGCTGGTGGACTGAGTCAGCTGGTATGACACTCTCACACAAGGTACATTTTCCAAATATCCAAAATTCTAAATGATTGTCCACTATAGTGAAAAGGGGGTCTAGATAATTCAGCGTTCTATTGGGAGAATCCATTTCGAGAGTGAAGTTCACTGAATGTCGGAAAAGCGTTCAAACGCGGATGGAGTATGAGTCGTGTAAATTTTTAGAAAATGAGATGGCCTATGCACAAACAGATGGTAGTACTTACAGAACCTTTAATAATACCAATCGGAAATTGAAAAGTAACGATGCCATAATTAGTAAAGCCGACAAAGGTAATTCCGTGATCATTGCATCTAAAGATCAGTACACAGAAAAGACGGAAACGTTCTTTGGTGAAAATGGTATTATAGCTATTGAGAAAGATCCCACCCTAGCCTTAGAACAAGAAATACGAGGAGGCCTCCACAAAACGAAAAAATTGATAGGAGAGTTTCGAAAGAAATGGCTCATAAATATGAACCCCAAACCACCCACCCTGAAGAGCCAATTTAAAGTCCACAAGAATAATCACCCGATTCAGCCGATCGTGGATAGCTGTAACAGTGCATACCACAAGCTAGCCAGATACTTGCACTAAAAGATAAAAGATAATTTTTTTCGATTAAATTACTCAGTTAAAAATTCAGTATAATTAGCAAATAAAGTGAAAACATTAAACTGCTCGGAAACGTGAAAACTTGCGTCACTTGATATTACAAGTGTTTATACCAACGTTCCTGTAGACCAAACATTGAGCACTTTATAACGTAACCTGAGCCTCCACAAGAAATTGTCAGATATTGAGGTTGTGAACTAATGATCGTTTTGAACATAGTCTTGAAAGTCAATTACTTCTCCTTTAATGAAAAAAGATATTCGCAACCTTTTGGGGTAGCAACGGGAAACCCCTGGCCGGTATTCTATCTGTAATATTCGCGAATGCGATGGAATAAAAAATTTTTGTAAATAATACAAAGATAGCGAGTAAAATAAAATTTTTTGCAAGATACGTTGATGATATATATCTCATAGTTGATGGTTCACAGGAAGATATAGACAAGATTTTTTCAACATTCAATGAACTCCACTATAAGATAAATGTTACTCTCGAAATGGAATCTCCCAATAGAACGCTGAATTACCTAGACCTCAATATCGCTATAGCGGACAATCATTTAGAATTTAACATCTTTAGAAAATGTACGTTCTCTGACAATATCATACCAGCTGACTCAGTGCACCCGCAAATCTCATAAAATGGCCTTCTTTCATTCCAGTTTACATAGAGCGCACGCTATTCCCCTTTCTGCTGAGGCATTGGACAACGAATTATTAACACTGGAAGTGATTGCCGAAAATAATGGGTATGAACCAGAAATTTTAGAATAACTCTACAACATGGGAGTAAATAACAAGAGAAGCACGACTTCATCTTCATTAGGTACTGAGCCGTGGTAAGAATTGCTGTTTTGAAGAGCGCGCCGCAGCGCGTGGTGTGAAGCAGTCGCTCTCCGTTTCCGGCGGTGGCGCCGCTGTGTCAGTCCCAGCTTCTGTGTCTCCCTCTGGTGGAAAAGGGGAAAGGTAGCCGGTTCACGTGCATGTAACGGGTGCTATGAACTCGCGAGTCGGTCAGTTGGTCAGCCGGGTCAGAGTGGGTCAGTCAGTGTCTGTCTGTCGTCCGGAGTGCTAGTATGTGTTAGGCCACCAGTCTGCTCGAGTTTGTTCAGGCGATGGTGATTGGCGGTTGGATCGATCGGTTGGTCGGTCGCGCTATGAGACGCAAGATTACTTGTCCGCCTTGAGCGTCGGCGGACGCGAGGTCGCCACGTGAGTCCAGTGGGCCGCGCCGTATAGCGACGGGTAGTGGCTTAGGGGTCGACACGAGGACAACAGGAATCAACCCACGACATCAGTCTGGCCGGTGCGAGCTGCTACGCCGCGAGACGGGAGATCGGCGCGCCCTCCTGCGTCCGTTGAAGCGCCTGACAGCGGACGGTACTGGAGAGCGATTTGGGGGTGCTGCGCCAGGTCTTCGCCAGACATCGCGGTTTATTGGAAGTTAAGTGATTGGTGATATGTTGTTCCATTTACTTGTTAAATTCCACTTGTTTTCTTGTTCAGTCTCTCTTCCTCAGCTTGCTCGTCTGTCTCTCGTCCGCATTTGTTAGGCAGTTAGTGTCTGTCTATCTGCCGTACGTTAATAGCTGCCTCTTTCAGGTTTGTCGGATTCGGTGATAACGAATTTATTGCTTGAAGTGTAACGGCCGAATTCCTGAAATATGTTTTTATCATGCCTATCATCTTGAGAGGCGGTAGATGTGTAATGCAGATCATGTTTAATGTAAGACTGCATTTCATGGGTTTTTATTTAAATGGTCATTTTGGTATATAAAGTTGCCACCATATCAACGTAAGATTTTTTTTAATCAAGTTGCACCTTCAGTGGCAAGTTAAGTTTTTAATGTTAGTGTTTTGTACCACTTCCCTCCCTCCTACGGAATGCATAGTTTATGCGCTTGCGTGAGTTGTTAAAATTTTTAGTTTAAAGTAATCTGTTGTGTTACAGATTTGTTCCAATGTAGTCTTTAAGAGGTTGTTGTGAGCGGTCGTGACCACGACTGTGTCAAAAGGGAGCGGCAAGGTTCTCAGCCCGAAAGCTCATACTGTCAAAATTTGTTCTTTCTGCCTCTGACTAAATTGTAACTTTATACTTAGAGGGTGCTTTCTGATTATAATTTTAAATCAATTAAAAAAAGGCTTTTATGAATAAAATTTCCATTTGTTGAAATAAATTTAATTTATTTTCATGAGTTACCCACTGGCAACTACTTCCACACTCACATAGTGCGATTAAATGTGTTAATGTTCTTGATGAATCGCTAGTAAATAAATACTAAAGAAATGTTTTTGAAATTAAATTCACGGTTCATGTACCACGTCAGATGATGACCATGCGAACGTAATCTCCATTACTTTTATAGGCAAAGCTTCATACAGAATAGGGCAAATTCTAAAGAACCGTGGTTATAAAGCAGCATATTCTCCCAATATCGACCCTATGAAAAATATAATCCACTCTTTGAAAACAGCTAAGGACAAACTGTCTCCCTGCAGGATATATAAAATCAGATGCCGGTAGTGCCCTAGCTTTTGCTTCTGCCAAACAGTGAGACCGTTGTCAGCAAGATATAAAGAACATATACCAGCGAGAAGTGGTTATGGCACACGGATATCAACTTTGACCGAGCACCTCGTCCAAATGGCCCATGCACCCAATCCTCCAACTAATACTGAGGTGTTGCACTGTGAGGTAAAACGAACAAGGCTAGATATTCTAGAGCAGATGCAGATTTTTAAACACTTGCTATCCGACAAAGAAAACATCATATGCTCATATACGAAAACTTTTTCGAAGGTCTCCAGTCTTTATTACGTTTGATTTAATTTATTCCTGTTACATCGATAACCATATTTCTCTCTTGGAAGCCGCATACCATGTTCAAACATCATGCCTGGCGCTTCCTTTTAAATTTAAGTTTGGCCCACTTCTCTTTACAGGAGTTTGGAAACCATTACAGTTGAATTTAACAATTATGCATCACAGTAAAGTAAAACTAAGCTCCTTTAAATACTTCCCTTTCAAAGATTACGATAACGTTACACGGCATATCGCGTTTCTATCGATGTTACCTACATCTACATGTACATTTATACACCGCAAGCCACCCAACGGTGTGTGGCGGAGGGCACTTTACCTGCCACTGCATTACCTTCCTTTCCTGTTCCAGTCGCATATGGTTCGCGAGAAGAACAACTGCCTGAAAGCCTCCGTGCGTGCTCGAATCTCTCTCATTTTACATTCGTAATTTCCTCGGGAGGTATAAGTAGGGGGAAGCAATATATTCGATACCTCATCCAGAAACGCACCCTCTCGAAACCTGGACAGCAAGCTACACCGAGATGCAGAGCGCCTCTCTTACAGAGGCTGTCGCTTGAGTTTGCTAAACATCTCCCTAACGCTATCACGCATGCCAAAGAACCCTGTGACGAAACGCGCCGCTCTTCTTTGGATCTTCTCTGTCAACCCGACCTGGTATAGGTCGAACGACTGTTTTGTAAGCCACCTCCTTTGTTGATGGACTTCATTTTCTAAGGACTGTCCCAATGAATTTCAACCTGGCACCCCCCTTACTAACAATTAATTTTATATGATCATTCCGCTTCAAATGGTTCCGTACGCATACTCCCACATATTTTACAGAAGTAACTGCTACCAGTGTTTGTGCCGCTATCACATAATCATACAATAAAGGATCCTTCTATCTATGTATTCGCAATACATTACATTTGTCAATGTTGTGGGTCAGTTTCTACTCCTTGCACCAAGTGCTTATGCGCTGCAGATCTTTCTGCATTTCGCTGCAATTTTCTAATGCTGCAACTTCTCTGTATACCAGAGCATCATCCACGAAAAGCCGCATGGAATTTCGGACACTATCGTTTCTTGTCTTGTTCCTTCTCTCCCACACGCTCATCGACTACTGTTCCACTTCATGTTGCTGCAAATCCGATTGTGGGATCGCTACATACTATTAACATAAGGAACGCATTGGAGGTGGCTGCATGCATTTAGAACCAACTCATTTTTCCTATGGCTCGGTTAGTAACATTCAACCTCTTATTTTAACTTGAATGAAGTAAAAATGACTGAATGGCTTATGACTGAAAAGAGAACTTAATTCTTTGTGGATAGGACTGTGCTATGTGGCCATTTGGACCGGAGTCCTCATGCACTCTACTGCCATCCATGATAATGCTAGATAATATAATCCTCTTTCATTTAGTAAGAAGGCAGGTCGATTCTTTGACATCATCGTTTTAAATACCCTGCAAAGTGATCCTTTTCCTTTTGCATTTAGTTTAAATTTCAGTGTCGATTAATGGGCTTCGATATGTGTCTGCTTAATTTGTAAAAGGAAAGGTTTTTTTAATACAACATGTTTCGGTTTTAATACAGCATTCCTGCTTCTCCGAATGTTACTTTTTTCCCCTGCAACCACATACTTATATAAGCTCACGGCCTGCAGAAGGTTTCAGTCCTATTCCTTGTTAATTATACCGTACATCCAAATATCTTAATTTTCCCCAACATCGCTGATATTATTACGTATAATCTGATTTTTTTTTCAGCATTTTTAAGTAATCACACAGTAGACTGAAGGTGAATGCAGGAGCGCAGCCAGCACACGCTGTGGATCCGATGTTACCGAAAACTGAGATAAAAGCTAGTCTTTCTCGGCGTATTCCAATGATGAATTCTTCTCGGTTTTGTGACGGAACGTCACATAAATATGGACATTTTTATCGGTTGTAAACCATAGTTAACGTATTTGATGAGAAAGAATCGTGCTCTAACAAAAGAATTCACATTACAAATAGCAACGTAACAGGTTATCAGCCGAGAGGTGGCGTCGTCTTTTTCGGAGCGTTTCTATGAGTTTCGTACCCATCGTCTTCTGGCGAAGTGACTTCGCCAGTAGCGTTTTTGTATTTTTGAGTGTGGTCCAGAGTTGTTTCAGATTACACGGAGTGCACAAACTTGTCCACTGCATGATCGATACCCCACAAGACGATCACCATTACACCAACAGTTCGCAATCGCTGCAAACCCCTAGTTCGCTAGTTCCTTTCTGTTTGCACTAACTGATCATGTTCCTCTGAAAGTCTAGAGTCTGTTTTCCGATGCTCTACGAAAGTTAAATGTCGTCGCCACATAAATTATAATCAAATTCAACTTTACTAGAACAGGAATGATCATTCGAAGATTACCTGTGGAAGATCATTCCCGGCAAAGGTACATTGTAGATCATATGTTCGTACACTTGACCTATGTCGGTGAATACAACATCAGCGTGATGACGGAGATGCTGTTCGCTCTGCCACACTTTAATTAACATGCGTGACCTATGTCGGTCAGTAACGTAGACGAATTTAACATTGTACATTGTTTGTTAGTACACTTGACCTGTTTCGGTCAATAGCACAGAAGCGTGATGACGGACATGTTGTACCCCCACCAAAATTTAATTAATATGCGTCACTATGTCCGGCAATAGCATAGATGAATTTTTAACAACCATGCAGCAAAGTAAAGTAGAAGTTAGCTGCTCCAAATATTTCCCCTCCTAATGATAACGATAACGTAACACGTGTATTGCGTTACTTACAGTGTTACCAGTAGAAAATATTTCCTGTCTAACGTACAACGTAGACTAAATTTTGGTATACTGGACCAATGTCGACCAATAGCTCGTAAGTTTGATGATGGAGACTTTGTACCCTCCGCAACAATTTTATTAATATGCTGGATATATGTCAGTCAATAGTACTTAAATGTGATGACATGGGCGTTGTACTCCCAGTTAACACTAATTAAATTATAGATAATGATTACGGTTTTAAATGATGAGACAAGTAAGGTGCTCGCAATTAGTCATGTTAGGTGGGAATGCTTTACGCAATGACCGTATGTGCATAAAGTCGTAAAGGTAATCCATTATGTACCCAACCAAATTCATTTCCCAACATATAATACAATTTGCGTATAGTTAATACGCAGAGGGACTTCACCTACATAATGCTTAGTTTGATTACAATTATGGTTATCAGCTCCCAACACGTGATATACAGACAGCCAATGATACACAGCTTTGACTGTCCGTGTGTGCATGGACACGAGATGCTATGTGCTCCTGGCAATTCCGCGTACTTATATTTAGCTGCTGCCAACAGACAGCGTGGCGAAGTGATGCCGGATCTGAACTTCAGTTAAGTAGTTTTCATTCAACATGGTACTACGGCACTACACGTTTAAATATTAATTTTGACTGTGCCTTACTCTGGCATGTTATAGTAATTTTATGCTTCTGACTAAGGCTAGATTATTCTCGCTGAAACCTGGGTAAAGACCAGAAAAGTTCCACAGTAGTGGCAGATTATTCATTATATTACAGCCACTTTACTGTATCCCTTGAGCCCCCACATTTACGAATTAACACAGAAATTGCATCGCTATTAAATACTAAAATATCCATGTTGACTAATCCCCAATCGTATAACGCGGCTATGGTCAACGTTTGGATATTCCCCTGGGAGTCACGTATCTTCTCTCCGGTGCTCCACTGCCAGTTTACTGTGTCCCTCACGATCTCACATTGACGAATTAACACAGTAATTATATCGCTTTTAAATACAAAAGGATCCATGATGACTTCTTCCCAAGCGCGTAATGCGGCTACGGTCAACGTATTAAATTTCTACTGGGAGTCAAGTGTCTTTTTTCAGACACACCACTGCCAGTTTACTGTATCCCTTGCACCTTCACACTGACAAGTTTACACAGATATTGAGCCTCTATTAAATATTAAACGATACGTGCCCACTTCTCCACAAGCGAGTAACGCGCCTATGGTCAACGTATCCTGGGAGTCAAGTAAGTTTTTTTAGGATGCACCACAACTAGTTTAATGTGGCCCTTGCATCACATTTCCTATTTCATACAGAAATTGCGTCGCTATTCACTACTAAAGGATCCATGTCGAAATCTCAGCAAGGGAGAAACGCTACTACAGATAATTTACGGATCTTCTCCTGGGGGTAAAATATATTTATCCCGACGCACCACTGCCAGTTTACTGTATCCCTCACACCATAAATTCACGTTTGAATACTGAAATTGCGTCGCTTAGAAATAATGAAGGATCGATGCGACTTATACCCATGCGAGTAATGATACCCATGCGAGTAATGCAGCTACGGTCAACATATGCATCTTCTCCTGGGAGACCAACATCTTTTTTCCTGTGCAAAACTGCCTGTTTACTGTAACCCTCGCCCCCTCACATTGAAAATTGTAACACATAACTTGGGTCGCTTTTAAATACTAACATACATGCAAGTAACTCTCCAAGTGAGTAACAAGCCTATGTTCCAAGTATGTATCTTCACCTGGAAGTCAATGCACTACTGCTAGTTTAATGTGTCCCTCGCGTCATCACATTGTCTAGTTAACATAGAAATTGAGTCGCTATTAAATACTAAGGGATCCATGCCGACTTATCAGCAAACGAGTAACGTGCCTACAGTCAACGAAGGGATCTCGTTCTGGAGGTCAAGTACATTTTTTCCGAAGCACCACATCTAGATACGTACGTCCCATGCGTCATTAATTAGAGGTGGTGCATCGGAAAAAACGATCTTGAATTCCAGGAAGGAGATCCATACGTTTACCGTAGGCATACAAAAGGATCCATGCCGAGTTAGCCCAAGCGAGTAACACGCCTACGGTCATCGCATGGAACTTCTGCTTTGAGTCAAGTACGTCTTTTCCGATGACCCACTGCTACTTTATTGTGTCCCACGCATCCTCACATCGATTAATGGCTCAAATGGTTCAAATGGCTCTGAGCACTATGGGACTTAACATCTTTGGTCATCAGTCCCCTAGAACTTAGAACTACTTAAACCTAACCAACCTAATGACATCACACACATCCATGCCCGAGGCAGGATTCGAACCTGCGACCGCAGCGGTCACGCATTTCCAGACTGAAGCGCCTAGAACCGCACGGCCACACTGGCCGGCTCACATCGATTATTTAACACAGCAATTTCGTCAGTATTAAGTACCAAGGCATCCATGTCGACTTGTAGCCAAGCGAGTAACATGGCTACGATCAGTATATGGATCTTTTAGTTTGTGTCAATTATCTTTATTGCGAAGCATCACTGCCAGTTTACTGTATCCCATTCACCGACATATTCACGATTAAACATAGAAATTGAGTCGGTAAAAAGTACTAAAAGATCCACGTCGACTAATCACAAAACGATTAACGCTCCTATCGTCAATGTATGGATCTAATCCTGCGGTTCCAGTACTTTTTTATGATGCGCCAATAATAGTTTATTATGTCCCTCGCATCCTCACATTGTCCATTTAATACAGAAATCTAGTCGCTATTAAGTACTAAAGGATCCAATCCACTTCTCACCAAACGAGTAACGCGACTACGGTCAGTATCTGGATATTCTCCTCGGAGTCGGGCATCCTTATTCCGAAACACCACTGAAAGAGTATGGTGTCTCTCGCACCCTCACAGTCACCATTTTACACAGAAGTTGCGTCCTAAAAAATACTAAAGGATTCATGCTGACTTATCCCCAAGCAAGTAACGCGCCTACAGTCAACGTATGGATCATCTGCTTTATGTCAAGTACGTTTTTCCGATGAGCGACTGCTAGTTTATTCTGTCCCGCGCATCCTCACTTTGACTATTTAACACAGAAATTACGTCTCTGTTAAGTAATAAATGGTCCATATCGACTTCTCGCCATGCGAGTAAGGTGGCTACGGTCTACATTTTCATTTCTTCCTGGGAGTCAAGTTACTTCATCCCGAAGCAGCACTGCCAGATTACTGTATTCCACAAACCCCCATATTCACGTGTAAACACAGAAATTGCATCGCTAAAAAATACTAAGTGGTTCATGCCGACTTATCCCCAACGGTAAACGAACGTATCTTCTTCGATTAGTCAGAATTTTCTTTTCCGATGAGGCACTTCTAGTTTATTGTGTCCCTCCCTTCCTCACATTACCCTTTAACACAGAAATTCCGTCGCTATTAGGTAGTGAAACATCCATGTTGACTTCTCACCAACCGAGAAAAGCGGCTACTGCCATTGTATGGTTCTTCTCATGGGAGTCAAGTACGTTTTCTCTGATGCACCACTGCTAGTATATTGTATCCCTCGGATCCTAATGTTTACTATTTATAACAGAAATTTTGTCGCTATTAAGTACTAAAGGGTCCATGTTGACTTATTCCCATGGATGTAACGCGGCTACAGTCAATATATGGCTCTTCTCCTGCGAGTCAAGTAATTTTTTTCCGATGCAAAACTACAAATTTACTTATATCCCTCAAACTCTCACATTCACGATTTAACTCAGAAATTGCGTCTCTAAAAATACTAAAGGATCCTTGCCGACTTATCAGGAAGTGAGTAACGCGCCTATGGTCAGCGAACGGATCTTCTCTTGGGAGTCAAGTACATTTTTCGGATGCACCATTGTTAGTTAATTGTGTCTCTCGCATCCTTACACTGACTATTTGACACAGAAATGTTCTCACCATTAAGTACTAAACTATCCATGTTGACTTCTCAGCAAGCGAGTACACAAATTGTTCTGTTTTATCTCCTCCCTTGAGGTGCAAAGATTGATTCTGAAGTGTATTGTGCTATCTTAGGAAAGTGTAGAAACAACTACAGCGTAAACGTGGTCACAAAAGTGCATACGAAATTCTTCTTCTCCGTGACAAGACCTCTCACAAGTACGTGCACCTGAGACGAGCTCACTAAACTTCATTGAACATTTCTTCATCCACCATACAGTCCAGATCCCGCACCTTCCGACTTCCATCTGTTTGGCCCAATGAAGGATGCACGCCGCGAGAAGCGGTACGTGTGTGATGGGGAGATTACTGACGTTGGAAGACATTGGCCAGTAGAGTGGAACCATGCGGAGCATGCAGGCCATGCCAGAAAGGTGGCGTAAGGACGTCGCACTGAACGGAGATTACGTTAAAAAATAGGGTTTTACTGCCAAACGAGTAACCAATAAGATAAGTATTGCTGTTAGAATCTGTGTATCTTTCTTGAAGAAACGTAACTGACGGCGCACAAATTCATTCACTCAATATTTGATAATGAGAGCACTTAGATAATTTCAACCAAAATTACACATAATTTCTAATCTTCATAGAACTTTTTTCTCGTTGATACTCCTTACATAATGTTGAAAGGAAAATAGCTTACGGCTTACTAAATTTTCGCTGTTCGTTCACTACAACTTCAGCATCAGACGTGACGTTGTAATTAATTTTTTCTTTACTACAGAGTCCAATTTCAAAACAGTTTTCAGACAGTATCCACTTATAACACTGACTGTACCTGTGAAACAATATCACTTTGTGAAACGTAGTTCATGAGATGCGTCAGAAATATTGAGATTCGTGAAAAATTTGCTTTTTCTTATAATAGAGCGCAAATTACCCATTCTGTATTCATACGGTTTGTCATAATTGGAGCACTTCTTAATTTCCATCAAATTTAAAGCATAATTTGAAGCCCTTTCTAAACGTTTCTTGCTGACTTGTTTAACGTCAAGTATTTAACACAGGATAATTTGTAATGAGACATTTGAAACGTGTACAAGGGAGTTCGGTTCTATAAAACATCTGAGGTTTACTGGTCTAATGCTAAACTGGGACACATTTTATCGATTAAAAATCGGTTTCAGTGTTTTCCACTCAACAAATTAGCTTGCTACGATATTATCAGTACTTTCGTACCTAGTTACTAACACGTTACACATATCGAGTAAGACGTGATTACGGCCTCGGGAAACCAACTCCAGTAGCCGTCTACAGCGTTCTGTGTGCTACAGAATGTTATGATATTGCTACTTAATGAAAGTAAGCCAGCAAGGCCTCTGATAGTCAGTAACGGTACCCTGTAACGGTAGTACAACTTGAAACTTCCTGGCAGATTAAAACTTTGTGCCGGACAGAGAAACGAACTCGGGACCTTTGCCTTTCGCGGGAAAGTGCTCTACCAACTGAGCTACCCATGCACAACTCACGCCCCCTCCTCACAACTTTACTTCTGCCAGTACCTCGTCTCCTACCTTCCAAACTTTACAGAAGCTCTCCTGCGAACCCTGCAGAACTAGCACCCCTGAATGAACGGTCCCGAGTTCGAATCTCGGTCCGGCACACAGTTTTAATCTGCCAGGACATTTCATATGAGCGCACAATCCACTGCAGAGTGAAAATCTCATTCAGGTAGTATCAATTAACAGAAATTCAGGAGCTCGATCTTCCAGCATCGTCCACAGTAACCACATAGTCACTTTTAAATTTCTCGGGATTCCAGCCCCGTAACTTGGATTTTATCAGAAGTTCACAGTATAGTCATGGCATATTGGCTTGACACCTGACACATGCCACACAGTGTAACACTATTAGTACATTAGACAGCAGGGAATTTATTCCCATCTGAGGGAGCTACAGACGTTACAAAATGTGAGTTCATTAACTCGCACAGGGCAAAAGACATTGAGTTTGGTGAATAATGATTTGACCAATATCCTACAGATTACTTCCGAATATGTGAACAGCATAAGCAATCCCTGGATCCGAACTAGGTCACATAGGCACCACTTTGCAACAGAGTAAATTATCGTAAAAGGATTACCGTAAACCCTTTCCTGAGCTACTAACAAGGGATCTTCCCCATTGCAACCCCCTCAGATTTAATTATAAGTTGGCACAGTGGATAGGCCTTGAAAAACTGAACACAGATCAATCGAGAAAACAGGAAGAAGTTATGTGGAAATATGAAAAAAAAGAAAAATGTACAAACTGAGTTGTCCATGTGCAAGATAAGCAACATCAAGGAAAATATGAGCCGAAAAGCGCCATGGTCCCGTGGTTAGCGTGTGCAGCTGCAGAACGAGAAGTCCTTGGTGGAAGGCTTCGTTCGAGTGAAAATTTTACTTTCTTTATTTTGGCAAAGTTATGATCTGTCCGTTCGTTCATTGGCGTCTCTGTTCACTGTAACAAGATTAGTGTCTGTGTTTTGCCACTGCACCGCAAAACCGTGCGATTAGTAGACGAAAGTACGTGCCTCTCCAATGGGAACCGAAAACATTTGATTGCAAGGTCATAGGTGAAGCGATTCCTCCAGAGGAAAACACGTCTGAGATATAAGACACTGGTGACGTCACGTGCGTCACATGACAGGAATATGTAGTCAACCCACCTAACTTGTACACTTGGCGAATGGGTAAAAAGATTCTTCTACCTTTCCCGATTTAGGTTTTCTTGTGGATGTGATAATAACTCCCAAAAAAGTGATAAAAACGTAAGAGTTTATCACATAAACTGCAACAAATGAATGCAACAGTTTCACAGCGCACACTTTTAGCCTGTGCTGTGTCAAAACATTTGTTTTTTATGTTTTCAAGTTTTTCACTTTGTAGACCGTCAAATCCTGCATGTTGTGGTCTTCAGTCCTGAGACTGGTTTGATGCAGCTCTCCATGACACTCTATCCCGTACAAGCATCTTCATCTCTCAGTACCTACTGCAACCTACATCCTTCAGAATCTGCTTAGTGTATTCATCTCTAGGTCTCGCTCTACGACTGTTATCCTCCACGCTGCCCTCAAGTACTAAATTGGTAATCCCTTGATGCCTCAGAACATGTCCTACCAACCGATCCCTTCTTCTAGTCAAGTTGTGCCACAAGCTTCTCTTCTACCCAATCCTATTCAATACCTCCTCGTTAGGTATGTGATCTACCCATCTAATCTTCAGCATTCTTCTGTAGCACCAAATTTCGAAAGCTTCTATTCTCTTCTTGTCCAAACTATTTATTGTCCATGTTTCACTTCCATACATGGCTACACTCCATACAACTACTTTCAGGAATGACTTCCTGACACTTAAATCTATACTCGATATAAACAAATTTCTCTTCTTCAGAAACGCTTTCCTTGCCATTGCCAGTCTACATTTTATATCCTCTCTACTTCTACCATCATCAGTTACTTTGCTCCCCAAATAGCCAAACTCCTTTACTACTTTAAGTGCCTCATTTCCTAATCTACACTCCTGGAAATTGAAATAAGAACACCGTGAATTCATTGTCCCAGGAAGGGGAAACTTTATTAACACATTCCTGGGGTCAGATACATCACACGATCACACTGACAGAACCACAGGCACATAGACACAGGCAACAGAGCATGCACAATGTCGGCACTAGTACAGTGTATATCACCCTTTCGCAGCAATGCAGGCTGCTATTCTCCCATGGGGACGATCGTAGAGATGCTGGATGTAGTCCTGTGGAACGGCTTGCCATGCCATTTCCACCTGGCGCCTCAGTTGGACCAGCGTTCGTGCTAGACGTGCTGACCGCGTGAGACGACGCTTCATCCAGTCCCAAACATGCTCAATGGGGGACAGATCCGGAGATCTTGCTGGCCAGGATAGTTGACTTACACCTTCTAGAGCACGTTGGGTGGCACGGGATACATGCGGACGTGCATTGCCCTGTTGGAACAGCAAGTTCCCTTGCCGGTCTAGGAATGGTAGAACGATGGGTTCGATGACGGTTTGGATGTACCGTGCACTATTCAGTGTCCCCTCGACGATCACGTGAGGTGTACGGCCAGTGTAGTAGATCGCTCCCCACACCATGATGCCGGGTGTTGGCCATGTGTGCCTCGGTCGTATGCAGTCCTGATTGTGGCGCTCACCTGCACGGCGCCAAACACGCATACGACCATCATTGGCACCAAGGCAGAAGCGACTCTCATCGCTGAAGACGACACGTCTCCATTCGTCCCTCCATTCACGCCTGTCGCGACACCACTGGATGCGGGCTGCACGATGTTGGGGAGTGAGCGGAAGACCGCCTAACGGTGTGCCGGACCGTAGCCCAGCTTCATAGAGACGGTTGCGAATGGTCCTCGCCGATACCCCAGGAGCAACAGTGTCCCTAATTTGCTGGGAAGTGGCGGTGCGGTCCCCTACGGCACTGTGTAGGATCCTACGGTCTTGGCGTGTATCTGTGCGTCGCTGCGGTCTGGTCCCAGGTCGACGGGTACGTGCACCTTCCGCCGACCACTGGCGACAACATCGATGTACTGTGGAGACCTCACGCCCCACGTGTTGAGCAATTCGGCGTTACGTCCACCCGGCCTCACGCATGCCCACTTTACGCCCTCGCTCAAAGTCCGTCAACTGCACATACGGTTCACGTCCACGCTGTCGCGGCATGCTACCAGTGTTAAAGACTGCGAGGGAGCTCCGTATGCCAAGGCAAACTGGCTGACACTGACGGCGGCGGTGCACAAATGCTGCGCAGCTAGCGCCATTCGACGGCCAACACCGCGATTCCTGGTGTGTCCGCTGTGCCGTGCGTGTGATCATTGCTTGTACAGCCCTCTCGCAGTGTCCGTAGCAAGTATGGTGGGTCTGACACACCGGTGTCAATGTGTTCTTTTTTCCATTTCCAGGAGTATATATATATATATATATATATATATATATATATATATATATATATATACTGCGTCATAACCTTATCATTATCAGTGTGAACTCATTAATAACAGAGTAATTTATTTTAAATTCATTCATTCGTCACGCAGCTTAAAAAGTAATTTTACATTTCCTGAAAAGGACAAAACACTATTTTATTCATCTCCACACCTCTTCTCAAGCTGCTGGAAGGCTCGATACCCATAAGATTCCAGGTCTTGAGTAGCTACATGCCGCCAAAGTTTTTTCGATGCACGAAGTTTTCTCGACGACATTGTCTAAGATGATATTGTTTATGTGATCACAAACTTGAAGCGACGTCACGTGATCTTCATAAGAGATCCAGGACCATTCCAGTGAATTTTGTGGGAAAGGCGTGAGAATCATAAGGCTGACTACCCTTTTGATACACTTCTTGTCAAGGAGAGGTTTTGGTGATGCTACATTTGCTGAGACTTCTTACTTGTCCATCATTTGTAAATGTGATAAAGGCGACATCATTATATACAAAAAGAGCATATTCCTGTGATAAGTATTGTGTATTTACAATAATGATCACACTTTGATGTGCCATCTAGAAATCCTTTTGATGTCATGTAGCATTCGTTCATTTGTGCAACTTACTTCCAGTAAGAGGTGAACAGTTAATCACACAGTTATTCAGAACTAAAGCATACACTGTGGTGATGGTGGGTAGAGTGTTAAAGATTCGAATTCAGTATGTACACTTATTGAATAGATTTCATTGTCTCGTTGTGTTCTGCACAAACTATAAAGGTCAGTGGTGGAAGCTCGTTAAATCGGTATGGAGTGACCAGACAATCTTCTTCTTTATGCCATCATAGCAATGTGGGCGAAGCTTTGCATCCACATTAAATGGTAAACTATAAATGTCAAGATTCCGCTCTACTTGTAAGCTGTCACATCGATAATAAACAGAACTGATGTAGAGTATGAGAGTTAAATTAGAAATTTCCAAAATTCTTTGATTCTTTCCGAGCTTCCTCTTCCCCTCATTCTGATATGATATTTTAAAGAATCTTCATGTTGCTAATTGAACAGACGTTTTAACGACCCCCATCTATTGAATGAAGTCGATAGCAAAGGACATACATAAAGCTTTTTTGGACAGAAAGTTAATGGTAGATAAATACCTTCATTGAAAACTTTCAAAAGTTTCTGATGTTTCTCGTCTATTACAGTGATATGATGTATCTCCCACGTTACTTTATGAATGATAATATCATTCAATTTGTGACCTTCTTGAATGTATGAGGTACTATCTGCTGCAACTCTTGCATGAATGTATTGTAGATTCGTGTTAACAATTATGCAACTCATGTCATCGATCATCTTCAGAGGTATGTATGGAATGAATTGGCTGCACTCCACTGCCGTTCTTCTCACTGGTTCATCTATGAACCATCCTGCATATTATAAGCTATTCATTTCTGAGGGGAATGCAGAAAGGTATGTTTTAAGGGTTGAGGCTACGCCTGCACTGTCAGTGGCATCAGACGCTACTAAGTTCTGTTCATATCTTATTTTCTGAAAAAGAAGTGATAAGGCATTATACACTCCTGGAAATTGAAATAAGAACACCGTGAATTCATTGTCCCAGGAAGGGGAAACTTTATTGACACATTCCTGGGGTCAGATACATCACATGATCACACTGACAGAACCACAGGCACATAGGCACAGGCAACAGAGCATGCACAATTTCGGCACTAGTACAGTGTATATCCACCTTTCGCAGCAATGCAGGCTGCTATTCTGCCATGGAGACGATCGTAGAGATGCTGGATGTAGTCCTGTGGACCGGCTTGCCATGCCATTTCCACCTGGCGCCTCAGCTGGACCAGCGTTCGTGCTGGACGTGCAGACCGCGTGAGACGACGCTTCATCCAGTCCCAAACATGCTCAATGGGGGACAGATCCGGAGATCTTGCTGGCCAGGGTAGTTGACTTACACCTTCTAGAGCACGTTGGGTGGCACGGGATACAGGCGGACGTGCATTGTCCTGTTGGAACAGCACGTTCCCTTGCCGGTCTAGGAATGGTAGAACGATGGGTTCGATGACGGTTTGGATGTACCGTGCACTATTCAGTGTCCCCTCGACGATCACCACAGGTGTACGGCCAGTGTAGGACATCGCTCCCCACATCATGATGCCGGATGTTGGCCCTGTGTGCCTCGGTCGTATGCAGTCCTGATTGTGGCGCTCACCTGCACGGCGCCAAACACGCATACGACCATCATTGGCACCAAGGCAGAAGTGACTCTCATCGCTGAAGACGACACGTCTCCATTCGTCCCTCCATTCACGCCTGTCGCGACACCACTGGAGGCGGGCTGCATGATGTTGGGACGTGAGCGGAAGACGGCCTAACGGTGTGTGTGACCGTAGCCCAGCTTCATGGAGACGGTTGCGAATGGTCCTCGCCGATACCCCAGGAGCAACAGTGTCCATAATTTGCTGGGAAGTGGCGGTGCGGTCCCCTACGGCACTGCGTAGGATCCTACGGTCTTGGCGCGTATCTGTGCGTCGCTGCGGTCCGGTCCCAGGTCGACGGGCACGTGCACCTTCCGCCGACCACTGGCGACAACATCGATGTACAGTGGAGACCTCACGCCCCACGTGTTGAGCAATTCGGCGGTACGTCCACCCGGCCTCCCACATGCCCACTATACGCTCTCGCTCAAGCCGTCAACTGCACATACGGTTCACGTCCACGCTGTCGCGGCATGCTACCAGTGTTAAAGACTGCGATGGAGCTCCGTATGCCACGGCAAACTGGCTGCCACTGACGGCGGCGGTGCACAAATGCTGCGCAGCTAGCACCATTCGACGGCCAACACCGCGGTTCCTGGTGTGTCCGCTGTGCCGTGCGTGTGATCATTGCTTGTACAGCCCTCTCGCAGTGTCCGTAGCAAGTATGATGGGTCTGACACACCGGTGTCAATGTGTTTTTTTTTCCTTTTCCAGGAGTGTATTTAAGATTCGGTGTCACTGTGGTGCTACCATAAATTTCCCCCAAATTTTAAACCTAAGAGTGGGAAGTTATTGCATGAAATGGTTAAAGCATCCTGGTGCTAGACGAAAATCCTGATTTCTTCATTTTTGTCAAATGTTGGCAAAACATATGGTATGTACAAAAGATATTCCTGCTGTATAATTGGGCAATCATATGCTAACAGGACTATTACGTGAAGTTACGTCATGTGAAATTATGAACTGGTAATTCTTCCACGTTATCACATTGTATTTCCACTGAGAAGTTGTGCATGGATGATTGTATGTGCTGGCTTTACCCTATACCCATCCTGTCATAGGTGCAGACATGCTACGATTTTCTCGCTACAAAAGTCGATGATGTGGTGTATTGGTCCACAATGTGCAACTGTATATCGTCTAATGCCTGTACGGACACTGGAATATATATGCGTCCGTTGCAGCTTCAACAACCATGTATCCATGTCCAGTTGTAAGGAAGAACCCGTACCTTTTTGAATCAATCACTCATTGAGATATGGGCCCATTGTGATGTTAAACTCGATGCAAATTTTACTGACAGGCAGTGTGCCTTCTGTCTGATCTCACTCGTAAAACATGTCACGATCCTTTTTTAAAGATTGATTTCTTTAAAAAGCTCGTATGGGACCTTCTGAATGATTGTACCCAAAGTCCTTATTTCCGATTTATGTATACTAATGTTCGCATTTATCCCAATCCGTTTTCCACACTGTTTTAAAACCTACTTTAAATTATGAACTAGAATGTATTTGTACAACTTGTCCATCTTCTACATATACGTTTGTAGTTTAGTGCTTTTCTCCATTATATTGGGAATTCTATGGTATGTCTCACGTCCAGTGTGATAATTCAATGTCCTCTGTTTAAATCGTCTTGTTGTGCTGGATTATGATTTATTTTAGGGGTGACCAGACCCTTCAACAACAACAAAAAAACTGGATTAGCGTTGTCACAACTTAACAAATATTATCTAGTTCCCTAATGGTACATCAATGCCCGTTCCCAACTGGCCATGGTTGATTGGCTAATGGACAAACACTTCATAAAAGACTAAATAACTGTTCCTTTGGGTAATAAATTCTCAACCAACAACCGTAGTAAACAACATCACTTTCAAATTAAAACCTACAGAATCGTAATGGTAGAAAGGTACCTTTCAATCTTCAAAATTAAATTTCATCTAACACACAGATATAAGAACATATAAAAAAACTCACAGGTAGCTGATACGGTAAATTTCAGTATTTATAACCTGATGAACTACAGCGCAGAACTGAATTTCGAATCTATCCAATGAGTAATCCTGATAACAGAATTCTTAACAAATAAGAAATATAATAACCTTATGACAAAGTCCATCCGGCATTGGCCACACTTTTACACACTTGTCAGTTCCATTGAAAAGTGGCAGTTACTGCTCAATCTCCACACAGTTGCAAACTAACACTGCAGAAGTCACTGGAGGTTAATACACGTACCGTTCTTTCTTCTCCAATATCATGACATTCTTATCGTGGGCGAACATGCTACAGCACAGCTTGTTCAGGTTGGTCCCACGCTGCCTTGTTTATCTGCCGTGCCACAAACGACATCGGCCACAGCTCGCCATAATTGCATCCACACAATGCAGAGCACACGGCTTATCGTTCCACAGCAGCGTTGAATTCCCAAGCGTCTCGGTTTCACCATTAGTCCACAACCACAGAGTGCCTACATTATTAAAGGCACAATTCGGACCATGCGGACCCCACCACCCTGCCGTTCTGTTCTTCTCGCTTGGTACTGTCTAATCCTTCACTCCTTGTCGCCAGAGGGCCGCTCGCCGCCAACTCGGCTCCCCAGTGTCTCTGACCAGGCGAATATCGACCTTAACACTCGCGTTCTGCACACAATCTTGCCGTAAATCGGCACATAGTGGAATGTAATTTGCTCATAACCCTGGTGATCGTTCCTTAAAAACTAAACATCTGCTCAATAGATGTGTAATGTCGCTCCTTATATTTTATTTGTAAACATTAGGAAGAACGTGAGGCATAGATGACTGCACAAGTATTCATCGAAGTTTTGGCAGCGTCGAATACTGTAGACCACATGGTTAATGGTAAAGTACTGGCGTAATTTTTCAGAAGACGATAACTCACTAAATGAAGCAAAACAGTGGACGCTACTAGCGGTTTTTCTTTTTTAACATACGCCACCCAGTGAATTCCAGGACTTCCTGCAACGACTGAAGTCACAATTCAACATATTTAATATTTCCACATATCGTTAGGCAATGTATTTTGGATAGATACACCATGAAATCTTGAAGTGCCAAATGTTGTATCGAATTTAAGGAGATCGGTATTTGTAAGTAGGCCATTAGGTAGTATTGCTAGAAGCTTACATTTATGAATAGTCAGAGACCCGTCATTGGTGGTTTTAAATATAGTCCTTTTCTGACAGTCACATATTCCGCCATTCTGTTGTGCCTTATCGTTTTGTCAAGCTGCACCTGGGCACTTTCAGCATTTTCGTTGTTCAGGTAATGCCTGCTACACTTCTGGTATGGAAATGAAAATGTCGTGTGGCTAGGGCCTCCCGTCGGGTAGACCGTTCGCCTGGTGCAAATCTTTCGAGTTGATGCCACTTCGGCGACATGCGTGTCGATGGGGATGAAATGATGATGAAAGACACACAACACCCAGTCATTACGAGGCAGAGAAAATCCCTAGCCCCGCCGGGAATCGAACCCCGGACCCCATGGGCGGGAAGCGAGAACGCTACCGCAAGACAACGAGCTACGGACACACTTCTAGTTAAAGAGCAGGAATTAAGAATGGAATATTTCCACATATGGTCTAAAGCACTTATAGAACCCTAGGCGTTTTAATCGGTCTTCTTCTTACTCCTTTCTGCTTCAAGACACTTTTAACCACTGATACAGCTGGTTAAACGTTAGTTTTTAAGCGCACCTGTGCTGTCTTATTCTTCATCGTACAATTAATGGCGTTCATAACTTGTCAGACATTTACACACAAACCAGTTTACTGTAAGTGTGGCGTTCATTGTTTTAGAAGTTGCAAATGCTGCCATGTTGCCTTACAACAATGTCTCTTCTAGGAATTGCAGCCACAGATTTATTAGCTAAAATTACATGTGCATCATGACGTCATCGGTGAGTTTGCTTGTAGTGTACGTATTATCATTCTCCGTGCACATCTTTTCCAACAGAATAATCGCCTCATCACCACATGCCAGCCATGTTTGATGTTTTGTCCCAGTTGCACATTAGCTGTTCATGTTGATGTGTAATTCGCCCAGTATTTTATCGAGAACACGTCTGTCGCCTCTGATGTGCTTCCTACCATTCATGTTATTCTTCTGCATGATTTGAGATTTGTATGCTGCGTTATATATCAAATCATGGGCATACACTCAGGTATTGTGTGATAAAGCCCTATTCTCTCGACATCTTATGACATGCACTTTGAGAAACATGTTCAGTTCAGAGCTTTTTTTGTAATTCAACTGTGTAAAAACTTCCAGCGATTTCTTCGCCTACGTCATCCTTTAAGAAATATGTTCTAGTCTGTTTCCAAATTGCATGACATGCTTGACTGAACTTATACCCAACATATACAGTTCTTTCCTGCATACACCATATATTCAATCTATCTCACTCCCCCTATGATAGATAATAAACTCACCAATAGTATAGCCTACTTTTTTCTCTTCTCTGCCCCATTTGTCATATTGAGTGTGTCTGCGAGTCGTTTGAAAGAGTCAGCAACAGGTTTAAAACCTTCCCTCAAACACTGATCTCATTCCAAATGTTCTGTCCTTAGTAATTTCTGTCGTATGGCCTTTCGTGACTCAATTACTTCTCTCTTTGTTTCCTGTTTGTTGTGTACTAAACTGACTTTGAGATAGTATGCAGTTTTTCTCATGTATCTGAAACTTCGATTGACTTCAAAACTGCTTTTGGGTAACTGATATTTATACTGTCTAGCATTTCTTCACATTCATTAGTTGCCTCATTCATGTCCTTCATTTAGGCTCTATTATTGGCAACACCTTGAACAACCTTAGCAGCAGGTCTTTCATTGGGCACTTTGTCTAGTACGGTTTCTGAGAACTTTATTGAACATTTGATTACTTGCAGTAATATGTTTCTGATTTTCCCTGAGGGATTCGATGCTATCACTTAAAAACTGCCATTCTCACAGACTGGATTTCGTTCATTGTTTGAATTTCCACAGTATACTGTTTATGAGTTCCGTTGATATTTTCAATTTTTACATCCACATATGTATAAATGTTTGGGTCCATATACCCTCCTCTCAGGGTTAACTTGCGACATGTGTTGTAATTTGTGCATTATATAAGATATACTGATGTATTTCCCTCCTTCTGTAATGTATATATTAAGAGATATACTCTTTTATAGCATCTGACATTCAATTTTCTAGATCTGTCAACAACCAGAAATCTACAGTGTGTGTGATTGCTGCAATGTCCACATATCTTTATAAATTTGTGGAACGTCATGGCAGCTCCTACATGTACCTGATAATATATTTTAAATTCATATTACCTCATTTAAAAGTGGTAACAAGGTTAGCGTTATTTCTCTCAAACTGTTTTTGAATCCTAGTTTATTTCTGACTCAAATAAAAAAAACATCAGCACTCGTCTGGCTATCGATAGAGAAATGTTTCTGCAATTGATCGTGTTTTCCACTGCTACACTGAAATAACGTTTCTAAAAAGACAAATGCTTGCTCAAAACGGATTCCATTTGGATGTGTTAACAATGATATGATGACTTTCATCTTCTTACAGTCAGATAGACGTACAGTTTTAGTTCATATTTAATTAGAAAGGAGTGTTCCATTCGTAATCCTCTTCTTCTGTAGAACAGTTCGTTTACTGTGAGGTCCTTTTGTCAGGGTGTTTTACCCTCTCAGTGATGAGTATATGAAGACAATAAATGCAGGGCGTTTTATATTAACGTATATTTTTACCTCCATATTTTACCATAGTCATCACTGTCGCTAATACATGACCACTGCAGTATAAATTATGGTGGGGCAACCGATGTTATGTGTTTCGATGTAATCAGAGAACGATTTTTTCTTCCTGTGTCGATTCATTGTAGTCTATGAAAATTTAAGACTGAAAATTGTGCGTGCATCATCTTTACTTTCAGGTATAAAAGAGAAAATACACTACAAAGTTATGACACTTGATGCTACAAGTAATACTAGTTGTTAATACAAGCGTTGACATCTAAACAAAATAGATCCCAAGTTCTGAATATGGAAGGGCCTGTTCGTACTTTGAACAAATCCATTAAGTCACTGTTAAAAGAGAGTGATGGATGCATGACATTCGTGTTATCGAGAAAGCCAATAACCCCGGACTTTCTACATATTCTGCAAGTAATTATTCTCAATATGCCACGATTCTGATGTTGGAGGACTATGGATTCGACGAGAAGGAATAGGAGGGCGTTAATGGTTACTACATGAGTGAGTGGCTAAGAATGTTTGTTAGCTGCCTCATAATATTTGACAGAAACTTACAGAAAGGCATCGAAAATTGAATGCTATTTACTATGATTAGTATTAAATGAAACAACAAGTTCACTGTTACCAGCCACCGTTTTATTTATTTCCACGACGCCTTTCAAAGGTTTAAACCTCCATCATCGGGTGGATTAACATAAGTAAGTATTACATTTGTGTGTGTGTTGTGTTACGATTTTTGGAAGAACTTGTGACACTGTCTAGTGGAGAAACAAGACACTATTTCAGAATATGGTTTAGGATTACTTTTCCTATGCCACTTATACTTTCGCTGTGTGATATTTCGCAGTTTTAGCTCGCTACCTCAAGTGTTTTATGATCATGTGCTTATTTCTATGTATGAACCATGTTATGACCATTGTGATTTGAATGCATAATGGCAAACCTTCTCCGCAAAATACACTATCGGCGCTTTAAAATGGAATCTAATACATAATTTCTCTTTCTGTTTGCAAATGGAATAGCAAAGGAAATGAATAGTGGTATTAGAGGGTACACTCCACGATGCAACACATGAAGGCTTGCAGAACATATATGCAGATCCATAGTACAGTCCCCAACAATGCCACTGTCCGTCGTAAAACACTAGAACATTACATCATGTCCTAGTAAATCCTAGCATTTGATTATGGGATACCGTAGTCCCGCAACATGTTATGGTAAATATTTCACATGTTTGACAACTCGTGCGTAACATTCTCATTACACTGATTTAAGTTACAACGCACAACGCCATATGTCCAAGAATCGCTGTTGAAAGTTCTTCGGTTTGAATAATTTCCATAAAAAATAGGAATTGTGTAGTCACATGATCATGTGATTATAACAACTCGTGATTGAAGCGCTCTCTACCTCTCTCTCTCTCTCTCTCTCTCTCTCTCTCTCTCTCTCGCGCACACACACACACACACACACACACACACACACACAAGCGCGTGCACACACATACACACATTCAGCAACTTTAAAACATCTATCTCAATCAACATACAATGGTGCACGGCAGAAATTTTGTAATACTGCTGTTCCAGATCTGGATAGAAGCTTGGCGCAATACAGACGGCATAAAACATGGTTAGAAATTTTGTAAATTTACTCTGAATAAAATGATGCCTTAAATAATTTTTGAGTCTGGCATGTTTCTTCAGCAGTTATTATTGTCCAGGACAGATGATTTTTTTTTGCACTGGGTAAAATGATTCCCAAAATGCAAATATAATCCTTATTAACACTGTGATTTTCCCGCATTAGTTGAACATAGGGAATTTCGTTATAGACAGTGATGCAAGTTATTGAGGTATATCATCAGACACGTGATAACGATGCTCAGAGAACAGAAAGATCCCACAACAAAATTAAGATTATAAACAGGTACTAAGGCAGAATACACAGTGTATATCACCTCTTCGTGTGACAATGGAACATATAGTGATCCACCAGATCTGTGCCACATGTTTAATTATCAATTCCTATCAATGGTTGCCAAGATAAATCAAAACCTTACTGGTAAAAATAGTATGCTGATCTCTTAAAAGCTGGTGCTCTGGGAGAGTAACATCAAAAGTATCCAGTGGAAGTAGACGAAGAAATTTCATGAATTACTGAACCAGTAAACAATGAAGACTCAAATGACTATGATGAAAAATCGAGTGATCTGGGCAATGTGTCTTTCAGCTGTAGTTAGTTTCTAGACACTGAAATACATTTAAAGGAAGCACTTAATCAAAAAAGGAGTAAGGGGAAATGTACCTGTAGACAATTACCTGGCAATACTTCTGCTGCCAGTGTTTTCGGGAATCTTTAAGAAAGCAATGTCTGAGAGAGTAGAGGAAAATCTGAGGTCACACAGTTAGATATCAAACTCGAAGAGTGGCTTAAGGAAAGAAGGAGAGACACAAAAATTTAGTTTATTCTCACGTGTGTCAATTACCAGTTGGACCAAACATCAGGTAGAGGACCGTAGATATTTTCCTTGGTTTTACAAAAGCATTTGATTGTACTGAAAGTGAAACACTTTTGCATAATTCCGAACATTTTGGCATCAGGGTAAAACCTCGACAATGGTTTACTTCATAACTGGAAGGAAGGAATCAGATTTCCCTCCAGAGTCAACAAACAGTGAACGGACTTTAATCTGACTGGGGTCATGTAAAATGGTATGTGCCTCGGAGTTCTATTCGCACTCCGTTGCTTTTTTGACAAGCATAAAAAGCCATGCCATTATATATGACTCTTGGTACAAGAACAGTTTCTCTCTGCAGCTGATACAAGTAACATTGGAAAATAAGAACAAAATGATGTGCCCCATCACATTTGTTTCGTCGGCAGCACAAAGAAAATGGACACAGAAGAAAGAATGATGTTTCTTGTACACTCCACAGTTTTCCTAGCAACCTTCTTCCCGTTTTACGGCCCTCCCACAGCGAGACACAGAGATGCACAAAAAGAGCCATTTCTTCACTGTGCGAACCACCTTTTCGTCACTCTCAAAATTTGTTCCACCAATGGTATACTTGAATGGCCCACACAAGTGGAAATCTGAAGGAACTTGGTCAGGGCTGTAGAGCAGATCCTGTAATTAATCTAAAGGGAGTAGAGATAATTACAATACTGAACACGTGGTAATGGCGGCTGCAGTGTAACACTTGTTAAGTTCGGCTCGCGAAATTTAGTCGAATTCGAAGGTGTTCTCGCAGGTGGTGTTGTCTAGTACAAGTGGAAATCGTGTAAACAACAGTGTTCTGTGCAGTAGTGCTATTTTTTTCTGTGCTCCGCCAATATCTGCGAGAAAATGGTAAACAGAAGAATCAACAGCAGCGCGTCCAGCAGCGGGGAAGCAGCAGGTGCGGCGGGCCTGCTCCTGGCGGAAGGTGCGGCCGCGGCTCCCGGTATAGCGGAGTTGGTTCGCTCTGAGGTAAACGCTGCGCTTCGCGATAAAAACAATCTCGATCTGATAGCAGGCACCATATCAGATACTGTAACGGCAGCAGTATTGGCCAAAATGCGTGAAACTGTTGAGGCCAATACTGCCGAAATTACAGCACTAAAAAAGTCTGTGTCTGAATACGAGAAAAAGGCACGAGAGTTGGAAGTGAAACTATCTGCCGCCACAGACGAGCTAGAACAGTACCAAAGGCGAAATAGTCTACGACTGTTTGGAGTAGCAGAAAATAAAGAAGAAGACACGGACAACCTGCTTATACAGGTTGCGCGTGAAAAATTAGGCGTCGAAGTGACCAAGGCAGACATTGACAGGAGCCACCGGGTGGGACGAAAACTACCAGGTGCTACCAAACCTCGTCCAATAATTATTAAATTTGTGTCGTACCGAAAAAGGGCTGAGATCTTTACCCAGAAGAAGAAGTTAGCAAGGACAGGGATTACAATAAGGGAAGATCTGACACACGAGCGGCTAAAGATTTTAAACAGTGCCATATCCCATTTCGGTCTTCAGAATGTGTGGACTCAGGATGGCAGAGTAATCATTAAGACTGCAGCTGGAAAGAAGACAGTCACAAACATGACAGAACTAAATAGTATTAAGTGAACCTACTCGAGCCAAAAGTCAAACTTAACACCATTTTCAAATTTTAACAGTTCTATACTCAGATATAGTCTTGTAATTGTATTAACTTTTTAATTATTTGTACCTTCAACTAATTGTTTTTGTAACTTATTAACTTTTCAATTATTTGTACCTTCAACTAATTGTTTTTGTAACTGTATTAACTTTTTACTATTTTTGTGTCTTTAGCTGTAGCTATTGCTTAGTTTTAGTTACTGCTAATACTTTTTTCATTTTCTCAGTTTATTCTCTTCCATTCTGTAATAGTTCTATTGCAATTATTAGTCTCTCCTTTAGTTCATTAGTCAACCATCTCTTCGGTTTAAATTGTTCATAACAAAAATTACTATCAGTATCACTTTAGCAAATTTCAATTTAATTCTAGCTTCCTAAGATACTCTATTAAATATTAAGCTTTCTTCTCTCTGCTGGCAGCATCGGCCTCTTAAATCACTCCTCTTTCCCTTATTTCCACCCTAAGCTGTTTCAAATACTCTAATTACACTTTTCCTCTTACGACATAGGATACTCAGTGACACACAGCTGTCACCATTTTGGTCATATTCTCCCTGCACCGAATACCACTAATCCATTTTCTATACTCCCGCAACCTCAGGAAATCTCTTGCAGTCGCTTTTCTTTCGGCTCTCGCGGAGTCACAAACAGGGCGCGCAAAATCTCGGACACCCCTGGAATATGTCACTTGGCGGAAACACCGGTCAGTGCCCCTCGCGGCAGGTAGTGCCTAACAAAGGGACAAACCAGTCTGCCACCCTACTCCAGGCTGCTCAGCGGAACGCGTCCGAGCTTTTAGCAGCTCACTGCAACATTCAGTCTTTACCTGCGCATTACGAAGAACTTAGCCTCCTCTTCCACCAACTAAACTACCACGTAATCCTCCTATCCGAAACGTGGTTGAAACCACACATATCCTCTGCATCTATTCATCTTCCAGGGTACACATTTCTTAGGGCAGACAGATCAAAAAAGCGAGGTGGCGGGGTCGGCGCATATATACGAACAGATCTCAAAGCGAAAGTCTTATGTACGTCAAATCCTGCTGAAGAAAAAGAGGCTGAATTCATGTTCATTGAAATAAATATACAAAGTCGGAAATTCTTGACTGGCGTCGTGTACAAGCCGCCAAAAATAAGCTCAATGAGTTCCTTCCAGTCGGAATTACATTCACTTCAGTGTCAATACGAACATGTCATCGTAATGGGTGACTTGAACATAGACCTGCTAAGAGACACTCCCTCCGCAATAAACCTAAGAAGATTGTTTAGTTGCAATAGCATGAACATTCTTCCATTACAACCTACACACCATACGGCGCACAGTCATACTCTTATAGACGTGATCGCAACGAAACAGACTGACAAAGTAAGAGATGTTGGTCAATCATCGGCCCCTGGCCTCTCAGCACATGATGTAATATTCCTGGCCTACTCTGTGCAGCCCCCAAGGATCAAATCGCGTTACATAACTTGTAGGAACATGAAACGTATTGACCTTGACGCTCTAACAGCCGATTGCTCAGAAATCTCATGGCATCAAATAATCAGAGAACCTACAATCGACGGCAAAATTAATGAACTTGGTGATAAACTCACTGCCCTCTATGACAAACATGCACCTGTGCGCACAGTCCGTGTAAGAAAATCTCCTGCTCCATGGCTGACAGCTGAATTACGTCAAATGATGACTAATAGGGATGCTGCCCACAGGCGTTTCAAGGCAGATCCGAAACCCGAACGTTTTGAAGAATATAGAAAGCTACGGAACAGAGTGAAACAATGCATTCGCAATGCCAAAATCAGGCACGCTCGCTCCCTCGTATGCAGCGATCTGACACCCACGACTCTATGGAAGAATCTCCGTAGCTTGGGGGTCGGAAAGGCAAAATCGGAAACTACTTTTCATGTGTCAGCTAACGAATTAAATGAATTCTTCTCAGCACCTCTGAATACCAGCACGTCTGATAATTTCCGTCCACAAGAATCCCCAAACAGGATAACTAACAACGATACCTTTCATCTAAAACATGTAACAACAAATACGGCAAGAAAAGCAATAATGAGAATCTCTTCTGATTCAATAGGCAACGACAGTATCGGTATAACCATGATTAAGAATGTTGCCGATATCTTAGTACCTGTCTTAACTGACATATTTAATTTTTCCCTCGTGAACGGAATATACCCCACTGCATGGAAAAGAAGCATAATTCGACCCATCCCTAAGGTCGAAAACCCGCAACTGCCTAGTGATTACCGACCAATTAGCATACTGCCTGCTGTTTCCAAAGCACTGGAATATATTGTTCATGACCAAATCACTGAACACTTGCATGAATTCAGTCTATATGACAAATTTCAATCAGGTTTCCGTAAACATCACAGCACAAACACTGCTCTAATTAAAGTAACTGATGACCTGAAATATGCCATCGACAATCGAAAGGCAACAATATTGACGCTACTGGACGTCAGCAAAGCTTTTGACACTGTTAACTTTGACATATTACTCAGAAAAATGCAACAGCTTAATTTCTCTGATAGTGCAATGAGATGGTTTGAAAGCTACTTAAAAGACAGACAGCAATGTGTTGTCTGCGCAAATGAAAAATCTTCCTGGAAACATGTTTCTTCGGGAGTGACACAAGGATCAGTCTTAGGACCACTTTTGTTTTCTTTATATGTCAACGATATTTCGTCGGTTTTGTCCTCCTGTAAACATCATTTCTATGCCGACGACCTCCAGCTCTACCTCAGCGTCAGACCTGAAGACGTAAACACTGCAATCGCTCTGATGAATGATGATCTGTCTTCAGTAGTGACATGGGCGAAAAACCTGGGGCTTAAATTAAATGCAAAAAAGACGCAAATAATCTTAATAGCCCATCAGAAATTAATAAGTTCAGATTTCCGCGAACGGCTACCTCCTATTCTGCTCGAAGGTACTCCAATACCATATCAGAAAACAGTGAAGAACTTGGGTGTAACTTTGGACGAGCATCTCAACTGGGCGGAGAATACAGTCGCAGTGTGCCGAAAAACGTCTGCTTGTCTCTATGCTCTCAAAAAATTTCGGTACATATTCCCACAGGACTTGAAACGCCAGCTCGTGCAAGCACTCGTTCTACCGAACCTCCACTATTGTGATGTGATTCAACAAGGCATGAGTAGTGAAAACAAAAGACGGCTAGAGCTAACCATGAATGCCTGTGTGCGTTACACCTGCAACATTCGCCGATATGATCATGTTAGTGCTTCATACTCCGAGCTAGGGTGGCTGCGGCCGGACAAACTGCGTGACTACCACACTCTATGTCTACTTCACCGACTCCTCATCGCGCAAGCACCCCAGTACCTAGCTTCAGAGATTAAAATCCTGTCATGCCATCATAATCGATACACGAGGTCACTCTTATCTGGTATCCTAACTGTGCCCATTCACAAAACAAAAACTTTTGCAAACTCCTTCTCAGTTGCCGCTGTCCGCCTCTGGAACAAACTGCCCCTTACCTTGCGGAAAATTCAATCTCCTGTTGCTTTTAAGAAGAAGTTGAAGCATTTCCTACTATCATCCGCATAAAATTCTCCACAAAATTAATGTGCAAGGCAAATCCTCTCATCTGTCAAATAGCAAACCTAGTGTCTCCTATCTTGCTCCTGAGATGCCTTCCTCTTCATCTATCTCTATTAGACACGCAGTCTCCTTTTCCTTTATATTTTCCTTAATTATGTTTCATCATGTCTCTCTATTCTTCTCCTCGCTTCACCATGAGTCTCCCTCATACTCCCTGCTGCCAGCACTCCTATCTTAAATCTTTCTCTTCAATAATGTATTATTCGAGGTGTACCTTTCTAATTGTTTATCTCACTTTTTGTATTAGATGTAGTTTAACATGCCTACTGAAACATATGACTGTAAAATAAGTAGAATGCCTGGTTAGATGTAAGAGAGGGCCTGATGGCCCTAATCTTGCCAGGTTAAATAAATAAATAAATAAATAAATAAATAAATAAATAAATAAATAAATTATTGACAGTTCCTCTTGACTGTCAACACGTGGTCACACTGTCGCACTGAAATTCTTGCTCAGGGACGTCTCAGATAGTAATTTCTGTGCGGTATCTCCGCTATTCAAGCTGCTTATTCTACGGTGATCCAACAGTCTCTCCGCGAGTCCACGGCTATTACTACGCACTACTGCGACTCAGATGTTAGCTCCCAGCCTGCCAGCGCTTTTCTCAGTAATGTAACCTCTTGAAACCAAGACTGTATCGATCGCGATTTCAGCATGCAAAGATGTTTAAATGGGACATATTGCGAATAAGCGCATAACTGTCATTACATTTGCATTTAGAGATGCACCAAGTGGTAATACGCCAAACTAAGTGTGACTTACTATTATTTCATTTAATGTATAAGCCTTTCACATGTTTAAGACCTTCTCTTCTGAATGTTAATACTCTGCAAAAATTACAGGATATAAAAACGTAATTTAAAAAGGAACCCTATGAAATGAAGACAAATAATTACAAGTCCTTGAAACTGCGTCAAGCAAGGAGAATTAATAGTGAGTCACAACCTTACAGGTAACTGGCACGAAGTCGCTCACAGGACACCACTACAACGTATCACACACGTGACTAAACAATAAAAACAGAACAGTTGCCCCAACCACACAAACGGTATCTAGAGTCTAGCTGTTACGTTTACCAAATTGGCCCTGTGGTATACTCAGCCACATCGTAAAAGTGCTACTCTTACTGGATACCACACCTTAAGAATAACTTAGTTTTAGGCGGTTCCACACATGATTTCGCCATTACCCTCGGCATAAACAACAAGTTAGCTTAAGAAGATAATAAGCCTAGCCTAAGGTGGATAAACAGTAATCAAGGACTAGCTTCATTTACCAATCACACGTTACAGGTAGCTAACCTCAACTTAAAACTACCAAAATCACTCCTAGCGTCTGAGTGTGGTCTCGCCACTTGTGGCTGAATCTAAGGAACCTGAAGCTGGCACCTTATACTAACGTTGCTCGCAACAGCTAGCATTGAAAACATAAATCAACGCTGGGCACACCCACACGGCAACATCTTCAGACTACGGCCAGCATAATGTTCTGTTTATAGATATCTTAGTGTCTTCAACTGCAGAGCAACATTCCTGAGGACACTCATCAAACATCGATGCAACAGATTAAAACAGCCACACAAAGCACTACAAGCGAGTAGTATCAACAGCCCAGTAAGGCTGGCGAAACTAAAGCTACTGGGACAGTAAAGCAGTGACAGCTTTATAGCCAAGTCATAAATGCACTGTGAAACACGGGGAAATTTCTTACCCCTAGCGTTCACAACAAGCAAACGCGAATTTGTAGCGCAAAGATGCCGACACACACACTCACAGCAGACACCTTAATAAACAAACGAGCAACTGCCCAATGCAGACTCCTCTTCAGCACGACTTCCACAAATTTATCCGAACATAACTGATGAATTTGAGTATGTGCCACACAGCCAGAATCAGTTTTTCCATCACCCCTCCAGTTGTGCGTGTTTTAAGGGGCTTTTACGCATGCGCAACGGATGTGAAGTATTTTCCTTACGCGCCAAATACATACGGCGTGACAGTTAGCCCTTACCACTCAACTACAAGTTATGTCCGTGCAACCAGATGACATCATGCTGCAGTAGATCTTTATCACCTTTCGCTTGGCATAAATCCCGCTAGTCAGTAGCACACTTCTTAGATATACCAGTTCACTCACTTTATAGTAAAATGAAATTGGACATTGGTATATGTTATAGTTATACTGAGGAAAAATGTATTTTGGGGATTTCTCAATGACATATAGAACATTAAGTTTTGAATTTTACCATACATTAATCCATTTGAGTCGCTGAGAGCCATAAATCAAATGAGCGTGGATTGTGATACTGGCATTTATTCATGCTTCTGATACCTGTTGACCTTATGGCGGGTCAGGATTATGTGTACTGAAAGTCCACATTGTGTATCTGAACATGCAAGAAAAGCTCTCTCACTCTTATTCTAATATTCACTTGAATGTGGGACGGAAGACGGCGTGGCTTTGGTCCTTCCAGTTCTCGGCGCCTCATTTGCATTCTAGTCAAGTGGCTATGTCGGTAGACAGTACTACTTGTATTAATTTGCACAAACGGCAGTTTGTATTTGGCGTTGGTTGTTTACTGTGCAGGAATCGGCTCTCCTGTGCAGTCTCATCATGAGCTGTGTTGAATCTGTTTCAAGTGTTAATAGGAAGGAAAATACCCAGGAAAATTTAGTCGAAGAGGAACTAGGGCTTCTCAGACCGGATCTGTTGAATGAGAAGGTGAAGAAATCAAATAATCATGAATATAAGCGAATATTTAACAGAGAAGGGTAAATTGTGTGGGTGGCATGTAAGAATGTCTGATATCCAGCCCGGAAGTTAATTTGCCTATTAATACATGTGTTAGGGATCTTCTACACTTGCCCGAAAAAATAAAAAAGAAATACACAAAAAGTCCCACTTACGCAAAATTGCGAAACATGGAGCAGCGAAAGCGTAAACATTATTTAGTTCTTGCACCAAACTATACTTAACTATGTACAAAACAACAAAACGCAACTAAAACAATTCTTCTTTTTTGAGACAAGTTATGCATATTATTATTGTTACTGCTTTTTTTATTATTGGCAGTGGCTGTAGTTGTTTAATACGTTAATTAACATAATTGTTATATAGCAAATGCTATTATTTTCACATTCTCGTATTTATCCCAATCTCAGAATTTGTGAATATCAAGATTCTATACCCATAAACTGCCACTGCAACTAACCGTACTTACGTCGACTGAAAATGCTCCGTGAACTGTATACATACGTTTGTGAATGTTCCCAACAGTTTCTTACTTCGCAGCGAGAAATTCAATGATGACATGCTGCTTGAAACGTACATCACTTACAGACGCTATTTCAAAACTGTGCTGCAGCAACGGTATCTACCGGAGGGAATGCAAACTTGGTGCGCGCACTCCGGAAACTTCAAATAAAGCAGAACTGAAGTTTGGCCTTGCTACCATTATTCTTGGCTGAGAAAAAATGTGGTACTTTACTTTCCGTGTGACTTTGTAAATTATCTAGCTAACCGACTAGTCGGTGACATCAATACGTGACTTTCTAGAACACAATAAAGACTGACTGAAAAAAAAGAAGACACTGCACATACCACACAATTTCTGACACGGAACTGTTGTAAAAGAAAACTTTAATTGTTCCAAGACATTCACTTAATGAAACAGGCAAGTTTCCACACTTCGGATTGAAAGGAGATGGAAGTTTCTTAGAAGTATGACGTTCAATATATTGTGGTGAAGCTGAATGCTGGCGTCGTCATTATAGGTATAATGTATCCAGAGTCTACCTCTGAAACACGAACGCCTATTTCACTTTACTACCACTAATGGGCAACTGTTTTCTCACCAAAAGTAATTTTAACTTAGAAAGGGGCGATTAGGCAGATCTGTGGTGTCAACATTAGATCTTCGTGTCCATATTTTAAGAAGCCTATCCCTGTACAAGTAATCCATCAGATTATTTTCTGTTGTAAATATTGACTCATTAATAGAAACTGCAATATTCGTTCTGTCAGTAAATAAAGATTTGCACATTTAACACTTCCTTAAGCACTGTACAGGAAGATTACCACTATTTACCAGGTTACATTTTCAACATCCTTTGAACAGTACTAAAAACTGCATGTAAACCCGAAGTGTAAAATCTGAGGTGAAAGGTTTCCTTGTGACACTCTCCTGCTATATAGAAGAGTTCCTCGCTGTACTTGGATCTTTCATCTCTAATGTGTTGTTTATATGTATACTCTTTCACAATTGTTTCCCTGATTTGTTAATTCATTACTTATTTTATTCACATATTTGCTAATCAGTATTCAGCTTACTATGTGCTTAATCGTTCTCTGACTAAGCATCTGTTGCCTTCAACTACAGTCTGCCTACTCGAATATTCAGAATGGCACATTATGAGCGCAATCACAATGCCTCTTTCATCAAGAGTGTACTGTACTGTACAGTGTCTCGCACTCGATTCGTAATTACGCACTGACCACTAACTCTTTATGTTACTAACATTTACACGAACAGCATAAACACGTTACCTTCCATAATTATCTACTTAATTACATACCAAAAATACATTCAAGAAAATAAAAAGTGTGGAAAACATTACACTTATCCCTCATACGAGAAAACTGAAACGCTACACCAATCACTTTATTAATTTACAAAAGTCTGTGTTACACCTGCAGATACTTTGCTGCAATTTAGTATGTTGAAAGTGCTAATAGAACGTCTTTCTTTCTCTTCTTAATATTTTTACTTCACGAGAAATTTCTCCTTAATCTTGATAGCTAGCCGCTGCGTGAAATGCATTATATAATTAAAAGATGTAAGATGACAGTGGATGGCTTCAGCAGGGGTGTAAGAATAATCGTGAAATATGGAGCTGACTCAGCAGGCGTGGATGCAGCCGACTTTTGGCACCCTTTGCACCCTGGTGAGGTGATTCACGCTCCATTCGCCGCTGCATAATATATCGCTGATTTATGAGCCTCATTTCCTGTGATCTATTACGGTAAGTAGTTTACCGACCTCGCTTTATTCATGAGCTGCCGATAAAAGGATACGTTTCGTTCCATCTCTGCAGTGAATCATCTAAACGTCTAAGTCACTCGATACAATTTCTTATCAAATATTGCATTCCGTGATGTGTTTTAAAAGAAACACCCCACATAATCTGACAAGCCGTTTTTTTTCAGACAGTTAATTGTTTCTTTGAGTAGCTGCAGTTTGTCATTATGAAAACTTTATGTGAAAAGTCATATTTAAAGTTTAGCGCTGACAATAATCTGCCTGTTGAACCATATTATTACTAATCCTCTTTATTCACCTAAAAAAGCAATACGTGCACTGGGATGCTGAAAATGACCTTACGTCACAAATTTCCATAGCATTATCGTCTGGATAAAACCGAAAATATAAAATCTTGATTTAGTGGCTGTAGAAAGACTACGTCATTGACAATAACTAAAGACAAGTATAGAAAAAAGGAAATCAGTAACCTATATAACTGAACCACTCTGGCTAACTATAGCAAGGTGCTGTACTTCTGTGCGGCGAAACATTAAGCACTAAGATTCTAACATTTATAAAACCTTGTCTGTATTGAAGAAGTTGTAGACATTTAGGCTACATACATCTGTATAAGTGACGAAGTCTATGACGTTTGTTAACTTTACTGTACTGGTGTATTTGGTTTGGCGTCAAATAACAAACTGCCATGTGACTCGCAAGGAATGTTGAAACAACGACCACTGTAGAGGTCAAAGAACATAGTAAAACATATACTAATTCATTAAGACGAGAGGGCAGAGAAATTCAACCCAAAAAATGATTAAAATTATGTAACTGAAAAAACTAATAGTAAACATAGAAAAGTTGAAGGCGACTCATTACAAGTGGTTGTAAATACCTTCTATGTGATGCCAATAAATAATTATTTTCTCGCTTTGTAAAACAGAAATTTATGCCGAATAAATTACCATGAGTCATAATTTTTACACTCACCTTAACGATTTAAGAGAATAAATCGGCTCAATCGTATCTATAATGATAATCACCTTAAAAATCTGGTTTATGTGACAGTATCAGAATTTTTATCAGCAGCAAAACTAGCTGCTAGAAGCTGTGACAAGCGATATTGACCTATGTTGACGAAGTGTGTACTGTGTGATAACAGTGTGAGGATGGTGGCCAGCAAGAGGGCTATCAAGGTAAGTACGCTAGGCAAATTATTCTGACACTTTAACTGTTATTAATGAACTCTTTTGTTCTATTGTTTTTTCCAGATACTCTGATTCCTGTGAGGGTTTGTGGATATGGATGATGAATAAAATTATATGCGTGTCCGAACCAAATTATTCTCTTAAGTTATTAAGTGAATGGTAACACCAGTATTTATTCATCCTTTGACCATTGTGTACATTAATGTGGACAATTCGAATGAGTACAGACTGGGGTTAGTAACGTGGAAACAAATGTTTGTTTTAATGAAAACATGCAGTGGAAATCTAATGTTTTGTTCCACAGCTTAGCACTTATGGAGTCGTATAAGCACAGCAGACACCCATAACACCGACACAATTCCACCAACTCCACTTCACACACACAGTTGAGTACACACATGATTATTTTACTGTTTCAGACAGTCAGCGACCATATCAGCCCCTTGTGGCTACACAATAACAACCGTCAGATGAACGCAGTCACTGGGTATCCGAAAGATAGGTTGCCCATACTATTAGATGAGGTAATGCTGGTCGGAACTTAAAAGAATGTCTGATACTCATAAGAAAGAAATACTGCATGAAATATGATCATTGTATCCTGTATTATCCATCGGTCAGTTTCCCTTAAAATAGGTGCCCAGTATGGTGAAAAGAAACAGTTACATATCTTTGTACCCTTCTTCCCATATAATCACAAACTTCTGCGACTCATATCTGGCTGCCGCTGGATTTTGTTACGTGCCTAGGAAAGACGCTTCTGTAGCATCGGTACGTTTTTGATTAGTGTGGAATACATCAATGGCTTTAAATGTGCTCAGTCACAACTCTATGGGAATAAGTTCAGCGGAACTTTAAGGGAGCGCTATTGGGTCTCTTCGATCAATCCATCGTTCCTTAAAAGTTCGTGATAACTCCTTTATTAAGAGGCACATGCCTATACTACATCAGTATTATTTACGCTGGGACAACGCTCTTCAGGAGTAAAGGCCATTTCTCACTCAGAAATCCGTAATAAAAAACACCTGTTAGTTCCTCTGTTAAAGTGTATGAGTATACAAGTCAGTCACCCAAAATTCTTGAACGCATATTCATACTAAAGCGAACATGATGACGTGTTTGAAGATTTGCATTTTCCCTGTACGTCCTTGTGGTACTTAATTATACCATTCTGTGAGAGTCTCGTCCCGTTCGTAAATAAAATGCAAGTTGAGAAATATGCGTCTCCAGAACTGCGTCTTTGAATCCATTGTGAAGCATATCCCTCTTGAATTAACTAGAGAAATATTTTACATGATTATGTCCCAGTTGGTCACGGGAAGACTACAATATGATTATTGAAGTGTTGAGTTTAATGTAATACCGTGAAGAGCTTGAGAAACATCTAAAGATGTCAAACCTGGTTCAAAATTCTAGATGAACGGAACTTGCTATTAAAAGATAATACCACAGGTTAAAAAAAACACTTCAGTTCTAATTTTCTTTTATTATCACAGTATCAGTTTCGGAGTCTTACTGGCCCCAGTAGTGACTCGGTCGTGCCGACCGCCGCGGTGGATGTGTACTAGGCGCGTTGTGCTACCTATGAGCGCAGAACAAGAGGGTTCCTGATCTGCGTTCACAACAAGCACACCGCGCTTAGTACACGATGAGCTTATAACCGGTCATGTGGTAATAACAGAACTTTACAAATGAAACGGTGTTTTCAATCTCGGTTATACTGCTCAGTTGCGGATGTTCCTCCAATAGAATTGTTTGTAAAAGATAATAATTAAGCGTTCATCTAATATTTCAGGTTACCGCCTGTTGAAAAACTCTTGATGTATCGTGTGTTGGTGAGACACGATTCATCAAGATAGTGCAGCGTTTCCGAAGGTATTGTTCTATAACTATTGATCGACCAACATACCACAATTCTTACATAAGATGTAAACACAAGGAATTGTAAGAAATGGCCAAGAAATCAGTCTCAGGGAGGTTATGCTTAGCGGTGCAGTATAAATAACGAGAAAAGAGGTAATGCGTGCGGTTGTTATAGGTTGATTGGTTGTTATTTGGGGAAGGAGACCAGACAGCGTGGTCACAGGTCTCATCGGATTAGGGAAAGAAGGGGAAGGAAGTCGGGCGTGCCCTTTCAGAGGAACCATCCCGAAATTTGCCTGACGTAGGGAAATCACGGAAAACCTAAATCAGGATGGCCGGACGCGGGATTGAGCTGTCGTCCTCCAGAATGCGAGTCCAGTGTCTAACCACTGCACCACCTCGGTCGGTCGGTTTTTATACCCTTGAGAATTTAGACAGCAGACCTATCTTTACGGTCTCTGAAAAAAGTGCAGAAATTCATAGAAAATTACGATTATTATCGAGGTAGATAATCAGGTGTAAGTTTGTAAATGAATTCGACATGTACGGATAAACAACACTATTTATGTAAGAATTACGATACGCGTAAATATGGTTGCTTTCCTTACAGTTGTCGGGCGTTAAAAGAGCCATAATAAGGCGAGAATAACTGAAGTAAGCTTTTTCGCTTGTTTTTACAAAAGGTTACATGTATTTTATGCGTCTCAGTAATCTTCACTCTTTTTAAAGTCTCTGGTCAAATATATATTTTTTAGGTTTTGAAGACAAAGTATTTCACACATACAATAAAACGGAAATTAACATTCATTACCGACATAAAATATTCTTATCGACATACACATTATTTTATGAGTTACACAATCACTTGTCGTCATGGAGATTGCATAAATATATCTAAAAAATAACATGTATAATGTTGTAACCTGCCTTGAATGCATGAAAATACGTGTGGTACAGAACACATTTCAGGAATCGAATTAAGTGTTACTGTTACTTTTGTTGATGTCAGATTAGATTAATACTTGTTCCATAGATCATGAATACGACACTTGGTAATAATGTTGAACGTGTCAGGTTAATAAAAGATGTCTGTACAAGATATTGCATTACACAAAATATTGTATGACACTAATGTTTAAGCTAGTTTTTTCCCCTCCCTTAATATATATCTAAAAGTTCAGCCATTGAGTAGGAGGAGTTGTCATCTAGAAATTCTTTTATTTTTAAACGTTGGTTGACTATCTGTCAGGCTTTTGATGTTGTTTGGGTGGTGACCAAAGACTTTTGTGGCAGCATAATTTACCCCTTTCTGTGCCAAAGTCAGATTTAACCCTGCATAGTGAAGATCATCCTTTCTCCTGGTTTTATAGCTATGCACACTGCTATTACTTTTGAACTGGGTAGGATTATTAACAACAGATTTCATTAGTGAATATATATATATATATATATATATATATGTATATATATATATATATATATATATGTAACTGTGAGGTTACTGTGAGGAACCCTAGATCCTTAAATAGATGGCTGCAGGATGACAGTGGGTGGGCTCCAGCAATTATTCTGATTACACGTTTTTGAGCAATGAATACTTTTCTACTCAATGATGAATTACCGCAGAATATGATGCCATACGAAAGCAGTGAATGAAAGTAGGCATAGTAAGCTAATTTACTGAGGTCCTTGTCACCAAAATTTGCAATAACCGTAATAGCATACATAGCTGAACTCAGACGTTTCAGCAGACCATCAATGTGTCGCTTCCAGTTTAACCTCTAATCAATAGCCACACCTAAAAAATTTTAAAATTCTACCTTAGCTACAGACTTCCGTTCAAAATCAATATTTATTACTGGAGTTTTGCCATTTACTGTACGGAACTGTATAAACTGTGTTTTATCAACATTTAAAGAGAGTCCGTTTGCTGAGAACCACTTAATAATTTTGTGAAAGACGTCATTTACAATTACGTCACATAGTTCTTGGTTTTTGGATGTTATTACTATACTTGTATCATCAGCAAAAAGAACTAACTTTGCATCTTCATCAATGTGGAATGATAAGTCATTAATATATATCAAGAACAGTAAAGGACCTAAGACCGAACCCTGTGGGACCCTGTACATGATAGCCCCCCCCCCCCCACCCCCAGTTTGAGGAATCAGCTGTTGATTTAACATTACATGAATCACTTATTTCAACTTTCTGCATTCTTCCAGTTAAGTGTGAATTAAACCATTTGTGCACTGCCCCTCTCAAACCATAATTATTTAGCTTATGTAAAAGAATTTGTATAAAAAAATTACGTTTAAAGACAAATCGATTAGGCACTTTAAACAATAAACTACATTCTGTATTCTGATGATCACGTGATACCGTCTGTTCTATTGGAGGCGAAGTCAGTATCTAATTCAGATGTCAACAAGGACACCACAAAGCAGGATTTTATACAACTCTTTTGTGTTTTATTTGCTACTGTTGTGCACTGTCCCCATAGCTATTCTCTTATTATATGAGGAGAGACGGCAGTATGGAGCATCGTCTCTATAAGTTTTGTCCAATTAGTGTGAACAGTCGAGGGTATGGACTGGTCCTTTGTAGAATTTATCCGTTTAAGTGGTCTGATGACGGCGATTTAAATCTGCTGCAAATAGTAATCATTGTGCGATCTGAGAGAATAATTTTCTGTAATAAGAAGAAAAATATTGCTTGCACTGAGGATTATTTTTGTTTCTAGCATTCATTTTCATAGACTTTCAGTGATTTGGCTAATTTGTGATGAATTGTACAGTTAACTCCCAGTGGCACAAGTTTTATTTTAGCTCAGTATCAGATGAGAATCTGTAGGTAGTTACGCTTATATTCATTCTCTTCTATTAACTTTCCTCAGTTAGAGTTTTCATCATTTTATTGGTCTGAATTTCTCTGGCGTCTCATGTTAATATAGCAGTATAGCTCTCACTATGTTCTTCGGCCTCTTTTTCTGATCATAGTTTTTAATATTCATTTCGAGGCACATAGCAGAGAGAAAATTTTGTAAGACATGGTAAAGTTCTAGCTCTCGTAACATATGATTCGAAATTTAGCGTTATTCAAAATTGTAAATTGGTGTGACAGTTGTCGTTACAGACGACTGTCTGTAATGTTTTGGTTTGCGCAAGATCTTATATGAACACACTGTAGATTTGTGGCCATCAGATCGGTAATGGCGGACGGTTGTAGCGTCGCCGAGGTGATGCGAACCACACGCGAGACTGAACACATCATACCCCTGTTGACCTCCAAAGTCGGGGGAGGAGGCGCCCCAAGCCAGCGATGATTGACGGGGACATATACTTAGCATCAGCGTTGGCATGGCTGTTTTCGGTCGTACCTCTATCTCACCATCGATTTATATTAAACAGGTTAAGGGAGGTATTAGGGATAAAAAAACATAATTTTTACGCGCTGTGCGGTCCTAAGATGAATTTTGTTTAGTACATTTGCCTAGTTAGAAGTTTCACAAACTTGGTATCGTAGTCATTCATTCGATCCGTAGAGTGGGAACTTGCGTTTCTCACTGACTTTGCGTTGGTAACACTGGCCACTAAATAGCTGCTACTGAACGGTATATGTCAGCGTGTTGCATACAGTTCAGTTCTCTCCTAACCAAATATAGAAAACTGGTTTTAAAACCCTTAAAGGATATGTACCTTGACAAATGAATAGAGGTTACTCAAGTATTTGCTTCCAATGGGTCGGGAAACCTTTTTTTATTTATCAGTTCTCTGATTTGATGCGGCCCGCCACGAATTCCTCTCTCCACCAACCTCTTCATCTCACTTGACTTCCAAAGTATGTCCTCAATATTTGCTAATTTGCATTCCAAACTCCTTCGTCCTCTACTCTCAATAATTATTGCAGACAATATACTTCCGAATTTGCTCACTGTATGCAACCCCTTATCTTTTGGTCTCCCTCTACGATACATACCCCAGCACCACCACCCCGTCCCCCGTCCCATATTAAATTAGAGATCCGTTGATGTCCCCCTTCTTCTAGGCAAGTAGCTCCACAAATTTGTTACCTCCCCACTTCTCTTCAGTACCCCCTCTTTATTTACGTGATCTCCCCATCTGATCTCCAGCATTCTCTGCAGCGTGTCTAAACTGTTTCTCGTGCACGTTTCACATCCATACGTGGCAACACCCCAAAAAAAGTACATTCTGCTAATCCTATATGCGATATTAACACTTTTCGCTTCGTCAGAAACCCTTTTCTTTGGCATTGAAAGTCTGAATGTTATATCTTCTCGACTTCTGCCATCAGCAGATAATTTGCTGCCCAAATAGTAAAACTCACGCACTGTTTTTAGTGTCTCCTTTCCCAATCTAATGCTCTCAGAATACCTGATTTAATTCGACTACATTCCCTAATCCTTGTTTTGCTTTCGTTAATGTTTATCATATATCCTTCGTTCAAGACATTGTCCGTTCCACTCAGCTGCTCTTCCAAGTCTTTCGTGTCTCTGCCGGAATTACAATGTCATCGGCAAACCTCTTTCTTCCTTCAACTCATACATCAAAAATTTTTGCGTTTATTTTCTGCTTTCTTAATATACAGCTTGAATAACATTTGGGATAGCCTACCTCTCTGTCCCTTCTCCCTTTGATACACCTCGTCTCCTATACTTGCGGTCTGATTTCTGTACAAGTTGTAAATAGCCTGGCGCTCCCTGTGTTTACGCCTGCTGTCTTCAGAATTTATAAAAGAGTATTCCGATCAATGCTATCAAAGGCATTCTCTAAGTCTATAAATGCTATGAACGTAGATCTGTCTTTCCTTAAGTCATCTTCTAAGATGTAGGGTCAATACCGCTTGACGTATTCCTACGCTTCATCGGAACCAAAATAGATCTGCCCAGAGGTCGGTTCTTTCAACTTATCCAGGCCCTACAATTTCCTACGTTCTTGAAATTTCTTGAGTTTGTCTTCAACCATAACCAATAAATTGTAGTCAGAGTCCACGTGTAACACTGTAAATGTCTTACCATTTAATATCTGATTCCGAAATCTCTGTCTTACTATTATATAATCAATCTTAAACCCTTCGGTGTCTCAAGGTCTCTTCCATGTATACAGTACCCTTTCATGATTTTTAAACCAATTGTTAACTACGATTAAATTATGTTCTGTGCAAAATTCTACCAGGTATATTCTTCTTTCATTCCTTTTCCCCAGTTCAAGTGAACCTACTACTTTTCCTTCTATTCATTTCCCTACTATCGAGTTCAAGCCCTGTCATACTTAAATTTTAGTCCCCCTTGAATACCTGAATAATTTCTTTCTTTTCAGCATACATTTCTTCAATCTCTTCGTCATCTGCGGTGGTAGTTTCTACATAAATTTGTTCTACTTTGGTACATTTGGACATCGTGTCTGTCTCGGCAATGATAATGTGTCCACAGCGCCCTTTACAGTAGCTTTCCCGCATTCCCATTTATTATTCATTGTTAAACCCACTCTTGCATTACCCCAGTTTCAATCTGCATTTATAACCCTGTATTCACCTGTCCAGGAATCAAGTTCCTTCTGCCATTGAACTTCCCTAATTCCCGCCATATCTAACCTCAACCAGTCTAATTCCCTTTTTAAATTTGGTATCACACCTGCCCGATTAAAGGATCTAACATTCCATACTCCGCATCTATAAATAAAATATTTTAATAATCTCTTTTTATTCAGTCGTGTTCTTGATTACTTGATTCGGTGGACTGATGGTTTACATATAAATTGTTTCCCAGACCTTATAACTGTGTTTTTAGTCTTAAGGACAACATCGACCTACACCAACATCTTTAGAAAACTAGGACGCCTACGAACGAATTAAAACCGTCACAGGAGAAAAGTGGGAAATAAATCATACACCACGTACGCGAATCAAAAGAGAAGCATCTACCAGAGGCACACCAGGATAAATTTTGTCAAACTTTAACATCAACTAGACGCTACGATGCACAGCTCATAGTTACGTCCTAAAACAAGCACCATAAGCCTGCATCATTAGCATAACAGTAATCACTAAAGAATGCTTCACTACTAGATTTTGAGCAAAACTTAAATATTTACATATTTGTGCCTTGCTTGCATAGCTAATGTTGATATTTTCATGCTCTTGGCAGTGCATTCGACCCATACTGGCCGTCTTGACAGCAAAACTGATTCTTATTTTTTCATTCGTTTGGGTATTATGTACGTCTGTCGTCGATTACGGCTTTTCAATTGTTTAAGTTAAATACTGCGCTTCCCATGCCCGCAAGCAGTTGATGGGTTTAATTGCCAACTGCTTAACTAGTTTCTGAAAGTGTTATTTCTACCATTTACATTGCTACCTTCGAATTTCACTCACTATACACGGAGGTACATACATACATAAATAAACGAGTTCATACCAGTATCAAAGCCGCCCATTTTTCTTTAACTGTCTAGAGTTGAATGAAATACCTACAGTGTCTTAACTGAAGAGCTTCTTTCAGTTTAAGGCAAGCAAACTTCTGACCTACATGCTACGAAAGCCCAACATAACCACCTACACTACATGTGAATCGAGATAATGTTATTGCTTGTGTTTCACACCTTGTTATGAAACAAATGCTATATTTAAGTACTGTCTCTACCTTCCGGGCCCTAAGTAGTCATTTTATATACACATTTTTCTCTTGTTTCTTTTCTTTTTTTCTTTTTTGTGAGTCATCAGTCCTCTGAATGGTTTGATGCGACCCGCCACGAATTCCTCTACTGTGCTAACATCTTCATCTCAGAGTAGCACTTACAACCTATGTCCTCAATTACTTGCTACATGTATTCCAATCTCTGTCTTCCTATACAGCTTTTGCCGTCTACCGTTTTCCCCCCTACAGCTCCCTCTAGTACCATGGAAGTCATTTCCTGATGTTTTAACAGATGTTCTATCATCTTGTTCCTTCTCTTTGCCAGTGATTTCCACGTACCCCTTTCCCCTCCGATTTTCCACAGGACCTCCTCATTCCTTACCTTATGAGTCCACTTAATTTTCAACATCCGTCTGCAGCACCACATGTCAAATGTTTCGATTCTCTTCCGTTCCGGTTATACCACGGTCCATGATTCACTTCCATACAATTCTGTGCTCCAAACGTACATTCTCAGTAATTTCTTCTTCAAATAGAGATCTTTGTTTGATACTAGTGGATATTATTATTCTGATGCCTAGGTTTTATTCAGCTGCCTTGGTATTAGAATTCCTTAACTCCATCTACTTTGTGACCATCAAACCTGACGCTTAGTTTCTTCCTGTTCTCATTTCTGCTACTTCTCATACTTTCTTTTTTCGTCGATCTCTTCTTAGTCCATATTCAAAACCCATTAGACTGTTTATCCCGCACAGCAGATCATATAATTCTTCTTCATTTTCACTCAGGTTAGCAATGTCATCAGCGAAACGTATTATTCATATCCTTTCACCTTGAATTTTAATTCCATTCCTAAATATCTGTTTTACTTCCATCGTTGCTTTATCGATGTACAGACTAAGCAGTAGGGACGAAAGACGACATTCCTGTGTTACACCCTTTTTAATCCACTTATCACTTCGTTCATGGTCTCCCACTCTCAGTATTCCCTGTTGGCTATTGTAAATATTGTATATTACTCGCCTCTCGCTAAGGGTTACTCCTGTTTTTCTCAGAGTTTCGAATATCTTGCACAATTTGACATTCTCTAAGTCTTTTTCCTCGTCGATAAATCCTATGAACGTGTCTTGATTTATCTTTAGTCTTGATTCCATTATCAACCGCAACGTCAGAATTGCCTCTCTGGTGCCTTCAAATTTCCTAAAGCCAAACTGATCCTCATGTAACATATCCTCAATTCTCTTTTCCACTCTTCTGTATACTTTTCTCGTCAGCAACTTGGATCCATGCGCTCTTAAGCTGATTGAGCGACAATTCTCGCACTTGTCAGTTCTTGCAGTGATCGGAATTGTGTGGATGATATTTTTCCGGAAGTCAGATGGTATGTCACCTGACTGATATTCCAGACACCAAAGGAAATCGTCGTTTCTTGGCACTTCCTCCAATGATTTTAAAAATTCTGATGGAATGTTGCCTACCCCTTCTGCTTTATTTGGTCTTAAGTCTTCTAAAGCTCTCTTAATTTCTGATTCTAACACTGAATCACCCATCTCTCCTAAATTAACCTCTTTTTCTTCTTCTATCACATCAGACAAATCTTCCCTATCATAGAGGCCTTCAATGTACCCTTTCAATCTGACCGCTCTCAGCTCTGCATTTAACTGTAGAAATCCTGTGGCACTCCTAATGTTATCACCTTTGCTTTTACTCTCATCGAAGGTTGTTTTGACTTTGCTATATGCTGAGTACATCGAAGAAAGACAAAGGTAGTGAGAAGAAGTTCAAATGAAAACTACGTGAAACTTGACATCAGGATTGATGGCCACGAAGTAGATGAAATTAAGGAATTCCGCTACCTAGGCAGTAAAAGAACCAATGACGGACAGAGCAAGGGAGACATCATAAATACACTAGATATGGCAAAAAATCATTCCTGGGCATGAGAAGTCTACTATTATCTAATATAGGCCTTAATTTGAGGAAGAAATTTGTGAGATTCCACGTTTAGAGCACAGCATTGTATGGGAGGTTGCAACCACTACCGTGAGATGAGAAGGTTAGCACAGGAAAGGATCTCGATTTCTTCACATTTTCCATGCAGCCATTTCGACTTAGTTCCTCCGCAGTTCCTATTTATTACATTCTTCAGTGTTTGACATTTGTTCATTCCTGCTTCTTTGTAACTATGTTTTTCTTTACAACTTCTGTTACTGATCTCTTTAGAGATGTCCATTCCTCTTTAATTGTACTACATACTCAGTTATTCGTTATTGCTGCATCTATAGCCTTTGAGAACTTCAAGCGTGTCTCGTCATCCCTTAGTGCTGCTGTATCCCACTGCTTTGCGTATTGATTCTTTATGATTAATCTCTTAAACTTCAGCCTAATCTTCATCACTACTAATATCTGATCTGAGTCTATTTCTGCTCCTTGGAATGTCTTGCAATTTAATATCTGCTTTTGGAATCCCGCTTAAATCTTGATAACCTGCCACTGTAGCAGCAGTAACGGACCTAACAACTGCGCCAGACACTTGTTGTCTTATACAGGCGTTTGTGCGTGTTGACATATCTCTGTATATGAACACTCATGACTATACCAGTTTCTTTGGCTCTTCAGTGTAACTTCGCAATCGACGCACTGTGAAACAAGAAAGCAGCAAGATTAAAACATACTTGTAATTTCGTGGTAGCAATGTGGACATGGAGCGAAAGGCTATTTACAATTTGTACAGAAACCAGATGGCAGTTATAAGAGTTGAGGGACATGAAAGGGAAGCAATGGTTGGGAAGGGAGTGAGACAGGGTTGTAGCCTATTCCCGATGTTATTCAGTCTGTATATTGAGCAATCAGTAAAGGAAACAAAAGAAAAATTCGGAGTAGGTATTAAAATTCATGGAGAAGAAATAAAAGCTTTGAGGTTCACCGATGACACTGTAATTCTGTCAGAGACAGCAAAGGTTCAAATGGCTCTGAGCACTATGAGACTTAACTGCTGAGGTCATCAGTCCCCCATGTCTTAGAACTACTTACACCTAATTAACCTAAGGACATCACACGCATCCATGCCCGAGGCAGGATTCGAACCTGCGACCGTAGCGGTGGCGCGGTTCCAGACTGTAGCGCCTACACAGCAAAGGACTTGGAAGAGCAGTTGAACGGAATGGACAGTGTCTTTAAAGGAGGATATAAGATGAACATCAACAAAAGCAAAACGAGGATAATGGAATGTAGTCAAATTAAATCGGATGATGCTGATGGAATTAGATTATGAAATGACACTTAAAGTCGTAAAGGAGTTTTGATACTTAGGTAGTAAAATAACTGATGCTGTTCGAAGTAGAGAGGATATAACATGTAGACTGGCAATGGCAAGGAAAGCGTTTCTGAAGAAGAGATATTTGTTAATATCGGGTATAGATTTAAGTTTCAGGAAGTAGTTTCTGAAAGTATTTGTATGGAGTGTAGCCCTGTATGGAAGTGAAACATGGACGATAACTAGTTTGGACAAGAAGAGAATAGAAGCTTTCGAAATGTGGTGTTACAGAAGAATGCTGAAGATTAGATGGGTAGATCACATAACTAATGAGGAGGAATAGAATTGGGGAGAGGAGGAGTTTGTGGTACAACTTGACAAAAAGAAGGGACCGGTTGGTAGGACATGTTTTGAGGCATCAGGGGATCACAAATTTAGCACTGGAGGGGAGGGCAGCGTGGAGGGTAATAATCTTAGAGGGAGACCAAGAGATGAATACACTAAGCAGATTCGGAAGGATGTAGGTTGTAGGAAATACTGGGAGATGAAGAAGCTTGCACAGGATAGAGTAGCACGGAGAGCTGCATCAATCCAGTCTTAGGACTGAAGAGCACAACAACAACAATGTGGACGGTAATAAATTGAGGCTCCAGGAATGCAAATATGTCTCTGAAAACGAACAAACAAACAAAGTTTTGCAGCTTTAGTCTCTAGACATTATAATTACAGACAAAATAGCCTCCGTTTTCAGAGTCGTAATCCTCAGAAGACTTGCAGATGTGCCGAGCGTGAAGCGCCTCTTGGTCGCAGGCGCGGCTCAGCCAGGGCGCTTTTACATTATGTCAGGGCTCGGCCAGAGTTTCTGCCCGTCTGCCGCGTATGAGAAGGCGTGGCGCAGTTTGGCGCAGGCGGCGCGGCCTGCTGTTGGACGTGGTTCAGCTCTCGAGTGATTTTTATCGCCGGCCATCTGTTAAATTCGGACACAGAACTCTTTGCTTGGCTGCGAGCCCAGGCGCCGTAAACGGAATCACTTGGCAGTTTCAGCGGAGCCATTGACGCTTAGGCCACATCTTGCAATTGCAGAAAAGGCGACGATTCCCGTAGCGCAAATGACGGAGAACTTATTATTCGCCCATCACAATACGTTATCCGGCATAACGACCGCTCATCAGCAGCGGGGAAACGTAAGGAATGCTTGAGTGAAACGTGACTGGAGCCAATCTCGTTCTCATACATATAAACAGAGCATTACACAGTGGAGCACGAACAGAGTTTGAGGACAATGCATGTGCCAACAGTAGAGATTCTCGCCGTGAGGTGGTAGGGAAATGCTGAAAGACTGTGACAAATTCAGCAGCTGGTGTATCGAACCTCTCTGAAACGAGCCTCTCTGAAAGTCTGAAAGTAGATAAATGCAAGAAAATGCTTCTAAAAAAGAGACAGTGCCTGATAATATCCTACTATGCCTTTGGTAGTGGACCTAGAAGCATGTAACGTATTAACAGATAGCTGGCCATTAAAGACGGCCTGGAACGAACGTTAAATTGGCGGTAAGGGTACTGCAAGCTTGGGTATTTAAAAGTTTACCATTTCAGCCTAAATTCAGAAAATAATGGACAGTCAAATGAAAACCAAACAGACAGGAAATAAGGTAATCGCTATAACTGTTAACACCGGCCAAGAAAGTCTTTCTTCGGGGCTCCGAAAATATGAGAATAGCATGGGGTAGAATCGGTTGTACAAGGGCCTCCCAGCGGAACGGTTGCAACATAGTCTAAACTACCTTGCCAACGTGTAGATGGGCAATATCCTGCGACGGAGAGACGCCATCCGTCAATACTCCTGCGAATTTTGACTTCACGGCGCGCTTCAATTTTTGCTTAATGTCCACATACCATTGTGCGTTAATTATAGCGTCGTGTTTCAGACAGTCAGTGAGCAGCAGGCCCTTGAAGTCAAAGAAAAAGATGTGCAATGTTGGTGTGCACGGCTTTGGATATTTCGATGGCGGTGAATCCATATGCTTCCACTGTTGGCTCTCAGGCCTTCTCTTCGGCTCAGAATGACACCATGTTTCATCTCCCGTCACAATAGAGGATAGGAAGCGATGTTCTTCGTTGTGATACCGTTGGAGTTTCTACACAAATTCTGCTCCTCCGTTGGGCAGTCGGGAACCAACTGCGCAAAGGTTATGTAAGTCTGAAAGCTTTCGTGGCCATTGACCAACAACTATCCTCCAGCATAAGTGCGGAAAAAAAACTTTCTAACCAATGACATTAGCACACCTGTGGTAGCCACACGAGGTTTAGCCAATAACCTCTTTCTTCGGCATTAGCGCCTGAAAACTTCTCTTACTACTGAATGACTGTGGGCCACCTCTACTCAATAATCCCACTTCTCCAGCTCAATGGCGGGACAACCCCCCTATAGAAAGAGGGAAAACAGTGGTTTCTGACAGTGCTCAATCTACAATAGACATCAGAAGATCCTGGAGAAGATCCTAGCAGAGGGGTCGAAACGTCGGTTGTTTGAAGAAATATGACAAGGCCTAAAAACCCAGAAGATATTAAATTTTGCCCATAGAGGCTCCGGAACATCAGATGCTCTCTCATTATGGCGTGGGTGGTGCTGAAACTGATGTTCAACGTGAGCCGAATCTCTTCAACTGTCCATCGTCAGTCATTCATAACAGCAGTAATCATAGCAGCAATGATATAGGGATAATGACACCACGATGAGCCTGCCATGGCCCGACTGCGGGTCTTCAGCAACACACCGCCTTCTGAAATCGTTGATTCCACAAAAACACACTTACGCTTTATGTACTCAGCGATCATTCGGACATAAATTTCACTTCCTGACACTTCTTCCGTAGTCAAAGGTGCACTGTACCTTGCTTAACGGATGTCCTATCATCCAGTCCCTTCTTCTTCTCAGTCTCTTCTATACATTTATTTCCTCGCCAATTCTGTACAAAAACGCACTCCTTATCAGTCCAGCTACTTTTCAACATTCATCTCTAGCATTGCATTTCAAATTCTTCTGTTTCCTTCTGTTCCGGTTTCGCCAAATCCCATGTCTCACTGCCATAGAATGCTGGGTTCCTAAAGTAGCCTCTCAGAAACTTCTTCCTCCGATGAAGACCTATGTTTGATACGAGTAGACTTATCTTGGCTAGGAATGCTTTCTTTTTGCCAATTTTTCCTCCTTGCTCCGTCAGTCATGGGTTATTTTGTTGGCTAGGTAATAGAATTTCTTAGCTTCGTCTACTTCGTGATTACCATTATGATGTTAAGTTTCTTACTGTTATCATTTCTGCTACTTCTCATTACTTTCGCCTTTGATCCATTTACTCTATATCCATATTCTGTACTCACTAGACTGTTCATTCCATTCATATCCTATAATACTTGACTTTCACTCATTATGGCAATATCATCAGTGACCCTCAACAATGATGAACTTTCTTTTATTTTGGTCATTACTTCATCTACGCACAGATTGAACAGCAAGGACGAAAGACTAGATCCCTGTCTTACATCCTTTTTAATCCGTGCACTCCTTCCTTGGTCTTCTAATCTTACTGTTCCCCTTTTTGGTTCTTGTATATATTGCATATTACCCATTCTTCACTATAACTCAACCCTAATGTTCTCAGAATTTCGAACATCTTGCACCACTGTGCATTGTGAAACGCTTTTTCCGGGTTTAGAAATCCTGTGAACGAGTCTTCATTCCTTTCCAGTCTTGCTTCCATTTTCAATTTCCAACTAAAGAACTGCCTCTTTCGTGTTCTTACCTTTTCCAAAGTGATCGTCATCTAACAGATCCTCAGTTCTCTTTTCCCTTCTTCCCTAGATTATTCATAAATATGGGTGCATGACCTGTTAAGCTGATTGCGTGATGATTGTCGTACTGGTCGGCTCTTGCAATCTTGGAAACTGTGCAGATTATGTTTTTCCGAATAGCCAGTTCCCATATAGCTGGTCTCGTTTGTTCTGCACACCAACTTGAATAAATGTGTGGTTGCCACCTCCTCCATTGATGTTACAAATTACGATGGGATATTATGTATCCATTTGGCCTACTTCGAGAGCTATCCTAAATTCTGATTCTAATACTGCACACACTGTCGCTTTCATATCGACATCTGTTTCTTGTTGTAGCAATTCATGAGATCTGCTATCTTCCTCATAGGGGCTTTGTGTGCTCTTTCACCCTGTCATCCCTCTGCTCTGCATTTAACAGTGAAAGTCCGATTGCACCTCTTAATGCTACCGCCCTTGTTTTAAATTTCACCTAAGCTTTCTATATGCAGAGTCCCTCATTTATACAATCATTTCATTTTAGATTTCTTCGCATAACTTGTTTCATAAAAACATCACTTTCCAGTTAATTAAAAACTGTATTAATATTAATAACTTTAAAGAGATGTATCCTTTAGTTTGTGTTTGTGAACACTGGTTATTTTGCTTAATATTTAGTAACAATGCATCCGGTTTTGGCGCACGAACTGTAAACACATTTCGCCACCTCGTTGCTAGCTCCATCCGACCCCGTGTGATCCATGGTTCTACACACCATTTTGATCATTAACGTTACATCTGTTGCAACAGATTTGCTTATATCTATACGCACACTGTTTTGAATTCTATTGTAGGGTTCACTTCACCAAGGAAATGTGCAATGCCTCTACGAACAGCAACAGTTAGCACGTACAGAACCGTTTGGATCAGTTGTGTCGGAGAAAAATACATGCGTGGATGCAACTGTGAGTTATCTGGTTTGCTTCAACCGAGGGGATGCTATAATACATAAAATATTTGTTCACTTTACTACGACAGAGAGAAAAAAACTTAACTTTTTGCAATCCATTTTCACAGGAATGTCATGAGTATTTACACATGTCTCTGAATATTGGTGTTTACTTGATTCGGCCAGTATACAAGTTTCTTCACTTGAAGTACAGTTGACATAACTGCGCTTATAGTTCTGCGTAAAACACTGATCAAACCGCTGGCCTACCAGAAGATAATGCTGTCGTCTTTGTCGATGATCATTAAGCGGTTTATAGCTGTCCTGCGCTCTGCCGTAACTAAACGATCGCATGCTACGGCGTAGCGAACGTTTGTGGTCGCGACTATCGTAGTGCTGCTTATTCGTTGATGTAGCTTGCAGTGACTATTTTTATTATTGGTTGCATTGCGAGAAACCAACCTTGCTTTGACACCTGACTCTTTGGACGACACTAAATATTCGTCCTTCCAAACTGGCTACGACTAAATAACAACAGGTGAGTGACATCCCAAGTCAAAATTCATACAATTTATTGCGGAATCAAGTTGTGGCGTCGCAACTAGTGCGAGCGCACAGTTTTCTATCAAATATTTACTGTGAAATGTAGACAGACTGTAAAGTAGCCATCAGATTAGCATATGTGCTGTAGCGGGCAGATTACCGGTGTCCGTTCGTCTGACGTCACGACCATATGGCATGTCTGTACCGTGAGAATGTAAGACCTGTGCGCTAACTAGCCGCGTGTATAACGTGGAACTTTCATCTTTAATAACTTCTAACTGAGGAACCTGAGGAAATTAAAAGTTAATATACTAGTTTCTGTTATGAATAAAAATAAGTCATCCAAATTTGAGCTTTGAAACCTGCATATTTTGGAAATTAGAAAAATCTTACAGAAAACGCAAATTTCTACAATTTTCGAGTCTAAATAAATACCATTATGTATAGATCACCTTCAGTGACCATCCAACTATGAAACAAAATCACCTTCCGTGCTTTTGTATTTATTTTGAGAATTTTACTTTTAGAAATTCACCTATAACTTTGTTAAAACCATAAATGTTTTGAATTTTTGTGAACAGTTATTTTATATGAGTAGGTGAGAGTGAATGAGTGTGCCTGAGTGAATGAAAGAGGGACATTCGCCATTCTTTGCAAGTGTATAAAATCTAGGTTGGAACTCGCAAGTGTTCAGACGATGTAACCGTGGGAACAGAGTCGCCAGTGGTTCCCCATCTTAGTGAATGTCGGATGTCCAAGAGTGTATGGTATTGTACAAGCAGCCAGAACGTTCGCGAGTATTTAAATAATTTCTGGAAATAAAGTAAAGTCTAGTTTTCCTTTCGGTTTGTTAAATTATACAGTAAATTTTGTGTAACAAGAAATCATGACGTAAATGATTCAGAAGTCATGACTGGTGCGTGCTAGATTTTGGCGCGAGGCGCACCCAAAGAGTTAATTCTGATTGGCTGTGTGATGTGTGAGCCAATGAGATGCGAGGACGGTTAGCAGACTAGGAGAGTGAGTCGCGAGTGGATGGGGAGTCGCGAAGGAACTGTGATCGAGAAGAGACATGCTTGATGTGTCCTCGCGAATAATGTGTAAAATGAAGTCATAAAACGGCTTCATCGGTTCGGTACTGTGCGATTTGAGACTGGAAGAGTCCAGTAACGCGTAGTGTGAGTTGGAGCGAGTTGTGACTTTTCGTTCCGCGAAAGACGCGAGTAACTTTAATAATTAAAAGCGTGGCGGTACTTCGTAAACTTTTACTAAGTGCTTATGGCGAGCATTAACGTTAAAAAACGAACTATTATTGAACATCGACTGCAAACGTGTATGTTAGAAAATCGTCTGTGTTGCAGTTAAGTAAATTCCGTAACTTTGAAAGCTAATTCTGGCGGGGTTTGAGTGTGGATAGAATTGTGAACTGAACTTTCTTCAAACGTAGATTAGCGGGCTGATGATCAGGCTTAAAGACAATAAAGAGCTTAAATAGAATTACCAACTTCGCGTTCTCGTTTGAGTAAACAATTACTACCATTCCAATAACTCAATTTATTTAGGAAGATTGCTCATAGATTGTATTTCAGCAAACATGTATCGCGGCCTCCGGTGAGCGGCTATTAAATTGCAGTTTCTTTAACACTGCTTTTCTGCAATTTTTCCAGTAGCTGCTATCAGGAGAGGCGAGTGCAGCAACTACCTAAGAAACGAGGTAGGTGGATTTTCTTTCAGGGAAAGGAAACTGCGCGATAAGAGCCTGACCCGGCGCAAGTGGTGCATCGGCCGGGAAATAAAAATAGTAAATTCCAGTGAATTTCAAAAAAAAGCAGTAGTGACAATTACCGGACAATACAGAAGTGCTCGCTATGTGTAGGAACTGTGTAGCGTACAAATTGATATCGCCACGTGAATAGGAAGGACAGTGAAAGTGTCCGTGAACTGTAATGTGTTGTACGGAACGGAAGAATTTTTCGGTGACTACGCGCCGATTGGAATAGCAGTCTACGACGGCGTCTGGCAGACGACGAGCTACGGAGACTACGCAGAGGCGACGACAGCAGTGGCAGTTGGCAGCGCTGATTCGAGCGGGGGCCCGGAAACTGGTACAGCATTGCAGTGTATGGTGAACGGACCCGCAGTTTCATCTAGCAGCAACGCAGCACGCCGAAGCACAAAGTTAAGTACAGTGCTTTTGAAAACTTTGTGTGTTTGTGGAGTCAAACTGGGAAAAATGGCTGAGATTCAACCAAGTGACAAAAAGGCGGAACTAAGTTGTGATAGTGGGATGGAGACAGGGGAAAATGACCCCATGAATTTTAGTTTAGACGTGTCTCAACCCAATTTCAGTAGTAGTTTGACTGATTCATCCTATGTTAATTATAGTTTGGAGTCAGATCCAAATATGTCAGTGCCCAGTGAGTTACAGTTACCCATGCCGGTAGTTAATGTTAATAGGGACATTGTATCAGCAAATGAGGGGGCGAAGGATAATGTCGCCAGTATGCTGATGAATCTATTAACTAAGATGAACGTGTTGGATTCCAATATGTCAAGTAAAATGGATTCCAGTATATCAAAATTGGAAACTAATATGTCAAGTAAAATGGATTCAAAAATGTCTAAATTAGGATCTGATTTAAGTAATGAGATGACTAAAATGGGCGCTGATTTAGATTCCAAAATATCCGATCTCAGAGACTGTTGGAAGCAAGATTTAGCAGTGCTCAGTAGTAAAGTAAATGTTGAAATACAGCAGGTTAAACTAGAATGTACAGAAAATATTGTTCAAGTGCAAAGTGAATTGACGACACGAATCGAACAGGTTACTGAGGATCAACAGCAATTTAAATCCCATGTTGATGCAGAATTAGATAAAGTATGTGAGCACATAAAAGTGGTAGAGAATTCCAATGAAATTAATCATGCCGCCTTAGAATGTAAAGTAAATGATACCAAAATTCGGTGTGAGAAACTTGGAGAGCAAGTTGTAAATAAGGTCAATAATTTAGAGACTCACATAAGCCATTTCAGTGAAAGTGTGAATGAGCAACTTTGTGGGCATGAATGCAGACTAACCAAAGTAGAACAGTGTGTTTCTAACCATAGTGGTAGTATAATTTCCAGTGGAATAATTGAATCTACCGAGGTTGCGTATGTTACCCACAGACAGTTTTTAAAATTTGACCCAAGTAAGAACATGCACCCCAGAGAATTTTGGAACGATTTTGAAGACGTTTTGCCGAAAGTATGGAGCGATAAACAAAAGATAGGCTTTATCACTTCAAATTTGATGGGAGAGGCCAGAGTATGGGGGAATTTAGCCTCTGAAAAATACGCGAAATTGTCAGAATTTAAATTAGCGTTCTTTGAGGAATACTGGGGAAAGAGAAAGCAGATGGATGTTCTTAATCGGTTCTGGTCGGGAGAGAAGTATGACCCCAAGAGAGAGGGCATCAAACGATTTGTTCAAAGGTGGGTAACAACTCTGTCCTACCTTAGTAATAAGTTAGAAACAGAACAGATCATATTAGGGGTAGAAAATAAGCTACCGTGGAACTGGAAAACTAAGATCATATCTGCGCCCCGAGATAACATTGACAAGTTCGTACAGTATTTAGAAAGGGTTGAATCCGTCCAAAAAGAAGAAGAAAACATGAGGAGGGAGCATCGCCCGCCTGCTAGGCAGAATGACAATCGCGCGGATGTAAACATTAATAGGATGGGTGTTCAGAGAGGCGGTGGATACCGTGGCAGTTCACGTGGTAGAGGAAGAACATATGTTAACAGGTTCAATGAACGCGAGCAGTATGACAGCGGCCGACAGATGTCAGGAGGTGAGGCGGTCAGCTGGAGGCATAGTGATGACGCACCGCGCTCGGAAAACCATTAATTGTCTACGAGTGTGCTGGCGATCGTAGGCAACAGCGTTTAAAGTTAAATCCGCTGGCAAAACCATTCATAAGAAAGCAGCCTGAACGACCACCTAACATAAATGTTGTTGCTACAAAATTTAGGGAGGATAACGTAAAACAGACAGAGATAGTAGCTTTAAGTCAAGTGGAGGTTAATGAACCAATTAACTGTAAGAATAATCATAAGAAGCCACTTATTGAAGAACTAAGTACTAGTTATAAGGGTAATAATCAGAAAGACATTATGCACAGTAAAACTAATGAAGAGCTGTCGGATAGGGGTGAGAACAGTAATAATGGCAGGGTTGTGACTGTGCTTGATAAGATAATTGATGTTGTAGATAGTTACGAAGAAGAGGATAGATTAGAGGAGGAGGTAGAGGTTAATGACGACGCCTTGGATAGGGTCGTAGAAAAGGAGGTTAATGAGAAAGAGGGGGAAACATTGGAAAAATGTTTTGACTTAGCAATAGTGGATAGGCTAATAGGAGCTGCCACTAGAATTGAGGGTGATAATAAGCATGAAATAAACCCTGTAAGTGTGAATGTGATTGCCACCCAAAAGACAGGCTTCGAAAGGAGAGAAATTGTGCAAGATTTATTGGAGGAAGCAGAACCCAAAATAAATAAAGAGTACTTAGGGCAACCGATAGTAGAGCTAAGAGTATTAAATGAACCAGTTAAATGTTTGATAGATACTGGATCGGAAGTCTGTGCAGTATCCCAGAACTTGGTAAATGAACTCCCTAACAGTAAACAGATTGTTAAGATGCCAGTAAGTGGCTTGAACATTGTAGTAGCAACCGGTAAGACTAAGAAGACAGTAAAACAGGAAGTGTTTCTACCCATAGAATTTAAGGAAGTAGAAATAAGACAGAACTTCTTAGTTATAAATGGACTGAGTGTAGACATATTGGTGGGGGCTGACTTTTTGAATAAATATGAAGGGTGGGTGAATTTTTCTACCAATGATGTTATGGTAAAAATTAAGGGTAAACTAATTACTATACCTTTCATCGGTAAGCAGCTATGTGAGGATCCTGAGCAGAATGATTTTCCTATATGTATTTGTAAAACAGAGAAATTCTTGGAGGGCTATAATGAGTACGGTGGCAAAAAAGTAGAGGATCCGTCTGAGCTTGTGAGTGTCAGAAATAGGATCGAGGAGAAATTACTAGAATTAATTGATATTGATGAAGCAAGGAAAAACGATTTAAGACAAATACTAGTCAAACATGCCGAGGTTTTCTCAGATCAACCAGGGCTAGTAAAGGATTATGAGTGTTTTTTGACAGTGCAGAAAGACGCTCATTTCTTCAAAAAACCATTTGCAATCCCAGAAGTACATAAGGAGGCAGTACGTGACTTAATTCAAAATATGTTAGAGTGGGGAATTATTGAAAGGGCTGTTAGTGTGTACAATAACCCGCTAGTCATAGTTCCTAAGAAGGATGGCTCAATTAGACTAGTGTTGGATGCTCGAGCATTAAACAAAATAGTACTACCTGAGAGTGACCGTCCGGAGAATATTGAAGAACTGCTACAAAAGTTTAAAGGTGCTAAGTTCTTTACATCCATGGATGTGACCTGTGGATATTGGAACCTACCGTTAGCAAAGGAATCAAGAAAGTACACGGCATTCTTATTCGAAGGTAGATGTTATCAGTATAAGGTGGTGCCGTTTGGTTTAAATATAAGTGTATGTGCCTTTGTAAGAGCTATGTCGCAGGTATTAGGGGACCATCTACTAAGAAGAATTACAGTGTATGTAGACGACGTTTTGATATCGACACCAACGTGGGAGGAACACTGTATGTTATTGGATGAAGTATTGAGGGCCATAAAATTGGGGGGTATGAAATTGAAGCTAGACAAAACTGAATTTGTGAAGAAAGAAATTAAATTCTTGGGGCACATAGTGAGTGGCGATGGTATCATGCCGGATCCAGAAAAGATTAGAGCAATAAGGGATTATGCTGCACCTACAACACGTAAAGCATTAAAGGGGATGTTTGGTTTGTTTGGGTTTTATAGAAAATTTGTGTCTGGACAATTATTCAATGCACCGTGCCTGCGAGAACTCTTAAAGAAAAATGTAGTTTATAAATGGACTTCTGAGTGTCAGAAGGCGTTTGAAGAATTGAAAGAAGCTCTTATTAATAGTAAGATTTTGAACCATCCCGATTTTTCGAAACCATTTTGTCTGGGATCTGATGCTTGTGGTTACGGGTTAGGAGTTGAACTATTTCAGTTGGAAAAAGAAGGAGAAGAGGAAGTCCACAAGACCATAGCCTTTGCGAGCAGGTCATTGCAACAATCCGAGAAAAATTATAGTATATCTGAACTTGAAGCATTAGCTGTTATTTTCGGCCTGCAAAAATTTGAAAAGTACCTTTTAGGACATGAAATTTGGATCTACACAGACCATAGTGCCCTTACATATTTAGACTCATGTCAGCTAAAACATGCTAGATTAAGAAGGTGGTCCCTGTATTTACAGCAATTTAATTATAAGATGATATACATTAAGGGTTCCGAGAACATCGTGGCGGACGCCTTATCAAGAAGTGTGAAAGATACAGGACAAGAAAGGAAATCTTTAAGAAATACCGATAATAATGAAGTAATGTTGGCCATCATGCAGCTCCAGGACGATGGCTTAATTAAGCGCATTTGTAAGAACCTACGGAAGGGACAGAACCAGGATGACAACATTAAATTAGTAAAGAGTAGATTAGGTCATCCAGACTACCCAAAATTACTGGTCTACTATAAAGTGCATAAAGATGTCTTATTTAGGCGCAGGAAGACAGTGAGGAGAATTGGAAAATATGTTTTCCGGAGCAACATGTAGATGCACTTATAGACTACGTACATTGTAAGTATGGGCATTATGGCGCTCGTAAATGTATAGCTAAGTTAAGTGAAGTGGTAATTTTTGATAATATGTGGAGAAGGGTGCAACAGCGATTAGAATCCTGTGATCGTTGCCAGAAAGTTAGGGCCAACAATAGAACTATCCAAGGACAGATGTATTCAGTAGAACCACAAAATCGGCTGGATTTAGTAGCTGTAGATTTATTTGGTCCACTACCAGTGTCTAGAGGGGGATGTGAATATGTGTTTGTGATGGTGGATGGGTTTACTAAGTACGTAAAATTTTACCCAATTAAGAAAGCCAACTCTAAAGTATTAGTGAATAAGTTGGAGAAGGACTATTTTGGGAAGATAGGAGTGCCAAAGGCAATATTGTCAGACAATGGGCCCCAGTTTATCTCTAAGAAATTTAGTGAATGTTTACAACAGAGAGGTATCGATCACATAAAAATCTCCGCGTACTTTCCTCAAGGGAACATGTGTGAGCGAATTATGAAGGAGTTAAACAGATTGTGTAGAACATATTGTCATAAAAAACACTCCGCTTGGGCCAATTATATTGAATACTTCGAAGAAGTAATAAACCATCTGAAGCATGAAGCCACAGGATATGCACCAGTAGAGCTAATGTGTGACATTAGGCCGAATAATATTTTATTCGACCTGGTCGAGTTTCCAAATCTCACAGACATAGCCATCGAAGAGAAGGAGAGACTGGCACGTATTAATATAAGAAAGAAGGCCCTGGAAAGAAAGAGAAGGCATGACGCAAGAGCTGATCCCACTAGTTTTCAGGTAGGGGATCTAGTGCTAGTGAAAACTAGGGAAAGATCTAAGAAACTTACGTCAGAAACAAAGAAGTTTACCGATGAGTACGTGGGCCCATATAGAATCGTAGAGAAGCCTCACCCAAATGCTTATAGACTGGAGTTTGTGAAATCACATAAGGTGTTAGGGCTTAAGAACATTGTGGATTTGAAAAGATGTGTTCAAAAGAGAGACGTGGCCAGGAGTGAGTAGATACCTCAGAGAGCTTTGCACTCTTTGCAGAGCTAAGTGCGTGACGAGCACTAGGTCTCGAGTCGTTTGACAATATTTCTTCCACTTTCTTTTCCGTATTGTCAACCTACCTCTTCTTTCATTCAGAACTAAAATTCTATCGTCTTTCCTTCTTCTCTATCGTAGTTTTTAAGTGATAAAGTGTTTAAGTAATGAGTAGGAAAGAACCTCAGTGCAGTATAGGTTAAGCGTAAGGAATGAGTGTAAGAGAAAATCAAAAAGGATTAAGATACCTCAGATAAGTAATAAGTCTCAGTAAAGTAAATGTTTGGCCTAAGGTGTGAGTAATGCCCTTAGAAAGGTAAAATAACTAAGAAATGTAAGAGCCTCAGAAAATATGGTGACGAACATTGAAGCTGTTTGTTAAGTAACAGAACGATATGTTAAGACGTAGCATTAAGCTAATGTTTAGGAAAGGAAATGGAGCAGTACAGCAAAACTGTCTGTTCAATGAAGTCAGAGCCTCAGGAGGTGATTTAGTGGTAAAATGAGTAAAGGTACAGTGCAACAAGGTTGACTGTCAAAGGGGTAAAGGAAGTTAAGTTAAAGGGACAGTGCAGCAGGACTGACTGTCAAATGAAGAGAAATATGTGAGAAAAGGAGAAAGAATGAGCATAGTGTTTGGCTAGCTCGATATTAGGAAAAAGTGAGGCTACGAAGGTGAGTAAATAAAAAGCTTAATGTTGGTAACCAGAGGTGGCGTTTGTTGGTAAACAGAGATGTTTGTAAACAAAAGGAAGTGAGGCTACGAATGTAAACAGAGCTGAGGCGACGTTGGTAACTCAGGAGGTGGATGTATGTTAGAAAGTATGGGTAACGAGGTTTCGCAGATTAGTAGGAAACGCTTTAACAAATACTAACCTGAGTGTGTGAAGTATGAGTATGAGAGTTGTAAATTAAACCCGAATGTGACTAGAGAAAACCTGATGTTGACAAGAAATTGAAGTAACTCCAGATATGTGAGATGAGGAAAGTACCCATGACATCGATTCCATTTTTGGCCAGAGACACACAAAGCTCCCCAAGTTTGTCGTAGAGATTAGTATAAGGATTGTAGTGTTGATAAATGAATAAGTAAATATGTATTTTTCAGTGTTTAATTTATGATACAGGACTACAGGAGATTGCCTGGAGACAGAATTGTAATATTGATAATTTTGTGTATATTTTATATTGTTGTGTATTGTACAGGAACTGGAGAGTCACCAGTGCTGGCGGAGATTTATTATGTATTTGTGAACTATTTGTAGGAATTGTTTTTCTTAGTATTTCTTATGTAACCATAACTTGTTTGATTATGAGATGAAGAAGTAATTAAAGAGTAAATGTGCCACTTCGGTACTGCATTAGGAAAGTCAATTCACTTTTCACTTAAAAAAAAAAAAAAAAAAAAAAAAAAAAATTTGAAAATTGTACATACTGTAAAGTAAATTTTATCAAAAATATGAGACTTTAGAGTCAAGCAGATAGCGCCATTTATCGCTGCTGTAGGTTAAGACGTAGCAGTTAGAAAGGGAACTGAGGCCAGCTGATGTTTCAGGTGCGCCGAAGTAAACAGAGGTGGTAGCACGAGACTTGAAATGGACCTCCCAAGCAGGACCCGGTCGAACTACGAGTGCTATCAAAATCTTAAGTGTAAGTGGTAAAAAAGTGACGCTCACCATAGCGATAGTAGTGTTAGTGTGCGTGTGACGTACATCAAGATAGTATTTAGGTTTGTTTTCTCTTTCAGGAATTTGTAAATAGAATTTTGTAATCTGAAAAATTTTGTTTTGAATGATGATAAAAGTGCATGTTTAGATATAAGATGTTTTGTAGGTCGTCAGCCCTAGGTATAAGTGGATGATTGATGTACAAGAACTATAAATGTTAAATAGCTGTTTGAGTAAATCTTTAATAGAAATTTTTTTAGAAAACTAAAAGTTTGTCATGAATGAAAAAATTTAGTTTCCTCAGGAGGTGTGTGGCGTCGCAACTAGTGCGAGCGCACAGTTTTCTATCAAATATTTACTGTGAAATGTAGACAGACTGTAAAGTAGCCATCAGATTAGCATATGTGCTGTAGCGGGCAGATTACCGGTGTCCGTTCGTCTGACGTCACGACCATATGGCATGTCTGTACCGTGAGAATGTAAGACCTGTGCGCTAACTAGCCGCGTGTATAACGTGGAACTTTCATCTTTAATAACTTCTAACTGAGGAACCTGAGGAAATTAAAAGTTAATATACTAGTTTCTGTTATGAATAAAAATAAGTCATCCAAATTTGAGCTTTGAAACCTGCATATTTTGGAAATTAGAAAAATCTTACAGAAAACGCAAATTTCTACAATTTTCGAGTCTAAATAAATACCATTATGTATAGATCACCTTCAGTGACCATCCAACTATGAAACAAAATCACCTTCCGTGCTTTTGTATTTATTTTGAGAATTTTACTTTTAGAAATTCACCTATAACTTTGTTAAAACCATAAATGTTTTGAATTTTTGTGAACAGTTATTTTATATGAGTAGGTGAGAGTGAATGAGTGTGCCTGAGTGAATGAAAGAGGGACATTCGCCATTCTTTGCAAGTGTATAAAATCTAGGTTGGAACTCGCAAGTGTTCAGACGATGTAACCGTGGGAACAGAGTCGCCAGTGGTTCCCCATCTTAGTGAATGTCGGATGTCCAAGAGTGTATGGTATTGTACAAGCAGCCAGAACGTTCGCGAGTATTTAAATAATTTCTGGAAATAAAGTAAAGTCTAGTTTTCCTTTCGGTTTGTTAAATTATACAGTAAATTTTGTGTAACAAGAAATCATGACGTAAATGATTCAGAAGTCATGACTGGTGCGTGCTAGATTTTGGCGCGAGGCGCACCCAAAGAGTTAATTCTGATTGGCTGTGTGATGTGTGAGCCAATGAGATGCGAGGACGGTTAGCAGACTAGGAGAGTGAGTCGCGAGTGGATGGGGAGTCGCGAAGGAACTGTGATCGAGAAGAGACATGCTTGATGTGTCCTCGCGAATAATGTGTAAAATGAAGTCATAAAACGGCTTCATCGGTTCGGTACTGTGCGATTTGAGACTGGAAGAGTCCAGTAACGCGTAGTGTGAGTTGGAGCGAGTTGTGACTTTTCGTTCCGCGAAAGACGCGAGTAACTTTAATAATTAAAAGCGTGGCGGTACTTCGTAAACTTTTACTAAGTGCTTATGGCGAGCATTAACGTTAAAAAACGAACTATTATTGAACATCGACTGCAAACGTGTATGTTAGAAAATCGTCTGTGTTGCAGTTAAGTAAATTCCGTAACTTTGAAAGCTAATTCTGGCGGGGTTTGAGTGTGGATAGAATTGTGAACTGAACTTTCTTCAAACGTAGATTAGCGGGCTGATGATCAGGCTTAAAGACAATAAAGAGCTTAAATAGAATTACCAACTTCGCGTTCTCGTTTGAGTAAACAATTACTACCATTCCAATAACTCAATTTATTTAGGAAGATTGCTCATAGATTGTATTTCAGCAAACATGTATCGCGGCCTCCGGTGAGCGGCTATTAAATTGCAGTTTCTTTAACACTGCTTTTCTGCAATTTTTCCAGTAGCTGCTATCAGGAGAGGCGAGTGCAGCAACTACCTAAGAAACGAGGTAGGTGGATTTTCTTTCAGGGAAAGGAAACTGCGCGATAAGAGCCTGACCCGTCGCAAAGTATAAACAACTATTGACCCTCGCTTGTTAAATATCGTACCAGTAGTCAGATCATTCCAAGTATTACTATGAATAAAAGTCCTAATACATTAGGTACAACCTAGTCTAATCGCAATGGTGTGAAATGGTGGACGATTGATGGCCACTGCATGTAGGTTCGAGGATGTTGCCCGCTGACTCTCGTCGTATCTATGTAGAAGACAGGGTGTCGTATCTGGAAGTAGAACCGCGATTGACTTCCCAGTCGACTCAGCTGGTCGGCCACGCGGCCCACATGAATACCCGCCGGCCGGAACGAACCCGAGTGGTGCAGTGTTTCCACCCACGTGAAACTTTACGCAAAGGAGAGTAGCGTCGTTGTCGCCCTCCGTAGGCCAGGCCGGAATTACGGCTGTAGCCTACGCCTTTAGCCTCGTTGCTTGGCACCTTGTGAGCAGGCAACCTAAATGATACTGCTGCATCGTCTATACCCTCAGTGTACAGTGGGATACAGCATTCCTCCGCCATCCCCACCACAAGCTACCCCGTACCACCACCCCCCTCCCTCCATTTTGGATACCCGGAAGACATCTAGGTCGTGAAGATCATCCGCTGATGCCACGCATGTAAACTGATTACTCTTTAGATCGGCGAAGTCGCCTTCCAATCGGGCGATGTCCTTGTCGCCGTCATTGCAGAAGAGGTCAGGAGCTGTTGTAATCTCCCGCTCTACTTTTTGTGATTGTTCAGGAGATATTCTTTAACTTTGGCCTCCTGAAGAAGAAAAAATGCTAGTAAATCTGTCTCTCGAGACGTATATACGTCGTGGCCTTAACTGGTTCCTTTCCTGGCATGGCCCCGATCTGTAGTTTGAATCTCAAACGTAGCGTTTGCCAATAGCTTGGTGATGCGTGTCAGCATCCACGTTCGTTTTCCTTTCTTAAATACAGAGGCAAACACATTGTGGTTCAGCTTAAATTTTTTTATTGTCTTCTATGTATGGTATTTTGCTTTGTTCCAATGTTTTACAGCAGACATAATAATTCTTTAGCCTCAACTATGTAATTTCTCGGTTTGACAGTTACCTTCCTGCAGGGTGTTTTGATATGTCAATAAGAACGTAGCTGAGCGATTGTATTCTTTGTAACTGTGAATTAATTTGATGATTAGCAGCTTGAAGGTTTTAACGAATTTTTCAAACAGATTATCTGATTCTGGGTGAAACGGTGGTGGTATAATACGTCAGGGGTCGTTTACAATATTTCTCAAATACGTGAAAGATAAACTGTGTGCCATTATTTGAACCCAAAGTTTTAGATAAATCTATGATTCCAAAAATTCTCGATGGTTCCTGAATCGTTTCAGAATGAACTGTCGACGACATCCCTGTGATGTATGGAAAGTTACTTTACGCTTCCCCAGTAATTCGCCACTCAGCAAGTACAAACGATCCCGCGAAATCTAGCTATATACGCTGGACCAAGTTGAGGGCATTGTGGCCCTTGGATATATTTTTTAGGCGTTGCTGTTAACAGAGTGTACATTTTTGATAGTGTTAACTCAATATTCTCGTCTGTATGGTTCAAATGGCTCGGAGCACTATGGGACTTAACATCTGTGGTCATCAGTTGCCTAGAACTTAGAACTAATTAAACCTAACTAACCTAAAGACATCACAGACATCCATGCCCGAGGCAGGATTCGAACCTGCGACCGTAGCAGTGGCGCAGTTCCGGACTGAGCGCCTAGAACCGCGAGACCACCGCGGCCGCCCCAATCTCGTCTGTATCTACCATAAAACTACGTTCTTGTCTGTTCTATTTAGTGGCAATAACGCTCCAATAATTTTAGTGCAGCAAACTATGTTTTATGATTAGATAGTTAATGTAAACGTCAGAAATTCAATAGTTTTGTGAGCGAAGTAATTCGAATTTTACAACTTACGGACTTAAGTATTTAGTTTTTCCATGGAGAAATCATGTAAGTCTGTAAGGGGACCAAGCAAATGAAAACGAGTCAGACAAAAATAAAACGAAAAAAAATTGGCCAGGTGCGAGAAGACTCGCACGCGGAGATTTCAGCACAGGCTTAATTATGAATGTAGACCGTTCATCCATTTCAGGAATCGATAATATTTATCGTTTTCACCTATTATCGACATTGATACTGGCAACATGTCGGTCTCAGGGGTTTTCGAGAATATTGCAGTTTCGGTAATATAAATGGGAAAAGTCATGTAGGAAGTAGACCACCATGATCATAATAATCAGCAGTCCTGCATACAGGCTGACTGAGTCAGAATGATAAATGTTAAAAATCAGGCAAAGAATGACTTTATTGCTCGTAGGACAACTTTCAAAATATATTCATCATCAGACATTCCCAACGAATTTAAAGTTTCTCATCCATTAACAAATGACCAAAGAAATATTTTCTCGTGGCATATCAGTACAAATTAACAATTTTCAGATTGTCTTCTTTGCTTGTACTGTGAAGTCTTGCTACTTGACAAATTACATGATTATTGATCAACGGGAAGTACTCTATAGGATCTGTCAACGAAAAGTACTGTATACGATCTGATGAGTGAGTTCGTGAGTTTCAGAATGTTGCTGTTGTTGTCTTCAGTCCTGAGACTGGTTTGATGCAGCTCTCCATGCTACTCTATCCTGTGCAAGCTTCTTCATCTCCCAGTACCTACTGAAACCTAAATCCTTCAGAATCTGCTTAGTGTATTCATCTCTTGGTCTCCCTCTACGATTTTTATCCTCCACGCTGCCCTCCAATGCTAAATTTGTGATCCCTTGATGCCTCAAAACATGTCCTACTAACCGATCCCTTCTTCTAGTCAAGTTGTGCCACAAGCTTCTCTTCTCCCCAATCCTATTCAATACCTCCCATTAGTTACGTGATCTATCCACCTTATCTTCAGCATTCTTCTGTAACACCACATGTTGAAAACTTCTATTCTCTTCTTGTCCTAACTAGTTATCTTCCATGTTTCACTTCCATACATGGCTACACTCCAAACAAATACTTTCAGAAACGACATCGTGATACATAAATCTATATTCGATGTTAACAAATTTCTCTTCTTCAGAAACGCTTTCCTGGCCATTGCCAGTCTACATTTTATATCCTCTCTACTTCGACCATCATCAGTTATTTTGCTCCCCAAATAGCAGAACTCCTTTACTGCTTTAAATGTCTCACTTCCTAATCTAATTCCCTCAGCATCACCCGATTTATTTGACTACATTCCATTATCCTCGATTTGCTTTTGTTGATGTTCATCTTATATCCTCCTTTCAAGACACTGTCCATTCCGTTCAACTGCTCTTCCAAGTCCTTTGCCGTCTCTGACAGAATTACAGTGTCATCGGCGAACCTCAAAGTTTTTACTTCTTCTCCATGAATTTTAATACCTACTCCAAATTTTTCTTTTATTTCCTTTACTGCTTGCTCAATTTACGGACTGAATAACATCGGGGAGAGGCTATAGCCCTGTCTCACTCCTTTCCCAACCACTGCTTCCCTTTCATGCCCCTCAACTCTAATAACTGCCATCTGGTTTCTGTACAAATTGTAAATAGCCTTTCGCTCCCTGTATTTTACCCCTGCCACCTTCAGAATTTGAAAGAGAGTATTCCAGTCAACATTGTCAAAAGTTTTCTATAAGTCTAGAAATGGTAGAAACGTAGGTTTGCCTTTTCTTAATCTTTCTTCTAAGATAAGTCATAAGGTCAGTATTGCCTCACGTGTTCCAACATTTCTACGGAATCCAAACTGATCCTCCCCGAGATCCGCATCTACCAGTTTTTCCATTCGTCTGTAAAGAATTCGCGTTAGTATTTTGCATCTGTGACTTATTAAACTGATAGTTCGGTAAATCTCACATCTGTCAGCACCTGCTTTCTTTGGGATTGGAATTATTATATTCTTCTTGAAGTCTGAGGGAATTTCGCCTGTCTCATTCATCTTGCTCACCAGATGGTAGAGTTTTGTCATGACTGGCTCTCCCAAGGCCGTCAGTAGTTCTAATGGAATGTTGTGTGCTCCGGGCGCCTTGTTTCAACTCAGGTCTATTAGTGCTCTGTGAAACTCTTCACGCAGTATCGTATCTCCCATTTCATCTTCATCTACGTCCTCTTCCATTTCCACAATATTGTCCTCAAGTAGACCGCCGTTGTACAGACCCTCTATATACTCCTTCCACCTTTCTGCTTTCCCTTCTTTGTTTAGAACTGGGTTTACGTCTGAGCTCTTGATATTCATGCAAGTGGCTCTCTTTTCTCCAAAGGTCTCTTTAATTTTCCTGTAGGTAGTCTCTATCTTACCCCTAGTGAGATAAGCCTCTACATCCTTACATTTGTCCTAGTCATCCCTGCTCAGCCATTTTGCACTTCCCGTCGATCTCATTTTTGAGACGTTTGTATTCCTTTTTGCCTGCTTCATTCACTGCATTTTTATATTTTCTCCTTTCATCAATTAAATTCAATATTTCTTCTGTTAGCCAAAGATTTCTACTAGCCCTCGTCTTTTTACCTACTTGATCCTCTTCTGCCTTCACTACTTCATCCCTCAAAGCTACCCATTCTTCTTCTACTGTATTTCTTTCCCCTATTCCTGTCAATTGCTCCCTTATGCTCTCCCTGAAACTCTGTACAACCTCTGGGTCTTTTAGTTTATCCATGTCCCATCTCCTTAAATTCCCACCTTCTTGCAGTTTCTTCAGTTTTAATCAACAGTTCATAACCAATAGATTGTGGTCGGAGTCCACATCTGCCCCTGGAAATGTCTTACAATTTAAAACCTGGTTCCTAAATCTCTGCCTTACCATTATATAATCTATCTGATACCTTTTAGTATCTCCAGAGTTCTTCCATGTATACAACCTTCTTTCATGATTCTTAAACCAAGTGTTAGCTATGATTATGTTATGCTCTGTGCAAAATTATACCTGGCGGCTTCCTCTTTCATTTCTCTCCCCCAATCCATATTCACCCACTATGTTCCTTCTCTCCCTGCTCCTACTCTCGAATTCCAGTCACCTATGACTATAAAATTTTCGTCTCCCTTGATTACCTGAATAATTTCTTTTATCTCATCATACATTCCAAGAATTTCTTCATCATCTGCAGAGATAGTTGGCATGTAAACTTGTACTACTGTAGAAGGCATGGGCTTCGTGTCTACCTTGGCCACAATAATGCGTTCACTATGCTGATGGTATTAGCTTACGCGCCCTCCTATTTTTTTTTATTCACTATTAAACCTACAACTGCATTAAACCTTTTTCATTTTGTATTTACAACTCTGTATTCACCTGACAAAAAGTCTTGTTCCTCCTGCCACCGAACTTCACTAATTCCCATTATATTTAATTTCAACTTATCCATTTCCCTTTTTAAATTTTCAAACCTACCTGCGCGATTAAGGGATCTCACATTCCACGCTCCGGTCCGTAGAACGCCAGTTTTCTTTCTCCTGATAATGACGTCCTTTTGAGTAGTCCCCGCCCGGAGGTCCGAATGGGGGACAATTTTACCTCCGGACGCCATCATCATTAATCATGGAGTAAAGCTGCATGCCCTCGGGAAAAATTACGGCTATAGTTTCTACATGCTTTCAACTGTTCGCAGTACCAGCACAGCAAGGCCGTTTTGGTTAGTGTTCAAGGCCTGATCAGTCAATCATCCAGACTGTTGCCCCTGCAACTACTGAAAAGGCTGCTGCCCCTCTTCAGGAACCACACGTTTGTCTGGCCTCTCAACAGATACCCCTCCGTTGTGGTTGCACCTACGGTACGGCAATCTGTATCGCTGATCCATGCAAGCCTACCCACCAACGGCAAGGTCCATGGTTCTTGGGGGTAGGGCCATCTTTTGTATCCAAATAAAAAAAGTAATTACCAACAATTTTTGTGTTTGTTGATTAAAAGACAATTGAAGTTAAGCGTCCTTACAGTCAATTTTGTTATGAATTGTATCTCTAGTCGACTTAGTTATAATATCCCCCACTTTGTGGATGAAATAAGTGTCTCTGTCTGCTTGTGCGGTCATTGTTTCCTTAAAGTCACCCTTGATTCACAGAGATTCATTGATATTTGCCAGAGCATTGCTGGCGTAGCCGACTGGGCGTTCTATTACAACTTCTGCTTGTAATCTTTTCAACTCTAAGTTTATATTTCAAAGAAAAAAGTTTGTTCTTACTCTTTTAAGAAGTGGGGTATTGCCGCAGGTTTCGGTGTTATGATGCTTCGGAACTCAAACGGGAATCCCTGGACACAAGGCGAAACTGTTTTCTACAAAAGTGAAATTTGAAGCGGACTGTAGAACGCCAATGTACATTTCACTTAAAGGAAACATAAGAAAAATTAGGGCTCGTACAGTGGTATATAGATAGTTGTTTTTCACTCACTGTATTCGAGAGTTGAAGAGAAAACGAAATGACTAGTAGCGGTAAACGTATTCACCACCACATTACTTGCACAGTATGAATCTAGACGTAAGTGTTAAAGTGCATCGTAATCTGTTAACTTGTAGTTTTGTCGTCAAAATGTTTGTGTATTTGTGTAATAATTTCGTAAGTAATCGTCCGGGCTCTTGAGCTTGCACTTGACTGGTGAAATCTTGAACCACAATATCTATATTACAATACAAATCCCGACGCAATATGTTATTACTGTTGTATGATTCGCCCAAAATTAATCTTGCTTTCTCAGCAAACCTTACAGGAGCTCTCCTGCGAACCTTGCAGAACTAGCACTCCTGGAAGAAAGGATACTGCGGAGACATGGCTTAGCCACTGCCTGGGGGGCGTTTCCAGAATGAGATTTTCACTCTGCAGCGGAGTGTGCGCTGATACGAAACTTTCTGGCAGATTAAAACTGTGTGCCGGACCGAGACTCGAGCGGGAGAACTTTGCCTTTCGCGGGCAAGTGCTCTACCAACTGAGCTACCCATGCACGACTCACGCCCCGTCCTCGCAGCTTTACTTATTCCAGTACCTCGCCCCCTACCTTCCATACCTTATGTGCTTGGGTAGATCAGTTGTTAGAGCACTTGCCTGCGAAAGGAAAAGGTCCCTAGTTCGAGTCTCGGTCCGGTACACAGTTTTAATCTGCCAGGAAGTTTCATATCAGCGCACACTCGGCTGCAGAGTCAAAATCTCATTCTGAATACAGCAATGTGGTCGTTATTCTAACTGGTTAAGGTAGGCGAGAGTGCTCTAGAGTGCCCTTTTCAAACTTCCGCTTCTAGCCAGGTCTGTAACAGAAGATATTTTCTTATTAGATTTTTAAACGATAGCATGTATTGCAGTCTTTTTCTGAAATAACAAAAATTACAAAGGAAATTTATGTTTCTCCACATGTAAAAAGATGTTCCATGGTACAACTTGGTCATGTACTTAGTAATAAATAATGTATTCAACTTTAAAAGCATTGCAATCGGCAGAAATCTTGTCATTATTGCATTTAGTGGTACATGTGTTACGTTTCTACTCTATTACTCACCTATAACCAGTATGTGAAGTCAAATTGAGCAGTGGTATTATCCAAAACCAGTTACAAGTCATGTAGATTTTCAAATTGATGCTATTGTGAACAACACTGATTTCCCTTTGCAGGACAAGTAAAATTATAAATTTGGTAAGACAATAAGAAATCTCAGTTAATTCGGAAATATCCTATGTCCCATGGTAAAACATGTCATAGTGTATAAAATCACAAGATGTTGCACGACCGACGAAATACACTCCTGGAAATTGAAATAAGAACACCGTGAATTCATTGTCCCAGGAAGGGGAAACTTTATTGACACATTCCTGGGGTCAGATACATCACATGATCACACTGACAGAACCACAGGCACATAGACACAGGCAACAGAGCATGCACAATGTCGGCACTAGTACAGTGTATATCCACCTTTCGCAGCAATGCAGGCTGCTATTCTCCCATGGAGACGATCGTAGAGATGCTGGATGTAGTCCTGTGGAACGGCTTGCCATGCCATTTCCACCTGGCGCCTCAGTTGGACCAGCGTTCGTGCTGGACGTGCAGACCGCGTGAGACGACGCTTCATCCAGTCCCAAACATGCTCACTGGGGGACAGATCCGGAGATCTTGCTGGCCAGGGTAGTTGACTTACACCTTCTAGTCTAGAGCACGTTGGGTGGCACGGGATACATGCGGACGTGCATTGTCCTGTTGGAACAGCAAGTTCCCTTGCCGGTCTAGGAATGGTAGAACAATGGGTTCGATGACGGTTTGGATGTACCGTGCACTGTTCAGTGTCCCCTCGACGATCACCAGAGGTGTACGGCCAGTGTAGGAGATCGCTCCCCACACAATGATGCCGGGTGTTGGCCCTATGTGCCTCTGTCGTATGCAGTCCTGATTGTGGCGCTCACCTGCACGGCGCCAAACACGCATACGACCATCATTGGCACCAAGGCAGAAGCGCCTCTCATCGCTGAAGACGACACGTCTCCATTCGTCACTCCATTCACGCCTGTCGCGACACCACTGGAGGCGGGCTGCACGATGTTGGGGCGTGAGCGGAAGACGGCCTAACGGTGTGCGGGACCGTAGCCCTGCTTCATGGAGACGGTTGTGAATGGTCCTCGCCGATACCCCAGGAGCAACAGTGTCCCTAATTTGCTGGGAAGTGGCGGTGCGGTCCCCTACGGCACTGCGTAGGATCCTACGGTCTTGGCGTGCATCCGTGCGTCGCTGCGGTCCGGTCCCAGGTCGACGGGCACGTGCACCTTCCGCCGACCACTGGCGACAACATCGATGTACTGTGGAGACCTCACGCCCCACATGTTGAGCAATTCGGCGGTACGTCCACCCGGCCTCCCGCATGCCCACTATACGGCCTCGCTCAAAGTCCGTCAACTGCACATACGGTTCACGTCCACGCTGTCGCGGCATGCTACCAGTGTTAAAGACTGCGATGGAGCTCCGTATGACACGGCAAACTCGCTGACACTGACGGCGGCGGTGCACAAATGCTGCGCAGCTAGCGCCATTCGACGGCCAACGCCGCGGTTCCTGGTGTGTCCGCTGTGCCGTGCGTGTGATCATTGCTTGTACAGCCCTCTCGCAGTGTCCGGAGCAAGTATGGTGGGTCTGACACACCGGTGTCAATGTGTTCTTTTTTCCATTTCCAGGAGTGTATGTTTTACCGTCCAAATGTTACATAAGTAATTTTAAGAATATATGCGGCTGACACAATGTTGTGTTACTGCGGAATTAACAATATATTCCAAATAGCTTAAACATATTATACTAAATTTAAATTTGGAGAACTCGAAATAGTTGTAAATGCTCTACAAAATGCAACCTCATGTGCAGCAACAAAAAACAAAACTGTAGAAAATGGCGGAAATTGCTCGTCTACATCTACATCTACATCTACATCTACATGACTACTCTGCAATTCACATTTAAGTGCTTGGCAGAGGGTTCATCAAACCACTATCATAATATCTCTCTACTATTCCACTCCCGAACAGCCAGCGGGAAAAACGAACACCTAAACCTTTCTGTTCGAGCTCTGATTTCTCTTATTTTATTTTGATGATCATTCCTAACTATGTAGGTTGGGCTCAACAAAATATTTTCGCATTCGGAAGAGAAAGTTGGTGATTGAAATTTCGCAAAAAGGTCTCGCCGTGACGAAAAACGTCTATGCTGTAATGACTTCCATCCCAACTCGTGTATCATATCTGCCACACTCTCTCCCCTATTACGCGATAATACAAAACGAGCTGCCCTTTTTTTGCACCCTTTCGATGTCCTCCGTCAATCCCACCTGGTAAGGATCCCACAGCGCACAGCAATATTCTAACAGAGGACGAACGAGTGTAGTGTAAGCTGTCTCTTTAGTGGACTTGTTGCATCTTCTAAGTGTCCTGCCAATGAAAGGCAACCTTTGGCTAGCCTTCCCCACAATATTATCTATGTGGTCCTTCCAACTGAAGTTGTTCGTAATTTTAACACCCAGGTACTTAGTTGAATTGACAGCCTTGAGAATTGTACTATTTATCGAGTAATCGAATTCCAACGGATTTCTTTTGGAACTCATGTGGATCATCTCACACTTTTCGTTATTTAGCGTCAACTGCCACCTGACGCACCATACAGCAATCTTTTCTAAATCGCTTTGCAACTGATACTGGTCTTCGGATGACCTTACTAGACAGTAAATTAAAGCATCATCTGCGAACAATCTAAGACAACTGCTCAGATTGTCACCCAGGTCATTTATATAGATCAGGAACAGTAGAGGTCCCAGGACGCTTCCCTGGGGAACACCTGATATCACTTCAGTTTTACTCGATGATTTGCCGTCTATTACTACGAACTGCGACCTTCCTGACAGGAAATCACGAATCCAGTCGCACAACTGAGACGATACCCCATAGCTCCGCAGCTTGATTAGAAGTCGCTTGTGAGGAACGGTGTCAAAAGCTTTCCGGAAATCTAGAAATACGGAATCAACTTGAGATCCCCTGTCGATAGCGGCCATTACTTCGTGCGAATAAAGAGCTAGCTGCGTTGCACAAGAGCGATGCTTTCTGAAGCCATGCTGATTACGTGTCAATAGATCGTTCCCTTCGTGGTGATTCATAATGTTTGAATACAGTATATGCTCCAAAACCTTACTGCAAACCGACGTCAATGATATAGGTCTGTAGTTAAATGGGTTACTCCTACTACCCTTCTTGAACACTGGTGCGACCTGCGCAATTTTCCAATCTGTAGGTACAGATCTATCGGTGAGCGAGCGGTTGTATATGAGTGCTAAGTATGGAGCTATAGTATCAGCGTAATCTGAAAGGAACCTAATCGGTATTCAATCTGGACCTGAAGACTTGCCCGTATCAAGCGATTTGAGTTGCTTCGCAACCCCTAAGGTATCTACTTCTAAGAAACTCAAGCTAGCAGATGTTCGTGTTTCAAATTCTGGATTATTCCATTCGTCTTCCCTGGTGAAGGAATTTCGGAAAACTGCGTTCAATAACTCCGCTTTAGCGGCACAGTCGTTGATAACAGTACCATCGGCACTGCGCAGCGTAGGTATTGACTGCGTCTTGCCGCTTGTGTACTTTACATATTACCAGAATTTCTTTGGATTTTCTACCAAATTTCGAGACAATGTTTCGTTGTGGAACCTATTAAAGGCATCTCGCATTGAAGTACGTGCCAAATTTCGCGCGTCTGTAAATTTTAGCCCATCTTCAGGATTTCGCGTTCTTCTGAACTTCGCATGCTTTTTCCGTTGCCTCTGCAACAGCGTTCGGACCTTTCTTGTGTACCACGGGGGATCCGTTCCATCTCTTACCAATTTATGAGGTATGAATATCTCAATTGCTGTTGCTACTATATCTTTGAATTTGAGCCACATCTCGTCTACATTCGCATTGTCAGTTCGGAAGGAATGGAAATTGTCTTTTAGGAAGGCTTCTAGTGGCACTTTATCCGCTTTTTTAAATAAAATTATTTTGCGTTTGTTTCTGATGGATTTGGAAGAAATGGTATTGAGCCTAGCTACAATGACCTTGTGATCACTAATCCCTGTATCAGTCATGATGCTCTCTATCAGCTCTGGATTGTTTGTGGCCAGGAGGTCAAGTGTGTTTTCGCAACCATTTACAATTCGCGTGGGTTCGTGGACTAACTGCTCGAAATAATTTTCGGAGAATGCATTTAGGACAATCTCGGAAGACGTTTTCTGCCTACCACCGGTTTTGAACAAGTATTTTTGCCAACATACCGAGGGTAGGTTGAAGTCCCCACCAACTATAACCGTATGAGTGGGGTATTTATTTGTTACGAGACTCAAACTTTCTCTGAACTGTTCCGCAACTGTATCATCGGAGTCTGGGGGTCGGTAGAAGGAGCCAATTATTAACTTAATTCGGCTGTTAAGTATAACCTCCACCCACACCAATTCGCTCGGAGTATCTACTTCGACTTCACTACAAGATAAACCACTACTGACAGACACAAACACTCCGCCACCAATTCTGCCTAATCTATCTTTCCTGAACACCGTCTGAGACTTCGTAAAAATTTCTGCAGAACTTATTTCAGGCTTTAGCCAGCTTTCTGTACCTATAACGATATCAGCTTCTGTGCTTTCTATTAGCGCTTGATGCTCAGGGACTTTTCCAGCGCAACTACAACAATTTACAACTATAATTCCGACTGTTCCTTGTTCCAAGCACGTCCTGTAATTGCCAAGCACCCTTTGACATTGCAGCCCATCCCGAACTTTCCCGAGGCCTTCTAACCTAAAAAATCGCCCAGTCCACGCCACACAGCCTCCGCTACCCGTGTAGCCGCCAGCTGAGTGTAGTTCGCATTTCGTCAAGTGTTTATAAAAATCAGTCAATTGTTCCTAGGTGTAGTATCCTGTATGTACAATACTCTCCCCTGCTGTTAACGGAGTGGCCGAGCGATTCTAGGCGCTACAGTCGGGAACCACCCGACCGCTACGGTCGCAGGTTCTAATCCTGCCTCGGGCATGGATATGTTTAATGTCCTTCAATTAGTTAGGTTTAAGTAGTTCTAAGTTATAGGGGACTAGTTACCTCAGAAGATAAGTCCCCTAGCGCTCAGAGCCATTTGAAAAATTTGAACCTGCTGCTAAATGATTGCAGCTTTGATAAGCCTGATTGCTAGTCGGATTGAAATTTAGAAAGTTTAGTACTGGATGCTGTATCAGTTTGAAATTTGCCCGGGTTTCTTTTGACCTCCGCTATTAAATTAGAGATTTGTTGCTACAAGTAACGTTGCATTTACTTCAAAGTTTTCGTTAGGTGAGCACTCTACATATTGTATAATGTTTTGACTTGCTTCTACGCTCAAGAGCTAAAGAATCAGGTACATCTGTCTATTATCAGGTAGGGCTGCCGCGAGGCCCCAGAATGCCGTAACATGACGTGGCATGGACTCGAGTAATGTCTGAAGTAGTGCTGGAGGAAACTGGCACAATGAATCCAGCAAGCTGTCCATAAATCCGTAAGAGTACGAGGGTGTGGAGATCTCTTCTGAGCAGCACGTTGGAAGAAATCCCAGTTAAGCTTAATTATAATCATGTCTGGGAAGTGTGGTGGCCAGCGGAAGTGTTTAAACTGAAAAGAGTGCTCTTGGGGCCACTTTGTAGTAATTATGGACGTGTGGGGACTTGCATTGTCCTAATGGAATTGGAATCGCCCGAGTCCGTGAGAATACACAGTGGACACGAATGGATGGAGCAGAAGAGACAGGATGTTTACGTACGTGTCACCTGGCTGAGACATATATAGACGTATTGAGGGTCCCGTATCACTCCAACTGCACACTCCCAATACCATTACGGAGCCTCCACCAGCTTTAAAAGTCCCCTGCTGACATGCAAGGTCCGTGGATTCATTAGGTTGTCTCCATACCAGTATGTGTCTTTCGGCTTGATACGATTCGAAACGAGGCTCGTCTGACCAGGCAACATGTTTCCAGTCGTCAACAGCCAATGTCGGTGGTAACGGGCCCAGGAAAGTCGTAAAACGTTGTATCGTGTAGTTATCAAAGGGCACGAGAGGGCCTTCGTCACCAAAAGCTTATATCGACGATGTTTCATTAAATGGTTCGCACGCTGATACATGTTGATGGCCCAGCATTGAAATCTGCATCTGTTAGCAGAAGCGTTGCAATTCTGTCACGTCAACGATACTCTTCAGTCGTCGTTCGTCCAGTTCTTGCACGATCTCTTTCCGGCCGCAGCGTTGTCAGAGATTTGATGTTTTACCGGATTCCTGATATTTACGGTACATTCGTTAAATATTCGTAAGGGAAAATCCCCACTACGATGCTGGGTCTTATCGCTCGTGCGACGACTATAACACTTCAGACCTGCTTGATAACCTGCCATTGTAGTAGCAATAACCGATCTAACAACTGCGCCAGACACTTGTTGTCCTATACAGCCGTTGCCGAGCGCAGCGCCGTTTCTGCCTGTTTACATATGTCTGTATTTGAACACGCATGCTTATACCGGTATCTTTGGTGCTTCATTGTATAATGTGTGTGCCATTAACGTTCGATTTACATTTAACATTAAAACTTAAGCCTTACACCCTTCTTAAACGCGATTAACATTTTGTATTGTGAAAACCGCAATTGTTAATGTCCTTAGCAATGAAACGTTTCATACATTAGTGTAACTTACTAGTGCTATTTAGAAAGTAGGGAACGTTTCCGTCTAACGGCGCTACTCGCGCTCCGATCGCGTATATTTTGGTATGTGCGTGCTCGGCAACTCAGTCGGCATCCATCCGTATCAGTGGGCGCTGCAAGTCTTTTCTCGATATTCGAATTTGAAATCTGCGCTGCAATCGAAAATCCCCCCAACTGTCAAGTGTGGTCCGTGACACGGTTTTTGTTGGAAAAAACCTAAAACCAGTAGAAATTTATCGTGAACTGTGCGAAGTGTCCTGAAACAACGTAACGAGTTAACGTTGCGTCCGGAAATGGTTCATTCGCTTTAAAAATGGCTGAACAAACGTTCATGATAAAGAGAAGACTGGACGCTCGAGCATTGTGACAGAGGATCTTGTCGCTAAAGTTGGTGAAACGATTCATGAAACCCGTCGCTTCACAATAACGGAGCTTTTGCATTCTTTCCACAAGTTTCACGGATTTTGTTGTTTGAAATCGTCACTCAAAAGCTAGTCTGCCACAAACACTGTGCATGATGGGTGCCCAAAATGCTTTCAGAGCACTAAAGGGTGAGTTACCTAACGTTACCGCTGGATTTATTTCGTAAACCACATCAAATACTGACGAATCGATTCCACAGGCCGAACGTGAGGGGAGGGGATAGTGTAGTTCTTTAATACAGACCATACAAAAATGGACGAAAGTATGTTTTTTAACACAAACCTACATTCTTTAAAATAAAACCACGTTAGTTTTGTTAGCACATCTGAACATATGGCACTGATTACGTATTTGTTTATTTGTTGCATTGTAAAATGTTAATTACATCCAGAGGTGTTGTAACCTAAAGTTGACGCATTAAACCTCCGACGTTCAGTTGCGTGTTGTAACAAACACGGGCCACGGTCGGCGAGCAAAATCTGCAGAGACATGTTTACGATGACGACCGTTTTTACGAGTGTGGCTGTAGTGCACTGTTGTGGTTTGGTCTAGCTGTCGCAGTGTCCGAATGTAGCGCTTGCTGCTATTGTTATTCTGCATTCGTCTCCGCACGCAGACCAACTGTAGTACACCGTGTTACCAGACGTCTGTGATAGTGTAGTGTTGTAGTACCTGTGACCATGGTGTATTCGAACTCTGAAAAGGCGGAGATTATACTCATCTATGACGAGTGTCAACGAAATGCAGCTGAAGCCTCCAGGGTGTATGCAGAACGATACCCGGACAGAGAGCATCCAACGTGTCGCACATTGCAAAACATCTACCGCCAACTGTATGCAACAGGTATGATCCGTAACAGGCCCGTCACAGGAGAAGCGGGTGCAGTTGGTGTGTTAGTTGCTTTTTCCAATGAACCCACTCATGAGTACACGGGACATTGCGAGAGCCGGTGGACTGAGTGAAAGCAGTGTCATGCGCTTACTGCATCGTCACCGCTTTCTCCTTGTTTCATGGGTCGCTACATCAGCAATTACATGGTGATGACTTTAATCATCGAGTGCAATTCTGTCAATGGGCATTAGTAGAGAATGCGTTGCAGTTCTACGTGATTACCGATGAGCGGGTTTCACAAACCACGGGGCAGTGAATCTACGGAACATGCATTACTGGTCCGTGGACAATCCTCGCTGGCTCAGACAGGTAGAGCGACAGCGACCGTGGACTGTAAATGTATGGTGCGGAATCATTGTCGACCACCCCATTGGTCCTCACTTCATTGCAGGGGCCGAAACAGGTGCAACATACATCACGTTTATGAAGAATGATCTGCCAACATTGCTCGAAAATGTCCCACTGGAAACGAGTCGACGTTTGTGGTATCAGCATGATGGTGCACCTGCACATTCCGCAATTAACACTAGGCTGACCCTTGACAGGATGTTCGATGGGCGTTTCATAGGACGTGGAGGACGCATAAATTGGCCAGCCCATTCTCCTGATCTTACACCTCTGGACTTCTTTGTTTGGGGTACGTTAAAGGAGAATATACAAAGTGATGTGCCTACAACCCCAGAGGATATGACACAACGTATTGTGGCAGCCTGCGGCGACATTACACCAGATGTACTGCGGCGTGTACGACATTCATTACGCCAGAGATTGCAATTGTGTGCAGCAAATGATGGCCACCACATTGAACATCTATTAGCCTCACATGTCGGACACACTCTATTCCACTCTGTAATTGAAAACGGAAACCACGTGTGTACGTGTACCTCACCCCTCATGATAATGTACATGTGCGTCAGTGAAAAAGATAAATAAAAGGGTGTTAGCATGTGGACGTAATGTGCTGTTCCAGTCTCTTCTGCACCTAAGGTCCATCACTGTTCCCTTTGGATCCCTACGTAATTCGGTGTTCTCCGATACACACGATCGAACACCGGAGGAGTGGTACCCAAGCGTCAACTTTAGGTAGCAATAACTCCGGATTTAATTAACATTTTACAATGCAACAAACGGCACTGATTACGTATTTGTTTATATGTTCAAAGGTGCTAACAAAACTAACGGGGTTCCATTTAAGAAAACTTAGGTTTGTGTCAAAAACATACTTCCGTGCATTTTTTTATGGTTTGTATTAACCAATTACACTAGCCCCTCTCCTCACGTTCGGTCTGTGGAATCGATTCGTCAGTATTTGATGTGGTTTACGAAATATATCCAGCGGTAATGTTAGGTGTCTCACCCTGTATAAAGAACAACGAATGAGGGCACCATTGACAATTCTGGAGGCCTATCACAAACATGGTGATTCATTACTGGATCGAATCATAACCAATGACGAGCCTTGGATGAAACATGTCAATTGCGAGACAGAATTACAGTTCGTTGAGTCGGGGCCCAGAAGGTCCCCCCAAAAACCATGAAAATGTTTGAAAGCTTTTACAGCAAGGAGGTTGATGGCGAAAGTGTTTTGCGATAGGCGAGGTGTGTTTTTTACTGATTTTTTCGAACGTGGGCAACCATATGTTCTGACCAGTACTGTCAAACTTCGCAGAGCCTTAGAAGAGCAGCTCCAAAACCAACGCTGACGAAAACTGAAGTCTGAAACCTTGTTTTTGTATGACAATGCCCGACCTGACACGGCAAACCGCGCTAAGGAACTCCTTAATTTACTCAAATTGGAAATTTTTCCTCATCCGCCCTACAGCCCCGATCTTGCACCAAGCGACTTCCACTCGTTTCCCAAGACGAAAAACTGGCTTGCAATGCAGCACTTTGATGACGGCGCGAAACTCCAGGCGGTCGTGACTCACTGGCTGAAGTCTCAGGAGGCAGAATTTTATGACGAAGGTCATTCAAAGCTTGTACACCGCTGTGATAATTGCCTTAATATGTTTGGTGACTACGTGGAAAAGTAGTATGTCAGTCGCTCTTTCAGATTTATGTAATAATATGTATTTCTTGTACTTATAATCTTAATGCCAAAACGTTCCCTACTTCCTGAATAGCCCTCGCACTTGTGGAACTGTTTTCTTCACATGCACTGCAGACGTTAGGCTTATTCCTGACGTCCTCTTTCCCTGGTAGACTGGGTGTTCTCGTCTGGACTACTGTTTGGTAGCCAGGCTACCAGATGATTTTGTGTCGCTGTAGAAAGCGTCACCGTTTGCTCTAACTGGCGTGTGTTTCGCAAACTTGTTTCTGACGCGGCTGTGGCGAGGGGTGGTAGTATCTCAACAAATAATTTATCAAACACTCATCAGGGGAGTCAACTAGATTCATGTCCCTCACTAGAGAATCAGCATTTGTATACTAACATTTACCACAAAGGCTCTGAAATTTCAGGTCACATACTAATCCTTTTTTTTTTTTTTTCTTTTGGTCATCAGTCTACTGACTGGTTTGATGCGGCCCGCCACGAATTCCTTTCCTGTGCTAACCTCCTTACAATTTATCAATTCATTAACTGCATTTGGTAGTGTAATTCTCCATTACAAATTTTCCGTTCGAAGGCCGTACAGCCTAGAATCGGTATTACGATCAGACAAAATCGGCGTAAGCATTGAGGCGACCATCCCACCGACGCACCAGAATGAGTGACCGTAACTGCGCAGTGCAAGTCCTCGATTGACGTCGATCCTTCTAGGCCTTTCTATGAGCTCAAAGGAGTGATAATCGCGTGTGAAAGTATCAGGAATACAGGGCGGGTGCTCAAGACTCTCAGTTGGGACTGATCTCCCAGATCGACTAACGTCTTGCCGAATCGCGACCAGCACGGAACTTGGCGTGATATTCCACACCGATGATTTTCGACGGATATGCTGCCCCATGCATATGCTTCATTTCCTGACGGAAGTCCGCAACTGTTAGTACTTCGCAGCCGAGGAAAGAGTAAAAGCACTTTGATCCTGTTTGGGTGAATTTCACAAGAACGGCGCCATAGTTCACGTTTCTGAATTTATAGGACGTTCGTTGGAAAGACGCGAATGCCACACTAATCCCTTGTCTGAATGTTGTGGCGTAACATGCGCAGTTTCATTTGAGAGATACAGAGGCTAGAGAGTGTGCCGGGTCTTGCCACAGTTCACTGCTATTAGCGCCACGTCGCCACAGCGCGTCTCTGCGTAGTACAGAAATGTTGCATCATAATTTAAGAACGAAATTAAGAATTAAAGTAGCTTTTCCAAACTTAGTCAACAAATGCTTCGGTATGGGCCATTAATGTTAAATCGTCGAGTGTCAGAGTCATCGGATGAATATCTATCCCTAAATACATGGTTGTAAAGGAAAATATAAGTGTCGTTAAATAATAAAGCAAGAAAGCCAACAATTGGTCAGAATGTGCAAATGTATGTCAAAATCAAATGCTACAAGTTTCAACTTGATGGAAGCAAAATTAATTACTCTTGAACAGTAGTGGCCGGCCGAGGTGGCCGTGTGGTTAAAGGCGCTGCAGTCTGGAACCACAAGACCGCTACGGTCGCAGGTTCGAATCCTGCCTCGGGCATGGATGTGTGTGATGTCCTTAGGTTAGTTAGGGAACTAATGACCTCAGAAGTTGAGTCCCATAGTGCTCAGAGCCATTTTTTTTTAACGGTAGTGTTTCTCCAGCAGAAGGAGGTTCGTACTCATTGGTCTGAAGATGACCACAGTAGTGAGCGAAACTGGTCACCATAATAAATAAATTGTGATCAAGACTGTTTTTGATAGTAAATATTTGGAAACTAAATTTTAGTCAGAACCCACGTTTTTACTAAACATAAATGACGCTAAATAATAAAGCTAGAAAGCCAAATTGTTTTATGAACCTTCAGTTCAACACAGAAACTGCGAGACCCCATTGAGCTACCTCTTTCGAAGTAAATTACTGAAAACTAAATTTGGAACATAAAGTCCTCGTTTGTAATAGATTAAGTGTTATTTATAGTAATTATCGAAACTTCTGATTACAGCACGTGATTAAACCCCCTTCAATAATAAAGCTATATCAAGTTTGAAGACTTTCATGTAAATAACGATTAATACAAGGTCACTTGCAGACGTAGTTCAGAGCTTATGTTCTACTGTAGGTCCAGTTCTACAGTTTCTAGACAGCAAAGTTTAAATGCAGTTGAGCTAAACCTTTTTCTGTGACTTTAACCAACTTAATTACATTTATACAAAAATCACGAAAATTCTAAATTAATACCCAACAGTTTTATCAAATATTATGTGTCAGAGAAACCGGCCACTTAGAGACTACTACGGGGGGCATAGAGCAGATGACAGCAGGTTTTCCCTTGATCGGCCGCTGCGCCCACATATAAAAATACGGCCTGAAAGGCAGTGACGAGCCGTCACTTCGCACCCAGCTACCATATGGTCTGTGACAATCAAACGCCGGCTTACGCGCTCCCTCGGGTGACGTCACAGCGACACTGAAATGAAGTGCATGTCTTCGGTACAAATAGGAAGTGAACTCGCGAGGACTGTACACCGTCTGGGATCGCTTAGATTTCGCGCAAGTAACTGTTCATGCACTGCCCTTAATGTTAACAAAACCGCGTGGCAAGTGTTAACTTTATTTTTCACTTTTGTGGCGAGCAAATAACTTTGATTATCAGAATTCAGGACTAAATATCATTTATTGTGACCTTTACCGTAGAGGTCGCCTGTGAACTGCTCATACTCCAGTTTATGATAGAGATACCATATTTATTATTATCATTATCATCAGGAATATCACTGTGCTGTGCGTGTGAAAATTTATCAAATATACACTCCTGGAAATGGAAAAAAGAACACATTGACACCGGTGTGTCAGACCAACCATACTTGCTCCGGACACTGCGAGAGGGCTGTACAAGCAATGATCACACGCACGGCACAGCGGACACACCAGGAACCGCGGTGTTGGCCGTCGAATGGCGCTAGCTGCGCAGCATTTGTACACCGCCGCCGTCAGTGTCAGCCAGTTTGCCGTGGCATACGGAGCTCCATCGCAGTCTTTAACAATGGTAGCATGCCGCGACAGCGTGGACGTGAACCGTATGTGCAGCTGACGGACTTTGAGCGAGGGCGTATAGTGGGCATGCGGGAGGCTGGGTGGACGTACCGCCGAATTGCTCAACACGTGGGGCGTGAGGTCTCCACAGTACATCGATGTTGTCGCCAGTGGTCGGCGGAAGGTGCACGTGCCCGTCGACCTGGGACCGGACCGCATCGACGCACGGATGCACGCCAAGACCGTAGGATCCTACGCAGTGCCGTAGGGGACCGCGCCGCCACTTCCCTGCAAATTAGGGACACTGTTGCTCCTGGGGTATCGGCGAGGACCATTCTCAACCGTCTCCATGAAGCTGGGCTACGGTCCCGCACACCGTTAGGCCGTCTTCCGCTCACGCCCCAACATCGTGCAGCCCGCCTCCAGTGGTGTCGCGACAGGCGTGAATGGAGGGACGAATGGAGACGTGTCGTCTTCAGCGATGAGAGTCGCTTCTGCCTTGGTGCCAATGATGGTCGTATGCGTGTTTGGCGCCGTGCAGGTGAGCGCCACAATCAGGACTGCATACGACCGAGGCACACAGGGCCAACACCCGGCATCATGGTGTGGGGAGCGATCTCCTACACTGGCCGTACACCTCTGGTGATCGTCGAGGGGACACTGAATAGTGCACGATACATCCAAACCGTCATCGAACCCATCGTTCTACCATTCCTAGACCGGCAAGGGAACTTGATGTTCCAACAGGACAATGCACGTCCGCATGTATCCCATGCCACCCAACGTGCTCTAGAAGGTGTAAGTCAACTACCCTGGCCAGCAAGATCTCCGGATCTGTCCCCCATTGAGCATGTTTGGGACTGGATGAAGCGTCGTCTGACGCGGTCTGCATGTCCATCAGGAACGCTGGTCCAACTGAGGCGCCAGGTGGAAATGGCATGGCAAGCCGTTCCACAGGACTACATCCAGCATCTCTACGATCGTCTCCATGGGAGAATAGCAGCCTGCATTGCTGCGAAAGGTGAATATACACTGTACTAGTGCCGACATTGTGCATGCTCTGTTGCCAGTGTCTATGTGCCTGTGGTTCTGTCTGTGTAATCATGTGATGTATCTGACCCCAGGAATGTGTCAATAAAGTTTCCCCTTCCTGGGACAATGAATTCACGGTGTTCTTATTTCAATTTCCAGGAGTGTATATGTCAATTAGAGCTCAAAATCTTTACTTATAATTATAGTTCCTGATCCCGCTGAGCACATAGATAATATAAATTTTCTTTCAGTGGGCTAGACAAGAACGTAGACGTGCAGACAGGAAACTACGGTCAGTATGTTCTTGATTGCTTTCTGGACGACCACAGAAATAGTTTTCATTCTCTTGCAGAAGACGGCGCCGTCCTCCCGCAATGTCGGTGCATATATATCTGGAATCGCTCTGCGTTGAATGTATGCCGCAGCAACACCGTCAAACGGATACTTCTTGATGGCAGCTACGTTAGTTGGCAGGTCACGGTATTTTGCAACCTTCTTTTTCAACTGTACATGTTAATGTCCTGTGTTCTACTTCTAGATTAAGTCTCTATATACGCCTATCAATATCTCCGCCAGTATATACAAGTAGAAAAGCTTTCGAGCTTGTGTCGACTGTTATTCCATGGACGACGAAGTTTTATTCAAACCTAGCGAAGCAGTTCAGCCACAAGTCCACCTTTCTCCTCGAAACTCGGAAACGGAGAAGGCGGCAATTTCCTCTCCTGTACTGGTTCTTTTTTTAATTTTCCAACTTCTTCAACAAAATCTCTTGCATCCACTGAATATTTCGTAGCAAGCTTAGTATTTGAGTCGAGACATGCACTATCACTACAGTTATAAATAAAAAATATGCAGACTCAAGTACTGTTTCACATAGTACTATTAGAAAATGCCGTTCAGTTTGTAACCAAGAATTATTCTGAGTTGATATCGTATCTTATTTCAAATAATTTTCGTCGTTTTGGAAAGTAAATACTTTTATTTTGTTATCTGTGCTATGGTACACTTTAGCAAATAGATTAGCTGTGTCTCAGAGTACTACAACCCTTACTACGGGTAAAACTGTTTATATTAGTACTAAAAAAGATTCTACCACTAACGTAACTATTGAGTGACTCTTCAGAGCTGAAGTTCAAGCAGTTTATTAACGAATCAGTGAAGCACAATACTTAACTTAGTTTTGGAAAAGATCTAATGTTAGGTACAAAATTTAGAAGGCATTTCTATTCCAGTCCTAATTTTTTTTCTAATTCCAGTAACCAAGCAATAAACTGGTGGTATACGGGTGGTTGTCAAAAATTTTCTGCAGGCTCCTGACCGCTCACGGTCGTCCTAATTAGAACACTAGGTGTCAGCTCTGTAAGTGGACCCACCGAGTGATTGTGCAGTGGACACTGCTTGTCGAGCTGACCAGCCAACACAAACACCCAGCGGGCAGAATGAACACCCACGCGACAGGCGTCACAAAGTAAGGCGACAAAGTTGTCACCATCTGTAAGCCACATCGGAAAACAGTGTCTGCCGTACGTTGGCTCGAAACTTCACGGCTACTGAGGAGGCAACCCAAATGACACCTTTGGGTTGGCCCACGAGGAGTCTCAATTACGCGTGGGCTACAATAAAATGGAAAGGACCGCTTGCTGCTTCTCAACTGCTGACGATTCCGTTACTTCTCAAGTTTTTGTAACTACCATTCAACAATAATCTCAAATGCGATATAAAAACTGAAATGCGTAAGATTTCTAGGCCATTGTGAGAAGACATATCACAACAGCTTATTGAGCATCCTTTGTGACACCGCTAACTCGATTCCAAGTGCACGTCTTGGTTCCTTGTCGCTGTTTCTAATGAAGTGAAATGTTAATGGATGATACATGGCATGACTTTCGAGGCATCCTAGCTATCCGTTTTGCACTGGAAGCAATTAAGTCCTACATTATTGTCAAATAAATATTATGATACTGCTTAAAGTGCATTTAGGTGTCACCTAATTTACTGTTTCAGATGAATACACACCCCTATCAAACGTCTACAACGAAAAGGTGGAGTATATTATCGAAAACGCAATAATCATACAGTAAGGGTACACTCATCTTTTACAGCTCCTCTGGTGCCTAATAATAATTTCCTTTTTATGTTTCCTGTTGGTAATCTACTTTGGCTTCTCATAACAAGTAGGAGAAACTCATGAAGTACAATTTTAACTATAGAACTATTTGACAATAAAGATTGCAACTTGTGTTATCAATTGTACAAAAATACATTCAGATTGATACTGTACACAACTGTTACACTTTGAAATTATTAAACTAGAGAGAATTTAAATTCATGTGGCTCTGAGCACTATGCGACCTAACTTCTGAGGTCATCAGTCGCCTAGAACTTAGAACTAATTAAATTTAACTAACCTAAGGACATCGCCGGACGCTGTGGTCTAACGGTTCTAGGCGCTCAGTCCGGAACCGCGCGGCTGCTACGGTCGCAGGTTCGAATCCTGCCTCGGGCATGGATGTGTGTGATGTCCTTAGGTTAGTTTGGTTTAAGTAGTTCTAAGTTCTAGGGGACTGATGACCACAGCTGTTAACTCCCATAGTGCTCAGAGCCATTTGAACCATTTTGAACATAAGGACATCACACACATCCATGCCCGCGGCAGGATTCGAACCTCTGACCGTAGCAGTAGCTCGGTTCCAGACTGAACCGCACGGTGACTCCAACCGGCTGGAGAGAATCTACTTTTATATTCTAATCAGGCCGTGGTTCATAAAGAAGTTGCTTTCTAAAAGCCGTTGTTGTCATCTTCGATATTACTTCTTCTGCATCTACATCTACATTACTACTCTGCAATTCACATTTAAGTGCTTGGCAGAGAGTTCATCGAACTACAATCATACTATCTCTCTACCATTCCACTCCCGAAGAGCGAGCGGGAAAAACGAACACCTAAACCTTTCTGTTCGAGCTCTGATTTCTCTTATTTTATTTTGATGATCATTCCTACCTATGTAGGTTGGGCTCAACAAAATATTTTCGCATTCGGAAGAGAAAGTTGGTAACTGAAATTTCGCAAAAAGGTCTCGCCGCGACGAAAAACGTCTTTGCTGCAATGACTTCCATCCCAACTCGTGTATCATATCTGCCACACTCTCTCCCCTATTACGCGATAATACAAAACGAGCTGCCCTTTTTTTGCACCCTTTCGATGTCCTCTGTCAATCCCACCTGGTAAGGATCCCACAGCGCACAGCAATATTCTAACAGAGGACGAACGAGTGTAGTGTAAGCTGTCTCTTTAGTGGACTTGTTGCATCTTCTAAGTGTCCTGCCAATGAAACGCAACCTTTGGCTCGCCTTCCCCACAATATTATCTATGTGGTCCTTCCAACTGAAGTTGTTCGTAATTTTAACACCCAGGTACTTAGTTGAATTGACAGCCTTGAGAATTGTACTATTTATCGAGTAATCGAATTCCAACGGATTTCTTTTGGAACTCATGTGGATCATCTCACACTTTTCGTTATTTAGCGTCAACTGCCACCTGCCACACCATACAGCAATCTTTTCTAAATCGCTTTGCAAATGATACTGGTCTTCGGATGACCTTACTAGACAGTAAATTAAAGCATCTACTGCGAACAATCTAAGAGAACTGCTCAGATTGTCACCCAGGTCATTTATATAGATCAGGAACAGTAGAGGTCCCAGGACGCTTCCCTGGGGAACACCTGATATCACTTCAGTTTTACTCGATGATTTGCCGTCTATTACTACGAACTGCGACCTTCCTGACAGGAAATCACGATTCCAGTCGCACAACTGAGACGATACCCCATAGCTCCGCAGCTTGATTAGAAGTCGCTTGTGAGGAACGGTGTCAAAAGCTTTCCGGAAATCTAGAAATACGGAATCAACTTGAGATCCCCTGTCGATAGCGGCCATTACTTCGTGCGAATAAAGAGCTAGCTGCGTTGCACAAGAGCGATGCTTTCTGAAGCCATGCTGATTACGTGTCAATAGATCGTTCCCTTCGAGGTGATTCATAATGTTTGAATACAGTATAAGCTCCAAAACCCTACTGCAAACCGACGTCAATGATATAGGTCTGTAGTTAAATGGATTACTCCTACTACCCTTCTTGAACACTGGTGCGACCTGCGCAATTTTCCAATCTGTAGGTACAGATCTATCGGTGAGCGAGCGGTTGTATATGATTGCTAAGTAGGGAGCTATTGTATCAGCGTAATCTGAAAGGACCCTAATCGGTATACAATATGTACCTGAAGACTTGCCCGTATCAAGCGATTTGAGTTGCTTCGCAACCCTTAAGATATCTACTTCTAAGAAACTCATGCTAGCAGCTGTTCGTGTTTCAAATTCTGGAATATTCAATACGTCTTCCCTGGTGAAGGGATTACGGAAAACTGCGTTCAATAATTACACTTTAGCGGCAAAGTCGTCGGTAAAAGTACCATCGGCACTGCGCAGCGAAGGTATTGACTGTGTCTTGACGCTTGGGTACTTTACATACGACCAGAATTTCTTCAGATTTTCTACCAAATTTCGGGACAACATTTCGTTGTGAACCTATTAGACCCATTACCTTATTTGAATACTGAATACCATTCATGTCCCATAGAATAATCTTTACTTTTATAGACTGTAGGAATGTGAACGTTACCGCTAGAAATTTTGTATTGTAAGCTAAATTAAACCTTTTCAAGTAAAACTAAGATTAAAAGTTAAAAGAATTAAAAATAAGAAATGAACCATTTCAATTATCCTAATTAAAAACTGACTATACATTAACCACAGAGTTAATTACTTATTAATATCGGAAGTCAATGAGAAAGAACTGTGTGTGACACACTGTAATGTATGCTAAATTTTTAACTAACTTATGCTATGAACAACACACACACACACCCATGTCTGATGGAGGAGTCGAACCTCCGGCGGGAGGGTCCTCGTGGCTCCTGAGACAGCACGACCGCTCCGCGCAGCTGACATTAACAACTGTACCAATAATACTAATAATAATACATGTATGTAGATGTTATGTATTCTACTTATGCATTTGTTAAACAAAAGTAACAACAGGGATCAAGCTAGGTGTCCAGCACATGAGGGAGCTGATGCTCAGCTTGTTTTGGGTTCACTCGATCTTTCTCACAAGTGTCCAACACAACACACTATTTAATTCAGTATTTCAATGTGGCAGTTTTGGTCAGTACAACTCTCTTCAGTTCTATAAGAACTATTTTTTTTTCTTTTGAACCATATTAGTTCCATCTTTATTCACAATAATGATATAAGGTGAAGAAACGAATTAAAATTGGTGCTATGCCCAGGACTGGAACCCATATCCCTTTGCATACTAGGCAAGTGGGCTAGCCATTACACCATTGCAGCAGTAGAGCTAATACAAATACACCTGGTCAATCTACCGTGATCCAATACCCTCCCTAGCACTCAAGATATGAATTGCAGTTTGTGTTAGAGAGGGCACTGGACTAGAATAGGTCATGCAGGTGTCTTACTGACATTGCTGCAGTGGTGCTACCACACCTCCCTATTAAGCAAATACACCCAGGTTCAGGTACTAGCCCTGGAACAAAAAAATTTTAACTCTTTTCTTCAGCTTCTGTCATTATTTCTTCAGTCTGGAAGAATGGTGGTGTCAGCGCTGATTGCCATTCCATACTTATTTGAAGTATGAAGGACGTTAACATGTCCAGTGGCTGTTCGTACGAAAAGAGAGAGTCTAATGATCTATCATCACATTTCGTTAAAACTGTATGGGAATGAAAGAAGAGAAACATGAGAATTCTCAAGATCTATTATGCAGTCGCAGAACCGGCAGGTACTGGAAATTTTCTATGAACGGCATTACAATAAGAATGAGATATCTTAAAGATTTAGTTGATAGTGAAAGGCAAAAAATTACAAAAATCGAAAAATTATATCATTTTGTTAAGAAGCATTTTGTGCTAGATTTGAAAGCATGGAGCTTATGAAGATATTTGTGGTACGACTAGTAAAATTCCTGAAGTCATATGCATTATTCCACTGTTCGATGGAACTGAAAGACTAATACGTAAACTCTATATGTAAAACACCACAAAATAAGTCGTTTAAGGCGAAGGGCATGCCTGAAACGATTTTTCTAATTAAAACGCACTATTGTGAAGCAATAGCGACAAAAAGTTCAAAAATAAAAAGTAGAACATTCGTAACGTATTGGAGATCTCGCATTTAAGGTTTTCTGACCATTGTTCACTGTAAGACAGCGCAAAAATAGAAAAAAACTTTCTTATTTAATGGGGATGTAGCCAAAAACGCTGTACGCCAGACGTACATTCTTAGAAATTTCTTCCTCAAATTAAGGACTGTGTTTGATATGAGTAGACTTCTTTTGGCCAGAAATGCATTTTCTACCATTGCTGTTCTGCTCCTGATGCCCTCCTTGCTCCGTCCGTCACAGGTTATTTTACTGCCTAGGTATATGAATTACTTAATCTACTTGATGACCATGTAAAGCTTGTGGCTGTTCCCATTTCTGCTACTTCTCATTACTTTCGTATTTCTTCGATTTACTTTCAATACATATTCTGTACTCACTAGATTGCTCACTCCATTCAGAAGATCGTATAATACTCTTCTCTTTCGCTCAGGATAGCATTGTGATCAGCGAATCATATCATTTATAGCTTTTCACCTTCAATTTTAATTCCACTACTGAACCTGTCTTTTATTTCCATAATTGTTTCTTCGATGTACAGATTGAGCAGTAGTGGGAAACTCAACACCTTTTTTACACGCTTTCAATCCTTATACTTCGTTATAGGTCGACCACTCTTATTATTTTCTCTTGGCTCTTGCTTCTATTATATTACCCGTCTCTCCCAGTAGCCAACCCCAATTTCTCTCAGAATTTCGAACATATTTCAGCATTTTACATTGTCAAAGATTTTTCCAGGTTGACAAATCCTTTGAACGTGGTTTGATTTTTCTTTAGTCTTGCTTCCATTATTAACCGCAACGTCACAATTGAATATCTTTTCTAAAGCCAAACTGATCGTTGTCCTCAACCTTCTTTTCCATTCTTCTATATATTATTCTTGTCAGCAACTAGGATGCATGACCTGTTACGTTGATCGTGCGATAATTCTTGCACTTGTCAGCTCTTGCCGTCTTTGGAATTGTGTGGTGACGCTTTTACGAAAGTCAGATGGTATGTCGCCAGGCTCATACATTCTACACACCAACGTGAATAGTGGTTTTGTTGCCAGTTCCCCCAATGATTTTAGAAATTCCGGGTGAATGCTATCTATCCATTCTGCCTTATTTGATCTTAAATCCTCTACTAAATTTTTGTTCTGATACTGAATCCCCTGTCTCTTCGAAATCGACTCCTGTTACCTCCTGTACCACATCATACAAATTATCTCCCTCATAGAGACTTTCAGTGTATTCTTTCCATCTATCTGCCCGCTCCTCTGCATTTAACAATGGGATTCCCGTTGCACCCTTGCTTTTTCAAAATAGTTAAAATGGCTCTGAGCACTATGGGACTTAACATCTCTGGTCATCAGTCCCCTAGAACGTAGAGCTAATTAAACCTAACTAACCTAAGGACATCACACATATCCCGAGGCAGGATTCGAATCTGCGACCGTAGCGGTCACGCGGTTCCAGACTGAAGCGCCTAGAACCGCAAGGCCACAACGGCCAGCACCCTTGCTTTTAATGTCACTAAAAGTTGTATTGACTTTGCTGTATGCTGAGTCTGTCTTTTTCACAATCATTTCTTTTTCGATTTCTTGAACTTTTTTATGCAGCTATTTCGTATTGTTCCCTGTAGCTCCTACTTACTTCATTCCTGAGGGGCTTGTATTGCTGAAGTCCTGAGTTTCCCGGCAATTTTTGTACTTTCTCCTTTCATCGATCAAATGAAGTACTTCCTCTGTTACCCATGGTTTCTTTGCAGTTACCTTCTTTGTACCTACATTTGTCTTTCCACCTTCTGTGATTGCCCTTTTTAGACGTGCCCATTCCTCTCAAACTGTACTGCCTACTGAGCTATTCCATATTACTCTGTCTACAGCCTTAGAGAACTTAAAGTATATCTCGTGATTCCCTACTAATTACTCATCCCACTTCTTCTCGTATTGATTTTTCGTGACTAATGACTTAAACTTCAGTCTACTCTTCATTACTACTATATTTTGATCTCAGTCTCTATCCGCTCCTGGATATGCCTAGCAATCCAGTATTTGATTTCGGAATCTCTGCGTGAACATTATGTAATCTAACTAAAATCTACCCGTATCACCCAGCTTTTTCCGAGTATACCACCTCCTCTTGTGATGCTTGAACAGATTATACGCTATTTCTAGCTGAAGCTTGTCAGAGAACTCAAATAGTCTTTCTCCTCTCTCATTCCTTGTCCCAAGCCCATATTCTCTTGCAACCTTTTCTTCTGCTCTTTTCCCTACAACTCCATTCCAGTCAGCCATGAGTATTACGTTTTCGTCTCCCATTATGTGCTATATTACCCTTTTTATTACCCTTTTCATATCTTCATAAACTCTATCTCTTCATCGTCGGCTAGTGACGTCGGCATATATACGTGAACAATCTTTGTCGGTGTTGGTTTGCTGTCGGCAACCCTATCACTGAACTTTTCACAGTAACACATCCTCTGCCTTACCGTCCTATTCAGAACGAATCCCAATCCCGTTATACCATTTTCTGCTGCTGTTGGTACTACCTTATACTCATCTGACTAGAAATTTTTGTCTTCTTTTCACTTCCCTTTACTGACACCTAATATATCTAGATTGATCTTTTTAAGATTTTCTAGTTTTCCTACCACGTTCAAGCTTCTGAAATTCCATGCCCCGGTTCGTAGAACGTTATCCTTCCGTTGATTATTCAATCATTTTCACATGGTAACCTAGACCTTGGCATTCCCCTCCCAGAGATCCGAACGGTGGACTATTCCGAAATCCTTTGCCAATGGAGAGATCATCATGACACTTTCCATTGTATGGCGTATGTCCAGTGGATATATGTTACGTGTATTTAATGCAGTGGTTTCCATTGCCTTCTGCATCCTCATGCCGTTGATCACTGCTGATTCTTCAGCCTTTAGGGGCAGTTTCCCACCCCTAGGACAAGAGAGTGCCCTGAACCGCTCTCCGCTCCTCCGCTCCTCCGCCCTCTTTGACAAGGCTGTTGGAAGAACGAGTGCGACTTCTTATGCCGGAAGTCTCAGACCGCCAATGCTGATTATTAATCAAAATTTAAGCATTGTAGAGATTCGAACCTGCGTTTTAATTATCAGCCAAGGGCGCCACCTCTAGGCAACTGTGCACAATTATATCAGACCTCCCGCGGGAATATCAGACTAGAGAGCATGGTGGAAATGGACAGGGACTACGGATAGGTGGCTCTGGGTGGAAGTGTGGGTCGGCTGGGAGGCGTGCTCAGATAGTCCGCACACTTGTGTTAATGTGGCGTAGTAGGTTAACGCAACTGCTGTGACGTCGGCTGTCATAAGGTACGTCACAAACAAACAAAATTATTACATATATATTTTATATTTAATTTTTTTGTATGTGACGTACCTTACCTATATACACTCATGGAAATGGAAAAAAGAACATATAGACACCGGTGTGTCAGACCCACCATACTTGCTCCGGACACTGCGAGAGGGCTGTACAAGCAATGATCACACGCACGGCACAGCGGACACACCAGGAACCGCGGTGTTGGCCGTCGAATGGCGCTACCTGCGCAGCATTTGTGCACCACCGCCGTCAGTGTCAGCCAGTTTGCCGTGGCATACGGAGCTCCATCGCAGTCTTCAACACTGGTAGCATGCCGCGACAGCGTGGACGTGAACCGTATGTGCAGTTGACGGACTTAGAGCGAGGGCGTATAGTGGGCATGGTGGAGGCCGGGTGGACGTACCGCCGAATTGCTCAACACGTGGGGCGTGAGATCTCCACAGTACATCGATGTTGTCGCCAGTGGTCGGCGGAAGGTGCACGTGCCCGTCGACCTGGGACCGGACCGCAGCGACGCACGGATGCACGCCAAGACCGTAGGATCCTACGCAGTGCCGTAGGGGACTGCACCGCCACTTCCTAGCAAATTATTGACACTGTTGCTCCTGGGGTATCGGCGAGGACCATTCGCAACCGTCTCCATGAAGCTGGGCTACGGTCCCGCACACCGTTAGGCCGTCTTCCGCTCACGCCCCAACATCGTGCAGCCCGCCTCCAGTGGTGTCGCGACAGGCGTGAATGGAGGGACGAATGGAGACGTGTCGTCTTCAGCGATGAGAGTCGCTCCAGCCTTGGTGCCAATGATGGTCGTATGTGTGTTTGGCGCAGTGCAGGTGAGCGCTACAATCAGGACTGCATACGACCGAGGCACACAGGGCCAACACCCGGCATCATGGTGTGGGGAGCTATCTCGTACACTGGCCGTACACCTCTGGTGATCGTCGAGGGGACACTGAATAGTGCACGGTACATTCAAACCGTCATCGAACCCATCGTTCTACCATTCCTAGACCGGCAAGGGAACTTCCTGTTCCAACAGGACAATGCACGTCCGCATGTATCCCGTGCCACCCAACGTGCTCTAGAAGGTGTAAGTCAACTACCCTGGCCAGCAAGATCTCCGGATCTGTCCCCCATTGAGCATGTTTGGGACTGGATGAAGCGTCGTCTCACGCGGTCTGCACGTCCAGCACGAACGCAGGTCCAACTGAGGCGCCAGGTGGAAATGGCATGGCAAGCCGTTCCACAGGACTACATCCAGCATCTCTACGATCGTCTCCATGGGAGAATAGCGGCCTGCATTGCTGCGAAAGGTGCATATACACTGTACTAGTGCCGACATTGTGCATGCTCTGTTGCCTGTGTCTATGTGCCTGTGGTTCTGTCAGTGTGATCAGGTGATGTATCTGACCTGAGGAATGTGTCAATAATGTTTCCCCTTCCTGGGACAATGATTTCACGGTGTTCTTATTTCAATTTCCAGGAGTGTATTTTATATTTTATGTGGTTCATGGTGTGGGTTCCTGTAGTCATGTCCTAGTTCATGAACCACGGGCAACGTATGAGTGGCCAAGTAAGTGGTCCCGACAGTCGGGATACCAGTTACTTTGGAATAAGGCTGGGCATCTCGGTCATATTCTGAGTCGTGGTCACCTTTGTGCTCATACGGCAAAGACTACCAAATCCACCGGTTAGTTCCTCAACCGTTAGGGGTAAAACTCAATGGGACTCGGGGCAAGTAAGGCTAGCAACCTGCTTCCCCGATACTTTAAATATGGTGCTGGAAACAATCAGAGCAAAATGCCTCGGACCTTTGGAGGTGACGGAGTCCCACCTCTAACTGACAAACCAGGGACTCCAGATACGACTTGGCAAACAAATGGTAATGAGATGGGGAGCTATTAATATCAATGGGGGCTGCCCTGGGAAGAAGGTAGAGCTGCCAGATGCTGCAAGTAAGATGGGGCTGGACGTTTTAGCTGTTAGTGACATTCAGGTATGGGGTGAGAAAGAAGAGGAAGTGGGAGAATACAAGGTCTACCCGTCAGGAGTCAAAGCAGGAATGGCACAATGGGGTGTAGGGATTTACATCAGGAAAGAAATGGAACCCAGCGTAGTTGCAGTAAGGTATGTAAACGAACGACTGATGTTGGTAGATTTGACAGTGTCTAGCAAGAAAATTAGGATTGTGTCAGTATGTTCACATTGTGAAGGGACAGATCAAGATAAGATGGATAGTTTTTATGAGGCACTCACTGATGTAGTCGTTAGAGTAAAGGACAAGGACAGTGTTCTGCTCATGGGTCATTTTAATGCCAGGATTGGAAATCGATCAGAAGGGTATGAAAAGGTTATTGGTAAATTTGGAGAGGATATGGAGGCCAACAGGAACGGGAAACAACTCTTGGATTTCTGTGCCAGTATGGGCTTAGGAATCACAAATTCCTTTTTTAAACATAAGAACATTCACCGGTATACGTGGGAAGGCAGGGGAACCAGATCTGCCATTGACTATATAAAAGATCAGGAATTCAGGAAGGCTGTGAGGGACATACGTGTATTCAGGAGATTCTTTGATGACACTGATCATTATTTAATCTGCAGTGAAATTGGGATTATGAGGCCGAAAGTGCAGGTGGTCAGGTCAATATGTAGGAGTATAAGAGTGGAGAAACTTCAGGATAAGGAAATCAGGCTCAAGTACATAACAGCGATCTCAGAAAGGTACCAGTTAGTTGAATGTTGTCAATTATAGTCATTGGAAAAGGAATGGACAAGGTACAGGGACACAGTACTAGAAGTGGCTAAAGAATGTCTTGGAACAGTAGTGTGTAAAAGTAGGATGAAGAAAACAGCTTGGTGGAATGACACAGTCAAGGCAGCCTGTAAAACGAAAAAGAATAAGTATCAAAAATGGCTACATACTAGAACTCAGGTAGACAGAGAAAGTTATGTTGAAGAAAGAAACAAAGCCAAACAGAAAATTGCAGCATCCAAGAAGAAATCTTGGGCAGACTTTGGAAACAGGTTGGAGACTACGGGTCAAGCTGCTGGAAAACCATTCTGGAGTGTAACTAGCAGTCTTCGAAAGAGAGGTAACAAGGAAATGACAAGTATTTTGGACAGGTCAGGAAAATTGCTGGTGAGTCGTGTGGATGCCTTGGGCAGATGGAGGGAATATTTTGAAGAGTTGCTCAATGTAGGTGAAAATACGATCAGCAATGTTTCAGATTTCGAGGTAGAATGGGATAGGAATGAGGATGGAAATAAAATCACATTTGAGGAAGTGGAGAAAATGGTCAAAAGATTGCAGTGCAATAAAGCAGCTGGGGTGGATGAAATTAAGTCGGAACTCATCAAATACAGTGGAACGTCGGGTCTTAAATGGCTACACAGGATAATTGAAATGGCCTGGGAGTCGGGACAGGTTCCATCAGACTGGAAAAAAGCAGTAATCACACCAATCTTTAAACATGGAAACAGAAAAGATTGTAACAACTGTAGAGGTATCTTTTTAATCAGCGTTGTGGGTAAAATCTTCTCAGGTATTGTTGAAAGGAAAGTGCGAGTATTAGTTGAGAACCAACTGGATGAAAATCAGTGTGGGTTTAGGCCTCTTAGAGGTTGTCAGGACCAGATCTTTAGCGTACGGCAAATAATGGAGAAGTGTTATGAGTGGAACAGGGAACTGTATCTATGCTTTATAGATCTAAGAAAGGCATATGACCGGGTTCCTAGGAGAAAGTTTTTGTCTGTTCTACGAGATTATGGAATAGAAGGCAAACTTTAGCAAGCAATTAAAGGTCTTTACATGGATAGTCAGGCAGCAGTTAGAGTTGACGATAAATGGTTCAGACTGATTTCAGGGGTAAGACAAGGCTGCAACCTGTCTCCACTGTTGTTCATATTATGTATGGATCATATGTTGAAAACAATAGACTGGCTGGGTGAGATTAAGATATGTGAACACAAACTAAGCAGTCTTGCATATGCGGATGACTTAGTTGTGATGGCAGATTCGATTGAAAGTTCGCAAAGTAATATTTCAGAGCTAGATCAGAAATGTAAGGACTATGGTATGAAGATTAGCATCTCCAAAACGAAAGTAATGTTAGTGGGAAAGAAATATAAACGGATTGAGTGCCAAATAGGAGGAACAAAGTTAGAACAGGTGGACCGTTTCAAGTACTTAGGATGCATATTCTCACAGGATGGCTTATTAAAAATACTTAGCCACTGCGAGCATTTGTGGTGACAACTATTACAAAGAAATTCATTTTGTAATAATAATAAGTTTATTTAAGCAGAAATACGAATAACCTTCATAAAATATGTGTAGCGGCTCAATGGCTTCCTTCCTTATAGCGAAACAAAACAGTGTGTGTACCACAAAATACGTCCTCCTTCCTCGGTCGTACAATCGCGTCTCTTTCGATTCTTCTTTATTTCCATAGACATTAAATTATCGCTGCATGTCAGTTGTTTCAAGAACATAAACTATATCTTTTACACTAATTATATTCATAAAGTATGTAAACTACGATTTACAACAGCTAAAAATATCAATATTTATGTGACGTACCGTCACACTCCCTAGCAAGGAGCAGCTCTTGCGTTCGAATCCCAATCCCGCACATATTTTCACTCGTCGCCGCTGATTCCGCCTAAAATCTTGATGCAGCTGACATCATTAATCCTTTCCCGTTTCTTTTCATTCTTCCCTCTTCCACCTTCAATTTACATATTATATATCACAGCTGCGGAAAGAACAGACACCATGCACTCATGTAAGGACCTCTAAGCGTTTTGAGGTCACTACCGCTCTCGTACCTCTTTTGTAGCTTTCTTTCAAGAGCGTTCGCCGTTTTAGTTGAAAGCGGAACTGTGCATATCCAGATCTAACTGATTGACCTACAATGTAATTCTCATTTTAAAGACAAATTCTTTTTACGTTAAAATTGTTCAGAGCATATATACTGTTTTCCTCAGGTAGACTTTCCACGTATCCATAATGAGGTTACAAAAGGCTACAATATTTCTCTAAAATCAGGTCTGTGAAAGACTTTTTCGATTATAAAAATAAAATCACGATTACATGGGAATCTGATTGCGAAAATGTTTGAAATTGTCCTAGTTGTCTGTATGATGACAGTTAGTTCGAGAACTAATTAAATAGTACTGAAAATTGTCTTATGATCTGCGCTGTTGAGAAATGTGAAATATAGGACCACGTCATACGCATGAGACTGAATTACCAGTTAAATGCAAAACATTCGCAGTGACTCGTGCTCACACAGCGGGTGCCGTAGTGATGGGGTCGTGGATCGAAAACTTGGTGGCCGTTCGTCTGAAAGTATTTCACTTGCATTCATAGTATGACATACAGTTCATGGTTTCAAAATATCAATAAAAAACAATTTGGAGTACAATTTACATTATACTTACATAATGATACTTATACACTCCCAGATAAAAAAAAGACGCCCATAAAGGGTTTATCCGAATGAGACTGAAATATGTAAATGGTGCGCACATGTACTGATTAACAATTTATTACAGTTTCAAAAAATCTATATGATTTATTCAGGCTGAAGAGCGTCACAAATTCAGAAAGTCGATGATGCGTTGGTCTGCTTCTGTCACTTGTCAATTTATTCCGCTTCGCGTTGGCTGATAGGGGTATTGGATGGCCTCCTGATAGGTCATCAAAATCCCGAGTTGATTCGAAGGCCCTACCTATAGTGCTCCAAACATTCTGAACTGTGGACAGATCCAGCGACCTCTCCGGCCAAAGTAGGATGTGGCAAGCGCGGAAACAAGCAGTAGAAATTCTCTTTGAGTGCTGGAGGTCATTTGTCTTGCTGAAAAGTAGGCCCAGGATGACTTGCCGTGAAAGGCAACGAAACGGGGTACAGAATATCGTAAACGTACATCTGTTTTGTAGAGGTTCGGTGGTTGATAACCAAAGGGGTGCTGTTACGAAAACAAATAGCGCCGCCGACCTTCACCCGTGCCTGTTGGGCCGTACGGCGGGTAACAAAAAAATGGTTCAAATGGTTCTGAGCACTATGGGATTTAACATCGGAGTAGTCCCCTATAACTTAGAACTACTTAAACCTAACTAACCTAAGGACATCACGCACATCCATGCCCGAGGCAGGATTCGAACCTGCGACCTAGCAGTCGCGCGGGCGGGTAACATTCAGGTTGCTATCCCACTACTGTCAGAGGAGTCAGCAGATACGTCCTCGGTCTGGAATCTCACTGACTGAAGTAAAATCCGGTATCGCAGGACAGAGCGGATCAGGTTGTGCAAAAGGGCCAAGATGAGTTACTGTTAGTTACACAGAACACACAACTGTATTCCTCGAAAACACACTGCACAGTTTTCTCTTTAAAACAACAAGGATCAATTTACGGCGGAGGGCCGGTGTAACCACTCAATATTAAGGTTTAAAGAATTTCTTTTAAAACACAAGTATTTAGAGAAGCGGATGAAGGCCTTATTTAAGTAAAATTAAAATACCATCTCGGCTAAGGGTTCGCTAAATGTTTCAGATCGACAAAAGAAATTCTTTAAAAGGCGAGCATTTACCAATTTCGGATAAAAGCCATATGAAGGAAAATTTGAATTAATTACTCGACTGAAAGCCAAATAATATTTCAACATAACAAAAGGCAGCCTTTAAAGATAAGCGTTCACACAATACATCAGAAAACCATCTCAAGAAAACTTGAAGTATTTTAAGGGCTGAAGGCCCAAACAATTATTCAAAACAAAGACAAACCTTAAGGTAAGCATTTATACAGTAGGACTGAAGGATTTTTAAAAATTCAAGACAATTAAACAGAAACCTTACAGACTGGAATTTAAACATTACAGCTAGAAGCCACATATTTTATAACAAACGCGGTTGGAGGCCTAAATACAGAGCAAACAAGAATTTTAATAAAACACGGCTGAAGTCCTAATTTTAAAATATTTCACGTAATGTTCGGCTCAAGGCCTTATACTGAACACTGAAACAAACTAAATTAATACACAGCTGAAGGCCTCGCACAATACTTGAGACTAAAGAAAATCACAATCCCAAACAACACAACAATGGTGCTCAGATGTGTTCCAAGGGTCGACTTGCGGAGGAAACTCTGACAACAGTTTAGGTGACACAGGCAGCCATGCATAGCACCAAATAATCAGGTGACAGCACGACCTACGGACGGCTGACGAACCGACCAACATCCTAATCAATTCCGTTTCGGCCGACCAATGGCACAACGGAAAATCTCAGCGAGGACGAAGACACCAGGAGCGACAGGTCTTCAAAAATTGACGTCTAAAAACACCCAAGGCAGAATAACCAATCAAAAATATGAACAACGCCAAAGGCTATCGACTGATGACCTCAGATGTTAAGTCCCATAGTACTCAGAGCCATTTTAACCATTTTTTGAATACTTCTTGATTTCAAATGCTTCTAAAAGAAAAGTAATTTCAATTGTACATACTTGCAATAAAGTAATATAGCAATTTCTATATATACATTTTAGCCTAATATATAGTACATCGTATACAAAATCTTATTAAATTCTTTTAGTTAAAGAGCTGAGATAATATTAATTTGTTTAAAAGGTAGAAAGATTTTTGGTATCGACAACTTCTGTTGAATAAAGGTAATGTTACAGGTGGGTATCGCTTTACAGTCTGACGAACAAAGACACTGCCATCGCATTTATCCGCAGATAACTCGCTAACGAATTTGTTAAACATCTCCCTTATATGGGAATTACAGTAGGTACACGAGTGCATGTTAATGACACATGCGTGGCGACAAGTGGAAGTTTGGGTCTGGTTGTAAAGTATGCACAGCTAAATGGAATGGCAGTCTGCTTTCGGCAGTCGTGAGGCTCAGTCGTCTATTAAAGTCGCTACCGCGGAGATTCGAGCGTATGCTCTTATTTACTTCGTATTATCCTTCGCTAGTGCTTGCGCTTTCGATCTAGAATGGCTCATTCGTATCCAGATCAGCTTTAATAATGGATTCGCACAAACGAAGTCATCTGAAGGAGAAAGATTCACACGTGAGCAAGTTAAAACTGAACCACAAGATGTGACAGGAATCCACTTTTCTATCACAAGCAGCGTGGTATACCTCAAACTGATCCATTTGACAAGATCGTACACGACCACAAAAATGGACATTCCGATGACCATGTCGGAGCAGTAGTTATTGATCATGCGGGGCTTGCATAAATAACTGTCAGAGTCCTCGAGATCTCATTTGAGGTTCTGGCTGGCGTCTTGGTTGTCGCGCTACAACCCTAAGGGTCGGCTACTCAGTCTCATACCATAAGAATGGAGAACCTTCACCACGTACCTGATATTTAATGATGTGCGACAAATACTGATAGTGCTATTAGAACATGTCCTATCTTCTTTCACAATTGGAGGCTGCAGATCGGTAGTATTTACAATGGGTAGCCGGAAACGTGCTCAGGCTGCTGTGGTCAGAAAGACCATATCCGCTCAGCATGTCTCCAACGGAGAAATGTACAAACAGCAACAGATGAAGCTGTAGCGACGCCTATGGTGACGTCTCTCCCTCTGACTTACACAAAATGTGTTCCGGAAGGATGCCTCACTGAACAGTGACCTCACCCAACAGCTGGACAGTCACCTCAAGGGCCGACGATGGCGGATGATGACATGAGACTCCGGTAACATCCCCACCGAACAGCATAGACCGACATCTGCAATACAGACACAGGAAGAGGAAATGGTCATCTACAGTTGGATAACGCCAACGGCTGCCTTCGTCTGGGACTGCAGTGGCGATACACGGCTTCGCTGGAATCAGAAACTACCGCGCATAATCAACGATCTCCCAAAGGGCACAAGAAACGACGCCTCACTCGGTCGGACGACTGCTTAATACGTACACATGGTGATGGCCAAGAAACGATCGAGGAAGAAAGACAACACGCAGAGGGTACCGAGACATAACATTCTAAACTCCATCGTCTCGAAAGAAGCAAACCTCAGGAACTACCAGCAGTCCGCTGCTAACCCAGGGTAGTAAAGAGGCCGAAAACGAACTTATCCCAAGAAGGTTGGGAATATGATCTTGAAGGGAACCCACTGACGATCGCAACAGCCAACACGGCGAGGGCGGTGCCCCTCTAAAGTTATAAGTATAACCAACGACGGTGGACAGAACGGAGCCACGTAAATCGTCAGTACAAACAGAGCCTAAGCTCTCATGGCCTATACACTGCGACGGAACGAACAGAAGCTTATTAGTTTGCCTTTGTCAGTATCAACACCTTATAGTCGCAGATTAAGATTTCTTTCCTAAAAAATATGCTGTAAACGGCTGACATTGACATCGTCCTCCAATATGAAGCAAATGTCGATGAATTTCCTTTCATGTACGGGTATAAATCCTAACTATCACACGCCTCCGAAACTGGCAGCGGCATAGCAGTACTTATCACAGCATATAATGCTTGATGTACGATTCGTCGACATCTACGCACCGTCCGGTACAGGCAGGAGACGAGTGCTTTTCCGCTTCTTCGCAGAGGAAACAGACCCACTATTCCAACGTCGATACGACTGTTTAATCATAGGCGGCGATTTTAATTAAGTACTTGCACCGAATCATCAATTTCCTCGATATATACCGTGTCCAAAACTGTGAATGTTGGTGCATGATATGCATCCGATTGACATCTCAGAACATGTCCATTGAATCTGTCGTGGATACACTAAGACTCGTGACAAAAAAGAAAACAACTACAGCCGTCCTTATGATTTTATTTTCTTTTGTCGCTCTCACTTTCGACGCTTCATTGTGTCATATTCAGGCTGTTTTGAAGGGTTGAAACTGGTACTGACAAAGTAAAATAAAATCATAAGGACAGCTGTAAGCGTTTTATTTTTTGTCACGATAGTAAACTTCCGTCGTCCCAGAGACGTCTTGCTAAAAGGATAGACATACAAAATCTCCTTAGACTGGTCATTACGCTATTCATCTCGACGAATTTATATTACAAGCAATCTTAACGCTACGTCTTCAAAGCGAAACTACGCCCTACAGCCTTCACAGACCATACGGCATTAATACGTACGAGTAGAACCTCCCGCCAGCGCAGGAGGTGTTGCGCAACCGCGGTCTTTGGGAAGTGAACGTCACGCACCGGAGAGCTTCCACTGAAGATGTTTGGAGATCTTGCGAACGATGGTGGGTGAATTGCGCCAAACCGGCGCTACTCCGTGCAGTGATGACACATGGCCGTGAGCAGGCATTGTGGCGACGTCAGACTTAGAACTCTTATTTAACGGCGATACGGGAATGCAGTGAACAAGTGCCTCCTATGGAGTGGCAAGCTGCAGAACAGCCAGAAAAGGCCAAAATTATACCCATAATGCGTCGCCCTACGAAGGTGTAGCAGTCAGGGCACAAACTCTAAACCGGATCACAGGGGGACACTCGCCGGTGTATCACATCATCAACGAAATCAAAAGACGACAAAGAGCTCTGGTACATGATGTACACGGATGGACACGGATGATGGTAGACACCAAACATCGCAACAGGAAATAGGCACTGCCTTTGTATAACATTACACTCAGCTTTACACTGTAACAGATACCGATATGGCGGCCACTACCGAAGTTACACACCTACACGTACGAGTTTGGGTACAATTGAAGCAGAGGCTGGAACAGAACTTGCAGAGGAGATTACAAAGGAGGAAGCGATGAAAGCCATTGGTAGGGGAGCGGTGAATATATCGCCTGGACCAGGCTTTCGTTTGGAATTTTATGTATGATACCACCACGATGGACTGCTGTTTGCCCCGAATTAATGTCTCCTGACGTGACCCTACAACCCTCTTTTGTGATGGGGTTAATAACCCAATTACACAAACCTTCGGGTACGGGATTGCCGATCACTGACTCTATTTAACTGCGAGTTTAAAATATTCAGCTGATTATTAGCAGCACGCCTCGGAATACTGCTATGGGAAGTGTCGTCACTCTATCTCGCTCGGTGGATGTAACAACATCCAAACCGTGCTTGGTGAATTTTGCGATTTGATTGGTGTAGTAAAGACATGCCGCCTCCGTGGGGCACTACCGTCGATAGATTTTGATCAACCCTTTGACAGAGTGAGCCATATATATTTTTCGGAAGTCCCGACGTGTCAGCGTTTCCCACGACCATTTATCGCTGTCATGATGCGGCTACCCGGCAATGCTTCCTCCAAAGTGCTCGCAAATTGACGTGCGGAGAAATCTCGTAACGAGATCTATCAGACAAGGATGTTCCTTATCGACGATATTATATCAGCTGGCCATCGACCCCTTGACATAATTTACTTCGTGAGGTTACACTGTAAGTAGGCTGTTTAGGTTTTCTTATTGGTAACGCCACATAGCGCTCTGTATGAAAAATCACTGGCTGTGCTGTGCGCAGTCAGTGGCTAGTTTGCATTGTTGTCTGCCATTGTAGTGTTGGGCAGCGGCAGCTGGACGCTAACAGCGCGTAGCGTTGCGCAGTTGGAGGTGAGCCGCCAGCAGTGGTGGACGTGGGGAGAGAGATGACGGAGTTTTGAAATTTGTAAGAATTGATGTCATGAACTGATATATATATTATGACTATTAAGGTAAATACATTGTTTGTTCTCTATTAAAATCTTTCATTTGCTCACTCTGCTTATCAGTAGTTAGTGCCTTCAGTAGTTTGAATCTTTTATTTAGCTGGCAGTAGTGGGGCTCTCTGTATTGCAGTAGTTTGAGTAACTAAGATTTTTGTGAGGTAAGTGATTTGTGAAAGGTATAGGTTAATGTTAGTCAGGGCCATTCTTTCGTAGGGATTTTTGGAAGTCAGATTGCGTTGAGTTAAAAACTATTGTGTGACAGTTTAAGCACAGTCGTGTATAATTTTTCTAATGGGACGTTTCATATGTCGACCCTTAGCCAAGGATACCTCACTGGAATCTTCTGATTTTTTCTTGTAATTTGTGTAGTTAGTGTAGCCTTTGTTTATTGCTAGCGCGTATTCATAGAGAGAATTTCCTTTGTAGTTGTAGTCTTTCATTGTTGTACAGTAAAACAGTTGTGGCATGCATGTAGAGTTGCACCAAGTATTTCGCAGCTACACTTGCAATTAACTAGATATTATTTTCAGTGCTACGTTATTGTGTTCTCTTATTTTGCTCTTAAAATTGTGGTTTTCTGTGTTATGGTGTGAAATATTGTGACAATAATGGCGTGTGAAAAACGTAACACTAGGCTCCAAAGTAAACTGAGAAATAATAGTGACGACGTGCTTCGCTATCAGCACCACTGTGTAGTGAATTAACAGACATTCGAAGTAGTAATTTGGTAATTGTGCACAGGGAAATGGAGCGGGTGGCAAATAAATGTGTAGACAATGAAACAAGTAGTGAACAGGGAACAATTATCGATCGATCAGTCGGCAACAGCTCGCGTCTGGAATCCGAAATGACAGGACACAATCTAGGAAATACTGTACATTCGGGTTTTGCGTCCTCACCGTTTTCTCAAATAAGTCAAGACACATTTTCTGCTTGTCAAAATGAGAATGTTGCCGGTGCAAATGCACTGCCGAAAAGCTTGGAAAAACAGATTCTAGACACTAATACATTAATATTGCAATTAATGCAACAAATGGAACAAAATCAGAAACAAATGGGGCAAAATCTTCAAAAGTTAGACGCAATGGAACAAAATCTTCAAAAGTTAGACGCAATGGAACAAAAGCTTCAAAAGTTAGACTCAGTGGAACATACGCTTGAACACACACATGAATATTTAACTACTGAATTACATAAAATCGAATCGAAATGTCAAAAAGTCTGTAATGACGTAAAAACACAAATTTGTGAGCATTTCCAACCTATTTTTTCGCGGCATGAAAATGCATTACAGAATCACGAAGAAGCCATAAAAGAACTGCAAACTATTGTTCATGAAAATCATGAGACCTTGCACGCTAAAATTGACTCAGTTGCATCTACCGATTCAGTTACGCAACTTGCAAAAACTCAAGAAAACTTAAAGGACACAGTAGATACTCTGAAAATTGGTGCAGAAAGACACATGGAGGACATTAGTTCATTATCAGAGAAAGTAGTTGAACTTTCGGAAAAGCTAAATAATTTATCTACAAAGGTAGATGATAATCTGAATGACACAAAACCGATAGTCTTTAATGACACAGAAGAGTTCGAACAAATTAGGAAATTCAAACAAAATCAGAATCAAATTAATAAGAAACACCAAAGAGAAATCCGGGAAGTACAAGATCAGCTGACACAGGTAATACAAGAATTACGTATTTCAGAGGACACTCGCACTCCAATACGGGAACAGGGACATAAAAATACGGTAGTGCCACAAAATAATAACACAGGGCATTTTGGAGATTATGAAAGAAATTGGCAAAGTACACCGAATTTTGAGATGGAACCGCCGAAACGACGTAACAATGAACGATATGCTACCCGCCGACACGATGATTTTGACTATAAGCTGTTCATTACTGCACATAAATTCAAAACATTTAAGAATTCTGGCAACGACATTCATCAACAAGCGTGGCTTCATCAATTCTCTCATTCCCCCCCCCCCCCCCCCCAACTGGTCATTAGAGCACAGATTAGAATTTATGTGTGGCTATTTAGAGAATGAACCAGCTGTAAGAATGCGATCGGTCATTCACGATTGCCACATTGAAGAATTTTACCATGCCTTCCTCTCAGCATATTGGTCTCAAGCCACATAAGACCGAGTAAAACATGGCATCATAATGATGAAAAATTTCGAACAATCTGAATTTTCAAGTCTTGCGAAATATTTTGTAGACATGTTACATAAGAATCAATATCTTTCAAATCCATACAGCCCCACAGAACTCATCCACATTTGCTTAATGAAATTGCCTGAACATTCACGACATATTGTTTTAGCAGGACGATGCAAAGACGACATTGAAGCTTTTCAGAGACTGTTACAAGAACTGGAAATTGACACTGACAATCGCGGAACGCGAAAACAGGAGCACAACAATTACAGGTCACACCTGTCACAATTCCGCGATGACAGAAATAATACACGACAAGGCTATTTGTACAACGTAAATCGTGACCAAAACAGACACCACCCGTATGACAACAGTTGGCAGAGTAGTAATAATTACTGTCAAAGATCGCCTCTCCGCAGTAATGACTATCACAGAGACAATCAGAGAAACAGACAATATGGGAACCGAAACAATTATTATCAAGGAAGACAGAATAACTTTAGACGCAACGGTCCAGCGCGCAGTTACAATTCAGAGAGAAATTCTCCACCACGTGACCGACAAAAAAGAAACTATGGAATTTACCAACATGACAAGAGACGATATGATCTTAACGATGGACCTGAATTTCATCAGAACTGGCAGAATTCAAACAGGACGAGGCCCTCTCGACAAGGTGAATTTGTAGAAGTTAGGTCTCCTAATCCCAATTACGGCGCGCGCCAACAAAGAGACACACAATGACTCGCACCGCAGGCAGCCACGTGCGCCAGCTGCTCAGAGAAAAATAACATACGTTAACCTTGAGCAAAATTCCAGTGTTCCTTACTGACATAACCACATGATAATTGCGTTGAAACTTAAACTCTGCGTACCAGGAAGAGTAAAGGATTGTACTACATTTCACATGTAAAACCGTTTATTGAAATATAATCTGCTTTTTAACTTAGTCCTTGCCATAAAACATTTCACTTCACATTTCTAGTATGCTTTGTCACACTGAGAAACTGTTAACATGCAACAATGTTTTAAAGTTAACTATCCAGTCTAGAACATAAGGAACATTTTTAAACAGAAATTACGATTGCATTGTTATAGTGAACAGACGACACAGTGTTGTTATTTGTACATTCTTGCTTGTTAGTTGCACGATTACGTACCGACTATAAGGCTTACAGACTTACAACATATATTGTTAATGAGATTTTAATGCAACATTTTGGTTTAGTTGAAAAGACATTCTTTATTTGAAGCACTTTCTGTGAAATTAAAGATGACTTAGCATTTGATTTCTTTGATAGCTACACAATTATATCACGACACTACTAATGTGTGACACAATTTACATTGTGCTTTTGCGGTGTATCTGTTTTATATCTGCACAGTTTTTCTGTAATATTCTGGAAAGTAAAACATGTTTTAGTAGTAACTTTGTGGTATAGCTACAATGAGACAGCCTTTTCTGTAGCACAACAATACGTTACAGTACAGTACTTACTTCATCAAGCCAATAGGCGTAGTAACTACGATATCTATACGCAAAGCATTTCACTTTTGTTTCTCATGAGGTACGTACATTGACTTCTGTAGGACTTAGCTTTCGGAGGACGATAACTGCGACACTTCCACAGAGATTATCTTACAACACGACCACAGTTAAGCGCTACCGTACGCGTATTTGAGTGCCTAATTTAGTACTTAAAACATTTATTTTTAAAGATATTTGAAATACAATGATACAATGGTTTTCCGTGATACATTTCATTCCATTGCTGTAATCTGTAACATCTTAGGATATAATTACATTAATCCTCATAGGGGTACAAGTTTACATTGTGTACCATGTGTGTGTGGCAAGCACAAGGAGCCCTAGCTAATATGGTATTTGCTTATACAATTTTACACATCGGTACCATATTTCTCTAACACACAATTACACAGCTATCTAATTATTTAACAGAGAAACAAATTTTTGTTTTGCTACATCAGTGACAGATGTTTACGCAGTTATACAGTTGGATAACTTCACACTTATGAAATTCTATTTCGTCTGTACTTTATGAACTGTTCATATTTTGTCGGAACCATTGTGATACTATGAGAGCTTTGAATGATGTATTTGGTATGGGATCATGATTTTTAAACTACGTTTGAGGTAGATTACACTATTGAAATGAGCTGAGAATTATTTTTTAGGTTTTAAAATATTCAGAAAACTACGACGATTTTGAGATGTGATTGATCTGTTGTGATGTTATTATTATGAAGACGATGTGTATTACGCTGTTGCGGTATGTTTATGATCAATAAGCTAATGCTATATGAGTTATTTGATTATGCTACGTATCTTTGTGACGAAATATTGAAGAAGTGTCGACGAATAATGTAAGGAATAATGAGTAGTGGTTAGGGACTCTGGTTTATGAAAAAGGTGGTTGGAAACTAAGAATCGTACTTTAAGAGTTATGAAACGTATCTAATTGCGTGAATGTATTACAATGCTGACGGAACTTTTTTGGACACTGTTATATCAATAGGATTTTGTTTCTACAGATTTGTAACGCAAGTTGTTGACCTGTGAAATTTTTTATATGAGACTGCCACTGTAGCGGAAACTAGTGTCGTAAATATTTCGGTTAGACAGTTAAGTGACCACCTGCAAGTAATGCGTCGTGGGCACCCAGCTGGACGACAGCCCCGGGAAACAAGCCATTAGTGTGTGCCTTTCAGAGGCACAGGTGAAAAAAAAAAGGGAGGCCATTATCCTCGCTATTGACAGTCCTTTGCAGAAAGCACCGCAAATACGATACGCTTATTTCTTGCAAACATTCTTACATCTGCACACCTGATTATGACAAGTGCCTTTCTAAAAGAGTTGAGAGAATTTGTACTAACTTATGAAATGTCGCATGACTATTGAATGATATTTTTATGCTTTGTACATAGTTGCTTATTTCATTTGATATCTGTTTTCCAGCTGTGTTGCAGCATTGTTTTTATAAAATAAAATTAAATGCATTTGCTAATGTAAACACTTTCTGTCAACAGGTCTATTAAATAATTACTTTATGATCCACATTCTTCGAAAAAGGAGCTCTTGGAATGGAAAGAGCAATAAGAAGCGACTAATAACAGTAACTGTATATATAATTTTCTTTTCAAGTACTTGGTAATTTGTTGTAGCATTACTTTTTGAGGTGCACCACTTTAATTACATAGACATTAACATGTGAATAGACATTGTGCTTATGTACATTGTTGTCTTTAGGGTAACATTTTATCTGTTTGAGCTTTGTCATGTTTAGGTATAAGTTATAGCATTTGCTGCTGCTGTTTGCCATGCATAGTGCTACTGAATGTCACTTTGTATTACTAGGTTAAGCCGATTTTATTACTGATTTATTTTTATTGTTCGCTGTGCATTGCCTTATATTAGTTGTAATATTGCTCCCTTTATTTGCCAATTTCCATTTTTTTATCATTGCTGTTTGTGTAAATTGTTTTGTGCTGCTGCATTGCCTCGCCCCTTAGTTAAGCATCTGAGCTCAGTAGATTTAAGTTAGCTTAACAGGGGGTAACCTATATAAGAGAATGAGTTGTGATGAATTTGAAGAAATGCACTGAGAGGTGATATGAGAAAAGTACAGAAAAGCAGGTATAGATAGGACTTTTTGGAAATAATGAAGAACGAAGGGAGATCTCTGAGAAGTAAAGAAAGTTTTGTTTGCAAAATAGTGCAGTAAAACAAACCCTGACCTTTCTCTGTGTTATCCCACTATGTGTTTGTGTACCCTGTTTATCTTATAAGACTTATGTTGCAGAATTTTTCTAATACTAAGCTACATTAACTATGATGAGGAATACTGTTATCCTCAAATATAATTTGCATTAATAACATATTATTTACTCTGTAAAGATGTTTACACATTATTTATTCTGTTTTGTTCCAATGCTCATGTGTGAAGTTGATGTTTCAAAAGTTATTCTGGTCTTTTATGTATGTACTTATGTCGTAATTTTGGTAACACTGATGTATTTGCTATTTCGATTCTTGTGTAAAGCGTGTACTACTACAAATGTTAACTGTATTGTTATGTTCTTTAATGATACATTTTGTACCTTTGTTATTGTATGCTTATGTTATAAAATTGTAATTGACACCAGTTCATCAAATTAAGTAACTTGTAAATTACATTTCACTGCACACGTTTCTGTTGGTCATAGTATAGGCACAATATGTGAGAAGTAGGGACTGATAGTGTTTGCACGTGTGTTAATAATTCAGTAAGGAACATGATAACAGCATTGCTGGTTCTAAGGACATTTCAAAAACAATTTTTGTGAGTGCACAAGTGGTGGTTGTGGACTTGCTATATTATACGCAAGACTCGTCAATGGTGACTGTGCTCCTGCACAGTCAAACAGATGGCTGCTAGCCATCTCTACAAGAACTACAGTAGGTCTACACCTTTGGTGACCCACCAATACCATTATTTCTACAAGGTCTACAGTGGGTCTGCATCTCTGGTGGCCCACCAATACCGTAATCTCTACCAGGACTACAATGGGTCTACTCTGTGTTGACCTACCTACCAATATTCTTCAAAACTTCGACTGACTGCTGTGGGTTTGCTCTGTTGTGGCCCATTACCTGTATGCATGTCAAGAGCCAGCACTGTCTTTCCGTTGGAAGGACAACACTATTTCTTCAAGACTGCATGGAAATCCATTACTTCTGTGTGCATTTTCTTTTATTGCTCAGACTTTGAAAAAAAAACACTGCAATTTTACTGTGATGAACGATCAGGACTGTCTTTATAGAGAGAAAATTTTAGCTTTTGACCAACATTGTATCAATAAGTTTGTGCATTTGATATCTTTGTTATCGTAATGATGAAAAATTTTATCATATCATTATTGGCCAGTGCCCAAAACAATTTGTAAAATTTTTTGTGGGGAGCATGGGGGCTATGTAAGAAGGCTGTTTAGGTTTTCTTATTGGTAACGCCACATAGCGCTCTGTATGAAAAATCACTGGCTGTGCTGTGCGCAGTCTGTGGCTAGTTTGCATTGTTGTCTGCCATTGTAGTGTTGGGCAGCGGCAGCTGGATGCTAACAGCGCATAGCGTTGCGCAGTTGGAGGTGAGCCGCCAGCAGTGGTCGACGTGAGGAGAGAGATGGCGGAGTTTTGAAAATTGTAAGAATTGATATCATGAACTGATATGTATATTATGACTATTAAGGTAAATACATCGTTTGATCTCTATTAAAATCTTTCATTTGCTGACTGCTTATCAGTAGTTAGTGCCTTCAGTAGTTTGAATCTTTTATTTAGCTGGCAGTAGTGGCGCTGTCTGTATTGCAGTATTTTGAGTAACGAAGATTTTTGTGAGGTAAGTGATTTGTGAAAGGTGTAGGTTAATGTTTTCAGGGCCATTCTTTGGTAGGGATTTTTGGAAGTCAGATAGCGTTGCACTAAAAATATTGTGTTTCAGTTTATGAAAAGTCGTGTATTATTTCTCTAAGAGGACGTTTCAAAACGTTTAAGTGCAAGTTGTATGCGGATGAAATGGCTCTGGTACTGGGCAATGAAAACGATATGCGTGTGGCTTTAGATTCAGATCATAAAATGGAACGGCCACTGGCAGCCACATAAATGTGGGTAAGCTATGAATATTGGCACTGGATTAATGTAAGAATGTGTAGCACCTTTACGGCTCATGGACACCTTGAAATGCCTAGGGACTGTTTTTACCAACGAATACGTCGCACAGAAACGTACATCTGTAAGAGATTATTACAGTCGGTCCGGACGGGCGTCAAATGGAACACCAAATGGGTATTATTCATCACCCAGCGGGTCATGAATGTTAACACCTATCTAGCGACACGAACTCCACGCTTCATCCAAATACTCTCGATTTCAGTGATGATAGCACGACGCACAGTGACGGAGTTCGATTGCTTCGTAAGTGCAGGTCTGCCCTTCCTCTAGGTTAGGAAGGACTGGGTCTTGCTCATGTTCACGATCCAGAGGCGTCGCTATATTTTTGGTGGTAAGTTCCTATGGGAGCACACTGTTGAAGTCATTGGTCCCTACGCTTACATACCACATAATCTAACTTAAACTAACTTATGCTAACACCCATGCCTGAGGCACGACTCGTACCTCCGACAGGGGGAACCGCACGAGCTGGGGCTAGGCACACCAGACCACGCGGCTACACGGCGCGGCGCATCGCTGTGTATCAGCACGATGTTAAAACTGTGGAGTTTACATCAGATACGTCTGGCAGTTCTCTTAATAGAAGAACCAGCACCAGTTTATCGAGTGGCGGCAGTGGCGGTCGAGCATATTTCCCAGTCACTTCACCATATGCGAGCTCCTTTATCGACTACAGTTATGTACAGATGGCTCTGCTGGAAACCAGACCTGCAATGGCACACCGCAGCTTTGTAGTATGGCGATCGACACGTCACGTTCCCATACAAATAGTAACAGGTGCAATGTGGCTCCTAACAGCCAATGGTAAAAATGTCACCTGATCCAGAATCCATGTGATTCATATGACGGACTCACTATTGTGTCCTCAGTGACAAATTCTGGAGAACGATGAACACTGTCTCTTATGCGGGCCTTCGGCAGAAGTATGGCGTTTGGCAACACAAACGATCGCATTTTTTATTCGAAATGGACAACACAAAATTGGACCGGAGGCTGCATCTTTTCTGGATGTGAAGCACTATCCAAGTACTAGTACGAAGAAAGCAGTAACGTGGCTTTCAAGCCTGACGGTAGCCTCTTTGTTCAGAGATTCCCCAAAGAATGGGATCCACTTTTGAACCTTTTACAGAAATAAATCTGAGCAATCCGAAATACCGACAGTCTTTCTCTAACTTCCCGTGAAATTCCCCCGCGTAACTGGAGAGCCCAGTGTAGGAGAAGTCCAATTTTCGATGCGATGAAAGAATGAACGAAAGATAAGAACTGTTGAATGCCATGTCCATACGAGAAGACATACCCGGATGAAAGAGCAACGTGGGGGGCGAGGGGGGAGGGGGGAGGGGGGGGAGGCGGCACTGGAAATCAAATTCTCCATTGTGATGAGTGGTTCTTTATTTGTTTTAATGCTAGAAAAATGCTAAGTTTATATAGCTTTCAAGCAATACAGAAATATTATTTGTGGTATGCCAACAAAGTGATTGTTACAGAAATTTGGCTTTATTTAACTGTTATATGTGTAAGAGGATTTGTTTTAATATGGAAAAGATATTCATTAAAATCTAATGTATAGTTGGAGAAATATATTTTAATTTAATTTTGCTGTGTTTCTCAATTTCTGATGTCTGTTTAGCTTTCCAAGGTACACTAATTTATTAAAATGATACTTTTATATCAGTCTCGTTTATTGTTATACTGTTCAGCTTATACAAAAAAAATTTTAATTTCATTCTGTGAACTGCAACACAAAGACTGTTTTATTTTCTTTTGTTCCTGTTCAATGTTGATGTAATTCTCTTGAAGAAGGAAAATAAAAATGCTGTTAGTGATGGTACACGTAGAAAAAGTAAGCAAGAGGGAAAAACAAAGAATAATTTAGGCGACCGCTCGTGACAAACCGGAAATTTGGGTTCGAGTCCAGGTCTGGAATGAATTTTCAAAATAAGTCTTTTCATTCTACAGTTTGAGATTACCTGTATTCATACATGTGAATGCGTTGCCTCTGTTTCATAGTACCTGTTCCTACGAACGTTCATGCATTTGCAAAGGAACATTGCATCATACTATTTACAAACACAGGCACTGCGATATCCTATACGTCTTTCAGTTGTTAATAACACTTTTGCTATTGTCCTTTCTTAAAAGGTTACGTCCGTATTAATTTTGATAAAAGTACATAACAACGATAATTTTCGTGAAATTTCCTTTAGATTGAGACAATGGGCCATAAAAATCCAATGCTGAAATTTCTCCAATATTCTGTGTATTATGGGTATGAGTTCCTTAGGTTTATGGGTATGAATTCCTTAGGTTGGACAGTAGAAGTTGCTGTTTTCTGAAAGATATTGTAATAATTTAGTTTTGTTGTGACTTTGTGAACCATGTTGTCAAAAATTACAGTTTTGAGTATTTTATTCCTTTAAATTTTGCTGGAAGTCATTCCAGATGTTTCAGACGGTCACATGGTGAGAGAATGATTTGGTTACTTCACGTGTATTGATGATTGTATGCACTGTGCTGTCCCTATTTGTTACAGTGCGGATCGAGTAAGAATACTCACTGCCTGAAAAATCAATTATCTCAGTGCCTAACATCCTTATTCCTTTAGTGAATGCTTGTTCATTCACCATAGGCACTGGGTAAGATTTACTGTAAGATGATTCATGACCCTCGACTTTAATTTTCCCTTGACCAAACTAGGTATATACACTCATGGAAATGGAAAAAAGAACACATTGACACCGGTGTGTCAGACCCACCATACTTGCTCCGGACACTGCGAGAGGGCTGTACAAGCAATGATCACATGCACGGCACAGCGGACACACCAGGAACCGTGGTGTTGGCTGTCGAATGGCGCTAGCTGCGCAGCATTTGTGCACCGCCACCGTCAGTATCAGCCAGTTTGCCGTGGCATACGGAGCTCCATCGCAGTCTTTAACAATGGTAGCATGCCGCGACAGCGTGGACGTGAACCGTATGTACAGTTGACGGACTATGAGCGAGGGCGTACAGTGGGCATGCGGGAGGCCGGGTGGACGTACCGCCGAATTGCTCAACACGTGGGGCGTGAGGTCTCCACAGTATATCGATGTTGTCGCCAGTGGTCGGCGGAAGGTGCACGTGCCCGTCGACCTGGGACTGGACCGCAGCAACGTACGGATGTACGCCAAGACCGTAGGATCCTACGCAGTGCCGTAGGGGACCGCACCGCCACTTCCCAGCAAATTAGGGACACTGTTGCTCCTGGGGTATCGGCGAGGACCATTCGCAACAGTCACCATGAAGCTGGGCTACAGTCCCGCACACCGTTAGGCCGTCTTCTGCTCACGCCCCAACATCGTGCAGCCCGCCTCCAGTGGTGTCGCGACAGCCGTGAATGGAGAGACGAATGGAGACGTGTCGTCTCGAGCGATGAGAGTCGCTTCTGCCTTGGTGCCAATGATGGACGTATGTGTGTTTGGCGCCGTGCAGGTGAGCGTCACAATCAGGACTGCATACGTCCGAGGCACACAGGGCCAACACCCGGCATCATGGTGTGGGGAGCGATCTCCTACACTGGCCGTACACCTCTGGTGATCGTCGAGGGGACACTGAATAGTGCACGGTACATCCGAACCCATCGTTCTACCATTCCTAGACCGGCAAGGAACTTGCTGTTCCTATAGGACATTGCACGTCCGCATGTATCCCGTGCCACCCAACGTGATCTAGAAGGTGTAAGTCAACTACCCTGGCCAGCAAGATCTCCGGATCTGTCCCCCAATTGAGCATGTTTGGGACTGGATGAAGCGTCGTCTCACGCAGTGTGCACGTCCAGCACGAACGCTGGTCCAACTGAGGCGCCAGGTGGAAATGGCACGGCAATCCGTTCCACAGGACTACATCCAGCATCTCTACGATCGTCCCCATGGGAGAATAGCAGCCTGCATTGCTGCGAAAGGTGGATATACACTGTACTAGTGGCGACATTGTGCATGCTCTGTTGCCTGTGTCTATGTGCCTGTGGTTCTGTCAGTGTGATCATGTGATGTATCTGACCCCAGGAATGTGTCAATAAAATTTCCCCTTCCTGGGACAATGAATTCACAGTGTTCTTATTTCAATTTCCAGGAGTGTATATTGGTGTAGAATCTTAATACTTATCTCAGTTCTCCCCTTTTAGCTTAAGGCAGTTCCCTTAACGCCTAAACATAGTTTTGAACACTAGTTAGCGTATCTTTGTCAGCCTCTTAATGCTCAGTGTTGCTACCATACGGTGTTCAATCCCAATACTGCCACGAATTTTTCATTGTTGTGAGAACCGAAACTGGGTCTACTTAGCGTCATGATGTCAGTTGAGGAGCTACTTGAATGAGAAAAAGAGGCTCCAAGATTTGGAAAACTGTCAACAGCTGGGAAAATGAACCAATGACGCTCAATACTATTTTGGTAATGACGTACTACAGAGGACGACATTGTGGCCAGTAAGTATCAAGTGGTTCTCATGACCTGGGGCCAGTAACTAAGTCTCATGAGCTGATCGCTGAGTTTATCCTTGTAGTTATTGAGAACATCTTCGTTATTATTAACCTCCACAGTTCAATGTCTCATACTGAATTAGTTAACCTGCAGTTCCATATTGTTTTCTAAAATGCACTAATCTCATGTTCACACCAGCAGCGCCCATAATTTCTTCTTCGCCGTATCTCTCTCCTCTTTGTTGTCCACGTGCTTAGCTAGGTTGCAACGTGTTTGCCTCCCATGCAAGTGGGCCCGGGTTCGATTTCCGGCTGGGTAGGAGATTTTCTCCGCTAGTGGACTGGGTGTTCTGTTGTTGTCATCATTATTTCATCCTCATCACCGGCCCACAAGTGGCCCAAATGGTGTCGAATGAAATAAGACTAGCACCTGGCGGCCGCTCCTGGCCAACGATGCCATACGCTAATTTCCATTTTTCCGTTTCTCTTCCTTATTTAACTCCACATGTAGATAACTCTATTCAGAATCCATCTTACGTATTATGCCTGCCACCCGATGAATACCAACGACTATAGATAAAGTCACCAATTTGCATTTTACACTATCTGAATTTTCAGTTACCTTCCTCTTCGCAGTGATGTAGGCAATATCAGAGATTACTTCTTAGGTCTGGTCCATTAGTCAGGTAAGACAGAAGGTTTTTCAGAAAACTCCCATTTCTGTATTTATCTGCAATTTTATGACAACGCAGTTTAGTGTACTGTTACTGTGGCGGGGCAAGTACTAGCCACATGTACTGACTGCATCCTGGAAGTTAATATCTGCAGTACTCAGAAATAAGATCTCTCTTTCGTCATTTAACCATAACTGCTACTCTTTTCTAAATTAATGTTCTGAGAGCTAAATGCCAAACAGTGACGGATGATCTCTGGTAAAATAATAATTTTCATGCTTTGTATGTGTATCCAAAAGGACGAAATACTAATCACCATGAGTTTCCGATTTTGGACTTATAATTGTCTCGAGATATGAAATCTGGCGGCTTCGTATAAAGGACAGTGGAACTCCATTTATAACGGACCTATAGTCTATAATTTAATTTTAATCTAAATTTAGTTATTTTAATGTAGAAGAAATAACTACTTCTTTCTTGTTACATGTACATCTCTGATACAGACGAAGAAATGTGATGCAAGAATCAAAAAGTAAGCCAAAAAGGAAATAACTATATCCAGAAGCCTATTTGTCTGGAATCGACATGCGAGTTGAACAAAATTTTTCTCACTTTGCTGGACATCGCAGTAGCAAATTTTGCACATAGTTCTTTCACTATACAGTTTCTTCTAGCTCCATCAACAGAATTTTAGTCTCAATTATTCTACACTTTTTCTCTGAGTTTAAATCAATTATTTAGAGCATGTAGCATGAATATAGCATTGTTGTTCGTAGAACTACAACATTGTATTTCTCAATTTGAGCAGTCATTTTCTCACGCAACTGGAATTTAGGATAAGACCTGAGTTTAATAATATTGCGGTTTTTAACGATTATCTCGAAGTTCAGAATGGATTTACTTAGTCGCTATGGGTCTACAGTACGTCGGATCCATTGGGATCACCAGCTTCCGAATCTAAAGCTACGCTACAAAGAGCTACGATGAAAAACACTGAAAAAGTGACATATTAGGAACATTAGGGTCCACTGTAGATATCATAACTTGTGTGAGTCAAGAATAAATGGTTCAAATGGCTCTGAGCACTATCAGACTTAACTTCTGAGGTTATCAGTCGCCTAGAACTTAGAACTAATTAAACATAACTAACCTAAGGACATCACACATATCCATGCTCGAGGCAGGGTTCGAATCTGCGATGGTAGCGGTCGCTCGGCTCCAGACTGTATCACCTAGAACCGCAAGGCCACTCCGGCCGGCAGTCAAGAATAGACGTATGAGAACCGAAAAGGCTCGCATTGCCGAAGGGTAATTAAAGAGACTCTTTTGACAAAGAACTGGCCCACATTGCGAAGAAATTTAATTCATTAGATTCTACTGCCAAAAAACAGGCCTGTATAGCGAAAAAACTAATTCAGTAGTTTCTATCCCTGAAAAGGTCAGCATAATATAATCGATAGTGGAAAAAACTGATCAGGTCATATATGAGCAGAACCGCTTATGTAATGAGCAAATCAAAATCAACAAATCTGATGAAGCTTTATCTCACAGAATGGATGATATTTGGCCCGAGATAGGCTGATATATTGAAGACTGGTGATCACATTACTTCAATGCAAAAGAAAATGTCCTCCTAGACTGTTAACCAATACAAACAAAAGAGACCACAGAGGAAAACTTCTCCACAATATAGTAAGATCATATTGTGCTGTGGACCGCTCAACAGAAAACATATAAATACCGATATCAGAATGACATTCCGGGGCACTTACAGGAGATGGAGGCGTGTTGTTATGATCTTTTGGATAAAACAGTACAAGAAACTTAAAATTTGCTAAGATGATCGCGTGGAAGATTAAATAAAAAAATGCAATCCAGGCATCAAGAGCATACAGACTTATAAAACATGTTAAAACTATTAGAAGCTGTAGTGTCTGTGTTTGATGCGCATCTAGCATAGACAGCCATTTCACAAGAAACGACATTGACCGTATGTGCACTGTTACCGAACATACTCAAGCAGAATCAACCCCAGCACCCGATGTTAAGGGTGGGTTCACTGCCATATCTTCCTACACATTTTATTTGGGAAAGCAAGCACCGTCAGTTACAATTTGTAGCTTTTTCACCAAGACACTATGATACGGACGTGGTTGTGTTCATGGAATCGTTTATAGATAGTATGACAAGCAACAAAAAAAATTGATTCTGATGTAAAGGCGACCGAAGTATTGAAAAAATATTTAAAATATGATGACTGAAAAGGCATTTTTGACTAAAATCCCGTCAAATGGCTATCAAGAACGTTTAAGAAATAAATCAAAATAAGTAAATCAGTCTGTAAGTTGATTTTGAAAAATACACAGTACAAAATTCTTATTTGTTTGAATCATCGACCTTCTGACGGGCTTGATGCGGTCTGCCACGAATTCCTCTCCTGTGACTATCTCTTCATCTCAGAATAGCAATTGCAACCTACATCCTCAATTATTTGCTGGATGTATTCCAACCTCTATCTTCCTCTAAATTGTCTGCCCTCGACAGCTCCCTCTAGTACCATGGACGTCACTTCCTGCTGACTTAACAGATATCCTATCATCCTGTCCCTTCTCCTTGTCAGTGTATTCCACATATTTCTCTCCTTTCAGAATCTCCGCAGAACCTCCTCATTCCTTACTTTATTAGTCCACCTAATTTTCCACATTCGTCTGTAGCACAACACCTCAAATGCTTCGATTCTCTGCTGTTCTGGTTTTCCAATGGTCCATGTTTCACATCTATACAATGCTGCGCTCCAAACGTACATTCTCAGAAATTTCATCCTCAAATCAAGACGTATATTGGATATTACTGGCTTCTCTTGGCCAGTAATGCTCTTTTTGACAGTGCTAGTCTGCTTTCGATGTCCTCCTTGCTCCATTCGTCATTGGTTGTTTTGCTGCATACATGGCAGAATTCCTTAACTTCATCTATTCCGTGAGCACCAAGACTGACGTTAAGTTTCTCACTGCTCTCATATAATTATTCTATGCTGTAACTCAAAAAGTCAATGTCATCAACGAATCTTACGATTGATATTATTTCAAGTTCATTTATTTCCATCAATATTTGTTCAATGTACAAAAAGACTACATCCTCGTCTTAAACCCTTTTTAATCCCAGCACTTCGTTCTTGCTCTTCCATTCTTATTATTCCCTCTTTTGTCTCTTGTACATATTGAATCTCACGCGTCACTCTCTACAGCGTACCCCTGTTTTTCTCAGAATTTCGAACATCTTGCACAATTTGACATTGCCTAACCCTTTTTGCATTTCAACAAATCCTACGAACGTGTCTTGATGTTTCTTTAGTCTCGTTTCTATTATCAACTGTAACGTGACAATTTGAGCATTATTGGCTATATCTTGGCTGCTAGCAACGTGTTGTTCAGAAGAGATCTAATCCCCCTCGTACTCTTATGGATTTATGGGCAGCCCTGCAGGATTCGATATTTCAGTTCCCTCTAGCACTACTTCAGACATTAGTCGAGTGTATGCCATGTCGTGTTGCGCGCTAGCGGTGACCCTACTGAATATTAGGCAGGCATACCCATATCTTTGGCTCTTCAATGTAGTATTCATGAACATATATACATGGACTGGTCTTAATGAAACATACACAAAATTTTATTCTGAAATAAAGAGTATATCATCTCGTATTTGAATAACAGTCGCAGGAGACGGGCTCAAACCCAGCGGCTTTTCCATCTGGTGCTGGCTGCCGGCTGCTTCTCGGTTTGCAGTAGTTGCCCCGGAAATGCCGTCGTCCTTGCGTCTGACTGTTAGGGGCATACAAAGCACAGTATTTCTAATAGTGCTAACATTTATCGTAGTGTGCGTGAGCCATGCTGTGCTGATCACCTGAAAATATATCAGTACAAGTGTATTCCATTATTATAATTATGGACTTCAGATATTATCTATCTGGACTAGGAATCTCATAGGTAATCCGTAGGGTTGAGATGAGGTACAAAGTAGTAAGGCAACTTCATCGCCGCTGACTATCAAGTGGTGCAACGCTTATGAGTTGTAATTATAGTGGTCTTTTTTGTAAATGGCACGCCATCTTTCCCAAAACGGGCATGATTTTGCCTGTACTCCTTTTTGAATTTTCGAGAATGTGTGTGGAGTTTTCCTGTGAAGGACCGATAGTATTGCCAATACAAAATCCAAAATTTTGCGAGCCTAGTTCGTGCGCATGTACGAAGGTAGTCGGTGGGGGTCTCCCTGATAATAAGGAATGATCTCTTTCACAGGAGGTATGACCTTACGTTATAATTTTGATAGCTCTGATTGCTCATTTCAGTAATGTTTGTTTTTCTATTGTCTGTTTTTGTGAGAGAAGAATGTAACGAATTATGCTTGCGTTATGGGCAGAACGTTTCTATCGACAACGTTTGTCGGGGCCCATGATGTTTACCTTCACAGGTACACATTAGGTCTCCCGTTATACGGGCGTTCACATGCTAATTGTACTGACAATGAGAAATGTATAAAGGTCATCCTATTTGGACAACGTGTTTCGCAGTATCATGTTTGACTATTAAAGCTTTTCTGCAAGTACAAATTTGGCAGAGAATTTGATTGCGCTTTCAAAGGAGATGTATTTAAACACTTGCCATGTAATTATTATGCGCGACTCCGTGTGCCGTACAGACGGTTAAATTTTAACGATATATGTAACCGTGCTGTTTCTCTCGTTTGTGGATTGAAATTTGTATGGACGTACGCATTTGGTTGTGAACCTGCTTACGCTTTCAAAGGAGACGTATTTAATCGCTTGATTTGTAATTACCTTACCTACGATTCAGCTTGCGCAGAAAAGGCTAAAATTGAACAATATAACAATTCTGTGTGTGCGCTACTTGTGCCGATTGGCTATGGCATGTTTACCCAATTTCTGTTGATATTAGGCATGAAATGACTACTAGAGGGTAACTGTTGACACACCTCTCATGGTGCAGTTAAAAATGACTAAGAGATGCAATGAACTATCTGCGTCCATGGCGGCAGTCAAACCTCCAGTTAATATTAATTTTCCAGAAGCACGTTTCAGATTTTTTGTGGTGATCTAGGAACGCCTTGTCCAAAACGTACTACCCTGTACTGACGATAGCAGTATGGATTGCATTATGTTAGAAGTCTCGTTCTTCAACAGTCAGTATTCTCCTTTTGCGTTGCCACCTATTGTGCCAATGGTTTTCTGGAAACTACTGCAGACACGTGACTGTGCGTCCCACAGATCTTACCAAAAACCTTCGTATATTCATAATTAAAACGGACGACTTTGGACACCAGCTGGTATAATATATGTTAAAAAAATGATGTAATGCCTCCAGCTGTATATAAAGTGTTGGTTTTACTGGCAACTAGTTTCGGTGTTGTTACATCATCTTCAGGCCCATACTTGTTGACAGTAACCACATGTGTCTAACACTAGTAGTCAGTGGTGAGATAGGCGTGTTATAAAAAACAGATTGCAAGTATGACACGATAAGCCACATCTGATAAAGCAGATCGAATCTACTGTTGACAAAACCAGTCACTACTCCGCGCTGCTGTTGACGAGCTTTCCTGCCTACCCCATGCCAAACTGCACCAACAACCATGAACTCTAATGATATTTGCAGGTTCTTGGAGACTTGTGTTTTCACAAGTACCGGGATACATATGTAGTTAACTGAACACTCGGCTAGCTAGGGTCGTCAAAAAACCAAGAATGCAGTATATAAATAAATTAAAAAAGACTGATAATTTTGTAAGGCCATGCGCAAAAATGCACTGCTGTCCATAAAAAATGCACTACCCTGAGGGAAGCATCCATATCAGGCGAAATTTTCAGCATGCCTTTGCGGCCGCAAGAGATGGACATGATTAGCAAAAAAATGGATCAAATGGCTCTGACCACTATGGAACTTAGCATCTGAGAATCGGTCTCGACGGTCCGTCGTTCACTACGGCATCGTTCCGCCCGACACGATCACCGATATCTCTGAGGGATAACGCGCAATCCCCAGAGGAAACTCCTAGAACTTAGAACTAATTATACCTAACTAATCTAAGGACATCACACATATCCACGCCCGAGGCAGGATTAGAACCTGTGACCGTAGCGGTCACGTGGTTCCAGACTGTAGCCCCTAGAACCGCTCGGCAACTCCGGCCGGCCATGATTAGCGTTTCAGCGTTGGCGCACGTTAAGGGTGCCAATAGCGCCACCTGCAAACTCTATACGGAGGGGGAGCCGACCGCTGTGTGGACGAAATGGAATTGTTCTTTCGTGCGGTGGCTTTGCGTAAGCCGTGTCAGTATTCCCCGTACAAAACAACGAGCGTCTTTCAAGGAGTTCGGTTGAGGACTAGTAGCTTCCTCTAGGGATTGCGCATTATCCTTCAGAGAAAGCGGTGATCGATTGAGAACTGACACAGATCAGTAATCACGTGATGCAGGAGGGAACGACGGACCGTCGCGATCGATTATGCTTGGTGATGACTGATCGCTCTACCACACCAAGAACCATTGCAGAACAAATTGTGACTGTTGCGCAGCAAGCACTGTCCGCGCGTACCATTCGACGTCGTTTGCAAGAGAGTGGACTGTCTGCAAGGCTTTCATTGCTGCATTTACCACTGACTCCACGCCACAGGCGTTTGTGCTGGCAGTGGTGTGATGAACGACGGACATGGACAATCCAATGGAACGACGTAGTCTTTACCGACGAATGCCGATTCTGCCTGCGTCACCAACGATGATCGGATAACGCGCGACCACACGTGGCACATTCATCAAATTGCATAGCTTCCTTGGCCTCCCTATTCTCCCGATCTCTCGCCTATCGGAAACGTCTTTTCGCTAATTGCGAAATATCTGATCCGGGATACATCACCCACTACTACCCCAGATCAAGTATGGAAATAGAGCAGAACCTCGCATAGCGAGTATAATTAGTTCCAGAATCTTACTCGTAGTGGAAAACACTCGTTAGGCGAAACAAGTTATGCCATATAAATTAAAACTACGAGTATCGGACGTCGACTTACCGCTAGCAGTACCATGTGGGTCATATTTGACGTACAGTAGCAAACTACCGTTTCATTCGTATTTGGATGGTATTTTGAGTGCCGCCATGTTGACAATATGTTCAGGAAGAATCTAAAGTGTAACCAAAGGATAATTTGGTCTGTAAATTGAATAGTACACTATAAAACATAAATTTTCAGGAATAAACATTTTTTATTTTGAATTTCACAGAAGAATTTCCACCGTCTTTCAGCAATCATCATTAAAAAAGTAAGTAAAACAATGTTCCTTTATAAAAAGGTTGAAACACAATCAAAACATATTTTGTGTAGGTACTAACAGTATTTTTACTTTTACAGACAAATTAAGTAATAACTATTTGCGACAAATTCTAAAACAAAGCAGGTGGCTAAAATGCTCTATGTGTTTTCTTGATTTTTGTAGTCCAGCAACTGAACTATTAGGCCTAATAACTTCACTCTATAATGATAAATATGTGGAAATATTCGAGAACAAAGACTTGACAGAACTGCCTAATCTGTGATGGGCTCACAGTTCAGATATTCGACAAGAGTTTTTGCTTGGTCGCTTTTGCACACATATTTGTTGCACTTTAAGCATACATTTGATGTTTTATTCCCATTTGTTGTTTTGTTGTTTGCAGGAAACCTGAATTTGTTAAAGCCTTCTATTTTCATATTGGCTGGCGCTGGTATCGAGTGTCTGCAGTTTATCGAAGGCAGCAAGCTCATCTGCTTCTAGGAGGATACAGTCTCGGCGAGAAATCGTAGAGGTACGTAAATTGAAAATTGTGTGAGCGTTGACCACGGCAAGATCACAAAAACTGCAAAAGACATGCACCCGCCATCTGTGGGTCCCATCTTGGACACTGTAGTGTCTAGCCATTTGCTCAACTATATCAACACCACACTTTGTTTCATTATAAAACTTCACGGTTTCTGGAAATTTATTCTCAGTATTCTCGTTCACCTGACATCCAGCATGCATATTACTCAGAATACGGATTTTGTTTGTTTTTCCCTTGGTATACTGTGAGAAGATTCTCGTCTGAATTATAAGTGTGTTGCATAAAATGCGTCATCTCCACTTCACGCCACGGCAGGGACCTATTTGAATGATGCCAGAAGAGTGCCAACAAAACTTGTTCATTTTTGTTTCAGCTTAGCCGCCAGTTTCCCGGAAACGAAGAAGTTATCCTCAATGTTACTTAGGAGCAACGCGCCTCCCATCTACAGTCGTGTAAGTGAACTAATAGCAGTGACCCAGACAGCAGCATAGGTGGTTGGTTGTGGGATGGGGGGGGGGGGGGGGGGGGGTAGGTGGTGGCTTTGTCACTGTACTCTGTAGCTTCCCAGTCTCACTCCCTAGGTCTGCGTGTGGCCAGTCAAGTATAAAACGGAGAGCCGCGCTGATATAAAGTATCTCCTGACCTCGAAATTATTTGTATTTTGCATCCTTTTTGGCCCGAAATGTCGTAATAAACTCAAACATCTCGTGTATAGCGTCTACTCACACCCAAAAACTAATTAGTGTCCGAAACTAGGTGCTGCTGATACCACATTGCGTTAAAATACGTATGGGTCAAAAGTGACGTAATGGTACTACTGGTACAAGAGGCAAATTTTTCACACTTCTCAGTGGGCTAGAGGATGGAATTTTGGTACAACAGGTAAATTTTTCACACTTCTCAGTGGGCTAGAGGATGGAATTTTGGTGAGTTGTACAACCACATAAATGACGAAAAGTCATCAGAAAGATTGGTTCTGCGATGATTATGGAGGGGGGTGGGGGGTGGTTAGGGCCCTTGAAACATTCTCGTGGGTCAAAAATGACCTACGTGGTACTTTTAGTGTTAATGTAAAATATGATAGCGTGTTCCATGCAGAAGGAGTACTAAAGGTTATATCTCATTCATGCCATCTGTTCACAGAAATTTATACATAGAGTATTAAGTACTTTATTATTCAGAATACACAGCTAACTCTTACATACATATTGTCATTTGTATCTGCCAACACCTCAACACTTGGCAAAAATGCGACATAGCCTTATCTTTGGATGAATTTGTAACTCTCATACCCTCGCCTGATGATTTTTATGTACGATATAAACGATTACCATGCTTTCAGCATTTCTCTTATTGCGCCAGAGGGTTGCTGCTTTGCTGCAACCGCCTCCTCCTCCTGCTCCTCTTCTTCCCCCTCCTTCAACTCCATCAGCTCTTTCGTAATAATTCCTTGACTGTGTTCTTCCATAGGCTCATCGACATCGGTGTTGTCCACTTGTGGTCCCATACCCTTGGACAAAGACGCAATCTCGTGGACCACAGGCTCCACAGGTACTCGCTCGAAAGTCTCAGGATCACATTCGACAACCCACTCCAGCCAAAGTTTCTTCCACGCAGAAGTGAGAGCTATCTTTGTAACACCTGCCCACGTCTTTTCGATCATCTTGATGCAGGCAACGACGAAGTGATATTTTTCAAAACTCTCTGAGAGAGAGATTGAAAGCTTCAGTTAACGCAAAGCAAGGCTCGAGGAGTGGTTTAGTGCAGAGTTTCTTAAAGTTAGAAATAATCTGCTGGTCCATAGGTTGGAGTAACAGAATATTGTATGGATGCAGAAACTAGATCTCTACATGGAGTAGCAGGTATCATTGAAGTGCCAAACACCCCATTGATCCACCACAAAAAGATCGAGTTTCACCCAGGCCTTGTTGATGGACCTCCACATTCAAATTCACTTGCTCTTCTTGAAGGCAAATGGAGTTTCTGATTGGCATCTAAGCAGCGGTTTAATTTTCAGATCGTCGTTTTCATTGGCACAGAATAGCAGTGTGAGATGGTTTTTCATTGGCTAGTGACCTGCCAATTCATTCTCCTATGCTGTTATAAATGTACGCTTCGGTATATTTTTCCAAAATAGTCGCTTCTTCTCACGATTAATAACTTTTGTGGCACATAACCTTCAGAATTTATGAGCATATTCAACTTGCTGATGAAGTTCTCTGCTGAATTTGTGTCAGAGCTGGCAGCTTCGCCGTGCCTCACAACGCTGTGGCAGTCGGTTCTTCTCTTAAACTTCTCGAGCAACCCATAGCTTCCCTTAAACACTTCTCCAGCCACTGATTATCCTGGCGTTTTTTAACGACGTCCGTGTAAATCATTCTCGCCTTCTCACAAATGATGTTCTCGTTAAAAGTGTCGCCTTGCAATCACTTTTCATTAATCCATTTAAGAAGGAACCTTTCAACATCATCCGGAATACGGAACCGCTGTTTAAATACTCTTGTCACTCCCTTCGAATCATATATTTCCATCTTGTCCTTGTTCTTGAGGATAGTGCAAATAGTTGATGTACATCGATTGCATGTGTGTACTAACTCAGCAATGCTCACACCACATTCGCGTTTTTCAGTGGTTTTTCTTTCCTTTTGTGAGGTTATTTTCCTTTCTCTTATGGTCAACGTCTTGTGGTTTAGTCTTCGGAGACATTTCTACAAAGGTTACTAGAATAGACACAGAAAAACACTGTGTGAACACAATTTTGGAAAAACGTGTGATCACAAGCTACACTAAGATCATAGCAGGAAGTGCGCTAAACCCAGACTGCAGTACGTGCTAAAGACATTGTTGTTATGCCGCTGCCAACAATGGAAAATGTTCATATTGGTGAACGTTTCCCCCACCATGCCCAAACGGCTGGTGACCTCACACTCGTTATGCGAAATATAGCTGTTTAAGCGAGCCGTTGTTTTTTTCTTACGATTTGTTTTGCTCGTTGTGGGACGTGCTCATTGAGCGACATTCCACTGTTTGTGGAGGCAGCCTGGACTGCTACATCCCAACAACACATCCAGAACCTCTTTGAATCAAAGGCGAGGCGTGGAGGAGCAGTTGTAGCCAGCATTGGCTGCAATACTCACTACTAACATCTTTCGCACTTCACGTGGGGTTGTATTTTTTCCAATTATGTAATATCTGTACAACGTGTTGTCTCCAAATTCAATCAGGCTGTGATATATACCGTTCTTGGTGTGGCATACTAGATGGACATCAGTGTAAAAGCGATTGTAAATAATACCTACACAACGCTAATCTCCTAGAAATTGTGACAAAACGTATTGCAAAACCAGCTTGCATTCTACAGTATTTACCTTTATGTATAATTAGATAACGTGTATATTACTCCGTGTGTCATTCTTAAAAATGTCGCTACTTACATGCCGTGTGCTACATGGATATAATAATTATATGAAAGTGTTAACGTATACAAGCTGTATGAAACAACTTACATTACACAATAAATTAACTGATTATTTAATGTAGTGTAACGAAAAACCTATGAGAAGGTTACAGTGCTGCCTTCAATTTTAATATTTGTGTAACGTTACTTCTTTCCCCTTTCAGGTACCGTATTCGTGTAATTTCTGTGTGTAAACGTAAACTGTTGTTCAAAAACTCTGTTTTGTTCTATTAAAGATACTGATAAATGATTATCATTGACCGAAAGACTTAAAATTGTTAACAGTAGGCCACACAATGTGAAAACAAAAAAGCGTAAGGTTCATTACTTAATACAATGTGTGTATAAACTCTCAGGTTATACCTCGTCAGTACACCTTAACAGTTAGCTATCTCTGCAAAGCAATGCGAATAACAACAGTAACTGAATGAAACTTTTATTTGAGCGAAGATCAAGCTGTCACTATCAGTACAATTTCGCCCTGCATTGGGGTCATTGTAAAATATCTTTTCCAATGTAACGTAGTCTTTGTACATAAAAGGCATTTTCCTACAACATATTTTAGGTACTTTTTCTTCTGCGGTTCTCAGCAAGGTAGTAATTTGCATTTTTATTCTTTGGATTTTCAGTTACCTTTCTCTCTGCGGAGACGCAGACAACACAAGAGATTAGTTCGTAATTCTGGTTCATTAGTCGAATAAGCTAGGAGATTTTCGGAAAAGCTCCGATTTTTGCTTTTAGCCGCCATTTAGTGAAAGCAGAGTTTAGTAAAATATTACTGTGCCTTGTGAAGTATTAACCACAATTACATTAGAATGAAATTAGTGCATGTTGAAATTTAGTATCAGCAGTGCTAAAAAATAATGAAAGGATAAGATACGCAATGCACTCTTTTATCATTTGACCTCAGCTACTAAACCTTTACAAATTAGTGCCGAATGGGGACAGAAGATCCGTTTCAAAATAATAGTCTTAATGTCTCGCACGTTGTCTCCGACGAGCATGACACAACTTCCGTTTAAATACATAGATATGCAGTCTTTACGGTTGAAAGTGAAAATCTGTCTCTACAGTGCTAACCCAATATACCATTTGAAGTTTTTTATGAGTGCGTTTAGCTAGAAACTACGCTTCAGAGCAGCCGCAAAGCTTTATTTCAGTTGTGGTAACAAATTTTTTAATTTACTAGATAGCGGTCGCCACCTAGTAGCACCCAACGATCTTCAAGGACAGCAGGGTGCCTACTCCAGGAATCTTCCTTTATGGCAGTGGCGTCAGCAAATGGTTCAAATGGCTCTAAGCGCTATGGGACTTAATACCTGAGGTCTTCATTCTCCTAGACTTAGAACAACACAAACCTAACTAACCTAAGGACATCACACATATTCATGCCCGAGGCACGATTCGAACCTGCGATCGTAGCAGCAGCGGTGTTCCAGAATGAAGTGCCTATAACTGCTCGGCCACAGCGGCCGGCTGACGTCACCAGGTTTCATGAGTAGATCAGTGTCTTCAAATACATCACTACCCTTGTACGTATTATACTGAGAAAGAATCATTATTCCAATAACAACGCTGGCAAATTAAATGAACAGTGATAAAATATTTTATAAGAAGTTACTAATAGTGTTACTCTGAATATCAGTTACTTCAGCAGCATATAACTTTAAAATAAAATGTTTTAAAAGAAGGGTGTTAACCTTTCATTTTATGTTTGGTTGATGTGCCGAGGCCTCCAGAACGTTCGTCGTCTTCAGCTTCTTCACGGCCAACTCAGTAATGTTAAAACCACTCGTAAATTCTAATTTTACTCATAGCAGTCTACATTCATCTTTAAAACTTTGTTTCTTATTATTCCACTTCAATAACAAAATTTATTCCAAATTCTCTAACCCATTTTTAAAACTAATCAATAATCGCCACTCGTAAGCAAACTCGTGTAACCATTTTGGCACTTGACGAAAGACTAAACATCCAATATGGCTACCACTGTATAGATACGTTTCCGACACGTTTACCAACAAAACAACGAAAAATCGCACAAATCGCTCTAATAAAACACGCGAAATTACGAATTTCCTTTTACTTTTTGAATGCACCATGTACTGCTTAGACGTGCGAACGTTTTGGCAACTATAGAAAGTGGTCTTCATCAGGCATACTACTGGAGCAGTTCCACTCGAACACTTTACTATTCTGGGTATTGTCTGTACTATTCGCTGCTCCCTGGTGATGACCCATCATTTTCTGGTTTCTACTCCTAAAAAATTATATTGCCTTTCTGGAGCTTTTCCACTCAGAATAGTCTGAACGAGCACGTACATCATTAGTGCCTGCGTTGTTTTCACTTGCCTCTGCCTAGACCAAAGGGAAACTTCCAGTCATTTCATTTTAGTAATTTCCTTCGAGAACAGAGGACATGTTAGCGTATTGTTCTGACTTAGCACTAATACATTTGGTGAGGTGTAATACAAAACTTTCAAACTCATTACATGCGAGTGTGCAGTGTACCTCGTGTTCGTTACTTTGATACTTAATGCGAGGGCGTTCACTAAATAATGCCATAATTTTTTGTTTTCTGAAAGCAGATTCATTCAAGATTTCAATACAATATATTATTCCTCTCTGTTTTCGCTAAGAAAAGAATAGTTTTCAATAGTGTTATTTTACCTTACTGGGAGGGCCTGTTTGTTTACATGGGAACACATGACGTCGGAGCCAACTTCTCGGTGCATCAATACGCTCTCGACCATCCATGTAGTGCTCCCAGTGAGTCCGACTTTCATTGAGTCAGATAGAGAGAAGGTGTGAGATCTGGACTCCAGGGTGGATAAGGATGAACATTTCCAACGCGGTTTTGTGAGCTCCACTTGTTGCGCCGACTTACTTTAGGCCTTGCGTTGTCATGGAGCTGGAGGAGATGGCTTGCATTTTTGTAGCGACGAACATGCCGAAATCATTTCTTCAGTTTCGTGAGGATAGTACAAGGGGCATCGGAGACGTTTGCGCGACCATGTTGCGATGATTACAGACCCCACGCCCAATGACTCACCGTGCTTTTGTTCACTATCAGATAACTGTCTGACCTCCATAGACATTGTGCAAACGCCAGTAAATATCTGCGATGTTTTGGTTTTCCAAGAAAAGAAACTCAACCACAGCCATCTGTTTGGAATGTAATTGCTTTACAGACGCCATTTTGAAGGCTACGTGTAGATTCGATATCTTTCGAAACCTCGTGAAACTATATAGACTATAATAATCCACGATGTTCCACAGCAAATTCCGAATATTTCAACCGAAATTGGATTAGAAAGAAGTGTTGCATTACTTACTGAACGCTCTTTGTGTTAATTTAATGATATTGATGTAGATTTTAAATTTTACACTTATATCTATTTCTTGCCGACAACGCCGTGTCTCAGAACGTTAAATACAAGTAATTCAAGCAAAAGTACCGAATAAAAATGTAAAACAAAGAGGAAGAGAGAGAGAGAGAGAGAGAGAGAGAGAGAGAGAGAGAGAGAGAAGTGCATTATACCTACCACTGAATAACATTAGTCTTGTGGTTCAGTGTGGAGAGTACGAGGAGATGAACTATGCTAATTGAATGGCTATTCATGTTACTAATTTACTATCCTGCATTGGTATATTAGGAGGGAGCTTCATTTATGGCATTATACTGTTTCTGTGTATCCAGTAGCGGATAACTGCGTCAGTGCGATGTGTGTGCCTTCTGCTGAAGCATTTACGGCCTCGCCTCATTGATAATGAAAAAGCTTCGGTCGAGCCATTAGTGTGGTAACGCGTCTGACCACCCCACATGTTATTGATTCTATCGTCTGCCTGAAAACTGTTCTTCGTGACGTGGCAGTTAACCATAGCGCTATCTCGCTCTGTTTCAGAATTAGAGTTTAGAGATTGCGACCTATTTCCCACGTGTCGGAACACGGAGCCGGGACTGCTATCTAGCGTGCCCAGAACGCATGCGCAGTGGAAAGCAACTCTGCCGCTGGGTGTGCGGTGTTGCCATGCGGAACACGTGGCTCGCACGTCCCCAGGGAACCGCAACTCTGCTGAGAATGTCAACAGGGCCACCCGCAACTCACGCGACATCAAGTTCTCACCCGCGCTAACGTCCCTCGTGGCGTCAGAGGACAAGGAAATGGAAGACTCAACTGGGTATTCCCTCGACTGTTCGCTAGGTGTTGTCTCGTCTTTTCCCTTCTACAACATAAAACAAAAGAGTATTTCTTCCTGGTTCACTAACTTCACTTTCAGAGCTATTTTGATACCCTACAACTTATTGTCTCGCTGTAATAAACATTGAATAGTCAAGTGGGTTACGATATATACTGCCAAAAATATCCTACTGTCGAATTTTTAAAACAACTAAATATAAGTCTGGTGTTACACAGAAACCATAACAGAGGATGTCTTTCATGACACAATTACATTGTTGCCTGCAAATTTGTGGCACACTATGATCAATCATGAATAATACTGAGGCTTCTGTAAATTACTTAAAAAAAGAATTGCTGTCACTTTTCTAAAACACCTGAAAGCTTGATAAACATGCCTACCGCTGCATACATACTATAGGAAAGAACGTTCGTTTCGACATAATTATTAGCCTTGATAATTTTTTGTTGGTACCTTTCTTCTAAAGGCTTTCTTTAAAATAACGTGAAACAATATACAGAATGATTCAGACCCTCTAGTTGATCATCTAGTGAAGTCAACGAAAGTTCAAAATGATGTAGACAAGAGACCTGAATGATACGAAAATCAGCAAAAAAATGTTATGGATGCTGAGAGAATTCTGCTGAATTTCTGTAACATTATAAATTATATTGTGTTACTTTATAAATAAGGTTCCAAAGAATATTGTTTGGAAGGAAAACAAACCCTGAGATTTACTGGCAGAAGGCTTAGAAGGAGCAATAACCCATATAAAGAAACTGTGCAAACTACACTTCCTGTTCAATGGGACTGGTTTAGGGAATTTTTGACGTAACACATATTGTTTAAAGGCTGGCTCCTGAAACTTCGACTGTGAATATGTTTTGCACTGGCTGTCGTTGTGAACTTCAAGTAATGATTTACGATATTAGTTGCAGATTACTATTAAACTTTAACATGTTACTGGTGCACAAAGGTATCGTCAGAATTATTACAACTGTCATCACATCGATAGTATGAAAGACACTCATTAGATTTTTTTAATTTTATGAAGACACGGAAATTTCTTTAACTAGCCAGTACCAGAAAATTCATGCTCTTCGGAACTGAATATACACATGCGAATATTATCATTATTATTGAAGCATTGCTTGTGAGTGTATGTGTTGGTAAGGGTCGTTAAATTATAGTTCTTCAAATTTTTCTTGTTGTGTGATGTGTTTTTTGTTTCCTTCTTTTCCGTGTGTACAATATTTCCATTACGTATCATGTTGACAGCTAGGCAGTGGGTGATTTATTAAAAACTTTTATTTATTAGTTCACTTACTGTCCATCTTGTTATTAACTTTAAATTTAATTGTTTTTTTACTTTGTTGTAGTGAACTTGATATGTCCGCTACTTGAGAGTTGCAGAATCCATTAGAGAATCTGATAAATTAAAGGTGATATATTCATTTTAAAAACTAGGTAACATTAAGTCGTTCGATTGTTACAAAGAAGATAGTGAAGAAGGAAATAATAAAGGCAGTACAGGACAGCGCAATTAGAGTGAAAGCACAGGGTAAAAATATATGGATGACTGACTAAATGGTCGAACATAAAATGAAAGAAGAAAATACGAGATGGCTAAAAATGAGCCAGGAAACTCGTAGAACCTTCTTGTTGGCAGTGACTTAATGAGATTAGCAGGAAATACGAAGAGCATCAGTGAATATCGATGTGAGAGAAATGAATAAACAGAAAATGAGATCATTACAGACTAAATCGATGTCACCTGCATGAAGATTAAACCCAAATTCAAAGAAGAAAATAGGAAATTTGTCGAACGACTAAACAGGTGATCATAGATTGACAGAGCACTGAACGATGTGACCTGAAACAAGTCAGCGGACCTAGCAGATATTACATCAGAATGAGCGAAATATGCGGTAGGTGTAGAGACTAGAAGGTTATTTGGAGTGAAAAATTATGGTACAGTGAATTACCTTCATATCTTGAGAGGAAGCATTATCAGATTAAAACAAGAAGGCTCATCTGAGTAACTGTAGAAGCTATAGGGGTTTAGCCTAGCTAATTACTCCTGTTAATTACTGCCACAGAATAATGGGAATAGAAAATGAAGACATTGTGAATGAAGATCAATGTGGTTTCAGGAAGAGCGAAGATGCTGTGGAAGCAAAACTGAGACTGCACTTAGTAATACAGATAAAATATCGGAACCACTGGTTGCCATCCCAGAATTCCCACACTTAGATTACATCGACAATGTAAATGACCCATGCAGTGCTTCAACATGAACTCGAAAGCATGGTACAATGAAGCCCCAAAGAAACTGGTATAGAAGTGCGTAATAAAATTCAGAGATATGTAAACTGATAGAATACAGCGCTGCGGTCGTCAATGCCTATATAAGACAAGTGTCTGGGGCAGTTGTTAGATCAATTACTGCTGCTGCAGTATTAGGTTGTCAAGATTTAAGTGAGTCTGAATGTGGTGTTCTAGTCAGCACAGGTGTGATGGGACGTAGCATCTCCGAGGTAGCTATGAAGTGGCTATTTTCCTGTACGACCATTTCACGAATGTGCCATGAATATCAGGAATCTGGTAAAACATCAAATCTCCGACATCGCTGCGACCGGAAACAGATCCTGCAAGAACGGGACCAACGACAGCTGAAGAGCACTGGCAAGGGGACAGAAGGGCAACCCTTCCGCAAATTGCTTCAAATTTCAATGCTGGGCAATCAGAAAGTGTTACTGTGCGAACCAGTCAAGGAATCATCATGGGTATCGGCTTTCAGAGCCAAAGGCTCACTCATGTACCCTCGAAGACTGGACGACACAAAGCGTTACTCCTCGTCTGGCCCCGTCAACATCTACATAGGACTGTCGATGAGTGGAAACATGTTGCGTGGTCGGACGTGTATCGTTTCAAATTGTATCGAGGGGATGGACGTGTACAGGTATGAAGACAACATCACGAACACTGCATGGGGGCTTAATTATAAAATAAAAATAAAAATTTAGTAGCTGTGTATCTGGTTACGAAGTCTCGTAACCGGTTGCCCCTGAGTAGTATTAGTACGCAATCTGACTGCATAAAATAACAATAAGGAATGAAAGGAAATTTCCGTTAGCACAATTGATTAATTAAGTCCCCTAGAACTATAAAAGCTACGAACAACAAAGCACAAGTGTAACTCTTCTGTGTGTGGTAGTGTGGTTCAACGTACATGTATCTGGCACGGTTCTTCCTCAATACGATAAGGAATTTTAAACACCATTTACAATGAACTAATTGAAAAACGAGAAATACTATAATTGCACATAGAAACCAGAATTACAGTCTAATTCACAAACACGAGTCAGATGCTTTGTTGACTGATCCTGTGACCAAGAGGCAATGCTATTTAGGAAATTTGAAGCAAAAATTTTTTGTTATGTTTATATATATTGACGAAAAATACACTGTGATCATTGCAACATCTTCCATCTATACATTACACAAACCGAACAGTATCAAGTCTCTCGCCCAGCAGAACAATAACTGCAAACGACATGCTCTCAACTAGTACTGCTCTCGACATCCTCTCTACAAGCACTTCCCACAGCAACCCCTGAACTACTACTGCCCCAGTGGAGGCAGCGGAATAATAATCTTTGGCGCAATCTCTGGCGCTGTGACTCAGTGTAGCCACCTTTCATATGCCCCTCCTCCACAGGCTAGAATTCGATGGTATTTTTGCCAGCATTGTGGTGAAAATACCACCAAAGTCGTCCAAAAATAAAATACAGACCAAAATAAAAGATAATATTAATAAGTAAATATCACAAAACTAAAAAAATTATGGTTTTGCACTGAACCTTCAATAACATAATATATAAAGTACAGTAAGGAATACAAATGCTCCCATACATGTGATTTTACATAATAGTTTAGACAAGTATCATTCAATCAATGACACCAGCAATTATGAATAGGTGCAGGTAAGAGTCTCATAACATTTTATAAACAATAAATGCACAAAAAATCAGTTTATACAAATGTTCACATAAAATCTTTTCAATAGTTCAATAAACACGTAGCACTCCTCAGAGTAGTTGGCAGTTCCAACAGTATCACCCAGCAATGGTCAACAGGTGCAAATAGCGGTCTCAAAACATTTCATCAGCAGTATTTAAACAGCTCCAACAGTGGCACCCAGAAATGTTGAACAGGTGGAGGTAACAGTCCATTATATTCACTATCACTAATTAGACAGTTCATCAGAGTTCATCAGTAGTAATTAAACATATCCAAATGGCACCCATCAATGTTGAACAAGTAATGGTAACAGTCCGTTACATTCACTATCACTAATTAGACACTTCATCAGCAGTAATTAAACATTTCCAAATGGTACCCATCAATATTAAAACATGTAAGCACAAACAGCAGTTTGAATGCACAGTCAATTGCTTTTACAAAATTATCAATGCTCTTACACTAAATGTACAAATTATAATAAACACACAAATGATATCATATAATTGTCATATTAACTATTACAAATACACAAATATCAGTAAACCTATAATATTTGTGGGTGTCAGTGTAAGCCACAAGAAACAAGTAAAATAATATTTAGGAGATAGGTCGGTACCAATTATATGGAATTAGGAAAGGAAAACACACAAAACACACTCACTCATCTTTCAACCACGTTAAAACGACTGTGTAATTGAATACTGTCAACTGTGTAAATGCAATTCTGTCAAAATTTGATGTTCAACATGTGTATCAAGTAGTAGTGGCAGCAGTATATAACAGTCAATAATAGTTGGTCAACATCCTAGTCATCATGTTGAGACCAATGTTTGCCAAGCCAAATAAAAATGTACGGTGGCTGAACAACTGTCAGTGTGCTAACATATGCAATTACTTCCTCTCTCCTAAAAAAGTATATACTGCTCATTGATTTAACAAAGTGTGTGTGTAGAAAATCTTCCTTCCACTTGAGTGCTCTAGTCTGCCATCTTCCACCTCCTTGTTCCATATGAACCAAAAAAAAAAATGTTCCTCACTTACTTTGCCTCTTATCCACCAAAACCCCAATAACCATCTGCATCACATAATCTTAATACCTCACTAATACTGCTTACGTCGATACATATAAACCTTATCATTAATATCATGTACCTTACCTCTTGTTCACCAAACTCCAATGATCATCAACTTCACATAATCTCCGTACCTCAATAATACCTCTTCAGTAGGTCTATACATCTAAACCTTATCACCAACATAATTTCACATCCATAGCAACTCTTTCCTCTAGTCAGTCTCCTTGAACAAATACAGATAAAATACTAGTGCAAACTTCAATTCATCATCCCATACAATCCGAAGACACAATGTCCACACCCAACCTCTGTACAATCCACCTGACCCAAAATTTTCTACTCATTATGAATTGTTAAATACATTTTCGTTACCTTGTCCATCATTAAATAAAAGAAATGCATACATGACCTCTAACAGCCCTTAGTTTGAATAACTTTCAGTAAGTACGGAGTGTGAATGGTCGTAATATTTCACAGTGGGTACACCACTTCAAGAATCGTGGCAAAACAGAAGCAAACATGTGGAGTATTTCTTGTGTCAAGTGTCACTTGCTATTTCAATGCCTCACGAAGAATGCAGTGTAAAAACTGTCAATGGTCAAAACCTAGTGTTGGTATTTCATGTCGTTACCTTCCTTTCTATTAGCAAAAATTTGTACAGCTTCCATAAAACCTCCAGCTCATGTGACTTCGATGAAGTTTCTTGTACCAATGTCGTTCGTATAATTATAGCAGTTCATTTTCGTATCTTAAAATGTAAAGCACTGAGAGTAAGCAAAACATGCAATAGCGAGTAAATATACCAGTGGAGAACAGAATGTCAACAAATGGATGTAGCACAATTCCTACAACGAGGCTCTGCCGAGCGAACAATCTATAATTAATAAAATAGTGTGACCTAAACTCCATGTTCGTACACCGTGTATCAGTATTTCTATATACCAAATTAAAGAGTAGTTATGACACCGATACAAAAATGTGTAAATATGCAATCCATACCCAAATCAGCAAATATATATCTTACATAATAAACAGGTCATTAGCATCATATCAACATAAGCAAATAAATGTTCATATGTAATCTTAATAAGGAGACATGAAGCCGCAAGCAGATAAATCACAAAGTATAACTTACATGCATAACCATATCAGCACAAATAATCAGGTGCCAATTATAATTTAAATAAATAAGCACAACAGGCACATAATAAAAAACTATGACATCATTGAAAAAGCAGATCAGCCAAGCGATGCATAACATACGTAAGTAAGAACCCTGTCCGTTAATCAATCATTGTCAAAATCAGTTAACACGATGTATAAATCACGTAATCGCGAGCAGCAAATTACGTCTAAAGTACGTACCTAAGTGGAAATATGTTACCTGAAAAATAAACTCAATTAACAATTATGTTTTTAGTCTATTACTTTCTTCTTCGAAATTACATTCTTCCTGAAATTTTCTCGATAGCAAGTCCTCTTAACGTCGGACACACACAGAATTTACCTGAAGTTCTTATATGTTTTATACAACTGTATCCTGAAAAAAACTGAACGTTAATAACATAATTTATCAAGTCACTATAGCTTTATACTGGATTTATTCGGATAAATTAGACTGTGTATTTGTTTACGGCTGTAGGTGCATTCGCAATGAGCGCTCGATCAGCTGTAGGTACATGTGACGTAACAAGTAATTGTTTGCGGTCAAGGACTGCCTTGAGCGGCGCGCGGACTTGACTGTTGCTTTCGGTATGTGCCGCCGCCAGAACACGGCGCGGTATCCTCGTATTCTCTGCGCGCTTATATGTAACTGCCAGCCTCTCAAAAGTATGTCAGTCTACAAAAATTCTAACGTTCGATATATGATGTATTCCCTTAGAGCGTCGTGATTTAAGACTTTCTACTTCGACAGTGTTATCATGAATAATTTTGCGAACTCTATATGGACCGTTATAAAGCAGAAAAAATTTCCGACACAATCCTTTCCCTTTATGAGACAAACGATGAGACTTAACACCTTTTGACAAATTGACAAACTTTTTAACGGCCAGGATGTTTAGCTGATTTCTCTTTTCTAGCAGCCGCAGATGCAATACTTTGGAGAGCCAGGTTGTCAACGTCAGAATGCCGTAGTTTCCGTGTAGGCGGAAGAGGAATGATTTCAGAAATGCGATTTGTCAGTGCTTTATTTTTTTAAATATCAATATAGGCGGTAAAGAAGTTGAATCATTAGGGAGTTCATTCAGAATGTTTTGAAAAATATGAAGATACTGATCCTACGTTCTGGGAATCTGATGACAATAAAGGCGATACTGTTTAGATTGTGGGTGAAAAAGTGAAATGAATATGGGTTTAATCTTACGACGCCGTAGAGTAGGAAGCCAAATTTTAGATGGTTCAAATGGTTCGAATGGCTCTGAGCACTATGGGACTTAACATCTTAGGTCATCAGTCCCCTAGAACTTAGAACTACTTAAACCTAACTAACCTAAGGACATCACACACATCCATGCTCGAGGCAGGATTCGAACCTGCGACCGTAGCAGTCCCGCGGTTCCGGACTGTAGCGCCTAGAACCGCATGGCCACCGCGGCCAGCCCAAATTTTAGAGCTAAACTCTGACCCATTATCTGATATAACCTTATAAACATGACCCACTTCTTTAGGAAAATGTTTGATGAAAGCCTTAGATACTGAACGAGCTGTTGCTTTGCGTAAAGGTGTAAAACACACATATTTTTATGTCAATTCCACTGCTACCAAAATGGCTGCAGTGGATTTGTTCGGTCCAGTTGTTCGTTCTACTAATGGTTTTTGCGTACATCTTCTTTAATTTCGCTGGAACGATAGGAAACAACGGTGCTCTGTGAGAAATAGTTGGCGGCTTAGCCTTTTGACATAATTTGCATTTGGGAAGATCAGAACGAATACGTTTTTCCATATTATTGAAGTAGCAATATTCTCGTAATTTATGAAAGCATTTTGGGGGACCAAAGCGTGCATAACTGAAACGTTTATACCAAATCAATTTATTAACCAAACAGACTTGTCAATCGATTTTCGTTTAAAAAAAATGTCATTAAGAACTAAATAATACTGTCTAATTGCTACACTTTCCTTTCTCCTCCACATCTCCTAGATGTCCTTCAAGATTGGATTCTTGTTTTGCTCCTTAGCGATGTCCTGGAGCGAAACGAAATGAAATTTTGAAACGCAACACCTTGAATATACATCAAACAATAATTGTTATATTTGCATTCCTCCTCAGCACTTTGTTTCAAACCCATAGCTGCTCGTGATAAAGCATCAGCAATGATATTTGAAGAACCCTGTATGTAAACAATACTAAAGACAAATTCCTGCAGATACAGCCCCCATCGTGACAATCTTCCATGTGTTAATTTTGTAGACATAAGGAATTCCAGAGCTCGATGATCGGTGTAAACCTTAGTATGTCTGCCTTACAAAAAGATGCGAAATTTTGTGAAAGCCTATACAACAGCCAAAGCTTCAAGTTCCGTAATCGAATAATTCTTTTCTGATTTAGAGAGAACACGACTTCCAAATGCAATAGTTTTCTGTACTACAACGCCGTTTTCTTCGATCTCTTGAAATAAATGTGCCCCTAGGGCTTTTTATGATGAGTCCGTCGCCAATCCGGATGTGAAAGAAGTGAAGCAGCAACTAAAGCATCACGAAGTTGTTCAAATTCCGATTGAGCTTCCTCATCCCATCACCAATTAGAATTCTTTCCAGATAGTTCACATAAACGAGTTGTGGCCAAATTGTCCAATCTAACAAAATGTCTAAGAAAATTACAGACACCAAGGAAACTACGAACACCACGTTTTGTAGTAGGAACAGCATAATTACGAATAGCGTCTAGTTTCTCTGGATCAGGAAGAATATCTTCTGTAGAAATAATATGACCAAGAAATTTCACCTGACGACGACCAAATTAAGATTTTTCCAAGTTCACTATAATGACAACTCTTGCAAAAATACGTAATAATGAATGCAAAATTTTGTTATGCTCACTCCAAGAACGTTTAGCAATAAGAACATCGTCATCATATGAAGTAATATTGTTTCGAAGATAAACAGGTAAAAATTCGTTTAAACTACGAATGAATTTCCGAAGTTGATAACAGTTATCAAAGGCTAAAAATGCAGTGTATTTTCTAAAATAAGGGTGGAGTTCTATTTGCCAAAAGCTTGCTCGCATATAAATTGTAAATAAAACTTTAATTCCATGGAAATGTTGAAGAAGTTCATCTAAATTTTGTGGACGGTCAGTTTCAGGAATCCAGAACCAAACGAATTGACTCACCCGTTTAAATAACACATGTAATGGGCTGGTATAAGGAATGACTGCTGGCTCAATAATGCCTTGATCTAACGTGCGTAGATGTTCACTCTTAACCTTGTCTCTATAAGACAAAGGAATAGCGTACGTTTTTCCTCGAAATGGTGTGCGTTCTTTTACTTTAAATAAATATCGTAAGCCTTGTATAGCTTCTGTGTGTTGACTAAACACTGTAGCATGTGAAGTCAAAATTTGGTGCGGTTCTTCTCTTGCAACGTCATCTGCCACTTCAGCATGGTTAAACTTTTCATTAATTATTTCTTCACTATTAATTATATCATCTATCCCGTCTCTGTATCTATTGCCGATTGTTTGCGTCACTTCTTTGATTATTCACATAACTTCGCGGATCAATTTCTACGATTTGCATTTGTCTCTCTGAAATTCTGTCTCGTGGAGGATGCCAGTAAGGTCCCTACTGTCTGTTAGGTGCAAATTTTTGGTTTTGCCTGTTATTACAATTTCTATTTTCATGGCTATCTGCATGACAACTTCTTGTGTAATTTCGACTGTCATTTCTGAAATTATTGTTAGGTCTACTACCCTGGTTATTTCTGTAGTAAGAATTTCTATTATTGTATGTATAATTTCTGTCTTGATGATACCGACTACTGTTTCCGCATAATTGATGCTTGCGGTATGAATTTCTGTTATTATAATTGTCTGTATAATTTCCGTTACGGCGTCTGTTATTGTCATAAGGGTGGTATCTAGTAACCTGTTAGTTTCATCTGTCATTTCCAAATTTACCTTTATAACGTCCGTTCCGATCATTATTCCTTTTCTCTAAAAATCTATTGTGATTACCTTACTGAAAAATTGCAAGAAATTCCGTCGTCGTTGTCATACTCAAGTTCTTGTAGCAAAGTCATAAAAGTTTCAATGTCGTCTTTATATATTCCGGCTAAAGTAATGTGCCTTATCGATTGTGGCAGCTCAGTTAAACAAATACGAATTAATTTAGTCGGGCTATAATGGTTGAAAAGGAATTGATACTTTCGAAACATGTCTTCAAAGTACTGTGCCGGCTTGCGGAATTCAGACTGTTTAAAATTACGCTGCATAATAAGGCTACGTTTGACTCTGTCTTGAGTGTTTTCGGACCAATATGCCGATAGATATGTATGATAAAATTCATTTAAATTATTACAATCTCTAATAAGTGCGCGTGTGCGCGTCGCCGGTTCGTTTTCTAAATATCTACTCATAAATTCCAGTTTGTGACTTAGTGGCCAATTTGGCACAAGTGCGTACATAAATTGATCTAACCGTGGACATGGATCTATGTCATTATTAGAATTACGAACGATCTTAAATTTTCGAACAGTTAAGAAGTGTTTACAGTCAAAGTTTTCGCCTCGTGGCGACAAAGACCTACCGCGTCTGTCCCAGTCCCAATGTCGATTATTGTCAAGTTCGCGCGCCTGGCGCTCTCTTGCTGCATCTCGTAAGTGATATAAATTATTTTCTTCAAAACCCCCCGCTATCGGTGATTCTAAATTTCTTCTACTATCTTTTCCTACTATTTCGCTGTCAATTTTTTTAACTTGCTTTCGTAAAGCCTCAAATTCCCTTTTAACGCGTTCATTAAATTTTCCTTGATTTTCAGCATGTTTATTTATATTCTGGTACTCTTCTGTTTCTGCAAATGGCAATGGAGCTGTATCATCTGAATCTCTGTCCCCATTATACTAAGACTTGTCAAGTTATCTGAAATCTCCTCAATTTTTTTTGTGTTAAGTCTCCTATTTGTTCTTTCTGTTTACGTCTTCCGTAAGTGTCGAGACTCGGGTTTCAGTATTGACACATTTGGTAGTTATCAGTTCATATTGTTGTGTTATGTTATTTATTCTGTCAGTTGGTACGGATTCCTCGATTCTTTTAAATACTTCTTCCTTATCGTGTGCACGTTGTAAATATAAGTCTGGAAATTTTTGTACCATCACGCGATCTCTTTCTTCCTGTTCTCTATGCTGTTTCTTTTGTCTATTTTCTATTGAAGTTAATGTATCATTGTGAGCATTCAAAATCGCTTGTACTTCTTCTATAATTTCTTTCTTTAATTCATCTTTCATGTTTTCAAAACATGTCCGTGTTCGTGAGTCTAACCATCTTTCCATTGTTCCCATCTCTGTTTTAAATTCAGATCCGAACTGTTTTTCCATTGTTCCCATATCAGTTTTAATTGTTCCTATTTGTAATCCCAAATTTAATATTGCACTCATCAATTGTTCCATATTAACTGGTTCGCAATGCTTTTCGCCTATAATATTTGCCGTAAAACTAACTTCCTTCGTCACAGCCGTAAAGCTATCTGTGTTCGATACTATTCCAGAATCTTCTATCTTTACCCTCGTATTCTGAAAATTTTCCTACTGTGAAAAAAATTTGAACTGTTTCCAGACTATCTTCCCGGCTTATTAAATTGTTTTCTACTTCATTATTCACCATAATGTTCTCCTGTGTTGGCGAGTTCGCCATGTTATAATAGTTTAACAATTTCGTTATTCTGACTATCCATCATTATTGCCTTTTTCATCGATCGCGTAATCATTTACAAAACATACAAAACTCGTCACTATACGAAAATTGCACACAGTATAGCACTTTATCACCAACAGTACCATTCATACGAAATGCTTCCCGACAAACACAATTAACGAACAATTAAAACCTTCACAATTGCAAAAAATTTGCAAACCCGTATACGACACATCAAAGATTAAATTGTGCAAAAATACCATTAGAAGAATGACATCTACAATTGTTCAGTTACAAAATCTACACATGCAATATAGACTATAATTACTAAACTACAAATTACTGAAACAATACTACTGTCTACTGTTTTTACTATCAAAAGAATTCCAAGGGACAATCCGAAGCAGAGGTCGCCAAGCGCATGAGGACTTAATTAAAATGAAATGGGGCTTAATTAAAAAGGAAAGACTAATATTAATGAATAAATCCAATAATTTTACTAGCTGTGTGACCAGTCATGAAGTATCGTAACCGGTTGGCCCTGATTAGTATTAGCACCCAATGTGACTGCATAAAATAAAAATAAAGAATGACAAAGAATTTTCATTAACACAATTGACTAATTAAGTCCCCTGCAACTATAAAAGCTACGAAACAACAAAGCACAAGTGTGACTGTTCTGTGTGTGGTAGTGTCACTCAACGTACATGTATCTGGCTCGGTCCTTACAATGAACTAATTGAAAAACGAGAAATACTACAATTGCACATGGATACCAGAATTACAAGTCTAATAAATGGACTCGAGCCAGATGCTTTGTTAATTGTACCTGTGAGCAAGAGGGATTATTATTAAAGTAAACTGTAATACCTTTTTACCTCATTATATATTGACGAAAATATTCCATTACCAGCATCATAAATCAAAAGCCCACATCCTTTCTGACATATATTCCGACAATTGCATCTTCTTCCGTCTATATATTACACCAACCGAAGAGTACAACATTTCAGTCAACACTCAGATCGTCTACTCACTCACCCAACAGAACAACAACTGCTCCCGACATCCTCTGAACTACCGCTGCGCCCAGTGGAGGCGGCGTAATAATAATCTTTGGCGCAATCTCTGGCGCTGTGACTCAATGTAGCCATCATTCTCACTTTGATGTGAAGACTAAGTAGTTATTTGGAGCTATCCACCGTGCCGTAGATTTCTTTACACTATGTGGATTTCAGTTAACCCTGATTTTATTTAAGGAGTTTACTGGTTCCAACTGGGCAAACTTACGATCGCAAAACTTTTGTGCCAGTGTTATTCCTGATAGTATAATCAACGTATATATTTTGTACTTTTTTTGTTACTCTTTATAATAAAACAACAGTAAGAGGCCATGTTATGCTATTTAATTCTTCACGCTGATGTACTTTTTATTATTCTTACACGAAAGCAGCTACTGAACAATAGGTGGCAAAGCTATATCTGTACTATTTCTTTTTCTTTATTTGGGAATGATTGTCAATATAGATTACTAATATACTTCTCTAATTAATTGGTTCCCTATTGGTGGAAAATTGTAATTATATTTTTGTCTTACTACTTTCTATATTTTTATTTTTTCTGTATAACAGTTTACTCTTCATCTTTTCAGAACTGATACCTAGCTGATCTTGGAATTATATCATTGGGATCAAAACAACTAATTCCGAAGCCTTGGCTTCAAAGTTTTCGCATAAACAACACCTTTATTTCTTTTAGGTACAGTATAGTCTTTTGACGATAAACACCATTGTCCATATACCACAAAGAAAACTATCAAGTCTAGAGGCTCAAAAAGAAATTTCGCCACCGACACTTCAGCTCTACATCTGACGTAGCCAAGCAAACCCTCTTCAAGTGTTAACTTGTGATTGTTTTTCCATACTACTAAGAGCGATTAGGATGCTAGCCACAGATTTTCTTCTATTTAGCGAATAACAATGAGCGTGGCTCTCTTTAATGGTTAATTTTAACACCGATACAAAATAATAAATCGAGTAAAGATCTTGTCATACTTCTGAGCTAGTTACGCTTTCCAATGATTCTATAGTTCCTTAACGGAGAGAACAGCGCAGGCCATTAACATAATGAAAAGAACAGACACAAATTATATTATTTATTGACAAATAAACAAGTTTCACCGAACCTGGTAACACTCAATCAAGTGTAAGTAAGTGACAGGCTTTTCCTTGCTCTGAATTGATACAAAATTGAACTTATGTGTACAGAAATTACACCTACGTCATTGTTTTACAAAAGTGACACAATTGTATTCCGTTTCCTTTGTACATTTTCCACAAGCCATTTTCTTACAAACACTGTGGCACCAATGAACTCACCCATGAATTGTGTGAACGAGCACCTACTTCTATTTTAGAGAAGCTGCTCATCTACTGTTAAGTCACTTCCAGGTTTGTGTCACATTGTACACTTTTCTATGAATTTCTTGTAGACAGCAGAAACCAATGCAAACTTATCATTTTCTACTCGTACAGATCGTGCAGACTTCTCATCGAAACTGAGGAATCTCATAATCTCAGAGAATCTATTTCTGTTATGAACAAGGGCCATGCACTTGATACACGTTCATCAGTTACATTTATTTTTGCATGTGGTGTAGGTCCAGGAAATTCACTCAAAATATTGTGATTAGGAAGACACCCACCTTGTGAATCAGGCACTGCTTCCATCCAGACTGGTCCATGAGGAGCAACTTCTTTATGCCTTTCATCAGATCCTTGAGCAACACGATTCTTCTCTATCTATTGGGCAATGTAAGGAAGCCCCCATAAAATCTAAATTAAGTTTAGTGACATTTTATGTCGATAGGAATAAGATCATTACAAATTAGCAGCAATAATAACAATACTTACTAGACTAAAAAATTCCACTACTTCTACCTGAAGATTCAGAATTATTAGTATTAGATGATTCATCTTATCTCAATGTCGGCGGTAAAAATTCTTCCACTGAATCGTCAGAAAAAAGTTTGCCACCATGTGAATCATACTCCATAACTCCTTGTAGCTGTGCAAGAATCTCTTTATCTCATAAATACTCTTTCCGGTTCATTTCAATATTCAGCTCACAATCACCTTTGAAAGACTGATTCTTACAAAGGAATGTCGAACAGTGGTGAACCGAGTCCATTGTTGTCACTATGAACGAAAGTAAATTATTGCACTGAAGAGTAAAGTAGGCTAGTCTTGAGAATGCATGAGATAAGTGTATGGCAATACTATAAACAAAATTATAGTTTTCTTCTGAAGGGTCAATGTGATCCCTCTGGGCGTTAAAGGTAAAACTCGAAAAAAGTGATAATCAATTAGGCGAAGTGCACTGTTTTTTTTATATAATGAAAGTACATGCAAAATAAATAAATGTTACGAATGTAACTGTCGCTTGAATCATTCTTCAAACCATAGCTAGCACTAAAAAAACGAAAATGGTCATTTTGACCACTCTGGGCGTACGAGTGTTGCCACGCTAAAATAATTTACCTCGAATCCGAACTAAACCGCTTCCAGACCAAAACTGTACTGACTATTAACAGCAAGTAAAACCATTGAGGAACCTTTAAGAATGAATACTATCTTTATTAGCACTTTTAACATTTAATGAAGTGAGGAACCATAAACAGTGAGTAAGCGACGAGCGTTTTTAGTTCTTTTAACATTTGACACACTGTAATCGTAGCTTAGCTGAGTGGTAACTTGTTAGCCTATAATGCAGCGGGCACTGACCTGTCATTTTCAATTTCGGTTAGAAAAATACAGCTGGCTACATAGGTATGTTTACATTTCGCTTTGGGTTTATTTTTTCGATTGCCATTTTTGTTTTGAAGTTCAAGTTGTTAAGCTTTGCTCCAGTTTACACAACTGAATTTGTCGACATTTTTTAAAAAAAGACATAAATTATATTTATTTATTGAATAGTGTAAACAACTAACAGTTGGGTTAAGAGAACAATAGACAAGGATCCTGGGTGGCAGAAGCGTGTCAATTACTCTGGTCCTAAAAATGTGGATAACGCAATCTGAATTGGTGTGATGCTGAGCAGACGTTGATTGATAGTCCTCAGAAGTTTCTCAATATAGGTGTAGCTGGGAGCAAGTGACGATTGAGATCTGTACGTCCTGACAACGGTGAAACAGCAGTACGTTACCCTGTTTGCTTTTGCGGCGATGTAAATTGCAGCTGACGAGAGCTGTGCGGCAGTGGCGAGACGTGGCGGCGGCACGTGTGAATCGACGGCGGCCACGAAAAAAAAAAGTGCAAAAATCTCACAGTCTATCGATCAGGCAGATGTATCGCAATTGACTCTCTACGAGAGGCCTGGTATCATGGTAGATTTCAGTGTGTAACACACCCGTTCTCTGGTTGTACCAACGATCTATTTGGCCCACGCATACGACAGAGAGCACAAGGATACCAAATGTCGAGACTGGTAAACCAAAAAGGAAGTGTGCCCTCAGCAAACGAGTAGTCCGAGACACTTGAAGTCCTACTGTCAGTACAGTAAGAACTTCACCACAGGCTGTCCAGTCTAACTACTTACAAGTGAAGTCAGTCTCAGGACAGGTCTGAAGCAGGAACGACACATGCCAGAGCTCCGACCAAAAGATGCTTACAGGCCGAAGTCCTGAACCCAAGAACCTCGCACCTCTCCTGATAAAAAAATTTCAGTTTTCCCGCAAAGTGCACGAACGACACCGCCATCATGCCATCTTGAGCCAATCACAGGGCTTTAGAGGTGCTAAATCTCCCCTCCGAACTAGCGCAAGAGTTAAGAAAGCTACGTCTCCGGAAAAAAAGGAACAGCCAAATGCTGCTTTTTTAAGTTTCCGAAGTCATGTCTCCTCCCGCAGCAACAATCGAACTGATACAATCTCAAATATGTTTATCTAAATCGCCTGTGCCTTGGAGCTTTTGAGTCCTAGCTACGAGTTATAATAAAGATTCTACCTCTAAACGTTTCTCAGATGTTGGAGTTTCGATGGAAGTGGATCACAGGCCTATTTGTAGTATCAGCGAACCCGAAAAATTGTGAATTTTTATTACGCGTGGCTCTGCACACAATGCCCAGCTTATGACCACTGTGTAGCTGCGTCCCTTCAGTCCATCGCCCCCAGCCAAGCCTTCTGCTGTCGCCACGAATGTAGCTCGGCATTCTTCTGCTGGAGACCTGCCTTGACTAGGGGCTGCTCTGTCTTCCCTATCCGGCTGTGAGCATGTCTGGTAAGATTTACCGATGGATGGCCTTGACGCCAATTGCTTTCAACTTCCAACATTCCTTTCCTGCGAGTTAAGAACCATCAAAATACCTTATTCCTTTAGTACCCTACCTGACTCCATCAACGTCTGCTCAGGTTGTTAAGTTTCTAAAGTCTCGCTCAAGGTGCGTAAGGTTGTAACAAAATCTATAATAATTTTCCGTGTACGAATAATAGGTGAGAGAATAACTTGTCCTCTCTCAACAGTGATTTGCTGGTCGGTTCCATTGTAATATGCCATATGTATTTACATACGATGGAAGCTGAAGAAATGAAACTCGAGCCACAGCTTGGATTTTAACACAGGTCTCCTTGCCTATCGGGAAAAAATGCTACTTACTACATCAACACAGCATTATAGCTATCATTGCTACACAGACTACCCAATGCCTTCCTCAACACAAAATTCAGTTGACATCTTCTGCTAATTTAACCCTTCGTAGATCGTCGCCACTGCCGAGGCTCTCCAGCATTGTAATATCACACCAGCATTGGACATACCTAAGGTAGAGGATTTCCCCATTACAGCCAACAATGAGGTGATATTCCAGTACGTGAGGTCCTCGACAACAGGGACGATCCAAGAAGGGGAAATTAGCTGAAGATATGACATGAAGTTGGTATGTGTTGCGGTGTGTAACGGCTGGTACTTCTGCCAACTGAGTAGGAAGATTTGGTTTCAAATCCCGTCTGTGGCATAAGTTTTACTTCATTCCTTCAGCTTCCAACATTATTGTAGATACAAATGAGACTCGAAGGTCTCGAGGAAAATTTAATTATAAGTATTTACAAATGCTGAGTGAGCTGTGCCACACAAGGCGTTCGTGGTCGTTTTACTTTTTTGTGATAAAATAGAACATCTTCAACCATCCTTACGATGTTATTTATTATACAGCTACCAGTTTCTGTTCTTCAATGCATCATCTTCAGGCCTTAACTGACGCTTATTGGTTTATCTTCAATGCATACAAGGTTCCTCAGTGAGCAACATCTATGAACTGGTATTCGCAGACTACCCATGACAGCGATGTTTTGTCTCAAGCATCAACTACCAATGTTTTTGGGTGGAAGACGTCCGCGGGCAGCTTATAAAAGGTTTCCGGTGAGCTCGGTCGCACGCAGAAAATCCGCAGAGGAGGAAGGTGATGCTTAGCAGGGAAGCTCTTCGGGCATTCGAAGCTCCTGCGGGTCATGAGCTGACGCTGTGCTTTTGATGACGGGCGGCTGGCAGCGTTCCGCCGAAGCTGGCGGTATAATGGGAGGAGGGAACTCTTCCGCCTCGACCTAAGGACTTGTGCTCCTAACCGCCGTTTGAGCCAGAGCTCTACTCGGAGTGTCGCCATGCGACCGCAAGCTGCATGTTTACATCACTTCGTTAACACCCAATGAGGAATCTTTTTAGCGGTTGCTTACATTTAGCACTGTTCCAACTGCCAGTTGAGTGTCTTGCAAGATGCGCTAACTTCGGTAACGCTCGTTAATTAGGCGGATCTCGGCTTCTGCCGATACCCCCTAATTAATTATCGTGTTATTGAATGACTTGATTTGTTCGACATGATTTTGCCTCCCGTGGTAAACCTTCCTTCTACTTGCATCCTTGTTGTTTATTGCATTAGTCCTTTGGTGAGAAAAGTTAATAAGGACATAAGACTGTATATTCCGTAAATTTTGTAGTTGTGAACAGCTTAAGGTGTGGATGCGACTTTTAACGCTTCCAGTTGTGTTCTTTTCGGGTGCTCCTTGTGCAGTTATCTCAGCCTCGACTTCTCCTTGCCTATAAAGAATACGGTTACCGATTTCCTAATCGCACAGCTGCAGGTACAAGAGTGTACTCGTGTTTTAACTGTCTGAAAGTGGTGTAGTACCCAAAAGGCATATTGCACCCGAACGTGCAAATGAAGCGATGGTGAATAAGATAGTAGTCATTCAACCAAAACACTCAATAGTTTTACACTATTTTTTTTATTTAACGTCAGTTCAAAAGTTCCACAAAAGAAGAAGAAGGTATTCAAAAGGAAATATTGTCGTGGCTGAATGCAAATAGCCGAATACTATCATTAATACTGTTTACTGGGAAATCTATTTTTCATTCGTGATGGTATCAACAACATTCTAACTAACATGGGGGTCTAAGGAAAACGACCATGCGTTTGGGCAGACCCATTTTCAAGAACATTTCTGAACTTAAATATGGGATTTTGTTTAGTAGCCAATCAGTTGATTCGACCTGTTACGTAACTGCATCGTATTTAAACGGCACTTTATCTAGTCTTTCTAGGAACCTGGCTTCCAGTATTGTTGTAAGAAGTTCCTTTGTCTTCAAGGCTGTACGAGTATGTTCTACCAACGAGTGGGAATCCCTTACACATTCTGTGTTTCACGTATATAGTGTCTGAAACTAATATTCCTCATAGAAGAAAGCCGATTTCATTGGAACTAAATGTAGAGGAACGAGAACGTATGAGGGAGTTAACATTATGAAAATCAAATTCGAATTTCATCATGTGCGCTTGCTTATCATGCCCTAGGACAATTTTTTTTTATTGTAGCGTCTGTAGCTCTACAACCAATGATACATGTTAAGTGGACTGTTTCATTGTAGTTTATCTACTCTACCATCTACTAAAATATTTACCATTGCTCCTGAAACACTCTTCTTAGAGAGAATGAAGTTTTTGTGGCATTATAGCGTGCCTTGTACGAAGTCAGAAGAAGAAGCATTTGAAACGCGAGGATACCGAATAATGTTAATAATTAAGAGGAACTATAAACTACGAAATGAATTACTATAAAAAACAGATAATAATGGTAGGATCTTGCGTTGGTATCGATGAAAAAATAATCGCAAGATAGGGAAAATCGATGAATGGTATCAATCTAGACAAAAGAGTAAGCCCCAAAAATGCATTTTCCTCCCCTCCCACATCCTCCCCACTCACGTAGTCCCTTTAAAGGAGACGAATTGTTAGTGATTGGATGTAAAACTTTCATTTAAATTAAAAATTCCACATTGGCGACCGTTACAATGCGAATTCCAGTTTTTGCATAGGCTACACGCGAATATTTGACAATGGCTACAGAAATTATGTTTGAACGTTATTAAAATGTAACTAGTTCCATTCAGGTGAAGCTGAATGGCGTCCGGGCTTTTGTAACACATTGCAGTGTCACTGAAACAGTCACTTCCGGAGAGATAATATTCGCACAAAGAACAGCTGAACATTGCGATGTTCGGTGCAATTAATCAGCTTTTGCCACAAATCTGAATTGCAGAAATTGTTTCATCAGTGTCGATAATAAATTAATGGTGGTTCGGAAATTATAAATGCTCCGATAATGATACCCTATTAAGTGCGTGCTTTCGTCCAATTTACGTGTGAATAACAAATGAAATGGCAGTTATTAATGTGGTTAAGACCGCGTGAAAATTGGTATAATTTGTTCAAAAGCTTTTACTTCCGCAATACGATGTAGAGTGTAACCAGAATTTAATCTCTGATACTGATTGGTAAAATTGCCTTGTTATGCATACGGAATCATGTTTCTTTAAATTAACTTATTGCATTTACAGCGTTCCAACCTATTGGGTCTTTAATCTTATCGTCCAATGTCGTTTCATATTTTTCCTCTTCTCTGGACATATTAGTGTGTGTGGATTATAATTCAATACTGCGTACCATTACTTAATTCGCTTTCACCCATGTGGTCGCAATGATATCACTCACAGACCCTCTTCACTTGCTCTGTCCGGGGTACTACAGGCCTGAGCGCACAAGAAAAGTAATTACACCATTCTCGTGAAACAAAAATTAACCTCCTTTTCAGAATTGTACTCCATAGCTTCGCTATATACGTAGTATGAAACAGATTTTGTATCACCAACAAATGCTTGAAAAATGATAATTTATCGCTCTCCGTCTAGATCTGACATTGTTTTATCATGAGGCAGATCTTAAGGCTCAGTGTCATTTAAACTGCATGTCCATGCATGTCACATGTATGACTGTGAGATGTATGACTTAGTAAAACGCTAAGCGCATGTCTGACGAACACCATGTGATCAAAATTATCCGGACACGCCCATCGCGCAGGAATTACAAACTGCGTCAGGACACACTGCCAGTACTATGACAGTTAGGCGGCAGGTGAGAAAGCTATGATTTAATGGTCGAGCAGCTGCCCATAAGCCACACATTACGCCGCTAAATGCCAAACGACGCCTTTCTTCGTGTAAGGAGTGTAAACATTCGACGATTGAACAGTGGTGAAACGTCGCGTGGAGTGACGAACTACGGTACAGAATGTGGCCATCCGATGGCAGGTTGTGGGTATGGCGAATGCCCGGTGAACGTCATCTGCCAGCGCTTGTCGTGTCAACAGTATAATTAGGAGGCGGTGTTGTTATGGTGTGGTCGTGTTTTTCATGGCGGTGGTTTGCATCCCACGCTGTTTTTCGTGGCACTATCACAGCACTTACCTACACTGATGTTTTAAGCACCTTCTTGCTTCCTACTGTTTAAGAGCAATTCGGAGATGACGATTGTTCTTTCAACACAATCGAGCAACTGTTCATAATATACGGCCTGTGGCGGAATAGTTAGACGACAATAGCATCGTTGTAATGGACTGGCCTGCACAGAGTCCTGACTTGACTCTTATAAAACAACTTTGGGATGTTTCGGAACGCCTATTTCGTGCCAGGCGTCACCGACCGACATCGATACCTCTCCTCAGTGAAGAATGGATTGCCAATCCCCAAGAAACCCCCCAGCACCTAATTGAACGTATGCCTGCGACAGTGTATGCTGTCATCAAAACTAAGGGTGGGTCAACACCACACGTGATTCCAACATTACCGATGTAGGGCGCCACGAACTTGTAAGTCTTTTTCAGCCAGGTGTGCGGATACTTTTGATCACATAGTGTACATTGCTTTCGGTGGTATTAAAAATTGTATTTCATACGAAAAATTAACTTATATGGATGATCTGCCTGCAATCCTTGACTCCAGCAATTCCGATAATGGCCGGCCGGTGTGGCAGAGCGGTTCTAGGCGCTACAGTCTGGAACCGCGCGACCGCTACGGTCACAGGTTCGAATCCTGCCTCGGGCATGAATGTGTGTGATGTCCTTAGGTTAGTTAGGTTTAAGTAGTTCTAAGTTCTACGGGACTGATGACCTCAGATGTTAAGTCCCATAGTGCTCAGAGCCATCTGAAACATTTAACCTTCCGATAAGGATCTTCAGCCAGCATTGATCGGGAACATCAGTGTCAAATGGTCACACATCTTATAAAGGCACAGATCGTTCTTGGTTCGAAGGAATGCCATCGGACACATGCAGACCTATAGTGCCTTCGTCAATCGATCTTATAATAGTGGAACACGTTATATGCTTACGCACTATGACCTGTCTAAAGGATAAAGAGCTCCTCATTAGCAACGGCATGGGCTCCCAATAAAGACCTTGTGAAACTCAGGTCTCATTGTTTGCGTGTGAGTTTCAGAGTACCGTACACAACGATTCTTAGGCTGACCCAGTCTTCAAAGGCTTCCGGAATACATTATGTACAATTCCGAACTGTCCCTTGGTAAACAGAGTACGAGCTTATTGGAATCGAACAAATTTGTCACTGGATAGACGTCTGTCTAGCAGATAGAATTTAGCAGATCGTTTCTACCGCGTCACATGCAATAGTAACTGCGGGAATACCCCAGACCCCACTGAGGGCTTTTAAGTATACAGGTTGGGGCAAATAAAAGTGACTGGGGCGAGTAGATGCCATTGGACGTGTATTTGTGGCAGCACTAACGGTGGACGTAAAGTCCTTCAGTTCCTTCCGACTGTATGGAGCAACTACACATACAGCCGGCTAAACATTGAACCACAAGGTACGCAGTCTTGGCGCGCGTCAGTCTAGTCGCGGCCCGAGCTGGCCTTGCAGGTCACTTGATCTGCCAATGCGTGGTTACTTTGTGTGAGAGACCTCAAGTCTAAGGTGTAATCGCAACAACCTTCATAGTCTTCAAGAACTGCAGCAGAACATTTCAGATCAGCAATTCCAGCAGTTCACCTTCGATCCGCCCTCAGCAGCCTGCTGACTAGGGCCCAAGAGTGCCAAGAGCTCAATGGTGGTCACTTTGTAAGCAGCCTGTTTGTTTGTTGGCAGCGCTATAGACTGCGTTAACATAGCTGATAGCCCTCTGCGCCCTCGGCATGAGACTTTGTGGTTGGACACACTAGCAGTTAGAGCGTGGATAGAGAAGTGTATGGTCATGTTTTTTCTGAGTGGAGACTGTGTTGGTGGGGCAAAAATTGAAAAGTGAGAAGTAAGAAAATGGGGATTGATGTTGTTGATAATGTTTGGGTTGTGGAATTATTGACAACTATATAATTTTTGGAACTGAATTCTGCCGCGGGCATATATATGTGTGTGTGATGTCCTTTGGTAAGTTAGTTAGTTCTAGGGGACTGATGACCTCAGATGTTAAGTCTCATAGTGCTCAGAGCCATTTCAACCATTTGAACCTGTATATTTCTTTCCACGCCGACTCTGCATGGATCCTATCCATACCTTACATTACCATTCGATAACTTTTGAAGATTCGTATGTAGAACCACGTCTAAAATGCTTCTACTCTATTCCGTTCCAGCTATTCTACGGTAAATGTCTTACTGCTGTACAGTGCTGTACTCGAAAGTGCATTCTCAGAAAATTGTTCCTCAAATGAAGCTCTTTGTTGGAAACTAGTAGGCTTCCCTTTCCCAGTAACGCCGATTTTGCAAAAGCTAGACTGCTATTCATGTCCACCTTGCTCTGTCCATCATGGGTTTTTTCGCTGAATAGGCAGCAGAATTCGTGAACTTCATTTACTTCGTGTTCAACGAGCCTGACGTTAAGTTTCTCACTGTTCTGAATTCTGCTCCTTATCATTACTTTTGTCTTTCTTCGATTTACTCTCACTTCATATTCTGTATTCATTAAACTTGTAAGCGTATTGTCATATCGCTGGCTTAGTTGTGGAGTATCTTTGCGGGTAGCCACGTCTGTAGTGAGTCGAGCACGGGGCACGAAACTGTTATGTTGTGTAGTGTGTAGCTCTGTAAGTGAGAGGCTTTTTTAGTATTCAGGTTGAAGTGTTGCTACAAGTGCTGTTACAGTAAAGTGATGACATATGGAAGTGGTTCAGAGGAAAGTGCGACAAGAAGTAATTGAGAATGGGCAGTGGCGTTAATAACGTATTTAGGTATCCTCTCGTTGCGTGTCGCATACTATCGATCATCCGCGCCGTGTTGGGTCTCCCAGAATGAACCAATGTCAATCAGTAAAAATTGGTCACCATAAAAGAGTGCTGTCAAGTACCAGTGTCTTGTAGCTTGTGTGAGGACGTGTGTTCGATCATCGCGTTTCCGCATTATCAACAGTCAGCCACGCCGCGACGGTTACGCGCACTCTCGTACAAGTGGCAACTGAGAACTGAAAAATGAACTTTACGAACAGTGTTATATCATTACTAGTGACAAGGAGGTCTATTAACAGATGTCTGTATGTGTGACGAGCGTAAGAACGTTCGTTCGATCATTCGGCTTCCGCATCATCAACAATCACCCGCGTCGAGTCGGTTACGCGTACGCTCGTCTGAATTATATTTTGAACTGTTAATGATTGTTGTTGTTGTCTTCAGTCCTGAGACTGGTATGATGGATCTCTCCATGCTACTCTATCCTGTGCAAGCTTCTTCATCTCCCAGTACCTACTGCAACCTACATCCTTCTGAATCTGCTTAGTGTATTCATCTCTTGACTCCCTCTACGATTTTTACCCTCCACGCTGCCCTCCAATACTACATTGGTGATCCCTTGATGCCTCAGAATATGTCCTATCAACCGATCCCTTCTTCTGGTCAAGTTGTGCCACAAACTTCTCTTCTCCCCAATCCTATTCAATACTTCCTCATTAGTTATGTGATCTGCCCATCTAATCTTCAGCATTCTTCTGTAGCACCACATTTCGAAAGCTTCTATTCTCTTCTTGTTCAAACTATTTATCGTCCATGTTTCACTTCCATACATGGCTACACTCCATACAAATACTTTCAGAAATGACTTCCTGACACTTAATTCTATACTCTTATGTTAACAAATTTCTCTTCTTCAGAAACGCTTTCCTTGCCATTGCCAGTCTACATTTTATATCCTCTCTACTTCGGCCACCATCAGTTATTTTGCTCCCCAAATAGCGAAACTCCTTTACTACTTTAAGAGTCTCATTTCCTAATCTAATTCCCTCAGCATCACCCGACTTAATTCGACTACATTCCATTATTCTCGTTTAGCTTTCGTTGATGTTCATCTTATACCCTCCTTTCAAGACACTGTCCATTCCGTTCAACTGCTCTTCCAAGTCCTTTGCTGTCTCTGACAGAATTACAATGTCATCGGCGAACCTCAAAGTTTTTATTTCTTCTCCATGGATTTTAACATCTACTCCGAATTTTTCTTTTGTTTCCTTTACTGCTTGCTCAATATACAGATTGAATAACGCCGGGGAGAGGATGCAACCCTGTCTTACTCCCTTCCCAACCACTGCTTCCCTTTCATGTCCCTCGACTCTTATAACAGCCATCTGGCTTCTGTACAAATTTTAAATAGCCTTTCGTTCCCTGTATTTTACCCCTGCCACCTTTATAATTTGAAAGAGAGTATTCCAGTCAACATTGTCAAAAGCTTTCTCTAAGTCTACAAATGCTAGAAACGTAGGTTTTCCCTTTCCTTAATCTTTCTTCTAGGATAGGTCGTAAGGTCAGTATTAATCATCAAGATTGTTAATTGGGATAAACATTTACAATTTAGAGTGTAAACAGTGCAACCTGTGGTTTCCACATCGTCTCAGAATATAGATGTTCATACCAGACAGAGGACAGTGTTGTGTTTTAACGTTGAGTGGCTCCCCTAAACCCGCTTGCATATTTTGATTGATAATTTCAGGCAAGCCAGCAGCAGTGTGGAGCAGAACAATACGACCGCCGCGGGATTACCAGGTGCGTGGTGTGGACGGGGCGCATGGTCACGAAACGAGCAGTCAGTTTAAAAGTACCCCACCCATTCGTACTCCCGGGCGTGTCACAAACTGTTCATTTCAATCAACGGATGATATAACCATTTTACACTTTTACTGAGAACAGAACTTTCTAATCTCAAACATTGATATTCTTTGAATTTTAATTCTAGTCTTGAAACTTTATTTTATTTCTGCCCTTGCTTCTTCGATATATAGACTTGATACCTGGGGCGAAAGACTACGTCCTTGTCTGACACCGATTTAATCTGTGCAGTTCGTTCTTGGTCTTGTAGTGTTATTATTCCTCTCAGTTTTTGGACGTTTTGTGTATTACCCATCTTTCCGTATAGCTTACCATTATTTTTCTCAGGATTTCGGAAATCTTGCACCAATGTAATTTGTAAAACGCATTTTCCAGGTCTATAAATCGTATGAACGTGTCTTGATTTTTCTTCAGTCTTGTTTCGATTATCTACAGCAACGTGAGAAATGCATCTCTGGTGCCTTTACCTTTCCTAAAGACGAACTGATCGTAATCTTTCAGACACTCAATTTTCTTCTGTATGTTATTCTTGACAGCATATTGGATGATTGAGTGACAATTCTCGCAATTGTCGGCTCCTGCAATCTTGGGAATTGTATGAATGGTGCTTTGTGTTTTAAGTCTGATTATAAATTGCCAGTCTCCTACAATCTACACATCGTCATGAATAAACGTTTTGTTGCTAGTTTCCCCCATTATTTTATAAATTCCGATGGATTGTTATCTATCCTTTTCCGCCTAGTTTGATTTTAAGTAATCTGAACCTCTTCCAAATTCTGATTCTAATAATTCTAATGTCTTCTAAATCTACTCCTATTTCTTCCTCTTTCATGTCATCAGTCACGTCTTCTCCATCATAGAGACCAACAGTGTACCTATCCGCTTTCTCGTCTGCATTTAACAGCGGAATTCGCAATGCACTATTAACTTAACAGCCGTTCTATTTAATTTCAATAAAGGTTGTTCTGACTTTTCTGTATGCTGAGTCAGTCCATCGTACGATAAAATCTTTCTCGTTTTCTTCACATCTTTATGCAGCCATTTGGGCTTAGCTTCCCTGAAGTACCTATTTATTTCATTCCCCGTGTATGTCTGTATTCTCAAATTTCTCTAAGGATAATGGTACTTCCTTCTTACATCGAACAGCTAAAGTATTTCCCATGGTTTCTTTGCAGTCACCTTCTTTGTACCTATGTTTTTCTTTCCATCTTCAGTGATTGCCGTTTTAGAGATGTCCATTCCTCTTCCACTGAACTGCCTGTGTTACTGTTTAGTAGGTTATTCAATCTTATCCTCATGCCCACTTCCCCCTTGGCAGCTCCAACTAAGATCCGAATGGGGCATTAATCGGAATCTTGGAGGGACCATCATTACTCTTTTTTATTTAATCCTTGTCTTCTTTCCATTTCACTTCACTGACGCCTACTGTAAGTAGATTGAGCGTAAGCATTGCCCTTTCCAGATTTTCTGGCTTCCCTATCGGGTTCAAACTTGTTCCACGCCCCGACTCGTAGGACGTTATTGTTTCGTTGTTATTCAACTTTTTTCTCATTTTCAAGTCCACCTTGCAACCCCACTCAGAGATCCAAATGGAGGACTAGTCCGCAATTTTTTGCAAGTGGAGCCTGTCTCTTCATTCTTAGTAGTTCCGTGTCCTGCTTCTTTGTGCATTGATTATTTCTCACTAGTCACTTAAACTTCAGCCAACTCTGCATCATTAATAAATTGTGATACAAGTCTTTGTCTGCAACCGGGTACTCCTTCAAATGTAGTACCTGATTACGTTATCCTTGCCCAACCATGATGTAATCTAACTGAAATCTTCCCATAGCACCCGGCGTTTTCCAAGTACACCGCCTACTATTGCGATTCATGAAGAGACTATTCACTAGTATTAGTTGAAATGCATTGCAAAAGTGAATTAGTCTTTGTCATTTGTACCATCAACCCCCTTCTCTCTCGTAACTCTTTCTTCTACTCCTTCCTCTACGACCACATTCCAATCCCCATGATTATTAGATTTCCATTTTCCTGTATGTACTGGATTACCCACTCAATATCCTCATATAATTTCTCTGTCTCTTCATCCCCATGCTTGTGACATCTCCAGGCGTACATTTTGTTGTCAGTATCGGTTTGCTGTCGATTCTTATGAGAACAACTCTGTCACTGAACTGTTTGCTGTAACTCATTTTCTGTCCTACATGCTGCTGATATCACTCTACGCTCATCTGACCAGAAATACTGTTCTTTCCATTTCACCTCTCTGACGCGTGCTATATCCAGATCGAGCGTAAGCATTTCCTTTTCCAGATTTTCTAGCTTCATTACCAGATTCAGACTTGTGACGTTCCATGGCCCGAATTGTAGAACGTTAGAGTTTCATTAGTTCTTTTTCTTATGACCACTGCGCTGCCCCACCCAGAGATCCGAATGTAGGATTAGCCCAGAATCTTTCGATTAATGGAGAGATTATCATTACTCTTTTTCAGTTTTCAATTACAGACAACAAGTCATATGGATACATATTACGGTCATATAGTTGAGACGATACTCTGTTAGCCTGTAATTTTATTAGAAGACGCTCGTGAGGAACGCTTTCATAAGCCTTCTGAAAATCTTTTAATTTAGAATTGCAGAATTAACATGAGATCTTCTGGCGATATTGCTCATTACCTTGTGTCAATAAAGAGACATTCGGATTTCACAAGAACGATATTGTAAGGATAACACAATTATACAGATAAAAATGCGATTAATTTGTATTAATTGATGGATTGCAAATGACGAATAGACTGTGGAAATGTATTTGGCATCATTTGCTTACGACTGACGTTATTTGTATGCTGGATGGGTTGCATGGCGTTGCGGAGCGACGCCGTCGTCAGCGATGCCTTTCTATATCGTAAACGAACCATCAAAGAACCTTCTGAACTGATCAGGTGTCGGTTGCTACGCGATAAGCGTTCTGGTTTGCTACACAGTTCTGCTGGTAGATGAAACACGTTTCACGTTGGAGACGCCAGGAGAGTGATAAATATTAATGTCAGAGTAATATCCATGTGAATAATAAAATATTACGTAATTCATGAACATATCATGAGAGGAAGAGAAAGAAAAAATTTAAATAACAGCCAATAACACATAAAAATAGGTAACAGAAGAGCGTTTATGTAATTAGTACGTTACTGTAATTCACGGTGCTGCTCTGAAGATGGCCTAGGACTAGGCAGAAACCATTATTTAATTAAATAATCTTCGTGATCTAGACGATTTTTTCACTGGCTTTAGATGGGCGTCAGATTCAAAGGCGTTTGGTAAAAATGCTGTAAAAATCATAATTATAGACCGCTTGCTCGTTAAACAGATTGTCGGATTCTCTCTTGCACATACAGTAAATTTCGATGTGCTCATGACCTTCCATTAGTTTGTCTCTTTGATCACGGTGGAGGACATGAGTGTTGTTTGTTTCATGCTATCCACATGGTGTTAGCATGTTAGCAAGTGATTGCCAATGGTAAATTTTGTAGTTTTCGTGCCTGTAGTATATTGTTTCCATCGTGATGACAATCTTCAGACAATTTATCCAACACACTTCTCACAGCTAATCTGCTACACTCAGAAGGTTATTTGTTCATCAGTCGATTAGAGATGCTGAGAGCTATTTTAACATGAGTTACTCGGAATGGTATTTGAACATCAGTTATTCTGAATTTCTTCTACATAAGCTGTGGTGAGAAATATTACTTTCTTTCTGTTTACTTTTAACTTTATTGATTCCCCTTAACTAGCCTCGAATTTTCTTTTTAACGATACTTTTCCTAAGCTATAATTGTAGATGTTAACCAACTTAATTTAGTTTGATATTCAGAGTCCTTTAGTAATATTTTCTTAGTGTACATGGAGTTTGTATCTGTGATGTCACCGCCAGACACCACACTTGCTAGGTGGTAGCCTTTAAATCGGCCGCGGTCCGGTAGTATACGTCGGACCCGCGTGTCGCCACTATCAGTGATTGCAGACCGAGCGCCGCCACACGGCAGGTCTACAGAGACTTCCTAGCACTCGCCCCAGTTGTACAGCCGACATTGCTAGCGATGGTTCACTGACAAATTACGCTCTCATTTGCCGAGACGATAGTTAGCACAGCCTTCAGCTACGTTATTTGCTACGACCTAGCAAGACGCCATGATCAGTTTCTATTGATATTGCAAATCATGTAACATCATGAGCGACGTTCGTCATTAATGGATTAAAGTTAAGTATTCCACCAGCTACGTCCGTTTTTCTCAATTGTAATTCCCTTGCAATGTTCCAGACCTCACGCCAGCCTGCTTGAGCTAAAACGCATGCATTCCGGCCTCCTTTAGTACCAAGGTGTTGGCTCTCCTGCCAACCACAACAGTATCATCTACGGAATATTCCCTTGAGAAGGCAAGCTTTTGTTTTTATGTGTGCCAAGAGGGCATGTTATGATGGTGTGAGGTTTTCTGAAAAAACTGATTTTATGCTTGTTCTGTTCTTTGGACAGTGATATCCAGAACCGTTCATCGTATTATCTTCATCATGTTTAGTTCAATATTTGGGCGTATCATTATCAAAAGAATTAACAAGAGAGATGAATTCCGTGATTTCCGTAAACCTTCAATTACAGAGAGCATTCGGAACAATTATTCCGCTGGCCATATTATCAATAACCAGACTTTGGACTGAAGACTAGGACAAAGAAATATGTTGATTATGTTGTGTACCAAGCCAGGATATTGGTGGAGCTCTTCGCGGACGATGCTGTTATATACAGAAAAGTTACACTCGTAAAATACACGATGGGGAAATAAAAGTGAAGAGGAAAATATTTGCGATAAGACTGTGGAGGGATGACTCTTGTTAATGAACATCACAGAAGTTGCTGGAAACGGCCACGACTGGAGTCGATGCGGCGCTCTGCCCGAGGGAGAGTAGCGATAGTGCTTTCATTGTTCTGCAGTATCTCTCCCGTTGTGTAGGAGTTATTTGAGTACCGCTCACCCTCCAATTTGTACCACAGGTAAAAATCACAGGGGGGGGGGGGGGGAGAGAGAGATCAGAGGATTGAGGTGGCCCTGAAATTGCACTGCCCGTACAAATGGTCCTCTCTATGGCGCCCTAGTAACGAGTTTGTCACTGCGGTGTGCGCTGTTGCTCCGTCTTGCTGCAAATACCACTACAGCCGTTCAGCTTCTGCGAATTAAACTGCACATTCTCTGAACAGTTGCTCGAATACCGGTCGGCATGAACAGTTTGGTCAAAGAATATTGTTACGTTACGGACACCAGAAAATGCGCACCAAACACAAGTGGTGAGCAATGGCTCTTCGAAGTAGGGATGGGAACCTTATGATGCATAATTGTGCATCTTATGTCAGTTTACGCACTCTTGCAACTAAACCAGGCATCATCTGAAGAAATGAAAAACTGAGAACCCATAAATTGTGATTCCACTTCATTCAAAAACTACCGGCGGAATTCTACAGGCGAAAGTTCTTCTGAAAGCTTTGACTTATGTACATCAATAAATTAGTAACGATAAAGGTGAAGGTTTCATATGCTGCGACATCGTAGCGAAAAAAACAGTGAACCGTATATCTAATAAGTTTCGTTTAATTTACGTCTATGGTCACAAACTTTTTATTAACAGATAACCGGTTTCGGTCTTTAATGACCGTCATCAGGTCTGCAGCAAAAATGGGAAAACCATAAATACTCTCGCAAACTGTAAACAGCTTAAGAACAATACATAGACCATAATGAAAAGTAGTACTGACAAAATTTACATTTGTGTGCTTTAAATATTCAGAGGCATACCTGTTTCATAAAAACAAAGTCGTAATGTACTGCAGCCATAGTGACTTCGTCAGATGTTAAATGCGGAATCAGCACCAGCATCGTGAAATACATATAAATAACATCACACTCACGAGTCATGTCGTCAGTCGTACTTCTGTTTAAAACAAGCTGACGTACAGTAGCCACAAGTTGTTTCTGTTGTAAGTCCACCAGATGTCGCTAATGTCGGCATACACTAGTTTTCAATAATTAATTGAAACAGCGAATACAATTAAATGTCAATTAATTATTGACAGGCATCTTATCCGCATAGCAGTAACGGATCGTGCAGCCAAGTCTCGATCCCTGAGTCAATAGATGGGGACGTTTGCAAGACAACAACCATCTGCACGAACAGTTCGATGACGTTTGATGCAGCATGGACTATCAGCTCGGAGACCATGGCTGCGGTTACCCTTGACGCTGACACGAGCGCCTGCGATGGTGTACTCAACGACGACCCTGGGTGCACGAATAGCAAAAGGTCATTTTTTCGGATGAATCCAGGTTCTGTTCACAGCATCATGATGGTCACAACTGTGTTTGGCGACATCGCGGTGAATGCACATTGGAAGCCTGTATTCGTCATCGCCATACTGGCGTATCACCCGGCGTGACGGTATGTGGTGCTATTGGTTACACGACTCAGTCACCTCTTGTTCGCATTGACGGTACTTTGAAAGTGGACGTTACATTTCAGATGTGTTACAACCCGTGGCTCTACCCTTCATTCGATGCCTGCGTAACCCTACATTTCAGTAGGATAATGCACGTACGCATGTTGCAGGTCTTGTACGAGCCTTTCTGGATTCAGAAAATGTTCGACGGCCGCCCCGGCCAGTACATTCTTCAGATCTCTCACCCATTGAATACGTTAGGTCACTGGTGGCCGAACAACTTGCTCGTCACAATACGCTAGTCACTACTATTAATGAACTGTGGTATCGTGTTGAAGCTGCATGGGCAGCTGTACCTGTACACGCCATCCATGCTCTGTCTGACTCAATGCCCAGGCGTATCAAGGCCGTTATTACGGACATAGGTGGTTGTTCTGGGTAGTGATTTCTCAGGATCTATGCACGCAAACTGAGTGAAAATGTAATCACATGTCAGTTCTAGTATAATATATATGTAAAATGAATACCTGTTTATCATCTGCATTTCTTCTTGGTGTAACAGTTTTAATGGTCGGTAGTGTATAAGCATACAGAGTTATAAGGCTTGAGGAATGTTATTTCTTTCCTGAGATCAGTACAGTTCCGAGGTTACCAAATTAGTTTTCAGAGTGACATTTTGTTATGTCCTCGAAATTCTTGGAAAAGAAAAAGTTCAGAAATATGATACTCAAACTGGCGTTAATCATTTCAGTTTCTGTGGAGATGACACCTTGTCAGATACAAATCGTCAACTAACTCTTGCGAGTTGTTAGCTGTACAATCCGAGAAAAGATAACAACAGAAAGATCACATTCTCCTAACAAGTTTCCGAAAATGTATACTGTCCAGTCATATGTAACCATCTGCCAGAAGCCTGAATACACCATTTTTGCAGAGGGTACAGCTGCGAGACATGCAGAAAGAGAGTTCTCGAAGGTAGGCTCTGGAAGGCACCGACAGCGATATGGAGCCATGCACACTCCAGGGCCGTGGACAGCTGCAGTAGCTTTCTCGGTTGACGATACATGGAGCCAACAGCCCGATCGTTGTGGCGCTGTGGCAAGGGAACCACGGTAAACTCATCATGGTACTCTTCGAAGCATGCACGCTCACTACGAGCTGTGTGACATCCTGAATAGTCCTGCTGGTAAATGCCATTGTGCTGCGGAAAACGAAACACCATGTAGACGTGGATACGGTAACCGATGACAGATGCGTACTTGGGTTGATCCATTGTGCCTTCCACAATAACGGCGTCACCCAGCGAAAGCCACGGAAACATTCCGCAGACCACAGCGTTTCCTCCTCTGGCCTGGAATCTTCCGACGATTCACACTCATGGTTTCATTTTTGTCCGATGGAGCATAAAACTTGATTCATGTGAAAAACCACCTGTCACCCCTCAGTGGACATCCAGTTGCGATAATGGCGTGCAAATTCCTGCCTTCGTCGCCGATGAACAGCAGTCAGCATTGGTGCATGAACGAGGCGCCATCTGCAGCTGCCCATGTTCAGCAACGTTCACTGAATGGTCACTGAGGAGACAGTGGCGGAAGCCCCTTGATTCACCTGGGCGATCAGCTGCTCAACACTTCCCGCGTACACACCTCCGCTATTAGTGTTGCCACCGTCCGTCTCTTACTGGTCATTGCACGTTGACGCCAAACGTAGGCGGTGATCACGTTAATGTGACTGGGCCATGTACAATGCCCAAAAATCTGCTGGTCCACGAAGAGATTACCTACCTACCATTTCAAACGACCTATCCCTCTTTTGAAGCACTTTCGCAGATCAGTACGGACCACAAAGGAAGTTGTGTTCTATTGCTCCTATTATTCATATAAAAATAATTGTATGTATGTATTAGGGCGAGCTGAAAAGTAAATCGCCAGAATTTTTTCTGTGAAAACTCTTTAACCTATTTAAATAAAACAAACATTATTAGCAGCCTACACCTTTATTTTCCATATCTACACATTTGCAGCCCTCTGCCACTACAGGGCTCCGAATTGTAGCGTGCAATGTGGTGGGTTGTAACGTATCTGTGCTGGTGCGTGAGAAACTGCGTGTTGTAAAAGAATTTCGAACCGTTCAGCTTGACAACGCCATCTAACACAGGAGCGTTGCGACATCTCTAACAATCCGACGTCTTGGTATCACTGTCTCCACCTTCCGGTCTCGACCTGGTCCCATCCAATTTTCATCCATTTCCAAACTTTAAAAAAAAAACACTATCCAGGACTTCGCATTGATAGTGAGGGAGCAGTTCAATCAGAAACGACGTTCTGGCTCCGTTAAAAATCAAAATTTATAGAGTGTTTGTATCAACATATTGGTATCTCGTTGGAAAAAGGTGTTCGTTGCGAAGGTACTAATTTTTTTCCAGTAGTTCATGAATGTATTTTCAACCTCCTCCTAAATCACTGGATAGATTACAACCAAACTCGTTACACACATCTCTTACATCTACGTATGTACTCGGCTAGCCACCAAGTGGTGTGTGGCAGAGGGCACAGTTCGTGCCAAAGTCATATTCCCCTCCCCCCCCCCCCCCCTCCTCTCTTCCCGCTATGAACCATGGGTCTTGTCGTTGGTGGGGAGCCTTGCGTGCCTCAGCGCTACAGATGGCAGTATCGTTGGTGCAACCACAACGGAGGGGTATCTGTTGAGAGGCCAGACAAACCTGTGGTTCCTGAAGAGGGGCAGCAGCCTTTTCAGTAGTTGCAGGGACAACAGTCTGGATGATTGACTGATCTGGCCTTGCAACACTAACCAAAAACCGAGCGAGGTGGCGCAGTGGTTAGCACACTGGACTCGTATTCGGGAGGACGACGGTTCAATCACGCGTCCGGCCATCCTGATTTAAGTTTTCCGTGATTACCCTAAATGGCTCCAGGCAAATGCCGGGATGGTTCCTCGGAAAGGGCACAGACGACATCCTTCCCCGTCCTTCCCTAATCCGATGAGACCGATGACTTCGATGTTTGGTCTCTTCCTGTAAATAACCCAACCAACTAACCAAAACGGCCTTGCTGAGCTGGTACTGCGAACGGCTGAAAGCAAGGGGAAACTACAGCCGTACTCTTCCCGAGGGCATAGAGCTTTGCTCTATGGTTACATGATGATGGCGTCCTCTTAGGTAAAATATTCCGGAGGTAAAATAGTCCCCCATTCGGATCTCCGGGCGGGGACTACTCAAGAGGTCGTCGTTATCAGGGGAAAGAAAACTGGCGTTCTACGGATCGGAGCGTGGGATGTCAGATCCTTTAATCGGGCAGGTATGTTAGGAAATTTAAAAGTGGAAATGGATAGCTTAAATTTAGATATAGTGGGAATAAGTGAAGTTCGGTGGCAGGAGAGACAGGACTATTGCTCACGTGAATACAGGGTTATAAATACAAAATCAAATAGGGCTAATGCAGGAGTAGATTTAATAATGAATAAAAAAAATAGGAGTGCGGGTAAGCTACTAGAAACATCATAGTGAACGCATTAATGTGGCCAAGATAGACACGAAGCCCATGCCTACTACAGTAGTACAAGTTTATATGCCAACTATCTTTGCACATGATGAAGAAATTGATGACATGTATGATGAGATAAAAGAAATTATTCAGGTAGTGAAGGGAGATGAAAATTTAATAGTCATGCGTGACTGGAATTCGAGAGTAGGAAAAGGGAGAGAAGGAAACGTAGTAGGTGAATAAGGATTGCGGGTAAGAAATGAAAGACGAAGCCGTCTGGTAGAAATTTGCACAGAGCATAACTTAATCATAGCTAATACTTGGTTGAAGAATCATAATAGAAGGCTGTATACATGGAAGAATACTGGAGATACTTCTAGTATCAGATACATTATATAATGGTAAGACACAGATTTAGGAACCAGGTTTTAAGTTGTAAGACATTTCCACGGACAGATGTGGACTATGACCACAATCTATTGGTTATTAACTGTAGATTAAAACTGAAGAAACTGCAAAAAGGTGTGAACTTAAGGAGATGGGACCTGGATGAACTGACTAAACCAGAGGTGATACAGAGTTTTAGGGAGAGCATAAGGGAACAATTGTCAGGAATGGGAGAAAGAAATACAGTAGAAGAAGAATGGATAGCTCTGAGGGATGAAGTGGTGAATGCAGCAGAGGATGAAGTAGGTAAAGAGATGAGGGTTAGTAGAAATCCTCGGGTAACAGAAGAAATATTGAATTTAATAGATGAAAGGATAAAATATAAAAATGAAGTAAATGACGCGTGCAAAAAGTAAGACAAACGTCTCAAAAATGAGATCGACTGGAAGTGCAAAATGGCTAAGCAGGGATGGTCATGGGACAAATTTAAGGATGTAGAGGCACATATCACTAGAGGTAAGAGTGGTACTGCCTACAGAAAAATTAAAGAGTCCTTTGGAGAAAAGAGAGCCACTTGTATGAATATCAAGAGCTCAGATGGAAACCCACTTCTAAGCAAAGAAGGGAAAGCAGAAAGGTGGAATTAGTATATAGAGGGTCTATACAAGGGCGGTGTACATGTGGGCAATATTATCCAAATGGAAGAGGATTAGACGAAGATGAAATGGGAGATATGATCCTGTGTGAGGAATTTGACAGAGCACTGAAAGTCCTAAATCGAAATAAGGCCCTGGGAGTAGACAACATTCCATTACAACTATTGACAGCCTTGGGAGAGCTAGGCCTAACAAACCCCTACCACCTGGTGAGCAAGATGTATAAGACAGGCGATAAGCCCTCAGACTTCAAGAAGAATTTACTAATTACAGTCCCAAAGAAAACAGGAGATGCCAGATGTGAAAATTACCGAACTATGAGTTTAATAAGTCACAGCTGCAAAATGCGAATTATTTACCGACGAACGGAAAAACTTGTAGAAGCCGACCTCGGGGAAGATCAGTCTGGCTTCGGTAGAAATGTCGAAACATGTGAGGCAATACTGACCTTACGACTTATCTTGAAAGAAAGATTAAGATAAGGTAAACCTACGTTTCTATCATTTGTAGATTTAGAGAAAGCTTTTGACAATATTGACTGGAATACTCTCTTTCTAATTCTAAAGGTGGCAGGGGTAAAATACAGGGGCGAAAGGCTATTTAAAATTTGTACCTAAACCAGATGGCAGTTATAAGAGTCGAGGGGCATGAAATGGAAACAGTGGTTGGGAAGGGAGTGAGACAGGGTTGTAGCATAGCCCGGACGTAATTCGATCTGTATATTGTGCAAGCAGTAAAGGAAACAAAAGAAAAAATATGGAGTACGTATTGAAATCCATGGAGAATAAATAAAAATTTGAGGTTCGCCGATGACATTGTAATTCTGTCAGAGACAGCAAAGGACTTGCAAGAGAAGGTAAACGGAGTGGACAGTGTCTTGAAAGGAGGATATAAGATGAACATCAACAAAAGCAAAACGAGGATAATGGAATGTAGCCGAATTAAGTCGGGTGATGCTGAGGGAATTAGATTAGGAAATGAGGCAGTTAAAGTAGGAAAGGAGTTTTGCTATTTGGGGAGCAAAAAACTGATGATGGCCGAAATAGAGAGGATATAAGTTGTAGACTGGCAATGGCAAGGAAAGCCCTTCTGAAGAAGAGACATTTGTTAACATCGAGTATAGAATTAAGTGACAGGCAGTCGTTTCTGAAAGTATTTGTCTGGAGTGTAGCCATGTATGGAAGTGAAACATGGACGATGAATAGTTTGGACAAGAAGAGAATAGAAGCTTTCGAAATGTGGTGCTACAGAAGATTGCTGAAGATTATATGGGTAGATCACATACATAATGAGGAGGTATTGAATAGAATTGGGGAGAAGAGGAGTTTACGGCACAACTTGACAAGAAGAAGGGACATGTTCTGAGGCATGAAGGGATCCCAAATTTATCATTGGAGGGCAGCGTGAAGGGTAGAAATCGTAGAGGGAGACCAAAGCATGAAAACACTAAGCAGATTTAGAAGGATGTTGGATGCAGTAAGTACTGGGAGATGAAGATGCTTGCACAGGATAGAGTAGCATGGAGAGCTGCATCAAACCAGTCTCAGGAGTGAAGGTCACAACAACAACATCTGTTCCACTCGCGGATCGCGCGAGGGAAAATCGACTCTCTGAACACCTCAGTACGAGCTCTAATTTCCCTTATCTTTGAATGGTGATCATTGTACGATTTGAAAGTTGGTGGTACTAAAATATGCTCTGCATCCTCGGTGAAGATTGGGTTTCAGAATCTAGTGACCTGCCTCTTCCGTTATCGCGCTGTCTATCCCCAAGTGTGTCCCTCTTGAAACTTTCTATGAGATTTGACGTTATCGCGATGCCTAAATGTACCCGTCACGAATCTTGCCGCTCGTCTTTGGACCTCCTCAGTCTCTTGAATCAGATGCAACTGGTAAGGGTTCCATACAGGCCAACAATACTCTAAGACTGGACGAATTAACGTATTGTAAGCTGTTTCCTTTGTTGAATGCATCACTTCAGGATTGTACCAATAAACCGCCATGTAGAATTCGCTTTACCCGTTAGTTGTGTAATCTGATCATTCTATTTGAGATCAGATACTTAATGTTACCGCTTCCAAAGACTGGGCATTTATTTTGTACTCGTACGTTAATGGGGATTTTTGCCTTGTTATACGCAGTGGGTTACACTTACTAATATTGAGAGATAACTGCCAGACATTACACCACGCACGTATTTTCTGCAAATCCTCATTGATTTGTTCACAACTTTGGTGCGATACTACTTTCCTGTAGACTACAACTTCATCGATAAAAGTCTAATGTGGCTGTCAATACCATCAACCAATCGTTTATGTAAATTGTAAAAAGCAGCATACCTATTACACTGCCATGGGGCACACCTGAAGCTATGCTTGTTTCTATTGAAGTCTTACAATCTGGAAGAAAGCACAGTAGGGATAAGAAGTACCTTACTCCCGTACGGCTGAGGGTGAGAAAGGGTGGCGCAAAAACGAGATAAAAATGGGATAAAGTAATTACCCTGTGATGGATGTGAAACGTGTTTGTTACAATTTCACACCAAAAATCACAGTCCACGACATTTTCATAGTTCTTTCCCAGTCATAAATACAAGTTTCTTCAGGATTTACGAAACTGAGGGGCGAAATTTGCTACACGTACACATCAAATATGTCTGAAATATATACATAGTATTTGTCAAATAAATGTGACATTTGCCAAATCGGGCGACGCACCGGACGAAAGCCTAGTTCGTCCAAACAGATGAAATCATTGAATATGGTGTTTTCCACTGAGCGTTTGGAGATCGCTAAAACATGGACTGTTCACTTGTTGAGGGTCTGTCTAGCGTCGTCTACGCGTTTCAGAACTTTCGAGCAACTCCGTGTATCGACTTTTGAATCGAGCGGTGCGTCACACAAGAGAGTTTGAAATTCCCTGCTCCCCTACCCGTCCCCCTCGTATGTGTGCAGCGCTGAACAGGAGACTATCGACATCATCGACATCTGTCTGCAGGGTTTCTTCTGTTTCTGCCCCTGCGGACGTCCGTCTCCGTAGTTGAGTGGTTAGCGTGGCTGAATGCCGTCCGAAGGGCTCGCGTTCATTCCGCGGCCTGGTCGTAAATTTTCTCCGCTCGGGGAGGACAGTGTTGTGTTGGTCTCATCATCATTTCATCGGCATCGACACACGAGCCACCGAAACGGCGCCACATAAAAAGACTTGCATCAGCCGGTCGAACTCCCTGAAAAAGCGCTGCCGATGGCAATACGCCACACATGCATTTCATTTCATTTCAACGGACGTTTCCCACAGTCATGTTTTGTGGCATTTATTGTCGAAGCAGCAGCCACTGCGTAATATAATTTTCGCCTTCATGTCTTAAACAGTTTTAGTTTTCCCAGTAAAGAATCAGTTAATCTCCTTATATCTTTTTCGAAAATCTGTGATTTGGATAAAGAATTTTTTAATTTGTTATCATCCGGACTAGGGAGTGCCACTAATGTACAGCCTAACATCACTATGCAGGCACTTCAGCAGATACTTTTATCAGTAATTCGGAATGCAAAATTTTTGACTAATTTCTACAGTTACAAGAAAAACTATTTGCTATAAACGTTACTTCGATGATATTGTTGTTAGAGGGTGACACCAATGAGGTTTACGCATTTCTCCAATCAGTAGGCAGCATGAAAGCAAAAATAACTACGGAATTATAAGAAGAGAACTCCATTTATTACCTAGAGTGCACTATTAAGAAAGTTGACGACAAACATAAATTTTACATGTTCAGAAAACTTACATGCACAGATATTATCACCAATGCCAGTTCACGCCATCCTCCACCTTCCCTTCTTCACCTCAATGCTTCAACAGCTCTTTTGTTTATTTTGACCGAAGTCGAAATAATAGAGAATTCAGTATTTTAAAGCTTACTACACTAGCCAATCGTTTTTCTGTTAATGATCTTATGCCCTCGTACAATAGGTTAAGAAAACAGACTAGGCAGATGCACAGTCAGCCAGGAAACAGTATTAATAAAGAAAGAATTAAAACCACCAGAGTGCAGTTTCACGGCAATATGTCCCAGCAAATAGAGAAATGCTTCAGATAATCTAAAGCCAAGTTTGATTTTCAGATTAACAGTCTACCACTTCACATAAAACTTAAGTTGAGAAGTGCGCACTACACATTTGACGGCTACAGTGAATACAGGATCGGGTGTAATAAATGTGATAAGTATTACGTCAGAGAAAAGGAGCATTTACAACCAAGTAATAAACCGCTTTTGAGCTATACGTAGCAGAAACTGGTCATAGTGTAGGGAGCACTGAGAACAGTATGCGCATTCTGTACAGAGCGCTAGAAGGCCGGGCTCTAGATCTATTGGAAGAGCTTGAAATTTATAAGGCCAGACAGCGAGAACCTGCACAAAAGTTTAATGGGCAACGCGATTTTGTACTCAGTGTCTACTTTACTTCATTTGATAATGTTTTACATTAGTTGTTGAGTGCCTCTCGTACGTATATATTATCAATTATTTGATCATTTTCGTAGTGTTTTATTAGCTCCGAAAACTTGTTGTGTTTGTAAAAACATATGCCATCATTTAACCATTGCCTTATCACTGTAATAACTAATACATTTGGCAAACCAACTACAGACTTAACCTATTGTATTGCACTGTGTACGATTTCATAACTGTCGAATATGGGTAGACTTACAGCAGCGACATCTAACGAGCTTACGACACTAACATACTGTGTCTATTGTTCCTCAGTTTGTTACATACAATAGCGCTGTTGACAGTATGACTCTGCCGGCACTGTGGTCTAGTTTACATTGTATTTTAAATATGTGCGACGATGCAAAGCTGATTACGTAAATATTTTGTGACAGTGCCACTATGACTTTATTGGATCAGGATATGTTATAAAACAGGTATGTCTCGTCATATTTTAAGCACATGTTTCCTCATCCATAAATGTAATAATTTTTCATTGCGGCATGTTGTTTGGTTTAACATGTAATGTCCTGTTGTTGAATTTCATTTCTCATGTTTTGTTGCAAATCTGACCGAGACCGGTAGCTTGAGGGCCAAAAGTTTTTTTTTTTTATCATTGATCGGGAAAAAAAGTTTACCCTATTCAGTCGCATGCATTTCCTAAACACGCGTTGTCCAGCCGAGTATACAGGTATTAGTGTCAGTGGCGTTGAGCAATAGCTAAAATGGCTGAAACTGAATATCGAATTAGGTACTGGGTTAGCAACCCTTTTAGGATAATCATAGATCCCTTGAGAAAAAAAAAACCGACCAGAGTAATTGGAAGAAAACACAGCGGACGCTCCTGTGCGACAAGGGTGGAAAAAGTGACCAAAACCAGCCCTAAGCTTACTGCAGAAAGTAATGAAATAGTGTCTGAAAATAATCATACGAGTAAATGATCAGTCAGATCTTGATAAGGTTTTAGGCTGATGCATAGATGGCCAACTTCCTTTAAATGTTTTGAAACGTAAAAACGAAGAAACCTTATTACAATGTCAACGAGTTGCCACTGAAGCCGGTCAACGCATTGCATTAGGTAGGGATATGAACGTAACTAGATGCGTCCACGTCTGTTTTCCTCTGAAGACTGCCGGTGGTTGAGTGTTGCCAGCCTGCCTTACGAGCCGTGCGTAGGTTGAGGCCATAAGTGAGGCTGTCACCTGAATGTCTCCGAGCCGGCAGTATTTGTCTTCCAGCTTTCCTCCCCTAGGAGAGTTCACTTCTTTACAACTACAGAGCCTACACAGGCGTTTTTTTTTCTCTTGTGGTTTACTCTGACGGAAATACGACTGTAGACATGAAGTTGGAGAGAAGAAGAAATCCTGGTAAGGGTAAAACGAGTAGAAGTGAAGTAGAAGATCGTGATGAAACCGAAACATCAAAGGCAATTCACACGCAAAATTAGGCTTCATTGGTAAAATGTTAGCGAAATGTCGTCTAAAAAAGGGATTGCTTACTAAACACGGTGGCAAATTATCCCAGATTGATTGATTTGGGTGAGTGAACAGCCGGCCGGAGTGGCCGAGCGGATCGAGGCGCTACTGTCTGGAACCGCGTGACCGCTACGGTCGCAGGTTGGAATCCTGCCTCGGGCATCGATGTAAGTGATGTCCTTAGGTTAGTTAGGTTTAAGTAGGGGACTGCTGACCTAAGAAGTTAAGTCCCATAGTACTCAGAGCCATTTGAACCATTTGAACAATTTTGGGGAGGGAACCAAACAGCTCGGTCATCGGTCCTGTCGGATTAGAGAAGGAATGCGAAGGAAGACGGCCGTGCCATTCCAAAGGAACCATTGTGACATTAGCCTGAAACGACATAGGGAAATCTGGATGACCATAAGCGGGTTTGAACCGTCGTCCGTCCGAATGCGAGTGTGCTAACCATTGCACCACATCGTCCGGTCATCTTGTCCTGGAACATGGTACCAGCACTAAATGGTTCAACACGGAATATTGAACGTACAGAATATATAGCTTTGTTGGATGATCACAACTTTGTTCGAACCATGACAGAGCCACATAGATGCTGAAGAAGATGAACGGGAATGCTTGCAGACGGACGCCAGGTATTCCGAAAAAGCCTTTGTAGAAAGGTTTAAGAAGCACTTTTAAGTGATGAGTTAAGGCATACACATCAGTTCTCTGCGTACTGCTCTCAGAGAAATCTCTAGAACAAAATTGGACTAATTACAGCGCGCACAGAAAGAGTCGTCTAAGCAGTGATTATTCCCAACTCCAAACGCGAATGAAACGGTAAAAAAAAGGCCTTGTAACTCGTGCAATGGCAAGTACACTCTGCCATTTGGTTGCTTAAGTATCAATGTAGATATATATAGATGTAGATATACAAGGATGCAAATACAGACGGAAAATTACCAAACTCCCGTTTCTCCAGCTTTGAGACCGTAGAGATGAAACCCAATGGTTCTCCTGCATGCCAATGACGGCGATGGCGACGCAGACTAAAAGGTCTGCCAGATCGCATCGAAAGCGGCGCACTGTTCTACATCCTCATCTACATCTACAAAGGTACTCCGCAAGCCACCCTACAGTGCGTGGTGGGGGTATGTTGTACCACTACCTGTCGTTTCCTGTCCTGTTCCACTCGCCAATAGAGCGAGGGCAGAAGTACTATATATATGCCTCCCTACGAGTCTTAATTTCTCGTATCTTATCTTCGTCGTCCATAAGCGTTGTGTATGTTGGTGGCAGCAGAATTGTTCAGCAGTCAGCTTCAAACGCCGGTTCCCTAAATTTTCTCAGTAGTGTTGCTCGAAATAAACGTCACCACCCCTCCAGGGATTACCATTTGAGTTTCCGTAGCTTCTCCATGACACTTACGGGTTGTTCGAACCTACCGGTAAAAAATCTGTCAGCCCGCCTCTCAATTGCTTCGATGTCTTCTTTCTGTTTGACCTGGTACGGAACCCAGACACTTGAGGAATACTCAAGACTAAGTCGCACTGACGTCCTGTATGCGGCTCCTTTACAAGTGAACCACTCTTTCCTAAAATTCTCCCAATAAACCGAAGTCGACCATTTGCCTTCCCTAACACATTTCTCACATGATCGTTTCACCTCATATTGCTTTGCAACGTTGTGCGCAGATAATTAAACGACTTGACTGTGTGAAGCAGGAGAGTAGTAATACTGTATCCGACATAACAAGACCTTCCTACTCATCTACGGGCTGACATTAGGAACGCACTCCACGTAGTGGACGTTGTCCACCGCCACCTGGCTCCACGTATGGTCACGTGATCTCCAGGCCAGCACAGTTTGGATTTCACATAAAAGTACAATCGGAATGTTGCGGTTTGTCCGCTCGATGTAATTTCGCTACGCTACGGCCGCCCAACCGACGACAACTATCCATTTGTCCTACGGACTCCCTATGGATTAGTGTATTGGCTTGACACACGCTTACTATTTACTGACGAATACACCTGAACTTTATTCTGTGTGTTGTACTTTTACAGAAGGAACCTTCTTGATCACGTATTCAAATAAACGTGATGTTGCACCATGTCACAAACGGCGACATCAAAGCAGTGTGTGAACAACATTTCACTGACAATTTTCCCATTGCCTAGTTAGAAAGGAGGCGAAGACCTTATATTGGGCTTCCTACTTTCTCCTTCCTCTGGATGAGAAGTCCAACCAGTTTCTAATAATCATAATAATCATAATAATCATAATAATCATAATAACTGTGTACACCTCTCGTGTTACACAAATATCAAAGCCTACCACTCAGGGTGAATTGCAGCTGCGCTGGTTTCATTGATTCAGGGAGCATTTAACTGAATATAAATATTCGTGAAAAAATATTTAGACACCGTAGTTCTTTGCAGTGTGTTCTACAGGTACTAAACTGTACAATTTTGTCAACATTAATACTCCTCAGGTTGTCCCACCTATCTTGTCCACCCAAAATATCTCTGGAACAATAACAGCTATTGGAAAACAACTTTCACCGGTATCAATGTAGGGCTGGGCCCATGAATGTACATATTTGGAAACATTCTAAAACGACAGCATATATGTTTTTTTAATACAAACTTATGTTTTTTTAAATGGACCTCCTATATTTTATCTTTAGCAACCCATAGAATGACAAAGCACTTACACAATGGCGTTGATTGCATCGCAATATTCCCATTACATCCCGAGATATTAAGACGCGAATTTGACGCTTGAAACACCCGACATGCGCTGCTAGCGCACGTCCTGAGGCTCAGGCGTGAACAGCATGCTGCCCGTAGTCGCAGCAGGATGGCAGCAGACCGTATTATTCGTTACGGACCTCTTGATAAGTATGGAAGTGTGATTACGCATGTCAATCACATCGCGATTACGGACAGCATGGGGTTCACGCCTGAGCCTCAGGACGTGCGCTAGCATCGCATGTCGGGTGTTTCAAGCGTCAACTTCGCTTCTTAATATCTCGGGATGTAATGGGAATATTGCTATGCAATCAACGCCATTGTGTATGTGCTTGGTCATGCTATGGGTTGCTAAAGAAAAAATATAGGAGGTCCATTTAAAAAAAACATAAGTTTGTGTTAAAAAACATATATGCTTTCGTTTTAGAATGTTTCCAAATATGTACATTCAAGGGGTCCAGCCCTACATTGATACCGGTGAGAGCCGTTTTCCAATAGCTGTTATTGTTCCAGAGATAGTTTGGGTGGACAAGATAGCTGGGACACCCTGTATAACCATTAAAGATTGAAGCAAATGCATAAGAACAATCATGCGATTTGTCGACAGAAAAACAGTGTGACAACCTAAAATGCTGAAAGATCTTCGAAATTCTCAGGAAAATAATTATAATATATAGGTAAAGATGCTTAACATACAACATGTACCAAACTAAGAAGGGCAATAAAAATGGAAAAGCAACAGCGAAGTCCTTGGATCGAAAGGGTGTAAGAGAGGGACGTAGTGTTTTACCACTTCTATTCAATCTTTACTTTGAAGAAGCAATGACGGAAATAAAATAAAGATTAAAGAGGGGTATAAAAGTTCTCGATTGATTGATGTCAGAGACAAGATTCGCTGATGACATTGGTATCTTAAGTGAAAGTGACGAAGAACTTCAGGACCTGCTTAAGGGAATGAACAGCTTAATATGTACAGAATATGATTGAGGACAAACATAAGAAAGACGAAACTAATGAGGAATAGCAGAAATGAGCTTATCATTGAACTTAATATCATATTTGATGCAAGGAAGTAGATGAAGTGAATGGGTCCTGCTACCTACTACTGCTACCTACCAACTAATGGATTAAAGGCGAAGCAAAGAGGTAATAAGACGTTTACGTTATAGAAGAAGGTTGACTAACCAAAACAGCCTTGTTGTGGTGGTACTGAGAACGGCTGAAAGCAAGGGGAAACTACAGCCGTAATTTTTCCAGAGGGCATGCAGCTTTACTGTATGATTAAATGATGATGGCGTCCTCTTTGGTAAAATATTCCGGAGGTAAAATAGTCCACCATTCCGATCTCCGATCGTGGACTACTCAGGAGGACGTCGTTGTCAGGATAAAGAAAACTTGCGTTCTAAGGATCGGAGCGTGGAATGTCAGATCCCTTAATCTGGCAAGTAGGTTAGAAAATTTAAAACGGGAAATGGATAGGTTAAAGTTAGCTATTGTGGGAATTAGTGAAGTTGCAGGACGAACAAGACTTTTGGTCAGGTGAATACAGGATTATAAATACAAAATCAAATGGGGGTATGCAAGAATAGGTTTAATAGTGAAAAAAAAAATAGGAGTGCGGGTAAGCTACTACGAACAGCATAGTGAACGCATTATCGTGGCCAGGATAGACACGAAGCTCATGCCTACTAGAGTAGTACATGTTTATATGCCAACTAGCTGTGGAGATGATGAAGAAATTGATGAAATGTATAATGAGATAAAAAAAATTATTCACGTAGTGAAGGGAGACGAAAATTTAATAGTCATGGGTGACAGGAATTCGAGAGTAGGAAAAGGGAGAGAAGGAATCATAGTGGGTGAATATGGATTGGGGGAGAGAAATGAAAGAAGAAACAGTCTGGTAGAATTTTGCACAGAGCATAACTTAATCATAGCTAACACTTTGTTCAAGAATCATAAAAGAAAGTTGTATACATGGAAGAATCCTGGAGATACTAGAAGGTATCAGATACATTATATAATGGTAAGACAGAGATTTAGGTACCAGGTTTTAAATTGTAAGACATTTCCAGGAGCAAATGTGGCCTCTGACCACAATCTATTGGTTATGAACTGTAGATTCAAACTGAAGAAACTGCAAAAAGGTGGGAATTTAAGGAAATGGGACCCGGATAAACTGAAAGAACCAGAGGTTATACAGAGTTTCAGGGAGAGCATAAGCGAACAATTTACTGGATGGGGGAAAAGAAATACTGTAGAAGAAGAATGGGTAGCTTTGAGGGATGAAATAGTGAAGGCAGCAGTGGATGAAATAGGTAAAAAGGCGAGGGCTAGTAGAAACGTTTGGGTAACAGAAAAAATATTGAATTTAATTGATGAAAGGATAAAATATAAAAATGCAGTAAGTGAAGCAGGCAAAAAGCAATACAAACGTCTCAAAAATGAGATCGACAGGAAGTGCAAAATGGTTAAGCAGGGATGGCTAGAGAACAGATGTAAGGATGTAGAGGCTTATCTCACTAGGGGTAAGATAGGTATGTCTACAGGAAATTTAAAGGGACCTTTGGAGAACATGGAAACACAGTTCTAAGCAAAGAAGGGAAAGCAGAAAGGTGGAAGGAGTATATAGAGGGTCTATACAAGGGCAATGTACTTGAGGACAATATTATGGAAATGGGAGACCATGTAGATGAAGATGATTGGGAGATACAATTCTTGGTGAAGAGTTTGACAGAGCCCTGAAAGACCCGAGACAAAACAAGGCCCCAGGAGTAGATAACATTCCATTGGAACTACTGACGGCCTTGGGAGAGCAAGTCCTGACAAAACTCTACCATCTGGTGAGCAAGATGTATGAGACAGGCAAAATATCCTAAGACTTCAAGAAGAATTTGACAGTTCCAATCCCAAAGATAGCAGGTGTTGAGAGATGTAAAAATAACCGAACTTCCAGTTTAATAAGTCACAGCTGCAAAATTCTAACGCGAATTGTTTACAGACAAATGGAAAAACTGGTAGCAGCCGACTTCGGCGAAGACCAGTTTGGATTCCACAGAAATGTTGGAACACGTGAGGCAATACAGACTCTTCGTCTTATCGTAGAAAATAGATTAAGGAAAGGCAAACCTAAATTTCTAGCATTTGTGGACTTAGAGAAAGCCTTTGACGATGTCGACTGGAATACTTTCTTTCAAATTCTAAAGGTGGCAGGGGAAAAATACAGGGAGCGAAACATTATTTACAAATTATGCAGAAACCAGATGGCAGTTATAAGAGTCGAGGGGCATGAAAGGGAAGCAGCGGTTGGGAAGGGAATGAGGCAGGTTTGTAGCCAGTCACTGATGTTATTGAATCTGTATATTGAGCAAGCAGTAAAGGAAACAAAAGAAAAATACGGAGTACGTATTAAAGTCCATGGCGACGAAATAAAAACGTTGAGGTTCGCCGATGACATTGTAATTTTGTCAGAGACAGCAAAGGACTTGGAAGAGCAGCTGAACGGAATGGACAGTGTCTTGAAAGGAGGGTATAAGATGAACATCAACAAAAGCAAAACTAGGATAATGGAATGTAGTCGAATTAAGTCGGGTGATGCTGAGGGAATTAGATTAGGAAATGAGGCACTTAAAGTAGTAAAGGAATTTTGGTATTTTTGGAGCAAAATAACTGATGATGGTCGAAGCAGAGAGGATATAAAATGTAGACTGGCAATGGCAAGGAAAGCGTTTCTGAAGAAGAGAAATTTGTTAACTTCGAGTATAGATGTAAGTTTCAGGAAGTATTTTATGAAAGTATTTCTTTGGAATGTAGCCATCTGTGGAAGTGAAACGTGGACGATAAATACACTCCTGGAAATGGGAAAAAGACCACATTTACACCGGTGTGTAAGACCAACCATACTTGCTCCGGACACTGCGAGAGGGCTGTACAAGCAATGATCACACCCACGGCACAGCGGACACACCAGGAACCGCGGTGTTGGCCGTCGAATGGCGCTAGCTGCGCAGCATTTGTGCACCGCCGCCGTCAGTGTCAGCCATTTTGCCGTGGCATACGGAGCTCCATCGCAGTCTTTAACACTGGTAGCATGCCGCGACAGCGTGGACGTGAACCGTATGTGCAGTTGACGGACTTTGAGCGTGGGCGTGTAGTGGGCATGCGGGAGGCCGGGTGGACGTACCACCGAATTGCTCAACACGTGGGACGTGAGGTCTCCACAGTACATCGATGTTGTCGCCAGTGGTCGGTGAAAGGTGCACGTGCCCGTCGACCTGGGACCGGACCGCAGCGACGCACGGATGCACGCCAAGACCGTATTATCCTACACAGTGCCGTAGGGGACCGCACCGCCACTTCCCAGCAAATTAGGGACACAGTTGCTCCTGGGGTATCGGCGAGGACCATTCGCAACCGTCTCCATGAAGCTGGGCTACGGTCCCGCACACCGTTAGGCCGTCTTCCGCTCACGCCCCAATATCGTGCAGCCCGCCTCCAGTGGTGTCGCGACAGGCGTGAATGGAGGGACGAATGGCGACGTGTCGTCTACAGCGTTGAGAGTCGCTTCAGCCTTGGTGCCAATGATGGTCGTATGCGTGTTTGGCGCCGTGCAGGTGAGCGCCACAATCAGGACTGCATACGACCGAGGCACACATGGCCAACACCCGGCATCATGGTGTGGGGAGCGATCTCCTACACTGGCCGTACACCTCTGGTGATCGTCGAGAGGACACTGAATAGTGCACGGTACATCCAAACCGTCTTGGAACCCATCGTTCTACCATTCCTAGACCGGCAAGGGAACTTGCTGTTCCAACAGGACAATGCACGTCCGCATGTATCCCGTGCCACCCAACGTGCTCTAGAAGGTGTAAGTCAAATACCCTGGCCAGCAAGATCTCCGAATGTGTCCTCCATTGAGCATGTTTGGGACTGGATGAAGCGCCGTCTCACGCGGGTTGCGCGTCCAGCACGAACGCTGGTCCAACTGAGGCGCCAGGTGGAAATGGCAATACAAGCCGTTCCACAGGACTACATCCAGCATCTCTACGATCGTCTCCATGGGAGAATAGCAGCCTGCATTGCTGCGAAAGGTGGATATACACTGTACTAGTGCCGACATTGTGCATGCTCTGTTGCCTGTGTCTATGTACCTGTGGTTCTGTCAGTGTGATCATGTGATGTATCTGACCCCAGGAATGTGTCAATAAAGTTTCCTCTTTCTGGGACAATGAATTCACGGTGTTCTTATTTCAATTTCCAGGAGTGTAGTTTGGACAAGAAGAGAATAGAAGCTTCCGAAATGTGGTGCTACATAAGAATGCTAAAGATTAGATGGATAGACCACATAACTAATGAGGAGGTATTGAATAGAATTGGGGAGAAGAGGAGTTTGTTGCACAATCAAGAAGAAGGGACCGGTTGGTAGGACATATTCTGAGACATCAAGGGATCACAAATTTAGCATTGGAGGGCAGCGTGGAGGGTGAAAATAGTAGAGGGAGACCAAGAGATTAATACACTAAGCAGATTCTGAAGGATGTAGGTTGCAGTAAGTACGGGAGATGAAGAAGTAGCATGGAGAGCTTCATCAGACCAGTCTCAGGAATGAAGTCAACGACAACAAAGAATGTTCCGTATAAATCACAGACACCAGTAGTCTCTGAGACGAAGCACATATATGGGTCGTGTGCTGCCCTCACAACAACATCGGAATTCAGAGAAGTATCGAAAGAAAGTGCCACAAACGCTGGGGAAAATCGTGAGAAGGATACCAATTCTCGAGTCACACACCAGCCCATGCAAGGTAGGAAATATCGGTCCGGCAGAGTGTGGCGTGGCCATGAAACGGCATTCAGCCATCGGGCGGTTATTGTAAAACCAGACCCCCAATGACAACGTCGCGGGAGGCGAAAATTTCGAGGAATCGTTGAGAAGGGATAGGAGAAATCGGTGACACAGAGGGGAAACTAGAGGACATGAGAGCTCTTCCATCCATCGCTAACATCTGCTTTTCGACATCGTGAGATTGTATCTTTGGCCTCGCAGACCGACAAGGGGTAGACAGCGCGGAGATAGTACTTGGGCCTCGCTGCAAAGCCGCGATTGCTGGTGAGGGCAACCAACTCTCGCCCCAATGTTTATAGGTCACGCGACGTTCCGACGCAGAGCCTCCCAACGACAGCACTACACGACAACAAATGATTACCAGCAATCGGAAGTGGCGTTAACTAAAAAGGACTTTCAATCGGTGGCCGAACTGCCCCGCATGGGGCCTCCCGGCCAACAATGCCATACGCTCATTTTAGTTCATGGTGAGATGATTCGCCTCTCTCTCCTTCCCCTTAATAACTCAGTTATGTCCACACCCAGTCAAATCGACTCTGAGATATGTAATTTCGTTTTGACTTGTATAAGCAGCACTGACACAAATACCTTTGTTTCGCATTTTAATTATCTGAATAATCTGTTCCACTCACACCTCGACCACTTAACCTCATAATCTTTTGTATTTGATTTCATTTAATTATTGAAGTGAATTAATTGTTGGCACGCAGTGTGTGATGATGTCACTGGTAATTTGCTGTGTGATACCACAACAGAGAATTTCTTGAGTCCACAGCATTTCTGACACCCAGCGTGGGGCTTCAATTTGATTTCATTCTCACAGTTTTACTAGTGTGAGAACTAATCTGTTTGAGCATTATGTCAGGAACACAGGTAGTGTGTGTGTGTGTGTGTGTGTGTGTGTGTGTGTGTGTGTGTGTGTGTGTGTGCACTGGATGTGTTGCAAATGAGCGTTTCCAATAGAGCAAGGAAACACAAGGCACGTCTGTTAGCGACATGCAATGTCAGAGTCCACTGGACGGAATTCTCGCGATGTTAGGAAACCATACATCGCAGTTAACCACGGTGCGTGAGGAGAATAACACACGATTTGAAAGGACGAAACCCGAGCTAAAGCTTTGCAGTCAAAAACTCGATGAGCAGATCGCTGAAGTTAGAGACGGGTTGGAGACCGAAATAAAAAGATACATATGCAGGTCACTAATAGCTTGGACGCAGTGAGAAATGAGTGTTCTACGAAGGTCGGTAACTTAGAAATGCGGGCAAACGCGACGATGACTGACATCTGTGGGCGCTTAAATGAGTTAGACGAGGAAAATGAATCAGCCAAGGAAACACAAAGAGTGTCAGCTCTCGAGCAAGAAGTGCCTGCAATGCCACAAGTTAATGTCCTTGGAGCGCAGGTCACGCCAACGAAAATCCAAGCCGCATTCCCGATGCTCGGGATGGAAATTCCACTTCCTAAGTTCAGTCGAACGTGCCGTACCCACCCTAAGTCAAACCTAAAGAATTTAGACGCATATCTGAGTGCGAAAGCAGTGGCGGAATATAATGCTTTTCTCGTTACAAGGCAGACGCTCCAGCAGGACAGGGCTGCCTGGTTTGACGGAACAATTTGCGCGGTCAGTAGTTACTAGTATTTTTACGCTTGGTTTCTGTCAACGTACTGAAACCTGGTCGCACAGGCAAGTGCAAAAGTGAGTATATATAGGGAACAGTATGTGCCACAGTCACGCCAGTCCATGGCAGCGTACGATGCTCGTTTTGTCGCTCCAGTGAAATATTTCGAAGGCAAAATGACAGATGAGGAGCGGTGTAACGAGATGTGTTCACATTTTTCTGGTCACGTGCAACGTCGGGGCTATGTCGAGAGACCAGTTCCTCGATATTTTAAGGTCCTTGGACGATAATGAAGCGCAGGAGAATCAAAGGACGGTATACGATAACGGAAGACGGGGCCCACAAGCGATGTGCAGTGCAATGACAGGCAAAATTGGCACAATAACGAACGAAGGAGAGAAGAAGGAAATGGGAGAGAGAGAGAGAGAGAGAGAGAGAGAGAGAGAGAGACGCCAAGGTCTACAGCAGGGACAGCAGGGCAGGAACGAACTGGCAGACCACCGACGCCACGTGGATTGCATGCAAGCGTCGCGTAATGAGGCCGCGATGGTAATGGAGGTTGACCACCTGTGGCCCTAACTCAGGCAGAGACGCATATGAACGCACAAGTGGACTACCAAAGACAATGAGATATCACAGAGGGGACGCCACGGTAGAGAAGGGACATTATAGACGCAATGTGTGGTACTGGCAATCACAAGCGCAAGGAAAAGCGGACAACCAGTGTCCCCTTCTTCAGATAACGGTGGAAGTAGTTAATACAAGAGTTTATCTGGATCGGAAGCGACAGAACTTCGACGTTTTTCTACGCAAAACTAATAGAAAGTGGTAATAAATTAACTGAGATACCCGTAAAAAGACTCTCACTGTTTCCCTCTTTTAAAGAGAAGAAACAGAGCTGGAGAAACTGCACTTGGTGTCGCCAAGAGACGATAGATGTGGCTTCCACGTGAAAGCAGCTGTCATCTGTGGGTTTTCCGTCGATTGAAATCAGTAATGACATTCTCTCGAGTAGAATGGTGATTGTGGATTGGACCACTAAAAGAGTGGTCAGTTTCTTCAAAGACACTTTCTTGTGGTGTGCAGAGATCACTAGGGGCACAATTAATTTAGTAAAACGTAAGGGGGACAAGAAAATTTTCACAGGCGGGCCATGAGAGCCAAAACGGATTTATTAGAGAGACCACGTGTTTCGATGTAGTCAGTTTGCCGTCCGCAAGTCGTCGTGAGAATTCTCTGTACACAGTCGACGAAAGCGACTCTGAAGGACATGATGGGAGAAGTGACGGGTTAGAGACCCTTGCGCATGAGCTGGTAGTATTCAGAGGACCAGAGGCCGTTAATGAGTACGCTCCCGTGTCACCCCAAGCAATCCATGCGAGTACGGGAGATACTCTCCAAAAGGAATATGATAATATGCGGAGAGAAACCGGAGTCAAATGCTCTGACGATAAGCACAACGAGACAATGAAGAATTTTCAAGGTGAAGCTCCCACAGCAACAGGGAAACTGATGTGGAGTGTAGAATCCGAAGGCGATTGCAAAGTAGCTGAGTAGCACTATGAGGTGAGCCACGAAAGTGCTAGTATGGTATGCGCCCACTCGCCAGTAGTGGAAGACAATGTTTTTATGTCCACGGTCGAAAAATGTCCAAGAATCAAACGGTTTTCAGAGGATCGCACATTTTTGCATGCATCTAAATGATGAGAAAAACTGATATCTCACCCAGAAGCGGGGGACTCTGCGGACAACACTGAAAGTTTATTCTGTTTACGACGTCGAGCGTCTGGTTGGGGTAGCATGTCAGCGCCCCCAGCCTGAGTGCATAATGTGGCTCAGTAGAGTAGCGTACGGTGATATAGGTGTAGAAAAAAAAATTGTTCAAATGGCTCTGAGCACTATGGGAATTAACTACTGAGGTCATCAGTCCCCTAGAACATGGAACTACTTAAACCTGACTAACCTAAGGACATAGCACGCACCAATTCCCGAGGCAGGATTCGAATCTGCGACAGTACTTGTTGTTCTGACGTAACGATAAGCGCCGGCACTAAGATCAAGAACAATACAGCAGAAAGGGCTGTGAGACGACGTCAGCCAATAGTGCGCTGACTACGAGGATTCCACGACTGGAGCGGCACTAGAAGTGACGACTAGAAGAGTCGCACTTGAAGAGCCACACTAGAAGAGATGTGACTTATGAACTTGTGTGATTAGCTTGCATTGAAATTGTATCTATCGAAGGACATTCATTATTTGCATGTAGCTAACTGCTTCAGCTAATTCGTTGTAAATACAAAGTTAAGTATTGTCAATACAGTTACTGTAATAAACTCCATTTATATCAATTGCTTGCATGTTTCCAAGCTATCCAAGAAAACAGCTTCCTAGGCACCCTATAAGACAGGAGTGGGCAGGATCACACATTGGCGACAAGTATCAGTAGAAACCAGTGCCTGGCGGCCACGGAATTATCTTGTTTTGCTGGCGATTTAACTCTCTGTGGTCTTTCCTTTGCAGGGGTGTTTACTTGCTTAAACAGTCTCTTTTGATAATCAGTGTTTTCAGGTGGGCATTGCACAAATTTTCTTTGCTTTTCGAGCTGCCGGGGCTAGCAGTGTATTTAACACTAAATTCTTCTCGAATATTCGTGTGGAAATGATGTTTTAACCCCCCCCCCCCCCCTTTTCTAACTCCAACTTTTTCTGTTGCACATGGACTAAGAAGGAACGCGAACTGACTGTGGTCGACCCTGCAAGTGGAGTAGAAAATAGTTTGGCACCTGCAATAATTTAATTGCATAGAATTTAAGGAAAGTTTCATTAACATAGTGCGAAATGAAAGGGTTGCTCTACTGATTAACAGAATGAAAGTTCCTTCCAAAATAACAATTTGATTTATTATGACTAAACTCAAAATAATAAACAAAACACACGCAACATTTACAATACATCAAATTGGATACTCAAATAAAGGCTGTGAAGGTGAAGTTGTCCTTAAACTAGATTGTGACATTTATGACCAAGTGGTATGTGGAGCCAATTCTTTGCAACTCAAATCTTAAGAGAAACACCAAACCAAACCAAGATTAATTGCTGCTACAGTACTGATAACTCAGACCATGAACACCTAAGACAGAACAAAGAAAAGACGAACAGGCGCGCTCTGCTGAGCTCTGATTATCACCTAACAAAATTTCCTGCATTACCAGTACTGCGGACGTACATTACCAAGCTGTCTTCTTAACTGCAAGGACACTATCTGGCATACCGGAGGTGATGGCTGGTTGTTTCGACGTCCCGTCGTGGTGATGATAATGTCGTGAGTATAGCCCAAAACAAATTCTCTTGGTGTTGATGTTCCAGGCTAAAGACTTCCTAGCAACACAAATACGCCTCTGAGGGAGACGAAGAAGGCCCGCCATACAATCGCTGACGGTACAGTGATTGATTTTAACAAGCGAAGTCACACAGTAACTCCGATACAGTCAACTGTAGCCAAAACTGCCCAAGACAGACAACATATGCCGCTTGTACGCAGAACGCTCAATTACCAACTGTACTCGGAAAGTTACGTTGAAGTCGAAACTTCAGCAACTTCGTTAAACAGTTACAATAAAATAAAAGTTTATTTGACAGCCAACGGAAGGAAGGGTGTACAAAGCAGTGAGAGCTCAGGGTTGTAACCGACTCCAACCAAAAGGCGAGAGCCGACACTCTCAAGGGCACTCTTACAAGCCAAACGCCGAACATTCCCGCCCCCACGACAGTGGCCGTGGTTAAATGTACCAATCAGCAACTCGAAAACCGGCGGAAAAATTCCACTCCATTGCCGAAGCACTACCATTCCACCAATGGAGATTCTTGGCGTCAATTCCTACTCCGATTTAGGTACATCACGGAGCTATGCCCTGAGCTAGCCAATCACAGTTACAATTTTGCATAAAACGCGGGAATTTGCCCGCCAAGACTGCCTGGGAACACAAGTCATTCCCACGCCTCGCAGGTAGCCAGCCAGAAAGTGTTTTCACTAAATTTCTGCGAAGTAACGGAATCTCTAGCCCAGCCGCTCCCACAGGGGGTGTCGCCCCGCTCTTATGACAATGTCGGCGTCTGGAAAGCATCCACTCGACTCCCTCATACCTGTTGGCTTAACCCTTTCAAGACCAGCAGAACCCTCCTGTCACCGGACCACCCAAGTGTCGAGAGATGCTGCGTGGGAAGTCCACCTGTGAACGAATAGCAACTTTTCACCATATGCAATTAGAGAGGAAAATCGAATTACTCAGAGTAAGATAAAAATATGAGAGGGGGCTCATACCACCTCTCAGCTTTTGTACTTCTCTTTCTTCCTTACCTTGTCTGTTCCTTGCATTTTTCTCTTCCAACATAACCCCCCCCCCCCCCCTTAACCAAACCCGCTCAGTGCTCGGGCGCCACAGCCGTAAGCATTAGATGCAACACAGCTACAGCAGATGTTTCAGTTCCAGATGCAGCAAATAGCTAGCTTGCTCAACACGGTGCAGCAGCTACTGGCCAATGCTGCGCACCCAACGTAACAAGCACCACATACAGCAACACCTACTGCTACATCGCCTTTTCGCTAGTTTCGTGAACAAGAAGAGGAGTGGTTACAACAATTCGAAGCACAAATACTTGCTGAAAACGTACCAGGTACTGTAGAACTTCCCTATCTATTTTATACGGTAGGAAGTGCAGTGTTCCGATTAACTCAGAAGTTGTTTCGTAACGCCACTCTGAGTAAATTTTCTTATGGACAAGCTGTAGCTTCACTAGTAACTATTGCCGAGCAGAGTGACCGTGCGGCCAGAGGCACCATGTCAAAGATTCTGTGGTCCCTCTCAACGGAGGTTCGAGTCCACCCTCGGGCATTGGGATGGGTGTGTCGTTCTTAGGATAAGATAGATTAAGTTAGTTTAAGTAGTGTGTAAGTCTAGGAACCGATGACCTCAAGAGCTTGGTCCCTTAATAACTCACACACATTTGAACATTTGAAATAACTATTATGACCCAAGGCGTGAATGTGGTACCAGCTGGCTATCAATTCTTTAACTGCAAAAACTGGTGAGAACAAACTCATTGCGAGTGGGTAACAGATTTGCAGGTTATGACAAGGAAATGCAAATGCAAATGTGCTTGTTGCGCTTTATACTCATATTTTATGTTGTGTGATTCGATCGTGTACACTCTACCTGATGTCAAACTAAGAGAACAGATTTTGAAACAGTCCTATCCCTCATTTCAGCAGTTACTGCAAGTACTAGATCAGTACGATTCAGGTGCCCTGTGAGCGGATAAATATGAACAGCCAGCTATTTGTTGGGTTGAGTCCCTTACTTTTGATCGGCCCATTTAGCGGCAATTTGCACTAGCCACCCCGAGTAAACAACGGTCCATGCCACGTAAGTAGTTAACTAAACAGGCAGCTATAGGGCGAACGAAGTTAAGTTTTGCCCTCTGTGCTATCCACGGCACAAACTCCAAGACTGCACTTTCAGACAAGCTCAGTGTTACGGTTGTGGTAGGAAAGGACATATGCAGTCTGAATGTTTGCAACAGAACAAACATAAGAATTGGACCCACTGACAAAAGCCTAGTCACAGTTCCCATGTCATTAACGCAGTATATTCAAATTCTGAAACAGGCATTCACAAAACTGGTACACAAGCAAATTCTTCAGTGATACGACACTTTATCCATTTACTTGTTTGTGGGTAACGTATGAAATTTTGGTTGCACATGGGTGCCTCTGTCACATTCCTAAATCCTCACACATAGGAACTGTTAGGCTCCCCACGCCTGTCTAAGACTCGCACGCAACTGTCGGCTTATGACGGACAAGATATTCTCATTCTCGGAATATGTTCATTGCCTGCCGTGTATTGCTCGCATATGCCGACAATGACTTTTATGGTTCTAAAATCACGCGAATGTGAGAACATTTTTGGTCTTGATTCTTTGGACTAATTTGGCTTTAACATTCAGGACATCGTGTTATCAGTGTCTGAATTCAACGCAAAAGACAGTGCAGCTAGCCTCCTGAAAGAATTCCCGGAACTCTTTTCTGAAGGTTTAGGCAAGGTTAACAATTATGATGCACATATTACTCTGAAAGGCAATGTTCAGCCAAAATATTTCCGCGCCAGAACAATTCCCATTGCATTACGGGACAAAGTCGCTGCTGAACTTAAAGAATTGGAAGATAGCGGAGCTACTGCGCCTATACAAAATAGTCAACGGCAAGTCCCGCTCAGCACACTTTCATGTTGCAGCCGCCTCTGTGTTGAAATTAAGTCTGTAGTCAACCCACAAACTCTGATTGATAATTATCTATTGCCACGCCAGGAGGATCTCATGTACAAATTAGGTCTGGACATTACTTTTCAAAACAGATTTGCGCGACGCGTATGTTCAAATACCTCTCGATGAAAACTCTCAAAAAGTGTGTGTAGTGAATACTCATTTGGAATTTCTTAAATATTTGCGTTCTGACTTTCGGCAGGGCTTCCACACCCGCCTTTTTCCAACGGAATTTGGGACAGCTGACTGCTAAAATGCCAAATCGTTCAATTTATTTGGACGATATTGTAGTAGCAGGTATACTTGAAGAAGGTATTGCAAATTTGCGTTCTTTGTTTCAGGTGTTATCTGATGCAGGACTAATGTGTAGACTGGACAAGTGTGATTTTTTTAAACCTTAGTTGCAGTGCCTTGATCATGTCCTAAACAGTCAAGGTGTACATGCCCCTCGGTCGCATTTCTTAGCCATACGAGATTTGCCAGTTCCTCGCAATGTTACAGAATTGCACTCAGTCTTAGGGAAAATGAAATATTATATTCGGTTTATACCGATACCATTGTATCGCTTGCGTCGCAAGAATCTCCCCTTTGTTTGGACAGATGAGTGTCAAGTAGCTTCTCAAAAACTTAAAGATACGTTTCTCAGTGATCAATGCTTAGTTCACTCTAATCATGACAAACCAGTTGTATTGTAAGTTGACGTCTGCTCTTGCGGAATCCTTCAGCGCTTTTGCACAGAACTGGTGCTAAAGGTAGGCCTATCACTTTTGCTTCAAAAGTGGTGTCGAAAGCTGAGGGTAACTATTTACAAATTCAGAAAGATGCTTTGGCTATTGTGTATGGTGTCACCACATTCCACCACTATTTGTACGGTAGAAAATTCTACTGAGTGATGGACCGCAAGCCTTTGCAGTCCTTGTTTCATCAGACGTAACCTGTTCCTGTACGAACTGCCCAAATATTGCAAAGATAGGCTTTTCTGTTGTCTCAATATCAGTATGAGATTGTGTATCTTCCGACAGCTCAACGTGGTAATAAGGGAGCACTTACACGCCTTCCGATTGGCCCTGGGACAGACTTTTACGCTTCTGCTGCATCTTTTTGTCACATAGATGTTCAGGATACTGAGTTACTTCAATCTTTTCAGCTGAACTATAGGAGAATTGTACTGGCTACGGAATCTGTTTCAGATTTGAAAATTTTGCTAACATACATTCGGACATCTTGGCACAGCATAAAGAACTCTGTAGTGCGCCAATACTTTGCAAGACAGCGTAGCCTCGGTGTACAGAAACGTGTGATTCTTGTTCAAAATGACAGTGGACAGTTACGTATGCTGATCCAGAAAGATCAGCAATAGAAGTGTTTCAGTTACTTCACCTAGGCCTTTGGGGGATTGTTCGTACGAACAGTTAGCACGTCGACACTGTACTTCGGACGGTGTGGAGGCCCAGATAGAACAGATGACGTCACAGCACCACGCATGTGCGGAAAATCAGTCCGCTTCACCATAAAAATTCTCTGTTTGGCCTAAGTCGCAGTCATCATGGCAATGTCTGCATATAGACTTTGCGGGACCTATTTAGAACACTTGCTGGTTGATTGTGGTTGACTCGTATAGCAAGTTTGCTTTTGCTGTGCCAATGAACTCTACGTCATGTATCACAATTCAGATGTTGTTCCCTATGTTTTGTCTTGAAGGTTTACCTGAAGTCATAGTGTCAAACAACAGCCCTCAGTTCACGTCGAATGAATTTGAAACATTCTGTGAACGCAATTTCATTCAGCCTCTCACTAGCGCACAGTTTCATCCACAGTCAAATGGCGGAACGGAATGTTTGATCAGGGCATTCAAACAACAGATGGCCAAACTTCGCTCCGCACACGAAGGTATCAAGCATTGCAACTGTTTCTCACCTATTATCGTTCACATCCACGAGATGGACCATCGCCGCCGGAATCGCTTCACGGCCGCCGCCATCGGACACTGCTCCACCGACTCCATTCTCCTCAGCATCGGGCGCCGAAGAAGGCCGCAAATATCGCTTCGCGCCGCATGATATTGTCTTTTACAGGGATTCTAGCGGCAGCAGATGGTATGCACGAGGCGAGATCGCGCGTAGGCTTGGCATTTGTATGTATCTTCTTTGAGGGCCAGATGGCTTAGCGGCCTAGATCAAAATCAACTTCGCCTCCATCATGTGCACGATGACATTTCAGTGACTCTTCCCCCAGATTCACGGATCCCGAGGACTAGGTGATGACAGCAACAGCCGGAAGGTGTCATCACGATCGTCACGACACAGCGAGAAGACTTCATGGAGATGGAGCCTTCGCCTCCTCCACCTCCTTTCGTCCTAGCGATGAAGCTTATAACATTCCTGTCCGCTACTGCTATACCATAACTTCGAAGCTGGAGGCAGTTAGCAAAAGAGAATTATTTTGTTAGAGTAATTATGGTATAAAGCAACAGAGCAGTGTTACCCTCTGAGAGGAATTTTATTATGTTGACCGTATTGTACCTAATGGAAGTGGCTTATCGGAAGTGAAAGTCAGAATTACGTAAACATTTAAACAGTAACAAATAATATTTTACTTAGCTGTACTGTTTAGAGAGTCGCCAGCCTAATTAAGCAAGAGCATGATTAACATTCTTGTTTAAGAAATTTGGTATGAGTAACTTAAACGATAACACAACCTATAATTTACCTCACGCGAGTGCAATGAACTCTGACACCTGTGTATGTTAACGTTAAGGTTGGAACTAACAACAAGAGCAGCACAAACTATTTGCAAAAATATAGCAGATACTGAAACACACTATTACTTTCAAGGCTTATTGAAACTGAATGGTATTTATAACAATACTATTAATATTCACTGCAGAATCATTATTTGGACACAGGTTAAGTACTAATTTTGAAACACTTTCCTAGTTGACATAGAATTATAAATGTGGTTCACTGCAAAATTATGAGCTGGTAATAGGTTGAGTCTCTCTCAGTTAAATACTTTACTGTTTAACATAAAAGTTAATTGGAATTCACTACAGGTCACTTCTCACTGTCTTTTGAATAAAGATATTATTGTTTTCATAAATAGTGGTAAATGATAACCTGTGTATCTTACTACACTAATAATATTCACTTTCAATACCCGAAAGAAACAAGTGCTTAGCAAGCCAATATAACTTTCCACAAATGCAATTCACGACTTTTGCTGCACTGAGACACTATGTTGACAAATTTACAAGAAACTGAATCACCTTTTATTATTTACTACAGACAGCACTATGATTATTAACTAAGCCTCAGTTTTATGAATTTTTAATCTTTAAAAGAAGCAGCCACAGTCTTCTACTTGCAAGTAAATGATTAAATAGGTGACTTAGATACTCCACAAAACTATAAATTAGACTATTTCCATCACTGTAGGGCTTTCACAAGCCTACATTTACTACCTTCCACAATTTCACTAAATCTACAGTAAATCTGAACACTCCCTTCTTACCAAAGACCAAACAACATTATTTGATGTTCTGAGGCTTTAATTTTTTTCCCACAAACTAGGACACTCGGTAATCATAGTTCAAATGTAGAGGAACCTGGGAGGTGTTGTGATAGGGAAAAAATCAAGGTAGGTACATAAATTCAGTTATAAGTTACCGTATATTTGAGCCCTCTAACACAATCAATAAGCTGATCCTTCATTGTACATTATTATAGTATTCCGTTACAGTGATTGCACAATGTGGTGGCAACTGCATGGTAGTAGATAGATTTGCAGGCAGAATTGCAGGAGTCTGTCCCTTCTTGGTGGCGATGATGGATACCAATTCCAGAATCGCTCCAGCCATTTATCCATCCATCCGAGGCATTGGGAAGTAGCAGAAAAAGTCTCTCTCGAAACCAGCACAATATGCAACATTTACATGGCAGTGCACAGCTTGGTAGTCCATCCCCGACTGGCTCTTATTTCACCTTTCCTGCCTAGGCCAACTACAACTTGCGTGCGCTACACAGTTCCGTTCCCGAGGGGAACCGTAACAGCTTTTACATACAGAATAACTAAGAATCCTAAGTGAGGATCAGCAGTTTACATAACAGCAACCAATTGCATTAACTAAAACAGAACATTTGCAAATATTAGTATTTCCACAAAAAATTATTCACATAGAAATTACAATTATATACAGTAAGTTTTGTTCTCTCAAATTGGGGCAAAGAATTTAAATGACAGATATATTACATTACATAGAATAAAATAACGACATCAAAATTTTAACAAAGAAAGAAGTATACAATTTTGTGTTATCGATTCAAACACATTTACAGAAGCTCAACGATATAACATTAAATAAAACAAAAGGCAAAAATAAATCAGTCGAGTATTAGAGCTATGGTGTTACAAGCTGCACCCGCCCACACCGCATCAGTTGCCGCCTTCTTCATCTGGTTCGTGGCAACAGGTTGTGGACGCGTACCCTTCTGGTCGTTTCCGCCAGAATGGAGGCCGGATGGAAGCTTGACGTCCACTGCAGCTACAGCTTCCGGTCCATCACTGCTTCCACACCCCTGCCTCACTTGCTGTTCTCGCGCTCTCTACACGACGACGGGTCGTCACTTTGGGTTGGGGGGAGAGGGACTAGGAATGTTCCGGCGTAACAATAAGGTCGGGCACGAAAATCAAAATTGTTGAAATGGCTGTATGGGACTGGATATCTGAGGTCATCAGTCCCCTAGACTTAGAACTACTTAAACGTAACTAACGTTAGGACATTACACACAGCCATGCCCGAGGCAGGATTCGAACTTGCGACCGTAGCAGCAGCGCGGTTCCGGACTGAAGCGCCTATAACTGTCCGGCCACAGCGGCCAGCTGGTACTAACAACGATACAGCGGAGGGGGTTGTGAGAAGACGTCAGCCAATAATGCGCTAACTAGGAGGACACCACGACTGGAGCGGCACTAGAAGAGAGGACTAAAAGAGTCGCACTAGAACAACCTCACTAGAAGATCCGTGACTTATGAACTTGTGTCATTAGCTTGCATAGAAGTTGTATCTCTCAAAGGACATTAATTGTTCGCTTGTCGCCAATTACTTGGGACAGCTTGTTTTCAACGCAAAGTACTGTCAATTCAATTACTGTAATAAACTCCGTTAATATGATTTGCTTGTATGTTGTCTAGCGATCAGAGGAAACATGTTCCTAGGCACCCCATAAGAGACGAGTGGGCAGAATTTCACATTTATTTTGCTTAGAGAGCTGGATTGGCTCTGAGCACTATGGGACTTAACTTCTGAAGTCATCAGTCCCCTGGAACTTAGAACTCCTTAAACCTAACTAACCTAAGGACATCACACACATCCATGCCCGAGGCAGGATTCTAACCTGCGACAGTAGCGGTCACGCGGTTCCAGACTGTAGCGCCTAGAACCGCTCGGCCACCCCGGCCGGCGCTTAGAGAGCCATTTTTGTGTGCGTCTGGGCTGTAGTATACCTGGTGTGATTGTAGAGACGTGACACGATGATAGCATTAATGTGGGCATGGGTTCCAAAGCGCCGTCACACTGGAAAGAGAAACCGCACTTGTTTTGCAGCATGACACTTCCTGTAGCGCGGTATTACCGCACAGCTCACGCACACGCTTTGTCGTTTTCCCGTATGTTTTTGTTTCTTTGTTGAATACCACTCATTTTAGAGGGGTTTTATGATCCCTCTTCTGTCGTATGCGAGGTATTCAATGTAATGACACTAGCAAGAAGGGTGAAAACCAAACACACACCAATATTTTGTGCGTTTCCTCTTTCAGTGTTCACATATACATCAGAATTACCTTGCCTTTGGCAGAGAATACATTTCATCTTTGCAAACTATGTAAGGTAGCAGTATATTGCACCTTACTGTAATATAGTAATTGTTGCAAAGACGAGTTGGATATCGGTTATTATGTTATTCATCAGGCAACCAGCCTACTGAAATTAATATAGGGTGTATCAGACGCGTATTAACTTTAAGAAATTCGCATGTTGCATGAAGTTGGGGTTCAGCTGATATTTTCACGCACTTTTGCTGGAGCGGACGAGCGGCACTGCTCAAAAGCAGGGCAGACGGGTGCGGAAGTTTACAACCAACCATTACGAGTCGGAATGCGACAGCGTCCCCCTGGGGGAGACGCACCGCCGGAGCAGGTAGGCACCCATTGCCCGGATAACACAGGCAGGCCTTCGAGGGACGGCATCTCGTTGGCGCCGGGCGTTGGGCCGACGCCACTATGTTGAGATGAGCTGGCGCCTAAGGGAGCTTTCCCACAAATCTTAACGTTTTCTGGGGCTTAAGCTAGTGCAATGATCTTTTCCCGCACGAGGGCAAACAGAGAGAAACGAATGGTGGGTTCAATTTTGAACGGAGTTTCAGTTTGTTCCAGAACATACTAGGCGCAGTAAGGCGCAGAATGTTTTAATTGGCTGGAAGAAGCCAGGAAAAAATAGTGGAAGCGCACTGTGCTGGTCTAGAGCCACGGGATTGGCCAGCTCGAAAATAGCGTGGGGGTGCTGATTTTTGCAGAGGGAAGCTTTTGGAGCTGTTATCAAAGAGAAGCGTCTTAGCTCCTATAGCGAGCGGACGTCGTGCTTTCGGCTCTGCTGTAGGAGAGTAAATTCTTTTCAGTGTGCTGTGCAGGACTTTGAATAAGTCTGCCAACTGCAACCGAAACTAGTATTCAGCTAGGGGAACAGTCGTGTTTTACTCTTAGAGACAGGCTGATTCCGCCAATTAAGGTTGGGAAAACTGTCTCACAGAAAGCAGTTAGGAGAAGAGTAATTTCCTTGAGCCACAGTTTATTAAAGACGTTCCTGGATTCCGCCTTTGGGCTAGTGAGTCCCGTCTTAACGAGTACGAGACGACTGGAAAGGAATCAGTATTAGCATCTGAATAGGAGTTTACGAAAAGGAAGCCCGTTCGCGAAAATAAATTCATTTTGTTGCAGTTGAGGTTCCTCTACGATGCAGACGGCATCGGCAGCTTGCTGACCTGTCCACGATGCTCCATTTGATAACGTGATGCTCAGTTTCGGCATTTAATCCGATATCACGTAGGCCTGTGATTACCGGGGCTCAGTTTTCCAGCCACGCTCATATTAAGAATTTGTTAATTGTAGTATATTTTTCTGACGTATTTTATGCCGTCCTACAAGAGGGGAGAGTAGAAAGTAACATGTACAGATGCGTTATCCTACCTTAAGAGTTAGCTTTGTAATTTAAGGGCCATTGCCATTACTATTTTATCACATATATGTCATTGTTCAGTTTGATGTTAGGAAGATTGTTGTCCAATAAATGTGTTCAATGCTATCCTTATTTGTTTAGTAGTGATCAGTTCCCTGAACACTATTTAGTTATTAAATATTAACCAAAATTAGTGAAGGGGCAGTTTTAATTAACAGGTTGGGTCTCCGCCTAGGGTCCCTAATTATCATTTTATTGAAAGAAACCCCTTCCAACTAGTGCATGAAAGGTGGATTGAAACATGTAACATTTATTTTTCATGTTAGGATTTAAGGGCAGCTTAAAATCACTAGTATGTACAAAGTTAGTTACATACGCGATTTGGTTTTATATTATTCACATTCAAGTTCGTCTGCATGGCTTACACAGCTGACACCTTTCAACTTAGTGGCCAAGATTATTTTGCACTTGACACGTTAAGGGTGGTCTAAGATCGAGTATACAAAGCGAGGTATGCGTGTGATTGTTTTTGATGACATTCCAGTCTGTTCACGTGGCTCGCACTGCCGACACTAGACAACCTAGTAAATAAGAAAGAGGCCTTCATAGGATAGGTGATTAGTGGAAAGTTGGAAATTTGTGCTAAGGCCTTATGGGACCAAACTGGTGAGGTCATCGGTCCCTAAGTTTACGCAGTACCTAATCTAACTTACCTAACTTACACTAAGGAGAATACACACACCCGTGCCCAAGGGAGGACTCGAACCTCCGATACGCCGCGGGGCCTCGGTGATTTCTACATTATACATACTGTAGTTTCTGTGGCAGAAAAGGAGGTAGCAATATTATTTTGCACTTTTTGTAAGTTAGCATCACAATCAATGAGATTTGTGTTCCTCATGCATTGTTTCTTGGTGGTGATTTACGTTTTCTAGTGCATGACTTGTGTCTCTATCAATAGCAACTGCCAGTGTAAATAATCGTCTGGGCTTGACACGCAAGGGCACAGCTCGAAATGTAATTTACCTACAAAATCCCACATAAGTGAGTGAAGTGCTGGTGTTAGAACTAGAGAGCTGAGATTATTTCTTTTAAATATGTTTGCGACGGGCCAGGTGAACATAAATGGGCAACTTTGATATGACTCTCAATCTTCAGTATCCAGAGCTTCATAGTCATGACAAGGAGCTGTGTGATATTTCGGCCGGGGGCCGCCTTTGCTGACTCACACCACCAGCGGTCTAGGAGAAAGTGTGGTGTCACCGCCAGACACCACACTTGCTACGTGGTAGCCTTAAAATCGGCCGTTATTATACGTCGCCACTAAGTGATTGCAGACCGAGTGCCGCCACACAGCAGGTCTAGTCTAGAGAGACTCCCTAGCACTCGCCCCAGTTGGACAGCCGACTTTGGTGGCTATGGTTCACTGTCGGCATACGCTCTCATTTGCAGAGACGACAGTTTGGCATGGCCTTCAGCTGCGTCATTTGCTGCGACCTGGCAGGGCGCCATATTCATTTACTACGAATGTATTCTGAACAGATAATGTTGTGAATCGTGTGCCGTCAAGAGCGACGTTCATCATTGATGTATTGAGGTTGAGTGTCAAACTAGTTGCGTCCGCTTTCTGAGTTCTCATTCCTTGTCATGTTCCGGGCCTCACGTCGGTGTGGTTCTTCCCTCCTCACGCCAGCCTGCGTGGGCTAAAACGAGTGCATTTCGGCCTCCACCCGTAACGCGGTGTTGGCTCTTCTGCCAACATAACGTAAGGCTTCTCGCATCCCATGCGTCGAACACCCGAGATGCGACATTGGAGCCATTCTGCAACAAGACAGTGGGGTGAGAGGAGTATGCTCTCCCCTTGCTTAAGAATAGACACGTTTTGAAGACCCTGGTGAACAATGTGAAGCTGATTAGTTTCTGCAGTTATTAGGATGAAATGTTAACAATGCACCTGCCAAAACATGACAATTCTTCTGACCTGGCAGCCGTCGCTTACGCAAAAACTCGAAGAATTCGCACAGGGAAGCGTGTGCAAGAAATCAGTCTTCTGAACCGTGAGGACGTCCCTTATAAATCACGGACACCAACAGACTCTGAGGCGAAGCGCATACATAAGTCTGTCCAGGGCTCACACAGAGATAGCGGTTACAAAGAAGTGTTGTGTGAATGCCCTTACAACAACTTCGGAATGCTCAAGAATATCGGAAGACAATGCCACCAACGCTGTAAAAAATCGTGAGAAAGACGCCACTTCTCGAGTCACACACCACACCATGCAAAACAGTTTCCACACGGCAGAGAGACGTGGCAATGAAATAGCGATCAGCCAAAAGGGGGCACTGCAATTTCAGTCCACCAGTGACAACGTTTCGAGAGGAGAAAATTTCGAGGAAACGTTAAGGTGAGAGACGGATGAGGATTGAAGTGGACAGTTGGCGAGTGAACGCGGAAACAAGTTGACCTGGGGGCTCTTCCATCCGTCGCCAACATCCGCCTTCCGACATCGTGAGATCGCAGCTTTAGCCACGCAAACCGACAACGTGCAAACGACGCGGAGATCGCACCTGGGCCTCGCCGCAAACCCGTGGACGCCGAGCAGAGCAGCCGACTCGCCGTATCGACGCAGCTCCTGCCGCCGACATCACTACACGACGAATAACAACAAATAATGTTGAGATCATTCATCCGCCACCTTTCTTCCCGTTAATAACTTTGTCATGTCCACACCCAGTCAAATTGGCTCTGACATTTGTTACTTTATTTTCATTTGTGTAAACGGCAGTGAAATGAATACAATTCTTTCATGTTTCAATCATCTAAGCAAACTGTTCCATTCATACACCAACTCCTTAATCTCATAACCTTTGCGTTTGATTTCGTTTAATTGTTGATGTCATTTAATTGTCGACTCCCAGCCTGGGATGATCTCGTTGGTAATTCGCTATGTGATATCACAAAACAGAATTTCGAGTTCACAAAAATAGCTAGACTGAGCCTAAGCATTCCAGTTTACAGATTTCCTAGCTTCCCTACAACATTCAAACTTTAGCCATTCCACTTCGTGACTCGTAAAATGTTACCCTTCCTATTGTTATTGTATCTTTTCTTATGGTCACCTCCCAGTCCCAAGTAGCTAGCCGGAGATCTGCATGGGGTACCAATCCGGAATTTTTGCCAGTGGTGAGTCACCATGGCACACTTAATTACTGAACACGTGAGCTGTATCTGTAATGCAGTGGTTTTCATTCTTATATCCGTATTTGCATTAATAGCGCTATCTTCACATGTTCCACTGTGTACAACACAAGAAAAGCCTTTAGAATAGGCGGATGATCCTACCTCTCGATATACTCTAGACAATAATGCCAAAAATAATATATTTTCAGGAGGTGGTATCCGCCAGCAATTATTCAGAGTCTCTCTCAAAAGAGTAGTCAGGCGCATTTTCTCAGGTGTGTCGGCGGATATTTGCAATTTCCTTTCACCAGCGTGTAGCGGGAGTCAGCCCAAACAAACGCTACTCATAATATGTTTCATGCAATGCCCAGCGTTGATGGAAAGTGTCGGTTTCTTCCCATTATAATGAAAGTGATTTTTAAAGTATAAATTACTGTGACGATTAAACAGAGCAACCCCAGATTAATCTAGTGCGATTTCTGTTAACAGGGACAGTAAAGCTCGAGTATCAAGGAGAACTCCAGAACCGCTCTGGCCCGTGCTGACTTCTACCGCCAATCAGAAGCACTGCCCAGTCGCTGCAGTAGTACTGTATGAGGATGGTATCCGTTCTTTCGGACATGTCCGAAAGAACAGATACCATCGGTGACCATGCAGCTCTCTTATAATGAAATGTTAATGAAATCATGATCCTATGCTGTCGACAAGTGTTGATATACATCAACGGGGACAGTTGAAAATTTGGGCCCCGACCAGGACTCGAACCTGGGATCTCCAGCTTACATGGCAGACGCTCTATCCATCTTTTTTTTTATTTGTAATGAGAATAGAATGAACATAGTATATATCATTTCTAGGCTGCCGTTGCGCAATATAAGAAATGAAATGTCTTCTGGAGTTTTTTTGTGGCCAATTAATAAAGAAATTATTTTATGGTGCACAAAAGACTATCACTTCATTGTTGAAGGAAAGTTGCTCCACTGCTCTGCGAGAGAAGGAAAATGTTAAGACGAAAATGGGAAAGAAAATATGCCTTCTGCATTGGTGAGCACCTTAAAATTCCGACAAGAACTAAAGTCCCAGGAAGCAAATAAGATTCATACATACAAGTAACTGACAATCTCTGCTATCCAAAATATTGTATTTGAAGCATTTAACCGTTAATTGTGATTTTCAGCATATTTCCAAATATCCTCCTGTAGTCACAATGTTGGCTTATTTCAAAGTGTTCAATTTCTATGTAAGAATAATAGTCTAGGAAATTAGCATGCCTATTCTGCATAATAAACGATGCTGTGTGGCCCATGATCCACGTTGCAGCGTTGTTTTTTGCTCGTGGATATATAAGTTTTTGTGGCTGCATGATCTCAAAGGGTCTACACCACTGGGCCTCGTGCGGTCTATCACTAACAATCGTTGACGAAGAAATGCTGTAATTGCTTCTGCATGTCCGCACGTGAACCTATGAATAAGCGTATCGACTATTCCGCATCGACTATTTTACGTAGAATTTCATTCGTTGCCACTTTATCGTTGACTGTGAGGTACCAGTCGGCTGTGACGCGTGATGGTAACATGTCGCTGTGCACATTCCGCCATACTATACTCCAATGTGTATGTGGATGTTTTTCTTCGAGACGATTCCTGTGGTTTGTTGTCATGAGAAGGTGATAAAGCTTCCTGTTCGTCAGGCTTCCGTTATCGACGATGTTATGTCGAATGTAGCTCATTTCCATGTAGTACAGTCGCACATGTCGGTAAGAAAGTGGAATGCTGACGATATTAACGGATGGGCCAAAGCTATGAGGCTTCCACCGCTGAATGAGGTTTCTGATGATACTGGTCCTCCGGGTACGAAACTCCTTCCTGATGCGATTTAGGAGGAGGGTGACACATTTTTTGTGTACTTTTATGAGGTTAAGGCGAAGGTAAGGTTAAAGTATCGAATTGAACTTTGAAAATATGCCCCCTAAAAAGGAACCAACATAACGCTTGTTGTATACTCTTGGCTAGATGGTCGGAGATTGGAAGAATTTGCACCAAATAATTCAACTTGCTCGTAATGGTGATCTCGATGGTCTTAACTTTCTGTAGTATGTTCAAGTCACTGTCGGAGTGAAGTATCAAAGCGGCACGTAATTTATTAAGCGTGTGTGAGCAGCTCTGCGTCAGGAATTTGTCTGGTTTCGCCTCAAAGGTAACACCGAGGATTGTGTCATAATCCTTTACCTTGCACCAGGTAACATGGGATATGTCTCCGATACCGCCACCGATCTGCAAAGCTGTGGTTTTAGTTCTATTGAGTATTGCTACTGAAAGAAACGTAAATGTTTGTAGAAGAGTTTCTGCTAGCAGAAGTTGTTGCGATGATGTACAGTTACGCATATATCGTCAGCATACGCAATGCTTGGGATAGTGACAGACTCGACGCTAAGCACGATCCCGCTATGTGCTAAGTTGTTCAGTAGCGGCTCTACTGCAATTGCGTACAGAATCAGTGACAGAGGATATCCTTGACGGATGAATTGCTCAATGCAAACTTCTTTGGTAAAATGGCCATTATTGAAAATCCGTGAAGAGGCGTTTGCAGTAAGTTTGCGAGTTAATTCTATGAGATGAGGTCCAAATCCTAGTTTCTTCATGCTTTTAAAGAGGAAATCATGACGTACACGGTCATAAGCCTTCTCAAAACGTAGAAAGATCAGAGCACCCTGTCGTTTGGTTTCAGCAAGTGAACAGATGATGTCCGTCAAATCGCAGGCAGCTGAAATTGCACTTCGGCCTTGCACTGCACTGTACTGGTAACTGCCTAAAACCTTGTACATAACGGTTTGCATCCTTAGCTTAATCGACCTGGTGATTATTCTGAAATAGGTATTCAGGAGTGTGATGAGTCGCATGTTTTCGACCTTCCTGCTGTTCCCATTTTTCGGTAAGGGCAGGATGATACCTTCCGTAAATGCCTTGGGTATGACTTCCAGGTGCCAGAGTTCATTCGCTATCTCGAGGAGTGTCGGACCGAGGAGGTTCCAGTATCGGTCGTAAAACTCAGCACTGAGACCATCGTGTCCTGGTCATTTCCCTTTCTTTGCACTGTGGACCGCCAGTCGGATTTCGTCCTCTGTAAAAACAGATTCCAGCTTTGCATTATCCTGTTGTGACAAGCGACTGCTCAAAGTCCTAAGAAAATCGTCGCACGAGTGTTCATCAAAGGGTTGCTTCTTGTAAAGTTGACTATAATAGTCGTAGACGTGCGAGACGATGTCACGTTGCTTCGTGATGGCATTCTCAGCGTCATCAACGACAGCTTCAATCAACATGGCTTTACACCGTTTCGTCGTTCTCAGGATGTGGTAGAGAGAGGCCCGTTCTTCGGCGGTAACGTCCTTGGGATGGGCCCGCACGATGATGCCTTGCATTCGTTGGCGTTGTATCGCCGTGATTTTCGCTTTATATCCACTGAGGATACAGAGGATAGTGCGACTGCAGGGATTTATCCCTTGCACGCTCCCCGTGAGACCCACATTCCCAACTTAATGTCAACACACTACATTCGTAGTACCCCTGCCCATTACACTTATTACTCGCGGCAGACAATCTTACCGAGTCCTGTAAGAGTTCTGACATGTCTGAAAGAACAAATACTATCTTCATATACACTCCTGGAAATGGAAAAAAGAACACATTGACACCGGTGTGTCAGACCCACCATACTTGCTCCGGACACTGCGAGAGGGCTGTACAAGCAATGATCACACACACGGCACAGCTGACACACCAGGAACCGCGGTGTTGGCCGTTAAATGGCGCTAGCCGCGCAGCATTTGTGCACCGCTGCCGTCAGTGTCAGCCAGTTTGCCGTGGCATACGGAGCTCCATCGCAATCTTTAACACTGGTAGCATGCCGCGACAGCGTGGACGTGAACCGTATGTGCAGCTGACGGACTTTGAGCGAGGGCGTATAGTGGGCATGCGGGAGGCTGGGTGGACGTACCGCCGAATTGCTCAACACGTGGGGCGTGAGGTCTGCACAGTACATAGATGTTGTCACCAGTGATCGGCGGAAGGTGCACGTGCCCATCGACCTGGGACCGGACCGCAGCGACGCACGGATGCACGCCAAGACCGTAGGATCCTACGCAGTGCCGTAGGGGACCGCACCGCCACTTCCCAGCAAATTAGGGACACTGTTGCTCCTGGGGTATCGGCGAGAACCATTCGCAACCGTCTCCATGAAGCTGTGCTACGGTCCCGCACACCGTTAGGCCGTCTTCCGCTCACGCCCCAACATCGTGCAGCCCGCCTCCAGTGGTGTCGCGACAGGCGTGAATGGAGTGACGAATGGAGACGTGTCGTCTTCAGCGATGAGAGTCGCTTCCGCCTTGGTGCCAATGATGGACGTATGCGTGTTTGGCGCCGTGCAGGTGAGCGCCACAATCAGGACTGCATACGACCGAGGCACACAGGGCCAACACCCGGCATCATGGTGTGGGGAGCGATTTCCTACACTGGCCGTACACCTCTGGTGATCGTCGAGGGGACACTGAATAGTGCACGGTACATCCAAACCGTCATCGAACCCATCGTTCTACCATTCCTAGACCGGCAAGGGAACTTGCAGTTCCAACAGGACAATGCACGTCCACATGTATCCCGTGCCACCCAACGTGCTCTAGAAGGTGTAAGTCAACTACCCTGGCCAGCAAGATCTCCGGATCTGTCCCCCATTGAGCATGTTTGGGACTGGATGAAGCGTCGTCTCACGTGGTCTGCACGTCCAGCACGAACGCTGGTTCAACTGAGGCGCCAGGTGGAAATGGCATGGCAAGCCGTTCCACAGGACTACATCCAGCATCTCTACGATCGTCTCCATGGGAGAATAGCAGCCTGCATTGCTGCGAAAGGTGGATATACACTGTACTAGTGCCGACATTGTGCATGCTCTGTTGCCTGTGTCTATGTGCCTGTGGTTCTGTCAGTGTGATCATGTGATGTAACTGAGCCCAGGAATGTGTCAATAAAGTATCCCCTTCCTGTGACAATGAATTCACGGTGTTCTTATTTCAATTTCCAGGAGTGTAGTTAAGGCTAACCGACCATTGGCCTTCTTCCTTTGTGCTGGATGCACAAGCATTGCCCGAACTCTTACAGGACTCGTTGTCTGCCGCGAGTAATGAGTGTAATGGGCAGGGGCATTGCGGATGTGGTATATCGACATTAAGTTTCGAATGTGGGTCTCACGGGGAGCGCGCAAGGGATAAATTACTGAAGTCGCACTATCCTCTGTGCCCTCGGTGGCTCAGAGGGTTAGCAACCCTCTGTAATAAAAAAAAAACTGAGTTAACCAATCAACGACGAACTTAAACGGGTATCTTACGACGTCCGCCCCGAGCAAATGCAACGAACGAAAGAGAACGAAAGGAGATTAGAAAAATAAAGATGGATAGAGCGTCTGCCATGCAAGTAGGAGATCCGGGGCTCGAGTCCCCGTCGGGGCACATATTTTAAACTGTCCGCGTTGATGTATACCAACGCCTGTCTACAGCTGAGACTCTTGATTTCATTATCAGTTCACCTGGAGTATTGGTTATTCTTAGTGCTTTACTGTTTCTATAAAACAAATTGGTAAAACAAATATCGCTCTACACTGATCTGGTCGCATTCTAGTGAATACGAACGTAAGGATCAGATTTAAAAATCGTTTTATTAGAAACTAGAAACAAACCACCGTATTTCGTCGACGCTGGGCGTCGTATTAAATACGAGCACTATTTGTTTTGGCAGCAGAATGGCTGCTTCGAGAACTTGAGAAGGAATTCACCGAAGGAGGAGTCATGTTGACAGGAAATCGTATAGCCTTAGGTACCAGTGTTCCAACACTTCTTAAGAATTCCGCTCAACTTGTGCCTTCAGTCGCGGGAGGCAGCAGCTTTGTTCTCGCAAGCACGCTCGTCCCGGGATGCAGCTCGCGCGCCTGCAGTTAATTCAGATAAGCCAGCGGTACACAGGCCGGAGTCTGCTGCCGGCCCTGTAGGGAGCTATTTATCGTCCGCGAGGCAGGTATCGGCAGGTATGGGCAGGTCGATACCCCTGACCAGCGATTCGCCGTCCTGGCGCAGCGCCACAGCGTAGAGGACACGCGCAGCCTGTTGTAAGCTCCCATGAGTGGTACTGGCTCGTCGGAACAGAGCCGTAAACTCTGTTGATCTCATGTCAGCGGGCTTTTCAACGGTGTTGCGGGTATCTATGAGGAAAGACTCTTGTTACAGACTTTAATTCTACGTCTTATTCGGGCAGTTCTCCATACTAGACTGTTCAGTGCAAGCATCTTTATCTCTGCTTCAATAACGCTAGCTCCATCATTTGAACTGCTTACTCTCCTCAAACCCTAGTCTCCCTTTTCAATTTTTATTGTCCAAGGAGACTACATCTTGATCCCTGACTATGTGTCCTGCCAACTGTACCCTTCTTTTAGTCAAACTGTTCCGAAAAATTTCTTTTCTATCCAGTACAGTTTGATAACATCATCAGCAGTTATTCAGTTCATCCAACCAATCTTTAGCATTCTTCTGTAACATCTCATTTCAAAATCTTCTAATCTCTTCTTCTCTTATGTTCCTGTCATGCATGTTTCAATTCCGTATTATGTCACTCTCTAAAAAAAAAATCTTCAAAAAAGAATTCCTAACATTTATGTCCGCTGTTATGAAATTTATCTTCTTCAGAAACAGTTTTCTTGTTCATAATATATTCAAGGGAAACGGCTACAACGACCGTCAGATTTTGCTAGCCATATTTCTGTAAACACGTAACGAAAAGTACCCCGAAGAAGATACGAAGAAGCTTCCTTTTTTTATTTCTGAAGAAATTAGCCAGAACCTAAATAGGCACAAAATCGATTCGGTGTTCAGAGCTCCAGCAATAATTCGACAATATATTAGCCCTGTGAAAGACGATGTAACCCTCAGGACTTTAGGAGTATATATAATAACCTGAACGTGTTGCCAGTCTTATGTCGGATTCTATATACTCTTGCACAGCGTTGTCTATAACACGAAAAATGCTTTTGTTTTCGGTGTCCTGAGGAATCAGTATAGCAGTGTATCTTCTAGAAAATGGGTGTCTTATTCGATATGATGAGACGTTATTACATGGATTAATAGTTTCTGGAACAGAAAAATAAAAGAAGCGGTGGAGATAAACATTTGGGATGGGGTCACCGGAAGGATGAAGTGGGTGAAGTGGCACCGCAACAAAAGCGTTACCCTATATGGCTCTGGAGCGAGCACCAGTGACGTCACAGAAAGCAGCGCGGCTACATTAGGACGAAAGCAGCAACCGAAAGAAAAGACAGCCAGCACTTGACAATGACCAAGGAGTATATGGCCGAATGATCGTGGGTTTTAAATCACTTGACACGGCCGGAAACTGGAGAGAATTTTACCAGTACATGTCGCCGTGAAATTACCCATTCGTTTTCTTCCTATCGCCAGTCTGCATTTCAAATACTCTGTACTTCGACCATCTTCATATCGCTGTCAAAACAGCAAAACTCATCGACCATTTTTAGTACCTTATTTCCGGCTCTAATTCTGTCAATATCATCTGATGTTATTTGACGGCGTTCCATTACCCTTCTGTTGCTTTTGTTGATGTTTGTCTTATACCTTTGAAAGACGCTATTCAGCTTGGTCAGAAACAGCCTGAAAAGCTTGTGAAGGTGTTATAAAGTAGGTTCACTGAGAAATAACTTTAAGAAAAGAATTCGGCATGTCTCGGCGTTTCCGAATTAATTAGCGCTGAGGTTAGCCAGTAAGGTCGTTGTGTATACAAATTAAAGCGACCCACCATAGACGATGTTACCAAATATGTGCTTCGTTTGATTTCCTAAAAATGAACAAGAGAGCGATAAAAAAATAGGAATTGGGACCGATGTAGCAATCGAGTCAAAGCCAAAGGCTGAGCAGAGTCGTGCAATAGCATCTACGATATGATTGTGGTGTCACCGCCTGAAACCACACTTGCTAGGTGATAGCCTTTAAATCGGCCGCGGTCCGGTAGTATACGTCGAACCCGCGTGTCGCCACTATCATTGATTGCAGACCGAGCGCCGCTACAGGGTAGGTCTACAGAGACTTCCTATCACTCGCCCCAGCTGTACAGCCGACTTTGCTAGAGATGGTTGACTGACGAAATACGCTCTCATTTGCCGAGACGATAGTTAGCATAGCCTTCAGCTACGTCATTTGCTACGACCTAGCAAGGCGCCATGATGAGTTTCTATTGATATTGTGAATCATGTACCATAAAGAGCGACGTTCATCATTAATGGATTAAAGTTAAGAATTCCACCAACTACGTCCGTTTTTCTCAATTCTAATTCCCTTGTCATGTTCCAGACCTCACGCCAGCCTGCGTGAACTAAAACGCGTGCATTTCTGCCTCCTTTAGGAACACGGTTGGCTCTCCTGCCAACCACAACAATGATAACAACTGACAGTAACTATATCCGGGGCACCGCATGAATTTTCGCGTGCGAGGGTCGGATTGGCTAATTTCAGTGCCAATTAACTCGGAAACGGAACAACGTATCTAATTTTTTTCTTGACAAATATTCGTCAGCGCAACCTACCCTGAAACCGCCCTACAAGATTTCCTGATTGTTTCTGATTTCTCAGTGTATTCCAATGGAGCGTCCTCCTAAGTCATTTCCCATCTCTAATGGAATTACAGCGTCATCAGCAAACCTCGAAGTTTTTATTTCTTTTCGATGAACTTTAATTCTCTTTCCAAATTTCTCCTTGTTTTCCTCTACTACCTGGTCCGTGTCCAGATCGAGCGACATCGGGATTCATGGTTGTTAAAATTGCAGTGGTGTCTGTACGAGTTATAAGCAACCCTGCCCTTCTTATTACCTTCAGAATTTCAAAGACTGTATTCCAGTCACCATTACCAAAAGCATTCTTTAAACCTTCAAATACTATAAATAAAAGTATGCCTTTCACCAGCCTATCCTCCAGAATTAATTGTAGTGGCGGTACAACTTTGCTTGGTCGTACACTTCCACAGAACTTAAATTAATGTTCCCCGAGGTCGGCTTCTATCAGTATTTCGATTATTCTGTATATATTGTGATTACCTTTATGCAACCCTGACCCATTAAACTGGTGATTCGGTAACATACGCAAATTGCAATACCTCTTTCCTTTGGCAAGGGAAATGAGTCGTAGCAAAGATAGCTTTGAAAAGCGCGCCGCAGCGCGTTGTGTGAAGCAGTCGCCCTCGGTTTCCTGGCGGTGGCGCCGTTGTCGCAATTGAAGACTTCGGTGTCTCCCTCTAGCGGGAAAGGGGGAAAGTGGGCTGTTCGCATGGGTTCAAGAAGTGGCTGTATGGGCTGTCGCGAAGAGTTGGCAGTTGGGGCATCAAGAAGCGACTTCTGTGCCGGTGTTAGAGGGACAGCACGCTGACAGCGGCATCTGCGTTAGCGACGCGAGCAGCGGCTCCGTGGTATGGGGTGTTTACTGCTCGTAGCGAAAAGAATCTTCCTGAGCGTGGATCAGCATGGGGCAACGGCCTTGCCGCAGTGGATACACCGGTTCCCGTGAGATCACCGAAGTTAAGCGCTGTCGGGCGTGGCTGGCACTTGGATGGGTGAGCATCCAGCCGCCGTGCACTGTTGCCATTTTGCGGGGTGCACTCAGCCTGGTAATGACAACTGAGGAGCTACCCGACCGAATAGTAGCGGCTCCGGTCAAAGAAAGCCGTCATAACGACCGGGAGAGCGGTGTGCTGACCACACGCCCCTCCTATCCGCATCCTCAACAGAGGGTGACACGGCGGTCGGATGGTCTCGATGGGCTACTTGTGGCCTGAAGATGGAGTGCGTGGGTCTGAAAGGGGCCTAATCTGCATTTCGGCCGTATGCTGTCGACCGGCGAGGAGGTTCTGAAAATCGGCGCTACTTGCTGCGTCTGTTGGCAGCGAGCGCCTCGGCAGAGCATTTGGAGGTACTACGTTGGTTCAGTCCTGGGAGTCGTAACGCACCAGAAGTTGAGTATTGATTGTTAACAGATTTTATGAAGTTTAATTGAATTGAACTTACTTATTCTTGTTAATTATACCAGCCGCATATTTAGGGGGTTTACCGCCATTCATTCTCGTCTGCCCGCGGAAAGGTGGTAATATTAGAAAGGGTGGTCCGTTTGCCTCTTTTGAGGACGAAAGGGTGCGGGGGAGTCAGGGTAAATCTGTGGTTCGGATTGCTTCTTTCCCCTCCCAGCTTATCTACAGGTTATTCGACTGTTAGCCTCTGCCATGTCTGTGAAACTCTAAGGCCCCAACGGCCGTACTGTTTAAAATGCAAGGCACTAAGACCTGGTCCATTCTCTCGCCTGCCATAACTAGTATTAGTAGATTACCGTGTAAAAGGTACTCTGAGAAAGAAGAAAAATTCCTATTGTCTCGTGGTAAGAACTAGTCAATTGCATAACGAATTCCTGCTCGTCTGGGAGCTGTAAAATACGTAAATTTGTGTTTATGAATGTTGGCTATAATCAAGCAAAGTTGTTAATGTACGCCATAGTGGATTTTCTATATTGTTTCTAGTCAGCCAAAACTGTTGTGTGTTTTTTTTCCAATTCAGTACCTTTTAAGGCTTTCACTCAACGTGCTTATGTGTTTTATTCAGGTAGTTGGTGATTAGTGTGTTTTCTTGCCATGCAAATGTTTCCCATTTCATTACGGGTAGAAATTGTTGCCTTGAAAGGTGAAAGTTGTACAAGTTCGGAAGTCCTACCTTGCGAGCGTGTGTGTTTGCCGTAAGTTAACTGGCAGAAATTTGTAAAATTAGTTTTTTATATATTTTGGAAATGTAAATGTTATTAACTACTGTGAATGTCCCACCCCTCCCCCGTGTGCATTACTCATGCGTTTTGGTTTTTCTATTTTGAGAACTTTTGTGAACAGGATTGTCTTTATGTGTTGCAGACAAGTTAGATTCTGCGCCATTTAATGAGCCTGAGAGAGGCTGTATTGAGCGGCCGTAGCTACGGCTGTTGTAGCCAAATGGGAAATTTGTATGCCCAAATGTGAAGTCATATATTCCAATTGTATTCAGTTAGTAATAGAGCGTTACTCACCTATAATTTTAGCTGAGCTTGAAATATTATACAGCGTCGCGTTGTATACGTTAAATTGCTTGTCTGTACTTGCCTTTTACGGGTGCGAAATTTTTTTATAATAATTTTAAAATCTGATAGTCCTTTCCTATCGTAATTGTGACTTACTCGTTAAATGATTGTTGTTTTCTTTTAAAAAAATATCCTAAAGTCTTGCACCTAATTTGAATAAAGAGTGCTACTGAAAATTGTGTGTAATTGCGTCAGTTATTCCTTGGCACCAATTCCACTTTACATTTAGTATATTAATTGTGATTAACAACCTTTGGTGAACAAGTAGTAATTTCGCGGTTCAGGGAACATTGCATTCTTTTTCACCAAAACCTGCATTGATGTGAAGGCTAACAAACTGCTTATTAACAAATAGGAATGCATAGTTGGTCACATACGAAACACGAAGTTCGGTGTCCTATCACTACAGGGTTAATGATCCAAAAGTACAGTTTGTTATGTAAACAATAATAATGAACAGTCGCAAACGACGACGTAGGTTCAGCTTTAGGTAAGGAAAATAAGAGCCAAGGAAGAGCAGGTTTTATCGTCTTGCCGACGACGTGGTAATTATGGACAGAGCAGGAACTTGAGCTAGAGCTGTACTTTCAAAGGAACAAACGCTACGTCTCAAGTGATTTAAGAAATTCGCAGAACACTTAAATCTTGATGGCTGATTGTGGATTTGTGCCGTCCTCCACTATAAAAAGAGTCACTGTATTACGCCAACTCGCTTGGTATAGAGGAAACAGCAGGCAACCATTTTAGAACATCGTCACTTTTCCCGTGACAGCCAATCGGAGCCCAGGGTACCATCACAGCCACTAAGCTATACCTACTCTTATTCTAGATAATTTTACACAGAACTTGTCCGACACAAGGCACAAGCAAATATCCAAATCTAGAACTAACTACAGCCTTGTGTAATCAAATACATTAAACCACTTATGGAATGAAAAATTTTAACTTTAATTTCAGTTGCAATTTATAAACACAAAAATTCTGAACATAAATGTTGTTTTTTGCACTAAATGACCAACAAATGTTCTAAAACATATTTTAAATAGGGTAGGAATGTATTTCATCATTACAGTCACGCTGTTCAAAACATAGTTCAGTATGATCTCCCAATTGAAAACAAATATGAAAATATTTCAAACCATCTCTTATTTTCAACACCTCTCTGAAAATACTTTACAAACATACCATGCCATACATAGCAAAACACTAAAAACTAATTACAACAAGGTAAATAATAGAAAATTATAGCTTAAAAGTGATAAACAAAACACCACATTTGTAGTGTCACTCTCCATCTTAGTGCCACTGTCTACAAAGATTTTAAACAGTCTGCGAAAATGTATGTGTTGAATCATTTTTTTCACATCTTCCAACTTGTTTTAACTCATTGGAACTGGCCGAGAAAGACGCATGTAGCATCCCTATTTCACTAAACTTTTTCATTAGCTCTTTGACATGGTTGTAACGGACGTGGGTCTTAGGTTTATTGAGGAGCGTCCTGTCTCATTAAAATCTCTCCAAGCAATATTTTCTTCCACCTTGAGCTTTTGTACAACCACTTCAGAAATCATTTTGGCTGTTATTTTCAGGGGATAGGAATTGACTCAGATTTGTGCTGAGGACGTTTCACAAATTATTTCTTGAGACTCTGAAAACCTCGTACTCCGCTTTGTATTGAATCGGAGTACGTTAATGGTATGACTTCAGTGTTAATGCCTACAACCATTTCCTTCGTACATAAAATTTCGACACGTGAATGAATATTGCCTCCTTTTTAGTAGTTCAGATATAGGAAAAACTTTCACATCACATTTTTGTTTAATTGATTATTAATAAAATTATTGATTATCAATCAAAAAACCAACACGACATATCAGCAATTTAATTAAAAATGTACCCTGTGGTGCCATGTGGGAGACAGTTGTAACAAATCATGGAATTTAGAGCAAAAGAAAGCTCATATAATTACCTGTGGTAATACTACATTAGTGAGATATTAACGTGAACTGTAGCCTAACTGAAGGATGAGTTAATGAAAGATCATTGGACATGAAATAAAGCCTTTCGCGGAGGACATTCTTGATTACAAATGAAGCACAGTTATAAGGCTGAAAACCTATGGAAACGAAATGTTACGCCAAAGTGAGGTAGAAAGCAACTTCCTCACCATGAAGTCCTGTCTATTGCTGCGTAGAAATGTCAATCGAAATGAAAGGATAGACGTGTCATTGAATTTTAACCAACAGATTTATGCGAGTGTCCCAGCAGTCGGCCTAAAAACAACTATGCTTTGTCTCTCAGTGTACATGGGACCGCTAAGTCAAATCTGAACTGCTCTGACACAGAACTGGTCAGTCAGGTTCGGCGTCATAGGAACAGCAGATAGAATCACTTTCGCTATGCAACCAAAGATTGTGGAATTCCTAGCAGACCAAACATAAGCGTAGATTTGCATTTCGCCATCGGCATATAACATGCGTAATGATAAATGATATGAAAGACATTTTCTAGCAAACTACTTTCAGTATTGTCATACAAGCTGAAGTAGTGTTACTTGTTAGGAAGAATCCATCAGAGATTGGCAACATTCTTCACATATTTTGTTGGTGGCAGGCTTCAAATTTACAAAACGATTTCCGATGAGTTGAATGACTGTTACACCTCGGGTGCGCGATGTCGCTTGCATTACATTTCTCTCCCGGCTAGCTTCGGCCACTGCTCGTTTGAAAGTAGAGCCTATATAAAAGCAATTGTTGTCCACAGCAGTTGAGTGATCCATTTGAACTAAAATCGTTCACAATTATGAAATGTTGTTGCTGGTGGTGGTGGTGTCGTCTACAGTCTAAAGACTGGTTTAATGCAGCTCTCTATGCTACTCTATCCTGTGCAAGACTCTTCATCTCCGAGTAACTACTGCAGCCTACATCTTTCTGAATCTGTTTACTTTGTTCATCTCTTGGTCCCTTTCCGCGATTTTTATCCCACCACGCATCCCTCCAGTACTCAACTGGTAATCCCTTGATACCTCAAAATGTTTCTACCTACTGATCCCTTCTTTTAGTCAGATTGTACCACAAACTTTTCTTCTCTCCAATTCTATTCGATACCTGATCATTAGTTACGTGAGCTACCCATAGAAGCTTTAGAATTCGTCTGTAGCACCACATTTCGAAACCTTGTATTCTCCTCTTGTATAGTCTGTTTATCGTCCATGTTTCACTTCCATACGTAACTACACTCCATATAAATACTTTCGATAAGGACTTCCTAACACTTAAATCTATACTCAATGTTAACAAATTTCGCTTATTCAGAAACGATTTTCTTGCCATTGCCAGTCTACATTTTATATCCTCCCTACACAGAACATCATCGGTTATTTTGATGACAAATACCAAAACTCATCAACTACATTAAATGCCTCATTTCCTAATCTAATATATCCAAATATTGCAAAATATGCAATCAAATAAAACACGTACAATATTTTCACCAATTATGGTCATATTTAAACATATCGAAAGTAAAATTCGTGCAAATTTACATAAAACATATAAACTCAGAATTAAATATTTATTGGCTCACCTAATTGTGGTACAGCGCATCTAGAGGATCATATATCCACTTTTCCCTGTTGTATGACTCACTACGCACGCACCTATTTTATTTGATCCATTCCTTTTATACAATATGACCATTAGATTTACAACTTCTATATTCAACAAATAAAAAAGAGAATTTTGTTTTTTTTTTATTTCTGTATTAATAAAAAGGTAATGACAAATTTGTTGAATACCTCAAGATTTCAAGTATGAGTGCATCTCGTCTGTTGACCACAGGCGAAAAGAATAACAAGCAGAAAGTCCGATGTAAATGCTGCGTTCTGCACATGTGCATATACACCTCTTCTACTGGGCATGCGATGATACACGGCAGAACAGAACCGCTCCTACTTCTCAACAGCGAATAAACCGTCTGCTAAATTGAAAGCTTCACCCGTTCTGCCGCCAGGTAGCAATTTTTACTGAGGTGTCAATGTCCGTAGAGGAATGACAGCCCATTCTTCCTCAAAAGTCGAAACCAGCGAAGGTAGTGATGTTTGACAGTGGGGTCTGGAGAGAATTCGGCATTCATACTCATCCCAGACGGGTTCCATTGGGTTCAAGTCCGGCCTCTGGACAGGTGAGACCATTTTAGGAACGTTACAGTCAACAGACCATTTTCGCACTCATGCTGCTTTATGGCAGGTACTGTTCTCTTCCTGATGCAAAGGATGATCGTAGCCCAATTGTTCCTCTACTGTATGCAGCACGCAATGCTATTAAATGAGTTAAGGTGTTCATATCCTTCTGCATTTAACGTTTCCTAACAACAACAAAAACAACCATACCGTAACACTACCTCCTCTGCATTTCACTGCTGGCACTTCACGTAATGGCAACTAGCGTTCTCTGGACATTCTAACACCCAAACAATTCCACAGGACTTCCGAAGAGTTTAGTGTGAAAGACTGAGTTCCGCATTAAATATCAATTAGTAATAACGATTATTCTGTTCAAGCATCACAAGAGGAGGAGGTGCACTTGGAAAAGGCCGGGAAAGACGGAAGGATTCCACATTTACATCTACGTCCATACTCCGTAAGTCACCTGACGGTGTGCGGTGGAGGGTACCCTGACTACCTCTATCGGTTCTCCCCTCTATTCCAGTCTTGTATTGTTCGTGGAAAGAAGGATTGTCGGTATGCTTCTGTGTGGGCTCTAATCTCTCTGATTTTATCCTCATCGTCTCTTCGCGAGATATACGTAGGAGGGAGCAATATACTGCTTGACTCCTCGGTGCAGGTATGTTCCTGAAACTTCCACAAAAGTCCGTACCGGGCTACTGAGCGTCTCACCTGCAGTCTTCCACTGGAGTTTATCTATCATCTCCGTAACGCTTTCGCGATTACTAAATGATCCGGTAACAAAGCGCGCTGCTCTCCGTTGGATCTTCTCTATCTCTTCTATCAACCCTATCTGGTACGGATCCCACTATTCAAGCAGTGGGCGAACAAGCGTACTGTAACCTACTTCCTTTGTTTTCGGATTGCATTTCCTTAGGATTCTTCCAATGAATCTCAGTCTGGCATCTGCTTTACAGACGATCAACTTTATATGATCATTCCATTTTAAATCACTCCTAATGCGTACTCCCAGATAATTTATGGAATTAACTGCTTCCAGTTGCTTACCTGCTATTTTGTAGCTATATGATAAGGGATCTATCTTTCTACGTATTCGCAGCACATTACATTTGTGTACATTGAGATTCAATTGCAACTCCCTGCACCATGAGTCAACTCGCTGCAGATCCTCCTGCATTTCAGTACAATTTTCAATTGTTACAACCTCTCGATACACCACAGCATCATCTGCAAAAAGCCTCAGTGAACTTCCGATGTGATCCACCAGGTTATTTATGTATATTGTGAATAGCAACGGTCCTATGACACTCCCCTGCGGCACACCTGAAATCACTCTTACTTCGGAAGACTTCTCTCCATTGAGAATGACACGCTGCGTTCTGTTATTTAGGAACTCCTCAATCCAATCACACAATTGATCTGATAGTCCATATGCTCTTACTTTGTTCATTAAACGACTGTGGGGAACTGTATCGAAGGCCTTGCGGAAGTCAAGAAACACAGCATCCACCTGTGAACCGGTGTCTATGGCCCTCTGAGTCTCGTGGACGAATAGAGCGAGCTGGGTTTCACACGACCTTTCTTTTTCGAAACCCATGCTGATTCCTACAGACTAGATTTATAGTCTCCAGAAAAGTCATTATACTCGAACATAATACGTGTTCCAAAATTCTACAACTGATCGACATTAGAGATATAGGTCTATAGTTCTGCACATCTGTTCGATGTCCCTTCTTGAAAACGGGGATGACCTGTGCCCTTTTCCTATCCTTTGTAACGCTTAGCTCTTCTAGAGACCTACGGTACACCGCTGCAAGAAGGGGGGGGGGGCAAGTTCCTTCGCGTACTCTGTGTAAAATCGAACTGGTATCCCATCAGGTCCAGCGGCCTTTCCACTTTTGAGCGATTTTAATTGTTTCTCTATCCCTCTGTCGTCTATTTCGATATCTACAATTTTGTCATCTGTGCGACAATCTAGAGAAGGAACCACAATGCAGCCTGTGAAACAGCTTTGGAAGAAGACATTTAGTATTTCGGCCTTTAGTCTGTCATCCTCTGTTTCAGTACCATTTTGCTCACAGAGTGGACATTTTGTTTTGATCCGCCTACCGCTTTGACAAAAGACCAAAATTTCTTAGGATTTTCTGCCAAGTCAGTACATATAACTTTGCTTTCGAATTCATTGAACGCTTCTCGCATAGCCCTCCTCACACTACATTTCGCTTCGCTTTGGCTATATTTATGTTTGCTGTGAAATTCTCTTTGCTTCCTCAGCAGTTTTCTAACTCAGTTGTTGTACCACGGTGGCTCTTTTCCATCTCTTACGATTTTGCTTGGCACATACTCAACTAACGCATATTGTACGATGGTTTTGAACTTTGTCCACTGATCCTCAATACTATCTGTACTTATGACAAAACTTTTGTGTTGAGCCGTCACGTACTTTGTAATCTGCCTTTTCTCACTTTTGCTAAACAGAAAAATCTTCCTACCTTTTACACTATTTCTATTTACGGCTGAAATCATCGATGCAGTAACTGCTTTATGATCGCTGATTTCCTATTCTGCATTAACTGCTTCAAATAGCTCGGGTCTGTTTGTCACCAGAAGGTCTAATATGTTATCGCCACGAGTCGGTTCTCTGTTTAACTGCTCAAGGTAGTTTTCAGATAAAGCACTTAAAAAAATTTCACTGGATTCTTTGTCCCTGCCATCCGTTATGAACGTTTGAGTCTCCCAGTCGATATGCGGCAAATTAAAATCTCCACCCATAACTATAACATGGTGGGGAAATCTACTCGAAATATTTTCCAAATTATCCTTCAGGTGCTCAGCCTCAACAGCTGCTGAGCCCGAGGTCCTATAGACACATCCAATTACCATGTCTGAGCCTGCTTTAACCGTGACCTTCACCCAAATCATTTCACATTTCCGATCTCCATCAATTCCTTCGATACTATTGCACTTCTTATCGCTATAAACACGCCTCCCCCTTCACTGTCCAGCCTGTCTCTGCGGTATACATTCCAATCTGAGTTTAGGATTTTATTACTGTTTACGTCTGGTTTCAGCCAACTTTCTGTCCCAGGTACTATATGAACGTCGTGACCGTTTATTAATGAGAGCAGTTCTGGGACCTTTTTGTAGACGCTCCTGCTGTTTACTATTAGCACATTAATATTTTTATTCTCTGTTGCATTTTGCCTACCCCTACCTTGCCGCGTCTCAGGAGGCGTCTTGTTGGGCCTAGGGAGGGAATTCTCTAACATAAAAAACCCCCATGTGCACTCCACAAGTACTCCGCTACCCTTGTAGCCACTTCCGGCGTGTAATGCACGCCTGACCTATTCAGGGGGACCCTACATTTCTCCACCCGATAGCGGAGGTCGAGAAATTTGCACCCCAGCTCCCCGCAGAATCGTCTGAGCCTCTGGTTCTAGCCTTCCACTCGGCTCCAAACCAGAGGACCATAATCGGTTCTGGGAACGATACTACAAATAGTTAGCTCTGATTCCACCCCATGAGCGAGGCTTTCCGCCTTCACCAATTCCGCCAACCGCCTGTACGAACTGAGGATGACCTCTGAACCCAGACGGCAGGAGTCATTGGTGCCGACATGAGCAACAATTTGCAGTCGGGTGCGCCCAGTGCTCTCTATCGCCGCCGGTAGAGCCTCCTCCACATCTCGGATGAGCCCCCCCGGCAAGCAGACACAGTGAACACTGGCCTTCTTCCCCGACCTTTGCTGACCGGAGAGGTCGAGCGGCTCTAGGTGCTTCAGTCTGGAACCGCGCGACCGTTCTGGTCGCAGGTTCGAATCCTGTCTCGGGCATGGCTGTGTGTGCTGTCCTTAGGTTAGTTAGGTTTACGTAGTTCTAAGTTCTAGGGGACTGATGACCTAAGATGTTAAGTCCCATAGTGCTCAGAGCCATTTGAACCATTTGAACCCCGACCTTTCCGCTATTTCCCTAAGGGGCTCCATCAACCGCCTAACGTTGGAGCTCCCAATAACTAATAAACCCCTCCCTTCGTGTGCCTGCTCGAACATTGCTGAAGGAACAGCCACATGTCCACTCACAGGCAGAGCGGGCGATGCCACACGGCCAGCCTCCACATGTATCCTCCGCCTCGTGCGCCGCGAACGCCGCTGAACCCGCCACTCCCCATGGGGAAAGGGTGGCCCAACGGCACCCGGTACCCGCGAAGATGTCTCGACAGCAGGGATAGTGGGTGAAGCATGTAACACCTGGGGTGTACCTTGCGACGCACCAGACTCCCCACTGCCGATACACTCCGAGGCAGCAGCCTGAAGACGGCTGACCTCAGCCATCAACACACTCAGCTATTCGCGAAGAGTTGCCAGCTCCTCGTGTGTCCGTACACAACAGCCACACATCCTATCCAACCTAAGGAATCAATTTACTGAAGAGACTTAATCAACTTTTAACTAGCCTGCTAATTTACTAAAGGCGGCTGATTATTGACTAAACTGTGATTGCTAGCCACTTCTTGTAGAAATCAATGAAAGTAGCACTACCTGTCTCAGGACTGTATTCAAAACAAACACTAGCACCACTGGCACTATGGTTGACTAAAGGGGTTCTCTCTGACTGTATTCAAAACAAACAAGAAATCTATGAAACACTATTAATAGCACTCTACAATTAAAGCTTCCTAAAAGCAAAAAACCCACGGAAGAAGAAGTGACAAGTAAGAAAAATACAGTTAATACTTAAATTAAGGTAGCTCGCTGCACAGCAGACGTGAATCAGACGGCGGTTAGGACGACACTGACACTACTGGCACTATTACAGTTAGATCACATCATGCTCAGGCCGAGATTCTGAAATCAGATACTGGATTACAAGGATTGCCAGAGAATTTCATAATGATGAAGAGTAAGCTGAAGTTTAAGAGACTAGTCACGGAGAATCAATTCACAAACGAATGGGATATGGAAATACAAGAAATACAAACATTCACTTGAAATTCTCTGAGTCTATAAGTCATCGTTGACGAATATGAAATGTCTTTTGCTAGCATTATCTGCAGATTCTTTGGTGGCTAAATAGTTCTATTCTGGAACCACAGATTCTCTCACAGCAATGGAATATCACGTTGGTGTTGACTGAATGGTGTAACAGGTTTGTTCCTCCCGAAAGCTCCTTTTCTCTCCTACGATTACTGTTCCTATTCTCCAGCAATTGTCTCTGCTTTTCAAAATTAAGTGTTCCTTGATGAACAATTTGTCACCATTTGGATGTATCTAGGGATGCAATTTCCCAATCGTTTGTGTTTATTCGATATTTTGTCGTATCTGATTTGCGGACATCTTTATATCGTTTTGTTTGTCCTCCCTGATTGCTTTGGCCCATCTTCAATTGGGATAACATGATTTGTTTAGGAAGACGGTATTTTGCATACGGACCATATGACCAACCCAGCAAAGTTGGGTTTTGACAATTTTTGTTTCAATGCTGCTGGAGTTGGTTTCTTCATAAATTCTGTTGTTTGTTCGTCAATCCTCCTTAGGCAGAGTAAGTGGTATTATTTTAAGGGCTTTACTGACGTCTGTATGTGGTCCAGGATTTACATCCATAAACCAGTGTACGCATGATAGATATTACGATAGTGAAAAGCTCAGTAGCTAATTCAGTTGACGAGAAATGACAGTCGTCAAGAAGGTGATCAAAGGAGTTGAAAAGATAAACTTTGGTACAAGGGAACCATGAATAACAGAAGATATACTTTAGTAGATCGCCAAGAGATGGAAGTACAGAAATGTTCAGGAATACAGAAATACAAGTCACTTAGGAGTGATATAAATAATATGTGCTGGGCATCTAAGGCGAAATAGGTGTGTGAGAAATGTGACGAAACCAAAAAAAGAAATTACTGTCGGAAAGACAGACACACGATACAGAAAATTCAAAACAGCCTTCGCTGAAATTAAAAGCGCAAGGGAGGTGATGTTAAGAATGATTTTGTAATTTCCCTCTTAAATGCATACATAGCAGAGAGATGATGGATGGTAAGAGTGTGTTGAAGGCCTCAATGAGGGCCAGGATTTGTCTGATGACGCGATGGAGGAAGAGACAGCAGACGATGGAGATGAGGTAGGAGATCCAACATCAGAATCAAAATTTAAAAGAGCTTTACACGACGTAAGAGCAGATAAGGGAGACAGATAGTTACCATTTAATCAATAAAGGAAGTAGCGAGAAAACGACTATGGAGTGCATGACACTGTTGATAGCGATATACAATCAAATTTTCAGAAAAATGGGATCCTCACAATTACGGAAATGAGAGGAGCCGACAAATGCGAGACTTATCACATGATCAGCTTGACAGCTCTTTTATCCAAGTTGGTGACAAAAATAGTATTCACATGAATGGAAATAAAAGTGACAATCAAATGATAATCAGTTTGAATTTAGAAATGATAAAGGCTCCAGATAAGCAATTATGACATTGTGGTTGATAATGAAAGCAAGATCAAAGAAATATCAAGATATGTCATAGAATTTGTCGACCTGGATAAAGTGTTCGACAATGTAATATGGTGCAAGATGTTCGGCTGTAGATCGAAGAAATAAAAGACTAATTGAACTTCGGCATAAAAGGATATCAATTATAAGATTCGCTGATGACATAGCTAAGTTCAGCAGCGAAACTCAAGAAGAATTAGTGGAGCTGTTGAATGGAGTGAGCAGCCATATGGACGGAATATTGTTGGCAGTTAACCGAAGGAAGATGAGAGTAATGAGTAGTAGCAGGAATGAACTCAGTGAGAAACTTGAAATAGGTAATGTGGAGTACGGAATAGATGAAGCTAAGAAATTCTGCTACAGTAGACTACCAATGGCGGGAATGACATTCCCGGCCAAGAGAAGTCTTCTAATATCAAACAGAGTCCTTAATTTGTGGAAGAAGTTTCTGAGAATGTACATTTCAAGCACAGAATTGTTTGGTAGTGAAATATGGACAGTGGTAAATCTGGAACAGAAGTGAGTCGAAGAATATGAGACGTGATACTACAGAAGAATGTTGAAGTTTAGGTGGACTGGAAAGGTTGTGATTGAGGAGGCTCTTCGCAGGAAAGAATATATGGGAAACACTGACATGAGGAAGGGACAGGATGAGAGAAAATTTATTAAGGCATCTGGGAATAACTTACATGGTACTCGAGGAATTTGTAGAAGGTAAATATTGTGGAGTAAGACAGAGGCAGGAAGACATCCAACAAATAACTGAGGACGTAGGTTTGTAGCTGCTACTGTTAGATGGAAGGGTTAACACAGGAGAGGAATTCGTGGTGGATCGCATCGAAACCATCAATAAGATTGATGACTCAAAAAATTGTATTATTCATAACTCCAAACCACTTGTTTGCAGACATACATTGTTCAGTGAAGTCTCCCAATTGTAACGTTCCCTGGCAGCACACACACACTATTAATAAAATGAAATGACATTTAAATGTACTATGTTCGCCGCTATGTACTGTAATTGTTTACCAAAAAATGTTATTTCATTTTGTGTAAAGAACGTTGGTTATTATTGTAATATTTTCTGTAATAACATTCTCGATGTATTTACGATTGTAATATTTCTATACTCATAATGTAATTACGAAATATGTTAATATCTGCGATGAAAAAATGTAAAACATAGCCACAGATGAAAATAATTTTGTAAGATTACAAAGAGATATTAAAAATCAGCAGTAGTATAAAAAGCGCCACATAATGTGTATTCTTTGTCGTCTTCCTCGAGAGCTGAGAGAGAGAGAGGAACCTGTGACGTAGCATTATATGAATGAGTAGACTTCGTTTGTCTGTATCTATCTTTAGCCGCCATTAGAGGAGAAATTTCAAAGGTGTTTTATTTCAATTACTGTTATGGTCTAAATACATTATTATTTATCAAAATTGTGTATTACTAATGTAAATTAGCTTGCCCATGTCATCTATAATATTTCTTTAAAGAATTTTCAGCACTTTTAGCGATTATCGTTGCTGTTGATGGGCTGTGCCGCGACCGAACGGTTTGAGCGGTGGCACACTTAAAAAATTGTTCCGCTATAAAGTTAACCAAACCCGTAAATCGGGAGCAGGTAAAATTAGCATTGAATTACGAAATACTTTTCTTTTTCAGCGATCCTGTGGCTGACTGAATTTATTACTGGTTTTACATTTGTGCATTCATAGGCCGATAATTAACGTTGAAGTTGTTAATCTGTTGATTCTTTCCATTTCTAAAGTAAATACCTTAAACGTATAGTGAAGTGTGTCTCGTCAATAATTAAACGTTCAGGTCAGCTTGGCAATATTTAACCATTTTATGCTAACAGAGACAGTCCTGTGTTCCATAGCTGACGCCGGGAAAGAATTCAGTAAATATTTAAAAAATCCACTGCATTTAGAAAATGTGTGCCTAGGACGAAATAAGTAAAATCATTGAATTTAAATAGGTTTCAAATAAACGTTCTCAATCAGGTAGCTTGAATTTATCAGCATGAGAAGGTTGCTAAGGTTCACGTACTTTTAAATGTGCTTAATTCTGTCTACATGAATTTTTATTACCACACGTAAATAAGGGGTTTTACAACAAAGTTTGTACTGAAAGAGTAAATAACATAAATATTTAAAGCCATCTCAACCCCCCATTTTCAGTTTCATCCATTTTCATTTTTTACATAATAAAAATATTTCTTTTTTTTTCATCAAACAATGCACCTCCTCAAGCGTGGCTTAGCATTGACTACGGAAATGTGTGGCTTATGAGGAGCTGCTCGAACACTGTACCCCAATCATTTTAGCTCCCTACTCTCAGTCACTGAGCATGCTGAACTGCTAATAATGCTTTGGAACTGAAGAGTGATTCGCTCCACTGAATTAATACGATTTTTAGAACCACGTTCGTCAATGCTCGATGGTACCTCTCCGTCAGTACATGAGGTCTGCTTGGTCTTATTTATATTTCTCAACCATAACACTAACAATCGACACGGGGAGCTTTAGAAAGGTTAAAAAGTGCCTGATGGGTCTGTAACTTTGGTGACATCGAAAGATCAGTTCTCGTTGAATTCACTGAGCGCTCCTGACTGACCACTCTGCTGTTCCTGCTTCTCCATTGACAATGCAACACTTGCCGCCTCCTTTCGTATGGGTTTACCTCTGGGAAGATACAGTGCTCAATTCCACATAACATAGGAATTGGCAAGTGCATTTGACCAGGTAGTGTGTAACGTACACTGTTCAAAGTATGCTTTGAATAAATTTTTCTGTCACAGTTTTTCCTAATGTTGTCTGAAAATATGACTACACTCTCCTTTGATATTCTTGATGCTGCATTCGTTTATATTACTTCATGCACTAAGTCTTCACAATTCCCTGTTGAATATTCGGTAACAATTTTGTACTGCAATTATCTTGTATTCAGTTGATCACTTTTGTATTCAGAAGAACCATAAAAACTATTATATGGTAACAGTAGTCTTATTAGTGAACAAATTTCTCTTCAGGTTGCATGTGTTTCACAGAACTATTCCGTTTGAAATGTTTCCATGCGGCATTCATTTTTTTACGGAAGATTTTCCATAATCTGCATTCTTTGGCATCCGCTAAGTCTCTGACGCTTTAAACTAGAAGCTATATTTTCTGTCTACCAGACTTGGTTGATATGACCTCATCTGTTGCGCTTCCTAAGCTAAAAAAGAAAAAGATGGTATGGGTCAACTAGCCTGCTGCACCTCTTGTACTGTTTTCAGGCGGTCTGATGTGTATTAACGTCGCGTATTGTGCTATTGTTTAGCGGAGTGCATTATTCTTGTCTCCAGTGCCTCCAGAGCAACAGACACGTCACCATGTTCCTGAATAACACAATGGAGAATCTATTGCGTGAAGTTTCCTTTGTTCAGGTTAACGATGTTCCGGAAATAAACCTCGTACTCTGTCCCTATATAACACGCACTGTGCACTATCTTATCTCGGATATATATCATCACATTTGTCTTCGTGTGATAAGGGCTTAAATTCAAAAGAACGGTTTGTCTTCGTTTGTGTAATAGACGGGACACATGTCTATAACGTTTATTACATAAGATTTTAGAAAAAGACAAAACTGAGTCGCTGTCAATGTTCTGGACACAACATATGCGAATAAAGTACCGCCATATGTTTGATAAAATGTACAGAGTGAGCCATAAGGTTGATTAAATGCACGGGGTGAGTCGCGGAAGAAGCAGAACTTCTTCTACTTCGAGATCGGTTCAAGAAATCGAAACGAGGTTATCTGTCAACTGTAGTAAGCTTAGGTGGACGTGATTTTGTTCTGTTTAAACCTCTGGACTCTTTGTCCTACCGAGATACTGAGGCAACTAGTTTTTTGTAATTCGACTGTGTATTATTTTGACGGCATTCGAAAGCTCTTGAAAAGATGGTTTTAGTGGTAAAATGTTGATTAAGGATGGGACTGAAATTTGCAGCAAGAATATCAGAGAAATGTGCTAAAATTCGGCATTTATGGATTGCTTCTATGTAAACACCTTTAACTGGCGTTCGCGCGCCAGGCTCGTGTTAATGCATGGTGTCTAACGATTCCTGTTACAAGCTTTATAGAGGTTGACGAGGGCATTTTGTAGGCAAAGTTTTCTAAAGGAACAAATATCCGGAAATTTTTAGTTTCGATGTTAAATAAGTCAGAAGGTGGGATCACTTTCATACCTTTCTATACACGGTACGCACATAGCAGAGACAATTAGCTACGACCTGTAAGCCCTTTGCATGGAAAATGTTTCTAGGACCGGTCGTCGGTTTCTCTTCTATGTGACGAAGGATATCTCAACATTAGAGAGTGTGTAGTGTCCACAGAGTGCCACAGTCAACGTTCCAAGTGGCGAAGGTATGAGTTTCTCACAGCCGTTGTTCCGGCCTTACAAAAACTGTGTAATCGTGAGATTTGACAGTGACCCTATCTTCTAACTTACTTTATATCCAAACATTTCGTTTCCGGACTTCTATTCCTTTTCAGGAAACGTTCGTCACAAATGTGTTACATGGACATGGGTCCAAAAGCGCTTTATTTCTATGTTATACCTCATTTTCTACTTCTCTACATAATCACGTTACTCATGGGAAACAGAAAAAACAGAAGGTATCTTCATTACACGAAACGTTTTCTTACATGAAATGTTCAAAATACTGTCATGATTAGACTTACTTTCAGTGCACAATAATATGTAATTATTAGATTCACCGCCAGTGTTTGATGTTACAATGGAACGAAGATAATGCTGACACGTGACTCACTCCTCCAGGAATGAAGAGGTACAATAAAGAATTGCTCAGTAAGCAGTACAGTTGAAGGGGAATGGACATCTCTAAAAAGGCCAATCACAGAAGTGGCAAATAAAACCATAGTTAAACTGAAGGTAACTGCGAAGAAACCATGGGTAATAGAAGAAATACTTCAGGTGACCGACGTAAGAAGCAAATACAAAAACGTTCAGGAAAAATCGACTATACAATTATTCAGGTTGCTGAGGAATGAAATAAATAGGAAGAATCTATGACAAAATGGCTACATGAAAAACGTGAAGAAATCGTAAAGGAATTATGGAAGGTCTGACTCAGGATGTAGGAAAGTAAAAACAACCTTGGGTGAAATTAAAACCAAGTGTCGTAACATTACGAATGAAATGAGAATTCCGATGTTAAAAGCAGAGAAGAGAGCGGACATTTGGTTAAAGTAGACTGTAAGTCTCTATGAGGGCGAAGAATTTTCTGATAACGTTATAGAAGTAGAAAAGGTAAGTGATCCAGTATTAGAATTGGAGTTTAGAAGAGCTTTGAAAGGCTTAAGATTACATAAGGCAGAAGTGATGGATGACATTCCATTATATTTTCTAAAATCATTGAAATGTTCACACTGATGTGTACAATTATGACTAGCGATATACCATCAGACTCTGCAAGAAAGATCATCCACACATGTCTGCAGACTGCGAGAGCTGACAAGCGCGAGAATTATCACAAAATCCCCTTAACAGCTCATTCATCCAACTTGCTGACAAGATAAATATATAAAACATAAGAGAAGAAAATGGAGGATGAGTTGCGTGACGATTAGTTTGGCTTTAGGAAAGGTAAATGTGCCGGATATGCAGTTATGACGTTATGGGAGTAAGAGTAAAGAAACATCAAGACACGTTCACAGTATTTCTCGAGCTGGAAAAACGGTTCGACTCTTTCAAATGCTGAAATTCGTTCGAAATTCTGAGATAAATAGGGGTGATTTAGAGAAAAACACGAGAAATATACAATATTCACAAGAGCCGACAAGGAACATTAAGAGTGGAAAACAAAGAACGAAGAGCACGGACTAAAACGGGTATAAGACAAGGATATACTATTTCTCCACCATTGTTCAAGCTGTACACCAAAGAAGCAATGACGGAAATAAAAGGAAGGATCAATAGCGGAATTAAAATTCAGGGTGAAAGGATATCAATGCTATCCTCAACGAGTGTTGATAAGAATCGCAGGATCTGCTGAACGGAATGAATAGTCTAATGGATACAGAATATGGATTGAGAGTAAATCGAAGGAAGTCAAAAGTAATGAGAAATAGCAGAAATGAGAACAGCGATTAATTTAACGTCGGGACTAGTGGTCATGAAGTATATGAAGTTCAGGAATTCTGCTACCTAGGTAGCAAAATAACAAGTGTCGGACAGAAGAATGAGGGCATCAAAAGCGGACTAGCACTTACAGAAAAGGCATTCCTGGGCAAGAGAAGTCTACTAGTATCAAATGTAGATCTTAAATTGAGGAAGACATTTCTGAGAATGTTCGTTTTGAGCACAGTAATGTATGGTAGTGAAACATGGACTGTGGGAAAACAGAACATATGAGAATCGAAGCATTTGAGTTATGGTGCTGCAGACAAATGTTGAAAATTAGGTGGACTGACAAAGTAAGGATTGTGGAGGTACTGCGCAGAAGCGGATAGGAAAGGAATAGTTGGAAAACTCTGACAAGAAGAAAGTGTAGGATGATAGGACATCTGTTAAGATATCAGGGAATAACGTACATGGTACTGAAGGGAGCTGTAGGGGGTAAATCAGAAGAGGAAGATAGAGATTGTAATACATCCAGCAAATAATTAAGGTTGTAGGTTGCAAGTGCTACTCTGAGATGAAGATGTTGGAACAGGAGAGGAATTCGTGGCGCAATGCACGAAATGAAAATATGCTTTGAAGGACAAAATAAGTACTCTCAATATAGTAGTCAGGCTGTAGTCTGCTATTTGTGACGCTAAGACTTTCTATGTTATAAATAATTGACCTACTTTTCTGGAATGTGGAGAACCCCACTCGGACAAATTATTCGCTCACCAAGGAAAACATTCAACTGTCTAGGTAGTTACCACTGTGCTATGTAGAGCTGGTAACGTGAAGCCACTTAAGATCTTTTTGTCTAAGGCAAAAAGCACTCAGAGCTCTTGGGAGCAGCAGTGCTATTTGTAGTAGATGCACGAAAATTCTCTCATCTGGAAGGTGAAGAAACACGTTCATATTGGATAAATTTGGACGCAATCAGCGCAAAGCTGATATGTAAGATAATACTGAATGAAGTTTTCAATCTGATAATCAGAGAATATATTGATAAAATAACTGGTGGAACTCAGTCATTGAATAAATAAAGTTGAAGATGAAATTGCACATTAATAGCCTTCCTGTTAGATAATCCACCTAGAAAATGAATAAATATGTGTAGTTAGTGTATTTCAGTTTGTTTAATCATAATTGTGGGTTCCATATAGAGTTGTGGTAAAAGGAAAATTGCATACAAATTCAAATGGTAGATCTTCTAGCATAGGAAAGATTCCAGAAACAGGTTCCCCTAAGCAAACTTAAGTGCATCGACGTAATACATTAAAAAAAAAAAGCCCTCCGTCCTCAGTGGTCCATCAGGACAATCCAACGTCTGTGTCATCCTCAGCTGAGAATATGGATAGGAGGGGTGTGTGGTCAGCACACTGCTCTCCAGGTCGTGCTGATGGTTTCCTTTGACCGGAGTTGCTACTATTCGGTCGAGTAGCTCCTCAATTGGCATCATGAGGCTGAGTGCACCCCGAAAAATGAAACAGCGCGTGGTGGCCCGCTCGGCCATGCCCGACAGCGCTTAACTTCGGTGATCTGACGGGAACCGTTGCATCCACTGCGCTAAAGCAGTGGCCATCCTTTTTTGTATTGGAGTTACTCAAACTGCCCCACGAAAATGACATACGTTCGCTATGGATAAGCAGTCATTTCAGTTAGAAATGTGAGATTATGCAATCGACTAGTTAACATCGCCAGTATATATATATATATATATATATATATATATATATATATATATATATATATATGTGTGTGTGTGTGTGTGTGTGTGTGTGTGTGTGTATCTTGCGTAGTATGTGTGCATGGCTTAACTCGTTTTATTTGTATGTCCAGATGACGATGTGGAGTATCTTCTGATGAACACATTTCATACACATCCATTTTCAACACATCTTTCATCCTGGGGTCAAGTCAAAGTTAACTTGGCAGCATCGGAATGCTTATGAATTAAAGGCAGCTGCTGTTGTTGAAGACCCTCATTATTTTGATAGTATTTTAATACCATCCCCTCTAGAGGAGCGTCAGCTGTGTGATAATTCAGTCATAACTGCCGACGTCTTTACAGGAAATGCCCACAGTGGAACTAGGTCATGACAGGATCAGTGCAGGCGACTTCTCACAAACAATGAAGCTCCTTAGCGAGGCAGAATCAATCTACACGCAGTAATAAACCTTCAAGAATTTAATGTATATCGTTTACGCGATACTGAATGCAGGAATAAACTTTCAAGAACTTAACGTACAACATTTACGCCATACAGAATGCAGTTGACCAGAGACTGAGCTGGCAGCCACATGATCACAGCTTGTACAAAAAATTGTGGAGCAGTTTAATACAACTGACACGACAAACTCTGAATCGCACGTAAGAAGATGTGAGCCAATATTTCGATGTACGTTACGCGTCAGTTCATGAAACTACACATGAGTTTATGACACTAGATGTATACATAGAATTTCGTTCGTATTTATGTATACAGGGTGATTCCAGGCTGATGTTAAAAACTTCCAGGGACCATGGAGAAGTGTAAATGTATTACATAAATCTGATATAAGCTAGCCTGGTTCGTAAACGACGGTGTCGCAGGTTATAGGCGAAATTCCTTCTCATACCTCTAGGTGGAATTTGAGCCCACGTGCTGCTAAGATTGTAGGATAGGCCATTGTCAGGGATGATAGTATTAAGAAAAACAATGAAAAAAGTCTGCTGAACATAAGATCCAAGACGAATAACTTAAGAGCGATGGCCACGTGTGCAGTAGAAGAGATGTGTTTCACACTAGCAAATCCGAATAACTGCTTGTATCTCTTAAGATATGCATTTTAGAGCCCATTTTAGCAGACTTTTTCTCTTGTTTTCGTCTTACACTACACTGCACTACGATCTTAACGCCAACAGTAGCAGTACATGTATTCCAATTACCGAGCTATCGGATCGACTTTCGCTTGTAACTTTCGATTCTGTTATTTCAGAGCACTGGCCACTTACCTCAGATTGATACATTTACCCTTCCCCATCATCCTTGAAAGCTTTTAAGACCACCTGGAATCACCCTTTGCATAATCAAGTCAATGTCAAAAATAAATGAAGTCTCATTGATTTCTGTGACCTTTTTGTGGTTGGAGCTTCAAGAATGTTTTTCTCTGGAACAGTTTGGCGTATCAAGTTCGTGCTTGTATATATATATACTAAGATATATGGTCCTGTGGCGTGTAAAATTTGTAAAGTTCTAAGTCAGAGCAATCAAAAGATGTGGGGATTTAAGTCACACATTTTGATACTTGATGTCTCGCTCCCTTAAAGGTAAAGTGTGTTTTCTGTTGACTTGGAATCATGAAATTTGGCAAGATGCAAGGTGCCACTGTAACAGTACAAAAAAAATCTGAAAATTGTTAATTTGTAATTATACAACACGAAAAAAGTATTGTTCGTAATTTCTGTATCCATCTGTCTGTCTGTCCGTCTGTCCACTCTCTTTTATTTCTAAAACAGTTCGGCGCACAAAGTTCAAATTTCTGTGACATACTAAAGCCTATGGTCCCTATGCAGCGTGAAAATTGTAAGGTTCTAAATCACTGATACAGTCATTTATGTCACACATGTTGATATTCTAAAACTCATGTCCATTATAATTATCTGGACTGTTATGCCGTGTTATTCTGGAAAATACTTACTCGAATTCTTTACAGACTAGTAGAAGTCGACTTCGGGGAAGATCCATTTGGATTGCGTAGAAATGTTGGAACACGTGAGGCAATACAGACCCTACGACTTATCTTAGAAGATAGATTAAGGAAAGGGAAACCTACGTTTCTAGCATTTGTAGACTTACAGACAGCTTTTGAAAATGTTGACTGGAATACTCTATTTCAAATTCTGAAGGTGACAGGGGTAAAATATTGGGAGCGGCAGGCTATTTACAATTTGTACAGAAACCAGATGGAGGTTATAAGACTCGAGGGACATGAAAGGGAAGCAGTGGTTGGGAAGGGAGTGAGACAAGTTTGTAGCCCCTCCCCGGTGTTATTCAATCTGTATATTGAGCAAGCAGTGAAGGAAACAAACGAAACCTTCAGAGTAGGTATTAAAATCCATGGAGAAGAAATAAAAACATTGAGGTTCGCCGATGACATTGTAATTCTGTCAGAGACAGCAAAGGACTTGGAAGAGAAGTTGAATGGAATAGGTAGTGTCTTGAAAGGTGGATATAAGATGAACATCAACAAAAGCAAAACGAGGATAATGGAATGTAGTCGACTTAAGTCAGGTGATGATGAGGAAATTAGTTTAGGAAATGAGACACTTAAAGTAGTAAAGGACTTTTGCTATTTGGGGAGCAAAATAACTGATTATGTTCGAAGTTGAGGATATAAAATGTAGACTGGCAATGGCAAGGAAAGCGTTTCTGAAGAAGAGAAATTTGTTAACTTCGAGTATAGATTTAAGTGTCAGGAAGTCATTTCTGAAAGTATTTGTATGGAGTGTAGCCATGTATGGAAGTGAAACATGGACGATAACTAGTTTTGGACAAGAAGAGAATACAAGCTTTCGAAATGTGGTGCTACAGAAGAATGCTGAAGATTAGATGGGTAGATCACATAACTAATGAGGAAGTATTAAATAGGATTGGGGAAAAGAGACGTTTGTGGCACAACTTGAGCAGAAGAAGGGATTGGTTGGTAGGACATGTTCTGAGGCATCAAGGGATCACCAATTTAGTATTGGAGGGCAGCGTGGAGGAAAAAATCATAGAGGGAGACCAAGAGATAAATACACTAAGCAGATTCAGAAGGAAGTAGGTTGCAGTATTTACTGGGGGATGAAGAAGCTTGCACAGGATAGAGTAGAATGGAGAGCTGCATCAAACCAGTCTCAGGACTGAAGACCACAACAACAGCAACAATGGCCGTGGTGGGTTGATGAATTCTGTGTCAAATGCCAACGTTTCGTCCCCGTCTACGGAGGACATCTTCAAGGGGGTCGGTAGCTCGATGGAAGGTCCAACACACCCACTTCCTCGCTACTGACTGCCGCTAAATTCCGTGTCAGCGCGTTCCCGCGCCGAGCCGTGACGTTCCGTGTTTTGAAAACGTCAGTGCAATTGGCCGCTGTCCGCTGTCATCGATCGCCGTTGTCATCACCCAGTAGTGGACGGATGGTACACATCTTCTTCAACACCAGCGTCCATATACCGTTTAATTTCACGCCCTCCTCCTTTCGATTGAAATTATTAGGGTATTTGGCGATTTCGACTGCCTCCCTGTAGAGCAGCGGACAGCGGCCAATTGCAGCGACGTTTTCAAAGCACGTGACGTCACACCTCGGTGCGGGAGCGCGCGGACACGTAATTTAGCGACAGTCAGTAGCGAGCCAGTGGGTGTGTTGGACCTCTTATAGAGCAACAGACCTCCTTGAAGATGTCCTCCGCAGACGGGGACGAAATGCTGGGAATTGACACAGAATTCATCAACCGACCACGGCATAACAGCCCGAATAATTATAATGGACATGATGTTTCCGGCCGTGAAAGTCTACATTTTAGTATTCGAAAACTCAGTCACTCTTTACGTATAGCGTGTTTCCCACTGACCAAGGATATGAAATTTGGCAAGAACCAAGGTTTCACAGTCTAAGTACAGTAAAAAACGTGAAACTTGCCAACTATAGTTATATCACATAAAAATATATTTTGCCATTTGAGTGCACATTGCACTAATCAGCTGCAAAAGCATATTATACCAACATTAATGCATGCAAACGTAAAATGTAAGCTGTAGTTATATTTTAGTGAGTAAATAAAAAGTATTTTATTTACTCTTACACATCCAAGTACACAATCTGAAGGCCCTGATCGGTTTTTTTTCTCTATCTGGTCCAGTCTGAGGAATTACTGTAGACATTTTTATTAGGTCTTGGATCAAGATTCTCAACGATTTATAAATATACAAAAATTAGGTTCGCACAGAACCCTCAGAGGACGAATCCTACCCGCATTTGCCCAAGTTTTTCCCATTATAAACCCTACACGCAACTGTAGTGATGTAGTATGTAAACTAATGGCTGCATGGAACACCCTCTTGAAAAATAATTTCTTGTAACAGATAGGTCTAAGAATACACTGGAAAGACAGAATTTGAAGGATGGGTCAGTACTACTGGACTGCATCACATATATAATCGTTGGTCTATCTAACTGCAAGAACAAAAATATTCTCATGTCCCTGAAATACTCACAGGTGTTATCGGTATTAAATATAAGACTTTCTCCCTCAAAGTGATGATGTCCTGGTACCTGAAGGAGAAAAACCTATTATTGTATTCATATTCGACGACGTCATGTCGTAAAATCAAATAACGGAATCCTTTGTTTTGGGCGACAGGGAGGATTTGACATCTTCTGCCTATATAATACATAGTCTAGGATACTAAAGCAACTTATAAGAGGTTATTTGACGCCTATTGTGCCTTCAAAACAGGGTAATATGAAATTATAACATAGTTATCAAGTGCGTGCTAGAACTAAATTGACATTCGAGGAATTAACAAAATTATTTGGAGATATGTAAAATCATTTACGATACAGCTTCATAGTTCTCCAATGAATGAGGTAGCTGAATGATGGTCGACATGAGAGGAACATTCTGGAGGTTTTTAAAACATGATGGCATGAATCAATTCTGACACTACAATGTAACTAAACTGCAGATTAACTGTATCATGCTAGTTTCCGTTATAGGACAAGGTCATGTGTACATCAATCCACAATCAATTAGAGATGTCAAGGCAGAACATTCGTTTGTACATAGGCACGAAAATTTTAGATTCTGTACTATCTATTAGACACTACTAGACTTGAAGCACAAAAGAAAGTATCATGGAGATATGTACTAATTCTCAAACTATTTTGTGATTTATCAATGACTTAATTGAGAGAAAATGTGACTGGTGGGGTTGGGGCGTTTAGAAAGAGACCAGTCATTCAAAGACATATTTAGGTCTTTACATAATCTCTCGAATAACTCTTGCAACCTAAACAAGAAGTAGACAATCTATTGATGATCTCATTAAACGATAGTCAGAACATAAAGAGAAAGCATGCAAAAACCACACTGGGTATTCAACGTAAAATATGGTTGAAGAATGCAATACAGATCGGTGTGCATGACATTTCTATGCAGTCGAGTTGTAATCTGAAGTTTTGACGACTTATGGTAGGCGGATGTCATAGAAATGAGTCAATATTCTCAGGCGAATATGTTAACTATTGTTGATATGTACTCGAAATTTTCCTGGGTGTCGCACGGGAAAACGACGGCAGCCCTCCAGAGCGGCCGAGCGGTTCTAGGCTCTACAGTCTGGAGCCGCGCGACCGCTACGGTAGCAGGTTCGAAACCTGCCTCGGGCATGGATGTGTGTGTGATGTCATTAGGTTAGTTAGGTTTAAGTAGTTCTAAGTTCTAGGGGACTGATGACCTCAGAAGTTAAATCCCAAAGTGCTCAGAGCCATTTGAACCATTTCTTAAAACAACGACAGGGAAGGCAGTTGCACCAGTGTTTGATCAATTGATGCAAACAGGATGCAACTGCATCCCAGACAGTCCATGGTGGCAAGTTCTGCAACAGATATTTCAAAATGGTAGTTGAACAGTATGGAATACACCACTGCTCGGCATTCTTTCTGATGAAGACAAGTGTTATGGAGCATTTAAAATGAATAACAGAGTATAGATGTAGATACATTTCTACCTTCGTGTTCTATAAGTGGACTAATATCCTCCGGCAAATCATTGACTTGTATTAACAGACTCTACACGGGTCAATAAAAATGAGGCCGACTGACGATCGTGATAATGGATTTCTAAATATGGTGTACAGTTTTATTGAAATGGCGGATCCACAAACAGGAACCTGATGTAGGCGATTTAGTATGTATTTCGAAACTAAAGACAGCATCTTAAAAATAGTACCTACTAAACAGTTCAACAGAGATATTTGCAGTTACCAAAGTGCATTGAAGACCCAATATTAGAATTTAGGTCTTAAGAGATAACAGCAACAGTGAAATTGTTAGTCATTTTTACACAGAAGAACTACAGAGAGGCAGTGAACTAGATATCTCCTTCATAGCATGTGTCACAAGGCGACCAGGATAAAAATTCTTGTTAAATGGCTCGTCTTTCCTTTATTGCATAACTATTTGGTGGATACCCTTGATTTCCTATACAATGAGGCATCAAGAACTCAAAGAGTGCTGTACTGCAACATGCAACATATGAAGAGCATCTGCAGAGGTGATGCATCTTTCAAATGGAGCTTGAGAAATCACAATATTGCGTACATGGCGGATGAGGGTACTCAGATGTAGTAGATAGAGCATTAGCTGACAGAGGCACGGAAATACAGGTACGTATGAGTACTGGTTACCTTGTCGTCGTACTTGTTAGCTGCTAAAGAAATGCGATGTGGGGCTATAATTCAGCCATGTTGTGAATTCAGCTCGTCGTCTGCTGGAGTTTAGTAATAAGGAGAAGACCAGCACATCAGAATGCTTAAAATGGTTTTCAATATCACTGCTAAAAGAGCACAAAAATGATTAAAACATTCAGAGGCCTACAAGACCCTAGGAAATCTGGTAGTTTCAGTCCATTCCTAATTCCAACCTTGGCAGAAGTTTCAGCTATTGGTTCTTAGGCCACTGGCGCAGCTGATCTCGCCAGGACAGTGACTATTACAGAAGACTCAAAGAAGCAAATTGATGAGCATAAAGTATGTGAAAGTTTAATGCACCTGTGGCTATTGGGAGAGGACCGTATTTAAAACTGCACAGGAAAGGGCTTAGATTTTTCATAAAAAGAAGCTGCTCCTTTTAATACTCACAAAAGCACTTACAAATTGTAAACAGCGTAAACTTATCAAAAAGGACTCTATTGTAATATTTTGTGGAGTTTTTATGCAGAATACACAATCGAAAACTACATGGATATCTAATGAATTTAGTATTAGAAATTTAGACATTGCAGGAAGACCCAGAACATATTGATTTGCAAGTGCTAGACAAAAATATCTGAAACATTGTCTAGTATATTAACTCATTCAGCGACTTATGGCTGCTACAAAAATCAAGTACTACTTTATCAGTAACCATACATTCTATGATCTGAAATGCTACCAAAAAGTCATACATATCTCTATGAACACCTATGTCTTAAGTTCATCCTGTCAGCTGCAAAGAAGCAGATGTAAAGACAAGTCACATACGCCAGTTCATCAGTTCAGATTGACGAGTAATGCATTACACTTTAACTTCAGAAGATCGCTTTTTGGTACCAGATGTGTGTTACATTCCACCATTCAAACTAAACAAAGGGCGTTGGAGTATCATATCGATCAGCTTAGAAACATACAACACACTCCTAAATATCACAATATCAAACTCGAACCTGCATCTGGAAAAGTGGCTCAAATATCCAATGACACATACGACACTGACGATCTGAATGAGTATTTACCAGTAAAATGGACAGTAAGCAGATTTGGAGTTAAGTGTGGACGTCAAAATATTTCAAACTGAAATTGTAATGGCCAAGCAGTTGATAGACTTTACAATCAAAAACTTTTTCTATGTTTCTCAAGGGATCAATTCTTCAGAACGATCACAATAAATTTTACAAGTCAGCTCATTTATAGGATATATTACCAGTTAGCACTACTAACATTGAGTGCAATATTGTCATGAATTTATTTCTCAACGATAAAAAGCGTCATCCAATCTGTGAATTCTTCCCTACAGTGGGTCCTAGATATAAAACTGGAGAGACGCCCAGCAGCACCATTTACCTCTAAGACATTTGATAATCTACAGCTGAGATTATCAATTTTCAGCATAACCACTCCTGCTATGATGGAAAAATCATTCATCACTTCTTACACTTACCTTTTGTTTGAGCAATGTCCAACAACAATGACGAGGTTCACATACTTATCCAGCACCAAGATTACTTGGCCATACCAAACAGCCATTTACCGTATTTGGAAAGGATATAAGTGAAAAAGGATAGAATTTCTACAACAATTTCCCTTCTTACATTCAACACATTCACTCTACTATTGCAAGAAAGAAATATGAGCTGAAGTTTAGGCACTGATTGCACTAGGGATGTAGTTATTATATCATCATTAAAAACACATATTTCAGCATTAAAACTGAACTTGAATGGTTTAGAAAATGCTTTACAGTTTATGATGAATCCGCCATCAGCAGAACAGTACAAGTACTTAAGGCATTCGTAACTGTGAAGACGCTTATGAAATACTTTGAGGATATGAGATAGGTTCTAGTTAATGTGCAGCAGGAACTTATTTTAGTATGAAGTGGAAAGAATTATAACACATATGTATATGGTGCCAATGGAGAAGAGGTGCTCGACAGTTTAATCTGGAAAATGCCTCGTGTCTCAGTAACTGATGAAAAACATTTGAAAGTTTTAAAAATCCTTGGGTCCAGCATTCAGCTGCCTCTAAACTTCGTGATAAGTGTTTAAATATCCTCTGGTCCCAAACTAATCACAACAATCATGGACTATGAGAAAATCATATTCTTTAGAAACACCATGATTTATGAAAACTGCATTTCAAAGTGATAGAAAAGTAAATATGATAATTAATTTGAGTGAATTCGGGAACATTGAGATAACAAATGCAAAAGTTAACCTAAATGTTGTATGTTACTCACATGAAAACTTAGAGCAATGTCGGTGTAAGAGCAGTCTGCTTTTCGATGTGTACACCAAATTTTGTCCAGCTGACTATGAGAGTGCATAGATGTGTAGTGCCTGTTCAGTCCAGAAGAATTGGTAACTTAGTTCCAACTGTCATTATAGATTTCCCAAAGTAGAATAAGAGTGTCGATAGTCGCCCTGTTGATGTCTGCATTAAATGTGAACCATCTCAGAACTTTACAATTGACACAGCATCTTTTACATTAATCGATGGAAACTCGAACTGCTAATGTTGTAATCGGTTTACAAGGCCTCTTCCATGAAATAGACATCTTGCATTTAAAGGCATTGCATTTAATAGCTTCAGAAACGATGGACTAGTTTGCACCACATTTTCTACAGTCGTCATTTCAGATAAACCTGATATCAGATTTTCCAGAACACATAAAACTGTATTACACTTAAGTCTAAATTTTTGTGGTATCACCTGGGATGGAGACAGGTTGATTTTCGAAAATATTTGTGATATTTCTGCATGATCTAGATAATACTGACTCGATTGGTTATTCGAAAATAAATAAGGAATCTTTAGGGATGTATTATGATTACAATAATGTTACTGTTATAAATCTAAATAGATACGTATGTCCATACATATGGCCATATGTATGTCCACAACAAAAGTTTAAGCTGAAGAAGAATTGTTTTGTATGTCATGTAGATAATGTAAAACTAATATTTAATTACAAATAAGTGATGTCTTTTAAGATATCCTCTCATTTATCCTTTTTTCACAAACCTGTAGCACCTCTAGCTTTCCATTTTCAGTGACATCCATCGACTTTCTGCCAGAATCTGTCACACCACTGGTTCAAATATCCACCCAACAGCTCTCCCTCAGCCATGCATATGTATGGTGGATCAGATGGCCATAATCCACATCAGCAGGAACAGTGTTGGTAGCAGCAAATGCCTTTATGTGAATGTTGTTTATAATGATATGTTGTCACTCCTCATATATGAAGAAATGTTTACTGCTTTAACGCAGTATGTTGCAGAAAACGATCCAGCATGTAACTACCAGTTTTTTCTGCATGTGTGTGTGTGTGTGTGTGTGTGTGTGTGTGTGTGTGTGTGTGTGTGTGTGTGTGTGGGTGTGTGTGTGTGTCTGTGTCTGTGTGTCTGTTTACAACTTTATTTTAGATACTTATAGTGTGCTGTTGTAGAATTGATGAATGGCGATAATGTAAAGGTAATCCCTTTTGAAGTGTTTGATTTAATCACATTGTTCCAGGAGCATCGTGATAATTGTGGTGTGTCTCTCTCTGTAGATGTACAACTGCATCTAGTCTTTTCACTTGTTACTTATCAAACGACATTCTCATTATCAGGATTTATGACCTATTGCACCCCGCACATAGAACGACTTTGATTCGTTTTGGAAGGCTGGCATCCAATCATTAGGCTATGGATCAAATTGAGATGTTGACCATATGATTAGTGTCTGTAATTTTTCACAGTTTACTTAGTATCGTTTTAGTTTCAGTATCGATAAATTTTAATGTTGTGGTCCACAACCTATTCTCAGGTTTTTAACATCTGGGAGCTGGCATCCAATCATTCATGGTAATACCATCTCAGAGTTAGTAACATATATACATATCTGTGTTAATGTCTGTATTTTTCTCATATTGTACTTATTCTTGTTTTCTGATCGTATACTAATGATGTTGTGGCGTCCTCACCAATCACAACGTCAGTGGTATTGAAAGGCTAACATACAGACATAGGTAAATGCATTGAGATGTTGGACACACCATCTCAGAACCTCGATTATGATGAGGATTATGGTAAACTGTTGAGCTGTTTTTTCAGATCTCATCGACGAATTAGTGCTGCCACACTTATTGCTTACACATGGACAGACATGTATTGCAACGACAAGTATCAGCCAGGCCCTTGAAATATCTTATAACCATGCTGCAGTGGCCAGCTGTGCCTGTTGCCAATGGCAACCTTTTGTGAACATCACTGCTGTTGCTAACACCCAGGTATTGCGAGTAGCAGCACTGCCATTACTAATATCTGGACCATCTGGATGGGTCTTTGTAATTTTAATAGTGATCATCAACCAATCAGCAGTAGCATCTCTTCTCATTCTGAGAGGGAAGATAAAAATATTCAGGTATTCCACACATAAGCATCATTTTCGGTTATTAAAGATGCACTTTGAGATAGGAGCTTGCTTAAGCACATCTGTAATAGGGTTGCTATTGAGATACTGTCCTGTTTTGAGTTGGTGTAAATCTGTCCTGGAAACGAATATCTGAAACTTGTTAAACAGTCTGCTGTGTGATACCGTTAATTGCAGGACTACAATGTGTTATGAGTTCAATCTGCCACCATGAATGTCTTCATACACAAGTGGGTTGATAATGGAAAGATGCTGTACACACCTTGTAACTATGCAGGTATAATTTCATCGCTAGACCGTATCTTTACTATAAGAAATAATAAATATCGTTCAGGAAAATTGTTCGTCTTTTACTTTATAACTTCGGAAAGTAACATTTGGCGCCACTGAAGCAGTGATCTGCCAGCTTTGAAACAGTTGCTGTGTGTGCCATGTCTAATGTAGACACTCGTGCCATCTAGCAGCTGCAGTGACGCAATTTGGATATAAAACAGGTGCGATACCATTCACATTAACGTGTTGCCGCCTTGTGGCGGAAATGAAAAAAATGTGTAACCTACACATTTTCTAAAGTGTAGTAAGAAACAATTAAATATGTTACGTTCTGTTTGTTTTGTAGAAAATCTTACACTATTAAAATGATTGTAGAATTATTAACTGTGCATTATAAACTGTCATGGTTTTAGGAATCAGTAATATCTGTGAAGAGAATTCCTGCATATTAATGTGAGCGGCGACATCACAATCTTTTTGAGAAGAGATAGCACTCGAATAACGATTGTGTAAAAAATCAGTAGTGATCAGTGCACATACAGGATGGTTATGCGGTGAAAATCGAGAACTAGTAAAATTAACCTCAGATCACTGCTGAATGACACTAGTTATTTATAAAATGTGCCACTCAACTATGTGGTATGGAAGAAGCGGTTTGCTCTGATTTACTGTGGAACCCAAAGCCAGTTGTATTGTGATCATGACCCTCTGCCAAGTGCAAGAGATATATTGCTGGCTGTACGTACAACTGAAAATCCTGTAGTATTCACAGCCACAAATAGTAAATTTCCACTTCAAATTTCAGTAGTATTTGTTAAAGAGGCCTGGACAAAGCCACCTTAAGTGAAATGGATCAGTTTTATTTGGTGTCTGCTACAACATGAGACGTCTTACTGTATTTTGTCTGTCCAACAACGTAAAGTGGACTTCGAGTAGGAAAGTCATATCAGGAAAATGTGTCAAAGAGGTGATGTAATTGGAACTGCAAGTTGAATAAAAATATACTAGTTATTTATAAAAAAAATATTATCTCATGTATATAGTTGTGTATTTAAAAATCAATTTTCTTATACTTCCAATGTTTTAAAACAAATGGTTTTACACTGATAAAAGCTGGTATTTATTTGAATCCAAAATCGTTCTCTGACATACATTGTGATTTCATTTATAAATTTTAAATCAGCCAAATTTCGTAACGGATTCTGTGCATTGCTGTTACTGTCAAGAAGAAGACGTCACAAGGTAATGTGAAACTTCTTTTCTTCATGAAACTGTGTTCGCTTGTGTACTTTGCAAATTGACCACAGTGGCGTGTGACGAAATCTGAGCCTGTGTTGATTTAAGTCAGGTACAGGTAGTAATCGAGATCTGTTACATATTGTCTGATCCCATATTGCTAAGTGACTTCAAATTTTTCATACCTTGTCTGAAATATTTTCATAGTATTAACGATAATTATATTACTATCACAGTAGCTAAGTATCTTCAATGTCTGTCAGGTTTTTTATTAACAGTTTATTATGTTAATTTTGATGAAAATTGTTGTGCTGTTCAACGTAATTACGTATGTATGAATATATGCACACTATTGTTAGACATTCTGCGAATTTAAATGCTCCATGATGTAGTAACATCCTGTACGGTCGTCACCTCAAAAGCAGTTAACCGAAAAAATACTGTGTTTCCTCTATGACCAGTTGCTGTTATCATCTGTTAGCTATCATTTAAACTAATTCGTGTGTAGAATGCAAACTCTCACGTGCAAAAGCGAGTGGTCAGCATTCACACAGTTGGGCATCTAAAGCTTGTAACTGTCTTCCTTATTTATGATTTGGACTGCCACACATGGTTAATAAAGTAATTACTATATCCTAATAAGGATAAAATGAACTGAATCGAGAGAGGAATAGCAACCTTTGTTTTTGAGTGATTATAGATGTTTACCCAGAAGCCTCTACCTATTAACCTCAAAAATTAAGACAAGCACTACTTTCTCTAGTCACTTGTGGCTTGTAAGAGAAATCATAAGAAAGATTCACAGGGTACATCACATGGATTTTATGGAGTGCGATGCAGATGCTGGTATTAAGTTTCCCATGAACCTTCAGAAAATCAGGGAATTTGAAAGGCGGAATCTCATTATGACCTATTCATATGTATGGCCTGGAGAAATTTATTGTTAAACAAAAACTCGTTGAGCCTCTGTACTTTTCCAGTATCGCTGGTAGACATCAGCATCATGCACATTTCTTGTTGAGGGCTACTGCTGGATCACAAGCATTTACGACCTCCTTTACTTCCAAATATAGAAACCATAATGGTAAACACCGTTTTTGCTATCATTGCCTGAACTCATTTCAGGCAAGTGACAGATTAACGAAGTAACTGCTAGACTGATCCACTATGTGAAGAAATGCCTAGTGAGGGAAATAAATTCGTAATTTTAAGAATTTTCTCTACACGAAAGATGTTCGCTTACTGAGCTTGAGGACCTTGTGAGGAAATTCGATGATATTTATAACATCACTGTTCCTATGACCAAAACGCACGATGATAAATTTGTGCAATAGAATGCATTTGATTGATACAATATTGCAGACAGCAAGTGGATAAAAAAGCAGGAAAACGATGGAGAGATCTTTGCTGTCTAACTGTTAAGTCCTGTTGATCTACACAAAATGTATGGAACTTGAATTATCAACCACATGACATATAACCATCTTCATCCACAATTTAAGTGGGTATAATGCTCACTACCTAGTTGAGTCCTTGGCTGATTGTGGTGTGACGGAGGGTCAAGACAGCGTCCCATCTGGCAGAATAGAAACAGATTTTATCTTCGAAGATAATCTTCACGAAAGTTATGCTTCACTTCCTTGACTTAGTGAGGTTCATATCGGCGCAACAGGAACTGGCATTAGAAGGATTTACGTGTGACAAGAGCAGCATTTCTCGATGATTCTGATTTTGAGCTGTTAAAAAAGAATCTGGATTCTAGGGTAAACTGTTATGACCAGCCGATACTGCTCTCTTCTGGCCATAACAGCCGGTTCTTTGAAAGCTCTGAGAAATAGATACCAAACTAGAACACAAGAAATGGTAGTTCACCTTATTACTTGGCATACGTCTTTACCATAGGCACTGACTATGTAAGTATGACCTGGGGCACAAATTAACAAACTTTTCTCTTGAAGTATGATGTTCAACATTTACAAGAGCACAAGTTCACATGAACATTAACAAACAATGCCTTACACGGTGATGTTGACTGATGTAGCTGAGGTCTCGATCTGAGCAGCGCTTTTACATGCTCGACACTATATTGATTGCAACCGCAAGTCGCCACTGGTGCTGATAAGGAGATATGGACTTCTGGAGAGCTTCTCACACGTCGCTGTGGATTCAGCGAGTCTCGCTATGAATTCGCTTTACAGACCACGGTGTGGGACCGTAAACTCTAGACAGTACCACAAACTCAAAAAAACCAAAGTGTATAACACAGTCACATTATCTGGTAAACTTCTTTCAGGCACTGCCATACTGGATGCAGAATATCAGCATGTTCTATGTATACTGAAGGTGTTCAACATCCCTTCAATAAGAGGAATATGCACAGCTTTATATGGTAACAGATGTATGCTTACTTGCAGACATTACGAACTACTCCAGAGTGCAGTTGTGCAAACGTACGATATGTATACTGCCGCTTCTACACTGCCCAGGCCTTTCGTGGTATACCAAATTGATAAAGACATGTGTCAACATTTAACTCATGACTGAGGTTCACATGTTGTTTCCCAAATGAGGGATTAAAAGGGAACTTATCAAATGAATCGGTAGTTATGACAAGGTAAATAACCCAGAACAGAATGAACAGTCCAACGCAACTTGCTATTTATGTTACATCATGTACTTAGATGTGAACAACAGAGAGGAATGCCATCCAAGAGCCTTTACCTACTGAAGGACTTCGATGGAAGTCTAGTGAGGAAATCCCCAGACTAGATAAATTCAAAGACGTGTGGGGAGATTTTGAAAGAAGATACATTTTAGAGGTATATTTAACGTATCCTGTTAGTTTTCATAACGCACAGAGCGATTTGGTGCTACATAAAGACCGCTCAGTTCCCCAAAACACTTCCAGATCAAGATGAAGTCAACGTTGGAGAGGAAAACAAGGTAGTTACTACATTACTGTTAACTCCAGCGTTGTCGTCATTTGGGTTTGAAACTGGATAGAGTCAACTGTGCTATTTCATTCAAGTAGCTTCTGTGGTTGACGGCATATATTGTTTTAAATACTGAAAAGAGTGCTTTTATGATGTGCACTATTCAGGAAGATGTTTACAAACTTATAAAAAAATATAATTAATATCGAAAATGTTAAGAAAAATTGCGGAATTCAGTTGCTTACGCATTGGAACGTGTGTCATGATGCAACAGATCGTACTGCAAGGCAAAATTTTAAATGGGCCACAATCTTCAATAAAGATTTCGTTATTCTGGGGATGGCTAGTGTTCCATAGAAATCATAGAATCTGTTTAAACAGGTTTATGTATTTTAGACCTTTCTAATCTACACATGCAACAGCTCCATTATGAGTTTTTAAAAACCCATTTTGCATATCTAAACATCTTTATATGTATACAGATGTTTTCATCTACTGGATGAAGGCTATGGTCCATATGAAGTAACAAGGTATGACACTAATGCATTCAACACTTCTATATATGCATCTGGTAAACATGAAGGCATAATGAAAACAAATAATAAGGCCACTCTTTCAATTGAGAATGAGATGAATGGGTCTATGAAATTTGTACGTCTCCACTCGAAAGTGACTGCATACTGTGTAGACACAGATGACACCCAGAGGTGAGCTAAGGGTGAGTGTCACATAGCCCCATTGGCTCCCAAGGCTGGAAACTACGTTAAACGCCTGAACAGTAGTGTTGGTGGAGCTCAATCTCCCCCAGTGTGCCAAGTCAGTTTTCAGTCGGAACGACATGAGGTGCACGAGAGTCAGTCTGTCACAAAATCATGACATAAAATTCATTTGTGCTCGGATCAGAATCCTGTAACTGAGTGAGAATACACGGGAGTGTGATGTATATAAGGAGAAAATTTGTTTCTGTGTATATATCGAATAGAACGACTTTTTTTCATAGTGTGTATATAGAGTGATTGTGTATTATTTAAGTGGGTTTGCTTTACGCACAGTATGCCCAATGGGTGATTGCTTACTATCTGCATGTGCTTTAGGTTGTTTTTGTGCTATTTTACACACCATGTTAGTATTATATATATTTTCCGCACAGTTCATTAAATCTCATTGCTGCTGTTGAATTTAATGTCTCATAGGCGAACTACAAAATTATTCCACATCAAAAATGGTTCAAATGGCTCTAAGAACTATGGGACTTAACATCTGAGGTCATCAGTCCCCTAGACGTAGAACTACTTAAACCTAACTAACCCAAGGACATCACACACACATCAATACCCGAGGCAGGGTTCGAACCTGTGACTGTAGCAGAAGCACAGTTCCAGACTGAAGCGCCTAGAACCGCTCGTCCACAGCAGCCGTCTAATCCATGTCAACTGTGGTTCCTTTACATCATCTATATACCTAAGAACGTATGTCCCACAACTGTGTTACAATTACTCCAAGTTGTTCATGAAAAAAACTTGTGAAGCCACAAGCTGCAGAAAATTATAAAACTATGGGAAAAATTCTGTATGTATTTATTTCTTTCTATGCACTGATGAATTATTTTGGTACATACTGTATGGATGGTTTCTTTTACCTTTCTTGGTCTGTGTATGAGGTAGCTGGATTTGTACTGAAACAGATTTCATGTTAAAATCGGTTTTGGGTGGAATAACCCTTCATACTGAGAATGAAGTTTGGGAAAAATGCTTTATGAGAACTCTGTTTTGATAAAGCGATGATCTTTCTTTCCTTTCTACATCGTCTTTTCCATGTATATGTAAAACTATTTAAAGTCTATAGTTATATTTGCGTTGTACGTGTCTTTTTTTTAAGAATGGACAATGTTACATTCATTAACAGTAGTCAGTTTTACAGCGAGTAGGCACAGCTGCACTGCATGTGTCCTTTCAATAAGAAAAGAGGCACTTATACTTCATTAAAAGCCTTGAAACATGAATAGCTACACTTGATGCCAAACAGCATGCTGCAGGCATAATAGAAATTTATAGCAGGCAGAGACCTGCTGCATTCCAGACCAGGTCTGGCACAGTGGCAGCCCAGCCTGGCAGCAGTAATGAGTAGGTTGGACTGACATGACTCAGTACTGAAAATGGACAGCTGACAGAGGCTGACGCTGTCGCTGGCCGTGCACAGATACCGTGGTGCAGTACATACCTGAGTGCATGGATTGGGGCTCCAATGTAGGTGACATGGGGCAATGGTAGCAGGTGAGCAGAACCCTTACTGTGGTGTTCACTCATATAAAGACATAAACATTCTGGTGTTTTACAGCAGTTCTTTAAGCATAGAGCAAGTCAGATCAAATCTTGGACTGATAGTGACATCAGAGTGGACCTCTTAGAACTTAAGACAGTTGGGCTTAAACTTAAGACAAATGATGTGTGATATCGGGGGATAACCCAATTCTGTACTTAGAGATCTGACAGCCATGCAGTCTGTGCCAATATCCCCAGCCTGCCATCTTGGATTGTGATGTCACAGGGCTGCTCAAGTATATGTTATTATCTGTAATGGGTTGCCACCTTGGGTCTTGAAAACATAGAATTGCACTGTTATCCCTAATCACCTACCTCGGAGCGTGATCTCGAATTTTCGCCTGTCACATGAAGCAGACAATGTGGCATCTTGGAGTTTCGAATTTCCTCCCAGTTGATAGTTACGACTACAACCATACTTCCAAGAGTGACATCTAAGGAATGGCAGAAAAATCTGTACCACAACTGGGCTATTTTGAATTTCCCACTTTTTTTTAAATTTCTTGACACTTTTTTTAAAAATATCTTGCCACTGTATATATAGATTAACCGACCTGTTTCAGAGGGTAGGAATAAATCTGGCAACAGTGTATGGTGTCATCAGTGACATCGTAAAGGTGGGAGCAAGGCCTATGAAAAAGACAGGCTGCAGCTCATATGTCACCAGTGTAGCCCTGTGCTTGCTCGCCCAACTCAGCAGACAAACTACGAGGGTCAGTCAAAAAGTAATGCCTCCTATTTTTTTTTCTATGTTTAATTGTCAGGAAATTTAAATGCAATTACATAGGTTGAAAACCACAACATTGAGGATCATTTTGTCATTTTTCAATGTAATCTCCGCCCATCTCTACAGTTTTGGTCCATCTTTGAACAAGGGCATGTATGCCAGCACGGTAAAAATCACAGCTCTGCTTCCTAAGCCATTGACGCACGGATGTTTTGACGGCCTCCTCATCTTCAAAATGAATCCCACGATGAGCTTCTTTTAGTGGCCCGAACAGATGGAAGTCTGATGGTGCCAGGTCAGGGCTGTATGGGGGATGAGGCAAAACTTCCCATCCAATTTTGACAATCTCGTCAGAGCTGTGACGACTGGTGTGTGGTCTTGCATTGTCATGCAAAAGAAGAACATCTGCCATTGATTTTGTTGTGCGAACTCGCTGAAGACGTGCTTTAAGTTTTTTGAGGGTTGTGACGTATTGAACAGAATTTATTGTACATCCCTGCTCCAAAAAATCAACCAGAATCACACCCTCTGTATCCCAGAAAACTGTTGCCATAACTTTCCCTGCCGATCGCACAGTTTTGAATTTTTTCTTCCTCGGCGAGCTTGTGTGACGCCACTCCATTGACTTTGCCTCTTTGATTCGGGTTCAAAAAAATGCACCCATGTTTCGTCCCCGGTCACAATTTTTTTCAGAAACTCATCTCCCTCCAAACGGAAGCGCTGCAAGTGTTGGGAGGCTATTGTTTTCCTTGCCTCTTTATTCTGATCGGTTAACATTCTTGGAACCCACCGTGCACAAACTTTTGAGTACCCCAATTGTTTAATAATCGTGATCACACTGCCTTTACTAAGAGAAATAATGCGACACACTTCATCTGCAGTCACCCGACGGTCACCACGAATGATGTCATCAACTTGCTGAATGTTGTGTGGAGTCACTGCACTCACCGGCCTGCCGCTCCGCTTTTCGTCAGTCAACGGTGTTTGCCCTTCAGCTTCCTTACAACGACGAACCCATCGTCTAACAGTGCTGACATCCACTGTCACAACACCATACACCTTCTTCAGTCTTTCATGAATGCGTATGGGCGTTTCACCTTCTGCATTCAAGAATTCAATCACACAACGCTGTCTCAAACGAACATCGATGTCGGCCATCTTACAAACTTCTGCTGTGCTGCCACCTGTTGACACAGAAAGTTACTACTGCAGTGGATTGCAGAAGAAGGTTTGAGGAATGGCGCCAAATTCAAATTTTTCACTTAACTTAATTTTTTTAAGTAGAAAAAAAATGGGAGGCATTACTTTTTGACCGACCCTCGTACATTTCTACATCTGTTAACTCATATCTAGGTGTGTACATACAAACAAGAAATGCGTCCTCTGCTCGAATCCGCTACTATGAATGGAAGTCCATTGGCCTACTTACAATTTGTTGCAGCTATACTGGGGCACAATAAATTAAAATCATACCAATATATTTATCAGTGACATATGGTACCACTTCTTGTATGAAATGAGGACTGTTAACCAGAAGAGACTAAATATTGTAAACAAGCTGTTATACAATTTATATCGAGTTTTGTTCTTAAATTTAATTTTGTTGTAGTGGTATTAATCCATAAGACTAAATAACAGTAGATTACTGTAGAAGATGCAATTCTCGTTAGTACATACGCACCCAGTTGCGAGTTATCAGGTTTAGAAACGCATTTTTTCTGCTGAGCGAGTGAGTGAGTTTCAGCCTACCTAAGTGGCGTACGGGCCGCAGCCTGTATTTCTCGTGGGGCTCAGGTGGGAAGAGGGAAAGGGAATATCTGACAACGATGCTGAGTGACCCAGAACTCTACTAGCCGGACTACTCCAAACTTGAAGATGATTACACTGCAGTAGCCGATTCTGGCCTCTTTTCCCTGCAATATTAGCACCTTCCTCATTTTTTCGCGAAAATTGTCAGCGCTAACAGCATGTAGCTATTCAACTCGTCAGAACTGGTCCACTACGAATTTCGCCTGTCCCACAATACATGTCACAGTATTTTAGTCTGCATTGTTTTATAAAGGATTTGAAATGGTATTACAGTTCGTATATCGCGCAAACTCTGCATATGTTTGTACCACAGGAAGCCTCGACGGCAATGACGCAGTCTCCTTGCGTTAGTAACAGAGTCGAGATATGCAATGCAAGAGAATACTTCCAGCTGGCTCAAGATACCATCTTTAATTATTATAGTGAGAAGGTGAATATGTATTAAGCTTTCTGACAGTCATACCAGGTCCCTTGTAGACGAATGTATCAATGAAGTTCTGATTTAGCCGTGTTTGCTTTCACATATAAGTTGAGTAAAGTGAAGTTTTAATACGTGTCAGTTATTTGTATATTATAATATGAACCAACATGCATGTTTGCATGGCCATGTTATATAGCAGCTGCTAAAATCAGTTATTATTAATTTTCTGTCTGGAACTTACTGCAGTTTAACTAAAGAGAATTACGCCAGACGCGTTTCCCTTCTATTTATAAAGCGTCTTCCATGGTTATCCTGCTAATTGGATACATAAGTTTGTACATTTTGTTGGTGCTTTGGATTAAAATCTGTGTTTTGCTTACGGCGTACAAGCTACTTACGGTTTTCATCACTGCTTTCTCCCCCTGCCCCTTCCTACAGCCCCTCCACCTCCCTCCCTTTTTAACAGCGGTTGACGTCCAACGACATTCCTTTCACGTACGCACACTGAAATTGCGGTTTTCGCCAATCTGTAGCATTTCTTGCTCTGAATTTGGGTTATTTTCACTTCCCGTTGTAAACTGAACTGGAGTTAAGGGTGTTTTTCATTCTGCACAGTATTATTGTTTATGTCCGTTCGTTTTCGTGCAGATTCCCAGCTTCGTCAACCTGTGAGACGACTTTTTTTTTTAATTTCGTGTGTGCGTGTGTGTGTGTGTGTGTGTGTGTGTGTGAGAGAGAGAGAGAGAGAGAGAGAGAGAGAGAGAGAGAGAGGGGGGGGGGGGGGGGAGGGAGAGAGAGAGGCTAAAAGGTGTGGGAGGATAAAGGGTGAATGAGTGTGTGTGTGTGTGTCTAAGTTAGTGCAAATTACAGAAAATGGCTTGTATGTTTTGCAGATATATAAGAGGAGATGGGGCATTGCAAATTGTGCATTTTTACTTTTTTTGTAGGGGAGCGGGGCTGAATGGTTATAGGACAGAACGTGGGAGGAGATGGTAGTGGTAAATGGATTCTGTAGTTCTATGCTTATGTTTAATGTTATATTAAGTAGTGAATCAGTTTAATGAGTGTATCGTTTGCCAGATTAATCACTTCATTTATGAGTAGTTTCGTTTCTGTTATGGGTTTTTGAATGCCATAGTTTACTTGTAAGGTGAGAAAGTGTTTTTGTTGTTCTTTATTCAATTAATTTCCTTGTATGTATCTCTGATCGTAATTTTACGTTGGTGTTGGCGTGACTGTTCTGCAAAAGTTGAATGATCTGTCCTGTACTTACATGCTCTTACATGTTCTTTGTATGTGGTGTCAGATGTCTTCTTTCGTCACATGTATTACATTTCAGTTGATATATTCCTGACTACTGATATAGATAAGGTTTTCCGATTGTTTTTGGGAAGTATTTTTAAATAGGGTCGTTGGTTTGGTGATACATTTACATGCCTTTTTCTTAAAAAAAAAAAAAAGAAATAGATATGCAGTGTGTGTGTAGTTGTGCTTGTATATCGTTGTATATCATCGTTTGTTTTCTGTCTATTTCTCATGTTGGGTTGTTCCTGTCCTTGTATTTTATGTGTTTGTGTGTGTGGGGTTCTGTGCTTGTGTTGGTAACAGCTGGGCGCTGTTTCTCTATTTCATTGTTCACCTTTGTAACTAAGTCTTGTTTGTATCCTTTGCAGAATAACCACGAAAGATGCTTTGTAAATAAAAGCGAAAGACGTCTGGTGCAGTTCTCTTTAATAGAATTGCAGTAAGCTCAAGAAGAAAAACCGGTAATAGCTGATAGACAATAAATTTGTCTGAAGCGCAACAATATAAAACTGTGTTTCGGTACTGCTTTTTATTGCAGATGTTCTCCTTGAAGCTGTTTTGAAGTATGTCTGCGGAAAGATTAAAGAAAATACCATTAATAAACCAGAATAAACGCAAAGGCAGAACCTGTGGGCAACTCGAGTAGCTCATGGGCGTCTCGTAATAAAGTATCACAGGGACGATAATTTCTGACGAATTGTTTAGGAAGGAAGTTTAGGTTGTCTAGCAGAGAAAAGTTCTTTAATATCTATTTCGCATATTGCCGCCGAACAGCACAGCAACGGAATCGAATAAGCTGCGCTATTAACGCGCAAAATTCTTATCAATAATACCGAACTCCACTAAAGCAAAAATATGAATTATCTCCTAAGTTACAGTGAAACCAATAGGGCTACAGTGAAATGTTATAATCAGTGGAATAGCAGTTTCTATCGTGATGGGGCGTTACGTATAATACGCCAAATAGCACAAATTAATTACGCTCTTTTTACGAGCAGGAGGGTCGTACCGCCGATATTAACAAAAGTTGTACAATTGTACTCGTGGTTTAAAGAGTTCATATAACAAAAAGATGCTTCCTCCAATACTACTTTTATTACAAAAGTTAAGAGGATTAAGCCGGAAAGAATATTACTGCCACTTTGCGTACTTCAATTTACGCAAACCTCGTTTCGATTTCACTGTGGGTTTGTGCCTTACACATTACAATCTCTCTGAGCACACCCTACTGTTAATCAGTAAAATCTAAAAATGTTTTAAATGTCTCTATTTCCAAGTATTCTATGTTTTAAAGTTTTTTGTACCCTTGAACTAAGGGGCCTGACACTTCCCTCACACTCACTCTTGTTTCACATCATATCACGTTCATCCTATTTGTTTCCAGCCCAATAGCAACTACAAACACATTTCATTACGGAATTGAATCTGTTGTCAAACTTCTGACGATATCTTCACAAGCATCATCTATTCACTCACATTGGTTCTTTTACAATATTTTCTGATACAGTTCACTCCCTATCTTCTATATATACAGATCAGCTCTACACACCACGCTCTCTAGTCCCTCTTGTCATCTGAGATTATATTGTTGAATACGGGTCCCATTAAGCAAGAATCATTCGAGCGAAATATTCCTAATGCTCCTTTCTCTGGCGTACAGGCAGCAACAAAACCATACCGAAAAAATTGAAACTGTGAAACAGGTTTTCTCGATGAACAAAATAAGCGCAATAATCTGCGTCTGGGAACGTCAGCTAACGACACGACTGAAGATTGAAATGATAGGAAGCAATCCCAAGCGTGAAGCAAACAGTGTGGGAATGAAAGTTTAGTCATTATGCTGACACATTTTGGTTCTAACAGCATTCAGGAAGTTACAGGGCCTTGCCCGTCATATAACGCTCTAGAGATCGTTAGGTTCTGCGTAACTGTAAAAACCGACTGGTTTCGTCACTACAGTTTTGATATTCTTCAGGGCCGTAGGGTGACACATCCGGACAGTGGCTACTATACTAAATTTGTCCCTCAAGATGCTCTGTACAAGATATCGTAGTTTGTCAGTGTCATTTCGGTCCATTTTGTACGTAAGGGGGATCCGAACTCCACCGACAAAATGTTCTAGGCTTTCTTGACGTCTCGGGCTTGCTGCCGGATGATGTCGATATCTTGCCACGATATTTCGGGTTACAATCATTGAGCCATAATCAGCTGAGTTTTACTGACCTGAGTATGGCTGAAATATTGTGGAAAGATGTTGCCGTCATGCAGCTGTAAGTCATAAATCTCATTGGATCCTCATATCACCGAGAAGATTTCAACAATCATATCATTTACATTTTTGTAAGCTGATCACGTGTTTTCTTTATATTTCCATGTAAGAGACCCGAACTCACCGGTGGCCTGTGACAGAGTAATAGAGTAATTATGTTTTACTTGGTTTTCTATGACAGCTACCTTTGTTTCTGTGAAACTATTTCCCAGGTGTTCAAGTACCTGCAATATTTGTAATATTCAATCATTCTAACTGGAAAGAACTAATTTCTAGTAGGTGTCTACGTGCAGATCAACGAGGATGGTTTGATACACCTGGTAAAAAAAGCAATAAAAAATGTTTGTTTTGTAAACAACTCATCATTCTTCACGATGTAGGCTGCTTTGAATCATATACAGTTCGTCTAGTGATCTCCCAACAATTTCATCCCTAGGGAAAGAAGATCCTGCCATACTCTGCAAAATACTTCTTCATTTGATGAACATTCCTTCCCAACAAGCCAAAGATGGATCCAGGTTTCATCAAGAGGCACAAATCGGTGCAAAAGTCTAGCTAATTTCGATTAAACATCGCCAGACATTGTGTTGAAATGTTGGGCTGAATGCGATTTTAGTCGACTGTGAACAATCGCGGCACCCACCTACCACACAGATTCTTCATAACCGATTCCTCGTGCTGGATATTATGCACTCGCTCGGCTGAGATGCCTAGAGTGTCAGCAATCTTACGAATTTTTATTCAGTGCTCTTGCCTTAGCCTATCAGGGATTTCTGTTGATCCATTGTGGACACGAGACAGCAACTGGTCAAATATTTAACAACGAAATTCACCAACCAGCCATACAACTGACAAGTTATTTAAATATTATTTTCGCTCTCAGCTTTTGCTGTTTATAATGCAGTCAAGTTTCTAAGGAAGCTCTTGAGAACTTACGACATCCAGAATCATACGGCCAGTATGCGAATTTCGAATATTTCTGAGTGGTGCACAATCAATGGCCGAAACTGAGAGCGAAAATAAAATAAAATAACTGCTCAATTGCACAGCTGTTTGGCGAATTTCGTTGTTGAATATTATGGATTTTTTCAATAGTTTCCTTTGTGGTGACCTCAGTTGGACGGACAGAGCATGCTTCGTCTACGGTGCTTGTCCAACCACCTTTAAATTCAATAATCCATAAGTAAATGGTATTCTGTGTTGGTGCAGAGACCGAATGAACTTCAACCACATCTGTTTTCATTTGTGCAGCAGTCCAACCCTTCAATTTAAAATGTTTAACAAAACTGTTGTGGTTGGCAGGAGAGCCCGCACCGTGTTACTAGAGGAGGCCGAAAGCACGCGTTTTAGCTCGCTCATGCTGGCGTGAGGTCTGGAACATGACAAGGGAATTAGAATTGACAAGAACGGACGTAGCAGGTGGAATACCTAACTTAAATCCATTAATGATGAACGTCGCTTTTGACATTACATGATTCACAGTATCAATAGAAACTGATAATGGCGCCTTGCTAGGTCGTAGCAAATAACGTAGCTGAAGGCTATGCTAACTATCGTCTCGGCAAATGAGAGCGTATTTTGTCAGTGAACCATTGCTAGCAAAGTCGGCTGTACAACTGGGGCGAGTGCTAGAAAGTCTCTCTAGACCTGCCGTGTGGCGGCGCTCGGTCTGCAGTCACTGATAGTGGCGAGACGCGGGTCCGACGTATACTACCGGACCGCGGCCGATTTAAAGGCTACCACCTAGCAAGTGTGGTGTCTGGCAGTGACACCACATTCCTCCCCCGCAAATCGGCGTACGGTTTGGCATAAGGCTTCCGCCCGCCGTGGGGAGGACCCAATGTTGACGTATGCGACGAGGTGGGGAACCTAACAACAGGCGAGGCTGTGCCACCCGCACCCTGCCATTCGGACCGCGGGGAGCTAGGAAACGCCTGAAACTCTGCTCAGGGCTGCACGCCAACATGCAGTGTATGCGCCTGTAGAGTGTCAGGAGGGGCCGAAGGGTCGACCTCCATCGGGCCGCGGCGTCCGACGGGCGAAGACGACATATGGTCCGGAGCGGGCAAGAGTTCCATGTCGGAGGACAACTGGTCACGGGAAGCGATCGGCGACGCGTGACCCAGGGAGGAGCCCGGCGGTTGCAGCGACGCGTCCACTACGGGCGTCGCCGGTGGGAGAACAGGCGGCGGCGGCGGTGGTGGCGGCGCGTCGCCATGGGGCAAAATGGAAGGCAGCGTGGGTAACACCTGGGGCTGAGGCGAGCCAGTAGATGGGTCCCCGGGGCGCTGACCGGACGGCACCGTAGCTGAAAGCAGTCGGTGAGCGGCAGATCCCGTGAGACGACAGAGGCGCAGCTGATTGAGATGCCGACGCACCTCACCAGAGGCCCCCAAAACCAGATACATAGCGCGTCCGAGGCAGTGAAGAATGCGCCCTTCGAGCAAAACGTCGTGAACCTCGGTAGTGGCGATAGTAGACAAAGTCGCCTGGAGCAAAAGCAGGTGTCTGCCGCTGCACAGGAACCTGATGCGGCGGATGTAGAAGAAATCAAGGTTCGATTAAGAGGACCATGGAGCAACTCAGCCAGAGAGCGACCATCTCGGGGCTGAGAGCGATACGAGGACAAAAACAGCAATAACACGTTCTCCCGTGAATGCGACTCTTTCAACTTCAACATCTGTGACTTGAATGTCCTGACCAGTCATTCTGCGGCACCGTCTGACTGTGGCGAAAACGGCGCGGACGTCAGATGTTGAATACCATTGGCCTTGCAGAATGACTGAATTTCTACGGACATGAATTGTGGCCATTGTCGGAAACAATAGTCTGTGGAAGACCTTCAATGCAAAAGATAGCAGATAACGCTTGGATGGTGGCAGATGACGTCGTGGAAGACATCCGGACAACAAAAGGAAAATTACTGAATGAATCTACCACCACCAACCATCGAGCATTCCCGAATGGATCAGCAAAATCGATGTGTAAGCGGTGCCAAGGGGAAGTGGCTTTTGGCCAAGCAGAATTTCCGCGGTGGTGCTGATTGTTGTTCGGCACACATCAAGAAGAGCACATATTCGTAATCGCGGCATCGATTCCAAACCAAGTATAGTGCTGACGAGCAAGCTGTTTCGTTCTCACTATAACCCAATGTCCCTGGTGGAGAAGCTGTAAGACAGAGGACTGTAACGAACGTGGTACCACGACCCTGGACTGATCATTATCAGAACGTTACAGCAAAACACCACGTCGTACAAAAAATCTCTCCTTGTGAGCAAAAAAAAGGCGAACCAACGGGTCCCCGATCCGTGACTTCGACAAGGGCAATTGCGTACCAACAAAACGCAGAACGGGAGCAAGGACAGGGTGGGCAGTTGTGGCTGAAGCTACACGACAAAAATCAATCGGGAACGATTCGACCACATCATCGGTTTCCGCATCAGTGAACATAAAAGCAAGTTCGGAGGAATCGAATGCCCTATCCTGAGCAACAGGCAAGCGGGATAACGCATAGGCGTTTCCGTGCTTAGCAGTGGACCGATACAAGATATCGAAGCGGTACTGCGAGAGGAAAATAGACCAGCGAATGAATTTCTGCGCTGTAAGTGGAGGTACAGGCTTGGTCGGATGAAAAAGCGATGTCAAAGGTTTGTGGTCTGTGATTATGGTAAAGTGACGACCATACAAGAAATCATGAAACTTTGTAACAACAAATACGAGAGCCAATGCTTCTTTCTCGATCTGTGAATAAGTTCTTTGAGCAGACGAGAGTAATTTGGACGCAAAGGCAATAGGGCGATCGTGCGATCCATCTTTGTGCACAAGCACAACACCGATCCCGAAATCCGATGCATTCACCATCAATAAGAGGGGCTTCTGGAGATTGAATGGCGTAAGGCAAGTATTGGAAAGCAACACGAATTTCAACCGGTGAAAGGCGCGTTCGCATTCCGTCGTCCAGACGAACGGAACACTCTTACGGCGTAAGCGATGAAGCGGAGCTGAAATGGAAGAGGCATGCGGCAGATAGCGGTGGTAGTAATTTATTTTTCCCAGCACACTCTGTAGCTACTTCAAATTCTGCGGCGAAGGCAAGTCTTGTATGGCACGAAGGTGCGTGGGACTGGGATGTATGCCTTGGGCATTGAGTACATGTCCCAAGTATGGTAAGTCCCGAGCAAAAAACTCACATTTGTCCTTCCCAAGCGAAAACCATTTTCTCGCAAGACCTGAAATAATGTTCTGAGATTGGCCAAATGTTCTTCTTCCGCCATTCCGGAGATCACAATATCGTCCAGATAATTTGCTGCAGTAAGGACCGACGCACAAACAGTTTGTAGATATTTCTGAAACAATGCATGGGTGGCTGCACACCCGAATGGCAGTCGTTTGAATTGATACAACCCAAGATGCGTGTTACCCACCAAAACGCGCTGGGATTCTTTGTCCACCGGTATTTACAAGTACGCATCTGCGAGGTCCAACGTCGAAAAATATTTATCCGGGGACATTGTCAAAAAGATCTTCCGGGCGAGGTAAAAGAAAAGTTGCAATCACTAGTTGTGGATTCACTGTTGCCTTGAAGTCCATACAAAGTCTGAACTTTCGGGAAGGTTTTGGCAAAATTACTAAGGGTGATGCCCAGCGAGAAGCCTGCACACGTTCAATTACACCTTGTGATTCCAAATCGTGTAATGTTTTTGCGAACTCATCACGCAATGTGTGTGGAACATTGCGCGCTCTGATAAATTTCGGTTGCGCGTTTACTTTCAGTTCCAAATGTGCTTTATAGTTCTTAGCGCAACCGAGGCCCGGTGCAAAAAGGTCTGCAAATTCTTCACATAGACGAGAAACACTGTCTGAAGGCACAGTCTGGTTCACTGAGAGGACCTGATTTACTATAGACAAGATAAACAACTGAAATAAATCGAAATCAAACAAGTTCACTGCAGAAGAAGAACGAAGGACCTAAAATGACAAAAGTTTTGTTTGTCCTTTGTATGTTGCAAGAAGACTGCAGTGTCCTAACACAGCGATCGCTTGACCTGAATAGTTAGTTAACTTAACATTTGCGGCACGCAACGGAGGTGTGCCCAGCAGTTTGTAAGTGTTTTCATTGATCAGTGAAACTGCAGCTCCTGTATCGAGCTGGAATGGTATCACATTGCCGTTAATGTCCAAGTCTACAAAAAGTTTATTGTCCTGCTAACGACAAGAGCAACTGTCTCGTGCAACGTGAACTGACACTGGTACATAATCACTTGCGACTTGACGGGAGTTCCGGCGATGGCGACGCACACTATTTTTGGGACGAACACAGTCACTGTTAGAGAGAGTGGCACTGCGCGGAGTGGAATGAACTACATGAATTTCCATGGGCGAAGTGTCGCGAGCCTGAGTATCCTTGGTGCGATTCCGATTCAGGCACGAAGCAAAGGGCCTGGAACGGTTTTGAGCTTCCGATCGGAGCTCTTTCTGAGCTCTTTCTGAACATGTCCTTTTTTATTACAATGAAAGCAAATAGCTTAGCGTGAACGGTAATTCTCACGCGAATGTTTAGTAGCACACCGCGGGCATGATTTGATCACTGCATTTCCGTGCCGGTGCGGCACACGTGGCTGAGAGCCTGGCGGCAGCGGCGCGGCCGGGCGCGAGGCCTGTTGACTGCTCCGTGCAGCCCGCTCTGCGGGCCGGTTCACCTGACACACTGCTAGCGAAGTTTCTATGATTCCTGAGCAAAGTCAAGTGTGTCCTGCCGATCCAATATATCCATCACTTGTTGAAGGGAGTGATTTACTAGTTTCAAAATCTGTTCCCTTATACGAACATCAGAAACGTTCTGTGCAATTGCATCACGTACCATAGTATCTGAGTAAGGGAGTCCACATTGACACTCAAAAGCACAATCCCTAGTAAGGCCTTGCAAGGTTCCAACCCACTCCCGATTAGTCTGACCTGCCGTACGTTTTGTACGAAAAAGGTATACCTTTTCGCAACTACATTGACCGATTCTTTGAGATATGCATCTAATGAAGACAAAATGTCTTCGTAGGACAGAGTTGCTACGTCGCGTAGGGGAAATAATTTGACTATCACACGGTACGTTTGTACCCCGACGGATGAAAGGAGAAAAGACTGCCGCTCGTTACCTTGAATTTTGTATGTGGCGAGATGGAATCCAAATTGGCCTGACCACTCCGTCCAGCTTTCCAGTGCAGCATCAAAAGGTCGAAAAGTGGGTGCAACAGCGTGTTGTAGCTGCGTTAGCGGTGAAGCGGCTGCTGCCGCATCGTTTTGCATCGTATGTTGGCCCTGGACGAATTGTTCAAGGGCATCCAGTAAGGCCTGCGTATGCTGATTCTGTAAGCGATAAAATTCTGACATTACATCTGGTGATTGGCGAAGCCATCACACAAGTAAATCAGGGCAATATCGATAAGAACGCGGTTGTGCCTCGTCGCCAATGTTGTGGTTGGCAGGAGAGCCAACACCGTGTTACTAGAGGAAGCCGAAAGGCACGCGTTTTAGCTCACGCAGGCTGGCGTGAGGTCTGGAACATGACAAGGGAATTAGAATTGAGAAAAACTGACGTAGCTGGTAGAATACGTCGCTTTTGACATTACATGATTCACGGTATCAATAGAAACTGATAATGGCGCCTTGCTAGGTTGTAGCAAATAACGTAGCTGAAGGCTATGCTAACTATCGTCTCGGCAAATGAGAGCGTATTTCGTCAGTGAACCATCGCTAGCAAAGTCGGCTGTACAACTGGGGCGGGTGATAGGAAGTCTCTCTAGACCTGCCGTGTGGCGGCGCTCGGTCTGCAATCACTGTTAGTGGCGACACGCGGGTCCGACGTATACTACCGGACCGCGGCCGATTTAAAGGCGACCACCTAGCAAGTGTGGTGTCTGGCGGTGACACCACAAAAACAATAGATCGGTTTTCTCCCTTTTCAATCGCAGACGACTTACTGACCAATTCAGACGGCTTTCAACAATAAAATGTACGCTGTACATTGTTGAAACTCTTTAAACATTCCTTGTAATAATCAAGCTTACTAACAATGAAGGCGCAATAAAAATTTTCCATCCTTTCATGTCACTTTACCAGCCTTACCAAACTACCCTTGTAAAAGTAATGCGATGTCTTTGCTTATGTGATGTTTTTGCCATCGCTGTGGAAACAGCTGAGTATAGCTTTGTTGTGGCGCTCTCCCTTCGCTTGAAGGTGAATCAAGAGGGGAAGTACAGACATCAGAATGTATGTTACATTTGCCGTCCATCGCTAAGTCCATTGTACAACGAGAACAACGACTTGTCACAAGAGAGTACGTGTTCAGTGTTTCCTGCAGACACAGTTAATTTATGATACAGGTAACAGGTGCGTAACTGTGTGCAATTGAAATGGCACAGCAACTGGAAAGGCACACTAAATTATGGGGATAAGACTCATTGTGGGGTGCAAAACGTGTAAATTGCACACGGATTTTCGGTGAAATTCTGGCAGTATATCGACCAAATGCAGTGTCCAGCCAAACTGTACTCAAATGGTGCCCAGAATTTGAGAAAGATAACAAAGACGTTGACGATACTGATCGGGAAGGAAGGAAGATCTTGGGCCATGAGATTTCCATCATACGAGCAAGATGGGAGCAAGATGGAAGAACAGTTACGTCACTAAGGGTCTGACATCTATAGAGGAACTGGACCACTGCCAAGACGTTCTGACCATTGTTTACAGACATTGCTGTGTTGAAAAATAGTGTCATCTGTCTATTTAACTTTGAAATACACTTCAGCATTCAGTAAAATTTACTATGACTGCCATAATAACTTGCCAATTAATTTTTGATGTCACCTTATACTACACGCTCATTGGGTGTATTTCATATGACATAACTTCTTTGCAGATCTTCTATTTCTGTCTGGTACAGCTGTTCGACTATATAAGTTGCTTACTTTATGATACCTCTAGAGAAAACTGCTCCAAGTGGAAATCAATCGAGACGTAAGTTAATACCGTAAATTTGCAAATATCAGGAGAGACTTTGTCAGAGATGAAACACCCCTCAAAGCTTGTAAACTCAAATTTATTATGATAAATGGTATTTCAAACATGTTACCACTCTCATTAATATCTGTGAGAACTAATAGCTATAACTGTATCGAATAAATCATTTAGTAGTCCTTAGCTAAAACTGAACTGTTTTCTGAATATCGGATTTTGGATTAATGTGTGTACTTTCAAAGTATGATAATCTGAAAGTTATCAAATCACCTATTGCACGTCGTTGGCTTGGAAGGTCGCTTTCGATAAACAGCTTAAAGATTTTCTGAGTCAGAAAAAACTGCCATTAACAGCAGCAAGAGCTCTATGGAAACCTGAACATCAACAGTGTATCTTCATCGTAATCTTTGTTGCGCATGGATGTATGGGCTATCCCAGAAGTGTTGCGGCAATTTCGAGGGGCTGCACAAGTAGGGCTGCACAAGGACTCTAGAGGAAAAGCGAGAGGAGGAACAGGAGTGGGGAAAAGTCATCCAGCGTCAGCCGCTAGGCCACCCCTTCTGCAGCAAACGTGACTTTGTACGCTCACTCACCATAGTCGGATATTCACCAAACGTTGTTTTTTAGACAGTGGTCGCGATTAATTGCCACGAGCGCCACGGAGAAGATGGAGGTACCTGCCTCTGCCCTCCGTCAGGCACTTTATTGTGAATAACAGAGTAACCACGTAGATATAGAGCTGCTGCGTAAAAAGGCCTTATGTCCTATGAATCCAATGCTTTGCGCATAATCATTGATGGACGCCAGTTCCACATACGGGTTATCATTCAAAGCCTATTTTTCTCCTGGCCTCCCCCAGAGGTTACGAGGCCTGTCTACGCAGCAGCTAGCTCCATCTTCTCCATTCGCGATCGTGGAAATGAGTCGCGATCACTGAATAACAAACAGCATGGCAAGACGTTTCGATTACTGCCTGTCTCCATGCAAGTCACATTTTGTGTTGAAGGTGTCGCATAGTGGATGGTGTCGGTGCCTGTAAGTTCGATGCTCTGTAGCGTCGTTGGATGACTTTTCCAGACACGGTTTCCTATCGTCAATTTGTTGCGCAAGACACTCTCAACAACCTCTCGAAGTTTGCTGCAAGATTCATGTCATTTGGCACAAAGTGACATCAAAGACGTTCATAAGCAGCTAATTATACACATGTTTCAACTAAAAATAGCATACTGACCCGTTTTATTCTGATAAGGACCACTATCCAAAACTAACCAAGCAACGAGTTCGTACTTGATAGATAGATGACTAGGCGTACGTTTGCACCGGACTACAATCCAGCAACTGCTGTCACTATTATTCAACCACGAAAGATGTTAAGCACTGATTCATTTGCAAGTAACAAAGTGTTCGCAACTGTAAACTTGAAAGTGAGATAGTTTTGCGTTGAACTGGGACTTGTACCCAGCACCAACTCCATTTGTTAAGTAAGTTCAGTTACTTGTTAGATACATATCTTCTTCAGGAATAATGACATGTTTGGCCCTGAAATGAGTACACGAAATTTGCTTTCTCTTGGTACTGTAATCTGGCACTTGTAAGGTGTCAGGCAAAATCCAACACCTTCCATGAAAACCCTGACATGATAAGCAAATCCAGTAGTACATCACATAGCTCCGAATAAATCGTGACATTAAATTGACCAAAGTAATACGAGTAACGAGTGAGCAAATGGAATACCACAGACAAACACAAGAATGCCTAAATGCATGTCGTACCTTCCCACTGTGAGACCGACGCAGTTTGGAGGGGAGAAACAAGAACAGAAGCCGAGAGCAGAACCGTGTTAAGCTAGAAGGCCCTGCGATAAGGGACGGACTGGACACCCACATCGGCAGCCTACCGCTGGGACAACCACCGGCACATTTTAGCGTGAGACATTTTCGCGTGTCTGTTACATTAGGACCACCCTCCAGCCCATGTTAAAAGCTAGAGCCCTCCAGAAAAACAGTATAGATCTTACAATAACAAAAAGGGCCACTATCACTCGCATGTTTTAGCGTGAGACTCTTTCGTGTCTCTGTTACATTAGGACCACCCCCCCCCCCCCCCCCAGCCCATGTTAAAAGATAGAGCCCTCCAGAAGAACAGTATAGATCTTACGATAACGCTAAAAGGACCACACCAGCTGCAGGTTTTAGCGTTAGGTCGCAGACTTTAAAAACATTGCCCCACCACAAAAAGTATAACGTTTCTCATTGGATAGAATTCTTGTAGGCAGAGCTTAAGGTTAACATTGAGACCCTGATTGGTCAGATGAAAACACAGCCAGATAGTTTTTTTTTAAACCAACTTCGCTAAATTGTAGTAAGGAGAAGTTAGGAGAGAGTTGTTTCCGAGACGGCGAGCTGGATGGCTGCTGAGCCAGCCGCCGCCCCCCTGACGAACACCGATAAGGTAGTGAACGCACGCGAATCCGTATTTTTGAGCGCATAGGGCTTCACTCAGAACTGCAGAAGTCTCATCTGTTACACCCCCTTTTTGCGTAATACTAGTGTCGATCGTAAATTAAAACTCATGGTGCTCACATTTGCCACTTGAAGTAAAAAATTTGAAACGCGATGATTTCTCTGTTATATAATTATTGAGAAGCCACATCAGCCACTATAATTTACGACAAGTTAGATAAGTAATTAGGGATAATTGAGGGTCACTGTAGACCATTTTGATAGTTTTCTCTTTTGTGAAACTTAAATTAAACCTAGATTATAGATGTGATATGGTATAGGTCATCCTTCGATCGATTGTAGAACTTGGAAACCCATTCAGGGAATATTCCTTCACATTTTTGTTGAACGTAGTTGGTTTTTACCATCCTGTATTAAAACATTTCCTTTTATCAATAGCGCAATTTATAAACAATGTTTTGTGAGTAGAATAAAGTTTCCAATGGTCAACTTAACTGCTTTTTCGAAGTTATTTTACCAGCTAACAAAAATAGGAAAGCCTTGAACCCCTGCCACTAAATTTAGTTAGTATTAAGGTTCTTTTACAGGGAGTGCAGTGGAGCTGATGCTGAGATCATTTAGTATTTGGTTATATCATCGCTAGTCTCACTGAACTCCTCTGAATTCTACATGTCATGTGTGGTCTGGCGTCTCCTTACCAGCAACAGGTCCCAGGTTCAAACTAGTCAATTCGCTAAAAAACACGCTCAGAGCGTCGTTGCGCGAAAGTGGTAGGGACACACGATATAGAACAAACAGACACCACCATGAATGTTTAGACACTTACCATCATTATTTTCTTCGTTAAATGTCGGTTGCTTCTTCCAGTAGTGACAGTGGGCATCTTTTAACTAAAAGTAAGGTGACGAAACTTCCCGTGTTAACTGTTAGTCGACCACGATCCTTATCATTAATAAGGATTGTATGAAAAGGGCAGTTATCAATCGAATTTCTTTTCGTCAGCAATTAGAACTGACGTGTTTGAACCTAAAGCTAAGTTGTTACAAGTTCCGTGTCTAGTGGTTGAAACCTGCACGTATCGTTATTGTCTACAAAGCACGGACAGGCGTTAAAAACAGAAACATATTTTCACTGTTTTAAAGGGTATGTAGAACCTGAACTGACATAATGAACATTTTTGTGCCAGGCCACGATTCGATCCAGGAAGCCCTGACGAATTTGTAATCTTGGAGAAACAATGAAATGCGGGAAATTTATCATCACAAAATGTACAAATTCCACAAAATGGAGAATACAAATTCGAATCTCAGGCAAATACTAACATTTTTAACATCTCATCTTCATGGCGACTGGATAATTAAATAAAATAAAAATTATTTTGTAAGGAAGGTTAACGGTGACACACATCCTACTTGCTGTGACATTTCCCTGCCATGGCGCAGCTTAAATCAATTCTGTTGCAACCGGAATACAAGGTATATCAAGTTTAATGCGCCTTAGAAGCCATGATGTAACTCTACGTTGTTTACATGACGTTATCAGAAAAACTGTGGCCTGAAATGGGGATCGAACACTCACCCTAGGGATACCAGCGTACCGCCACTATAACACAAGCTCGAAGTCAACACTTGGCAGGGTCTCTTTTTTGCGACAATGGAAGATATACCACACTGGATGAGAAATCTTATTCCCCAGAGACAGATTGCAACTTATTCCAGTGATTCGTCTCTTTCTTCGACTGCACTGCCATTCACCAGCGTCTGCAGCTACTCAATACATACTTTAGACTTATTTTTTAATCACTGAAATAAAATCGTATAATAGCAGTCTGCACGAACTGGCAACACTGTAGAGTGCCGAAAATTCTATAGGATGTATTGTCTTCCTCTTGGGCTGATATGATCATGTAAATGTTCATGGTATAGTGTGTACGTGAGGCAACCACAAGGCTGAAAGATCTAGCACACTCCTTTCTCCATCTCTTTAGGCACTTTTCGTCTGATATAACTGCATACACAACAGAGTTGTGACTAATACTTGTGCAGAAAATGACATGAGGAAAATTGAAGTATGTTATCTACCATTACAGACAAATTTTTCTTAAAAAACTAGGTTGATGAAGAACTTCGTCAATATTTTATAAGGCATGTTACGCACAGTTTGCTATTTTTATATTTCTCTACCATCCTTTTTACGTGAAGTTAACTGAATCAGATTATTAGTTGCAGTTTGTTTCAGGCAGATAAGAAAAATTTCTTCTAGGGAGCGTGGCTGCCAAGTAACTCCCACTGTTTTTAATTTAGGCTGTTCAGCCAGCAATACGTGGCTCTGAATATTATTTGTAAACATGCTTTGTGTCCAGATCTTTGTTACAAAGTGGCTTATACATTAGTCCCCAGTCAGTGTGATATCAGCCAGCACTGCTGCATCTTTGAGGCTTGTGTTTCTCTATTCACCTCAACATAGATGTACATATACTATGAAAATGGTGGTGTCACTGAGAGTTCTGAACATCATAGAAAGCATGTTGCAGTAATATGATTGTGCACTTTCTTCATGGGAAGACACAGAACTGCCCTGATGAATTCTATTAATATTCTCTTGTCATATCCGTCGAAAAATCTGAATAATTCATATTTATGTTATAACACTGCATTCAAGGACATAGCCAGGATTTTGTCAAAGAGGGTGAGGGTCCAATTTGTTAAAAAGAACATTAAACAGGTTCATGTTTTTCATGTTATCCTTTAAACCCGAATACAAATTTATTAAATTTTTTTCTATATATTTCACTTTCAGGAAACCTTTTACAAAATTAAACCAGGAAAGTTTGCTTTAAAGATAACTATTATCTGACTTTCCTAATCGTTCAATTTCTCCTCTATGTTGACATACAATGTGTGAAATAATAACACATCCTGGTAAAATTATAATACAGACCACTGGATGTCCAAAGAATCAGAATAAATGTTGATACAGAATAGGTTCTCCTCCTTCTGCAGGGTCAAAGAATGATGTATTTAGGTTTTGGTCACTTAATAGTATAGTATTAGCATTTGCTAGAACTGGTCACCCTGTAGGAGCATCATTATCTACTACAATAGAAGAAGGGTCAATGAAGGTTATAAAATATACGTGGAAGTGCTACATGTGGTGCCACAATTATTAATGGTACAAGTCAATTACCAAATCCAAAAATTATAATACTAATTACAGTAAAGAAACTTAACAGATCTGTAAGTTGTAATAACATTATAATAGATCGAGTCATCCAAACTTATGGAGCTGGGTTGTGTAATTTGTTACAAATATGTTTCTTATTGTACTTCCTGCTACTCCTAATCATGTAAAGTACCAATGTCCTTATAATTTGTTGGAAATAATCATTTCTGCAGTTTGAGGGCTAGAGTTGTAGGTGGTAGATTGTAAATCTACTTCTGAGATATTTTCTCTCTTATCATTATTGGTCTTGAAATAATTATGATTCTAGACTTCAATTCTAGAGCTGTAAATCTTTACTAAGACCTAAAAGATTATTCTTTTTATTATAACTTTGAAGGTTTTTTGTTTAATTAAGTCCTCAGTATAGTGAGATTATGGTTGATGTTAAAATTAATGTTGTTATTGAAAGTATAACTGTTACAAGATGGACGAATCTCTATTCTTGAGACGTAATTTTTACTGTTCATGAGTTCTTGATATATGACATAATGAATGTTGTAACTCCAATTCATCTGTAATAATAAAGTACAATAGTAGTTAATATTACCATAACTGTCATAAGGGTGATTATATTGTTTTCTATAAGTAATTGTACAAAAATTCATTTTAGTAAGAATCCAAGGGGAATGGGAAAGCCCCCAAGTTATAATAATGGTAAGAATATTATAAATTTAATTTCTGTTTTTATTGTTCTTGCACAAATATACTTGATTTGTGATGAATAGGTTTATTTACTTAAATAATAAAAATTATGACTAATCTACTAGTGAGTAAATAATACAGTATAGTTCTAAGACTTAATCATCTAATTATCACCCAGGTGGTTGATTGCTAACAATAATTCAAACGAATGTTCTTAGACGAATACTCTATATATATGTATGTAGGGTGGTCCATTGATAGTGACTGGGCCAAATATCTCACGAAATAAGTGACAAACGAAGAAACTACGAAGAGTCAAACTTGTCTAGCTTGAAGGGGCAAACCAGACAGCGCTATGGTTGACCCGCTAGATGGCGCTGCCGTAGGTCAGACAGATACCAACCGTCTTTTTTTAAAAATAGAAACCCATATTTGAATAAATATTCGTGTAGTGCGTAAAGAAATATGAATGTTTTAGTTGGACCAGTTTCTTCGTTTTGTGATAGATGGCGCTGTAATAGTCACAAACGTATAAGTACGTGGTATCACGTAACATTCCGCCAGTGCTGACGGTATTCGCTTAGTGATACATTACCCGTGTTAAAATGGACTGTTTACCAATCGCGGAAAAGGTGGATATCATGGTGATGTGTAGCTATTGTGATCAACTGATCAACAAAGTGCACAAGGGGCGTGTGCTTTGTATGCTGCTCTGTATCCTATACGACATCATCCAAGTGTCCGGACAGTTCGCCGGATAGTTACGTTTTTTAAGGAAACAGGAAGTGTTCAGCAACATGTGAATTTCAACTACGACCAGCAACAAATAGATGATGCTCAAGCAGGTGTTTTAGCTGCTGTCGCGGCTAATCCGCACATCAGTAGCAGACAAACTGTGCGAGAATCGGGAATCTGAAAAACGTCGGTGTTGAGAATGGTAAATCAACAGCTACTGCACCCGTACCATATTTCTATGCACCAGAAATTGCATGGCGACGATTTTGAACGTTGTGTACAGTTCTGCCACTGGGCACAAGAGAAATTACAGGACGATGACCGATTTTTTGTACGCGTTCTATATAGCGACAAAGCGTCATTTACCAACAGCGGCAACGTAACCCGACATAATATGCACTGTTGGGCAACGGACAATCCACGATGACTGCAACAAGTGGAACATCAGCGAACTTGGCGGGTTAATGTATAGTGCGGCATTATGCGAGGGGAGACAATTGGCCCCCATTTTACCGATGAAAATCTAGATGGTGCAATGCATGTTAATTTCCTATGTAATGTTCTACCGATGTTGCTACAAGATGTTTCGCTGCATGACAGAATGGCGATGTACTTCCCACATGTTGGATGTCCGGCACATAGCTCGCGTACGGTTGCAGCGGTATTGAAGAGCATATTTCATGACATGTGGATTGGTCTTCGAAGACCATACGATGGCCCACACGTTCACCGTATATGACGTCCCCGGATTTGTTTCTGTGGGGAAAGTTGAAGGATATTTGCCATCGTGATCCACCGACAACGCCTGACAACATGCGTCAGAACATTGTCAATGGATGTACGAACATTTATGAAAGGTGAAGTACTAGCTGTTGAGAGGAATGTCATTACACTTATGTCCAAATCCATTGAGGTTGGCGGACATCATTTTCAGCATTTATTGCACTAATGTGGTATTTACAGTTAATCACGCTGTAACAGCATGCGATCTCAGAAATAATAAGTTCAAAAACGTACATGTATCACATTGGAACAACCGAAATAAAGTGTTCAAAAGTACCTACGTTCTGTATTTTAATCTAAAAACGTACCTGTTACCAACTGTTCGCCTAAACGTGTGAGCCATATGTTTGTGAGTATTACAGAGCCATTTATCACAAAGCGAAAAAAGTGGTCCAACGAAAATTTCATATTTCCTTACGTAATGCACGAATACGTAATAAAAAATGGGGGTTCCTATTTAAAAAAAGGCAGCTGATACCCGTTTGAACTATGGCAGCGCCATCTAGCAGGCCAACCAGTGCGCCGTCTGGCCTCCACCTTCAATCTAGACAAGTTTCGTTCTTCGTAGTTTTTTCGTTTGACGCTTATTTCGTGAGATATTTGGCCAAATCACGATCAATGGACCACTATATATTGCAAGTAGGCTGTTTAGGTTTTCTTATTGGCAACGTCAAGTAGCGCTCTGTATAAAAATCTCTGGCTGTGCTGTGTGCAGTCTGGGGCTAGTTCGCATTGTTGTCTGCCATTGTTGTGCTGGGCTGTTGGCTATTAACAACGCGTTGCGTTGCGCAGTTGGAGATGAGCCGCCAGCAGTGGTGGATGTGGGGAGAGACATGGCGGAAATTTGAGAGCCGATGATCTGGACGTGTGTCCATCAGAGACAATACATTTGTAAGACTGGATGTCATGAACTGCTATATATATTATGACTGTTGAACACTATTGAGGTAAATACACTCTTTGTTCTCTATTAAAATCTTTCATTTGCTAACTGTGCCTATCAGTAGTTAGTGCCTTCAGTAGTTTGAATCTTTTATTTAGCTGGCAGTAGTGGCGCTCGCTGTATTGCAGTAGTGCGAGTAACGAAGATTTTTGTGTGGTAAGTGATTTGTGAAAGGTATAGATTAATGTTAGTCAGGGCCATTCTTTTGTAGGGATCTTTGAAAGTCAGATTGCATTGCGCTAAAAATACTGTGTGTGTTTAAGCACAGTCATGCATAATTGTTCAAAGGGGACGTTTCATATGTCGTCTTTGCAACGTCCTGGCAAAATAATATGTCATAAATGTTCAGGTAATTTGATTAAGCAAATCCGGATGAGTTCTGGGGGGCTGTATGGGTTTGACAGGTACTGTTTCTAGTGCAACATGTCTTCAAAATATTTATGAGACTGGAGAATTCAGATTGTTCGAAATGTTTCATCACTATGATGCTATGTTTTATTCGGTCTTGTGTAGCTTGAGACCAATATGCTGAGAGGAAGGCATGATAAAATTCTCCTTCACTGTGACAATTGTGAATGACTGATCGCATTCTTACAGCTGGTTCATTCTCTAAGTAGCCACGCATAAATTCTAATCTGTGCTGCAATGACCGGTTGGGAGTAAAAAATGAGAGAATTAATTAAGCCATAATCGTGGTTGAATGCCGTTGCCAGAATTCTAAAATGTTTTGAATTTACGTCTAGTAATGAACAGCTTATAGTCAAAATCATCGTGTCGTCGAGTTGCACATCGCTCATTGTTACGTCGTTTCGGCGGTTCCATCTCAAAATTCGGTGTACCTTGCCAATTTCTTTCATAATTTCCGAAGTGTTATTATTTTGTGGTTGTTCCGTATTTCTATGTCCCTCTTTCTATACTGGAGCGTGAGTGTCCTCTCAAATATGTAATTCTTGTATTACTTGTGCCAACTGATTTTGTACTTCCCGGATTTCTCTTTTGTACAGTGTATTGATTTGATTTTGTTTTTGTTTCAATTTTCTAATTTGTTCGTACTCTTCAGTGTCAGTGAAGGCTACAGGTCTTGTGTCGTTCAGATCTTCATCTACCTTTGTAGGTAAGTTAGTGAACTGATCTGAAAGTTCGGCTACTTTACCGATAGTGAAATTATTTCCTCTGTTTGTTTTTCGGGACCAAGTTTCAGAGTGTCCATTTGTGTTGAAATTGTATCTGTTGTGTGCTTTAAGTTTTCCTGAGTTTTTGCAAGTTGCGTAACCGAATCGGTAGATGCAACTGAGTCAATTTTAGCTTGCAAGATCTCATGATTTTCATGAATAATAGTTTGCAGTTCTTTTATGTCTGCTTCATGATTCTGTAAAGCATTTTCATGCCGTGAAAAAATAGATTAAAAATGCACACAAATTTTTGTTTTCACGTCATTACAGAGTTTTTGACATTTAGATACGATTTTATGTAACTCAGTAGTTAAAACTTCACGTGTTTCTTCAAGTGTGGTGTCTAACTTTTGAAGAATTTGTTCCATTGTGTCTAACTTTTGAAGATTTTGTTCAATTGTGTCTAACTTTTGAAGCTTTTGCTCTGTTTGTCTCTGGTTTTGCTCCATTTGTTGCATTAATTGCAATAATAATGTATTAGTGTCTCGAATCTGTTTCTCTATTCTTTGTGGCGGTGCACATTTTGACAAGCAGAAAATGTGTCTTGAATCATTTGAGAAAACGGTGAGGACCGAAAACATGAGTCAACAGTATTTGCAATATTGTGTTCTGTCATTTCGGATTCCTGAGGCGAGCTGTTGCCGACCGATCGATCGATAATGCTTCCCTGTTCACTATTCCTTTCACTGTCTACACCATTATTTGCCGCCCGCTCCATTTCCCTCTGCACAATTACCAAATTACTACTTCGAATGTCTGTTAATTCACTACACAGTGGTGCTGATAAGCTAGGCTCGTCGTCACTATTATTTCTCAGTTTACTTTGGAGCCTAGTGTTACGTTTTTCACACGCCATTATTGTCACAATATTTCACACGATAACACAGAAAAGTACAATCTAAAGAGCAAAAATAAGAGAAGACGTTAACATAGCACTGAAAATAATATGTAGTTAATTGCAAGCGCAGCTGCGAAATACTTGGTACACATCTAAATGCATGCCACAACTGTTACTGTTACTGTACAACAATGAAAGACTGCAACTACAAAGGAGATTCTCTCTACAATTATGCGCTAGCAATAAACAAAAGCTACACTATTTACACAAACTACAAGAAAAAAATCAGAAGACTGGAGTGAGGTATCCTCGGCTAAGATTCGACATATAAAACGTCCTCTTAGAACAATTATACAAGACTGTGCTTAAACTGACACACAATATTTTTTAGCTCAACGTAATCTGACTTTCAATAATCGCTACAAAAGAATGGCCCTGACTAACATTAACCTATACCTTTCACAAATCACTTACCTCACAAAAATCTTCATTACTCGAACTACTGAAATACAGCGAGCGCCACTACTGTCAGCTAAATAAAAGATTCAAAGTACGGAAGGCACTACTGATAGGCATAGTTAGCAAATGAAAGATTTTGATAGAGAACAAACAGTGTATTTACCTCAATTGTTTTCAAAAGTCATAATATATATAGCAGTTCATGACATCCAGTCTTACAAATGTATTGTCTCTGATGGACACACGTCCAGATCATCGGCTCTCAAATTTCCGCCATGTCTCTCCCCACATCCACCACTGCTGGCAGCTCACCTCCAACTGCGCAACGCTACGCGCTATTAACAGCCAACAGCCCAACACTACAATGGCAGACAACAATGCAAACTAGACACAGACTGCACACAGTACAGCCAGTGATTTTTATACAGAGCGCTACGTGGCGTTACCAATAAGAAAGCCTAAACAGCCTACTTACAATATATGTAGAGAGAGAGAGAGAGAGAGAGAGAGAGAGAGAGAGAGAGAGAGAGAGAGTAATGCATATTCCTTGTATTTACCTGTCCTTTGTTTGAGACAAGACATTCATCGGTAAATAGAAGATTGGAGAAAAGTTCGGGTTGGTCTTGATTTGTGTTCGTACGAATTACTATGGGTAGAGGTTGTACTCAAGAGCCGTACCAAAATAATAACGGGCTCCTTCCACCAACCCCCCGACTCGACCTAATATCTGAACGGTTCAAAGAAAACTTGAATCTCATTACAAATAAGTTCAAAAAATGGTTCAAATGGCTCTGAGAACTATGGGACTTAACATCTGTGGTCATCAGTCCCCTAGAACTTAGAACTACTTAAACCTAACTAACCTAAGGACATCACACACATCCATGCCCGAGGCAGGATTCGAACCTGCGACCGTAGCAGTCGCTCGGTTCCGGACTGAGCGCCTTAACCGCGATACAAGTAAGTACCCCACTCGTAAAGTTATAATTGGCAGATACTTCAATCCACCCTCGATTTGTTGGCGAAAATATATGTTCAAAGACGGTGGTAGACATAAAACATCTTCCGAATTGTACTATTTTCTCTGAGAATTACTTTGAACAACTAGTTCATGAGCCCACACGAATTGTAAATGGTTGCGAAAAGACACTCCATCTCTTAGCCACAAATAACCCTCAACTAATAGAGAGCGTCATGACGGTCACAGGGATTAGTGAACATAAGGTCATTTTAGCGAGACTAAAAACCATGTCAACCAAAACCACTAAATATGAATGCAAAATATATCTGTTTAAAACAGCAGATAAATATTCTCTTGGTGCCTCCTTAAGAGAGAGTCTCCGTTCCTTCCAAGCTAATTATGTAAGTGTGGACAAGATGTGGCCCAAATTCAATGATACAGTAGCGACTGCAGTAGAGAGAGAGATTCATACCGCATAAGTTAATAATAGACGGGACTGATCTACCATGCTACACAAAACACGTGAGAACACTGTTGGCGAAGTAACTAGAAAAGCATGCCAAATTCAGAAGAACGCAAAATCCCTAAGAGCAGCTACGTTTCATGGCAATTTGAAATTTAGTGTGGACGTCAATGCGAGATGCTTTTAATAGTTTTCACAATGAAACATTGTCTCAAAATATAGTGGAAAACCCAAAGATATTCTGGTCATATGTAAAATACACCACTAGCAAAAACCACCAAAGACCGTCATTGCGCGAAAGCATCGAACAGTGTTACCAGTACGTTATGTGATCTAGTTTCACTGATTACAAAATCACGTCAAACGTTACCACTGAGTAGCTCATGAATGGTGATCCCGACGATCGGAGAACAGGATTTAGTGTATCTCCAACAAGCCAGATTTCTCATCCAGTGTGTGCACTTCTCTTACGATGGAAACATAACACACTTTCGTGGAATTTCCCATCTTTGCAATGACATATTGCAATTACCTAATCGTTTCCCCAAGATTCTAAACTGTTATGATTTTTAAGTGCATTACTTCAAGATCTAATAAAATCGGCAATTTTTTGTGTAGAAGGCTGTAGATTGCTGTGTTATAAAGGTTAAATTACGTATGTGTATTGGTAGCTGTGTCAAAAACAGTATCGTATGGTTTCATACTATAGACATGCGTTGTATGCCGAACTCTGATGGTAAAACGATAAGAGGAAGGCTGACAGACAAAATGTCTGGTGAACTACAGCCGTATTACGGGATGGCCAATAGAAATAATACTTAGGATTTGTTGAAAATGAATCATGCAGTATGGGCTACCTTCTTCCACAGACTGTCAACTGATGAAATACCAGTACACCACCTTTGCCCTCCTAGACCTGATTAATGGTACAATTAGCGAAACGCCCAATACTGAAACAGTTCGTACAGCCATAAACATTCCATCCCAGCAGCAGTCATGTATATCATAAAACCTTTTTACAGAGACCTGGCAAATCCTGAGTTACTGGAGAAGTGTCTGCATGCCAAATTCAGAAGAACGCAAAATCCCTAAGACCAGCTACGTTTCATGGCAATTTGAAATTTAGTGTGGACGTCAATGCGAGATGCTTTTAATAGTTTTCACAATGAAACATTGTCTCAAAATATAGTGGAAAACCCAAAGAGATTCTGGTCATATGTAAAATACACCACTAGCAAAAACCACCAAAGACCGTCATTGGGCGAAAGCAATAGCAATGGAAATATTACCGATGATGGTGTCACTAAGGCGGAGTTACTAAATATAGTTTACCGTAATTTCTTCACGAAAGAAGACGAAGTTAAAACTCCATAATTCTCAACCAGAACAGCTCTTAGCATAAGTGACATAAAAGTACATATCTTAGCTGTTGTGAAACAACTCAAATCACTTAAGAAAGCCATGGTATACCAATCAAGTTCCTTTCAGAGTATGCAGACACAATAGAGCCTTTTTTAGCAATCATATACAATCACTCACTTGACGAAAGGTCTGTTCCTTAAGACTGGAAAGTAGCATAGGTCACACCAATATTCAAGAAAGGAAATAGGAATAACCCATTGAATTACGGACCCATGTCACTGACCTCAATATGCAGAAGGGTTTTGGAACATATACTGTACTCGAACATTATGAATCACCTTGAAGAAAATGACTTATTGTTACATAACCAAAACGGATTCAGAAAATATCGTTCTTGTGCATGAAGTAATGAGTTTTGTCGACAAGGGATCTCAGATCGATTCCATATTCCTGGATTTCCGGAAGGCTTTTGATACCGTTCCTCACAAGTGACTATTAATCAAATTGCGTATATGTGGAATATCGTCTCAGTTGTGTGACAGGATTCGTGATTTACTCTCAGAGGTTACAGTTCATAGTGATAGACGGTAAATCATCGAGTAGAACAGAAGTAATATTTGACGTTCCGCAAGGTAGTGTCATAGGCCCTCTGCAGTTCCTGATTTATACAAATTATATAGTTAATACTCCCAGCAGCCCCCTTACGTTGTTTACAGATGAAGCAGTAATTTACCGTCTAATAATATCATCAGACGGTCATTTCCAATTACAAAATGATCTGGAGAGAATTTATGAATGGTGCAAAAAGTGGCAATTCGCACTAAACAAAGGAAAGTGCGAGGTCATCCACATGGGTACTAAAAGAAATCCGATAATTTTTGGGTATACGATAAATCGCACAAATCTAAGGGCTGTCAATTCGACTAAATACCTAGGAATTACAATTACGAGCAACTTAAGTTTGAAAGACCACTTAGATAATATTGCTAGGAAGACGAAACAAGACTGCGTTATGTTGGCAGAACACTTAAAAGATGCGACAAACCCACTAACGAGACAGCCTACATTACACTTTTCTGTCCTCTGCTGGAATATTGCTGAGCGGTGTGGGGTCCTTGTCAGGTAGTATTGATGGAGGACATCGAAAAGTGCAGCTCGCTTCGTGTTATCGGGCAATAGAGGTGAGAGTGTCACTGATATACGCGAGTTGGGCTGGCAGTCATTGAAACTAAGGCGGTTTTCTTTGCGGCGAGATCTATTTACGAAATTTCAATCACCAACTTACTCTTCCGAATGCGAAATCGTTTTGTTGACGCCCACCTACGTAGGGAGAAATGTGCATCATAATAAAATAAGAGAAATCAGAGCTCGAACGGAAAGATTTAGGTGTCCCTTTTTCCCACGCACCATTCGAGAGTGGAATGGTAGAGAAGTAGTATGAAAATGGTTCGATGAACCCTCTACCAGGCACTTAAGTGTGAATTGCAGAGTAACTATGTAGATGTATATTTAGGTGTACATGGTAAGGGTGGAAGCGGTGCCGTGTAAGAATACAATGTAAATTGGTTTTAGGAATGCCAATCTCGTGTTCAAGCTGTCGTGTGCCGACATGTGTGTTCGTAGCAACGGAAGCGAGAACAGTAATTTCGGGGCTCTGCGAGTGCTACCCCGTTTCCTGAAGCGTCGCAACAAGACGAGAAAACATCCGTCGGAAAGGTGAGTTCTTGTCAGGATATCGCTCTGTACAGTTCCGCTGGCTGCGTAGCATTTCGCCTGCCTTCAACAACAACAATAAGAAAACTTTATGTCGATGCAGTTTGTAGGAAGGACAGCCTTTACAGTATGCCTACTCTACACAACAGTATTTAAAACTACAAAACTACAGTACTAAATGTACCCGTAAATAAGAAAACAGTTTGGCAATTATAGTTCAGCTAACTTACATTCCCCATAGATGAGGACGTTCTGCTCACACAACTCTACAAGTGACGATGGTTGACTGAATGACAGGTTTGCATTCTACTTATGTTTACATTTGTCCCCTGTTAACGTCAGCACATTGATGTGTTCCATTACCCCAAGTACCTGCACTAGGCGCCGGGAGCGTCAGCGTCAGTGTTGTGTTATAAAAATAGAAGGTGCCATTTAAAAAGTCTTACCGCTGTTCATATCTTTGTGGAATAAAAAGCTACAACGAAGACAATCATGGTGATTGATGTCCCCTGATGGCTAAAAAACATTTGCTTGAGACATTCAGTAATTTGTATATATTGTTCTGAAACTATTCATTCAGATTAATACAGGTAGCATAGGACATTAGAACAAATATGTTCCACTGAAGAACTAATGATTTCTGACCACAACTTGCATTGCTAGGGAACATTTTGGTAAGATGTTAGTCAGTGTCACAGACAGGGAATGTTTACTGACATTCAAATATCCTCAGTTTGCATCTTTGGACAGACGTGAATCCACGAGGTACTCGACCTCGTGGTCATCAATAGCGATTCCGTGTTAAGGTGTGGGCCGGAATTCTGGGTCACATGTTGATTGGATCATACATTATTACATTTCGCCTCAACGGGCAGGGATATCAGATCTTCGTTAAACATGTGGCGGCAGAGCCGGTGGTGGGTTTACCTGTGGATGTTGGACAAAGGACATACTTTCAGCACGATGGAGCACCAGCCCATTTCAGCATGCTGTCAGGAGTCACCTTCGGGAATCGATGGCTCAACCTAGGCTCTCCTGTGGCCCGACCATCCAGGTCACATGGCTTCCTCTGGAAGCTGGTGAATGAAAGGAAACCTCCTTACTAGAGTTGCTGTACTATTGGGGACATGCCAAGATCTTGGAACGGAAACATCAGCCAACTGTTTGACGATGTACTGCGTGCACATGGGCCAATGTTTGCGCATTCGAGTAGTTCCTGTGAATGCCACTTCTGCAATTAGTATGCGAAACTGCTTTCTGTGTAAATCGTCCAGAACATCGGAAACTGCCATCTGGGACCATATCTAACATCACTAAATATATTTGTTTCTATCTTCTCTACCTCCTGTACAAATATGAACAAATAGTTTCAGAACACCTTGTATAGAATAAATACGCAGTTACATAGTTCTTTATTTGGTGATGTGATAAGTTCACTCTGTTGGCAAAAGAATTGAAACTGAAATATAATTTGCTCTCTTTTTGCTAACTAAATAAAGCTCAGTCTTCCAGCATAAGGTTCACTACTTACAATAGTTAGATATCTCTTGCTAAAATATTGTAGTTAAGTTTACGACTTATCTGAAACGAAGTCATAATTTTTTCAGCGCATAGATCTTATGTTTCTCAATTCAGTCTCAGATTTTATTTAACTTCCTTTCATTAAAATTCTTCAGTTTTTTAACTGATCAAAACATTTTGGCATATTATTTAACAGCCAACTACAATTATTTCTAAAACAAAGTAGGATACACAAATACTGTGAGCTATAGTTTTGGGATCTTGGTATTGATTCATGCACTGATTTCAACTAGACTTCTAATGTGTGAGACCCACAAACGAGTTTGTATTTATCCATCATAATATGGTTATACAGACAGATGGCAATAAACTTTTCTATGATGTACAACATACGTTTTCGCTTAAATGAGGTTTATTTACAAAAACATTAGAGTTGTGACGGTTGGAGTTAGTGCTCTAAGAATATTAGGAATAACACATTTCACAGTAGAAAACAATCCTTCTGGTAAAACTTGAAGACACGATCTGTTGCCATTACACAAGTGAGCCATCTTTATGCACAACTACATAGTACAAAATGACGCTCACTGGCTGCCTTCCAATGTAAATATGGCTTGCTCTTTACGTTTAACCAGAGAAGCTGCATCTTCAAGGAAATAGGTATCTCCCAGGAAATTAAAGGAATTTGTTAAGAAATGGCACTGGCCTATAGTAAGGGACCAATCCCGGAATTTGCATTAATCGAAAATGAGAATACACAGTGAACAGTTTCCACGGATGTTGGCGGATGTATTCGAACCACCTCGCCACCTGAAATACATGTACTGCCAGATCAGCACCTCAAGGCACAGAGATTCCCTGCTCGGTGCAGAATGTGGGATAACTGGATGATGTACATTGTTTTCAAACAAAATACAATTCATCGCAACAAAAGATAGAATTTTGATACTGTATGTTTTTCCTTTAATTGTAAATGTTTCGTCATCTGGTAGTGCATATTTTAAGGTTTAATTGCGCAAAGTATTTGTGTTTTCAGTTATTATAGCATTATAAGAACTAAATAGATTTTCGTCGGAAGGGGGAAGTAGGGATGCGGGACACAGTCGGCTCGGACGAATTCAAGCTGCCTGCTGAAACCACTTATTAGAAACAAACGAACTATAGAATGTTCTGTCATTACATACTCCTCTCCACTTTCAATTTTGGAACTGGTTTTCATGATTTAGTACCGTTTGGGTGACCAGACTGGTGATATTTTGTCATTTGGGATAATGAGAGAATTTATAGCAATTTTTTTAAAAAAATACAACCAACGCCGTTTGGGCGATATTTGTTTTGATCAAAGCGGTTTTTTGGGCGACACAGACAAATCGTAGTATAATTTTCCACACTTCCTTTAATTTAATGTTATTTGTAATCATGTTCACGCACAATTGCGAAATACTAAAATTTTGAAACCCCGAAGTTCTATCGATCTCCAAATAACGACTCCACTGATAACATAAATGCTATAGAGAGATTGTCAGGCTACTATAGTGGTGCGTACATATCTTTAACTTGGTATAATGCCAATTGACGAATCATAATGGGTTTTCCTCCTCTTTCTTGTTACAAACTTATCCATAATAAGAAACTATCAGAAGAGCACTCAGCACAAAACAGTAGATGGCATTCCTTACATTAAGTTAAACGGCAAGTATGAACTGAAATTATTAACATAATAACTGAAGTCAAGTAAGGCCAACAACCTACAATAGCTGGTATTCATTAAAGTAAGGATAGGCAATAGCCGACAGTGCTATAGATATAGCAATAGTTTAAATGTATCGATACCCTTGCTTACTATCTGTAGTGCTAATACTTTTTTGTCGTATGACTGAAAATGAAAATATAAGGGGCAATCAAAAAGGTTTCATTCGAAAACCGTACAGACCAGAATGATACGACAATCAAGAAAAATCACCGTGGGCAGTGACACAATCACCCCACCAACGCACCAGGTTTAAGATACCCGATACCGTGTCCTGCTGCGAAAAGAAGTCCTCTCTACCAGCCGCACATACTCGTCCAACAGGAACCGTTGAGACTTCGAGATATTTTTCAAGGGACGAAGGCGTGATAATAGCACGGGGAGAGATCAGGACTACAGGGCGGGTGCTCGAGTGTCTCCCATTTGACTTGACTTACTTCCGCGTTACTACATTTGCGATGTACGGACGTGCGCCATAATGAAGAAGCAGTATCCCTTCTCGCAGCTGATGCTCTACAGACGTGCTACCACACATACACTCCTGGAAATGGAAAAAAGAACACATTGACACCGGTGTGTCAGACCCACCATAGTTGCTCCGGACACTGCGAGAGGGCTGTACAAGCAATGATCACACGCACGGTACAGCGGACACACCAGGAACCGCGGTGTTGGCCGTCGAATGGCGCTAGCTGCGCAGCATTCGTGCACCGCCGCCGTCAGTGTCAGCCAGTTTGCCGTGGCATACGGAGCTCCATCGCAGTCTTTAACACTGGTAGCATGCCGCGACAGCGTGGACGTGAACCGAATGTGCAGTTGACGGACTTTGAGCGATGGCGTACAGTGGGCATGCGGGAGGCCGGGTGGACGTACCGCCGAATTGCTCAACACGTGGGGCGTCAGGTCTCCACAGTACATCGATGTTGTCGCCAGTGGTCGGCGGAAGGTGCACGTGCCCGTCGCCCTGGGACCGGACCGCAGCGACGCACGGATGCACGCCAAGACCGTAGGATCCTACGCAGTGCCGTAGGGGACCGCACCGCCACTTCCCAGCAAATTAGGGACACTGTTGCTCCTGGGGTATCGGCGAGGACCATTCGCAACGGTCTCCATGAAGCTGGGCTACGGTCCCGCACACCGTTAGGCCGTCTTCCGCTCACGCCCCAACATCGTGCAGCCCGCCTCCAGTGGTGTCGCGACAGGCGCGAATGGAGGGACGAATGGAGACGTGTCGTCTTCAGCGATGAGAGTCGCTTCTGCCTTGGTGCCAGTGATGGTCGTATGCGTGTTTGGCGCCGTGCAAGTGAGCGCCACAATCAGGACTGCATACGAGCGAGGCACACAGGGCCAACACCCGGCATCATGGTGTGGGGAGCGATCTCCTACACTGGCCGTACACCTCTGGTGATCGTCGAGGGGACACTGAATAGTGCACGGTACATCCAAACCGTCATCGAACCCATCGTTCTACCATTCCTAGACCGGCAAGGGAACTTGCTGTTCCAACAGGACGATGCACGTCCGCATGTATCCCGTGCCTCCCAACGTGCTCTAGAAGGTGTAAGTCAACTACCCTGGCCAGCAAGATCTCCGGATCTTTCCCCCATTGAGCATGTTTGGGACTGGATGAAGCGTCGTCTCACGCGGTCTGCACATCCAGCACGAACGCTGGTCCAACTGAGGCGCCAGGTGGAAATGGCATGGCAAGCCGTTCCACAGGACTACATCCAGAATCTCTACGATCGTCTCCATAGGAGAATAGCAGCCTGCATTGCTGCGAAAGGTGGATATACACTGTACTAGTGCCGACATTGTGCATGCTCTGTTGCCTGTGTCTATGTGCCTGTGGTTCTGTAAGTGTGATCATGTGATGTATCTGACCCCAGGAATGTGTCAATAAAGTTTCCCCTTCCTGGGACAATGAATTCACGGTGTTCTTATTTCAATTTCCTGCAGTGTATGTTCTGCACTTTCTTATGGATGCCTACTAGTGTTTGGCCTTCGGCAGCCAAGAAGAGAAATAAAGCACGCTGGTCCCGTTTGGAGGCATTTAGCAACAACCTCGTCGTAGTTCACATGTCCGCATTTACCGTACGCAAGTGGAAAAGTGCACGAGTGACACACTGATCCGTTCCCACATATCGACATTTACGTGGGCATATATAAGAAGTGCTGGAATAACACTTCCGTGGACAGAGCTTGTGTAGCTTATGTAGTACGCATTTCTGCCGCTAGGTGTGCATAGCGCAATTCATTGCCAGTCTATTGCCGCCTGTATTGTCGACCTGGCTAGTTCTGTTGATCAGCAGTTGTTTTTTTTTTTTTGCTAGCGGTGGTTTGTTCTAATTTAGTTTTTCATGATGACAAATTTAGGTGAGCATCGTGAAGCTGTGGAATTTTGTGTCCTACTCGGTAAAAATGCTGCTACAACTGTTTTGATGTTGAAAGCAGCTTACGGAGATGACGCTATGGGAAAACTCACTTTTACGAGTGGTTTGCGCCATTCAAAAATGGCGACATGTCGATTGATGACTAATCTTGTTCTGGACGCCCATCAGCTGCCCGAATCGACGAAAATATTTTAAAAAATCGAGAAGTTGAGCTCACGGACCGTCGAGCTCTGAGCTCTATTCATCAAATTTTAATAGTATCTTTGTGGCAGATAGGAGACTGGTTCTTCCGTCACGACAACGCACCTTCACATCCAGGCATCTTGGGTATTTTTTAGTTAAAAATCTCATGGTTCCATTACCCCACGCACCTTACTCGCCTAACCTGGCTTCAGCTGCCATCTACCGAAATTGAAAGTTACAAGGACTATGAAAAACCTTTCATGTGAGGGCTTGCTGCAGTGTGTGGTACCCAAAAGCAGGGAATTACTTTTTAAAAGCTATATATTTTGAAACTGTTTGCGCAACAACTTCATTCCCTTCAAAATACTTTCCATGTCCCACTGGTGTTTTCACTGTTCCAAACATCTTTTATAGTCATCTCGAGAAATGGTTGACAGCTCCTTCCTAGTTTCTTTTTTGGCTTCTTCAGTATTGTTAAATCAGTGTCCTTTTATGTGCTCTTCCCCTCCCCCTTCTGGCTACTTCCTTGCTGGGTAATCAGATTTAAGATCTTGGTTGCAGGAAGTTCACTCCAAACTGCATCTTCAACTAACAACATATTTTACTTTGAGTATTTTCTGTGTGTAAACACTATATTTATGAGAGTAGAGTGATAGCAGCACTAGTTTTTTTCTCTCCTTTCCTGAGTGCTACCAAGCTTGGTATGTGAGGCAGAAGTAACACTGCTGCCGGTTCCAAGCTCGCTGGAGTCCTAGATAGTTTCTCAGCTTTTTATCTCCTCCCTTACTTTGCTAGAAGTTATAATACCGAAAAATACGAAGAAATCGGATACTCTCCATTTTTAGGTCTACTTGCAACCTCAGTTTCTTACTCCATAAAACTAACCCAGAAAAAAAAACTAAGAGACTGCGACGTTATTCCCTTGCTCAAATTGGTTCTCAGTTCACTGTGAATATACAATTTGACTGATTTAAGCGTGATGTTGAATTGTCTGATAAAAGGACTTCTTAATGAGTCTGCTTCTACTGACTCATTCTCATTATTAGGCGGCTGTCCTTTAAGGCAACTTCAGGACTACACGGACTTTTACGTGGTCCAAAATGTCTACTATCTTAAGAGTTCATGATGATTTACAAGCACTCGTGTTACAATGTTTATTCAACCTTACGGCTGGGCGGAGGAAATGGTGGGAATCAAAAACGGATGGGATTTTTGTAGACGTAATAATCCTGAACAAATGTAAATCAATGATTTAATAATTCCGAGCACATACTTGAGAAGGGTCCGGTTAGAAAATAATGCTCAGGTAGTCTAAGGACACTTGGTATCGAGCACAAAAAATAATTCTCCACAAAACATTTTTATGTTTGTTGTAATTACCATCATGTATCACAGAAATTTATTAACCAGGTAATTAGATTTGGTCAGCTGTGGCGATTCTCAACACTGAGTGAATCAAGTGCATTACATAATTCCTTCGTTAATCAGACATACAAGGTTAGTTATAAAATATTAAAATAAATTTTGAGTAGACAACTGTTAGGTGCGATGGGATTTCAAGTGGGAAATGAAACTGCCAATTTATGGTACAAAGGTTATTCTGATAAGTCATATTTAATTGGTTTTCCGTATAAAGCATATTTTGTAGCTGTTTTAGTTGTTTTATTGAAGAAAACAGCTAAATTAACAGATATTTACATACTTTACATACTCGACCATTATTTTCCTTTTATCAGGTTAACTTAAGCTTATTCAAGTGCTCATCTTGTTATATCTTGCCCACTAGTCGCTTCTAGGGAGCCGAAACGATACTGCGCTCTCGTAATACTATACAAAAATTCAAGCAGTTTTATTTCTGTATAGCAGATTTACAATACTTAACTTTGGGTTTAGAAGAAGTGTTGCAAACGATGGGCGACATGCACGCAGTAAATGATCCTCGCTATAGACAGAATCCAAGTAAGAACTTCATATGGATCACTACAATCTGTTCTGCGAGTGCTGGTCTACAACCGTCCACTAATGTCCATACATTGAGCCGATCTGAGCGGCCGAATCTGGTAGGAGCGGCGTTTTTATTCACTTGTTGCGGGTGTCTCTCCTGCCGCGGGTTGGACCTCTTCAGCGGGCTATTGGCTGACGTTTCCTCGCCGCCTTCTCTACTCTTGCGTCCTCCTCGTTCCGGCGCTTTTTGCTATGCCAGGACACATCTGGTCGTCCTCCTTCAGGTTTGCAGTGACTTCCTCAAACCGCTTAAAGCAGCTGCTGTGATATTTCCTTTGTAAGCGTACAGCCAATTTCTTTATCCTCCCCAGTCCGAACTGGGGCTTCGCCCCTAATGACCTCATTGTTCACGGAATATTTAACATGAATGGATCATCCTCTCATTTCTCCCCAACATCGTCTATCGAATACAAGTGTAGAACGAAGTTAGAATGGTCGTATTTCGTCACTTTCACCAATTATCGGGTGCATTGTCGTGGGCCATAATGGAAAACCATAAAACCCTCGTCAAAGCTCGTTGTTACTCTTCAGTGTGGCTAAAAAACCAAATGTACATAATCCTACTTGAAACAATATTTTCTACCGTATTTCTTCGATGGCACTCATCTCATACAGCACAGATGTTTCAATCTCCCTAAACAGAACGAATATTTCTTTTTTACCCTCCATTTACTAACACTTAATCAATACTTCTCATAGCTGTCAGATGTTTAATATTCACATTATATAAACGGAAGTGGGGAGAAAGGAAAGGAACTAATGATATCATCTCCATCACAACTTTATGCGGAACTAGCTGCAGCGAGTAAAAATGTGTGCATGACTGGGATTCGAAGGCAGGATTTCCAGCTTACTAAGTAATTGCGTTAACGAATGCACCATACACGCATAGTGGTCACTAAAAATGCACCAACTATTCGGTATGCTCCCTGGCTGACTCACACTCACATCCAGCGCCACCTATTCAGTCCCCGTGCGTGTTCTCGGTTCTCGCTAATTTTCAGGTTCCCGCTGGAAGTCGAACGTAAACGTGCATGTGCACTGTAGGTTGAGTATTCATCGCCCATTGAGGTGAATCTGTTACGTGAATGCGAAGTGTCTGTCCTTTCAGACACTTCCGAAACAAAAGACACCAAATATTCCTATAATCTAGCATTGGTGCATAAGTTTGTAGAATTTTCTGAATGTCGTCATTTGGTGGTATGACTGGAGCTGAAGACGGCAAGTGGATAAAGTGGAACATTTGCGACATATTCTCCTGTATGAGTTCAGTAGAGGGGTAACAGCAACGGAGGCAGGCTAAAAAATTTCGCCGTGCATGGGGATAATTCCACTGGATAGAACACGGCCAGAGCATGGATTTCTCGTTTTAAAAAGGGTAGTTTTGACATTAATGACTCTCCACGTTCGGGAATACCTTCAGATTTAGAGGATGATAGTTTAAAGGCATTAATACACAATGATCCATTGTAGTGTAAAAAGTGGCTCTAAGCACTACGAGAATTAACATCTGAGGTCATCAGTCACCTAGACTTACAACTACTGAAACCTAATTAAGGCCATCACACACACATCCATGCCCGAGGCAGGATACGGACCTGCGACCGTAGCAGCAGCGCGGTTACGGACTGAACCGCTTACAACTGCTCCGCCACGGCGGCCGGACATTGCAGTGTAATTGAGAACTGGCCATGTGATGAACTGTAATCATTCCACCATTGTGTGACATTTGCGTGCAGTTTAGAAGTTTCAGATATGGGGTGTATGGGTTCAACATGCTCTAAGCCAAAATCACGAAAATCTGAGGACACCATATGTGCATCTCTAATTGGCCGTCATTAGTTGGCTCGTGAACAACTCCGACCATGCTTATCCTGTATCGTTAACGGTGACGAGAAATCGTGTCTTTATGCTAACATAAGACAAAGAAATGAACTTTCGAGCCTAAACAAATCAGCAGGTCCCCTAGAAAGATCTGCGAGCATCCACAAACCACAATGTTATGCATCTGTTGCAACAGCGATGCTGTAGCGTACTACGAGATGCTTTCCCGAGGTGTAACCATCGCTGCTGACATCTATTGGCAAAAACTGACACGTCTTACAGACGCAATCCAAGAACAATGGCCAGGAACACTGTGTGAATTGATGCTACTCCAGGGGAGTCCAGATTTTGCTACACTGACAAAACACCCTATACAGGAGCGGGGTTGAAAGGTCATTTCTCTCCCGCCTTATCCACATTATCTTGCAGCCTCAGATTTTCACCTTTTCCACTCTCTAACGAACAACATTCAAGGAAATTCCTTCCGAATGAATATGCGCTCCGAACATGGCTCGGCAAGTTCTTCGTCTCAAAACTACGTGATTTCTACACCTACACAATCGAAAATTTACCGTACCCTTGGCAGAACGTTGAATCTAGTGAAAGAGAATATGTTATTGGTGACTAAAATCTCTGTTAAGCGTATGTGTTGTGCTTATTAAACTGAGAAAAAACGATACCCCCTTATGCTCAAACCTAGCACTACAATATTCAATAAGTGAATGAGAAATTAGAATAAAAATGATGATTCCTAAGTACACAAATAGCAACCTGTGTCAAACTCGCCATTTAAAATCTCTATGAACTTTTTCATCAAACTAGTTTCTTCTTGCCCCTTTTAGCTGCAGTGGTAGATTATATATCTAAAAATACCTGGAGTCATATGTTGCATTAACGGTAGTGACAACGCTAATGCTCTTGCCGGAGCAATTACACCAAACGAAAAACAGTTAAAATTTAAGAAAGGTGTAAGTTTATGAAGTCGTGTTTGCTTTACGCAACGTATACCACTGAACAAGGAAATATGCATGACCAGAGCAGCTCAAACAGAGGATAGGTAAAATGTTCCTCATCGAACAGTGTTACCAGTACGTTATGTGATCTAGTTTCACTGATTACAAAATCACCTCAAAAGTTACCACTGAGTAGCTCATGAATGGTGATCCCGACGATCGGAGAACAGGATTTCTCATCCAGTGTGTGCACTTCTCTTACGATGGAAACATAACACACTTTCGTGGAATCTCACATCTTTGCAATGACATATTACAATTACCTAATCGTTTCCCCAAGATTCTAAACTGCTCAAGGTTGAAAATGTTATGATTTTTAAGTGCATTACTTCAAGTTCTAATAAAATCGGCAATTTTTTGTGTAGAATGCTGTGGATTGCTGTGTTATAAAGCTTAAATTACGTATGTGTATTGGTAGCTCTGTCAAAAACAGTATCGTATGGTTTTATGCTAGACATGCGTTGTATGCCGAAATCTGATGGTAAAACGATAAGAGGAAGGCTGACAGACAAAATGTCTGGTGAACTACAGCCGTATTATGGGATGGCCACTAGAAATGATACTTAGGATTTGTTGAAAATGAATCATGCAGTATGGGCTACCTTCTTCCACAGACTGTCAACTGATGAAATACCAGTACACCACCTTTGCCCTCCTAGACCTGATTAATGGTACAATTAGCGAAATGCCCAATACTGAAACAGTTCGTACAGCCATAAACATTCCATCCCAGCAGCAGTCATGTATATCATAAAACCTTTTTACAGAGACCTGAGTTGCTGGAGAAGTGTCTGCATGGTCGGACTAAAAATCCCAATGAGTCGTTCAATAATGTTATATTTACTCGCTTTCCAAAAAACGATTTTGTTAGAATGAAGACACTAAAGTGGGGGGTCAGTGATGGTGTTATTGCTTATAATGATGGCTACAGCCGCAGAGTGAAAGTTTTTCTGTTGCATTTTTCCCTAAACCTCAGAAACCACTTAGAGTAGAGTATTCAATATTTTTAATAACTTATATATTCTGAGGCTACTGAACTGAAAGGAGATCATAATGTGACGTACAATTAAAATTCTTTAGGATAATGTACACAAAAAGTACACAAAATTTTAACCGTATAATTAAATAATTGTATTCCGAAAGCATTGGCTGAAATGCAATTATTGTACTTCCGTAGACTCGGAACATAGAGTTTAATGTCCTGCAAAAGTTCCATGTCAATGGCTACAGAGGTTCCTGAAACACAGGGAAGCCAAGTCACTAATTTCAACACTGTCGGAAAAGGGCGTTCCAACTCCTCTTAAGCTATAGCTTGCACAGAGAACTTTTCTTTACATCCTTTTTGTTTATAACAAGGTACTACCAGCTATAGATGAAAATTCGTTAAAATATCCATGTAAGCAACGACGACCGTATATGTATGTGTCGAACTCCAGCCAGCACAGAACTCTTCAACATCTCGTTTCAGGTTCAAACATGCGCAAGTTTCGCTGGTTCTGAGAGACACTAACTTTCAACGTATATTTGTGGCTAGGAAATGAGGATGGTGGATGCCAGGTCCGAACCTCGGCACGGCAAATAAATTTTCGTCTGTTCATTCTAAATGTAAAATGTCTCTCCACTCGTGCAATAATTCGTTATCTGACATTACATTGAGCTTAGTTAATAACCCAATTAGGATTTTTGTTCGAATTCCTACCTGATACAAAATTTTCCACCTATCATTTCAAGTTTAAGTGGATACACACTTTTTTCCTTGTCAATGAAACCATTATTAACATTTTTCGTAGATAGTTAGCAGGTAAATTATAACAGGATACATGTCACGTGTCCTACTAGAGTACAGAAATTAGTGTAGTGTAATTTTGGAAAGCTTCAAACTGTTTCGACTGGTCGTTTCCGATTCATTTTGATATGTACATTCGATTCTATTTAACTAAACTTACGTATATTGTGCAAAAACGTTTCCCTGTCAGACAAATGTGTAGCAGTGACTGTAAAAGGTGATTTCATTTCCTTTTCTTCACTTCACTAAAATTAACCTAGTGTGTGCTGTTATAATTATTCCTTTTGGGTTAATTTTCAAGCTGCGGTATGCAGCAGTTTGTGAGACAGAATATTTATGGTCAAATGCAGGCAAAGAAAAAAAAGTCCTGCATATAAGTGACAAGGTGTTCTTAGAACTGACCAATGCCGAACACAGGTAAAAATAGCTAGGATTCTATGCTTTGTCATCGTGAAAGCAGTGGACGAGACGCAGCGCCGGCAGCAATCGTGTGATATAGCCAGTGACTGATGGAATAAGCAAATGCGACGGACTCATTAAAAAGAGGAGGCGAGGTATAGCTGGGATGAGGTGCTTTTTGTGGCCTGTGCCCTGTCATCACAGAGGTAATTCTGACGTAGTGGCTAATAACGGAGGCAGGACTGAGGAAAAATCAAGAGACGTTCATAGGATTTGTTTACCTGGAAAAATCGCTCGACATTGTAAAATGGTGGAAGATTCTCCAAACTCTGAGAAAAATAGGGATAAGGTATAAGGAGAGACGTGTAATATCCAATATGTACAAAAGCCAAGAGAGAGTAGTAAGTCCTAACTGCCAGATAAAAAAAAAAAAAAAAAAAGCAATCAGACTGGTCTTTCAACCCTACGCTTCCGTCCGTGCACTGAAGAAACTGATAAGAATAAAAGAAAGGGATAAAAATTCAAGGTGAGAGGATATAAAAGATGTTGTTTACTGATGTCATTACTATCCTCATTGGAAGTGAAGAAAAAGTGCATGATCTGTTGAACACAATGAATAGTCTAATGGGTACAGAATATGGATTGAGAGTAAATCGAAGATACAGGAGAGTAATGAGAAATAGCAGAAATGAGAACAGCATAAAACTTAACATCAGGATTGATATTCCCGAAGTAGAGGAAGTCAAGGAATTTTACCACCTAGGCTGCAAAATAACCGATGACGGACGGAGCAGGGAGGACATAAAAATAAAAGGTTAACGCTAGCGAAAAGGGCATTCCTGGCCAAGAGAAGTCTCCTACTTTCAAGCACCGGCCTTAATTTGAGGAAGAAATTTAGGAGAATGTACGTTTGGAGCACAGCATTGTTGGTAGTGAAACAAGGACTGTGTGAAAGTCGGAACAGAAGGGAATAGAGGCAGTCGAGATGTGGTGCTAGAGATGAATTTTGAAAATTAAGTGGACTGATAAGGTAAGAGATTATGAGGTTCTGCGCAGAAACGGAAAGAAAGGAATAAGTGCTGACAAGGAGAAGGGACAGGATGATAGTACCTCTGTTAAGACATCAGTGAATGACTTCCACTGTACTACAAGGAGCAGCAGAGTAGAGAAGACCAAGATACTGGAATACATCCAGCAAATGATTGGGGACGTAGGCTGCAAGTGTTAGCCTGAGATGCGGAGTTCGGCACAGGAGAGGAATTTATGGCGGGCAACATCACACCAATCAGTAGACTGAGGAGCCAAAAAACATAAGAAAGCGTAAGATCTGTGAGAGAACGGTTCCCTGAATTCTTCGGCTCTGCACTCTGCAGCAAGGAATTCGGTGATCAGTTAAGCAGACGCAGGTAGTTGGTCTGGTTGGTCTGTGTCTGTGCGAGATAGACTGTTGTGGCAGGAGAGCTAACCGTGTTTTTCTAAAGGAGGCCGAAATGCACGCGTCTCAGCTCACGCAGGCTGGCGTGAGGTCTGGAACATGACAAGGGAATTAGAATTGAGAAAAACGTACGTAGCTGGTGGAATACTTAACTTTAATCCATTAATGGAGAACGTCGCTCTTTATGGTACATGATTCACAATATCAATAGTACGGATACAAGCGCCTTGCTAGGTCGTAGCAAATAACGTAGCTCAAGGCTATGCTAACTATCGTCTCGGCAAATGAGAGCGTAGAAGTCAGTGAACCATCGCTAGCAAAGTCGGCTGTACAACTGGGGCGGAGTGCTAGGAAGTCTCTCTAGACCTGCCTTGTGGCGGCGCTCGGTCTGCAATCAATTAATAGTGGCGACACGCGGGTCCGACGTATACTACCGGACCGCGGCCGATTTAAAGGCTACCACCTAGCAAGTGTGGTGTCTGGCGGTGACACCACATTCACATCTCTTAGCCATCTTAAAATAGACGAAAACAATAATATAAAGAAATTGTAGCTTGGAGGCGGCCAGCACGGTTTTGCCAGGGAACGAAGCTACTTTAATCTCTCTGTTAGTTTCCTGGGGAAACTGTTCCAGCAGCTAGGAAGACCACCGGTTGTTGGCTGTAGTGAGAGTCACGAAAAACGTAGCGCTGTAGTTGATTTTTTTCGAGAATAGAGCGGAGGAAACCGTGCTTAATAAATTTGTCGTTTTGCTGGTTATTGGAGAGAGATTTTTAACAATGAATAAGTTACGGCATTGATGGAGAAAACAACTTTTTAATGACTGCTTTTAGGGGTGTGCAGTGCAGACGGTCTTGGTTCTAATTTCTAGAAAATGAGGACTCGGGATTGGGACGAAGAATGAGAAGCGCCCATCACGTAGTACAAGATAATCGCCTTCAGTTTCCGTCGGGACAGCAGACTTGAATGGCAGCTCTCCTCGTCAGCAGATTACTTATAGGTGCGTACCTGATGTTAGTCAGCCATGCCATCAGCGTCGTGATCACGTTACAACAAACAGAATGGTGATAGTAACTTACTGCACCGGTAACTTATGACAGACGGAACTTAGGAATTCGGCGTCATCTCAGTCGGTAGTGCAATCACGTTGCCTGGATGACACGAGTTTCCCTTTGAAGCCACACAATCACTTAAACTCATGTGTAGTCAGGTCGTGTTAAGGAAAGGGAAGTGGACTTTATCAAATTCATTTCTCCACCAATTAATTGGCAACCATTATTTGAATTTTCAACTGTGCGTCAAGTAATTTCATGATACACATTTTCCGTTTTTTGTATTTAATCTTTTGGTAATAAATTCAGAGTCACGCAACTCATGCTTCTGAATAACTTAGGTAGTAAACCCTCCTTCATGATCTAGTTCTTTTAAAAAGGAATGGCGAACACTCCAACTTGAGAGCCCTAGCTAAGGTTGAAAGCATCTAATGCGTGAATTTAATGAGTTGTGCACATTTAATCCACCACTGATTCGAAAGGGTGGATCTGTCTCGCATTTAATTCAGACGGAGATTATTTTTCACAATACTGTCGTTTTTTAAGTAGTTCATGCAAAACCACTTTCGAATTCAACGACGTGTAATAGGTGATTTGTAAACCATTTAAAGGATAAGAATATGTCGAGTTATCGCACTAATGAAGTATCTGTTATTCAAGAAACGGTTTAGCTTTCATTACGGATTAATGAGTTATTTATGGGATATACTGCTAGTAGTTGTTTCAAACATTAATGAGAGTGGTAACATGTCTGAACGTCACTTACAATAAATTTGAGTTTACAGTCGTTAAGGATCGTCTCAGCTCTAGTAAGGTCTTCCTTGAGATTTGCAAAGTAGTGGCATTAATTTATGTCTAGACTAATTGCCAAACAGAGTAGTTTTCTCTAGAGGTCTATCATAGTAAACAGTTTGTATAAAAATGTCAAACGGCTTTACGGAAAAGAAATCAAAGGATCTGCAAAGACGTTACGCTATGTGAGATGTATGCAAATCGGAAGGAACGCAGTTCCGGTCGTTCAAACACTTTTGAGCCTGGTAGTATACGTCGGTTGGCTGTCCATCAGAAAACCTGTCAATTTTTGTGTGTGCCATTGCTAACGTACAACTAACTCTTCCGGAAAAACAAACCCGAGCAGTACTGAATGCAAACTTTGGGGCAAACACTGAAGTGGACATTTCTGTTGTGTCAGCAAGTACGTGAATAAACCGAATAAGTTTGTTTCGAAGCTATACATACACACCGCTTGCTGTCGACATTTGCGCTGTTGCGCAAATATATTCCATCCAGTACAAGTACAAAGAGATAAATGGAAGTCACGAATCAAATGAAATGCTCTTACACTGTCATGAGTTACCTTAAACCAAATTACTCACAAAATTTCCCTCACTAATTTTAAAATTTTGTCTGTGATGTACGAGTTCGCCCTGTAAATCTCATTCTCCTCCTGTACATACGAGGTATCCGAGAAACATAATGAGACTGAAAGAGATCTGGCACCTCTATATTGTTCTACTTGTCTACACTGGTGTGTTCATCCCTTCTAGATGCTTCAGCTCCGTACGACCATCATGTGATTTCTGAGATCACTTTCAGTTAAGGTGCGTTTTTGTTGTGTATTATGAAAATGGGAGAGCAAAATTTAGAGCAACGTTATGTGATCATGTTTTGTGTTCAACATGGGAAGTCCGGGTGTGATCTTTGAAGATTTGAGACAGACCTGTGGGGAACATTACTTATCAATGCCTCAAGTTTTTCGCTGGCACGAATCATTTTTGGAAGACCGAGAACACGTTGAAGATAAACCTAGTTAATGGATACCTCCAGCTTCAAAAACTGACGAAGACTTCCAATGTGTGTATGCTCTTGTGAGATGAGACCTCCAGGATAAACTGTCAACCAAGTGTCAATCAATATGTCCTTAAAACACTCTGCAAAAGGATGAATCGAGTGATTCTCTAATTGAAGACATGTGAATACTCCATCATGACAACGGCCCATGTCACACTGCCACTTCCATCATTTAATTTTTGGCCTTAAAAAGGGATTACGCATGTCCCACAGCAACGCTGATTGCCTGATGTGAGTCCTTGTGACCTTTTTCTTTTCTCGAGACTGAAAAATTTCTTAAAAGGAAATCATTTTGGGACTCTGGACAACACCCTAAACGAATGCGACCGTCATATAACGGCCCTACCAGTTTAGACCTTTCAGCAATGTTACCAGGATTGGGAACAACGATGTCGCTGGTGTGAAGTTGCCAAAGGGAACTACTCAAGGAGACATAATGTAGTTCGAAAAAATAAAAACAGTGGTAGATAAAAAAAATCATTCTCTTTACCTTTTTCACACACCTCGTATTTCAACATCTACAGGCGTTTTTCAATACTCTTCGTTAACAAACTGCAGCACCTCTTACAAATCTTCATGCACATTAATCCCTTACTTCAGTAACTAACCTGCTTAAGGGGATCTGCCCGTGAAAAATGGCTAAAATTATGAAAAAAAATTTCTACACTGCAGAAAAGAGTGTTCCTTGCAGGTTACAAAGATGGTCAGATTACGGACATTTTCATTTTTCCTTTGTTGGTATATTGAGATTGAATGAATGTTGCACAGGCGTTGTGCTCCTCTTTTCTTCCAAAGCTCCGTGATGTATTCGTCTATTGTCACTTTTTGTGTCAGCTTTTAGATATGAATGGTAAATACAGATGTGTTCTACAAGTCTCTGACAACCGAAACCTAAGTGTACCCATATCTAGAAGGCTGTGGCTTAGCTGCTACGAAAGACATTACGTTTGTTTACTTCTTACTTTCGGAATTTGAAGCACGTCAGTTTTGTAGTTACTGCTATGTTTTTCCGTCTCAGTGTAAGTGTTTTCTGTGTTACAAATGTCAAAAATTATGAAATATAACACCAAACGGTGGCTTCGAGGCCACCAGGCCGAAGCGACGTCGAAAAACGCACATCATTTTTCAACATTCACCTACATAAATTCGGTGTACTGGTATACAACACCATCACAAGCAGTACTTGCCGTCTACGTTGGGGAGCGAATACCAAAATCTGTGTTTTTCAGTCTTACAGTGTAGAAAACAAGTGTAACAAATACAATAATTACTTTCAATGATTATGTAATATATTGGATTTTTGTGTGTAAAAATTAGTCATCCAGATTATTTTGAATGTGAGTTAAGCTCTACCTGTTATCGATCAGCTGCGAGTAACAAAAGCGAACTGAGCTGAAACAGCTGTTACCAAGAAGGCTAAGAATGCAGAGACAGAATGTGGATGGTACAAAAACAGGGGCACAACAGGAATGTGCAGCTCAAACTAAAACTGCTTGTTGTTGTTGCTTTTGTGGTCTTCAGTCCTGAGATTTGTTTGATGCATCTCTCCATGCTACTCTATCCTGTGGAAGTTCCTTCATTTCCCAGTACGTACTGCAGCCTACATCCTTCTTAATCTGCTTAGTATATTCATCTCTTGGTCTCCATCTACTGTTTTTACCCTCCACGCTGCCCTCCAGTACCAAATTGCTGATCCCTTGATGCCTCATAACATGTCCTATCAAGCGATCCCTTCTTCTAGCCAAGTTGTGCCACAAACTCCTCTTCTCTCCAATTCTATTCAATACCTCCTCATTAGTTATGTGATCCACCCATCTTATCTTCAGCATTCTTCTGTAGCACCACATTTCGAAAGTTTCTGTTCTCTCCTTGTCTTAACTGTTTATCGTCCATGATTCACTTCCATACATGGCTACACTCCATACAAATACTTTCAGAAACGACTTCCTGTCACTTAATTCTATACTCGATGTTAACAAATCTCTCTTCTTGAGAAACGCTTTCCTTGCCTAGTGATAAGCTAATGTGTTCGCAAACCTTTAGCTGCGATATACCGGAAACCTGAATTTTTGTCTTTCATGTAAACTTTTTTCTGAATAACTGACATGGTGTTTCAGCATGAGTCGACATCAGGAACTTGAGAACAACTTTACTGTTGATCTGTATATGTAATCGATCGATGTACTCTACATGTGCTGTTGCGACAGTTAACGGGAAATCTCTAAAAGTACGTAAATTTCTTTCTGACAGTGTACATACACGTGGATAGCATAAACTTTCATCGTTGCAGTATAAATTAATATATTCCTACAAGTAACTCTTCTGCTATTGGATTCAAGTTCGGGTGGATGGTCGATCACAATGGGAGTCTAATGACATTGCTACAAACGTTCTCTATTGGCTTCGTGTGAACCGCTAATACGTATACTGATTCGTAAAATTAAAGCGATCCCTGGAAATTCAAGTTGAACATGATGCCCTGGATAAGAATTACGCCATTCGCAGTGTATTGAAATTATATCTAGGAACACAGATTTTCAGTTTAGATCCGCACGGGCATGTTTATCCCTGTGAATACGAATGCTGTTGGGAGCGGGCTAGGTCCACCATGTCTGCGATATCATCTGACACGGCATAAATATCAGCTACCCGACGCCGCGCCACCGTCTGCGAGCAACAGGAATTCGCTTTTACTGCATATATCATTTCCAATATACCTCCGATACTATCGAACTGCCGGCGCACATTTCAGCGAGTGAGCTTTACCACAGACCAACGTACGTGTATGATACACCATTGAATGACAGGAGCGCTTCATTATTCCCTTTCCATCATCATACTGTAGCCGGTGACAGATATAGTCTGTGAATACATTTCCTGCTAAGCGAAACTACAGAGTGGCATTCACAGATTGTATGCTATGAATGGCATGGTGTTAGTTAGTTTCATGTCATTCCGAAAACAAGAACGAAATAAATGCGTAACAATAAGCAAAATAAATGTTCATTAATTTACCGTGCTACTGCACCGATAACGAAAATTAGCCTGCTAAAGTCTATTGCGATAGAGCTGAAAGTTCAACGGTCCTTTCAATGCAATTGACAATAAATTTCGATAGCGACTAGTTAGCTACCATAAACCGGTCTCTATAATCAAGCTTCTTTGCCCGACTGACACACCTACTTCACAAATTATGTAAAAATTGAGGTACTTCGTCAGAGTTACCAGCAGATGCTTTTTCTTTTAGTAGTCATTGCTATTTAATTTATTTTATTTTTATTTTTTTTTTTTTTTTTTTGCTTTATGTAGATGGTCGTCTCCAGCAAACGCCATCATCAGTATGAACGGCAGTTCCAAATGTCCAGCGCGCCAAGGATGCAGGCTCGTGGGAACAGCATTAGGCTATGGGAGACATTATCCTGCGCTTGCATGGGACATGAGATAGTAATCGAAGACACGCTGACAGCTGAAAAGCACCTGCATGCCTTCATGCTTTATGTTTTCCCCGACGGCGATGTTATCTTGCAGCAGTATTCTCGTCGGTGTCTCGGAGTCATAACCGTACTATAGTGGTTTGAGGAGCGGTATGTTGAACTCACGTTAAAGCCTTGATGACCAAATTCACATGATATAAGTCCTTTGGCACCCAACTGGATCGCTATCTGGCGCCATCACCGCATGTGCAAATCAGTGGCCCATAATTCACGCGAATTATATAACCTGTGCGTAGATACCTAATGCTGCATACCTACAAAAACCTACCAACAAAGTGTCAAATTACTGATACACGGAGTCAGTGATGCACAGTATTTCGTTCTACAGACGGAGAAAAAACTATTAGGTAGGTGGTCACAACGTTTTATTCCATCAGTGTTGTATTATGATAATGACAGTCGTTTCGAAGCCCCTGGACCATTTTCGTGGAGCCTGCCCACAATTTTTTTTTCTTCCATTATAAGTTACGTTATCAATGAGCGTCTACACGGGCAAAATTAGATAGTGGTTTTCGCACTTGGGCCTCTAATTTCTAGTATTTACTCAATATACGATGGCTTTGTATTAACTTTGTGAAATATTTTAAATGGAAACGGTGCCGAGTATAATTCCGACAGAACTGGACTTGTTCTTAAAACTTGACGATGTCCTCCAATAAACAATTAAAATTCGCAACCGCATCTGTAGTTGCTGTTGCATGCCGACAACAGTGTAGGTGTGCCTAACCTGAGTAGTGCCTGTTGGATTCCTAAAAGTGCGAACAGAATTTACCTTACGAGATAGAGCTCCATAGAGTGCACTGGTTACTTGCAAAGTGCGACGTTGCTGATGGTGATCCATCTACTGGATGAGGACGTTGTGTTGTTCAGATGTGTGTGAAATCTTATGGGACTTAACTGCTAAGGTCATCAGTCCCTAAGCTTACACACTACTTAACCTAAATTATCCTAATGTCAAACTCACACACCCATGCCCGAGGGAGGACTCGAAGCTCCGCCACGAACAACCACACAGTCCACAACTGCAGCGCCCTAGACCGCTCGGCTAATCCCGCGCTGCAAGAAGGTGTCGTGTTTTTAGATGGATCTATTAAATTCAGCTTAACATTTGTAGGCAACGGCCTTGCCGCAGTGGACCCACCGGTTCCCGTGAGATCACCGAAGTTAAACGCTGTTGGGCGTGGCCGGCTCTGGTGCCATTTTTCGGGTTGCACTCAGCCTCGTGATGCCAACTGAGGAGCTACTCGACCGAATAGTAGCGGCTTCTGTCAGGAATACCATCATAATGGCCGGGAGAGCGGTGTGCTGACCCCACGCCCCTCCTACACGCCTCCTCCTCTGAGGACGTCACGGCGGTCGGATGGTCCCGGTAGGCCACTCGTGCCCTGAAGACGGAGTGATATTAACACTCGTACCACATTGCAGACCTCTGTAGGCATATTACTTATGTCTGCAACTTAACTCTATCGGTGGTACTTCATATCGCACTGTTTTTGTGGATTGTCTTGACTCCTTATTAAAAACGAGATGGAGCATCTATTGAAAGCCAGTCGTCGTATGTGGTACTTTTGATGTAACTTGAAAGCTAGATGACGGAATGTCTTATAAAACATGTATATGTAATTTAGGGCTACCAAAGAACACTCATTTTACATACGTTTATTAATATTTCTGTAGAAAGCCTTTAAAAATATGCCACAAATACTTGTAGGAGACAATATTGGAAAAAAATACTTATGGAAATATGTGTAGGAAATTATTGGATTATGATCCATTTTATTTGTGTCAAGAATGCTCATACCTTGTCGAAGGCTTTCGTTCGGCACATCTATTAACTGTCCCCTAGTAACACAAATTGTCAGCAATATTCCACATGGAAGATTTGTTCGTACAGTACGACGTGTTGATACAGTATGATGTTATTCTGTGTTGGAACATTGGGTGTGCAATTGCTTTCTCTTAGCAAAGACCATGTTGGTGTCATTAATTCTACTTTGTGAATGTGATTGGCTTTCAGCTGTAAAGATTTATTTTGCTATTATTATGCTGTGAGTGCGATTAATTGTGTGTACGCCATTGTACAATAAACTATCTCGTTATTACACTGAGCTGTCACATTAATGTGGTCACCTGTCAAAAGCCTTTTCTGCGAAAACCACTCTGAGGCGTGCAGGAGGGAGGTCAGTACGGCTCTGGAAGGTACCGACAAGAATGTGTAGCCATACTGATCCCAGTACCGTAGCCAGGTGCGCTATGTTTCTCGGTTGAGTATGCATGGCGCGAACATGGTCGAGGTGGTCCACAGCTCATCAACTGCGTTTAAATCCAGGAAGCGCGGTAAACTGATCTGGGTGCTCTTCGAACAACACACGCACGCTGCGAGATGTGAGACATGCACCACTGTCCTGCTGGTAAACGCCATAGTACTGAGGAGGAACAAATTTGCATGTTGGGGCGGAAATTATCCTCAAGGATAGACGCACACTTCTGTTGATCCATTTTGCCTTCCAGGATGGCGAGATCACCCAGGGAATGCCACGGAAACATTTCCCACACCGTAACGCTCCTTCTGTCCGGCCTGGAACCTTTCCATTCAGGCATTCACACCATACATTTCCGCAGACCATAACGATTGTTGCAGGGTGCTTGCTTTCAGATGTTTCACATCCTAAATGGCAACGGTCATCTGTCCTATGAAGCAAAAAGTGTGATTCGTCTAAAAAGTCCACGCAGCAGGCGTCCAGTTGCGATATTGGCACCTACTTTCAACTCTCAAGTCACTAGTTAGAAGTCAGGATGGGTGCATGAACCACGTGCCAGCTGCAGAGGCCCACACAGGACAAAAAATAGTTCAAATGGCTCTGAGCACTATGGGACTTAACGTCTGTGGTCATCAGTCCCCTAGAACTTAGAACTATTTAAACGTAACCAACCTAAGGACATCACACACATCCATGTCCGAGGCAGGATTCGAACCTGCGACCGTAGCAGTAGCGCGGTTCCGGAGTGAGCGCCTAGAACCGCTAGACCACCGCGGCCGGCTACATAACAAAGGTACAGCAATGCTACAGCCCCTAAGCAGCCACATAGCAGTAATGTGGTGTGCGTACTGTAATACCTTCGGTACACACACCATCAGATTATTTGACTTGTCGCTCTGGCGAAGTAGGAGAGTGACAGCAATGTGTCTCGTGGTCTTACTGTGGCGTGTTTATCTTCTGCCGTTAGGTCAGACGATAGAAATGCCACTTGCACGCTTAGAGTAGCATATTGACGGTGACCAACTTTAAACAGAATTTGATTAATTTTCACAACCATTTATTAAAATAAAAATCATAGACATTAGGTAACTTAATTCTGGATGCGGTTCACAATTGATAATCTGAAGTTCCTTTGGTATTGCCACGTTAATCTTATTCTCACATATCTCTGATACTTGACAAAGTGTCTATACATTTATCTTCATGGCTATGTACAGGAATATGATAATCTTATTAGGCGCAGACTGAAACTTGACTACAGACTGTTATAGACAAATGTAGAAGTCGTACAGATTGGTGCAGACAAATGCAGACTAATGTAGATTGATTAATCGGAAGTCTGCACACTAGTTATAATACCTCGCGCGTTCAGGTATCACTGCGCAAGTGTGATCCGCGAGGAGAAAAGGTTCTACGTTAGCAGCAATCTCATTGGCTGCATTCCATATTAATACGCGGATCGGTGGAAGCAGAATTTGGTCCGTCTTTATGGCATGGCAGCGCCATCTCGTCGAGCGGAGATGGACGAGTGCTGCGCCTGCGCTGTTGTGCTTAGCGGGGCGAGCTCTAGTGGGAAAGTTGTGTACACGCTGACTACGCGAAACTATGTACACAACAAGTAATGTGTAATTGCATTGAAGAGTTCCTATATAACAGCACGGAGCATGTCATTCTCAATGGAGAGAAGTCTTTCGAAGTAAGAGTGGTTTCAGGTGTGCCGCAGCGGAGTGTCGTAGGACCGTTGCTATTCACAATATACATAAATGACATTGTGGATGAACCGGAAGTTCACTGAGGCTTTTTGCGGATGATGCTGTGGTATATCGAGAGGCTGTAACAATGGAAAATTGTACTGAAATGCAGGAGGATCTGTAGTGAATTGACGCATGGTGTAGGGAAGGCAATTGAAACTCAATGTAGACAAGTGTAATATGCTACGAATACATAGAAAGAAAGATCCCTTATCATTTAGCTAGAATATAGCAGGTCAGCATCTGGAAGCAGTTAATGCCGTAAATTATCTGGGAGTACGCATTAGGAGTGATTTAAAATGGAATGATCATATAAAGTTGATCGTCGATAAAGCAGATGCCAGACTGAGATAACAAAGGAAGTAGGTTACAGTACGCCTGTTTGCCCACTGCTTGAGTACTGATCAGCAGTGTGGTATCCGTACCTGATAGGGTTGATAGAAGAGATAAAGAAGATCCATCGGAGACGAGCGCGGTTTGTTGCAGGATGAATTAGTAATCGCAAAAGCGTTAGGGAGATGATAGATCAACTCCATTGGAAGACTCTGCAGGAGAGTCGCTCAGTAGCTCGGTACTGGCTTTTGGCGAAGTTTTGATAACATACATGCACCGAGGAGTCTAGCAGTATATTGCTCCCTCCTACGTATATCTCGCGAAGAGACCATGAGGACAAAATAAGATAGATTAGAGTCCACACACCGACAATCCTTCTGTCCACAAACAATAGGAGAGTGGAATAGAAGGGGTATTCAAGGTACCGTCGCCAAACACCGTCTGGTGGCTTGCGGAGTATGGATGTAGATATAGATGTAGATGTAATAGTAGTTGAGGAGACACTATTGGTAGCCCCTTGGTTTATTTGAGCACCCAGCTCTTGAAGAGTTGCACTTCTATTCGCCTGTCGCTAACCCCTGTTGTCTATGGACCATGGCGCAACATAGCTTCCTCGGCGCCGATTTTGGACACCGCTGTTTTGTTGTCCACGGTTTACCTAACAATGGTGGGACGAGAAAAGTTTACAGACATAGCCGTTTCCTCCACTGCTATCGCTGCCACTTACGTCTGTGATTGGTTATTAAACTTTGTAACCGAACTCTCTGATTCCATATGTGAATGATTTGCCTTTGTATTTTAAATTTCCGGATCGGGTGTAATCGAACACTCCAGGAAAAGGAATGCTGGAATGAGATTTTCACTCTTCAACGGAGTGTGCGCTGAACTCGAGTTCTAGTCTAGCTCCGGCACATAGTTTTAATCTGCGAGGAAGTTTTCAAAAGGAATGCTTTTTAAGTACGAATGTGACAATATTCAGCTGTAGGACCTGCTCTTTTTATTTGTTTTAGTCATCAGTCTTATGACTGGTTTAGTGCGATCCGCCACAAACTGCTCTCCTGTGCCAACCTCTTAATGACAGAGCAGCAGTTGCAACCTGCGTCCTCAATTATTTGCTCGATGTATTCCAATCTCTCTCTTCCTTTGCAGTTATTACCTTCTGTATCTCCGTCTGCGACCATGGAAATCGTTTCCTCATGCCTTAACAGACGTCATATTATACTGTCCCTTCTCCTTGTCAGTATTTTCCATACATTTCCTTCCTCTATTATTCTGCACACAACCTCTTCTTTCTGTACCTTATCAGTGCACCTAATTTTCGACATTCGTCCTTAGCACCGCATCTCAAATGCTTCGATTCTCTTCTGTTCTGGTTTTCGCGCATTCCATGTTTCACTACCATACAATGTTGTGCTCCAACCGTGCACTCTCAGAAATGTTCTCCTCATCTTAAGGTCCATGATTGATATTAGGAAACTTCTGTTGGCCAGAAATTCCCTTAATGCTTTTGATGTCCTCCTTGCTCCATCCTTCATTGTTCAATTTGCTGCCTAGGTAGCAAATTCCTTAACTTCATCTGCTTCGTGAACATCAGTTCTAATGCTACGTTCTTCACTGTTCTCGTTGCTTTTCTTTCTTTTGTGAATGAAATCTTATGCTAAGGTTATCAATCCCTAAGCTTACACACTACTTAACCTAAAGTATCCTAAGGACAGACAGACACACACACACACACACACACACACACACATGCCCGAGGGAGGACTCGAACCTCCACCGGGACCAGCCGCACATTTCATGAGTGCAGCGCCTGAGACCACTCGGCTAATCCCGTATGTCTCACCTTGCTTTTCCCTTTCTTCGATCTACTCTCAATCCTTACACTGCACTCATTGGACTGTTCATTCCATTCAACCGATCCTGTAATTCTTCTTCACTTTCACACGATATCAAAGACATAAGTGGATCGTATTATTGAGTTTCTGTAACGCTGAATTTTAATTCCTTCTTGAACCTTTATTTTATTCCCATCATTTCTTCTTTGATGTACAGAATGAACAGTAGGGGCGAAAGACTACATGTCTACCTTACACCCTTTTTAATCCTGGCTATTCGCTCTTGGTCGTCGTTATTATTATTCCCTCTCGGCTCTTGTACATGTTGTATATTACACGTCTCCTGCAATTGCTTAACCCTATTTTCCTCTTAATTTCGAATACCATGTACCATTTGAGATTGTCTAACAGGTTTTCCAGGCCGACAAATCCTATGTATGTGTCTTGATTTTTCATTAGTCTTTCGTCTTTCGTCGATTATCAACCGCAACGTCAGAATTGCCCTTTTTGTGCCTTTATCTTTCCTAAAACCAAACTTATCAAATTCTAACAGATCTTCAATTATCCTTTTACTCTTCTGTATATTATTCTTCTCAGCAACCTGGACGTATGGGATGTTAAACTGATTCTACTACAACTCCTTCATTTGTCAGTTCTTGCATTATCCGGAATTTTGCGGAAAGTCAGATGGACTTAAGCATTTCACACGCAAACGTGGATAGTCGTTTTGCTACAATTTCCTTAAGTGATTTCAGAAATTCTTATGGAATGTTAACTATCCCTTCTGCCTTATTGATCTTAAGTCCTCCAAAGCCCTCTTTAATTCTGATGCTAACTCTGGATCCTCTATCTTTGAATCGACTCCTGTTTCTTCTCCCATCGCATCGGACAAATCTTCCCCCTCATAAATGCCTTGAATGTACTCTTTCTACCTATCTGTTTACTCCTCTGCACTTAATAGTGGAATTCCCGTTGAGCGTTACTAACCTTGGTTTTAATTTCCCCTGTATGCTGCAATTATTGCTGAAAATGGAAGTAATAATGTGCCGAATAATTTATGAACTGTTGTGTAGCGTTGACCACACTACGGGATGTGAATCCATTTAGCGGTCGGGTTTACGGCATCCCTTACATATAATGCTATCTGGCGGGACTGACTTAAAAAAAAAAAAAAAGCAGACTTCGTCTCTTCCGCGCTGACAACGTGTCGCTTCCGAGAGAAATACAGCATTTAGTTCACCCAGTAGAGCATTTTTATTACACCTGCATAACATTACACTGTTTTCCCTAGCATTAAAAATAGTCTCTAACACAAATTTTGACGCGTGTTAACTACCAGAATAGTATTAATAGCAAGGCACCTGTTTATGTCTTAAGCTCCTCACCAAACGGAAATGAGGATCATGGAATTCGATTTTGAGGATTGGAGCGCCACGCAAGTTGTTACTCACACAACACTTTATACGGCCTACTTGAATTTGATTTACACTGACAGTTGTACCTTATACGACTTTTTAAGCGGATTTGCACTATTTAGTATGTGTCCAGCATATGTAAACAGATGTGTAGTGTGTATTATATTCATGTAAAAAGCTTTAGTGAGCAAATGGCGTTTATGACAGCATGCTGTTCGTTTTTAAATATTTAGCGATGACAAACGTTTATAATGTCCTTACTTATCCACGTGACATAATGTGCAAGAGAACAGTGTAATAGAAACATGTTGTACTATAAAAGAAGGTTTAAGACAGGAAGATGACAGTGAGACTGTTGAATCCGGTTTTCGTCAATGAAAAACATTTTGTACGATCTTTGCGCTTGAATGTTGTCTAAAATTTCAGCGAAATGGATAGGGAACTCTGGACTGCTGTACGACTTTGGGTCAATGATTCTAACTAATATCTTCAACAAAACTTTGGCAAACCATGGGGTTCACTTTAACGTTCTGATACACTGCTAAATATCGTTAATACGGAAATGTCTTGTCTTGTTTTGTCTGCTGCAGTCGTGTCGGTGTTGAAATTATTGCTCGCTGTATGAAAAGCTGGTTAAGCCCTTCAAGTCTCCAGTGATGGAAGTAACTTATAACTCCAATCCTCTTTCGGTAGCCATCAGAACCTGCTGTATCATCGGCTCCATATTCCATCATATAATACTGGTCGGCTATTCTTCGTAAACTGGAGACGCCTTCGGGAACTATCAACCACTTCGACACTAAATATTAAGCAATGTCAAAAAAATAACTTTTTTTATTTTCATATCGCCAGACATGGCACGCCACGATACATCCACTGTCAAGGCTCGACTGCAGCTGCTTCCGGTTTTCCTTTCTGTTCCTCCCTTGCGGTGTTAACACTAACGTCATCCAGAAGACTGGCAACCGAAAACACACAGTGGATTCCCTATCTTTGTGATTTCATTTTGTTTAAATGAATTGCACGTTCTAGTGCCCTTAAAATGTTACAGGCAACATGTCTGTAACTTACATTGATTTCTATATTTTGTTTTTCATGAAGTTATTGATTTTTCACAAAACACTCTCTACTTTCAACGAACATTTAGCATAGACATTTGTTCTTATTGACATAGTTACAGAGGTTTCCATGTTGTTTGTTGTTGTCGTCTTCAGTCCTGAGAGTGGTTTGATGCAGCTCTCCATGCTACACTATCCTGTGCAAGCTTCTTCATCTCCCAGTAGTTGCTGCAACCTACATCCTTCTCAATCTGCTTAGTGTATTTATCTCTTAGTCTCCCTCTACGATTTTTACCCTCCACGCTGATCTCCAACGCTAAATTTGTGATCCCTTGATGCCTCAGGGCAGGTACTACCAAACGGTCCCTTCTTCCTGTCAAGTTGTGTCACAAACGTCTCTTCTCCCCAATTCTATTCACCGCTTCATTAGTTATGTGATCTACCCATCTATTCTTCAGCGTTCTTCTGTAGCAACACATTTCGAAAGTTTCTATTTTCTTCTTGTCCAAACTATTTATCGTTCATTACACTAATCTTTAGTATAAGATCGATCATTTTTCTCGGTCGATTTTCTTCTGATGCTTCTTAAATAAACAATAAAATTTTTAGCGATGCAATTTCAATGTAACTTTACCATCACATATGCCTCACATTTTGTTGAATCATCCTAAAAGTTTCGATTCAAAAGAAAGTTTCTTCGGGCGAAAACCTTCCTTATGGACTCATAAGGAACCTGAAAAAAATATAGTTTCTCCATCTCGATGACACACATTGAAACGAACAAGTTTACCTCACAATATCACATTAGGTAATTCCTGTCGAACTACACCTCTTCAATTCAGTTTAAACTTCTTTACTCATACTATATATATATATATATATATATATATATATATATATATATATATATATATATATATCACAACATAAATAGTTTATCATTTTCTTTCGGAAACGTCTTTCGCCACATTCATCAATGACTCAACAATTAGTATTAGTTTATTTTTTTCTACTTACTACTAAATACTAATACTTCTACAAACTACCAACTACTTTTGAAAATTTTACTGAAAAAGGACAATGAAGAGGCCCATGTGTCATACAGCATATTTTGCTCATTTCATTTTCAATTGTTTCCTTATGTTCGTAGAGAACTAAGTGATTGTTCCTGAGTCACCATGACCTCCACCGTATTACTATATAGTGATTCCTATCCTACAACACACTGCTTATTATTTTACTTCGTTTCCAAAGGCCATTGTGGACGCTCAGTCCTTTCTACAATATCTATATATAACGTTTGGTTTCCCAGTAGCTTGGAAAATTACTTTACACATTGTTCTCAACTATTAAAATGTATACATTTTAATATAATTATGTAATATTTTAATTAATTACAATATTGGTTTTGTACTTCTTTCTCTTTCTTTCTTTCTTTCCAGAATATATTTTATGTTCGACAAACGTTGTTTCGAACTCTGGGTTCGTATCTTTCAGATGAAACACATTCTGAATATTGAAACCCTTTTTTATATTGTGTGTTCTTAGTAATAAGCATTGGTTTGGGGTATATTTATTACTGTGCATGGACCATTATACATTTGCTTATCTCATGGTTAATCCCACTCGATTTCTCCTGCTTTAAATTTTGCAAACTCTAAGATTTCGTCATGCCTACTAAGCCTATTTTCAGGTTGTATTTCCATCTTGTTTATAAGCAATTCTTTCTTCTCGTCCATTGTCATTTCATTACAAGACATAATAACATTTCCACCAGACTCTTTGTTTTCTCGTGTTTCAAAATTTCCCCAGGAGTGAATCCTGTATCTCATGGTTTAATGGATTCTTTACCTGCTCAAATTCATTTACGTACTTTCCACACGCTCGGTGCTTTTATCGGCAGTAATTCCGACATAGTCACCCAATCTCTCGCATATTAGCCAGATTACTTGACTGATGGTATGTGGCTATATGCATAGCGTGTACCTAGTTGCTCGCCATGCCATCCTTCCACAACTTTGGGCAATACTGAGAGATAGTGTTAGGTAACGCTCTCTTTGGTTTACCTACATTTGGAAAATAGTAGAGAACCATTGTATCCTATACAGCTCTTGCTGTTTCTTTCCTTAATGGACGCAACTTGATAAATGAACACGAAAACTGATGTGTTCGACACTAAGTGAACAACTTTATGTTGCTAGCATTTATTCGCAAATAGGAAAGCTGAAAATTTTCGCAAATCCTCGATTAACGCGATCTAAACGTAGCGAGCAGTTAAGTCAAGACTGATCATACATTGAATCTCTTTAAATTTCCGAAGAAGTTCGTCTAGGTCTACAGGACGATCCGTTTCTCTTCTTACAATCTTATTTAAAATCCTAGCACACGCACACTACCATTCTTCTCACCTACCAGAACCAACAGGTTATTACTGCACACTCAAGCAACCTATCGATCTCATTCTGAGCTTCAGCTTTTTGGGGTACTAGGAAAAAGATTTATTGATAAATTGCATTTAAATTATGTTTGAAACCTTTCAGTATATCTTATATATTAGAAAATACTTTTCTGTTACCCATCAACAAACCAAATAACTCCTGTTTCTGATATGTTATTCTCTCTGTTAAATCTACCACTCTCATAAACCGTTGTTCTTTATTTTTATCCTCATTCATGGCTTGAATATTGCTGTTCCTGTATTTTAAAATCCGCCAGTATCTGGAATTTTACTGGTCTGCTCACTTTTGCAGTATCTCCTATTATTTTCACACCTTGTACAGGCACGTACTCCAGATGTGGTTGTTCTTTGATAACTTGAAATAACGCATTGGATACAGAACAAAGAAGAACATATATTTCATAATTACAGATTTAATTGATATTGTTCTCTGTCTCCTAGGTTTTTTTCTATTTTCTATTCACATTCCCACAACAATTCCTTTTCTACAGCTAGGTCCTGCCAAGAAATCTGTCCTATCTTTATATCTGTCAGTTTAGCTGGAGGTTTTTCCCCTCCTCTCCTCTACATCTTTAACTACATGTGCTCTCCGTTACACGTCTTCTGCCTCCTCCTCATCTTCGACGCTTTCAGCAATTAGCAATACTTCTTGACCCTGTGGATGTCCGGTAACTTGTGCTTTGACTTCTCTATATAATCCTGTAATTCTTATGTTTGCTTCACGCAGGTGAGTACTGCACAGACTATCAGTTACTCTTGGAGGAAACACAGATTCGTCATCTCTATTGCTTCCGATTCCATCAGGCTCTGGACGTAGCTCGTTTTTACTTTCTTTCGCTCTACATGACGCTAGAAGTTCAGCGTTTTATCTATAAATCTCTTGATTACCTTCACCTTCCTCTAACAAGTTACTATCGGAATAGTACATACAACCACTCTCCTCATCCTGCGTAAATGTTATTTGGTAGTTGGACATTATTGATTCCAGCGGCAGTACTAACAGATTCTGGAGCGTTTAGGTCATCAGTTCGACATCCTACTATATCTGTTTCATTTTCAGAATCAGAATGAACTTTCTCTTGTACTGGAATGGGTCTCAGTCACTACAATTCCTGGATCGTTGTCTTCAGTCTTTCTTGTGAAAGTTACTTGCTTTGGAATGGTCTGTCGTAATTATTGTTCATATTCGGAGAAAGGAATTATCTCGTTAAAATCTATTTTGTGCATGCATTTCTGTGCAATGCTTTTTCCTTTCCTTTCTTTCTTCTTGTGAGTGTGGAACCTCTTAACAGTCGCTACCTCTTGTAATACGCTCGACTTTCCCAGTTTCCAACCTGTCATGTATGTGACAAATTACCCCCAAATTTGCCAGAGTCCTCAGACCCATCTTCTAATTTGCTGTTGTTTTTACCCTTGGCAACAACCTGCCCCTCTTCAGGTACTTAAGAAATACCCATTGTTTGATCAAAGTTCTATACTTCGATCGTTTTCGTCTTTTCCGTATGAATAATTTCCACTTCATCTGTATGCGTGACTCTTGTCTGATCTACAGCATCTTGTGTCTGTACATCATTATTCCTTTTTATACTATCTCTGTTGCACAACATATTTCTAACTGAATCACGCTCGACCTGCCTACTGTGTTCCCACTCTGATATGAGGTCCACTGACGTCTTTTGTTGGGCTAATTTCGCTTTTTCGCGCCTAACAGACCGAAATATGTATGGACATTAGTTTTCCTCATCTCTATACCATTATTGCAGCAAGGCCAGCATCAGGGCAGTTTCATAGTGTCGGTTGCCTGCGTCAGAGGCAAGTCTGTGCTGAGGGACAAATCTATTGTTCTCTATTGATTTGGCTGTTCCATAGCCTATTGTTCCCTCACCCTTCCTCATCCTCCTCCCAACTTATCAGGAAGTCTCCAAACCACCTCTCCCCCCTCACCGACACAGGTACACCTTCAGGCCACCTCCTACTCTACCAGTTTGATTCACTACTAAATTAAATTGGTCAAGTAATTAACACCTCCCCCTCTGGTAAAACCCCTTCCCTCTGATCACCTCTTCCCCTCCCCCACATGAAAATTGGAGGCTCTGTGGTGTAGAGGAAGGATCTCATGACAGGAAATTCAGTTACATAGCAGAGGCTATAGTGTTTATTTATTAAAAAACTGAGTTTTCAGGGGTTGTACCTGTCTTGCTCATCATTCATCGCTGTTTGGGAAGATGCAGGTCTTGTAAAGAAGTAATAAAATTGATCGGCCTTTTTCTTTTCCATCACCCAATCAATACCACATTGAAACACCCATCACATGTAATTACACTGTTAAAAATTGTTTCGATCACGGAACATGTACCAACCACAGTCCCCTGTCCACTGGCCTATTTTACTCCGCTAAATTATTAAACGGTTAAATACATAGGCCAAGCGGTTCTAGGCGCTACAGTCTGGAACTGCGCCTAGAACCGCGTGACCGCTACTGTCGCAGGTTAGAATCCTGCCTCGGGCGTGGATGTGTGTGACATCCCTATGTTCGTTAGGTTTAAGTAGTTCTAAGTTCTAGGGGACTGATGACCTCAGCAATTAAGTCCCATAGTGCTCAGAGCCATTTGAACCATTTTTGATTAAATAGACAGGGTAGTACAAATGGGTGATTAAACTCTATTTTTGATATCGAAATTGCGTCAGCTTTGCTATTTCTCAAGCATTGGCCAGTAGGAATACAGAATTAACACGAGAGATCAAAACCTCCAGCTTCGTGTCTGCAGACATTGGTTCACACACATAAGCAGGGAGTGGCTTCACGATAGTGACAAAGACTTGAATCAAGTGTGGATTTGGGGCCACAAGATCAAAGGAGCCCGACATCCAGACCATGGTCGGAAGTATTTAATAACGTGATCTGTAACTAGGACACGGGGCTGTTTTGATCTACGTTGCAGCGCGTTGACGACAGACACACACGCAGAAGACCCCAAACGGTTGTTACTATATCGCACTTCACTCCACTACGTTGTGAGTACAGATCTTACATCATAGCGAGCAGTGGTGAGGGGTGTAATCATGATGTCTGCCCAACTGAGGGAACTCCAAAAATAAAAAAAATTGGTTAAAATGGCTCTGAGCACTATGGGACTTTACAGCTTACGTCATCAGTCCCCTAGAACTTAGAACTACTTAAACCTAACTAACCTAAGGACATCACACAACACCCAGCCATCACGAGGCAGAGAAAATCCCTGACCCCGCCGGGAATCGAACCCGGGAACCCGGGCGTGGGAAGCGAGAACGCTACCGCACGACAACGAGATGCGGGCCGAGGGAACTCCACCTCTCACAAACTGATTAAATGAAGAATATGTATGAATATGTTATTGACTTTGATTTGAAATTCGTGTCGTGAGATGGTCTGAGCAAGCATGACAAGTTGGTGCTGGTCTGGGCGGCTATGGCTCTCGTGCACTGGTGGATACATCCGGAAGAAGCCTGCTTCTGGTGGGCACAACACTCTGAGGTGAGCTGCGGCCGTGGACGGACTTGCCGCCGCTGCGCGAGTCCCCAGTTATGACCATGCCTTGTGTAGCAAATTATTGTGATAAGGTTTCAACAATATTTTGGAGGATCCTCTCCAGAATTTCCACGTGGTCTATAAGCGACCATTTATTTTAGTGATCTATTTTTTTCGTATTCGATCGTATTTTGCCATAATGTATCGCCATTCCACAACGGCCTGCGAAGACAGTGCAATATTTTATGTTCTAATATACACTCCTGGAAATTGAAAAAAGAACACCGTGAATTCATTGTCCCATTGTCACATGATCACACTGACAGAACCACAGGCACATAGACACAGGCAACAGAGCATGCACAATGTCGGCACTAGTACAGTGTATATCCACATTTCGCAGCAATGCAGGCTGCTATTCTCCCATGGAGACGATCGTAGAGATGCTGGATGTAGTCCTGTGGAACGGCTTGCCATGCCATTTCCACCTGGCGCCTCAGTTGGACCAGCGTTCGTGCTGGACGTGCAGACCGCGTGAGACATCGCTTCATCCAGTCCCAAACATGCTCAATGGGGGACAGATCCGGAGATCTTGCTGGCCAGAGTAGTTGACTTACACCTTCTAGAGCACGTTGGGTGGCACGGGATACATGCGGACGTGCATTGTCCTGTTGGAACAGCAAGTTCCCCTGCCGGTCTAGGAATGGTAGAACGATGGGTTCGATGACGGTTTGGATGTACCGTGCACTATTCAGTGTCCCCTCGACGATCACCAGAGATGTACGGCCACTGTAGGAGATCGCTCCCCACACCATGATGCCGGGTGTTGGCCCTGTGTACCTCGGTCGTATGCAGTCCTGATTGTGGCGCTCACCTGCACGGCGCCAAACACGCATACGACCATCATTGGCACCAAGGCAGAAGCGACTCTCATCGCTGAAGACGACACGTCTCCATTCGTCCCTCCATTCACGCCTGTCGCGACACCACTGGAGGCGGGTTGCACGATGTTGGGGCGTGAGAGGAAGACGGCCTAACGATGTGCGGGACTGTAGCCCAGCTTCATGGAGACGGTTGCGAATGGTCCTCGCCGATACGCCAGGAGCAACAGTGTCCCTAATTTGCTGGGAAGTGGCGGTGCGGTCCCCTACGGCACTGCGTAGGATCCTACGGTCTTGGCGTGCATCCATGCGTCGCTGCGGTCCGGTCCCAGGTCGACGGGCTCGGGCACCTTCCGCCGACCACTGGCGACAACATCGATGTACTGTGGACACCTCACGCCCCACGTGTTGAGCAATTCGGCGGTACGTCCACCCGGCCTCCCGCATGCCCACTGTACGCCCTCGCTCAAAGTCCGTCAACTGCACATACGGTTCACGTCCACGCTGTCGCGGCATGCTACCAGTGTTAAAGACTGCGATGGAGCTCCGTATGCCACGGCAAACTGGCTGACACTGTCGGCGGCGGTGCACAAATGCTGCGCAGCTAGCGCCATTCGACGGCCAACACCGCGGTTCCTGGTGTGTCCGCTGTGCCGTGCGTGTTATCATTACTTGTACAGCCCTCTCGCAGTGTCCGGACCAAGTATGGTGGGTCTGACACACCGGTGTCAATGTGTTCTTTTTTCCATTTCCAGGAGTGTATTTGGAGAAGATTGTTTAAATCAAAATTTGCAAATGTACTGAGGCATTAAACACTTTACCTAATACGTTTACGCACGCTGTGGTGGAGGAAGATTGAGAGATTTCACAAGTGCGCCGTGATCTTTCTCTTAGAGCCAGTCGCGGTATACATCGCAAAACTGAAGCAACAACTGTGCAGGACACTTTTTGAAAGTGCGTTTAGAGCAGTATTTGATTGGATTTAGTAGCTCTTGAAGCAGCTCGTGCTCAAAGGCAAGGGCATTTCCCGCAAAAGCGCGCAAAGTGTCTCAAGGACAGCTTCACAAGTGTGTCGCGATCTTTTCTCGTAGTGTATGTGTTTAAGTGTGGCGATGGATGTATTCCTTGGAACTAATTGCATCATCTGAAAAACTGTCTCTACCTTTTCGTTCAGTGGTAGTTTAATTCCAGTGATTTGTTCAAGTTATGCATGTGACGACATTCTGCAACACCTGATGTAACAACTCCCGAAGCTGTTCATGAAATGCAGGACAATAAAGTGCAACAGAATGGCTGGGGTAGTTTAGAGTCCATGGCTGAATCGTCTCTCTGACAGGCATTTGCCTTGGAAGGAAGGAATTCTCGCAGGCACCAGTATTTCACAAGCGTTTACCGGGTAAACCCTGCTTTGTTTGCGGTTCGGTTCGACCTCAATCAACGGCGTGTGCGGGTCCAGCAGAGAGAGAGCACGTGTTTTGACAGGAATTTGTCGGATGCTTTTGTTCGAGGATTAGTCCTTAATGGGGACAGAGCGGACTGGAGCAGCAGCGCTTTGCAGAACTCCAGTTGGGCTGCGTACGCGGTGGTGCGAGCCAGCTCGGTGTGTGCGGCAGGGGGCAGGGGACAGGGGATGACAGACGCTGTGTGCTTCGCAGTCGAAAGATTTTTAACAGTGCATTGTGATGTGCGTTTCGTGATGGTATTGCTTGTGCAGTCAGAGTAAAAAGTTGATCGATTTAATTACTTCTTTAGAAGACCTGCATCTTCCCAAACAGCAGAGAATGATGAGCAAGAGTGATCCAGCCTTGGCAAACTGAATGTTTTATACATAAACATTATAGCTTATGGTATGAAATTGATATCCTTTCACCTTGTATTTTAATTCCACTCCTTAATCTTTCTTTTATTTCCATCATTGCTTCCTCAATGTACAGATTGAAGAGTAGGGGCGAAAGGCTACAGCCTTGTCTTACTCCCTTCTTAATACGAGCACTTCGTTCTTGATAGTCCACTCTTATTATTCCCTCTTGGTTGTTGTAAATATTGTATATGACCCGTCTCTCCCTATAGCTTACCCCTACTTTTTTCAGAATCTCGAACAGCTTGCACCATTTTATATTGTCGAACGCTTTTTCCAGGTCGACAAATCCTATGAACGTGTCTTGATTTTTCTTTAGCCTTGCTTCCATTATTAGCCGCAACGTCAGAATTGCCTCTCTTGTGCCTTTACTTTTCGTAAAGCCAAACTGATCGTCACCTAGCGCATTCTCAATTTTCTTTTCCATTCGTCTGTATATTATTCTTGTAAGCAGCTTCGATGCATAAGCTGTTAAGGTGATTGTGCGATAATTCTCGCACTTGTCAGCTCTTTCTGTCTTCGGAATTGTGTGGATGATGCTTTTCCGAAAGTCAGTTGGTATGTCGCCAGACTCATATATTCTACACACCAACGAGAATAGTCGTTTTGTTGCCACTTCCCCTAATGATTTTAGAAATTCTGATGGAATGTTATCTATCCCTTCTGCCTTATTTGACCGTAAGTCCTCCAAAGCTCTTTTAAATTCCGATTCTAATATTAGATCGCCAATCGCTTCTAAATCGACTGCTGTTTCTTCTTCTATCACATCAGAAAAATCTTCACCCTCATAGAGGCTTTCAGTGTATTCTTTCCACCTATGTGCTCTCTCCTCTGCATTTAACAGTGGAATTCCCGTTGCACTCTTAATGTTACCACCGTTGCTTTTAATGTCACCAAAGGTTGTTTTGACTTTCCTGTATGCTGATTCTGTCCTTCCGACAATCATATCTTTTTCGATGTTTTCACATTTTTCCCTCAGCTATTTCGTCTTAGCTTCCCTGCACTTCCTATTTATTTCATTCCACAGCGACTTGTATTTCTGTATTCCTGATTTTTCCGGAACATGTTTGTACTTCCTCCTTTCATCAATCAACTAAAGTATTTCTTCTGTTACCCATGGTTTCTTCGCAGCTACCTTCTTTGTACCTATGTTTTCCTTCCCAAATTCTGTGATGGCCCTTTTTAGAGATGTCCAGTCCTCTTCAACTGTGCTGCCTACTGCGCTATTCCTTATTGCTGTATCTATAGCGTTAGAGAACTTCAAGCTCTCGTCATTCCTTAGAACTTCCGTATCCCACTTCTTTGCGTATTGACTCTTCCTGACTAATGTCTTGAACTTCAGCATACTCTTCATAACTACTATATTCTGATCTGAGTCTATATCTGCTCCTGGGTACGCCTCACAATCCAGTATCTGATTTCGGAATCTATGTCTGACCATGATTTAATCTAATTGAAATCTTCCCGTACCTCCCGGCCTTTTCCAAGTATACCTCCTCGTCTTGTGATTCTTGAACAGGGTATTCGCTATTACTAGCTGAAACCTGTTACAGAACTCAATTAGTCTTTCTCGTCTTTCATTCCAAGTCCCAAGCCCATATTCACCTGTAACCTTTTCTTCTACTCCTTCCCCTACAACTGCATTCCAATCGTCCATGACTACTAGATTTTCGTCCCCCTTTACATACTGCATTACCCTTTCAATATCCTCATACACTTTCTCTATGTGTTCATCTTCAGCTTGCGACGTCGGCATGTATACCTGAACTATCGTTGTCGGTGTTGGGCTGCTGCCGATTCTGATTAGAACAACCCGGTCACTGAACTGTTCACAGTAACAGACCCTCTGTCCTACCTTCCTATTCATAACGAATCCTACACCTGTTATACCATTTTCTGCTGCTGTTGATATTACCCGTTACTCATCTGACCAGAAATCCTTGTCTTCCTTCCACTTCACTTCACTGACCCCTACTATATCTAGATTGAGCCTTTGCATTTACCTTTTCAGATTTTCTAGTTTCCCTACCACGTTCAAGCTTCTGACATTCCACGACCCGACTCGTAGAACAATATCCTTTCGTTGATTATTCAATCTTTTTCTCGTGGTAACCTCCCCCTTGTCAGACCGCTCCCGGAGATCCGAATGGGGGACTATTCCGGAATCTTTTCCCAATGGAGAGATCATCATGACACTTCTTCAGTTACAGGCCACATGTCCTGTGGATACACGTTACGTGTCCTTAATGCAGTGGTTTCCATTGCCTTCGGCATCCTCATGTCGTTGATCATTGCTGCTTCTTCCGCCTTTAGGGGCAATTTCCCACCCCTACGACAAGAGAGTGCCCTGAACCTCTTTCCACTCCTCCGCCTTCTTTGACAAGGCCGTTGCCAGAATGAGGCTGACTTCTTATGCCGGAAGTCGTCGGCCGCCAATGCTGATTATTTATCAAAATTTAGGCAGTGGCGGGGATCAAACCCGGGACCGAAAACGTTTTGATTATGACTCAAAGCCGCTACCCCTAGACCAGTATAATCTAAAATTTGGGAAACTAATTGTATCCATCAGCCTTTTATGTTGCACTTTGTGTACGTTGTTTTTTTCAATTTTTTTATTGCTGTCTTAAATGGATTTATATCTTATTGAGATTTCTTGTGAAAGAGTTGCTAAATTGCAACAAATGACAGTTAGAATCAGAAACTGACTTCAACCATTGGCCCTTCCCACAATTCTATTACCTGTTTTGCCCAGCGGGTTTAGAGGGCGTTTCAACCAAATTCTGGTATTTCGGTCCTCAAGCACAGAGCATAAGTTCCCTTTCATCAAAAAAGACTTAAAAGTTCTGCCATGGTCACCATTTCCACATGTGACTGATTCACCTCTGTATTATAAAAATCCGAACCGCGCTCAATCGGAAAGTTTTTAAATTTACGTAACAGGGAAAGGAATGCTTTTTAAAATACGTACATGACAATATGTAGCTGCAGGACCCGCTAATTTAACTTAAAATTTAAGTAATAATGTACGTAATAATGTCTGTATCGTTCTGTTGTGTTATCCGCGCTACGGAAAGTGAATCCGTTTAGCGGTCGGGTTTATGGCACCCTGCGCGTGCACCGCTACCTGGAGGGACTGTCTTACAAAAATGAACCTTCGTCCCTCCCACGCTGACGACATATCGCTTAACAAAAAAAATACAGCTTTTAGTTCGCCCAGTAGAGCATTTTCATTAACACTGCAAAACATTTAACTGTTTTTACTGAAATTAAGAACAATCTCTAACACAAATTTTAACACTTGTTACCTAACAGATAATTATTATTAGCAAAGCACCTGTTAAAGTCTTAAACATCTCTCCAACGTGAGGTGTGGATAAAGGGGTTCGATTTTCATAACCGGTATACCACTCAAGTTGTTACACATATATTTATATTGCCTACCTCAGTTTCGTTTTATCTGCATCCCTGTAGCAACCAGCTTTGCAGCTTTGTAGCCTGACCTTAGGACAGGTACACTGAAAGAGAACTATTATTGGCTTGGTCGCCAGCTCTGAAGGAGCGTTTTCAATACTTTACTTCAGTTTACATTTCTTTAAATGTTCCAGAAGTAATTTCACGTTAATGATTTTACTGCAATAGTTTTATGTGTGAACAAAGTGGATGCAGACTGAGACATCCTTATACCTGGCTTAATGGCTGCCATCTTTACTTTGAATGATTAAGTAAAGTTAATAGCCTGATAAATTAAATTTAAAGGGAAAAAATCTCATTAAAGTGAACCTTACAGTGACATACCAAAGTGACCAAAGTTGTTGCCTTTTCAGGTTGAGAGTAAACAACTATTCGTGGAAGTTACCTTTATATAACACTGAAAGACTGTCATAAAACCAAAATTGAACACAAAATTTACATTTAACGAAACTGACAGGGAATTTTGCATCGATATATGACTTTGGGACAATAATACTAACAAATACTTTAAACAAACCTATATCTGAAATTCGGAAAACCATGGTGTTCACTATGACATTCTGATGCACTGATAAAGACAGTTAATACGAAAATGTCTTGTCTTGTTGGCTGCATTCCGTGTCGCTGTTGAAGTTGCTGCTTGCTTCATGGAAATTTGGATGAGCGCTTCACGTCTCCAGCGATGGAATTACTTTATAACTACCGTCCACTTGCAGTAGCCATGTTGGCTTGCTGTATCATAGGCTCCATATACCATCATATAGTACTGGTGGGATATTAATTAACTCGAGACGACTTCAGAAACTATAAACCACTGCCACACCAAACATTAAGCACTTTCACACCGAATTATTGTTGCTCACGGTTCACACTGCCAAATATGACTCGCTGCAATACGTATACTGTCAAGGTTCGACTGCAACTGCATCTGGTTTTCCACTCTTTTCTTGCTTGAGTGTTCCAACCAATGTCATCCAAAAGACTAGCAATGGAAAACCCATAGTCCGTTCCCTATTTTTATGATTTCATTTTGTTTAAATGGATTGCACGTTGGAATACATTTGACATGTTGCAGTCAGCATGTCTATAACTTACATCGATTTCTATATTTTATTCCTTATAAAATTATTAATTTTCACGAAATATTCTCTCCTTCCAACAAACAGAGACATGATACTTGTACTTATTAACACTAATCTTTTACTCGGTGGATTTTCACTTGACGTTGTTAAATAAATAAAAAATGTTTTAGACGAGGCAATTTGAATTTAACTGCATCATTACAACAAAGGCAAAGTGTATTTTAATGTGACTGGAGCGTGTAATTCTTGTAAGTGCCACTGGACGCAAGATTTAAATGAGGAATTTGCGTTGCTAGTATTGTAGAAAGTTGACAGTTGGGTTGCTCTGGTGATTAGTTGGTAATGGGTTGGTCGTCGCTCTACAGTAGTTCAGTGCTAATATAATTAAGCGTTAATTAAGCCAGACGGTTTTCATCCGACTTTTTTGGTTGTTGTAATTGGTTATTTGTGGAAGATATTGTCACATACCATTCTGGTGGCTGCGGACAATGCAGTGTGAGCTACTGTTGTTGTTGGACCGATTTTCTTTACTGGTCGAAAACTAACCTATATTTTGTTATATTATGCTGACGGAATTTTACGTCCTTACCCTGTTATTTAAAGTCCTTATTTCAAGAGCTGTGAAAGGGCTGTAGATTATGTTCAGTTATATTATTAATGTCAGTTGTCGAGGTGTATATTTCTTGTTTAATAAACTGTTTGTAAAACTGAGCCCACACCTGCAGAACACAAAGCCCGATTCCCACATCACCTACACCCAACGCTACCACGGCCTCGTCCTCCTATCCAGCAAAAACCGAACATTCTAAAGGTTGTCCAACACTCAGTGTGTATCGTTTTGAAGCTTTGCTGGCATCAGAACAAGATTAGTGATACCGTGGAGCGTGACCAAGTACACAAGGAGAGGGAGGATTGTCCATTTAGCACAGGAAATAACAGACGTGGAATTCTGCTATGATTTAGCCAATGGTGCCTCTCGTGTATGCAGAGCGATATACTCTATCCTGTACTCCACCTGAAATGAAAATGTTCTGCGAATTACTACATGCAGACAGAGGATCATTTACAACAAGGACAAAAGATAGTGGTAGCTCTAGCATAATTCGCACGCTGGATATGAAGGAGCGAGTATATTTACGAGTAGAGGATGGAACTAATGCATGAAAAAATCGAACTGCTAAAATAATGAATTCTGTCTTTAATGAACAGTTTTAAACGAGCCATTACTGTGCCCATAGTAGTTCTAGCATATGTGAGCTCTAGGACCATATCCGTTTTACAACGCTTCCTAAACAGAGCGAGGTGGCGCAGTGGTTAGCACACTGGAATCGCACTCGGAAAGACGATGGATCAAAGCCACGTTCTACCTTCGTGAGGTAGGTTTTCTGTGATTCTCCAAAATAACTTCAGGCAAATGCTGAGTTGCTCCATTTGAAAGGACACGGCTGACGTCCTCCCCATCCGTCCTTAATCTGATGGTACTCATGACCTCGCTGTTAGATCCCCTGTTCAAATCAACCAACCAATGCTTCCTAAGATGGAAGGCCGAAAGCCCCCAATCCACAGCTTGTGATTTATTCACGGATGACGCTTAATTCACCCACAGGGGGGTAATAAATTACGACAGATGTAAATCCCCGAGCGATCATGGAAGCAACGCATCAGCTTAAATTTAGTGTCGATGCAAAGGCGGGAGCTGTTGGTGACATACCTACACACAGTCCGTTCGCATTTGTGTGACCACCACCTATGCTTGACGTCAGTGTACAATAAGCAAACACAGACGGCAAGTGGAAGCAGCTGCAATGGAATGTATGTATATCATGTGTGAGGGACGCGGAGGACAGTGCAGTTGTTGTCCTATTGGGAAATGGAGTGATTGATTTGACGTTCAAACGTGTATGACCATTGGCTTTCACGTGAACATTGAAAGCATTTCCGAAGCGGTTTGTTTCTAAACTGTTCGCTTGCTGCCATACTTAAAGTGTACCGTGCATTGCAAAATGGCGCCGAGGCTACTGTGTAGCACCATTGACGACAGATGACATGTTGAATGACGGCTGCGGATATGTGCGTGGGCGATTAGCAGGTGTGCGCAAATGTTGACTGGGCGCTTGAGCCGACTTCGGGCACAGTGGGAGCGCGTGTCATTTAGCTGGCGCGATACGTCCGCAGCTCGCATTCTCTTAGCCGCGTACAGGACTGGGGAGTGCCAATAACACACAGTCCACATCCGACGCTCTATAGTCACGTAGGAATTCTTTGCGTTCTCGTAATTGTTGCAGTACGACAATGCAATGAACCGAACTGCTGTACTGTAGCCCTCCAGACCAATCCTGTGTTAATCCAAAGTGCTACGGAATCAAAAAGAACAGTAGTGAGTCTATAACAATTCTGTCGCGAAGAAAAGCAAACGTATTTACGCTAGTGTGCATGCTTTTATGTGACATGTCGTCAAAGACTGAAGCACCAAAGAAACTGGTATAGCCAGCACATTAAAACACAGAGATATGTAAACGGGTAGATTACGGCGCTGCTGTCGGCTACACCTATATACCAAAACAAGTGAATGGCGCAGTTGTTAGATCCATTACTGCTGCTACAATAGCAGGTCATCAAGATTTAAGTGAGCCTGAATGTGGTGTTATAATAGGCGCACGAGCGATGGGATACAGCATATCCGGGGTAGCGATGAAGTGGGGAATTTCCTCATACGACAATTTCAAGAGTGTACCGTGAATATCGGGTACTCGGTAAAACATAAAATCTCCGACATCGCTGCTACCGGAAAAAGATCCTGTAAGAAACGAAAGGACAACGACTGAATAGAATCATTCATCGTAACAGAAGTGCAAACATTCCGAAAGTTTCTGCGGGTTGAAAAGCTGGGTCATCAACAAGTGTCAATGTGTGAACCATTCGAGGGAACATCATCGATATGGTCTTTCGCAGCCGAAGACCCATTCGCGTACCACTGATGACTGCACGACACAAAGCTTTACTCCTCGCCAGGGCTCTTCGACACTGACATTGGCCTGTTGATGACTGGAAACACGTTGCCTTGTCGGACGAGTCTCGTTTCAAATTCTATCTAGTGGATGGATGAGTACGGGTATGTAGACAAGCTCATGAATCCCTGGAACATATATATCAGCAAGGGACTGTTGAAGTCAGTAATGCCGTCAGGCGTGTGCAGTTGGAGTGATGTGGGATCCCTGATACGGTGATGTGGGACCCCTGATACGGCTAGATACGACTCTGACACATGACACGTATGTAAGAATCCTGTCTGATCACCTGCACCCATTCACGTCGATTGTGCATTCCGACAGACTTGGGCAACTCCAGCACGAAAAAAGTGACACCTCACACGTCCATAATTGTACAGGAACACTCTTCTCATTTTAATACTTCCGCTCGCCACCAAACTCCACAGGGGTTACATTATTCAGCGTATCTGGGATGCCATGCAACGTGCTGTTCAGAAGATATCTCCACTCTCCCGTACTCTGACGGACTTACAGAAAGCCCAGCAAGATTCATGGTCTCAATTTGCTCCAGCGCTACGTCAGACATTAGTCGAGTCACTGCCACGTCGTGTTGTGGTATTTCTGCGTGCTTGCGGGGCCCTTCACGATATCAGTCAGGTGTACCAGTTTCTTTGGCTGTTCACTGTATAAAGCTAGACATGCCAATTATTACAATGCAAAACAACCTCGTTGTTTCCTTGTTAGTCAGTGAGTGAAATTTTAATTTGGATTTATTCCCTGTGCGACCAGCTCGTGCTTCATGTTGCACTTTCATCTGAGCGTGGACACATCAATCTAGCTTCGTTCAGATTACAATAGCAGACGATAGAAAAGCGGTTGGCCGTCTGCAGTTCTATAGAGGCACAGCACGGCGACAAAGCGATAAATTAAAAATAATCGTTTCATTGCGTAAAACTGAAATGAGTACTGCAGGGCCGCAAAGTAATAAATTATGTAGTTTGACAGCTATTACAAGTGGTACGAAACGTTACAAATTCTGTCGTTCAGTTCACCAGAGTAGAACTGGTAGTGTGGAGTGCGTACAATGATCGAGAAAAAGATAATAAGGTACCACACTCGTTTAACTTAAGTTCCTGGTCACAAATGCAACGCAGATGTAAAGTAATATGCAAAGAACATGTGCTACAAATAATGTTACTGAGAAGCGTTAAATTCCCAGTGGCTCTACTGCTCATGAAAAAGAAAGAAACATGTATTTTCTTCACTAAGCTTTCGTTTCTAAACGTTTTTCACTTTTTCTTTGATGTTTGGAGTGAGACTGCAGCTCCTCTCGCGCATTGTTCCATTCTTATTAACTTCAATAACACTATTCGTAAAATATGATTTTGTTAATTTCAACAAATCACGAAACTGTTTTCAAATTCTTGTGAAACATTTAAATATTTTCGGCAATGAGTAACCTATCCGTGAGCGCAAGACAACGCTGAAACTCTGTGAGCTCCAACTGAATTTCGGGAACCACACTTTCACCGCCCTCTGCAAAGAAGTTGCAAAACCGCTTGAAGCATGTACAGATCCTTTTCAGTTACTTAAGCTACTATTAAAGTTTTGTAACAAAGTTTGTAGCACTGGAAGTTTTGCTCAGTGCCTCCTTTTCAAATTCTATTTCATTTATAACTATTGCAACATCTGAGAAGTGCGCAAATGACGTTTCTGAAAGTTGCTTTATCCTTTAATGGGACATCCTCCTCTAGAATTACTTGTCCTCAAAAGTAGTTGTTGATATCAGTATTATTTTTAGAATTTTGAACAGGCGAGTATTATCTCAACTGCTTTTCTGAAAATTTTCATATAATTTTATACACAATAAGTTATATTTCAAGTTAAAATTTATTATAATGGATTACTTTATTTTAGATGTTACAATCGATAAATATTAGCTCTGAATGTACGGTTAAAATTATTTAATCAGAAACATTTGAAATTGCGAATTATTTGGCACACTTAACATTTCTATTATTAATTACGCAATCTACTACTGTTTACTACGCTTATTTCTGGATTTATTTATGAAGTAATATTCGAAATAAATAGAAATGCATTTATCACGAAGAACTGTAAACTCTTTGGGATATGGTTTTCACAGCATAGTGAAGTAAGTAGTAAGCATGCCACTGATGTGATCGGACGTATTTTTGTATTTTGGGCGAACAATGTAGTCTCGGCTTTGTTAATGGGAAAATTCACAAGACTGTTTGGTATACTAAAATATGGCAAAATATATTAACACAAGAACAATGATTCTGTAACAACAATCTTCAATTTTATTTAGATATATTCAACCATGGGGCCCTAAAATGTGTGAATTTCAGCTTTAAGAATCAGACCCCTGGGCAAGAAATGGAGCCAACTCCACACCAAAAGCTAAGTAAGGTAGAAACCTTATTGCAATCTTCGCTCCTCTCAAATTTTTCATAAAAGATTTTGCTTATTGTGGAGAATAACTGGGATTAAGAAGGAGGGGGGAGAATACAGTTCACAACAATAATTTTTCTTTGAAAACTGAAAGTCGGGATCAAAAAGATGGGTAATTAATGTGTTGTACAATACGACGTCTTACTCAAGACATTTAGGTGGGTTGTAAGTTCAGTCTGAAATGCAGGATCTACTGTCCTCTGGAAGTCATCGAACTCTTTTACTGCCATTCTTTCATGTCCATAAACATTGCTATATCTTTACGCAAGTTGAAAAAACGTCCTAAAACAATGCCTCGGCACAATCAGCGTACTCCACAAAAATGTGGCACAGCATCATAATCACTTCCCAGCTCTGCCGAGAGAAATTTAAACTGCCGATTTCCCAAACCATATCATCTCAGTTTATTAACCGTTTTGTACAGCGATGTAACTGACGCTACTTTTCCAGAAGGTTAAAGCGATGTAGGATGGAGTGTATCGCTGGTATTTTGCTACTGGGTACCATCTTATTTCACCCTGTTCCTTATTAAAGCAACAACACTGACTTTTGATGAATCACTGCGGTAGCTCCTTCTTATGGCATTCAACATGCCTTTTTTCCAACTAAGTTCATATTTCATTAATTAAAACTTCCGGGCTGAAGTCCATATATAAAGCTTCTTCTCCTTCCTGACGTTTCGTTGCATACTGCGAGCAACATCTTCTGAGGTGATACGGCGAGTGGCTGCTAGGCACTGGAGGTCCCACTAGTATAGAGCGCTTAGATGGCGCCACCACTCATCACGTGCTTTCGACTCTAAAACTATCTCTGGCTAGTGCCATCTCTCTCGATACGAAGCGAAAGCTGCTGCGTATTGGCCTCTGAAGCATTGCCTGGTTCATGCAGCCTTTCCAGATGAATCAGTTTCTACGCTCCATCGAACGGATGGGCGTTGGTGTGAAACATCTGAATTTCTATGACAATCTTCTGAAGGTTTCAGGCAGGAGGAGGGGCCGTTATACTCTGGGGAATGTTTTCGTGGCATTCCCTGGGTGATCTCTTCAACACGGTAGAGGCACAAGTATTACTCCCGGGACCATGTCCAGCCCTACATGCGGCTTATATTTCCACAGCAGACATGATTTACCAGCAGGGCAATGCAGGGTGTAACACATCTCTTTACCTGGCGGTTCGAGGAGCAGAAGGATTAGTTAACTGCGCTCCGCTGGCCACCCAAATCAGCGGATTTAAACCATATCTAGAATCTGCTGATCGGGCTGTGGATCCTCAGCCGAGAATCGTAGAGCAGCTGCCACATAACTGTGGGAATCTTTCACTGACTCTCAGTCTGCTTTGGGAAAGGAGGTTATAACGGCTTTTGATAGGTGGCCGCATTCGTATCACTGCACGGTGTAGGACCAAACACTTTCATAGCAAATTAAGCGGTGCTGCACAAAACCAGTCCCTGAGGGACACATTTCCTGCACTATTCGAGAACCTTACTGTTACAGAAAGAAAATTTTTAAGTGACAGTCCTGAGCAAAGAAATTTTTCATCACGTGGCAGAAAACGTGAAGCATCCAGAAGACATGGGCCGATGTCAATGTAGCTTCGTACATGTACACACCATCAGCGGATATGCAAATGATTAGAGTTGCAGTCCTCTGTGACGGGAGAAACGGCCACCAGAGTGCAATACTGTTGTTCGTGATGCACTTCGTTACCAGCCATTGTAGGGTATGGAAGGAGCGAGAACGAAACAAATGTTAGGTAATCACACAGAAGGACACAGAGAGACCACGATCTCGTGTGAGACAACGTCATCAGCACCTGAGAAAGTTTAAAAGTAGGAGTTCGAAATAAACTATCCATTTGGATTTTGAAAGTGGGTCTCCATTTGGCACAGCTGGTCGGATCGTGCAGTTTCCAGTATTGTGGGACATTCACAGGTGACAGGGCACCGACGTTGAAGTGATTGGGAAGGTTAGGGCAGGCATCGTCAATCCTCCTGCCGACCACATCTCACCACAACTATTGTGGATCGCCATACTGCGCACCAATAACATTCTAACACACTGACGCCCGCATCTGCCTTCCAAAACCAAGTAGGGGGCTTTCTGCTACATTCCGTGGCATCCTGCACCGTGGCTCACAGACTAGCAGCAGTCAGACCAGGGAATTACCGTCCCATGTGCGGGCTGCCGGTAACACCAAAACACAAACGGCTGCGTCTGAAGCAGTGCTATGATCAGGAATCATGGGACAGCGTCGCATTCCTTCAGCGATGGATCGCGGTTCTTCACAACCCTGACAGTGGACGAGTGTGTCAGCGACGTGGTTGGAGGTTCCATTCTATCTGTGTTTTGTACGGCCACAGCACTATTACTCCTGGCGTCATGGTTTGGCGAGCTATCGGTCAAGACTTAAGGTCACAGCTGGTAATGTTAAGGGAACTCGGCAAAATGGTAAGTCACGGACGCAGTACTGATATCCGAGAGAATCGTGGTTTTTAAATACCTTGTTCATCCACACAGGTACGTGTCTCTATGAACTAAACTGAAGCGCCAAATAAACTGCTGTACGCTTGCGTATTGAAATACAGAGATATGTAGACGGGCAGAATACGGCACTCCGGTCGGCAACGCCTGCATAAGACAAGTATCCCGCTCAGTTGTTAGATCGGTTACTGCTGTTACAACTGCACATTATCAAGACTTAAGTGAGTTTGAACGTAGTGTTTTAGTCGGTGCACGAACGATGGGACACAGCATCTCCGAGCCAGCGCTGAACTCGGCGTTTTCCCGTACGATCATTTCACGAGTGAACCGTGAAAATCAGGAATCCGGTGAAACATGAAATCTCCGACATCGCTACAGCCGGAAAAATTTGTTGCAAGAACGTAATCAAATACCACTGAAGAGAATTGTTCAAAGTGACAGAAGGCTCACTCGTGTATCTTTGATGACTGCATGACACAAAACTTTACGTCTCGCCTGGGCCCGTCAGCACCGACGTTGGACTACTGATGACGGGAAACACGTTGCGTGATCGGACAAGTCTCGTTTCAAATTGCATCGAGTGAATGGACGTGTGTGGGTATGGACACAACCTCATGAATCCATGAACCCTGCACGACAGCAGGGGACTCTTCAAGGTGGTGGAGGATTTGCAATGGTGTGCGGCGTGAGTAGTTGTAGTGATGTGGGGCTGTTGATACGTCTAACAACCTAACCTAGACAAGTATGTAAGCATACTGTGTGATCACCTGCATTCTTTCATGTCCATTGTGCATTCCGACGGACAAGGGATATTTCAGCAGGACAATGCGACACCCCAAAATTCGCGAACTGCTTCAGAGTGGCTACAGGAACACTCTTCCGAGTTGGAACACTTCTGGTAGCCATGAAACTCGTCAGATATGATCATTATTGAGCATAATTGGATGCATTGAAACGTCCTGTCCAGAAGACATATCAACCCCTCCCCCCCCCCCCCCAATATTCTTAAGGATTTATGGATATCCCTGCACAATACATCGTGTCAGTTCCTCCAGCACTACCTCAGACATTAGTAGAGCCCACGCCACGTTGTGTTGCGCCACTTCTGCGCACTAGCTTGGACGGTACACGAAATTAGGCATGTGTACCAGTTTCGTTCGATTTTCAGTGTATGACAAGCAGTGGAGTGGAGAGAAATGAGTGGTTTAGAAACCCTGTGTGCATTTTAATGAAGGGACAATCAATTCTAAACCCTTAGCAGGCTCGATTTTCAGTGATTCCGCGGTTAATAATCTCCTCAATACGATGTATGATATGTGATATTATTGCCGAACTGGGAGCAAGGAGAACAGGCACATGTTCTAGGGTAGAAGACATCAACAAAAATTCAGAAAAACGGGTGATAAACATGTACTAACACTGCAAGATAATTATCATGTATATAAAAACAAAACGCAAATGAAATAGCCTTTGAATTACTGAGAGAACATGTCAGACATCTCACTGTTTATTTAACAGAATACCGCAACATACCGCAGGAGATCATCAAAATACTGACACCCAATCCCACATTCTCTTACTTTCCCCTGGGCCCAGAATTCTGTTTTGTAGATGTCTAACGGCCCCCCTTCCATATGCATTCTCTGACAGGCATTACAGCCAGATCCATCATTCTGAAACGCCCCCTCCCTTACTCTGTCACTAACACCAATCTCCTGCTGTCCTAGAGAAAATAAACAGACCATGCCATCTCCCCTTCTCTCTTAATAATATGGGGGACACACGCATACACTCACCCACCCACCCACCCACACACACACACACACACACACACACACACACACACACACACATTCATGATTGCTCACAGCGAACGGAAAAAACACCAAAAGCAGACAGTGGGCTAGCATCGCCTCTGCACGCAAACAATACAACACACGCAAATTAAACAACAAGTTCATCCAGAAAAATCTTCACAGTTCTAGTGTTATCACTCGTTACTCCAGATCAATAGTGGAGTGTTGCCCATCTTATAATGCGTGGATAAGGAAGAGAATCGAGAACAGTCCCTGGTTTTTCTGAGGTGAAGTAGATGTGCGTCGTTCAACGTATTATCTCATGACTAAAAACGCTGAAATAGCGCCGGCAAAAAATCACTATGAATAAGATTATTTATGTTAAATACTAAGGCCAATATATTTATATGTATAACTAGCGATCCTAACAACGTTTCGCTATTGCTAAACATGTATATATACATAGGAGATGCACAAAAATATGGGAAGACCACGAGCAACACATACATTAAATAAATCCAAATACTTGCCAATCTTGCAGGTTGCCTCTTGTATTTGACCACAAACGACGCCTGTACAATATGCTCAATATGTCCTAATTGGAACAGTATATTGTATAGTTGTGAGTAAGTTGGCAGAAAATCCTAAGAAATTTTGGTCTTATGTCAAAACGGTAGTTGGATCAAAACAAAATACCCAGACACTCTGACCAAAATCGTACTGAAACAGAGTATGACATACTAAATGTCTTTTTCCAAAGCTGTTTCACAGAGGAAGACTGCACTGTAGTTCCTTCTCTAGATTGTCGCACAGATGACAAAATGGTAAATATCGAAATAGACGACAGAGGGTTAGAGAAACAATTAAAATCGCTTAAAAGAGGAAAGGCCGCTGCACCTCATGGGATACCAGTTCGATTTTACACAGAGTACGCAAAGGAACTTGCCCCCTTGTTGCAGCGGTGTACCGTAGGTCTCTAGAAGAGCGTAGCGTTCCATAGCATTGGAAAAGGGCACAGGTCATCCCCGTTTTCAAGAAGGGACGTCGAACAGATGTGCAGAACTATAGACCTATATCTCTAACGTCGATCAGTTGTAGAATTTTGGAACACGTATTATGTTCGAGTATAATGACTTTTCTGGAGACTATAAATCTAGTCTGTAGAAATCAGCATGGGTTTCGAAAAAGACGGTCGTGTGAAACCCAGCTCGCTGTATTCGTCCACGAGACTCAGAGGGCCATTGACACGGGTTCACAGGTGGATGCTGTGTTTCTTGACTTCCGCAAGGCCTTCGATACAGTTCCCCACAGTCGTTTAATGAACAAAGTAAGAGCATATGGACTATCAGATCAATTGTGTGATTGGATTGAGGAGTTCCTAGATAACAGAACGCAGCATGTCATTCTCAATGGAGAGAAGTCTTCCGAAGTGAGAGTGATTTCAGGTGGGCCGCAGGGGAATGTCGTAGGACCGTTGCTATTCACAATATACATAAATGACCTGGTGGATGTCATCGGAAGTTCACTGAGGCTTTTGCGGATGATGCTGTGGTATATCGAAAGGTTGTAACAATTGCAAATTGTACTGAAATGCAGGAGGATCTGCAGCGAATTGACGCTTGGTACAGGGAATGGCAATTGACAAGTGTAATGTGCTGCGAATACATAGAAAGAAAGATGCTATACCATATTGCTACAATATAGCAGATCAGGAACTGGAAGCAGTTAATTCCATAAATTATTTGGGAGTACGCATTAGGAGTGATTTAAAATGGAATGATCATATGAAGTTGATCGTCGGTAAAGCAGATGCCAGAATGAGATTCATAGAAAGCATCCTAAGGAAATTCAGTCCGAAAACAGAGGAAGTAGGTTAAAGTACGCCTGTTTGCCAACTGCTTGAGTACTGATCAGCAGTGTGGTATCCGTACCAGATCTATCGGAGAGCAGCGCGCTTCGTTACAGGATCATTTAGTAATCGCGAAAGCGTCACGGAGATGACAGATAAACTCCAGTGGAAGACTCTGCAGGAGAGACGCTCAGTAGCTCGGTACGGGCTTTTGTTGAAGTTTCGGGAACGTACCTTCGCCGGGGAGTCAGGCAGTATGTTGCTCCCTCCTACGTATATCTCGCGAAGAGACCATGAGGATAAAATCAGAGAGATTAGGTCCCACACAGAGGCATACCGACAATCCTTCTTTCCACGAACAATACAAGACTGGAATAGAAGGGAGATTCCATAGAGGTACTCAAGGTACCCTCCGCCACACACCGTCAGGTGGCTTGCAGAGTATGGATGTAGATGTAGATGTAGAAATTATATTGTAGCAATTTGACCTCTAACGTGGGAAAAATTGTTAGTTCTAGTATGGTGGGTGTTTCCGCAACCAAGGTAACATAGGTATTTAGTGTTTCAATAGGCACCATACCGAAGACATATACCGCATGCAGGGAAAGCGGGAAAAGGTGATCCGCTAAGTCACAATGAAGATGAAAGTGTTTGTGGAGTGATAGTGGCAGAAGGTCATTGAAGAAGAGTGTGACGAAAAATAGGACGACGTTAGCTACAAAAATCACTACATAAACAAATTTCGCACTCGAGAACCGTCACCTGCTAAACAGCGTGAAGGGAGCTCCACAAGTATGGAATTACACGGGCGGTGGCATTCCAAATGTATTTATCAGTGACACAAATTCCCATAAAAGGAAAACCTAGCTTTGATGGGATAAAATCTTAACTATCGAGCCATGAACGTACGTCGTTTCGTCGAATGAGTCTTGCCTCAAATTGCTTCCAACTTTCGGCTTAGATTAGCGAAGCATGCCGTAGGTTTGGCGAGAAAATGGTTCAAATGTCTCTGGGCACTAAGCAACTTAATTTCTGACGTCATCAGTTGCCTAAAACTTAGAACTGACTAAACTTAACTAACCTAAGGACATCACACACAGCCATGCCCGTGGCAGGATTCGAACCAGCGACTGTAGCAATCGCTCGGCTCCAGACTGTAGCACCTAGAACCGCACGGCGACTCCGGCCGGCGTTTGGCGGCAATTTGGGCAGTAATGTCGAGGTATTCCATGGGACCCATAGTTGCTTTCCTAGATCGCATTAATGCCAAGGGTTATGTAATCATTTTTGCTTATTAGGTCCATCACATGTACGATGTTTGTTCTGCAACGGTGATGCTATGTTCCAAGACGAAAAGGGCGCTGTTAACAAAGCTCGTATCCTGGTACTGATTTTGTGGGGACGAGGATGAATTGTAGCATCAGCTGGACACCACAGTAACCAGACCACAGTGCTACTGAGCCTTTGTAGTCTGCTTTGGAGAGAATGTTTTACGAACGTTACACACCAACGTCATTGTTATCTGAACCCGCCACTCTTGGGCAGAGAGAATGGTAAAAGGTTCCCTTGAAAACTATACGGGGCACATAAATACTTTTTCTGAGAAGAACAGAAGCTGTTCCGAAAGCCGGCGGGTTCGTACACTCGACACTATGTGATCAAAAGTATCCGGACATTAGGCTGAAAATGACAATCGAGCTTCTGGCGCCCACCATCGGTAACGCTGGAATTCAATATGATGTTGGCACACCCTTAGCAATCAAATGCTGAAGGTTTTCTTAGGGAATGGCAGCCCATTCTTCACACAGTGCTACACGGAGGAGACGTATCGTTGTCGGTCGGAGAGGCCTGGCAAGAATTCAGCGTTCCGAAACATCAAAAGTATTTTACGGGATTCAGCTCAGGACTCTGTGCAGGCCAGTCACTTACAGGGATGTCACTGTCGTCTAACTATTCCGTCACAGGCCGTGATTATGAACAGATGCTCGATCGTGTTCAAAGATGCAGTCGCCATCCCCGAATTGGTCTTCAACAGTGGGAAGCAAGAAGGTGCCTCAATGTAGGCCTGTGCTGCGATAGCACCAAGCAAAACAGCAAGGAGAATAAGCCCTCTCCATGAAAAACATGATCTCACCCTAACAGCCCCGCTCTGAATTTTACTGTTGGCACTACGCACGCTGGCTGATGACGTTCACTGGACATTCGCCATACCCGCACCCTACCATCGGATCGAAACACTGCGTACCGTGATTTGTCACTCCACACAATCTTTTTCCTCTGTTCAGCCGTCCAATGTTTACACTCCTTACACCAAGCGAGGCATAGTTTGTCATTTACCAACGTGATGTGTGGCTTATGAGCAGCCACTCGACCATGAAATCCCAGTTTTCTCACCTCGCTCCTAACTGTCATAGTAATTGTAGTGGATCCTGATGCAGTTTGGAATTCCTGTGTGACGGTCTGGATAGATGTCTGCCTATTACACATTACTATCGTCTTCAACTGTCGGCGGTCTGTGTCAGTCAACAGACGAGATCGGCCGGTACACTTTTGTGGTGTACATCTCCCTTCACGTTTCCACTTCATTATGACATCGGAATCAGTGGACACAGGGATGTTTAACAGTGTGTAAATCTCGCTTACAGACGTATGACACAAGTGACACACAATCGCCTAACAATGTTCGAAATCGGTGAATTCCGCGGAGCGCTCCATTCTGCTCGCTCACTATGTGTAATGACTACTGAGTTCGCTGATATGGTGTACCTGGCAGTAGGTGGCAGCACAATGCACTTAATATGAAAAACGTATGTTTTGGGAGTTTTCGGATACTTTTGATCTGATAGTGTATTAGGTGTCGTAATGTATTGTGTTCTTGATGTTTACATATTTTGTCCACCCCCTGTACATTACAGCTTGGTAATTGTGTCAGGATGCAAATACAGACTCCTCGTTGTGACGTTGTCACTTTGATGGTACGGAACCCAAAATTATAATAAATCAAATGGAATATGAGTCAAAAGATTTATTTGCTTTTGTTTTTCTTTTTAGTATTTTAAAGATTTTTCTCTTAATTTTTAGTATACAGCACAATCACAAAACTTCAGAACATACAACTTTTCTCATTTTTTTGATACACTGGATAAGAGTATGAACTGGGTTTCAGAGCAATCAGTTCGTTGAAGGGCAAGACGTAGAATTGACCACACGAAAAAGGCCCTGATGGTAAATCAGTTAATAAGTATTTGTATGACTGGCCTTGAACCATGTCTATTGTTGTTACTAAAAAAAGTCTTGATTCGGATTTGAAGTCCATTGAAACTCCCTGCCGCCGTTGGATAAGCAGCTGCTGCAGCAAGTCGTATAACCCTAGCTTACTTATTTGTTAGATAGTTTAATTAATTTCTTTGCGTGTTTTTGGGTACTTGCATTGTTTAATTCATATATTTCGCGCGTATTATAGTATTTGACAGTTGTAGCATCGCGCTTTAGTGTTTACTTCGTAGATTCTTATTTAAATTGCGTGTGAGTTTCGTATAGGAGGTGAAATTTCGAGTTTTAGTTACTGTAATCGTAAATTCAGCAGATTGTAGCGCAGTCGTTAGGCATTTGTACAGGTTAGTTGATACATTCTTTGTGTGTTCCGCTTGCGTTATCTAGGCACGGACTCGTGTTTCAGTAACTGTTGTTAAACATCAATTAGAATGGACAGGGACTGCGATTGCTGTGTTCGGATGAGGGCTGACTTGGCATCCCTTCGCTCACAGCTGCAATCGGCGCTGACTTCGGTCGCGCAGCTTGAGGCTGTTGCCAATGGGCACCACTGTGGGGAGCCGGACTCGGGTATCACGGGGATGTCAACCTCATCCCGTCTGTCCCCAGATCGGTCTGCCGCTGTGGTTGCCCCGGTTGCTGCCCGCAGTGGGGCTGAGCCCTCAACTGTGGTTGATTGGGAGGTCGTTCCAAGGCGTGGCAGGCAGCGAAAGGCGTCCCCGGAGGCTGATCAGAAAGCCTCCCCGGTGCGTCTGACAAACCGGTTTCAGGCACTGTCTCTGGCTGAGCCAGATGCAGCTGCCTGCCCTGTTTCAGAGGATCATTCTCAGCCTTCAAGGTCCGGGCAATCGCAGAGGGTGGGCTTATTGGTAGTTGGGAGCTCCAATGTTAGGCGCGTAATGGGGCCCCTTAGGGATATGGCGGCTAAGGAGGGGAAGAAATCCAGTGTGCACTCCGTGTGCATTCCGGGAGGAGTCATTCCTGATGTGGAAAGGGTCCTTCCGGATGCCATGAAGAGCACAGGGTGCAGCCAGCTGCAGGTGGTGGCACATGTCGGCACTAATGACGTGTGTCGCTTTGGATCTGAGGAAATTCTCTCTGGATTCCAGCGGCTATCTGATTTGGTGAAGGCTGCCGGTCTTGCTTACGAGATGAAGGCAGAGCTCACCATCTGCAGCATCGTTGACAGAACCGACTGCGGACCTTTGGTGCAGAGCCGGGTGGAGGGTCTGAATCAGAGGCTCAGACGGTTTTGCGACCGTGTTGGCTGCAGATTCCTTGACTTGCGCCATAGGGTGGTGGGGTTTCGGGTTCCGCTGAATAGGTCAGGAGTTCACTACACTCAGCTGGCGGCTACACGGGTAGCGGAGGCTGTGTGGCATGGACTGGGCGGTTTTTTAGGTTAGAAGGCCTCGGGAAAGTGCGGGATGGGCTGCAATGTGAAAGGGTGCTTGGCAATTACAGGACGTGCTTGGATCAAGGAACAGTCGGAATTATAGTTGTAAATTGTTGTAGTTGCGCTGGAAAAGTCCCTGAGCTTCAAGCGCTAATAGAAAGCACAGAAGCTGATATCGTTATAGGTACAGAAAGCTGGCTAAAGCCTGAAATAAGTTCTGCAGAAATTTTTACGAAGTCTCAGACGGTGTTCAGGAAAGATAGATTATGCAGAATTGGTGGTGGAGTGTTGGTGTCTGTCAGTAGTGGTTTATCTTGTAGTGAAGTCGAAGTAGATACTCCGTGCGAATTGGTGTGGGTGGAGGTTATACTTAACAGCCGAATTAAGTTAATAATTGGCTCCTTCTACCGTCCCCCAGACTCCGATGATACAGTTGCGGAACAGTTCAGAGAAAGTTTGAGTCTCGTAACAAATAAATACTCCACTCATACGGTTATAGTTGGTGGGGACTTCAACCTACCCTCGGTATGTTGGCAAAAATACTTGTTCAAAACCGGTGGTAGGCAGAAAACGTCTTCCGAGATTGTCCTAAATGCATTCTCCGAAAATTATTTAGAGCAGTTAGTCCACGAACCCACGCGAATTGTAAATGGTTGCGAAAACACACTTGACCTCTTAGCCACAAACAATCCAGAGCTGATAGAGAGCATCATGACTGATACCGGGATTAGTGATCACAAGGTCATTGTAGCTAGGCTCAATACCATTTCTTCCAAATCCATCAGAAACAAACGCAAAATAATTTTATTTAAAAAAGCGGATAAAGTGCCACTAGAAGCCTTCCTAAAAGACAATTTCCATTCCTTCCGAACTGACTATGCGAATGTAGACGAGATGAGGCTCAAATTCAAAGATATAGTAGCAACAGCAATTGAGATATTCATACCTCATAAATTGGTAAGAGATGGAACGGATCCCCCGTGGTACACAAAAAAGGTCCGAACGCTGTTGCAGAGGCAACGGAAAAAGCATGCGAAGTTCAGAAGAACGCGAAATCCTGAAGATGGGCTAAAATTTACAGACGCGCGAAATTTGGCACGTACTTCGATGCGAGATGCCTTTAATAGGTTCCACAACGAAACATTGTCTCGAAATTTGGTAGAAAATCCGAAGAAATTCTGGTCGTATGTAAAGTACACAAGCGGCAAGACGCAGTCAATACCTTCGCTGCGCAGTGCCGATGGTACTGTTATCGACGACTGTGCCGCTAAAGCGGAGTTATTGAACGCAGTTTTCCGAAATTCCTTCACCAGGGAAGACGAATGGAATATTCCAGAATTTGAAACACGAACATCTGCTAGCATGAGTTTCTTAGAAGTTGATACCTTAGGGGTTGCGAAGCAACTCAAATCGCTTGATACGGGCAAGTCTTCAGGTCCAGATTGTATACCGATTAGGTTCCTTTCAGATTACGCTGATACTATAGCTCCCTACTTAGCACTCATGTACAACCGCTCGCTCACCGATAGATCTGTACCTACAGATTGGAAAATTGCGCAGGTCGCACCAGTGTTCAAGAAGGGTAGTAGGAGTAATCCATTTAACTACAGACCTATATCATTGACGTCGGTTTGCAGTAGGGTTTTGGAGCATATACTGTATTCAAACATTATGAATCACCTCGAAGGGAACGATCTATTGACACGTAATTAGCATGGCTTCAGAAAACATCGCTCTTGTGCAACGCAGCTAGCTCTTTATTCGCACGAAGTAATGGCCGCTATCGACAGGGGATCTCAAGTTGATTCCGTATTTCTAGATTTCCGGAAAGCTTTTGACACCGTTCCTCACAAGCGACTTCTAATCAAGCTGCGGAGCTATGGGGTATCGTCTCAGTTGTGCGACTGGATTCGTGATTTCCTGTCAGGAAGGTCGCAGTTCGTAGTAATAGACGGCAAATCATCGAGTAAAACTGAAGTGATATCAGGTGTTCCCCAGGGAAGCGTCCTGGGACCTCTACTGTTCCTGATCTATATAAATGACCTGGGTGACAATCTGAGCAGTTCTCTTAGGTTGTTCGCAGATGATGCTGTAATTTACCGTCTAGTAAGGTCATCCGAAGACCGGTATCAGCTGCAAAGCGATTTAGAAAAGATTGCTGTATGGTGTGTCAGGTGGCAGTTGACGCTAAATAACGAAAAGTGTGAGATGATCCACATGAGTTCTAAAAGAAATCCGTTGGAATTCGATTACTCGATAAATAGTACAATTCTCAAGGCTGTCAATTCAACTAAGTACCTGGGTGTTAAAATTACGAACAACTTCAGTTGGAAGGACCACATAGATAATATTGTCGGGAAGGCGAGCCAAAGGTTGCGTTTCATTGGCAGGACACTTAGAAGATGCAACAAGTCCACTAAAGAGACAGCTTACACTACACTCGTTCGTCCTCTGTTAGAATATTGCTGCGCGGTGTGTGATCCTTACCAGGTGGGATTGACGGAGGACATCGAGAGGGTGCAAAGAAGGGCAGCTCGTTTTGTATTATCGCGTTATAGGGGAGAGAGTGTGGCAGATATGATACACGAGTTGGGATGGAAGTCATTACAGCATAGACGTTTTTCGTCGCGGCGAGAGCTTTTTACGAAATGTCAGTCACCAACTTTCTCTTCCGAATGCGAAAATATTTTGTTCAGCCCAACCTACATAGGTAGGAATGATCATCAAAATAAAATAAGAGAAATCAGAGCTCGAACAGAAAGGTTTAGGTGTTCGTTTTTCCCGCTCGCTGTTCGGGAGTGGAATAGTAGTGAGATAGTATGATTGTGGTTCGATGAACCCTCTGCCAAGCACTTAAATGTGAATTGCAGAGTAGTCATGTAGATGTAGATGTAGATGAAACTAAACTGTGAGCCGGTTGGGATAACAGGTACGTGAGTTACGAGAGCTATCTCTCCAATGGCCGAAGCGGTGAAGATAGTGGCGTCAGTGACATTACCTCTGATAAATCTGCAAACGTATACTACTTCAAAGTGAGCCGGCGTTTCACATATTCCTTCCATCATGTATTTTACACCCTGTTTTTAACGTACTTACACCTCACTACGCTAATTTAAATTACTGGCATCACTGATTGGCTGCCTTGCCTGGCTGTGAGCGATGCCAGCAGCGCAGATCAATGTATCCCCTCTCGTTGCATCTTTGCTCGACTGCTGTTACTTCCCAGTCTTTGTCTGTCGTAAGTCGAGTTCGGGTTGCGAGTTCGGGCTGCCAGTCAGTTGGAACGCGTCTGGAGTGCAGTCCAGACAAGCCAGTTGGGGAGTTGCAATGCTGCATTAGTGCAGTCAGGTTAGAGCAGTGAGGTCGGCGTCGGCATTGCTCGCCTGACAATTGTCGCCACGCATCACTTGAGCCGGGCCACGGTTTTGGTGAATCTGCTGTGTGTGTGTGTGTGTGTGCGTGTGTGTGTGTGTGTGTGTGTGTGTGTGTGTGTGTGTGCATCGACTCCCGATTTGTCTTCGTGCGTGCTTACTTGCGTGAAAATGTAATCACATGTCAGTCTAGTATAATATATTTGTCCAACGAATACCCGTTTATCGTCTGCATTTCTTCTTGATGTAGCAATTGTAATGGCCATTAGTGTATATTAACTTATTTCAAACTCAAGTTAACCAGCGGAATTTTCTGCCTGGTGGCCGTTAGTGTTCCGGTTACCTGCCCTGGCCACTAACGTAATTTCAGGCAGTGTCCTTTCCTCACCTGTTGTCTCTCTCCAACATGGTGTGCAGTTTTGACAGCTTAATACACATTTCATTGTGGATAATCTCGTTCGTAACAGTTTCATCTTTGTGTTTTTATGTACTGCTTGGTGGCTAGCAACTCGTTTGGTCGGTCGGTCGGTGACTGTCTCTTGGTTGGGTTACCGACAGATCAAGTGTAGTTGGGACCACCACATGTCTCTATGTGACTAATATAGCGTCGTCTATCACAAAGCGATAAAAGGGGTCCAACTAAAACATTCATATTTCTTCACGTACTGCACGAATATGTAATACAAAATGGGGGTTAATTTTTAAAAATAATAAACGCTGTTGATGTCCGTTTGACCTATGGCATCGCCATCTAGCGGGACAACTGGTTTCCCCCTTCAACCTAGACAAGTTTCGTTCTTTGTAGTTTTTTCGTTTGACGATTATTTCGTGAGATATTTCGCCCGGTCACGATAAATGGACCACCCTGTGTATATACATATATTTATTATTTTATTAGCAATTTTAACTGGATGCCTTCAGTCATTTGAATTTTATCTTGTTGTTTTTTAAGATTCCTTATTTGGATGCCTTCAGACGTGAATGAATCGGATTTTGAAACTCGTAGTTGTAAACGTTTGGCTTTGTGCGGTTTTGGTTTAAAGGTGTTATTAAATTACAGTAAATTACAATTTTGAAGTGAAACTGACGGGCACCTTTTTTGGCCCTTTCCACAATACCTATCACCTGTTCTGTCCAGAGCGTTTAGCGGGCGTCTCACAAAGTTTGGAAGGATTGTGACTGCGTCGCAGTATTACAGGGAAGCCGTCTTGAAGCTTTAAGCTGCGTGGAGGAAAAATCTTGATTCAGAGAAATTAGAAATTATTGTGGATATTGAACTGCGTCATCAGTTGTAACGTTAGTATCGTCTGATTGGTACTCTCGTGCAACTTTTAGAAAATAATGTTGTTAAGAGAGCTGTATTCGGTATACTGAGTAACGAATCGTTACTAGTATTTCGTTACTCGCATCTACCGTTATTATCGTTATAACAGAAACCAATACGGAGGATACGTTTATTGGAATGCGGCAACGGCGAGTGTGACACGAATCGTACGGGCATGAAATGTATAGCATTGCCACTCGATTCGGCATGCAGGATGGAATTCGTTACCTTACATTTCGTTCGGCTCACCTCGCTGGGTTCTCTCTGACGCTTATCGGAAGATTTATGGATTCGAACGCCTCGTGAAAATAGTTGCTATTTAGAGAATACGGTTTTTGTTGTACAAAATTTATTGCTGTATATATTTAGTTTCATTTAATGCACTGTTTTGTATTTGGAATATTCTGTGTTAATATTTATGTGAGTTCAATAATTTATAAAGAGCATGTTAACGAATTTTAAGTGCATACTTTCTCACTCATGTCGATATTATTTTATTTTTACTGTCACAAATCACTGTACAATAGTCCCAAAGCACAGAAATGTAGTGCTGCGACTGTGATGACACACTGGCGACAATGGGAAGCAGATGAGGGTCACCACAAAATATTCCTATCGGTCCTGATATTCCACAAGCAAACTTTCTGTCAAGCCTCCAAGATACGAGTGCGGGAACAATGTTTAGATTTCTTAATCATTTTCCCTATCTATTACCCTTGTGCCAAACACGACGATTGTTTAACAGTTCTGTATTTTTCTTGTCGGTGCAGCTTGGAATGAACAAGAAAAGAACTAACTGTGGAGCTTTTTTACTGAAATTATTTCGATGATAAGGCAAAGTATAATCTTTGTCAAAACTTATATTCCGAGAAAGGTGGATCTACACCAATTTTTTTAAAAAAACTTTTTTAAACATCTATCATCATACGAGATCGTAACTGCAGTTTAACCAGATCCGCTAGAGCTCACCAGATCCCAAGAAATCGGAGAATTTTCTTCTGAAGTTCCAGTTCCGTGAACATCAAGACCTGGAGTTTCTTCATTAAAACCTCAATCTCAACAATAACAACGAACAACCATTGCCACATTTATTAAAAGCCTCGTAAGTGTAGCAAGAGGGAAAAAAGAATACTAAGTCTGTTTAGAATATGTTAAGTAAAGATTTGCAACTGTTTTCTATGAATAAAGAGCCTGGCTTCAAAACTTTGATTGAATGTGTGGAGCCCAACTACGAGGGTTGGAACTTAAATAGTGCAAGGCGTAGTATACCGTTAGCAAAGGCTATTGTGTTGATGATGCGAATGGAGCGGTCTATTGCCTGTTGTATCTCTGGAACAGTTCTGAAGCTAATGACAGGAAGTGGTGTTTCATCTTCGGAATCAAATCAAACTCATAAGGACTCGATTCCGGGGAGTATGATGGCTAGTACAGTACTTCCCAGTCCCATCTACCAAACAGAGCAGCCACAGCTTGCGCTGTATGCGCCCGTGCAAAAAGATGGGTGGGTTTCGCAGTAAGTGTCGCCGCTTCTTTCGCAAAGTGGTTGCTGGTGATGCTCCAAAAGGAAAAGTAATACTGTGCATTGACGGTCTGCCGTGGAGGAACGTAATGCGTAAGGATAACACCATCACAGTCAAACACATATTGGGGATGTGACACACTTTCGACTTTCGCAGTGACCCACACTGACGCCATGATGTGGTCCATGTCTCATCCAGTGTTACGATACGGCGTAAGAAAGCCTCTCCTTCTCGCTCAAAGCGCTCCAAGTGCGTCTGAGCAGCGTCGTGACGTCTACATTTCTGCATTTCCGTCAGTTCATACGGAACCCATCGTGACGCAATTTTCCGCACGTCCAGGCGTTCTTTCATGATGCGAAGCACAGTCGTATGCGCTAATCCGGTTTCGTGGTCGAACTCAAGAATCATATGGCGTCGATCACTGTCCACTAACGCAACAACAGCATACACTTGTCCGCGGCTCTTGCTCTTGCGGTAGCGTTCTCGCTTCCCGCTCATGGGGTCCCGGATTCGATTCTTGGTCAGGGATTTTCTCTGCCTCGAGATGACTGGGTACTATGTGTCTTTCATCATCATTTCATCCTCATTCACTCTCAAGTCGCCGTAGTGGCGTTAGAGAACTTGTGGAGCGGTGGCCGAACCGCCCCGCGATGTGTCTCGCGGCCACCAATGCCATACGCTCATCATTATTATTAGCTTACACTTCTTCTTCAGAGGCGCTAGGACAGCCTGCCCTATGCATGACTGCCACAGTTTGCCGACCTTCGTTGAAGGCTTTTGCTAAACGTGCCACTGTTCTGTACGGCAATGTCGATTCCACACACCTCTTGAAGACCAGGTTGGCACTATCGTGCTGTACGACCTCTGGCACATTCATCTTGATCCAACTCTGCTGTTCCTGTTCCGAAAACATAGTGACATCTTTACATTAGACTGCTCACTCACAAGTGACTGTTTTCCCTTCGATTGTGCGCACGGCGGTGATGTGGGACAGGCGAGTCCATTTGCTCGGAGGTAAGGTAGGTATGTCAACAACGTGTGCTATCAGCGACAATAGTAGATTCCAGTGCATAGTGTCTCCACAGCAGTGTTGCCACTATTTCGGTTCCAACCTACGTATAAATTACAATCAAGGTACATACTGAGCACAACACTACTGGATGTTCAGTCTGTAGGAGTGGAAAATAAAAGAAGAGAAGAATTGGGAAGTGCTTCTCACGTTTCCATTTTTACCGATGGTGGGACGTTTCAGATAACGATATCCTGTCAGGCAGTTACAGTACACTACACAGTAATCTCAGGACTAAAGTCTGCATTATTAGGCTCTTTTGAATGTTATGAGTGGCATATAGCTGAATATGTTAAAACAGAATTCAAAATGGTTCAAGCGGCTCTGAGCACTATGGGACTTAACATCTGAGGTCCCCTAGAACTTAGAACTACTTAAACCTAACTAACCTAAGGACATCACACACATCCATGCCAGAGGCAGGATTCGAACCTGCGACCGTAGTGGTCGCGCGGTTCCAGACTGAAGCGCCTAGAACCGCTCGGCCACACCGGCGGGATAAAACGGAATTGAATGATGTATTATGTAAGTGTTAAAAATAATTTCCTTCACATGAGAGCAGCTATTTCGCTGGCAGGCTATGAACATTTGCACTGTGTCGCGCAGATACTTAATTTACTAATGCGTTCTGGACGCGAGCTTTGAAAATATTATACAAAATACGAAATCAATTGTACTACACTTTCACAGATGACCAAAGGATTGCCAGACGTTGTGGCTGAGCGGTTCTAGGCGCTTCACACCGGAAACGCGGTGCTGCTACGGTCGCAGGTTTGAATCCGCCTCGGGCATTGATGTGTGTGATGTCCTTAGGTTAGTTACGTTTAAGTAGTTCTAAGTCTAGGGGACTGAGTCCCATAGTGCTTAGAGCCATTTGAAGCATTCTACAAAGGACTTAATTCATTGCAAGAGCAGCTCAGGCCTAGACAAAGGCCTTTAAAATTGAAATCGGACTTTGCCACTAGGTAGAACAGCACACTGGATTTCTATTCTGGAAGAATTCTTTAGAACGGCGCTTAGACTCATCCAAAATCCTGTGGAAAGTCTTCTCTAAACTGAGTGGTAAGCTACGTCATAAGTTGTTGAAATGTTAAAGCGTTTTAAACAGTTTTCAGAAGAAGTGTAGCAAACGCCGGTGTCAATTTCAAAGGTGGTAGCAACAACCGACAGTGTATCGGGGATATTTGACTATTTACACATTAACTCAACCACATAAACAGGAGAAAACATTCTGCTTAAGTTGATTACGGAATGTAAATACCGATTTAAAAACTGTGGGCGGCCGGGGTGGCCTAGCGGCTCTAGGCGCTACAGTCTGGAACCGCGCGACCGCTACGGTCGCAGGTTCTAATCCTGCCCCGTGCATGGACGTGTTTAAATGGCTCTGAGCACTATGGGGCTTAACATCTATGGTCATCAGTCCCCTAGAACTTAGAACTACTTAAACCCAACTAACCTAAGGACAGCACACAACACCCAGCCATCACGAGGCAGAGAAAATCCCTGACCCCTCCGGCAATCTAATCCGAGCATGGATGTGTGTTATGTCCTTAGGTAAGTTAGGTTTAAGTACTTCTAGGTTCTAGGAGACAGATGACGTCAGAAGTTAAGTCTCATAGTGCTCAGAGCCATTTGATTTAAAACTGTGGTAGACACCCAGACTTTTCGAAAGCAGCCCTATTAGATCTAAGATTTAGGGTGCACTCTTTTAAAGACGAATCTGCTTGCGAGTACGCCGAACTTTCATTAAAAACAGAATTAGAAAAAAAATATATATTTATTTCTGGACACTACATGAAATAGAGTAGACTAAGTCTGTGTCACACTTTTTTTTTTTTTTTGTTTTTTGCGAAGAGGACTCAGTTTGGAAAGAATTTGAATCGAAGGCAACGTCTAGCTCTACGACGGCATCTGTTAACAGTATAAGTTCAGTGAGGCAACATATGGAAGAAAAGTTAGTAGCTAGGCAGGAGCATCTTCTAAAAAGCTGGCAGGAGCAATACTCCTCTTGTGCTGTTATGCTTTGCAAAAGAAATACTTATCTATCATGCCTACCTCACCACCCTCAGGAAGAACATTTTCAAAATAAGGTCAAGCGCTGACTGATAGGCCAAGTTCTCTGAAGACGAAGTGCAAGCTAAAAAATTTATTTTTAAACTTGAAGCAAAGGCTTGAGTAAGAAACAGTTGAGATACATAATGAAATAATAAGCAACCAGTTTAGCAAAAGAGATTTAATTTGTTTACCGGTTTCGGGCACTTGGTGCCCTTCTTAAGTATGTTAAACCTATCGCATTATTTGAGAATGTCAACAGCAGGAGAAATGCAACAAAATACCATAGTCATGTGGTTCATAATGCTTACTGTTCCGTTTATATACGACTACAGTTGCTGAGGATGGATAAAATACTAAACTCTAAGAGAAAATAGATTTTCCGACTGACTGTTGCTATATGGCCTACATATGCTTAATATTGCAAAAAGGCTTCTCAATAGAAGTAAAAGCTCTGCAAACATAATTCACCATTCCGCGATCGACGTGTATCGCTTTGACTGCTTGCTTCCAAGTTACCGCAGTCTGATTTAAAATTTTTTTCATCAATATAGTTGAAATATTCTTAAGTAATCGGGATCATACTTTGGGATTAAACACTTTTTTTTTCTTTTTGGTTGACTGAAGAATACTATTTTCATTTCCCTAATCAGTTATTTAAAATACAAATGCAGTATCTTGCTTTTGTAAAAACTGTTTTTAACTTCCAGATTGCTTTTATTTCATTATTAAATCTGCTTTAAACGGATTCAGGCATAAAAAATACAACGAACTACCAAGATGTGTCGTATGAATGTAATTGGATTCTATACGGGTAATGAAAGTAAAGAGTACGGATGTGTTTGTAACAATTACTGTTGCTTTCAGTAACGAATAGTTACGGATACAGTTTGTTTCGTTACTTACACACGTCTCGTTGTTAATTTCAGATGCTTAAATACAACTTTTCTAATATACAACTCTTATGTAAAAACCTACAACGGGAAAGACAACAAGAAAGTATATTGTTGTGTACGCAATTTTTCTTTAAAATTATACTGTATACATGGAGGAAATATAATTATGGTGGAAACATTTTGTCCAATGGTTTAAGTGCCGCGCTATCGCAGTAAAAACGACTGCGAGAAACGAAACGGTACCCCACATTTTCACAGCACAGTATTCCTCTTCTCTTTGATTGTAATTTAAAAAAAGTACGTAGCTAACATCCGTTAGAATGTTTACTAGAGCATCGTATAAAAATGTAAAATAATTGCGTCAAGAACTTTTTGATATTTTGCTAACTTTTCGCGTTTGTGCATTAGTATGGACGGTCTGGGGCACCCCGTTTCGCTCAGGGAGTTGATACCCGATTGTTTGGTAGTTGGAATAAAAGGATAAACTTTAAATTATAAGAGGTAAAAAAGTATGGAAAACACATTGTAACTATTTACAATCTACATCTACATGACTACTCTGCAATTCACATTTAAGTGCTTGGCAGAGGGTTCAATGAACCACAATCATACTATCTCTCTACCACTAAACTCCCGAACAGCGCGCGGGAAAAACGAACGCCTAAACCTCTCTGTCCGAGCTCTGATTTCTCTTATTTTATTTTGATGATCATTCCTACCTATGTAGGCTGGGCTTAACAAAATATTTTCGCATTCAGAAGACAGTGTTGGTGACTGAAATTTCGTAAACAGATCTCGCCGCGACGAAAAACATCTTTTCATTAATGACTTCCATCCCAAGTCGCGTATCATATCTGCCACACTCCCTCCCCTATTACGTGATAATACGAAACGAGCTGCTTTTTTTCTTGCACCCTTTCGATGTCCTCCGTCAATCCCACCTGGTAAGGATCCCACACTGCGCAGCAATATTCTAACAGAGGATGAACGTGTGTAGTGTAAGCTGTCTCTTCAGTGGAGTGTTGTATCTTCCAAGTGTCCTGCCAATGAAACGCAACCTTTGGCTCGCCTTCCCCACAATATTATCTATGTGATCTTTCCAACTGAAGTTGTTCGTAATTTTAACACCCAGGTACTTCGTTGAATTTACAGCCTTGAGAATTGTACTATTTATCGAGTAATCGAATTCCAACGGATTTCTTTTGGAACTCATGTGGATCACCTCACACTTTTCGTTATTTAGCGTCAACTGCCACCTGACACACCATACAGCAATCTTTTGTAAATCGGTTTGCAACAGATACTGGTCTTCGGATGACCTTACTAGACGGTATATTACAGCATCATCTGCGAACAACCTAAGAGAACTGCTCAGATTGTCACCCAGGTCATTTATATAGATCAGGAACAGCAGAGGTCCCAGGACAATACTTGTTTATAAACAACAATGCTATGAAAAGGAAAGCTGATTGAGCCGTGCACTGCTCGCGTTTGTCCCATATATTGTCGTCTTCTATTGTGGTACTGCCGTCTCCTTTTCTTATTCCATTTACTGGCGTCACTAACTTCGTGCCTTACTTGCCCGTCAGCGGCAGCAGCAGCGCGAATCGATAAGTGCACTGTCGTACCATCTCTGGAGCGACCGATAGTATTTCCCGGTCGTCGTGTGTCTGGCAGTCGGTTGGAGACGGACCAGCAGTGCAATCGGGACGCAGCAGCAGTGAAGTCGGGGACGGAGAGCCGGTGAGGCGTGGACAGCCAGTGCTCGCCGACTGCTGGCGACACACATGAATTGACCAATGGAGGCAGACTGGGGCGGGACAAACGTTGCTCGGTCATCTCATTGGCCGACGTATATTTGTGTTTTCACCATTTCCGGGCCTGGCTGTTGGTTGGCGTAGCAGCGAGGAAATCTCTGCGGTGTGTGGTTTGGCCAGGTCTGTTGGTAGCCTCTTTGCGGTCTCGGAGTGAGTGTTGCTGTTCCCATCGCTACGAGGTTCGTGGCTATCCCATCCTGGACATGAAAGTTGAGTTTTGACTTAATCTATCAGCAAGTGACGGCTGATCACATTGTGTCATTCGGAGTTCGTCCTCGGCTGTTGGCATATGCCCATGAGCAACAACGTGTCTTTTCAAGTTGGTAAATTTTAGCCACCCTCCGGTGGAGTTTAACTGTACTCGGTTATCTGAATTGAAGTGCACCAGAGGAATCTTCTGCCTTGTGGCCGTTAATATTCCGGTTACCTGCCCTGGCTGTTGACATAAATTCAGGAAGTGTATTTTCTGTATCGTGTTGTCGCTGTACGGCACGGTGTGTAGTTTGACAGCTCAGTGTATAATTGGTTGTGGGTGCCAATACCTTCTACGTTGTTCCATTGATCTGCCTGCTGTGTGATGGTCGGGTGAAGCGGAGGTTATGTCGATGGTATGTCCATTGACTGTCTGTCGCTTGGGTTATCGTCGGATCGAGAATGGTAGGGCCGACTTCCTATCTCACCTAAGCGAGCGTTAGTGTTTGAATTCCAGGCCGACTCTCGGAACTTCTGACCGACCTTGAGTGTACTGCCTTTTCTTTTTTCTTCTTGTTGTTTGCATTTCTATGGCTTCTAGCCGATTTTTAGATTAAGTATGTTTGCCCTTAAGGCGTCAGATAGTTTGGGCCATCAGCGTAATTTAAGAACTGTTTTACATAAAGCCTTTGGCATTTAAAAAAAAAAAAATAATGTTATTGAGACTTAAGCGTTGCGCCTTCAGCCGATTCTGAATTTAAGTTGTTTGCTCTTAAAGTGTCGGATTCTTTGAGCCTTCATCCTAATGATGGAACTCTTTTAAGGTAAGGCCTTGCCTTTCCATTTCTGATTTTGGTTGAGCTTTAAGTTATTAACTTTCAGGCGTTTTTAAATTAAAGTGGTCTTGCCCTTAAGGCATGAGATTGTTCGGCGCATTCAGCCGCTAATTAAGTTCCAAATCTAAAGCTGTGTTTTCTCTTGGCTCTTGTAATGTTTGATCAAATAAAAGGTTGTATGTTCCAGTGTAACTCACAGCCCCTTATTTTGACCCCTCTTCACAACTTAAACTACCTGTCCTCTCCTGCAGGTTTATCAGGGCATCTCAATGCTACTTATCATATAGCGAAGATGCTGAGTTGCAGATACCCACAACAAAAATGCTGTCACAAAGTAAGCTTCCTGCCAAAAAGGCCTTTCTCAAAAACAGAAAACACACACACGGGCGCCCGCGCGAGCGCAAACACAACTCACAAACACATGACTCCAGTCTCTGGCAGCTGAAGCCACACATTCCTCGGTTACATTCAACGGTAGAAGCAGTGCAAAATGGAAGGTTGGTCCTCCTTCTATAGGCGTGACTGCAGTGCCCGATGATGGTAGTGCAGGTGCAGTGTGTTGTTTAGCAAGTATTTCCGCCAGAAATAGATTTATTATAAAAATTTTCCACATGGCGCCTGGTGCGCTGAAGTAAATAATTCAGCCAGTGTTGTTGTCGATCCGTTCCATCAAAACATTGTGAATTTCCTTTTGGCTATCATTGAGCAATGGTTTGGTGTAAGAAATGTGCTGAAGTCGATCGTTAATCTAGTAGACTTTTTTCCTTTCAAATTTCGAAGTTTATCACACTGAAAGCATCTTTTCGTTGTGCCTGCATCCATAAGTTGTATTAAGGTCTAGTTGTTTATTGATAAACATTTACATTCTAGAAGAACAAATCTTGTGTTCTGAGGTAGTTTGCTTACAGTTTAACTGGAGGTATCTTTTGTTAAGTAAACTTTCTGTCCAATCTCAAAATGTACTGCTACATGTAGCACAGTTGGTTCGCGGTCGTATTAGGAAAAATCGAGAACCCGTCACGCTGCTTCGTTACTGTTGACATATTTTCCCATTTGGTACATGGCCACCTTGTCGTATCTGTTTCGATTTTCGCTCTCTTTGAAATACTGCCATATCAGGGCCTTTGTTCACGTACTTAGAGGCATACTTGATAGCTGTTATGTATGCTTGGAATACTTCGGAATGTGATGTGTAATATAGTACTACCCATCGAGTATCTATTTCCAGTTCGTCGCTGCCTCGTAGTCGTTTACTATGTAGTCATCATTTTGGGCGATCGTATTCTGTATTTAGGACAGCGAACAACTAGGATTTGTGTGTTGTCCAAGTATGGTTTTGGGGATTGTTTTTTTATATTTTCCATCACTCATACATGGCGAATTGGTGTTTAATGGCGCGCATGGTCCGTGAATCATATTTTTCACTTCTATGTCATACAGTTCCGGATTGGGAACAGTTGTGGATTGGGAAATTCAGCTTGGATGATTTTTTCGATATCCATGGGACGAGTTCTGTCGTGTAGCCATGTGAGTCTGTGCACAGTCCTCGTTTTTAGTAATCGATTGCATACATACAGCATATAACGGTTCCAACGATATGGTATTTTGTGATGAATCTACTAAATCTCATTTGTTTTTGTCGGAAAACTCGGACCATTATGTCGTTTCGATGCATGGGGGCTTGTCCATATATTAACCGTTATTTCATTCCCGGCCTCGACGAGTTGAATGTGAATGTTATTAAGCTGTCTAGTCGTCCGTATTTCCTTATGCTGGTCATGGCATCTTGAGTGTATTCATGCATATGCCTCGGACTTACTATGTATGATGAGGGTAAGATTGCCAGTGTTCCAATGTCGTTAATGTTTCCGTCATTTATGACTGCGTCTAGAAGGAGGATGTATTGTTCCGTACTTAGTTTCTTCTGAGTCAGTCGTATGCAAAGCATCGGTTCCGCTTGTAAAAGTATTTTCGCCTGCAGAAATTGTTGGAAAAAACGGCGAGTGTTGTGAATGTGATTATATATCTCTGATCATTATGCGTTAAACACAATATTCCATGGAAATGACTTTTTTCGTTTGTTTCTAAGCCTGTTTAAGGCTATATTTGTTTCACATTAAAATGATATCCGCCTTTTCCGTGCAGAAATATTAACAGGTATTGAAAGGCATCGTATGAACGATGAGTCCCTGTAAAGCGTTGTAGTCCTTATTTTCTTCATTGTACAGTTTTTTCAATGCTTTAGTGTTCATTTCCACAATTACAATACGATGTAGACTTTGTCTCTCTGAGGTACGTGAAATCGACGTTGGTGATATTTATATGGTCTTTTGTCGGCTCTAATTATAAATTATAGTCATCAGAAATCATTCGGTCAAGTGCTGTTTTGAATATATGAATCAGTTTATAGTATTCTTGTAGCATTCTCTACACATATTGGGATTACTTCTTGTCCGAATCCACTGATATCTGTGCATCATTGATCAATTTCTATTTCTTAATTTTCGGTGAAATATGATTGCAGAAATTTATGGTCTTCGTTTGTAGTGCCAGTAATGACCTCAAGTTATGATGGTATTATGCTTGGATGAAAAAAAAAAAACTTAACCAATTTCCCCTCTGTTAGTGTTGATCGAAGTGAAATCGAAGGAATTCATGGATGCTGGCGTTGTAAGCTGTTAGATTTTGAAGAAAGTGTTTTGATTCTGGAGTTTCCCAGTCATGTAACGCAAAAATTCCGTCGGAGTTGTTTCTAGTGGTAGTAATCGCATTTTACTATTCATGCAACAGAATGCTGGTGTTTCTCTACTCATTTTTTCCCGTTGCAAAATTGGCTGATGTTATCTCTTTTCTCTATTACAACGAGTTTGTGTTTGCTGTATTCTTTCGTCGGTTTAAAGTGGAACGCTTCAGTTGCTAGGTTATACCGTTTACTTGTCCTCGTAGATGTATTTTTATTGCTGGCTAAGTTCGCAGTCTTTTGTTAAAAAAGCGTGTCGCAGTTCTTGTTTCTTCAATCCGTTCATTTTGTAGTTCTTCGGTTTCTCTGCCTCTTACGGTGCTCATTGTCGTTCGTTGGGAATAGAAAGTGCTCTGCGCTATTCGTCTGTTTCTTGTTTTCACAGTTCATTTAGTTTTCGCCGTTTTGTTTCAGAAATGGCAAGATATTGTCCTCTTTTACGTTTGGGCAATGTCTAAAATGACAATGAAATCAAATTTTTTTATTAACAAATACTTTAAGTAAACTTTACACACTTTGCCAAACATTATTTTCGATTTGCATTCAGTCACTGTACCATTTTGACTAGTCACATTTAATTGTTTGTTTTTATTCACTCACTGGACTGCATTTTCTGTTCCTCACTTCGTCACTGATAAGAAACTGACGTTCGAACGCACGTCGGGTCTTGCTTTCTATGCCGCTACCAATGGGTAGCACCACCAGTGGCGAATTCCAGAACATACCAAAAGGCTTCGAATGGTCCACAATGTTCCAGAGCATTCTACAACATTTGAGAGTGTTCCCGAAAGTTCCTCAATGATATTCCAGAATGTTCCCGAACATTCTAGGATCTCCCCAAACGTTTGAGACTACTCCCAAACATTCCAGAACATTCCGGGTGATTATAGAACATCCTGGAACACTATGGAATGTTCTGAAATGTTCTCAAGTACTCTCGAAAGTTCTGGAATGTTCTAGAAATTTATAGAGGGTGAAACTTCACAGTCTTCATAACTTCAAAAGGACGTTCTTCAGGTAAAAACGGGGACCTTCTACAAGGATGGCGGATAGACGGCTACCACATCATATAACACCCTTGATCGTACATGGAGTCGTTTCTGAGTTTTAGGGGGACGCACATTGTACACTTACATTTATAATATGAAATATTTCTTGTCTGATTAATAAATGTAAACACACAACTGTATACTAATCCATAAAACTCGACTTAAGATGGTTTCCTTGTAAAAGCCGCAACACACTGGAATATTAAACATTAATTTTACATAAAAAAGACATTTTATTTAGAATCAAATTTTTATAAAGGTGCTGTTGGAAATGGCCACAACAGCAAACTTATTAAGCAAGCAATTCAAAATATTCGACAATATACTGTTATACACCCAGCGACTACTCCAATAAATTCGCCGGCATCTAATGTACATGAACAGTTCAGGGTGATTTAGCTCGTATAAGATGCAGACACCAAACTTCAATGTCGCTTTCACTGATTCCACAGGCACGAATTTCTACATCGTTCCACTCAATCTTCAGTATTAAAGACATTACGTTTTACACTTGGTTTTTTTAATCCATGAGTTCAGTAATTCTGGTCCGTGCAGATTTTCATTCTGGTCATATACATCTTCTTGTTACGGTGTTTCAGATGACACACGTGAATACGCTCCGGATATACCATTCTCACTCTCTTTATCGTACACTGATGAATCCTGATCCTTTCTGCATACCTGTATCCCTGAGCCACTTTGATAGTGAAACCTTGACCCGTGTGTGAAGTGCTCCTCAGTCCATGTTTTGTGGCTTCGGCTCTACGTTTTCCCATTGCGGACATAAGCATCACCGATAACTTCTTTTGGAATCGCTGCTCCCCCTGCAATTCGTTTCTTGTTGTTATGGTGCTAGCAGGGTTCGCGAGTGTGACATACAATTCTGCAGTTACTTTTATAGCTGAAGTACTCTAATTTTCATTCGCAGTCCTCTTTAGTGACCGTCTGTCACGACTACTCAACACACATTTTCGTTTGCGTTGTGACTTGGTGGATTATGTTTTCCCGCTTTGCCTGTATGCAGCATTAAACTTCGATATGGAGTTTCTCGAGACATCGAGGACTTCGACTACTCTGGTTACGGAAACCCCCATCGTACGAGCAGTAACAATTAGCCCGCGTTAGAATCTATTTAGCTCCTACATAATGTACTCACAAACAACACAGTAGGCTGTTCTGATCACGACTGAGGCTTGCAAGTTGAGGACAGTGCAGAACTTCCAGTTGTTGTCAAATACACAAAACAACCAGCAGGTTTGGCTAGCATCTGCATTTATGTTTAAGCATACATTTCCCGCGCTGTTACGATATTTTTAGCCAACACCTGTATGTGATCCACAGTGAGTCTGCATGAAACCCTACCTGCTAACGAGCAAATTACCTGCTCAGTCACCAATCTAATAATATTAGTGAAAAAATTATACCGAACGCACAGTAACTAACGTTCTTCCGCGATACCTTTTCTTACATCACGCAGGTGCAATCAGAAACGGAAAATACAACACCATTACGCCTATACTATCTCTGGAACTCTAACACTCAGTATTGCTAGATGACAATTGGTATGGCTACTACTTAATACCTGTTTGTTCAACCTTTAATCTAAAGGGCGTGGAAGACTCAACCAATGAAGTGAACATTTCAATACCAATGGGCTACCCAAAACAATCACATAAAATTTGACATGCGCCACTGGTGCAGGATTATTTAAGAGACTTACATTACGTAAAACCGTAAGCAAGTTAATAAGTCATTAGGCAAACATTGAGAACCAGCACTGAGACAAAATATTTAAGAAATTTTCGTCACATAAAATCATAAACAAATTGATCAATCATTAGCCAAACAATATGTATCGCCACACAGGCAAAATATTTACGGAATTTTCATTTCATAAAATCGTAATAAATCGGTAGCGAAACATTAAGAACCACCACTCAGGCAAAATGTGAACATAACTTAAACGAAGAAATTCTAGTTCAGACACAACAGAAAATATGTACCAACCGAAGCAAGGCCCAAGCTTAACCACGAACGGTGGAACCGACAGAGAGAAGTAATACTTAACTTCGAACCAAGACGTGGCTCCGTTTGCAACCCCACGTCGACTAGGCCAACAAAATGTGAACCAAACAAACGATCCCGAAGAGGAACACACGAGCTCAGGCGAAGTCCACCGCCCGTAAGCCAAACTTATAATCTAAAGGGAAGCTCTACGTCTCGGTTGCCTGCTGCCTTAGCTCACAAACAAAGACCATACGCGACAACAGGGGGCAGGAAACTTTTCTTAACTTTAACATCTAAGATATACCAGTAAATTAACTCTATAAAATCAAGGATAAACAACTACTAACTTCACTCGCAAGTCCTTCAAGTGAAACAGCAATTGATAAACACTAAGAGTGGGTAATGAACTGGCTCACGAGAACCGACACTTACAAGAACTTAAGGACATACATCTGCAATTACATCGATATTATGCGGAAGCAGAGCACACACTTAGTAAGAGGCCTCAAATCAAGTCAAACCAATATAACATCGCAAGCCCTGCAACATCTTACTGTACCAAGAGTGTGGTGTCACCGTCAGACATCACACTTGCTAGGTGGCAGCCTTTAAATCCGCCGCGGTCCGGTACTATACGTCGGACCCGCGTGCGACACGCGGTGATTGCAGACCGAGCGCCGCCACACGGCAGGTCTAGAGAGACTTCCTAGCACTCGCCCCAGTTGTACAGCCGACTTTGCTAGCGATGGTTCACTGACAAATTACGCTCTCATTTGCCGAGACGATGTTAGCATAGCCTTCAGCTACCTTATTTGCTACGACCTAGCAAGGCGCCAGTATCCGTACTATTGATATTGTGAATCATGTACCATAAAGAGCGACGTTCTCCATGAAAGGATTAATGTTAAGTATTCAACCAGCTACGTCCGTTTTTCTCAATTCTAATTCCCTTGTCATGTTCCAGACCTCACGCCAGCCTGCGTGAGCTAAAACGCGTGCATTTCGGCCTCCTTTAGGAACACGGTTGGCTCTCCTGCCAACCACAACAAAGAGCGATCACAATGACAGTTAACTAAGCGCTCTTAGCAAATAGCGTACTTAATTGGGTGTTTTGATGCTGGGGCGATTTTCCGAAGATGTGAAACCATCGCTACGCAAGACCGTAACAGCGTGTACCTCCAAGGAATCTGGCACATCCACAGCTCACGAGGTTGCTGGAGAATGCACAGCGCCGGCCAACTCCCGCCGACTCTAGTGCAACCACGTGACATCCGCAGCCCGGTCTCAGGAACGCCGTCTTCGCTTGTGTCCACGAGCCAATCGCCGGCTCGCGCATTGTGGCGTAACGTTCTCAACTACTCGCGATCGGTACACCCTTATATTTTGAGCCGGACCAAAAGCAAAGACAAACCTCTGCGCTAGGAAATCGATCGTACTCACATCAGAGAGATACTACTGGCGACAGTGCCACCATAGCTCAACAATGATTATACACAGACGGAAAAAAATACTGCACCCGAATAAACGACGTAGATTTTGATCCGACGACGGTATATGCCACCAGGCATTCATGCCACACAGATGCACTAGTGCTTTCTACTGCTAACTGAGCAAGTCTTGAAGGGATCAAACTGTGGCCTTCCTAGTGTTGGGGTGGTTCTCTCGGAGAGCTGCCACACAAAGAGTCGCTGCGTCAGTTATGCAGCGTTGCTGGTGTCAGTAGCCACATAGAGATTCTCGCACCCGAGTCGAGCTTCTGGACCTACACTCACAGCAGAGACGTCCGCCAGGATCGTCCTATCGTAAGGGCAGGAGCGGCAGATCGTACAGCTAGCACAGCACAGATGAGAGGGCTTCCGAGCCCAGACGTGTCAACATGTTGGGTTGGTTATTAGCAGTGGTATGAGCTGGCGCAACTGTGGGTCTTCCACACACATCACGGGATCGACATGCAACGACTGGACTGGTGGCGTCAGATGATCACTTGGTAGCCCAATGTAGTCTCCACCAATGAAAGCAGATTCTGTCCGCTCGCAAGTGATGGCATGCACTTACGACCTGGACGTTTTGAGTACATTTGTCGAAGACACATCGGCCTCGCTCGAGGCCTTTCGGTCTTGGGTGCAATAAGCTACAAGTCTCATTCACATGTGCTGTTTGTGGAACTAACGCTAACCAATGTTGTAAGACACGTCCTTTTGGCTTTCTCGCAATAGACAGGCGTTGTTCCAACAGAATGAAGCTCGCACACACACTGCGCGAGAAACTCAAAGATCTCTGCAAGACGTGAAGAAACTTACCTCACCAGCACTATCTCTGAACCAGTCTCCAATCGAGCATGTGTGGGAAATGATGGGATGAGAAGCGACTCGTGCGACAGAACTGTGTGCAAATCTAGTAGGCATGGCATCACATATGGATAGGGTAACATATACTGCAACAGTATTCGCCAACTGTAGGATCAACTGGATGCCGAGTAAGCCCCTGCACTGCCGCCCATGGAGGCTACTCCACGTACTAATGTTGGCGTTCGAGCATAAGTCGATACACTGTACCTTGAACTCTTGACCTGTATATGAAAATATATCAAGTGCTTTATACTCATTACAACAACAAACCTCGAGTGTATTTAAAACCTCTAAAAACAGGTCATTTTCTGGTTATTTGGGCGATCAAAGAGCTGCCTTCGAAGACAGTACTATCCGGAATCAATCAGCCAAAATGTAAGTGAACGCCGAGGCAATCATTCCACCGACGCACCTGGATGAAGAAACCCCTTGGATAAAACATCACCTCCTGCTGCCTGAAGAAGTCCATAACCGCCTTCTGCACATCCTAGTCGACAGGAATCGTCGATCCTTCAAGGCCATTTTGAGGGACCGAAGGCGTGACAATCGCATAGGAAGAGGTCCGGACTACAGGACGGGTGCTCGAATGCCTCCCACTTGATTTGACGTAACCTTTGCGTTACTACCTTTACGACATGGAAACGTGCGTTAACACGAAGCTGCAGCACCGTTTGTTGCAGTTTTATCGGACGTTTAGCTTAATTGCACACCGAGTGGTCTCCAGCGTTGCACAGTTTTATTGCCCAGTCATGAAGACATCAGGTCCCTTGACATTAATAAGCAGCGGGCCCCAGTAATCAAAGAACAGGGTGAACATCAACCTTTCCAGCAGGTGGATGACTTTTGAAGTATCTGGGACGAGGACCCCCTGGATGACATCACTGCATCGTCGACGCTTTCGACTCCGGATCCCAGAGGTGGCATTAGCTTTCGTCACCTAAATCAATGCACTCAAGTAATGTGTTGCCCTCAATACTGAAACTATCAGGTGCTCCAGACAATCAGCCATCGAGTTTGTTTTCTGTTCGGTAATCAACGCCAGGATGCTGTCATCAGACTTAATGTTAGCCTACTTCTGCTGGATCAAGTGTTGCTCACTACTGAAGCTAATGTCGATGTCCTTTGCTAGCGCATGAATGGCTATGCGCCGGCCACTCTAACTGCGTCATTAGCCACCCGCTTGTTGTTGTCCGTAGGGGATGAGGCTGGCCTCCCAGATCGACCGGCGTTTTGTGTCGAATCGCGCTCAGCACTGAACTCGGCACACTATTTGATACACATGATGTCCAATACACATTCTTCATTCTATGATGAACGTCAACCTGTGTTTGTCGTTCGTCAGACAAGAAAAGAGTAACAACACAAGTGGTAAGTTGCTGAGTGGTAAGAATAACAACACAATGGTGAGTAACAACACATGTGATAATAAGAGTAACGGGTAAGAGTAACAATACATTGCTCCTGTTGGGACGCATGTCGTAATAAAGTCGCCGTAGATCACGTTTCTGTATTTGCCGCACGCACGTCGGAAAGGGACCAATGCCACACTGTTCCCTTCCCTACATGTCGGTGTGTATACACCAGATCAGAGTCGCGCTAGAACGCCCGTTATCGGAAACTGTTTGATAGCCCCTAACACCTTGCTCTTTCTGTAAATTACGGCGATGTTGAGTAAGTCATTGACGATATTCATTCATACACGCACATTGGCATGTAGAATGAGATTTTCACTCTGCAGCGGAGTGCGCGCTGATATGAAATTTCCTGGCAGATTAAAACTGTGTGCCCGACCGAGACTCAAACTAGGGACCTTTGCCTTTCGGGGGCAAGTGCTCTACCATCTGAGCTACCGAAGCACGACTCACGCCCGGTCCTCACAGCTTTACTTCTGCCACATAGTTTTAATCTGCCAGGAAGTTTCACATTGGTATGTAGACTCTCACTGTGCTTAGAAATGAGACAGGCATAAGCCAAAAATATAAAATGGTTCAAATGGCTCTGAGCACTATGGGACTTAACTTCTGAGGTCATCAGTCCCCTAGAACGTAAAACTACTTAAACCTAACTAACCTAAGGACATCGCAAACATCCATGCCCGAGGCAGGATTTGAACCTGCGACCGGAACAGTCGCGCGGTTCCAGACTGTAGCGTCTAGAACCGCTCGGCCAACCCGGCTGGCAAAAAATTATACCCGATCCTATATTTTGGCCCTAGAATTCCTGAATGTTTTCCTTTATTACAAAGGAAATTCCCATGCGCAAAAGATATGCATCACAGCTCTCAGTTTTGACTCCCGATGCCTCACTCCCAGTCCATTTCATCAAAAAAAGTTATAAAGCAGTCGATGAAATTGAAAAGTAAAGTATGTCTTGCCTTGTTTTCTCGGCCATGTGACGCAAATTAATTGACTTCTTGGTGTTCGACACAGGAAGGTCCCTTTGTATAGATAAGAATATTCAGGTATGGTGTTCAAAAATCAGTTCGGCCATGCTGTTATAGGTTTGGTGATTTTCCTACGTAGCAACAGGAGAATGCTGGTAAGGTTATGTTATGAAAAAGGAGTCATCTGCTTTTTGTTACGTTATTTTGCATCCCAAGCTTGTGCACCATGCATAATGAACTCCGCCGCGAAGAGACGTGAGTGAAGAATGAAATGAGGAAAAAATTGATGGGCTGTGGAGGGGAGAGGAAACCTTTCTTACGAAAGAAGAACCTATACCACAATCCCACTAACCTTCCAATTGGAGCAGGACAATATAATCGAGAAATTACAGAAGTTGAACAAAAACAAACGTGGAGACGACGCGAGGAACGCATGCTGGAGCATAAATGCAACTCTAATTGAGCACGAATGGCTGGTGTGCATTGGTTCAGTATGTAACAAGGGTCCCTCCTAGTGACAACAGTGTTCTGTGTTGTTGCAAGTTCGTTAAGTCGAAGCTAAGTAGATTCGAACAGGGGAAAATTCTCGGTGACCATGAGGTGGGTGCTTCAGTAACCGAGGTGGCCGATGTGTGATGTATCTAAGATTCACAGCGCATTCAGAAAAAACTGAAAAAATCACCCTCTAATTCAGTGTGTTCAGTGATTTTTGTGGTTGGCACGAGAGCCAATACCGTGTTACTAGAGGAGGCCGAAAGGCAAGCGATTTAGCTCACGCAGGCTGGCGTGAGGTCTGGAACTGGACAAGGAAATTAGAATTTAGGAACAACGGACGTAGCTGGTGGGATACTTAACTTTAATCCATTAATGATGAACGTCGCTCTTGACGGTACATGATTCACAATATCAATAGTAACTGAATATGGCGCCTTCCTAGGTCGTAGCAAATGACGTAGCGGAAGGCTATGCTAAACTATCGTCTCGGCAAATGAGAGTGTATTTTGTCTGTGAACCATCGCTAGCAAAGTCGGTTGTACAACTGGGGCGAGTGTTCGGAAGTCTCTCAAGACCTGCCGTGAGGCGGCGCTCGGTCTGCAATCGGTCTGCAATCACCGCGTGTCGCACGCGGGTCCGACGTATAGTTCCGGTTAAAGGCCGATTTAAAGGCTAGCACCTAGCAAGTGTGGTGTCTGGCGGTGACACCACAGTGATCGTGAAAGACGGACACTGCAGAGGACTGTGACGAAAAAGAGGAGAACAACAGCTCCAGAAATCACTGCAGAAATGAATGCCGCATCATCGAACCCTGCCAGCACCTAAACGAAGGGGGCTAAGTAAGCAGGGAATTGCAGGGCTAGCCGGAATTCGGAAGCTATTCATTTTTGTGAAAAAGGCAGCAGCAAGAAAATGTGATGGCCGTGCTACAACACATTGGCTATTAACAATCGAAGGAAGTCATTTCGTTGGATGAGTCGTGGTTCATATTTTATCTAGTTTCAGGGCGATTTTAAGTCACTTCAAGCATGATTTCGGCCCTATTGTTATTTTGCAAATCTCATAGCTGCCAAGGACTATGTGACCATTTTGGCCGATGGTAAAACTTTTGTTCCTCAATGGTGATACAGTTATCCAAGGCGACAGGACACCTGTCCACACCACTCGCATCGTCCTGGACTGGATTCATGAGCCCAGCGATGAACTGTCGCATCTGTCCTGGCCATCACAGTCACGACATCTCAGTATAATTAAGTCTTTGTGCCCTGCTTTGGATAGAAGGGTGTGTGATAGCTGTTCCCCTATACTACTGTTACCTGAACTTGTCACTATTTTCCAGGAAGAATGGCGTTAGATTACTTCTAAAATCATACGGGACCTGTGTATATCCGTTAGGTGACGACTGGGAACTATTTTGAATGTCTACACATATTAGTATGGTCATCTGTTGCGTTTATGTTGTTTTTATTTTTGTCCACCCGTCCTTAATATTGAAATGCGATATTGCAAAAGTCTTCTGAAGATAAGGTCGGCAGTTAGTACTTGTTTTGAGCAGTAAGAATATTTTTGATGCAAGTTTGCTTAGTTTCAGTGTTTTTTTTTTTTTTTTTTTTTTTTGTTGTCTTTCAACCACCTTTATGTATTGTAGCAGACCCCGCCACTAATTCACACGTGTGAGTCGGCATTCATCATAAAGAAAACCAAATGGAATCCTGAAGATGATAGAAATTCTCACCGTCAGTTTTTACCCAGCAAGAGGAAAAGTGGTGGTGGTATTAAGTTTCTCATCACCAGGCCGTATGTCAGTGTTCCAGATTATTTTCTAAACCTTTTCTTATGTTTTCACGCGACGTTAAACTCGGCGACCTTCTTGGTGATAATCGAGAGACATAGTCCGTGTGCCGGGTTCAGGTAGTACTCTCTCCCTTTTGTGACCATCATGAAACACGAACATAACACCACAGGGTACAGGCAAACGTCACAGTGACTTATACTCAACAGATACACTTAAGAAACAACCGCCACACAGCCCAAGGGAAGGCACCATTGTGTGAAGAGGAAGAAATCCTGCCCGTCTGGATGACTCAGAGAAAGCATTAATGTCTCCCAGGCAACAACGCCATAAAGCTATTCTTTAATGAGGTAGGACGTCAAACGGGCGGACTTACAGTAGAGGCACCGCAGGACATTTTCATTTCCACTGTCTACACGTTTACAAATAAATTGATAAAACTTCGTCAGCATGACCAGGAAGGATTCAGGATTTACACTCATAGCAGTGGAAGTTCAAAAACTTAACAAAACAAATTTGTTTTTACATGTGAAATTTCTTCATTTTTTCACTTACTATTGGCTGCATTTGTCGCTATAGGTTCACTTTCCTTCATAAGTAAGAGATATTCTTGGACGAATTTTGCACAGCATACCAACCATACTTACAGGTGTATGAAACTCTAGAATTTATTTACTTTATGAAGAAATGAATGAGGCGTAATATTTTAACCTTCATGTTTCAGTGGGATGAGGAGTTTTATGAGGAAGTGGATGGTGTTGCTATGGGTAACCCGTTGAGCCTTACGATTGCCAATTTTTACACGGAGAAATTTGAACAATTAGCGTTGAATAAAGCAAATAAGGAACCATGTTGTTGGTATAGTTAAGTAGACGACACAATCGTGCTTTGGACACACGGTAAAAAAGCCTTAGACGAATTTTTTGATTATCGTAATAGCATAAACCCTAAAATGCAGTTTACTATTGAAGTGGAAAAAGAACAGGGCTATTTCGTTTCTCGATGTGTTAGTGATGAGACAGACCGATGGCAGTCTAAAACATAAAGTGTTTCGGAAGAGCACACATACTGACAGATACTTCCATAAGAACCCCAATCGTCACCCACAACAAAAGAGTGGTGTAATCAAAAGTTTAGTGGACAGGGCAAAACGGATTTGTACGCCGGAACATCTGGATACGGAACTGAATCATCTGAAACAGACCTTCGAAAAGAATGGGTACTCAAACAAAGAAATTAATAGAGTTTAAGACCTAATTACAGCAGGCCAAAGGACAAGGATGGTACACAGCAATGGAAAAACACGGTGTCGTTAGCTTTCATTAGTAAGGTTACAGATCGAGTCGGCAAAATTTTGCTGAAGCATAAAGTGAAACTGGTATTCAAACCTAACAGAAAAATAGGACAAGTACTTCGTTCTGTTAAAGATAGAACGCCACCATTATCATCTATTGGTGTGTATAAAATTCCGTGTACTTGTGGCAAGGTCTATATTGGTACTACGAAAAGAAATGTGAATACGAGGGTAAAGGAGCATTAAAGTCTTTGCCGACTGAAAAAACAGATAGCTCGGCCGTTGCGGAGCATGCACTTTAGTCAGGTAACCATGTAGTTACAGTAAATGTTCAAAATGTCCTCCGAAAGCGAGGATACATGCATCCACCCTCCGTCTCATGGAATCCCTGATGCGCTGATGCAGCCCTGGAGAATAGCCTATTGTATCACAGCCGTTCACAATACGAGCACGAAGAGTCTCTACATTTAGAACCGGGGTTGCGTAGACAAGAGCTTTCAAATGCCCCCATAAATGAAAATCAAGAGGGTTGAGGTCAGGAGAGCGTGGAGGCCATGGAATTGGTCCGCCTCTACCAATCCATCGGTCACCGAATCTGTTGTTAAGAAGCGTACGGACACTTCGACTGAAATGTGCAGGAGCTCCATCGCGCATGAACGACATGTTGTGTCGCACTTGTAAAAGCACATGTTCTAGCAGCACAGGTAGAGTATCCCGTATGAAACCATGATAACGTGCTCCATTGAGCGTAGGTGGAAGAACATGGGGCCCAATCAAGACATCACCAACAATTCACAGAAAATCTGTGTTGATGACGTGATTGCACAATTGCGTGCGGATTCTCGTCAGCCCACACATGTTGATTGTGAATATTTACAATTTTATCACGTTGCAATGAAGCCTCATCCGTAAAGAGAACATTTGCACTGAAATGAGGATTGACACATTGTTGGATGAACCATTCGCAGAAGTGTACCCGTGGAGGCCAATCAGCTGCTGACAGCGCCTGAACACGCTGTACATGGTGCGGAGACAAATTGTTCTCCCGTAACACTCTCCATACAGTGACGTGGTCAACGTTACCTTATACGGTATGAACTTCTCTGGCGCTGACATATGGGTTACCGTCAACTGCACGAAGAATTGCCTCGTCCATTGCAGGTGTCCCCGTCGTTCTAGGTCTTCCCCAGTCGCTAGTCATAGGCTGGAACGCTCCGTGCTCCCTAAAACGCCGATCAATTGTTTCGAACGTCTTCCTGTCGGGACACCTTCGTTCTGGCAATCTGTCTCGATAAAAACGTACCGCGCCAGGGCTATTGCCCCGTGCTAATCCATACATCAAATGGGCATCTGCAACTCCGCATTTGTAAACATTAAACTGACTGCAAAACCACGTTCGTGATGAACACTAACCTGTTGATGCTACGTACTAATGTGATTCATGCTACTACTGTAGAGCAATGATTCGCATGTCAACACAAGCACCGAAGTCAACATTACCTTCCTTCAATTGGGCCTACTGGCGGTGAATCGAGGAAGTACAGTACATACTGACGAAACTAAAATGAGCTCTAACATGGAAATTTTGCGATTCCGGACATATGTCCACATAACATCTATTCTTTATTTGTGTGTGAGGGATGTTTCCTGAAAGTTTGGGCGTACCTTTTTGTAACACCCAGTAGACAGTCGTTGCATAAAGACGAAAATATATGCAGTAGATATGAAAAGATGGATAACGTGGAACCAGCGAAAATCATGCTTTCTGGGAAAAATGGCAAAGAAAACAAGTAGAAAAAGTATAGTGAGTCAGCGTAAGAAGTTTTGTGCCCTAGCGGCTACCGCATCACGAAATCGCTTGCACGCCACAGCAAGTGCCGGCGCCCTGCAGCCCTTTACATTGTTCGCTCAGTGAGGAGGAGTCTGCAGCCGGTACACAGCGACCGCCCCTAAGCACAGGCTTCAAACTTCGGTTCGCTACGCTATAGAAGGGAGCTGTTCGCAGACGTGGGTGTAGTCAGGCAGAGAGCTGCTCTGTGTGGCGGACACAGGGCGCCAAGCGCAGCAGTTTCGCACAACTTGGCACAGCGTCCCGCGTGGGCGGAAGAAGCGACCGACAGCGCGCCGTCCGTGGATGCGAGACGTAAAAGCCGCAAACAGGAGGTTCTGTAGGCAGCCTAAAGCAGTCGGCAGACGGACCGTGCTGTCGAACGTTAACGTTGAGCGTGCCACGTTCAACGTGCTGCTGAACGCTCAGGAATGATGCGACTTATGCGTACGGTACGTGCGCCCGAACGTCGTATACGCGATCGCAACGCACTCCAGCGGCAGTTGAGGTATGGTTCTAGTGCGTAAATTACACTGTTTCACTCAACGGGCCAGCGTAAATTCCCCCGTTAGCTCCATCGTCGCCGGCCGGAGTAGCCGAGGGGTTCTAGGCGCTACAGTCTGGAACCGCGCGACCGCTGCGGTCGCAGGTTCGAATCCTGCCTCAGGCATGGGTGTCTGTGAAGTCCTTAGGTTAGTTAGGTTTAAGTAATTCTAAGTTCTAGGGGACTGATGACCACAACAGTTAAGTCCCATAGTGCTCAAAGCCATTTGAACCTCCATCGTCCACGAAAAGGAAAATGCTATGTCCAATCAATAAGGACACAGGCTTATAAAACGTTCATTACAATCAGTGCGGTACAAATTTGGAATGCTTCTCCGCATAAGAATAATAAATAATGTCTATTATTTCATCATTCCCACATTTTAGTAAAGCCCCAAGTTCAGTCTTACTTGATCACTGTTCCTACCCAGTAGCAGAATCTTTGTAATATGTGAATTAAGAAGCGAAAAAGAAAAAGGAGCAAAATATCTTTATACAAGTAGCGCAACCTGTATAGTAGATTAAGCCAATCGAATAGTCACCCCTCGAAAAAAGTTGAACTTATATTTACGTAACATCACATATTATAGTGTATACTTATATTAAAATAATAATGAAGTATCAGAACCAAATAAAAACGCGAATGTTGGGGGAAAAAATATCTGGTAGTGTCTACACGCGAAACACTGCCCACATAGTCAATTCATTACAAGTGCGTGCCTCTACTCAATACGCTAAACCAACAACTCCTTTAGTTATTATGATGGTATCTTACCTACTTCAATCGGAGATAATTACTAATTGAAATTTCATTTTAACAAATTGTACGAAGAACAATGCGTTTTGGGTGGATCTTCAGTGTGCCGGTGCCTTTGAATAGCCTACTCTCATAATACACCAGTTACAATAATTCTTTTGCCATGAATATGATGTTTCTCATTATTTTATTGGAACGAATCACACAGTTAACAACGGGTTTTACAGTGATTCTCAATTTGCTGGTGCTCAGAAACGGCATATATACATAGAGGTTTGAAATGAATGTCAATATGGCGCCTCACAAGTCTGTACTGAAGAGAGACGGCGTGCGTGTGACGTAGGTGGCTTTGTGCCATCTTATTGGACAAGGCTGAGACGCACGCTCAGAATATCTGACTCGCCAGATATTTCTCTGCACGTTCGGAAAGACTCCCGAACGTGCTATTCCACGCTATGACGTCAGAAACTCGGCACGCTCAACGCTCAACGTTCGGATGCACGGTCCGTGTGCCGATGGCTTAAGGGCATTCCGTGTGCGAGCTACTACAATGTGAGCAGACAATCTGCCTCGTGATGACTGGGTGTTGTGTGCTGTCCTTAGGTTAGTTAGGTTTAAGTAGTTCTAAGTTCTGGGGGCTGATGGCCATAGATGTTAAGTTCCATAGTGCTCAGAGCCTTTCGAACCATTTTGAGCGACAATATGACTATTAACGGCTCTGACATAGCAACAGTTCACAATCTTCACGTTCTTCGAGAGAATTTTGATGCTGGACCTTGCCTGACAGTGCACTGCTGATCATACAAAATTTCAATACCGTGAAATTGGCACTCGATCGAGGTTCAATTTGCATGAATTCTATCACGTGCTTCAATATCCAAATAGTTGTCATCCCACAAGGGAGAGAGAGAGACAGACACGTGTAAACCCACTCTGAAATTTTTAATCAGGAATAATGCAACTAAAGAAATACACTATCAGAATTTGAGCTGCTACGATACACTGCAAATTGTTTTAACAACCGTTGAAATTACTCGTCTTAGGTTCATGTAAAACCGGACGGACCGAACCAGACCGAGACTCGAACTCGGGACTTTTGCCTTTCGAGGGTAAATGCTTTACCAAATGAGTTACCCAAGCACAAAAAAAAACGTTTAGGACAACAGTTTGTACAGATCTACGTGCCTAGCAAGTGAACGACTGTGACAAAAGTGCATATCGCCATTCATTATTAATATCCAGTGTTGGACAGGCGAATTTGAAACAACTAAACAGTGCACAAAATGGGACGTATCATTGATGTTTTGTGTGTGAGGAAGTTCATATCGACAGCTGAACTGCTGCTGACTAGCACAGGAAAATAAATCAGTGTATCTTAGAAGTAAGATTAAGGAACGACAAAACCTACGTTTCTATCATTTGTAGACTTAGAGAAAGCTTTTGGCAATGTTGATTGGAATACTCTCTTTCAAATTTTGAAGGTGGCAGGGGTAAATTACAGGCAGCGAAAGGCTATTTACAATTTGTACAGAAAGCAGATGGCAGTTATAAGAGTCGAGGCGTATGAAAAGCTAGCAGTGGTTGGGAAGGGAGTGAGACAGAGTTGTAGCCTATCCCAGATGAAATTCAATCTGTATATTGAGCACGCAGTAAAGGAAACAAAAGAAAAGTTCGAAGTAGGCATTAAAACCCATTGAGAAGAAATTAAAACTTTGAGGTTCGCTGATGACATTGTAATTGTGTCGGAGACAGCAAAGACCTTCGAAGAGCACTTGAACGGAATGGACAGTGACTTGAAACGAGGGTATAACAGGAACAAAAAAAAGCAGAACGAGGATAATGGAATGTAGTCGAATTAAGTCGGGTGATGCTGAGGGAATTATATTAGGATATGAGACACTTCAAGTAGTAAAGGAGTTTTGTTATTTGGGGAGCAAAATAACTGATGATGGTCGAAGTAGAGAGGACATAAAATGTAGACTGGCAATGGCAAGGAAAGCGTTTCTGAAGAAGGAAAATTTGTTAAATGTCAGGAAGTGGTTTCTCAAAGTATTTGTACGGAGTCTAGCCATGTATGGAAGTGAAACGTGGACGATAAATAGTTTGGACAAGAAGAGAATAGAAGCTTTCGAATTGTGGTGCTTCAGAAGAATGCTGAAGATTAGATGGGTAGATCACGTAACTAATGAGGAGGTTTTGAATAGACTTGGTGAGAAGAGGAGCTTGTGGCACAACTTGGCTAGAAGAAGGGATTGATTTGTAGGACATGTTCTGAGACATCGAGGGATCACCAATTTAGTATTCGAGGGCAGTGTGGAAGGTAAAAATCGAAGAGGGAGACCAAGAGATGAATACACTAAGCAGACTCAGAAGGATGTAGGCTGCAGTAGGTACTGGGAGATGAAGAAGCTTGCACAGGATAGAGTAGCATGGAGAGCTGCATCAAACCAATCTCAGGACTGAAGACCACAACAATAACAACAGTGTTTGATGTTAAATTAAAGACGATTTACCTCAACTGTGACTTTAATTTATCGACATGACATATTTCTTACACATACATTATTTTACAAAACTCCTACCAAGATTGTTTCGATAATTTTTGAAAAATGTATACTTTAGTAAAAGTGAGTTCATTGAAACTTCCTGGTAGATGAGAACTGTATGTCCGCCCGAGACACCAACTCGGGAGCTCTGCCTTTCGCGGGCGCGTGCTCTAACAACTGTGCTACCCAAGCACTACTCATGCCCCGCCGTCTCAGCTTCAATTCTGCCAGTATCTCGTCTCCTACCTTCCAAAGCGCTTGGCAGGGGGGGGGGGGGGGGGGGGGGGGAGGTGAGTCGTGCTTGGGTGGCTCAGTTGGTAGAGCACTCGACCACGAAATACAAAGGTCCTGATTTCGAATTTCGGTCCGGCACACAGTTTTAATCTGACAGGAAGTTTCATATCATCGAACACTTAGCTGCAGAGTGAGAATTTCGTTCCTCTAATGAGTTCCTTGTTTATTCCCTGTGTCGTCACATGATAGCAAAGTTTATGGATGACGAAAACAAACATTTTTCTTATACCAGGCACCTTGAAAGGTGTCTGTTGGATTCCTTTCATGTTAATTTCTTAAATATGTTGTCATTTACGGCATAAATTCCTCTTCTAAATTTACTGTGGTGTTTCTGACTATCTGGGAGGAGACTGAGCAGTGGAACGTGTTACTTTTACACATAAACAAGAACGATCTGTCACACTACTACACTTTAAAACACAGTTTATATGTAATTCATGTCACACAGTCTCATACAGAACCTACATCCGCTTTCTTTTATATACTGTATAAGATACTGTCAGCCCCCTGCCCTTCTGTGTGAGAGGATGAATGAGCAAATGTATTTCTAGTTGCATGCTGGATGGTCGCAGACAAGCCTGTCTGCTAGAGAACGGTAGGACCAACGTCGGAACAGGTAGCTACGCTTTCTAAAAGCAGAGAGGTTTCTATTCATAGTATGGTCCTGTCCGTCCCTTGTCATGTTTGTATAGTGAGCTGCCTCTCTGGTCACTTCCGTTTCTATTTGTGAAGCACGCTCGGTAGGAGCCCAGAGCAGTCTGTCCCTGGTGAGTGTCTGCAGTGGTAAAATCTCAGGCTAAGCGCGTGTCTACTAAGTCCGTAGGACAATGGATTTCTTAAGTTCAGCCTACCTGAAAATTTAATCACCTTTAATTTCAGGTTTGGATCTAAAATATCTAATCTTATCATAAATTGCAACGCAGTGTATTTCGAGTGTGAAGTTCAGAATATCTTCCAGTAGTTACTTTGTCACTACTTTGTGAGTCAAGTGGAACCACGTGTTGATCAGTAACTGTAACTATGATCATCAATCCTAATGCGAATGTGCGTGAGATTATAACGTCTCGCCTTGACAGTATTTTTCAATATAGCAACTTTTCTTTATGTTCAGCCCACGTGGGGTGTCCTTTGTGAGACCAGTACCACGTGCTTATACAATTGTTTGGCCCATCAGGTAAATAGTAAGACGATAGTAACCAGTTCGAGGATTTTCTTTTGTAAATTGCATTTCGATCTAATTCATTTTAATTATGAGAATTATTGTGAAGTTACACTCTTTGTGTAAACCAAGTTGACCACGTGAAGGATGTGGTGTAATCATCAAAGTAGCCCTCAGCTATTGTTTTCGGGAAGATGTCACAGAGAGTTAGTATGAATTTAGTATACCAGTGTGTGGTAATTACATGACGGACACGATTGCGCTACGTACGTAACTTCTTTGAGTGAAAATTGAATCGGTTGGTTGTGGTTAATTTCCTCTTGCGTATGTTTCAACGTTCTTCGTGTGTTATTTTATGAATGTAGTGTTATACGTAGTCTTCCAATCTTGACTCCCTATTGGTTGTGTTCCGTAAGATTACAAACACACTTTTACACAATAAGGCACCAGCGTAGTTATGACTCAAGTTTAATATGCTGAATTTTCAATGATCAATGTTAAAATAAATTTCCAAATATAAATTGATTTACTTCTTTTTATTTAAATTCTCTTATATATATATATATATATATATATATATATATATATATATATATATATATATATATATATATATATATAATCACCGGTTGTCTTATGACTGTTAAAAGATTATGATTAATGTTAGTCTGGTTGAGAATTTGGTAAGCTAGACAGGATACGTGGTGAAACAGTTGCTCAGTAACGCAAGGTTAACTTCTCCAGACAGCTCACAGTTTTTAACCCACTTTTATGGTCTTGAACATCAGCACCGCTTTCATAACAAATTAATGCAACAACATTACAACCTCTAACGAAAGAAAAAACTTATACCTTTACGCAATTCACATTAATTATCTGTTTCCTTTGGACAGAACTGCTGTGGAATAAAATATGGTCCTGTCCATTACTCTGCTTATTTTGCTGCACACCGGGCATACTTAAAACAATTTGTAAAACATGCCAATACAAACTGATAATGGATAAACCACTGAAATTTAACATTACTACTCTCCTGATAAACCATAAGTGACATGAAGCTATCGGAAATTATATTGTTCGACAATTTCCTTAAAAATACTTTCCAAAGTAGAAAAAAGTCTTTGTAGAGAGTCATATTCAACTTTGTTCCGTCGTAGTGGCAAGCGCCGCCACATCGGTCAAGAACATTAGAGCAGAGAGGGCTGTGAGACTGCATCAGCCATTAGTACGTTGACCGACCCCTCCGTAGGACGACACCGATAGAGTCGCGCCATCGACACGAAGAGGACGCAAGCGCCGCGCCGCCTGACCGCTGTCCAGTGGAAGTCTAGCCGACCGACGAACTCTTCATCAGTATTAGGAGTTGTATACACTGAAGAGACCTCTTATTTGCCGGTCATCCTTTGCTTGCGACACACCTTTGTAAATTCTACAAGTTAATTATTGCCATTTATCTTACTGTAATAAAAATCCATTTGTACGATTTGCTTGAATTGTTGCCTAGTGACCCGAGAAAGCAGGTTTCCTACGCACCATATATTAGACGAGTGCGTACGACACAACAATCTTCACGTCAGCTACGGATCAGTGGCATCTCCTCCACACTTTCACTTGAGCTCAACTTGGTTGTTTTGCGACTTCGTATGCTGTATCACTTCCTGAATCAGCTTAAAGAGGTAAAAGACGACTGAAATCAGCCATGCCCATCCGAACTGGGCCTCGGAGATTGCCATGCCCGTAGATCTCTATCGGTAATGGTGCGCTGCCTCTCACGAGCAGCTCTACATGGTTCACATCTCAAGAAACCGCCTCTAAGGAACTGTCGTTCATCTTATTGAGCTCAGTGGTTTATCTTGGTTTTTAATGGGGGTAACGGGACTTTGCGACCAACTTGAACAGTAAATCCTTCGAACAGTTTTGTGAGTTTCGCTTGGGAGTGTATTTATTACTTCGCGTAAGTATTTCATCCGTTTATACAGTTCACGATCAGATTTTATTGAGCAAAAGCAGGTTTGCACACTGATGAACATTTAGTGTTAAACACAATGAACATTAATTCAGAGGCATTGAAGCGCCAAAGTAACTGGTATAGCCATGTGTATTCAAATACAGAGGTACGTAAATTGGCAGAATACGGCGTCTATATAAGAGAAAATGTGTCTGGCGTAGTTGTCAGACTGGTTACTGGTGCTACAATGGCAGGTTGTCAAGATTTAACTAAGTTTGGACGTAGTGTTACAGTAGGCACACGAGCAATGGGACACAGCATCTCCGTGGCAGCGATGAAGTAAGGAGTTAGCGGTACAATCATTTCACGAGATTACCTTAAATATCAGGAATCTGGTAAAACATCAAATTTCCGACATCACTGCGGCCGGAAAAAGATCGTGCAGAACGGGACCAACCACGACTGAAGAGAATCGCTCAGTGAAACAGAAGGGCATCGTTTCCGCAGACTGCTGCAGATTGCAGCGCAGGGCTATCAACAAGTGTCAGTGTGCGAACCATTCAACGAAACTGTTGTGTACAAAGGTCCGCGTAGTCAGCGCATACACAACTTTCCCACTAGAGCGCGCCCCACTAAGCACAACAGCGCAGGCGCAGCGCTCGTCCGCCTCCGTAGTACAAGATGGCGCTGCCATAGAGACGGACCAAATTCTGCTTCCGCCGATCCGCGTATTAATATGCAACGCAACCAATGAGATCGCTGCTAACTTAGAACCTTTTCTCCTCACAGATCATACTGGCGCAGTGATACATGAACGCGCAAGGTATTATAACGAGTGTACAGACTTCCGATTAGCCAGTCTGCACCAGTCTGCATTAGTCTGTACCAGTCTGTACGAGTTTTACACTTGTCTGTATCAGTCAATTTACAGTCTGCGCCTAATAAGATTACCATTTTCCTGTACATAGCCATAAACATAAATGTAGACATTTTTGTCAAGTATCAGAGATATATGTGCGAATAAGATTAACGTACCAATACCAAACGAACTTCAGATTGTCAGTTGTAAATTGCATCCAGAACCAAGTTAAGTAATTTTTATACTTGTTATTATTTTAATAAATGTGTGTGAAAATTAATCTAGTTCTGTTTAAAGTTGGTCACCGTCAATCTCCTACTCTAAGCGTGCAAGTGGCGTTTATATCGTCTGACCTAACGGTAGAAGATAAACACACCATGATAAGACCACGAGACATATTGCTGACACTCGCCTACTTCGTTAGAGTGACAAGTCAAATAATCTGATGGTGTGTGTACCGAACGTCTTACAGTACGCACACCACAGAAACATCATCGATATGTGCTTTCGGAGCCGAAGGCCTACTCGTGTACGCTTGATGACTACACAACACAAAGCCTTACGTCTCCTCTGGGTGCATGAAGACCGACGTTGGACTGTTGATGACTGGAAACATGTTCCCTGGTCGGAGGAGTCTCGTTTCAAATTGTATCGAGTGGGTGGACGTGTAAGGGCATGGACACAACTTCTTGACTTCATTAGAGCCTATATATCAGCAGAGGACTGTTCAAGCTGGTGGCTCTGTAATGGTGTGGGGCGTGTGCAGTTGATGTGTCGTGGGACCTGTGATATGTCTAGGTGCGACTCTGACAGGTGACACGTACGTAAGTATCCTGTCTGATCACCTGCTTTCATTGATTTCCATTGTGCATTCCGACGTACTTGAGCAATTCCAGAGGGACAATGCGAGACCCACACGTTCAGAATTGTTACAGAGTGACTCCACCAACACTCCTGTGAATTTAAACACTTCCGCTGGCCACCAAACTCCCCAGAGACGAACGTTATTGAGCATATCTGGGATGCCTTGCAGAAGAGATCACCGTTCCCTTATACGATTACGGATTTATAACCAGCCCTGCAGGATTCATGATGTTAGTTCCCTCCAGCACTACTTCAGACATTAGTTGAGTTCGTGCCATGTCGTGTTGTGGCACTTCTGCTCGTGGGGTACTTACACGATATTAGTCAGGTGTACCAGTTCCATTGGCTCTTCAGTGTGTAATCCCATTGTTGACACTTACACAACCCCAAAACCAACTGATGTTTATTATGGATTTTAAATGAATTGGAAATTTGTATGAACAATAGCTGGAGACAATTGTTTCAGAGAAACTATCAATATACAGGGTGTCCAAAAAAGAATGATTTCATTTTAAATAGAATTATTTATTAGGAAGAAGGTTTTAACACCAACAAATTGCATACTAAATTACTCAGAAAAGACAGAAGTTTTTATAAATCCATCATAAATGTTCAATATGTCCTCTACTGGCTGCACGGATTAAACCTAGCCGACAGCCGAGTTCACCACAAACTGAGTGTAAGGTTGAAAGGTGGCTTTCATTTGTGACATTCAGTTCGCAGCTTATTCTGCATATTTGGAGTAAATAAACCCAAATAATGGTTAATTAGTCTTATTCGGTGGATTAGAAAGAGAGATACGTGATGATTAAACACATGTCTGAAAATATACGTGCTGTGGTAATGACAATATTTAGTTGCATGCTGTAGGTGTAAGCGAAGTAAATTAGCCAGTGGAGGCGAAGAGTGGACGGGCTCAGCCGGGAAGGCGAAGGCCGGCGAGCGCCGGAAGAGCATTGTGCAGTGGCCGGGGGGTCCCAGGGGACGAGGCATGGCCACTGACCTGCAAGCATCCAAAGGAGCGCCGCCGGGTGCCAGGTGAGACAGAGAGTGTCCAACGTACGCACTGGCGCCGTCCGGTCGCGCGCTGTTTTAGCGGCAAATGGGGCTGATCTCTGGTTGGGCAGTTCATAAGAAAGTGCGGGAAACGTCGAGGGTCAACGCCCGCTGTTTGAACAGTGAAATTTTTTGGATAGGTGGAGAAATTGTATCACTCCGCGAGGGAGATGTTGGAGGCCTTTGCAGTGTCGGGATTGGCTTAGAGTTTGGCGGCAAGATTGTCGCAAGAGCATCGTGCAGAGCGCGACAAGTTCAGAGCGTCTTGTGCCGTGAAAGCGGACGGTCGCAAAGTTCGGTAGCTCTGAGATAGATTCTGAATACTGTGCTGTGTATGATCTAGAGTTTGCAGCTACAGTAGGACATCAGCGTCCACAGTAGGCATTCCATTGACTACTAGTATAATTGCAGTTGCTTCCGCCTTATAGGCTGGCAGTCGCCATTGAACGTAGTCAACCAGTGCACAGAGCTATCATACTGGTATTGCACGTGAGTGCAAGACACACTGGGCTGCACCTTGAAGGTTGTTGAGCCAGTCTTGAAAGCGTTGTATACCATTTAGAGGAAATATAGGGCGTGTGGTATTAGCAGTGGTTTATTCCACTCAAGATATTTGAAAGACTTATTTTAAATCAGCGACTTCGCAGGTGCAGTCGTCGTCCCAGCAGTACCGACGGAGCCAGCACGCTGGTAGACGGTACTGTAAAACTTACAACAGCGGCAGTAAAGTTCAGATATAGTTGTTGGATCGTGTTCTTGCCATCCGCTGAGCATCCGTGCAGTTTTGCTTACGATTAGTTATTGGTTATTTGTCTTTTTGCATTTTGTTTGGTTTGTTTCTTGGTGGTGGTGTCCGAAGTACGTATTATTTCAGACACAAAAGAGATTATAGGAACGCAGTCAGATCGCATATACCATTTGCTTATCCAGGGGCATAATTAAATCTAACTTCACATCAACGTAACATTAAGAGCTGAGAGCTTACCAGTGTAGTATATCTAAGAACAGTGTACAATTTATTTAGTTTGTTTTCATTCATGATTTGTTCAATTTGATCTAATTTCTATCGTGGGATAATTTACAATAAATACAAGTTATTTACAATATCGCTTTTGATTCAGTAGTAGGTGGTAGTTAGCCGTCAGTCGCATAACATATTTTATTCATGTTTAATAACGGCCACTACCCCAATAAGAACCCCTACAAGGTGTCTGCAGTCACTGAAGCTACAGCAGCTGATATTACGTTTTTTAGTTCATCAGGTAAGGGAGGAACGTAAACACATTGTTTAACATATCCCCACAGGAATAAATCACATGGCGTTAAGTCAGGAGACCTAGGAGGCCAAGAGTGTAAAGCCTGGTCTCGCGGTCCTGTACGCCGTATCCGACGTCGAGGCACGTTAACATTGAGGAAACTGAGCACGTTGTTGTGCCAATGCAGTGGTACTCTATCTTGCTGATAGATGAAATTGTCAGAATCAAGTTGTCTCAGTTACCAGTTCCATAGTATTCCAAGATATGATTGTACTGTTACGGTTTCTTCCTCTAAACAGTAGTTTCCATAAACCTTGCTTTGCGAAACAGCACAAAAAACATTCGTGTTCAATTGTTTCATGAGGATTTTCGAGCCCCCACATACGCACGTTGTGATGGTGAACCCTACCGCTAATATGGTAAGTTGCCCCATAGCTGAATATCAACCGTGACATTCTTCCATGTCCTCTAGAATAGCATTGCTAAAGTCCACTCACTTCACTTTGTCAGCATCTCGAAGAGCTTATACCAGTTGTAATCGGTATGATTTGAGGGCTAAACGACTAACACACGCCACATTGTCATGCGCGGTAACGCATGTTCTCGGCTATCACGACGCGTAGACTTGTTGGGGCTCCGCTTAAATGTTCGTCGTATCTGTTCAAATGTTTGTTCAGGAACCCGTGGCTGGCCAAGACTTTTGCCTTTATAGAGGCAACCTGTTTCATCAAACTGTTTATACCACCGTCGAATGTTCTTTGGTGATGATGGTTCAGCACGAAATCGAATATGAGACGCCTGCTGAACTGCAGTAACTGATTGAGTACGACTAAATTCAATAACACAATAGGCATTCTGATGCGCGGACGCCATATTGCACAAGACTGTCTGCACGCTCCAGGTCAGCGTTTGTAGCAATATCTAGCGGTTTTCTTCTGAAACCCTAGACCATGCCGATTACATCTAGCACCGTTTTAGTTACATATCGACATAGGTCTCTATATTATTACAGGTTAAAATCGGGTCATTCTTTTTGGGACACTCGTATATACACTCCTGGAAATTGAAATAAGAACACCGTGAATTCATTGTCCCAGGAAGGGGAAACTTTATTGACACATTCCTGGGGTCAGATACATCACATGATCACACTGACAGAACCACAGGCACATAGACACAGGCAACAGAGCATGCACAATGTCGGCACTAGTACAGTGTATATCCACCTTTCGCAGCAAAGCAGGCTGCTTTTCTCCCATGGAGGCGATCGTAGAGATGTTGGATGTAGTCCTGTGAAACGGCTTGCCATGCCATTTCTACCTGGCGCCTCAGTTGGACCAGCGTTCGTGCTGCACGTGCAGACCGCGTGAGACGACGCTTCATCCAGTCCCAAACATGCTCAATGGGGGACAGATCCGGAGATCTTGCTGGCCAGGGTAGTTGACTTACACCTTCTAGAGCACGTTGGGTGACACGGGATACATGCGGACGTGCATTGTCCTGTTGGAACAGCAAGTTCCCTTGACGGTCTAGGAATGGTAGAACGATGGGTTCGATGACGGTTTGGATGTACCGTGCACTATTCAGTGTCCCCTCGACGATCACCTGAGGTGTACGGCCAGTGTAGGAGATCGCTCCCCACAGCATGATGCCGGGCGTTGGCCCTGTGTGCCTCGGTCGTATGCAGTCCTGATTGTGGCGCTCACCTGCACGGCGCCACACACGCGTACGACCATCATTGGCACCAAGGCAGAAGCGGCTCTCATCGCTGAAGACGACACGTCTCCATTCGTCCCTCCATTCACGCCTGTCGCGACACCACTGGAGGCGGGCTGCACGATGTTGGGGCGTGAGCGGAAGACGGCCTAACGGTGTGCGGGACCGTAGCCCAGCTTCATGGAGACGGTTGCGAATGGTCCTCGCCGATACCCCAGGAGCAACAGTGTCCCTAATTTGCTGGGAAGTGGCGGTGCGGTCCCCTACGGCACTGCGTAGGATCCTACGGTCTTGGCGTGCAACCGTGCGTCGCTGCGGTCCGGTCCCAGGTCGACGGGCACGTGCACCTTCCGCCGACCACTGGCGACAACATCGATGTACTGTGGAGACCCCACGCCCCACGTGTTGAGCAATTCGGCGGTACGTCCACCCGGCCTCCCGCATGCCCGCTATACGCCCTCGCTCAAATTCCGTCACTTGCACATACGGTTCACGTCCACGCTGTCGCGGCATGCTACCAGTGTTAAAGACTCGATGGAGCTCCGTATGCCACGGCAAACTGGCTGACACTGACGGCGGCGGTGCACAAATGCTGCGCAGCTTGCGCCATTCGACGGCCAACGCCACGGTTCCTGGTGTGTCCGCTGTGCCGTGCGTGTGATCATTGCTTGTACAGCCCTCTCGCAGTGTCCGGAGCAAGTATGGTGAGTCTGACACACCGGTGTCAGTGTGTTCCTTTTTCCATTTCCAGGAGTGTATTTAGCAGGTAATGTCGAATTGGATCAAATCCCTCGTCCGTGCACGCAGAAAGATTAGGTAGCGTGTTTCTCATTCAGAAAACACATCTGGATATTCGTAGGTGAGAAAAGCGAGAAAAGCGTCTCGTATCTAATGTACAGCACGTGTCGAAATTCGACAATGGCAGGATTGTAGTCTACTGAGACTGCAGTTCATTGTTAAGTTATACTGTTTTCCTTTTTTGTCGGGGTCCCACGAATGTCTAGTGAATATGAGACTGATGGATACAGGAGCGCCATAGGCTAGGGTGTCAACTGCTTTACCCCGCTAACTCCTGAAAGGAAATATTGCTCAGCATTGCAGTGTCGTATAGTTACGTTACGCACCTTGGCTCAAGACAAGGGCTTCTTTGCAGTGACACAAATAGTCATATAGGCAGCATGGGCAGTGCCACGATACCTGCAGTAATACGTTTAGTACGGCAAACATTTCAACGTCTTCCATTGACGTTGCAGCATATGTCAATATGAAACAAGATTGCATTAAATGAAATGCTTGTACTCCTTTTTACCAAAAGCTAATTGTTCGGAAGTGGGATACATCACAGTCACAGCAGGAGTAAAGTAAATTCATTCTGATAATTAAGGTTTATTCAGTTTTAAGCATCCTACCGGGCCAAAATATCTCTCTTACGTGGCGTATCATTTTCCCCCTTTGTAGTCAAGTGCTGAGTCGTTATTGGAGAACTTTGTGATGGCAGGCAGTGTAATATTACATATAATACAGCAGAATAATGTGATTTACACAAAGAAAAACAGTAATCGTACTTCGTGACAAAACATTTACGGTTGAGAGATTCAACTTAGGAAAAAATGAAAGTTCTCTTACAATGGTGCTTGGATGGCGTGCAATCGACACGTCACTAAACCAGCCGCTTCCGAATACTGTTAAAAACTGAAATATGAAAAGAAGCTTCACAAATTATTAGTAAGGAATAGTGGTGCATGTACAGTTAATGACAGCATTACAGAAAATGGGGCGCAAACAATTTGCAAGACGTGAGACCAGAAAGTGACTTCATTTTTAAAACTCAGGACAATCGTCAGTCAGTCACTGATACATTCGATACATTTATTTATTTATTTAGCGTATGGCTCATAACATCACAGTAAAAATTACAGAAACAACACGATTTAAAAAAAAATTACATATGTATAAACAGAGCATTAAATAACAGGTTGTATATAAGGACACCGCCAATTGCAAATTTACACTCACAGAAGAGCAATCAGAAGCAGACGTCCAGCTTGGATAATAAATAGTCGATTGCCTCTTGGGTCGCCATTAGGAAATTCTGTGGGTCACCCTCGTATGTCCTTAGTGGGCATTCCTGCACGATGTGTTTGACCGTCTGTCTCTCAGCGCCACAGTCGCAAGCGGCCGAAGGAAGTTTACCCCATCTGTGTAAGGAGTCGGCGCATCTCCCACAGTTGGTTCTGATGCGATTAACAGTTGACCAAACTTTTCGAGGGCATTCAAATCCTTTTGGTTTACTGAAGATGCATGGCATACTGTGGCAGTTTACTGCTGTTCTGCTCTCCCATTCCTCCTTCCATCAGTCATTTATTTTAAAGTTGGTTTGGTGCAGAGCCTGTGCGATCTTTAGTGGAGGATGCCTGGACCGGAATCGGTTTCCTTGGATGTCGTGAGTATCTTCATGGGTTTGTAATTGAGGGTTGTTCATGATTTTTTGAAATTCTCTAACCAGAGCGTGTTCACGGCGCCGGTTAGGAGGGTCTATGTTACTGAGAACGGGCAGCCACACTGTAGGAGTTGGCCTGATTGTGCCTGATATAATACGCATTGTTGCGTTAAGTTGGCTATATACCATGTGTGTGTGTTTGCTGTTGAGCCACACTGGAGCACAGTATTCTGCCACTGGATACACCAAGCCAAGTGCGGATGTTCTTAAGGTAGATGCTGTGGAGCCTCAAGTGGTGCCACAGAGCTTCTGCAATATGTTGTTGCATGTTTTAAGTTTCGCTGCAGTTTTCGTCAGATGTTCTTTGAATGTTGGTGTCCTATCTAGGGTAACCCCAAGGTACTTTAGGTGTTTGTTGAGATTTAGTAATTTCCCTTCTAGATAGACTTGTAGTTCTCTGTTGACCATTTTGTTGTTCAAATGGAAGGCAGATACTGTCGTCTTTGTAGCACTAGGTTGTAGCCTCCATTTTCTAAAGTACTCGCTGAGAAACCCTAGGTCACTCGTAAGGATATATTGAGCAGTTTCTATATTTCTGTGTTCTGTTGCTAGAGCCCAGTCGTCAGCATAACCAAATTTGCGCGATCTGTTTGCAGGCATGTCAGCGATGTAAAGACTGAAAAGGAGTGGCGCAAGGACAGAGCCTTGTGGGAGTCCATTATTGAGTTTCATCTGTTTACTTCTCTCATTCCCCATTATTACTTGGAAGGTTCTATTTGACAACATATCATCAATGAGGTTGGTTCTCTTCTTGCAGAGGACGGCACAGATTAATTTGTACATGAGCCCCTGTTTCCAAACTGTATCATAGGCTGCTGTTAGGTCTATGAATGCTGCAGCTACTTTATGTTTCTTCTGGAACCCCGCCTCTATGTATGTTATCAGTGATAGGACTTGATCTGTACAGCAGCGATGTGGGAGGAATCCTGCTTGTTCGATAGGGATTTTTTTTTAGTATAGTCTGGCCTATTCTGTTGAGGAGCAGTCTTTCTAGTAATTTATAGACCATACTGAGAAGGGCAATGGGGCGGTAACTCTCTGGTCTATGGCGTGGTTTACCAGGCTTCAGGACTGCGATGACCTTTGCTCGTTTAAGTGAGGGACGAATGTTAATCACTTGGAGAATGCCCGTAAAGAACTTAGCCAGCCATTGTTATGTCTAGGCTTCAACATGTATGAGGAACTCAGGGTGGATACCATCGAAACCGGAGCTTTACCTGATTTAACCTTCTTCAGGGCATTGGTAACCTCCTCGATGCGAATATCTGAAGAATATTCTGAGTACATTGCACGGGTCCTTTTTAATGTTTTTAAGTGTTTCTACACTTGTGTGCTTTCTATTTCGTGTGGCTCTAGACGCAGAAACTATGCGGGATGCAACCTTGTTGGGAGATACTTCGTACTTTCTATGTTCAGGTGGATTTGCGCCTCCAAGTTTACGCAGTAGGGACCAGGCTTGTCGGCTTGACTTTGAAAAGTCTAGATTTTCAACAGTATCGTCCCATTTTTGCCGTCTAATAAAGTCGATGTTATGTAATAGTTCATCGGCTATTTCCCGGTCCCCATTCTTAAGGAACTCCGCGTACAGGTCATCGCATATCCCTGTCCAACAGGGAATGTATTTTTTGCGGCACCCTCTTGGGATCGCAATTTTCGCAGAGCTAATGACCGCTTCCACAAACCTCTCATAGCTCTTGCTGGTTGGAGGGATCCAGCTCAAGATATAATCAAGTTGTTCAGAGAATTTTGTCCAGTCAACTTTTGTAAAATTCCACCTTGGTCGAGGGTAAGACCTTATTATCAGGATGGATATACCGATATTAATAAGCACAGGGCGGTGCTGGCTATGAGGGAAGTTCGTCAGGACCCTTCTAGAGCCTGTCAGTGGTTTACCGTTTGTATCCCTCGAAACAAAGCACAGATCCGGGTTATAGTTGCAGTTCCATGAGGGTGATCTGAATGTTCCTTGGTATCAAAGACCAGATATGTATTTTGTTCCTCTGACCAATCGACCAGCATGTCTCCATTGTTATCATTCGTACTATATTTCCACATTTCGTGGTGACTATCATAGTCCCCAACATATGCGCTTGGGTGTGGGTGGATCTTTATCACTTCAGCTCGCCATGTAGAAGCAGGAGGTTTATAGATGTTAGTTACTGTAACTTCTCCTATTTTGATGACAACTTCATGGATATCATTTACAATGGAGGCTTCAACTAGAAAGGTGTCCTCTATGTGCCCACGCATATACACTCCTGGAAATTGAAATAAGAACACCGTGAATACATTGTCCCAGGAAGGGGAAACTAATTTGACACATTCCTGGGGTCAGATACATCACATGATCACACTGACAGAACCATAGGCATATAGACATAGGCAACAGAGCATGCACAATGTCGGCACTAGTACAGTGTATATTCACCTTTCGCAGCAATGTAGGCTGCTATTCTCCCATGGAGATGCTGGATGTAGTCCTGTGGAACGGCTTGCCATGCCATTTCCACCTGGCGCCTCAGTTGGACCAGCGTTCGTGCTGCACGTGCAGACCGCTTGAGACGACGCTTCATCCAGTCCCAAACATGCTCAATGGGGGACAGATCCGGAGATCTTGCTGGCCAGGGTAGTTGACTTACACCTTCTAGAGCACGTTGGGTGGCGCGGGATACATGCGGACGTGCATTGTCCTGTTGGAACAGCAAGTTCCCTTGCCGGTCTAGGAATGGTAGAACGATGGGTTCGATGACGGTTTGGATGTACCGTGCACTATTCAGTGTCCCCTCGACGATCACCAGAGGTGTACGGCCACTGTAGGAGATCGCTCCCCACACCATGATGCCGGGCGTTGGCCCTGTGTGTCTCGGTCGTATGCAGTCCTGATTGTGGCGCTCACCTGCACGGCGCCAAACACGCATACGACCATCATTGGCACCAAGGCAGAAGCGACTCTCATCGCTGAAGACGACACGTCTCCATTCGTCCCTCCATTCACGCCTGTCGCGACACCACTTGAGGCGGGCTGCACGCTGTTGGGGCGTGAGCGAAAGACTGCCTAACGGTGTGCGGGACCGTAGCCCAGCTTCATGGAGACGGTTGCGAATGGTCCTCGCCGTTACCCCAGGAGCAACAGTGTCCCTAATTTGCTGGGAAGTGGCGGTGCGGTCCCCTACGGCACTGCGTAGGATCCTACGGTCTTGGCGTGCATCCGTGCGTCGCTGCGGTCCGGTCCCAAGTCGACGGGCACGTGCACCTTCCGCCGACCACTGGCGACAACATCGATGTACTGTGGAGACCTCACGCCCCACGTGTTGAGCAATTCGGCGGTACGTCCACCCGGCCTCCCGCATGCCCACTATATGCCCTCGCTCAAATTCCGTCAACTGCACATACGGTTCACGTCCACGCTGTCGCGGCATGCTACCAGTGTTAAAGACTGCGATGGAGCTCCGTATGCCACGGCAAACTGACTGACACTGACGGCGGCGGTGCACAAATGCTGCGCAGCTAGCGCCATTCGACGGCCAACACCGCGGTTCCTGGTGTGTCCGCTGTGCCGTGCGTGTGATCATTCCTTGTACAGCCCTCTCGCAGTGTCCGGAGCAAGTATGGTGGTTCTGACACACCGGTGTCAATGTGTTCTTTTTTCCATTTCCTGGAGTGTATGGCGCAACGCCATAGTGACTGTCATACGTAGCTCCAAGTAGATCATATCCCAGTATCCTTTCTCTAGCTACTAGTTGGACTCTATTTTCAGTATGAGTTTCCTGTATGGCTACCAGGTCAATGTCGTTATCGTGTAAAATTCTCTGCAATACTTGACATTTTGCTCTGCTTATGCCCTCAATGTTGAAATGACATATTCGGATGCATGGTCCGAGATCCTTTGTCAGTTGGTCCCTAAAAGGACCGTTGTATGTATCTTGCATAGCACTTTGTCTGTCGTTCTGTTGCACTGTGATGTGGGGCAGGAATTCTTCGTTCGCTCTGCCGCCAGTTGTGTTAGTTCATTTAGCGTTACCCAGGGTGCACCACTTGGAGGCGAACTAACTTTACAGTACAAGAATCTCAGAATAATCAGATCGCTGACCTCACCGCATATATTATTTAATTATAGCGTGACGTTTATAACATCCACGAGATAAATTTTAACTACAGTGCGACGAGCGGAAATTATACCTCTAACAGTTATAAACATTATCTATTCGACATATGAAAAACAGTGATAACGATGATAAATATTAATTATTTATATAATATATTATGATGTAATTCGACATACCGATGTGTATAATACAAAGGCAGTGATGATTGTAAATTCCTTTTATGATCTTTGTTTTTACCTTTTGTTGGTTGGCTTTTGTAGGTTCAGGACGCAAGACGCATATTAAACTGAGGTCTGTTAAGAAATTGTAATTATTTGTTAATTATTACTTGAAAATAGAGTTCATTATTGTTATAAATATGAGTGAATGGTTGTAACTTTAATTCCTCTCTCAGTGAGCATTATCTGTGTTAATTATTTCTCTCCGCTGCAAGGAGCGCAGCCATTGATGATAGCGACTTTTATCGCGTTTTTTTTGTCTGTGTTTTCCTTAGAAGAAAAATCAAATGTTTGCTTGATGAAATCTAAATAGTGCACAATAACGAAAAATTTCCCAACTAACAATGGGACTGACATTCAGAAAAGAAAAGTATGTTTACTTTCATATACATAGTCATTATTGTTGTTATTATTATTATTTTATTATTATTATTGTTGATTGTTATAATTATTTTTTATTGTTATAATTATCATTGTACTACTGTTATAATATCTATTTTTTCTTTAACATCAATACTGCATAATAGGCTATATTTCCTTAATGTTATGTAGAAACTGTAACTCGTTCAATCTGAGTATGCCTGGTTAGGTGTAAGAGAGGGCCGGAAGGCCCTAATCCTACCAGGTAAAATAAATGCATAAATAAATAAATAAAGTTTAATAAGCATTTCAAATACTTATCGTCTTTTCTCTAACAATAGAAAGTCTCTATCAATTGTCTGCCGCCATCGTAACACTTATCTCAGCGGCAAATTCAAATTACGCAACTCTGCAGACATAAATGCCGAAGGTAATAAAAATGTGTGAAAATAAATGTGCACCGGTGGTCCCGAACTCATTTAATTGAAAATAATTCGAATCAGATAGGTTCTTTAAAGACATTGCTCACAGCACGATCGTTATAACGAACTTTCCTAGCAGATGTATGGAGCCGAAATTAATTAAGCACGAGTAACATACGTCAGTGTGGTGCGCGGCTGATACTCAGTGGTTTTAATGATAATTTTGCTGAAGATCACTGTTACCATCATAATCAATAGTTGTATAGAATCTGTTGTATTAACTGTGATTTAGTGACACTTACACAACTTACAGACAACACTTTATCACGATGTGAGCAACTTGACCGGGAGAAAAATTATTTAGTAATTACTCAATGTAATAAAATAAGATTATCATTTTCATTTAGAAATTCATAGAGTACCAAACCACCGAAAAACACAGCGAACTCCACAAGGTATAGAGAGCCTACCCAACGCGGTTCTCTCAACGGCAATAAGGGACTTTGGAAAAAAGGAATGAAGGAAAATTAGAGTGTGATGTCCCATCGATAGCGCGGCCACTGGAGACGGAGCACAAAAGAACGTGGGAGTATTCGGCCTTGCTCTTGACCTGGTGTGTTGTGGGGAAATCGCGGAAAATATAGCTCTGGATTCCATAAGGGGATTTGAAGCATAGTCCAGCCGAATGCGAGTGAGGGTACTGGAGTGTCACCGCATCATCTCTTCACATTAGGCACAGTTCAGCGTACAACCACACGATGCATATATCCATGTGAGGAGGCTCCAACGGTAATGAACGTTGCCATAATGCAGCCGTCGTCGTCATGTGGGCCCGCCAGCTGGTATGACGCTAAGTTGTGCCACTGGGAAAGCAACATGAACGCCTCTGGACCGCATTGGCTGTTATTCAGACATCAAACGTTACATTTCTGACGTTTTAAGACCTGTGGCTCTCCCCTGTGTTCGAGGTCGCCCTCAGATTATCTTTGAACATTATAATGAAAGACCCTGTCTTACCGCGATACAGAAGGGGTCGACTGGTCCCCTGTCCTGCACATTCTTCAGATGCCTCACTAACTGAAAACATCTGGTAATGTCCTGCCAGGAAACTGGAATGCCAGCCACCACAATTCATGATTGCCACAGAGCTGTCACACAAGCTCAGTTCCATTCTATACCCACACGAGCTAGGGCCGTTGCTTCCGTGAGGGGTGGCATCTCTGTGTGCAGTATTTCTTACTCTGTACACCACCAAATCATCTACAAATCGGACCACATATTTTTCCTACTAGCTGTGTACAATTGTTAAAAACCATTCAAAAGCCAAGGGCGCACAAAATATTTTTTATTTAAGAAAATCTGTTTCAACAATCTTTGCTGTCATCTTAAGGACTTTTTGCAACAAAACATGTTCATTTTACGCTGATCCTCATGCACAAAGTGAATTTGCACTGTTTAGCGTATGTCCAACATATGTAAACAGATGTGCTATTGTGTACCGTATTTGTACTGTGTAAGAAGCATCTGTGAGCAATATGTATATGGACATGGCTTTTGGAGAAGGTGCTTCGTGTTTTTAAATATTTTAGCGATGAGGAACGTTTATAGTGTGCCGAGTTTTATGCACTTGACATCTTGTGCATGAGGTTCAGCGTAAAATGAGCATGTTTTACCACAATAATATGTTTGAGACCTGAAGAAGACAGCAGAGACTGTTGAAAACGGTTGTCTTGAATAGAAAATATTTTGTGCGATCTTGCCCTATGAATGGTTTTCAACAATTAAAACAGATCACCCTTCGGCAGCCTCATAATGAGAGCAGATCAGTTATCTTGATTTATTTGACTTGCAGTTACTAGCGTCATTGGACGTACATCTGGTATCGATTAACGTTTTCACAAAGTTTTTGAGATTCGTTTATCACGCCTGCGACTTATAATTTAAACATAAGTGTTTATATAATTATTTAATCAACCACGTAACGACTGTGGTATATAAAACAGCACATAAATTCACAACGCCACAAGCAAGTGCACTTATACAGCATATCACATACCTCACTGCAAGAAAATGAGCACATGTCCAGATGGCCATGGGAATAAATAATGTTTTAACAGCCAAAAGCGGAATTATTTCATTTAAAAAATTCACGAAGTCTGTGGACCAGTTATCATCAAACTTCTGACTTTGTAAAGTGTTAACCACTTTAGCTTCACTTCGTCGCGGAGCTTGTCCTGTCCAGTGTCAAGGTTAGATAGAGGGCGCAATCCGTTAACTTTACCTTCATGTTGCAGCTATAATTTCTTGTCTGGGAGAAATACATTGGTTAAATACTTTTCTTGTATTGTTCGGTTTAGTATAGTTTACTAATATTATTTGTTCCCGTCTGATAATTATATGCTCTCATCTGTATAAAACCTGTTTTATTCAAATGATGTAGTGTAGTTCGATTTTATTTGCTGCGTAATTTACGTCTCGCTACAAGTTACAGTTTACATAAATTTACGGCTTACTTTCCTATAATGCATTAAACGTATTACAAATGATAAGTTTTCAACCTATTTAAATATCGTGATTGTGGACAATTAATGTTTTTTGTTTTGTTTTCCCTCCCGGTTGTTCCGCGATCGCTCACCTAACATGATATATAATTCTTGATCCGATTTCTGGCAGCCAGTTACGGAATGTTGTACGAGCTAAAGCTTCGCAAACTATGTGGCCGATCTTTTTACCTATCATTCAATTACTAGCTGTTGAATATTGCTTCAGTTTAATTATTTTTTCAAAACTGTACACCTTTATGCCAACTGGGACTCATGCCTGTTTCCTGTACGAAAGTGCTTAATATTATGCCGTCTGCTTGGAAAATAGCTATCAGCAAGTAAATAGACTTATAAAGTGTAGCTGTGGAACAGTCATTTCTGATAAAAAAAAAACACCTATAATTGCCTTACTGCATAGTGTATTGCGTCAAAATTAACCATTACTTGTAAAATCAAGTCGAGCACCTGCACACGACATGTACTATGAGAGGCAACTTCACGGAGAATCTGACCTTTCGTATAGGCCGATAACAAGTTACCATAGAAATTCATTGACTTCACGAGGATAACTACACATGCATTGAGATATATGAGAAACTGTTCACAGAACTGTATTCGGTATGTGGTCCGTAACATTTATCTTTTTTTAAGTATCATTTTATCTTTATTTTTTGCAGAATAACAATCGAAGCAACAATAAATGAACCTCTAAAGAGTTGAATATAAAGGTAATGGAAGTTGAGCATATTTAGAAAATACAACACGTTAATCATCACTTTAGGAATACGTGCAATCACAATATCCGTACTTAAACAAAAATCTAATAATATAATACTTATCATTTGGTCAGCTGTAAATCAGCTGTAGCAATTTTTTACCACATTTCAACAATGGCGCCTCATGAACACTTGCGATGACGAAATTTCTGCAACATATATCGACATACTGCACAGAAATTAGATTATGACAGTATCTCGAAGCTCTCTTGCCAATGTCTGTCGCTTGTACAACGGCGACTCGATTCAAATAAGTTGAAATATCACCTGTAAACAGGGGCTATACGGACGCTCCTCACGATAGACAATGACATGGCTTATACACCTGCGGTTTTGCTTTGTCTCATTCTGTTGGTTGTTCCTGAAACTCGAGACACGCGGCCTTTGATCGGCCTGGTGCACTATACGCCCAAAAGGACGATCGACCTCTTCACGTATATGAACTCGATAGGCAGGCTATCCACATGAGGCCAGTTGCGTAAGTGCCTCGTTCTCCTAAGCACTCAGGCCAGCTAACGGACCGGTCGTTTCGTATGTTGCTGTTCTCTGGCCGATACGAGGGCCCGTTTCACTATACAGAAACTACGATATTGCAGAGTTCGTGTTCTTAAGAAGAGCGATGCACTGCCCATTCGGGGGGGGCTTGAATGTCCGAAGGAAAAGGCACTGCGGTGACCACAGCAGTTATGAAATATGAAATGTATTTGAAGTTGCGAATGGGAAAACTGTACAAGGGTTGGCAACAAGGAAACTTTGTGCCCGAAAGCAACTCGAACCCGGATTTCCCGCTTCATGCTAGCGATTACCTCAACCACTCCTTCCTTTTTTCTTTTTAGAAGCCACTACTTTTTTTTCTACTAATTTACTAACTTTTTTAAAAAAAATACAGGGTGTTAAAAATGTCTCTCCGCAGTGCCGTATGATTATTGGCCTGCCTGGGTTACTTCCCTTCAAGTAGACTCTCCCAACATTCTACTGTTTCGTGTATCATAGCCAGAGTCGGTAGTATCGTTGGCATGTGTCGTTACGTGTTGACGTGAATGTTTAAGTTTAGTTCCTTTGTTCATTTGTTTCGTTTTTGTCACTGTTAAAATGCTAACCACTGAGGAACGTGTGCTTCTAGTCGAACAAGTGTTCAAAGCCGGCGGTAAACACACAGCTTCAGTTTTGCAAACATTTAATTCAGTTTTCCCGGAGACAAAACTGCCACATCGCGATACTGTGCAAGATCTGATTAACAAATTTCGAAGTACGGGTTCAGTGACAGATGCACCGACCAGAGGTCGTCCTAGCGTTTTGTCTCAGGATAAACTGCTCGATATTTCCGATAAAATATCCAAGAGTCCGAACAAGTCAGTAAGAAAACACGCCCAGGAAATCGATGTTAGTGTCGGAACGGCCCACACAGCTGTAAGGAAAAAATTAGAAGTTTCCCCATACAAAGTGACAGTCGCGCAAAAATTGAAAAATACTGATCGTAGCATTATTGTCATTGGTTCAGAAATTTACTTTAACTAAATCGGAGGGATATTCTAAATGGAGCGTTTTTCACTGATTAGGCGTGGTTTCATATATCCGGGTACATGAACTCGCAAAATTCTCGTATGTGGAGTATTGCAAATCGATTGTATATTTATGAGAAACCATTTCGTTTTGTGAAAATAGGAGTTTCGATTGCTATTTCTAGACGACGGATTGTGGGTTCCATGTTTTTCAACGAAACAATATACGCACAACGATACTGCAGTGATATTCTGTCCATTCATAGGATAACATATAGTAAGTGAAACACTGAACGGTTATTTTTAATAAGATGGTGCAACCACGCATACAGCTCGCGTTTCAATGTCACTGCTTGCTGATGTTTTTGGTGATCGCACATTTTCACAGGGACTTTGTCCTCCACGATTGCCTGACCTAACATCACGTGACTCTTTCTTCTGGGGTGCAGTGAAAGCAACTGTCTATAAACACCGTTCAAAACCCACTGACTGCAATATCCACATTCACAGCTTCTGTTACAGAAGAAATGTCACACCTTGTAGTTGGAAACATGATTTGACGAATTGAATTGTGCATTCAAAAACAGGGGGGACACTTTCGACATTTAATGTGAAAATTTGTAAGTAAAAATTAATATTCACTAAATTAATAACTTGTATTTCAATAAGTTTCCTTTCGGTTTATTCAGTACGGCATACGGCACGCGCGGCTAACAATTATACGGTACTGCGGAGAGACTTTTTGAACACCCCGTACATAATACAGAATTCTTTTTTAAATCGGAATCATGGAAAAAGAATAAATTTACATATTGATATAGGAAGTAACTTTAAGTGTTCGGTTTTCCTTCATTTTTACTTTTAATATATGCTCTTTATACTACTTTTTTTTTCTTCTTTCAAAACAACGAAATGAAAAGTGACAATCGTCGTCAAGGGGTGGGAGTCAAAAGAAAGCAATCATTCGCATCACATTCCCGACAGCACGCGCTAATGCATTATTAATGCATTATAAATCATGCGCCCAGCCGGATAAACTTAAACATTCCCGCCGTTGGTGCGGCATCCCTATTCTTGTTGCCGACACTTTATTGAAACGTTACGTGAGTCGTTCATGGGACTCGTAAACATTATCCAATCACACGTGATGCCAACGGTAGGAGGTAAGTCGTCTTCTCAATGCACAGTTCGCCATCATGCTAATCCATGCACAGTTTAAACACTAGATCACACTAGTCGTCTCATTCCTGTGATATCCCAGTTGTCGAGCGGTTTGTGATAGATGGTTCCTAAATATTTGAGAAAGTGAGTTCTGTATTTCGTATGACAAGATATAGGCTCATGTTGTTCTTGCAGGTGTAGCGAATAATCCAGCACAGACAACAGTCTCGCGAACCAGTTGATAGCTAGTTGCTTATGTTTGGGAAACAGCGCCACGTACGACAAAAAAGAGTGCATCCGACCTGATTCCTACATCGATGGTGCGCAGCAGGTAGGCCACTATTAGACGTGGCAGTATCCAAATATCCCTCGCCACCTCGCACGCTATATCACGTTCCCCCATGTCCAAGAAATCATAGGTTATACAAAGGGGTAAATCAACAATATGAATGGCATACAGCCGATATCCACTGAAAATTTTACTGTTGTTGGCGATATACCGCGTCGACCTCATTGCTGTTGATAACAGTGGCGTATGCATTGCGCACTAGATATTCTGCCAAGCTCTCGTTGGATACTTGACTTCCATGACGTTGTGGCAGTGGTGACTTTCACGAAGCGGTAGATTTCCTGAGTCGCGGATGCCCCGATGGAAGACAATTACGGCGAACATAACTATAATCCACAAAGAATGAGGCTACATATACATCTACATTGCCAACCACTGTGAGGAGCATAACAGAGAGTACGTCCCACTGCACCAGTTATTAGAGTCTCTTCCCATTCCGTTCACGCATGGAGCGCGGGATGAATTGTTTTAACGTATCTGTGTGTGCAGTAAATACTGTAATGTTACCCTCACGATTCATTTATAAGCTATGCGTAGGTGGTTGTAGCATATTCCTAGTGAGATCATTGAAAGCCGGCTCTTGAAACTTTGTTAACAGATTTTCTAGGGTTAGTTTACAATTGTGGTCAAGAGTCTTCCAGTTCAGTTTTTTCAATATCTCTTTGACAGTTACCCACTGAGCAAATAAACATTTGACCTTTCATGCTGCCACTCTTTGTATACGTTTAAGTTCCTCTGTTAACCTTCCTTGGTACGGGTCCGACACACTTGAGCAATATTCTAGAACCGGTCGCACGAACGATTTGCCAGCAATTTGTAGACTGCTTGCACTTCTCCATTAATCGAATATTGAACCGAAATCTACCACCTAAATTACCCACGACTGAGCCTATATGATCATTCTATTTCATATCACCGCCAAGAGTGACACCCAGGTACCTGTGTAAATTGGTCGATTCCAACAGTGCCTCACTGATATAATAGGACACTAAGTTGTTTTTTTCGTTTTGTGAAGTGTACAATATCACAGTTCAGAATATTGTCAGTCTTTGCACCACTTTGAAATCTCATCGATGTATGACTTAATATTTATGCCGATTGTTTCAGACAGTATTTCCCTATAGATAACTGCATCATCTGCAAAACGTCTGACGTTACTATTAATATTTTCTGCAAAGTCATTAATACACAACATTGGCAGCAAAGGTAGCAACATACTTCCCTGAGGCACGCCCGAAGTTATTCCTACGTATGACGTTGAGTCTCGATTCAAGGCAACAATCTGCACTCGACTTACCAAAAAGTCTTCAATCCAGTCACGAATTTGCCTTGATATCTGATGCGATAGCACTTTTTGGCAGTAAGTATAGGGCTGGTACTGAGTCAAGCGCTTTTCGGAAATCAAGAAATACTGCATCTACCTGAAAGCTTTCAGTATGTTATGTGAGAAAACAGCGAGTCGGGTTCCACACGATCGATATTTTCGGAATCCATGCTGAATGGCTTTCAGGAGGTCATACTGCTGAAGAGTGTCGGATAGACCGTTGGAGACAAATCACCTCGTGTTCCTGCTGCTAACAAGGCGAGTACACCGTTTGTTTGTTACATATTTTTTACGAGCCTCCAACAGGAGAAAACTTATTTACAGTAACCTGTGTAGTTACTAGATTATTTTTGTAATTTCTTGCGTGTTAGAGTATTTACTTATTTACTAGCCACAAGGCTTTTTTTAATAAGAGTGTAGCAAATGTACAACTACCAAGAGGGAATAATAAGAGTGGACGATCAAGAACGAAGTGTTCGTATTAAGAAGGGAGTAAGACAAGGCTGTAGCCTTTCTCCCCTACTCTTCAATCTGTACATCGAGGAAGCAATGATGGAAATAAAAGAAAGGTTCAGTAGTGGAATTAAAATACAAGGTGAAAGGATATCAATGATACAAATCGCTGATGACATTGCTATCCTGAGTGAAAATGAAGAAGAATTAAATGATCTCCTGAACGGAATGAACAGTCTAATGAGTACACAGTATGGTTTGAGAGTAAATCGGAGAAAGACGAAGGTAATGAGAAGTAGTGGAAATGAGAACAGCGAGAAACTTAACATCAGGATTGATGGTCACGAAGTCAATGAAGTTAAGGAATTCTGCTACCTAGGCAGTAAAATAACCAATGATGGACGGAGCAAGGAAGACATCAAAAGCATACTCGCTATGGCAAAAAAGGCATTTCTGGCCAAGAGAAGTCTACTAATATCAAATACCGGCCTTAATTTGAGGAAGAAATTTCTGAGGATGTACGTCTGGAATACGGCATTGTATGGTAGTGAAACATGGACTGTGGGAAAACCGGAACAGAAGAGAATCGAAGCATTTGAGATGTGGTGCTATAGACGAATGTTGAAAATTAGGTGGACTGATGAGGTAAGGAATGAGGAGGTTCTACGCAGAATCGGAGATGAAAGGAATATGTGGAGAACACTGATAAGGAGAAGGGACAGGATGATAGGACATCTGCTACGACATGAGGGAATTACTTCCATGGTACTAGAGGGAACTGTAGAGGGCAAAAACTGTAGAGGAAAACAGAGATTGGAATACGTCAAGCAAATAATTGAGGACGTAGGTTGCAAGTGCTACTCTGAGATGAAGAGGTTAGCACAGGAAAGGAATTCGTGGCGGGCCGCATCAAACCAGTCAGTAGACTGATGACCAATAAGTAAAAGCATACAGTACCGCCGTTTTTGTAGACCCTTGTATTGTTTAGGCTTTTTTTTTTAAGTGCCGTGTAGACCATTAGTGAGAGAGCACTTCGAATTGTTGCTGCTAATAAGCCGAGTACACCGTTCGTTTGTTACATATTTTTACGAGCGACTACAGTAACGCATAGGAACTGTGATAATTGCGTATAGATGCGAGCTGAGTTGGCGACCCTTCGCTCATAGCTCCAGAATGCGTTGGCTGCCGTCACACAGCCTGAGGCGGCTGCCAAGTGACATCACTGTGGGGGGTTAGCCGCGGGGATGCGAGGGAGGTCGAGCACGTCCAACGAGTCCCAACGTGTCCCCCGATCGGTCCTCTGAGAATGTCCCCTCAGCCGTGGTCAAGTGGGAGAAGTCTGGTAGGCAGTGAAAAACTTTCCAAGCGGCCGATCGTAGGGCCTTACCAGTTCGTTTGACGAACAGGTTTCGGGCTTTATCTGTGGCTGACGATGTCTCTGAGCCGGACGCAGTCGTCCACCCTGTTCCACAGGTAGCTTCTCAGCCCACAAGGTCTTGGCATTCACAGAGCATGGGTTTGCTGGTAGTTGGGAGTTCCAACGTTAGGTGCGAAATGACCCCCCTTACGAACATGGCTTCCAAGGAGAGGAAGGAATCCAGTGCACACTCCGTGAGCAGACCAGGGGAAGTCCTTCCGGATGTGGAAAGGGTGCTCCCGGATGTCATGAAGAATACAGGGTGCAACCAACTACAGGTGGTGGCTCATGTCGATACAAATGACGTGTGTCGCTTTGGGTCGGAGGAGATTCTCTCTGGTTTCTGGCAGCTAGCGGAAGTGGTAAACACTGACAGTCTTGCTTGCGAGATTAAGGCGGAGCTCACCATCTGCAGCACCGTCCATAGAACCGACTGTGGTCTTTTGGTGCAGAGCCGAGTGGAGGGTCTGAATCTGAGAATCAGGCGGATATATGACCGTGTAGGCTACAGATTCCTTGACTTGCGCCATTGGGTGGTGTGTTTCCGGGTTCCACTTGATAGGTCAGGAGCCCACTGCACACAGCAAGCGGCTACACGGGTAACGGGGGCTGTGTGCAACGGACTGTGCGGATTTTTAGGTTAGAGGGTCTTGGGATCCACAGAAAGGGCTCCTGTCTAAAAGATTACTGTCAGAAGTAGTTTGCCTTCTAGTGAAATGGAAGTAGACAGTTCCTGCGAAATAGTATGGGTAGAGGCTACACTTGACAATCGTACTAAACTTTTTTTAATTGGATCGTTTTACCGACCCCCTTCTCAGAAGATATAGTTGCCGAACAGTTCACAGAAAACTTAAGTGTCATTTCGAATAGCTCTCCACTCATACAGTTATAGTGGGTGGTGACTTCAATCTACGCTAGATATGCTGGAAAAATTATACGTTTAAAGCCGGCGGCAGGCATAAAACGTCATCCGAAATTCTACTGAATGCTTTCTCAGCAAATAAATTAGAACAATTGGCTCATGAGCCCACTTGAAGCGTAAATGGTTGTGAAAGCATACTTGACCTTTTAGCAACAAGTAATCCTGGACAAATAGTGAGTGTTGTGATGACTACAGGGATTAGCGACCACAAGGCAGTTGCTGTTAAACTGAATTCAGTAACATCTGCAACTATAAAAAGGAAACGCGAAGTGTATCAATTTAAAAAAGCTGAACAAAAAAGCTCTTAACGCCGTTTTAAAAGACAGTCTTCACTCCTTCCGATCTTATTATGTAAGCGTAGAAAAGTTGTGAAATGATTTGGAACAGATAGTATCGACAGCAGTTGAGAGATATATACTACATTAATTAATAGGTGACGGCACTGATCCCCCGTGGTACACAAAACGGCTCATACCGCTGTTGAAAAAAAAAAAAAAAAAAAAAAAAAAAAAAAAAAAAAAAAAAAAAAAAACCACGTGGCAAATTTAAAAGAATGCAGAATCCCCTGACTGGTAAAGTTGTACAGAAGTTCGATTTATAGCTCGTAGTTCAATACGAGATGCTCTTAATAATTTCCATAATGAAACTCTGGCCCGAAATTTGGCAGAAAATCGAAAGGGATTCTGGTCATACATAAAGCACACCAGTGGCAAGACGCATTCAATACCTTTATTGCACGATAACAACGGTGAAGTCACTGATGACTCCGCACTGAAACAGTTATTAAACATGGATTTCCGAAACCCCTTCACCAAAGAAGACGAAGTAAATATTCCTGAATTCCAAACAAGAATAACTGCCAAGATGAGATATATAGAAGTAGATATCCTCGGTGTCAACAAGCAGCTTAAATCATTTAATAAAGGCAAGACTTCCGGTACAGATTTTTGATTTCCAGAAGGCTTTTGACACCGTTCCTCACAAGCGTCTTCTAACCAAACTGCGTGCCTCAGTCGAGCGACTGGATTCCTGATTTCCTGTCAGCAAGGTCAAAGTTCGTAGTAATAGGCGGAGAGTCATCGAGTAAAAGAGAAGTAATATACGGCTTTCCCCAAGAAAGTGCCATAGGCCCTCTATTGTTCCTGATGTATATTAACGATATAGGAGACTATTTTAGTGGCTACTTAGTTGGCAGATGATGCAGTCATTTACCATCTTGTGAAGTCATCAGATGACCAAAAGGAATTGCAAAATGATTTAGATAAGATATCTGTAAGGTACTAAAAGTGGCAATTGACCCTGAATTAAAAAAAAAGTGTGAAATTATTCACATGAATACTAAAGGAAACTCACTAAATTTCGATTACGCGGTAAGTCACACAAATCTGAAGGCTGTAAATTCAACTAAATATTTAGGTATTATCATAACAAATAACCTAAATTGGAACGATCACATAGATAATGTTGTGGATAGAGCAAACCAAAGACTGTGGTTCATTGGCAATACACTTACAATTGCAACAGGTCTACTAAAGAGATTGCTTACACCACGCTTGCCCGGCCTATTCTGGAGTATTGCTGTGCGGTGTGGGATCTGCATCAGTTGAGACTGACGGATGACATCGAAAAAGTACAAAGAAGGGACGCACGTTTTGTATTATCGTGAAGTAGGGGAGATAGTGCAACAGACGTGATACGTGGAGTGGCAATCTTTAAAGCAAAGGAGTTCTTCGTTGCGACGAGATATTTTTATGAAACTTCAATCGCCAGTTTTCTCCTCCTATTCCTAAAACATTCCGTTGTCACCCACCTACATAGGGAGAAACTATCATCACGATAAAACAAGACAAATCAGCTTTCGCACAGAAAAAATTAAGTGCTCATTTATTCCGGGTGCCGTTCGAGTGAGGAACGGCAGAGAGACAGCTTGAAGGTGGTTCATTGAACCCTGGGCCTTGCACTTTACTGTGAGCAGCAGAGTAATCAGGTAGACATAGACTCAGATGAAGATACCTCATTATGGTTGAGCTCAGAGTGCGCTGAAAGAGCCTACAACAAATCGATGTCGAGGATATTTTAAGGCGAGAAGTTACTCACCGCTATTGCAGGTTCGAACGATGGAGGAAGACGTTCATCTGCCAGAGCTGATGATATTCTGTGTTTTCACTGTTGCCAATTCCTAATCATCGCTCACAGATAAAGTATCGTAAGTTGATGCGCACGTTCGTGAGGTTGACGCCGCTGTTCCGGAACGGTAGGGCTGGTGTCTCATACTTGATCTTGAATAACATCCTAGTACTGACTTAGTATCCAAATGCAGCTATGAGGCCGTCCGCGATACTTTTGGTTTGACAGCAGCTGTGCTAAACGTGGCAGCCGTGACGTGGGCTGAGCGCTATTATAAGCTACACGTTGGACCATGTCGGGTCTGTATGTATACGGACTAACGAACACGCTGAAGCAGCCTTCAATAACTCGCCACCTCTAATCCCTATGATCTCAAATTGACAGCTCACGAATAATCAAGCCCGACTCATTCCAACCGCATTGTGTAAGAGCTCTTCGTATCCTCAGTTTAGCACGTACTGACATTCACTGAAGCACAGATCTGTAAGCTGGGATGCGTCTTTGACACGTCGCCAATACATCCTCGACCCTCTGAGGACATGCGGGGTAGGCTAATAGTGAGTAATTGAACATCCATAAGCCGCAGCTTCTCCTCACATTTTCTTGAGGGTACACAGATAGCCCAGATGATCAGTAAACGTAGTAGACCATAGTTCAGCATCGACCACCTTACGAGAGTAGGCCACCATATATTATATCAAGTCGGATCGCCGAGTGACTTGAAAAAAATGTGTATCCCTCGCGATTCCCACGGAGTCTGTACCATGTGTCGGATAAGACCATTTCCCAGCATATCAGTTGTAGTTAGCGACGAGTATTGTAATGTGAATTTTGATGCTTTTGCGCTAATACACAGTTGAGGATGCCACGCACCAATAGACGAGCGATACCTCCCCAATAATACACTGAAGTTCCAAAGAGACTAGTGCAGGCATGCTTATTCAATTACAGAGATATGTAAACAAGCAGAACACCTTGCGCGGTCGGCAACTCCAATATAAGGCAACAAGTGCGTGCCGCAGTTGTTAGATCGATTACTCGTCCGCCACGAGTACCTCCTACAGCTACTGCAGCGGTGTGGTTTTGATCAACGGGTTATTAATGTCGTGGAACAGTCCGTCACGAGCATGACAACCAGAGTCAGCGTAAATGGACAGCTCACTCAACCCATCGAGGTCCAATTACAAGTGCCGCAGAGGACCCCTCTCTCCATGATGTTACTTGTTTTATCGCTCGAGACGCTCTTACGCTCTATTCATGACAATCTTGCAGGCCTTTCGATGGCCGGGACGTCCTTCTTGGTTCGTGATTACGCCGACGACGTCGGAGACGTATTAATCCTCCAGACCACGGTAGACGAGTACTGTCGTGCTTCCGGAGCTAAAATCAACGCCGATAAATGCACCTTTGTCAACATTCGAGGATTCGACGCAATTATTATAACATGGGCGAACCGTGTCGAAGCCCACACCACTCTGGGGATGATTATCGACAAATGTCCGCAAAAAATGAATGCAAAAAATTGGAAGCAGGTCACAAATGAAAGGCAAGGTGCCATCTATGAAAACAATTGGCGGTCCGTTGACACTGTCCAACGCATACGACTCCTCAGCAGTTATATATTCAGTAAAGCGTACTATATGGCCCAAATATTTCCAGTCCCCAAGATGCATGCCAAACACGTGATGAAACTCTCTTATAGATTTATCTGGCAAGGGCAACTGTTCAAAGTGCAATACACCACGCTGACGTCTTCCAGACACGCCGGCGGACTCAACATGCCTTACATTCACCGAAAGTGTACTGCGTTACATATTAAACGAACCACCCACTTGTTGGACAAGGAACCTCTCAGCGTAACCAGTGAACCTTACCACCCACCGATAAGCACCCACCCATTGATGTAGGTAAAATACATTACAAACTACGACATGTCAAGCGGTTTTTTCTTGAAGTTAACTATAATGACGAACATTATTTCACGCAGGATTTACCGACGACGCATGTGTTATTAAAAAGATAGGCATCTCCAATAGTCCGGGAACCTATTGAACATGAATACCCGAGTGTTCATTGGTTCAAATGGTTTCAGATGGCTCTGAGCACTATGGGACTTAACATCTAAGGTCATCAGTCCCCTAGAACTTAGAACTACTTAAACCTAACTAACACCACACACATCCATGCTCGAGACAGGATTAGAACCTGCGACCGTAGCAGTCACGCGGTTCCTAACTGAAGCGCTTAGAACCGCACGGGCACTCAGGCCGGCAGTGTTCATTGGAAGGCAGTTTGGGACAACATAAGTTTAACCGTCCACACTGCTGAAGTGGCGTCCACATGGTATAAAGTGGTAAACGATGTTATACCCACTAATGAAAGGTAGCATAGAATCGGCTTATGTGACAGTGATATATGCGTCCGCTGTGGTCTGGTCGACACATTACGCCACCGCTTCACTTGTGGCGGCCATCTCATTAACTGGAAGTGGGTGCAGCAGAGGCTGGGCCCGCAGCAGCCCAGCCAGCCACTGCACAGACAATCTGCTCTGGCCGGACACGAAACATTTTCCCGCTACCAAGAACAACACCGTGATGTGGATGTTAGGACAGTTTGTGACGTATATCATCATCCACAACAGTGAAGATAATCTCATTAGTTTCGAGGCTTACATGAGAATTGCACTTTGGAATGTGAAACGTTACCCAAATTTCAGGTAGATGTTTGCTAACACGTTAGACATAATTTTTGAAAAACAAGATGTAGGGTATTTCTCGACGTCGCTAAGGACACAAATCACATGCAAGACTATGTAGCGAGCAAAATACACAACGAATAAGAGGTTACACCTGTTCCTAGGACTGCTCCCGACTTCTCAATGGTGTTATTAACTTCATTATGACGTTTTCATTAATTTATGTTTCCTTTGGATGTCTTTATTATCCATTTGTATGCTCCAAATGCCTGTGAGTTTAGACGGTTGTGAATCAATTGACAGAACTGCCATTCTAGTTAAGACAGTTAATTATATATATAATATGTTTGCGTTTTGGTTCTATGTCTCTATCTGAACTGAAGATACTATTATCAGTTTCATATTTTTGTTCTATTTTGAAAGCTTACAAATGGCACTATATTTAAATGTGTCTTCAGTCTATTGTAGGATAATATTCGTGTTGAAACAGTTCCAGCATTTCATTACTTTGTTTTTGTGCTTATGTACTTACATGGTTCTTTTAATAAAGAAAAAAATTACTGGTGCTACAATGGCAGGTTATGAAGATTTAAGTAAGTTTGAACGTGGTGTTCCAGTCGGCACACGAACATCGGGACACAGGATCTCCGAGTTAGCGATGAAGTGAGGAGTTTCTGGTACGACTATTTCACGAGTGTACCGTGAATATCAGGAACCCATAAAACATTAAATCTCTGACATCGATATGGTCGGAACAAGATCTTGCAAAAACGGGACCAATGACGACTGAACAGAATCGTTCAACATGACAGAAGCGTAACCCTTCCGCAAAATTCTGCAGTTTTCAGTGCTGGGCCATCAACAAATCTTAACGTGAGAAACATTCAACGAAGGCCCATTCGTGTACCCTTGATGACTGCACGACACAAAGCTTTACGCCTCGCCTGGTTCAAATGGTTCAAATGCCTTTGAGCACTATCGGACTTAACTTCTGAGGTCATCAGTCCCCTAGAACTTAGAACTACTTATACCTAACCAACCTAAGGACACCACACACATCCATGCCCGAAGCAGGATTCGAACCTGCGACCGTAGCGGTCGCGCGGTACCAGACTGTAGCGCCTAGAACCGCTCGACCACTACGGCCGGCGCCTCGCCTGGGCCAGTCTAAACCGTCAGTAGACTGTTGATAACTGGAACCATGTTGTCTGGTCGGACGAGCCACTTTCAAATCTTTCATTTGATATAAATAGCATGACGGACTGGATCAATTTGACCCTACTATAATTTCTCTTCTTCATATATGTAAATTATCCCACAATGAAGCGGCAAGATTTTTTTTTTTTTTTTTTTTTTTTTTTTTTTTTTTTTTTTTTTTTTGCTCATCAGTCTACTGACTGGTTTGATGCGGTCCGCCACGAATTCCTTTCCTGTCCTGTGCTAACCTCTTCATCTCACAGTAGCACTTGCAACCTACGTCCTCAATTATTTGCTTGACGTATTCCAATCTCTGTCTTCCTCTAAAGTTTTTGCTCTCTACAGCTCCCTCTAGTGCCATGGAAGTCATTCCCTCATGTCTTAGCAGATGTCCTATCATCCTGTCCCTTCACCTTATCAGTGTTTCCCACATATTCCTTTCCTCTCCGATTCTGCGTAGCACCTCCTCATTCCTTACCTTGTCAGTCCACCTAATATTCAACATTTGTCTATAGCACCACATCTTAAGTGCTTCGATTCTCTTCTGTTCCGGTTTTCCCACAGTCCATGGTTCATTACCATACAATGCTGTACTCCAGACGTACATCCTCAGAAATTTCTTCCTCGAATTAAGGCCGGTATTTGATATTAGTAGACTTCTCTTGGCCAGAAATGCCTTTTTTTGCCATAGCGAGTCTGCTTTTGATGTCTTCCTTGCTCCGTCCGTCGTTGGTTATTTTACTGCCTAGGTAGCAGAATTCCTTAACTTCATTGACTTCGTGACCACCAATCCTGATGTTAAGTTTCTCGCTGTTCTCATTTCTACTACTTCTCATTACCTTCGTCTTTCTCCTATTTACTCACAAACCGTACTGTGTACTCATTAGACTGTTCATTCCGTTCAGCAGAACATTTAATTCTTCTTCATTTTCACTCAGGATAGCAATGTCATCAGCGAATCGTATAGTTGAAATCCTTTCACCATTTATTTTAAATCCACTCCTGAACCTTTCTTTTATTTCCATCATTGCCTCCTTGATGTACAGATTGAACAGTAGGGGCGAAAGGCTACACCCTTGTCTTACTCCCTTCTTAATACGAGCACTTCGTTCTTGATAGTCCACTGTTATTATTCCCTCTTGGTTGTTGTACATATTGTATATGACCCGTCTCTCCCTATAGCTTACCCCTAATTTTTTCAGAATCTTGAACAGCTTGCACCATTTTATATTGTCGAACGCTTTTTCCAGGTCGACAAATCCTATGAACGTGTCTTGATTTTTCTTTAGCCTTGCTTCCATTATTAGCCGAAACGTCAGAATTGCCTCTCTCGTACCTTAACTTTTCCTAATGCCAAACCAATCGTCACCTAGCGCATTCTCAATTTTCTTTCCCATTTTTCTGTATATTATTCTTGTAAGCAGCTTCGATGCATGTGTTGTTAAGCTGATTGTGCGATAATTCTCGCACTTGTCAGCTCTTGCCATCTTCGGTATTGTGTGGATGATGCTTTTCCGAAAGTCAGATGGTATGTCGCCAGACTCATATATTCAACACACCAACGTGAATAGTCGTTTTGTTGCCTCTTCCCCTAATGATTTTAGAAATTCTGATGGTATGTTATTTATCCCTTCTGCCTTATTTGACCATAAGTCCTCCAAAGCTCTTCTGAATTCCGATTCTAATAATGGATCCCCTATCTCTTCTAAATCGACTCTGGTTTCTTCTTCTATCACATCAGACAAATCTTCACCATCATAGAGGCTTTCAATGTATTCTTTCCACCTATCTGCTCTCTACTCTGCATTTAACAGTGGAATTCCCGTTGTACTCTTAACGTTACCACCGTTTCTTTAAATGTTACCAAAGGTTGTTTTGACTTTCCTGTATGCTGAGTCTGTCCTTCCGACAATCATATCTTTTTCGATGTCTTCACATTCTTCCTTGCACATCCTATGTATTTCATTCCTCAGCGACTTGTATTTCTGTATTCCTGATTTTCCCGGAACATGTTTGTACTTCCTCCTTTCATCAATCAACTGAACTATTTCTTCTGTTACCCATGGTTTCTTCGCAGCTACATTCTTTGTACCTATGTTTTCCTTCCCAATTTCTGTGATGGCCCTTTTTAGAGATGTCCATTCCTCTTGAACTGTACTGCCTACTGCGCTATTCCTTATTGCTGTTTCTATAGCGTTAGAGAACTTCAAACGTATCTCATCATTCCTTAGAACTTCCGTATCCCACTTCTTTGCGTATTGATTCTTCCTGACTAATGTCTTGAACATCAGCCTACTCTTCATCACTGCTATATTGTGATCTTAGTCTATATCTGCTCCTGGGTACGCCATACAATCCAGTATCTGATTTCGGAATCTCTGTCTGACCATGATGTAATCTAATTGAAATTTTCCCGTATCTCCCGGCCTTTTCCATGTATACCTCCTCCTCTTGTGATTCTTGAACAGGGTATTCGCTATTACTAGCTGCAACTTGTTACAGAACTCAAATAGTCTTTCTCCTCTTTCATTCCTTGTCCCAAGCCCATAGTCTCCTGTAACCTTTTCTTCTACTCCTTCCCCTACAACTGCATTCCAGTCGCCCATGACTATTAGATTTTCGTCCCCCTTTCCATACTGCATTATCCTTTCAATATCCTCAAACACTTTCTCTATCTGTTCATCTTCAGCTTGCGATGTCGGCATGTATATCTGAACTATCGTTGTCGGTGTTGGTCTGCTGTCGATTCTGATTAGAACAACCCAGTCACTGAACTGTTCACAGTACCACACCCTCTGCCCTACCTTCCTATTCATAACGAATCCTACAGCTGTTATAACATTTTCTGCTGCTGTTTATATTACCCGATACTCATCTGACCAGAAATCCTTGTATTCCTTCCACTTCACTTCACTGACCCCTACTATATCTAGATTGAGCCTTTGCATTTCCCTTTTCAGATTTTCTAGTTTCCCTACCACGTTCAAGCTTCTTACATTCCAGGCCCCGACTCGTAGAACGTTATCCATTCGTTGATTATTCAATCTTTTTCTCATGGTAACCTCCCCCTTGGCAGTCCCCTCGAGGATATCCAAATGGGGGAGTATTTCGGAATCTTTTCCCAATGGAGAGATCATCATGACACTTCTTCAACTACAGGCCACATGTCCTGTGGATACACGTTACGTGTCTTTAATGCAGTGGTTTCCATTGCCTTTTGCATCCACATGTCGTTGATCATTGCTGATTCTTCCGCCTTTAGGGGAAATTTCCCACCCCTAGGACAAATAGTGCCCTGAACCTCTATCCGCTCCTCCGCCCTCTTTGACAAGGCCGTTGGCAGAATGAGGCTGACTTCTTATGCCGGAATTCTTCGGCCGCCAATGCTGATTCTTTATCCAAATTTAGGCAGTGGCGGGGATCGAACCCGGGACCGAAGATGCTACGCCTAGACGACGGGCACCAATTAGCAGTCAAGTAAAACAGCTTCTGCTCATTGTTGCAACTTGGTACGTCTAAATTCCAATCTACCACAGTTTATACAGCGTCATTCAGCTAATAGTCTTTTCCGCGTAACACATTTCGGAACATGTGTCGTTAGTGTGAACTTTCTGATGAATGAGTGCTACTTCTCTTCGATAATACCGAATTTGAATGGGATATTGATTTTACTGATAAAGATGAGTCTTATGTACCTAAGAGAAGACGAAGACATTGTGAAAGAGGAGGGATTGGTGGAAGAGCATCCATATGTTGATGTACATCACTCATCGCCTCTTTCATCACAACTGGCACAGTTGGAAGCGTCTACAAAGATGGTCGCTAATTTGTCATTTTCTCTAACAAGTGGAGGCCACGACGTTCGGAACGCGGATTTACTGCAAACTTCGTACACTCGTAGTACTCCATTAGAACAACAAAATATGTAAACAGTAGGGCGTACTTCAGACGCCTTACTGAGAAAATCGCAAGATAATAATATATATATATATATATATATATATATATATATATATATGTGTGTGTGTGTGTGTGTGTGTGTGTGTGTGTGTGTGTGTGTGTGTGTGTTTGGCGATTGTAACCACGAAGCGGCTGCAGCCGAATGGTGCAGGCACTGTAGCTTAGCGTGTTGGGCCAGAGCCTTAGCTACGCTTGATAATAAAAAGATTGAGCGAACGCGTCATCAAAGAAACTGAATGGATGTGATTGGGTATCCTGCCTCAACAATTTCAACGAACAATATAGAAGAAAATCATTTTCTTTAAAAAAAACCGTGGTTGGCGTGAAACCCGCTGGATCGAGTTCCGTTCGTCAGTTTTTTGTTTTGTTTTGTCTTTAACTCAGTCAAAAAAATGGTTCAAATGGCTCTGAGCACTATGGGACTTAACATCTTTGGTCATCAGTCCCCTAGAGCTTAGAACTACTTAAACCTAACCAACCTAAGGACATCACACACATCCATGCCCGAGGCAGGATTCGAACCTGCGACCGTAGCAGTCACGCGGTTCCAGACTGAGTTCCTTAACCGGGAGACCACCGCGGGCGGCTTTAACACAGTCCTTTTCTTTATTGTTTATATTACAATCGATATAATGGGAAAATCCGTGTAATCGGATAAACTTTTAATAAATCTAAAATGTTATTTGGCAGTCTACTAATTTTTATTATCACAAACAATGTAAATAATGTAACTATCAACTAGTAAGCGACCAAACGCATAAAGTGATACTGAAAATGTATGCTTGTCCGTGATTTGATAAATCCCCGGAAGGAACCCGAAACGACTTAATACCTCCAAGCTTTGACCGGCACAGACGGCTTTCGAAAGATGTACAAGTAAGCGTCGCTTTACACATTAATAGTACAAGTTGCAGGATGGTATTTTTCGTAAAAACATGGAAAAAAATTAAGTTAAACGGCACCAGCTGCTTTTAATAAATGCTATATTCCTCCATACGCAATGTCGTTTAATGTTTTCCGTGGAACAACAAACTCCGTTAACATTTTCAAAAACCTCTCTTTCAGACGAAAGTTTGGAATCAAACCATGCATAACGCAGTATTTCCTTAAAAATCGGCGCTGTTAATTGATTATGCAGTATCGAGTGTATTTTAATAGCGTTTTCCGAGAAGTAATTTCTCGTTCTCTTTCGATTAAATAAGAACAGTTTTGAAATCACGGACAAGCATACATTTTCAGTATCACTTCATGCGTTTGGTCGTTTACTAGTCGACAGTTATGAATATTATATTATTTTTGATAGTAAAAATTAGTAGACTGCCAAATAACAGTGTAAATTTAATAAAAGTTCATCCGATTACACGTATTTTTCCCATTATATCAATTGTAATATAAATAATAATGGAACGTACTGTGTTAAAAACAAAAAACAAAAAAAACTGACGAACGGATCTCGACCCAGCTATCCAGTGGCTTGAACGCCAACCACTTAAAAAAAATTAAAAAAATAAAAACTTTTTGTAGCATATTGTTCGCTGAATTTGTTCAGAGCGGACGTCCGATGATAGCCGTTCAGTTTGTTCGCCGCACCACTCGGCTGCAGCCGGTTCATGGAGCACTACGAGTGTATGAAGTTTGCAGTAAATCTGCGTTCCAAACGTCGTGGCCTCCTCTTGTAAGATGTTCGGTTGTGAACGTTCTGAAGGAGAGAGGTCTCACTGCTTACGCTTACGAACGTCCAGATGGCTCTGTCACCAGTGCCTTCTGTCTTATATTCGACATGTTTTCTGTAACATCTTGGACATGGTGGAAATAAATGCACGGGTCATCGGCAACATATAAACGAACAAGAAAATGGAAAGGAAGAAGTTTATACTTCAGCTGGCGAATGAACTCAAGGGAACGAAAGACCAGAAACATCAGGCAAAGGAAGAGGATACGGGACTGAAATCAACTGGAAAGTGGAGGAAGTGCCAAATCAGCCACTGTAAAGACAACAAGACCGGTGAAATCTGTGTAGAGGACCACAAAGTCGTGTGCAGAAAATGTGAGCGTAGAACGGAAATCGTGCGCCTTGTAGATTTCGGTGGTTTATGTGCAAAGTAATAAAAAGCCTTCTGTAGAGCACATGCGAGAGTAATACCGACCAAATATACTAAATATGTGTAGAAGGTTGTACAAATAGTTAATAAATGAAAAGCTGCAGTTCCGGAACCTTTTTAGCATCAGCAACAACAAACTCGTAAGTTGTTTTGTAATTGAAGTAAATAAGTAACTATTAATTTGCGTGTTAAATAATTATTACTCTGGTTACTGGAAAAAAATATGGATTAACAAACTCTGAAACAAAGTCTTTGTTTCGGTTAAATATGAAAATATGTTACGTGGGGTTAAAGTGATCCCTTTCTGCCGTTTTTAGGAATGTCAAAAACTGCGCCGTAGTAGTGTTAACTCACGAGAGAGACATTGTTCCTTCAAACTCTTCGACCACTTACCCAGTGATGTGAAAACATCAAAGAGAGTAAAAAAAAATTAAAACACATACTAGAAATTATATCCACTTGACGTCTAATTAAAAAAATACGGTACGTGGTCAAAGGAGTTTGGACACTCCCGGTCTGCAGCTCGTGGTCATGCGGTAGCGTTCTCGCTTCCCACGCCCGGGTTCCCGGGTTCGATTCCCGGCGGGGTCAGGGATTGTCTCTGCCTCGTGATGACTGGGTGTTGTGTAATGTCCTTAGCTTAGTTAGGTTTAAGTAGTTCTATGGGACTGATGACCATAGACGTTAAGTTCCATAGTGCTCAGAACTATATTTTGGACACCCCTGTGTAGCGAGGTATTCACCATTGGATGTCACGAGTGATGGACCCGCCAATATGAAACCAAGCGGGGAGTACAGTGTCGTCAGTAGAGAGCCAGTGACAGTAGAATGGGTCGCTCAGCATAGCTCCCTGATTTCGAACGTGGACTAGACACAGGATGTTTAGCCGTGGCGGCACGGTTTCGTGGCCTAACTACCTCTGGCACCGGTATCTATTGTCACTTCCCATGTGACTTATCTTTGGTTTTCCTGGGTGAGGTGTGGAGCCTCGGTGCAGAGGCAGTGAGTTGTGAACGACATGTGACGGAAGGAGGAGGGCTGGAGGATCAGTGCCTGCCGGCGGGGTTTTGGTTGGGCCTTTTTGAATTTGACAACGTATGTAACCAGCCGGATTGCCGAGTCACTTGTCAGATGTTGGGCAGCCACTGAAGAATGTGGCGGAGGTTGTGCTCTGGACCTCTGGTGGCGGGGGCCTCCTTCATTTATTTTAAGAGGAGTTAAAAGGATAATTTACGGTAGGAAGACTGCACCGTAACATACGGCCTATGGACATTCTGCCCCCGTAATTTTATTGTTTAAAGGAACTGGCGCAATATTATTGTGCCATGTTCAGGGAATTGTTGCGTACATAGTTCCGCGTAGTCAGAGCGTACAAAACTTTCCCACTAGAGCGCGCCCCGCTAAGCACAACAGTGCAGGATCAGCGCTCGTCCGTCTCCGCACTACGAGACGGACCAAATTCTGCTTCCGCCGATCCGCCGATCCGTAACGCACCCAATGAGATTGCTGCTAACTTAGAACCTTTTGTCCTCGCGGATCACACCCGCGCAGTGATACATGAACGCGCGAGGTATTATAACGAGTGTACAGACCTCCGATTAGTCAGTCTGCATTAGTCTGCACCAATCTATAGTCAAGTTTCAGTCTGCGACTAATAAGATTACCATATTGCTGCACATAGCCATGAAGATAAATGTATAGACACTTTTTTTCAAGTATCATAGATATATGTGGGAATAAGATTAACGTACCAATACCAAACGAACTTCAGACTGTCAATTGTAAACTGCATCCAGAACCAAGTTAAGTAATTTTTATGCTTGTTATTATTTTAATAAATGTGTTTGAAAGTTAATCAAGTTCTGTTTAAAGTTGGTCACCGTCAGTCTGCTAATCTAAGCGTGCAAGTGGCTTATCTATCGTGTGACCTAACGGCAGAAGATAAACAGGCCACGATAAGACCACGAGACAAATTTCTGACAGTCGCCTACTTCGTTAGAGCGACAAGTCAAATAATCTGATGGTGTGTGTACTGAAGGTCTTACAGTACGCTCACCCCAGGAATGATATGCATTTCTTTGTTCTGCAGTGTGCCTTGATTTGAGAGTGGCCAATGTATGTTAGTGCGTCTTCTTTGAAGCCATGTGTTTCTGTTAATTGGTAAACCGCTTGTGTACACCCGCTTGGCGTGTGATCTTATGAACTGAATTGGTAGCACAGGTGAGTAGCACTGTACCCAGTGACAATGTCACGGTACTGTATCAGATAGTGATAATGAATTTGAAGTCTAATAGTGATATAGTAAAGTGTATTAATTCTTACCTTCGTTGATGTGTTTTAGTCATAACTGAAATACGTAGGGCTAGTAGTGAGTGAAATTTTCTACTTTGATTAAGCTCACCTTAACTAGTGTGTTTAAGCAAGACTTACTCATGCTTCAGGATGGTTTAAGTGCATCTGCTCTGTTCGTACCTACATATTGTCAGTTATGTATCGCTCATCATCTTACCTAGACAGAGGCGTATGTATTTGATCTGTAAGACCAAATCCAATCTAATTATCTCTGTCAGTCTTAGCGATTTTCCCATGATATGATTAAAAGCCTTGTGAAGGCGTTATATATGAGTTTATTTATTTAAGTTGTGCTTCAACTATTTGTTTCATCCAAGGTTATTTGTTGCATTTATCTTGTAAAGCGATTCTCATCATTTGTGAGTGTATATTCTGTTATAATTTGAGGGTGCTGCCTCGCATGTGACTTACGTTCACAGCGAATCTACCTTGGTGTTTGCAGCCGTGACTTCTGGGCCGCTACCTTGGCGGCATCGTGCCCAACGCCCGAGGTCTAAGTTACAGCCGCGGGAGCGCTTTGCCGCGTCGTCTGTCATACCTCGCAAAAGGTGAGTAGTTGTCTTGTTCCTTGGTGCTATACATGGGTTGAGCGACTGCCGCCATGGTTGTAGCCTGTGGAGTTTAGCGGCATGAGCTCATGAAGTTTTGTAAATTAATGAATGATTCAAATTTCATTCTTACTGTCCATAAACTCAGATGCTTTGTGTTTGTTGAATACTGTTTCATTTTGCTTATAATGGTAAATTTCAGTAGTTTGTCACGTTATGTGTCACTATCACTATGATGGTTTCCATGTTGTTATTAATCTGGAATTTAATTCATCAGTATATTTTTCATAAATAAATGCCAGTTTGGTGAAAACGACGAACTATCTTACGGGTCTCCCATCTGCGTATTGATGTTTGATCCTCTCCTACCCAGAACCTGTTACATGGGTTTCTGATGTCTCCTGAGTAGGGACATTTTAACCATAGTAAAGCTTCCATAGTGACTGATGGTGATGAGATTGGAAACGCGAAGTAACAACAGCTAAATCGAGACCAGGAAGATATCATGAAGTGACAAAGAGGAACCGTGGAGCATTACGCAGACTTGTTGTAAACACTGCATGAAATAAGCGGAAGAAGTCACCCATGAACTCCAATGTGCTACCACCAGTCCAGTTAGCTCTGACAGTGCGCACAGAGTTAAAAAGAATGCGGTAATTGTGACATTATGGGCCATATTTTCTTAAACTTTTTTGGAAATATTTTAGTGAAACTATTACAGAAGAAGTAGATACATCTTGTTTGAAGCGAAATCAATACTGAAACTCTTTGATAAGATTGAAATGAATGTACATAATGAGAAAAATGGTGTAATATTTACTTTTAAATATTGTAAAGATATCTATTTGTTATAATTATTAAAGGTAAAAAGGTGCTGCAATGTAATTATGTATGTAATAGTTACTGGCACTCACTTATTGATGGAGTAGTTCTGTCAGGAACGGAAAGCTGTGTAAGCGTAGGAAAAGGTAGGAGCGGAAACGTTTGGCGCGCTTTGGCGGGCGCGAACGAAGTCAGTGGGTGGCCAGTGATCTTACAGGCAGCACGTACAGCGCCAGCATAGTGTGGAGTGCGCCGTACTGTTGCATCTTGCCTCGGATGGAAATTGCAGTTTATCACGGCCTGGTATGGGGAGAGAAACGGGCTGTTGATTATAAGATGGATCATCGCTATGAAGAGGAAATAAGTCCGACATGGATAACTGCTCTTGGCCGTTCTGATATTAATGCAGTTGTTGCCATGCTATGTTTTATAGTGTGTGCCGGGAAGTTGGAACGTGCTTTAAGAATAATAACCATCATCCAAATTAACAATTGTGTCCAACTGGTAACGTATCCCGCTCATAAACCAAGCAGGATCCTAACCTGGTATATAACAATTCCGAGTTGCCTGTATTCAGCCAAGGCTGTGAAATATTTAATATACTGTTAGCAAATCAGTGATTAATTAGTGAAATAATTGATGGAAAGAATAACTGAGAATTTCATAATTAACATTGCTATTATTTTCTATTTTAAAATGATTATGTAAGGTTATGCCAGATTCATAGACCACATTAGATAAATTTTTTGCTGCTTTCACACTACTTTTAATGAAAGGAAATACTAAGCTGATGATTAATGGGGATAAATAGTAACGTTAAATAGTTTATAGTGATTCAATGAAATATTGAGTATCAAATATGTTGATGTAGAACCCCCACCCCCTCCCTGTCCAAATTTACTTATGCTTTCATGAAATCAGGTACTATAGTTTTGTTTCGAGCGGCTAAACTTTTCTTGTATTGTTGAAACCTCTTTTATCTTAATCTAAAGTGAAGTCTGGTAGGTAAGTAGGGAGTTGGAATCTTTTCCGCTATCCTACTTACAAGGGAACCTCCCTATCGCACCCCCCTCAGATTTAGTTATAAGTTGGCACAGTGGATAGCCCTTGAGAAACTGAGCACAGATCAATCGAGAAAACAGGAAGAAGTTGTGTGGAACTACACTCCTGGAAATTAAAATAAGAACACCGTGAATTCATTGTCCCAGGAAGAGGAAACTTTATTGACACATTCCTAGGGTCAGATACATCACATGATCACACTGACAGAACCACAGGCACATAGACACAGGCAACAGAGCATGCACAATGTCGGCACTAGTACAGTGTATATCCACCTCTCGCTGCAATGCAGGCTGCTATTCTCCCATGGAGACGATCGTAGAGATGCTGGATGTAGTCCTGTGGAACGGCTTGCCACGCCATTTCCACCTGGCGACTCGGTTGGACCAGCGTTCGTGCTGGACGTGCAGACCGCGTGAGACGACATTCTCAATGGGGGACAGATCCGGAGATCTTGCTGGCCAGGGTAGTTGACTTACACCTTCTAGAGCACGTTGGGTGGCACGGGATACATGCGGACGTTTATTGTCCTGTTGGAACAGTTCCCTTGCCGGTCAAGGAATGGTAGAACGATGGGTTCGATGACGGTTTGTATGTGCCGTGCACTATTCAGTGTCCCCACCAGAGGTGTACGGCCAGTGTAGGAGATCGCTCCCCACACCATGATGCCGGGTGTTGGGCTCGGTCGTATGCAGTCGTGATTGTGGCGCTCACCTGCACGGCGCCAAACACGCATACGACCATCATTGGCACCAAGGCAGAAGCGACTCTCATCGCTGAAGACGACACGTCTCCATTCGTCCCTCCATTCACGCCTGTCGCGACACCACTGGAGACGGGCTGCACGATGTTGGGGCGTGAGCGGAAGACGGCCTAACGGTGTGCGGGACCGTAGCCCAGCTTCATGGAGACGGTTGCGAATGGTCCTCGCCGATACCCCAGGAGCAACAGTGTCCCTAATTTGCTGGGATGTGGCGGTGCGGTCCCCTACGGCACTGCGTAGGATCCTACGGTCTTGGCGTGCATCCGTGCGTCGCTGCGGTCCGGTCCCAGGTCGACGGGCACGTGCACCTTCCGCCGACCACTGACGACAACATCGATGTACTGTGGAGACCTCACGCCCCACGTGTTGAGCAATTCGGCGGTACGTCCACCCGGCCTCCCGCATGCCCACTATACGCCTCAAAGTCCGTCAACTGCACATACGGTTCACGTCCACGCTGTCGCGGCATGCTACCAGTGTTAAAGACTGCGATGGAGCTCCGTATGCCACGGCAAACTGGCTGACACTGACGGCGGCGGTGCACAAATGCTGCGCAGCTAGCGCCATTCGACAGCCAACACCGCGGTTCGTGGTGTGTCCGCTGTGCCGTGCGTGTGATCATTGCTTGTACAGCCCTCTCGCAGTGTCCGGAGCAAGTATGGTGGGTCTGACACACCGGTGTCAATGTGTTCTTTTTTCCATTTCCAGGAGTGTTTTAAATAATAATCCAAATATACAAACTGAGTGGTCCATGCGCAAGATAAGCAACATCTAGGATATTAAGAGGGTAGGAGCGCCGTGGTCCCGTGGTTGGAGTGAACAGCTGCGGAACGGGAGGTCCGTGATTCAAGTCTTTCCTCGAGTGAAAAGTTTACTTTTTTTTTTATTTTTCCAAAGTTTTGATCTGTCCATTTGTTCATTGACGTCTCTGTTCACTGTTACAACTTTAGTGTTTGTGTTTTTCGTTCGCACCGCAAAACTGTGCGATTAGTAGACGAAAGGACGTGCCTCTCCAACGGGAACCGAAAACATTTGATCGGAAGGTCATAGGTCAACCACAGGAAAACACGTCTGATATATTCTATACGACACTGGTGACATCATGTGCGTCACATGGCAGGAATATGTTGTCGACCCACCAAACTTGTACACTTGGCAAATGGGTAAAATGATTCTTCTACTTTGCCTGATTTACGTTTTCTTGTGGATGTGATTATCACTCCCACAAAAGCGATGAAAACATAAAAGTTTGTTAGATAATAACTGTCGGAAAATAAAAAATTAAAATTTTCACCGGAAGGAAGACTTGATCAAAAGACCTCTCACTCCGCAGTTGCTCACGCTAACCACGGGACCACGGCGTTCCTCCGCTTGAATTATCCTTGATGTTGGCTATCTTGCCACGGACTACTCAGTTTCTATATTTTGCTTAGTTTTTTCATAATTCTACACAACTTCTTCCTATTTTCTCGATTGATCCGTGTTCAGGTTTTCAAGGCCTATCCACTGTGCAAACTTATAACTAAATCTGAGGGAGGTGCGATGGGGAGGTTCCATTGTTAGCTTCATTACGTATGCCTAATTACACTGGCGAATAATAGCATACAACCAACCAAATATATTGTTATCGATGCAGAATAGTTGTCTAACTACTGTTATTTGCCATACCTCTGAACTAATGACTTATTTGAAGACACGAGTAAAAAGTCTGATGCTTATTCCTTAGGTTAGCACACACGGTTATTACACTTGTTTTTGTGGTTTTGCTGTCCGGATAGGTAACTGTATTTCTGTTTGTTACATTGCTTATTATTAACAGTATAGTATAAGAATGTTACTGTTGGATTTGCATGGCAGTATGGTTTGTGAACCAATTCTGAGAATACAAAATAGACGCAGGTATTACATCTGGTTCTACATATCAGGACAGTAAATAACACACACAACATGAAGGAGGAATATTACATACTGTGTTCGAGTTGATCCTCATTATCCATACGTTACTGTAGTCAGTGGCAAGCGAGACTTAAGTACGTGTAAAGAGCAGCGCCACTCGATAATGGATGACTGCGAACTTGTGATTTGGAGTGATGAATCAAACTACACAGGAGTGGAAATCCTAAGGAGTGTCTTGATTTGAGGAATATCTGCCATCACGTGTAGTGCCAGTAGTGACGTCTGGATGACCTGTTGTGGTGGTTTTCTGTGGTTAGCGTTTGGACCCGTCATCGTAAATAAGATAACGCTAAATGATAAATTTTTAGCGTTATGTGCTGCGTACAGTAGATGAACAATTCGGAGACGATGATTGTATCAACATAACGATGCAAATCGTCGTAAATCAGCATCTGTGGGCCAATGGTTTCAGTCCTGAATTGGACTGGCATGTCGAGAATTCCGATCTGAACGAAAATGAAAATCTTTGGGATGAGTTAGAATGTGACTTCGCTCCACATTCCAGTTCCCAAATCACTATCTCCGCCGCTTTGAGCTCTTGTGGATGTATGGGTGCTATTCCTCCACAGACATTTAGATACATCATTAAAAGTGTGTCTAGAAGATTACAAGCCGTAATTAATGCGAAGCGTGGTCACTATATTAATGTCTACTAACAGTGTCTGGATACTTTGGATCAAATAGTGTGTATTTGAGGTGAAAGGGTGGGAGGGGGGAGGTGGGATGGAGTCGAGAAAGAGGTAGAAGAGAGAGAGAGAGAGAGAGAGAGAGAGAGAGAGAGAATGTAAGTGAGGTATGAGTTGACATATGTGAAAGAGTAAACGTAGCTCAAACTCCGTATGAAAGATGTTCCCATAAATTGTCAGCATGTTGCCATATTTTTCAGTGAAAATGTATAATGACGTAAATTGACATGTTCCACTTCACAGGAGTAGATAATTAACCAAGATGAATCATTTATTCATAAGTGCCCATTTCCTGATTATCTTCGTGACTATCTGTCACCCGTTTCGATACGTCACCAATACTGCAAAACTCATATTTGCATTGTAAGCTTGCTGTTGTTCATACTATGTAATTGGCCAATAAAACTGTAAACGCCGACTACTGACTGCTAGGTCTATCCGATATGTGCATTTATTGAAGATATTGTGGTATTTTTTGCTACCTTACATGTTATTTTCTAATTAAGTTGTCTGCTTCTATTACCTGTTCAGTACGGATTTTGAGAGGATACTGTAACTAACCAAGTTTCACGTGCAGATAATACATATTGAACAAAGAACCCCATCCGATGCAATCCTCGTATGGGTAACGTACGAAAGGTTAATGAGGCCTTTTCTAACTTATTTCTCTGCCGCTACACTTACGCAGGTGAATATGATTATTTCGTGGCGTGTAAGTTGCGTGCGTACATGCACCTGTAAGTGTTTGTGTGTGTGTGTATTTATCAGGCTGGAATAACATCAGTGGACACGACAAAATTAGAATTATTTCTGGAGATTAGAGGCATTAAGCTCTGTTTGTTAACCTACGGATTCTATCTGTGCTTTGAACAAGTACTTCAAAATGATGCTTCGCACGCCAAGATGAATATTTGTTCTTTTCCCATGTCCCTTTATTCATTACAATGTATTGCAACAAAACTATCCGGAGGGTTTTTAATATCCTTGGCTTCTACTGATAAACACAGCAGGCAGAAATTGAGTCACTGAGGCTCTGTCTATTGACTAGAGACAATTAGTTTTAACTTTCATCACATACAACACTACGCTGACGTAAACTGCTTTTTACTATCAGGCTCGGTACTAACGACCATTTAACGTACAGTTACAGGCGGGAATTGAAATGGAAATTAACAGTTAAATTGGATTTTGTTTGCGTGAAAGTGCGTGTCTGTGTGTCCATGAGTGTGTGTCCATGTGTGTGTGTGTGTGTGTGTGTGTGTGTGTGTGTTTGTGCGTGTGTGCGTGTGTGTGTTTTGAGGGGGGAAAATTTTTCAGCATTTTTTTGTTATTAAATCAGTTGAATCAGGTTTTATTCGACGCCACATCGAAGTGAAACAATGTTTGTCACTTAGCCAGACAACTCACTGACACTGTGCCGAGAACGGTAAAACGCAAGGGATGGCGTGTCTATGATGGTTAAACAACATACCATTTATGTGAGGTGATGAACAACCGCTCTGTCTAGCTGCGTCCTTCTCCCGTGGCCTTTGCTTTTATTCTGGATAGGGGAGCAATAGGGATGAGGGCTGAAAGCTCTAGCGCTTTCATTGTTCTCTGCATTGTTTTGCTCACAATTAGTACGCGGCCCCGTTGTTAATTAACGTTGGGGCCATCTGCGGGCATACCTCTGCCTGGCAGGGCATCAGCAGCTGTAAACTGAAGATGAAATTAAATAACAAGTTTTCAATTACCAGCCGGTATTTATTTATTTCCACAACGCACATCGAAGAGTCGAACCTCCTTCGTCAAACGTGCCACTTTAACGCACATGAATTCATTTCATAATAGAGCTTTAATCCTCCGAAACGCGTCATGGGTATAAATACGTAGTGCCTGGTAATAATAAACTAGTTTCATTCGATATCTATAACATTCACGCTGAAGGCTCACAAAATGTTCGCACACAACGAGAAGCTTACCACAAAACTCTTATGAACGTTATTTCCACTCAACTTTCCTTATAGAATTAGGAATGAAGCTGTACGTTGTATCATATCAAGTTGAGTAGGCTACATGTACGTTGCGCTGGATGTTACGCTGGTCTATTTATTTGCTGCATTTGAGGAAAAAATCAGATAACACATCCTGTTATCCTGTCAATTTGTAGGTGACATTAGCACTTCCAATTTCGGAGCATATTTCATTATTAGAGAGTACGTGATTTATACTCGTCGTGTGTATTTAGTAAATGTGTTCTGAGAAAAGATATTACGCCTGTGTTTTGATATTAATAATGTTGGCTATGAGAATCCCCGACAGCAAAAAGTTTGGGTCTACGCCCGGAGAAAACAGAGAAACGAAAGATAACATAAATCCTTTAAGATAATTTTTGTTGTGTACAGCGAATCCCACAAGGGGAGTTACCGTACACGGTTTGAACATCAATAACTGGAATAACAATAACAAAAACTGTGAATTTTTAAATCACGTAGATGGTCATGACATTACGGATTGTATTTTGCTCTTGAAGATATCTGAAATGTCCTCCATCGGCAGCAATACAGCGTCTGCAACTTTCCAGAAGATATCGACACACACGTGCTATGGTTGCCACTGTAATGGATTCAGAAGCAGCCACAACCGCCACTTACATGGCATTGTGGAGTGGACTGTACCTTTAAGAGGTCCCCACAGAAAAAAGTCTAATGGCTGGGAGGGAACTCAGCACTTCCTCATTCCATACCATAATTGTACTCTGATATTCGACCAACTTCCCAGTAACAGAGAAAAAAATCTCTTAAGTAGATTTACAGTCTTCCACCTGTAACTTCAGCCACCTTACAGCAAAAATTATTGTCCTCAACAGACCAGGCAGTTATGTAATATCAATCGCAGGGTAGGTTTCTCTGACTGGAATGAGATGCCGCCAAGTCTTTGGATTTTAATACCTGAGCGAACAGTACCCTCGAAAATATAATTAACATCTTAAATAATAGGCCTCTTCAGTATAAAATACACCTTGACCTGAAATATTTTATAATTATATATCAAGATTAATATAACTGTAAAAAGATTTTATTATAACCGAGATGTAAAAACAAATAAATTAAGTACCGTCAGTCAGTCACCTGTCCACCTCTCGACAATTGTTATATCTAGGCATTGGCAAATGTAGCGATGGTAATGTGACTTTGCACCGACTCGTTAGTCTTCAACTCAGTACAGTTGCTGAAATGCTGGTACAATTAGTGCGTCGTGCAAGATGGTGATGAGGAATTTGCATTTGCATGAGTCACAGTTCCTTCAAAAAAAAAAAAAAAGTCTTCTGACAGACATACCACACGACAGTGATAGCCACAGGGCCAGTAAGATCAATAGCTCTTTCTTCCATAGCACAGTGATTGTCTCTTGCCCAGTGCACACAGCTATGGCAGTTGGCGGTCCCATACAGTTAAAATATCGTCCCATCAGACCAAACAATCTCATCACTCAAGAGTTCTCTATTGCAAATCAATTCATACAATTCGAGGCACCTATCCGGATCGGCCACATTCATCGCTTAGAGCAAGCTGAGAATGCAGGTTTTCCACTTTGCATGTTCTCAGATGCGGTGCACACCTGATTTCCTCACACCTGATTCACGCGCAGCTTACGTTCTGGACATCTTTGGAGATATTGTGGAAGCTTGTACCACTGCACCTACCTATCCTTCACGCGCTGCTGATTTCTTCCTGCTACACCGTCCCTTCTTCACATCACGCACATTTCCTTCCTCTCATAGTTGTTACGTAATTTCGTTACTGTTAAACGTGGCGCTGGTGGAGTATCAAATTATGCCTTCCATCTTCTATGTACTTTTCTCATGTCGTCACTTTTGCAATAACACTTTAAAGTCCCCTTTCTTGTCTCCAAAGATAAGTTTCCAGCCATCTCATCAATTACGAGTAGTTACTGGCGATTGAAAATAACAAATGAATGACTACACAGACTAGTCATGAGAGCACCACATGAAAACAACTGGATCAGGTTGTCGTTAATATTTCCTCAGTTACTAAATTACAGACAGTGTAAACCCCTTTTTTTCAATCCCCTATATATACAAGTCACACGAATTATCACTTTTACACACGAACTAGTTGCTTCTTGCCCTACTTATCTGTACTCATACACGAACACTTAGAGTTGTGTGACAGCAGTGGCTGTTTGTAGCAATAACTGCACATTTCCTTCGCTAGTCTCAGACGCAAACTATTATCAGGACCGACTGCTGGAAATCTGCGAAGGAAACACGTTGAACTTTTCAGTGCAGTAAATTATCGACGCCGCTAAATATTACGTCGACTGAGAGGCATGTGCAGACTACAGAGAGAAATACAGTGGCGTTGCTCTCGACGCCAGAGGCTGTTGTGCATAAGCATATTCTGGGGATGGAATTAATGCTGATGTACACAGTACAAAACCGCTTTCGTGAATATCAAGCAATGCACTATTAAATTATAGTCACAGAACACACAAACGTTTATTGTATGTCGATTCTTATGGCTGGAAGACAAAAGTGTGGTGGACCATGACCGTTCACTACTGTGCAAAGACGAAACACCTACAGCAGTCCTTCTGTTATTTGTCGTGTAGCTACCAGTTACGGCTCTTCAGCGCACCATCTTCAGACCTTGCTTGATGCTGAAGAAGTTATCACGGTCCATATACAGGATGAATCACTGGCCAACAAACCAATTAACGCAGACTGCCTGTAACTCTGATATCGTCTCTCCAACCATCAACTCTCAACTCATATGGCTGGACAGATGACATTAGAGTTCAGGTAGCCTGCGTTAACCGGTATTTTGGCCACTGATGCATAGTGTATATGGATCGTGGTACCCCTTCAGCATCAACTTAGACCTGAAGATAGTGCACTTAAGCGCCGAAACTGGCAGCTACACGATAAATAACAGAACGGCTGTAGATGCTTATTTTTCTTACAACCTCGCCCCTATTCCGGGAGCAGTTTAACTGGAGAAGCTACCTTCTGTCTCCATTAAATTGACATATCCAGTATATCTTTTCACAGTAAGTGTTAGCAGGAAACTACTGAAATTTTCTCATATACATTTACAGTATTTGAAAAAAAACAATATTTTTGTGATACTAATATATTAAATCTGTAATTCAGAAATTTTTTTAATAATGAACAGTTTCTCGGACAAATTTTTAAATTGGGAAGTATCATAGTATACATTATAATCTCATTCACGTGCACTAAATATACTGATTTTTAGAGTTTCATTACTCTGTGGTAAATAAGTTACATTAGGCTAGAAGAAAGAGAATCCACGAAAAACTAAGTTTAAAGTTCTATGGTACTTACAATGTGTTTGATACACTCCTCCCAAACATTCATTTAAATTCACAGCTTCTTTTAGTGTGTCTGTCATACGTTCCTCCTACACTGATTTGTAAGCAGCAGGCACTAAACAACTGTATTTCCTAAATTTTGAAGGACAGCTTAGTAAGTTCATAATGCCACATAATATTTTCTCTGCTGTTAATCCCTTTCCATGCATGACATACATAGACCTAATATTGTTTTCATTATATTCACCATTTTCCTTCTCCCAGGTCCACCTTATCATTTCTTGACAACTCTGGAGATCAATCTCGGTATTTCTTGCTGAGAAATAAAAAAAAAACACTTGTCTTACATTATTACTGTAGGAAGCAACTAAATGTAACAAAGCAGAAGCAGCAACAGGTGAAAGCTCAAATTAATGGGGAAAAATTTCCCTACACTTATTAAATCAGAAAAGGCACAGAGCAAAAAGAGAGTATGTCTCACTCTGCAAGGTGCCAATTAAACTTACATTTAAGATGTTTAAATAAGGATATGATCTAAAACACATTAACATTTGCTCAAAACATACTTCAAACCATAATCATCAGCAAAAATTAATTTCATGTTTGCATCATATTCGAGGTATCTTCTGCTGGCAAAGCTACTACAGAGGAAAACCGAAAAGTGTTAACTGTTGGCAGGCACGTATTCTATCGAGGTTACTCAGGAAATGTTAAGGAACTACATCAGGTAGTCGCAGTAATCTGTGAGCAAACTAAAAACATCTACAATCTGTACAAAAAATCACATCTGTAGTTTCCAATAACATGGAAGTGTTTTACTGCCCCATGTATTCAATGCTAATTTGCTAATTTCAGCGTTGTGCTTTTTGAGTGAGGACGTAGCCTCGTGGGAAGGTGCTGGCACCTAAACTGCCAGGAGCGTTCCCAGAGGAAATTTGTAAACATTGGATATTCACGGGTGAAGTAAAATATTCACCAAGAAGGCCTTACCGCTCTTCCCACTTTTTTTTTCAAAGAAAGAGGCTGAAGTTCTTACAACAGCCGAGATGTGCGGATAGACCACACGTAACCGAGCGAGGTGGCCCAGTGGTTACACACTGGACTCGCATTCGGGAGGACGACGGTTCAATCCCGTCTCCGGCCATCCTGATTTAGGTTTTCCATGATTTCCCTAAATCGTTTCAGGCAAATGCCGGGATGGTTCCTTTGAAAGGGCACGGCCGATTTCCTTCCCAATCCTTCCCTAACCCGAGCTTGCGCTCCCTCTCTAATGACCTCGTTGTCGACGGGACGTTAAACACTACCCACCACCACCACACGTAATTCATACACTTACAGATGCTCTTCTTTCATTCTGTATTCTTTGAATAAATTGTTTTGGAGTCCAGGCCGAAGAGAGATAACAAATTAAGTTTGTAACTGTTCTCAAAAACTACCTGATGCCTCATGCATGGCCTCAGTAAAAGCAATACTTTTACACTCTGAAAACATCTTGCACAATATTAAGAGTGAACATCATCACCAAAACATTCCAGATAGAACATACTCACTACCCGTAAAAGAGTGCGATGGCGCTTGAGAGTACTGTGACCCTCGATCGTTGACGTGAATAACGGCAGTGAAGTAGTGTGTACGCTATGGTCATCTGTATGGAATCAGCACAGAGAGTTATTTCGATGTGGGGACGTCCCTGAATGGCTCAGTCATCGCGTTTAGATGTATCTGTGACCACACCCTGAATGAAGTTTTTCAGTTTGTTAGTGTATGAATGTGGACAGTGGATGGTGTACCATTCGTAGCCAAGTAATCTGGAGTAAGTACAGTTTTCTTTTCGTTCCGTAGAAAGACGCTAAATGACAGCTATCACAGACGAGTCTTACTCCCTGTAATTCACAATCCTTTTAAACACGACAGAAATTCCGAACTCTGTCAATCAGTGTCCGACTGAACATTGTGATCCGAACCACATTCCACCGACACTGGCGCCGGCTATGTGGTCAAGAGCCATTACCCTCGGTAACGCAAGTCTGTATTGGACAAACGAACACACTTACTGTGATGCGACGAGTCGCGAGTTTGCCTATTATGAAATAATGCAAGGTGTCGAGTGTACTGTAGACACGAGGGCATAATAAAACGTTATCCTTAGAAAAGTTTGTTCTGTTCTCAGCATCAATTGAGGTATTACATGTCGTGCATGTTCCGCTTCACTGACGGAAACTGATATTCTCTGCCGCAGTCCACTACTGATTGTGGCGTGTAACATGACGGTGTGTACCGTAAGTACACTGTCCAGTCACATTAATGTAACCACCTGTCGAAAGACTGAATGAGCGCATTTTGCAGCAAGACGTGCAGGAAGAAAGTTGTATAAGATATTGTATAATATCACCCATATTGTAGCAGATACTTACTGCAATAATCTATAGTAGCATGGGACGGGAAAATATGTTAACCATAGATCTTATAAACATAATAGGCTTCTGCACATAGCCACAGCAGAGCCTAATTATATCGCCTGAGAATTACAGGGGGGAGGGGTTACCCAAACAAAAAAACAAACCGGAATAACATTGCCGTGGGCAGAGCTTGTGTACGGCCTTGCCGCAGTGGATACACCGGTTCCCGTCAGAACACCGATGTTAAGCACTGTCGGTCGTGGCCGGCACTTGGATGGGTTACCATCCGGGCCGCCATGTGCTGTTGCCATTTTTCTGGGTGCACTCAGCCTCGTCATGCCAATTGAGGAGCTACTCGCACGAATATTAGCGGCTCCGGCCAAAGAAAGCCATCGTAACAGCCTGGAGAACGGTGTGCTGACCCCACGCCCCTCCTATCTGCATCCTTGTCTGAGGATAAAACGGCTTTCGGATGGTCCCAATGGGCCACTTGTGCCCTGAAGACGGCGTGCAAAGAAAGAAAGAAAGAGCTTGTGTAGTATGTATTTGCCGCTGTGCGTGTACACAGCAACTCATTTCCAGTTCAGTGCCGCTGCTATTGTCGACCTGGCTCGTTCTGTTCACCTGCAGTGATTGTTCTTCGTAGCGCTGTTTTGTTCTCGTTTCGCTTTTCTATTTCTTTATGATGGCAAAGTTTAAGTGAGCAACATGCAGCAATGAAACTTCGTTTTCTACTGCTGAAACTGTTTTAATGTTGAAAACAGATTACCAAGTTGGAAAAGCTCAGGTGTACTAGCGCTTTACCCGATTTAAAAAAGACGACATATCGATTGATGAGAAACCTCGTTGTGGACGTCCATCAACTGCCCCAGTCTACGAAAATATTAAAAAAACTTCTAGAGCTTGTGCTCACAGACTGTCGAGAGACAATTGATCAACTCCTATTGAGAACGGTTCTAGGCGCTCCAGTCCGGACCCGCGCGACTGCTACGGTCGCATGTTGGAATCCTGCCTGGGGCATGGATATGTGTGATGTCCTTAGGTTAGTTAGGTTTAAGTAGTTCTAGGTTCTTGGGGACTGATGACCTCAGATGTTAAGTCCCATAGTGCTCAAAGCCATTTTTGAGCTGCCTTGTGGTTTATCGTGGAGATCAGTTCAGCGAATTTTAACGGAAGATTTGGGAATGATAAGGGTTACTGTCAAGTTTGGTTCTCAGGTTTGACTGGATATCAAAAGGAACGTCAAGTTGAAACATGTTGTGCTTTGAAACAACAGCTTGAAACTGGTCCAGATTTTCTCTCAAAGGTCATTACTGACGAAGAACCAGGGTGCTATGGTTATGGCTCAGAAACAAAGCAACAGTCAAAACAATGGAGGACGTCATCGTCACCATATGCAAGAAGTGTCGTAAAGTGAAATCAAACGTCCAAACCATGCTTATTTGCTTTTTTGATGCCAAGGAAAAAGTTAATTTAGCCTTTCTTCCCCAGGTCAGGCCATTAATCAAACCATTTACGTGGAAGTTTGAAGAAGGTTGCGCAACAGTGTTCCTCTGAAATGACCCGACTTGTGGCAAACAGGTGACTGGGTCTTACACCACGACACCGCACATGCACACAAGGACGTCTCTGTGAGACAGTTTTTGCCTAAAAATTGTTATGGTTCCGATTCCCCACCCACCTTACTCGCCTGGCCTGACTTCCTGCGACTTTTTCTTATTTCCAAGCGTGAAAAGTTTCTTGACAGGACACGAAATGAAAACACTGAACAATTCAAGAAAAAAAATGAGGGAGAAGCGTCAGACATTTCTATAGAAGACTACAAAAAATGTTTCGAACAGTGGAAGCACCAGTAGGACAAATGTATCAGTTGTAAGGGGGAGTCTGTTGAAGGGGACAAGGTTGATTTGAAAACAATTTGAAAATATGTGACATTTAGAAAATAATTCGATTTTTTTTTTTGGGTACGCCGTCGTATTTATTTGCAAAGCTGAAGCCATTTAAGATACACGCTCTGTCTTTGATTACATCGATGACCGGTCTCAAGAAAACCCTTATCTTTCTGTTGTAGGTACAATTCGTCGTCAAAGTGTGTACTGACAACAAAAATAGAGGTGACGCTGATATCGGTGTAAACGGAGGCACTACTGCCAGCTTTATATCAGGCACGCATACCTATAAGCAGGACTAATAATATGATTACAGTCCAATTCCCAAGAAGACACATTTATTCAATGGCACCGAAATATCCAACTTCAGTAGACCTCTGTACAGCATTCCTAGCCAGTAACAGTACTGTTCTGAGTCCACTTGGTGCATATAAGCTTTTCTAGAAGACGTAGTCACTTTGGAACAGCGGCATAACCTGTACAGACAGGTGATCTGGGATAACTGGAGCTGTGGTCTCAACTGGACTGGAAATCTAGAGCACACACTTGAAGATATTGTGCAGGAATACTCCCAGGAAAGCATTCAGGACATAGTGTTGTGGTTAAGCGCCGGAGCTCGACTTACATCCTAATGTGCAGTGATGCCAACCTCCGCTCTACTTGTCTCACTTAATGTGTGACGTGAAATGTAGTTCCGCTCTGCTAACGACCTCTGCAGCCGGCCATTAGAATTCGCATGCGCACTTGCTTCCCCTGGGCGTGCAGGCTGTAGCGTTTACCTTGCGTTACTGGAGGGAAGCATATCTTGCAGGCCTTCGTATTCGCTATACTTGCCACCAATAGTTGAGATGAAAATATCAATACAATGTGCAGCTGTCCGCAGACGTGGAAGAAGAATTTAGCTACTATGCCGAGAAAAGAGGTCGTGTTTTGTTAACTGACTATAGAAAAATTATGTTCCTTTGTTATATTGAAGTATCTTGGCGTTTTTACTCAGATGCTACCCATTCTTTCATGACAACTTACATCTTGTTTAATCCTTCGAGTAGCAGTGGTTTCTGCCTGAAAGTGCCATTTCATTAACTTTTAGTGCCAGTGTCTTTTGGATGAAACCAGCGATGCTATACAAACACAAAAATATCTAGTAAAAGAGACATATAGTAATACATTGATGTACTTCTACAAATACAGTGCATTGTAGCTGTGGCTTACAGCGTTCAAAGCAACATTTGGCATGCAGACTGTGCTACGTCATTGTAGGAGGCTATGAAATATGCTTATATATAAGTAATCGAATTGAGGAGGTCACTCACAGTGAAAGTAAGTACATCTAATGTTATGATCACGTAATTTGAGATTGTACTACTGGTGTTATGAGTGGTTTCGAAACGAACATGAAGCAGTATGTATTCTGAAATCAATGTATTGAACTTTAGGTCCTCTTTTGTATTAAGAGTTAATCGGAGTGGGACCGTTTCTAGGGAAAATCTGAAATTTCTTTCAGATATATTTCATGGAAACGAAGGTTTGGCGTCGTTGGCCGGAAGGCCCCTTGCCGGGCACGTCCGGCCGCTTTGGTTCAGGCCTTATTATATTCGACGCCACATTGGGCGACCTGGGCTCCCGATGGGGCTGAAATGCTGATGAAGACAGCACAACACTCAGTCCCTGAGCGGTGAAAATCCCGGACCCGGCCGGGAATCGAACCTGGGCCAGTAGGACGGGAATTTGTCACGCTGACCACTCAGCTATCGGAGCGGAAAATATAGGTGAAGAAATTATGAGTGATTGAAAGCCGTATGTCCCAGATGTTCCAAAGTGAAACAATTGATCGATTACTTTTTCCGATTTCTTCTAGTGTTAGTTGCTTACTGTGAAGATAAATATAAATTTTATGAAAAAATATACATTTACTTTTTTATGTTGTTGGAATCAGAAGGTTAATCAAGAGCTTCTAAGGTCAAGGAACTGCCTATCGCTATAAATTGTATCCATATGGCCTAGTAATATAGCCAGTGAAGTGGAAAGGTAGGTTAGGGACAATAGAGCTATGGTGAAAGGATTAGGAAGTCCCAGAGATGGATGATACTTACCCACTGCCATAGGAAACAGCGTGGTCTTCTTTTTTTTTTCCTCAAGGTCCGATCGGTCACTACATTTAAATCATAGCGAAAATCCAATGCAATTTCGGACAGATGTATTATGCAGCGTCTCCTTTTGCCCGTCAATAGCGTCGCTTCTCGCGTTTCATTTATGAACACATAGTAAGCACTTAACGACGCCTAGAGCAATAAACGCTCCCACCATGTGTAATGTGTGTGCTGTCATTCGATTTCTTGATGCTGAGGGGTTCCGCCTTATCTTCAAGCAACCCACATAACACAACTGTCATGTGTGACAGAAAATGCAGCAACGATGCAGGACGTACAGACGTTTACGATGTAGGCGGTCAGGGAAGCAAGCGAGTGATGATCTTGTTCACCGAATGGATCAGGTGATTTGGGATAATCGTCTACGAAAAGTAAAGAAGAATGCTGTCGTGAGGTGTTACCGTCTTTAATTAAATACTCAAATACTCGGCTACCTACTGCAGATGTAACAAAGTCACTCCTTCACCGTTTTCGACGAGAAGGTACTGGGAGATGAAGAAGCTTGCACAGGATAGAGTAGCATGGAGAGCTGCATCAAACCAGTCTCAGGACTGAAGACCACAACAACAACAACCAGTTACGGCGACTTTTTTCTTGATATAATAAATAATTTACTTGCTCTCTTTCCATCTTACCCGTTTACATTTGACTGCTCCTTCCACTAATGGTTCAAATGACTCTGAGCACTATGGGACTTTACATCTGAGGTCATCAGTCCTCTAGAACTTAGAACTACTTGAACCTGACTAACCTAAGGACGTCACACACATCCATTCCCGAGGCAGGATTCGAACCTGAGATCGTAGCGGTCGTGCGGTTCCTGACTGAAGCGCCTACAACCGCCCGGCCACGCTGGCCGGCTTCCACTAATGATGAGATACCCGAAAAGTGTTTCACGCAAGTGCTCCAGTGTTAACGAATGTCCGAGCTTATGGAATAGGTTCTCAGATATGTAAGAAATTCGAAGACTGCTTAAGTGAAAGAATTCAGTACGTGGTAGTCGATGGCGACGAAAGTATGATAGAACTGCCTCTATTCGCTTTATACACAAATGATGAGACGGAGAGGGTGATCAGCAATGTCCGGCTCTTTGCTGATGATGCTGTGCTACACGGGAAGGTGTCGTAGTTGAGTGACTGTAGGAAGACACAATATCGGACAACAGTTCTGGTTGGTGTGACGAATGTCAACTACCTGTAAATGTAGAGAAATGTAAGTTAATGCAGAAGGACATTATTAAAACATAGGAGTTTTTCGTTGCGGAATTATCTTCTCACGAAATTCCAGTCACCATCTTTCTTTTCCGAATGCAAAATTTTTTTGGTGACGCCGACCAACGTAGGGAGAAACGATCACCGTGATGATATAAGGGAAATCAGAGCTCGTACGGAAAGATGTAAGTATTCGTTCTTTCCGCCCGCCATACGAGGTTGAAATAATAGAGAATTGAGAAGGTGGTACGGTGAACCCACTGCCAGGCACTTAAATGTGATTTGCAGCTTATCTGCGTAGATGTAGATGTAGAGGCATATCGACAGTACTTTTCATTCACTCTATTTCTTAGTGGATCAGAAAAGGAAATGACTAGTGGTGTTATAAGGTACTCTCAGGCAGGCTTACAAACTGTGTATGCAGTTGTACACATCGCTACATCAAGCGTAAATGGTAATATTACGTTGGATGAGTAGCTCGTAACCGTAGAATAAGCGTAATTATCCCCAGCTCGTGTTCTTGCGGTAGCGTTCTCGCTTCTCACGCCCGGGTTCTCGGGTTCTCGGGTTCGATTCCCGGCGGGGTCCGGGGTTTTCTATGCTTCGTGATGACTGGATATTGTGTGATGTCCTTAGGTTAGTTAGGTTTCATTACTTCTAAGTTCTAGGGGAAAGATGACCATAGATGTTAAGTCCCATAATGCTCAGAGCCATTTGAGCCAATAAGCGTAATTAGCGTAATTTAGATTAACTTTTGCTTAAGCCCTAAAGCGCTTTTTCGGCACATGACATGTATTGGTCAACCTGTATTAGAAGCAAAGAGCTGCGGTCTCGAAGTGATAGTTTCACCTGGGCAGTATGCAGTATGTCGGTCCGTTGTGAGCCTGCGGATGAAAGTAGGTTTGGTGCTCTGCGAGTCTGAGTGTGAGGTTTATCGCACTAAGAACTCTTCGTAGGACTGCGAATCGTGATTGGCAGTGATGAAGCGGCGTAGTCTGTTCACTGCTGCTGAATCTGGGCTGTTTCTGGTATAAGAACTACGGCAAGTTAAAAATTTAATACCTGTTTGACACACACAATGGTTACGGTTACTACAAGCCACACCACAAGCTGGGAAACAGGTCCACATTTCTAGTAGTTTACTGTCGAGTTGAGATTTTTACAATTGTTTTATTCGTCTCTTACAGAAACTAGCAGTACGGAAATAAACAGCCTTTTAAACACACTGTTAACGGCAATCAAGTAATTAATAGCAATACAACAATAAATTATTTTTAAGGAAACACAGAGGCTAGCTGTACGGCAATAAACAACCTTTTAAAACACGCCGCTAACGGCAATCAAGTAATTTAAGGCAATACAACAGTTTTAAAAATGTCTTTAAAAGTCACAGAAGCTAGCAATACGGCTATAAACTACCTTTTAAGACACGCCGCTAACGCTAATCAAAGTAATTTATAGCAATACAAAATTTGAAAAAAAATTTAAAAAACATTAGTAAACAGGCTACTAAAGTAAATACAGAACTTTGTTAATAACGTACGGTGAGGCAGTGAAGTTACTAACACCGCCATTAAAAAAATTAAACAAGTCTCAGCAAACACACGATTAAAGGCAATAAAGGGAATTTACAAACTTGGCGGAATTTAAAAAAAAAATTTTAAATTAAAGGGTCCTGGAATATCGTTTGAACATAACAGACATGACAGATCCGTGTAAGGCGACCACAAATCACCCACTCAGGGATGCTCAGGCTAGACAGAATACTGACCAATTTAAATACGCCCGTAAACACAATTGCCACTCTCAGGCTGGTCACTGCACCAGCTTTTAGCCAGCGAAAACTTGTTATAAGATGGCTTAACTTGCTGACAGAATTAGAGCTAACCTAGTGCAAGGAAACATTACACCACACAGTCCTGAATGAGCGACCACATGATCAACCAACAAGACGCATGAATTTATTTATAACCCACGACAGCATAGCGAAACAATTAAACTGTCAAAACTACACCTCCCATCGGACAGTAACGAGAGGAGGAGGAAAGATCACTGTCTTCAATTACACCGGTGCCACAGGAAACCCGGCCGCCGGAGGCCACAAGGCAGAAGAGACGCTGGTTACACAATTTACTCCTTAATGATTAAATCTTCCACGAACTTAACTTGCAATTGTGCTCGAACAGGCAGTTCACAACCTCCGATGGCAAGGATCCACACATCCGACCGCTCACGCGTCGCCAGCGTACCTAACACGTCACGGTCACGCGACAACACGCTCTGTCACCGGAGTTCACGTCTTCTCCGCAACGCTGACGGGTAGTGACCGCTCCTTCATGTTAGGTGTCTCCTTTTAAACTCCAGTGTTGAAACTGGGGTTTTAAATAAGCTTGTTATCGTCCCACTAAGGCGATTCTGTATATAACCAACACGCGGGGAGCTCTTCCGTCAACTCGACCCGCTCGCTGCACACAACCGACATACATCACGTGGCGATTCGGTAGAAACGATCACGCCTGCTTCGCTCTGGAGAGCCACCTTGCCCTCCCGTCTCCACCACACTCTCTGCGCGCAACGCCCCTACTTCCGCCCCACCACACGAGGTTACAACCGGTCAAAGATCTTACTTCCTCGGTAGCAGTTTCCCGGAAGCAAAAACGCAGATATCGATAGCAGAGGGAAAAGACAACCAAGCAGCCACTTAGTGACAGACAACATATCAAACAAACATGTCAGGGGAAGAAAAGGAAAACCAATGCAATCTAAACACAAGGTGTTGCACGACTCGATACATGGCTCACTGTTCTTATTGTGAACTACGTGATTGGTGGTTTCTCAGATCCGTGAACCGTCTGGACACTGCAGCTCACCACGATACATTACTAGTGCAAGAAATGTACAGTCTTCGCCCAGACCACGCGGAAGAGTGGAGAATCAAGCGGCACACGTAAATTTTAAGAATCTATATGTTCTATGTATACTGCGGCGCCAAAATTAAGGTTTCGTGTGATGTGTCACTGCTAAAGAACACAGCTCAATTCAACGTCGACCATGAATAAAAAGTACTGCTACAGTGTAGTACCGAAGCTAACTGAGAGAAATACGAAGTGAGATAAACGGAAATGACGCTTTCATGGGTCTTGTTAGGTTGTGCAAGGTGCACTCATTAGTCAGAGTTAGTGCGATACTGCATTCCTTCCCACGTGTGTCATTTCTGGGGTTCATTCAACCCTGACGTCGCTTTTGTGGATGACAATGAGCGTCCTAATCAAAAAGTACAGATGGTGGAATTCTTGGAATAAAGGATATTCGGTGGATCGACTGGCTGCTCGTTCCCTCGATTTAGAAAACCGTTATTCACATGGAGTGTGTGTTCTGGAGACCTGTTGCAGGACGTCAACACGCACCGACTGCCCAGCATTTGTCAGGAGCGCTGGTGGAGAAATGGAACAACCTACCACATTAACTTCATACTGATAACCATAACATCTCTCAACACCCAATAACCCCTTAAATTATCATAAAAATTACAACAATTAACAGGTAAAGAATGACGTGTTTCCAAAAGCGGCATAGCTGCATGAAGGTGCTTCATTCGCTACTACCAGTTCCTCGTCAGTAGAGACGCATCTTCAGGTTTATAATGGTTATTTTTACAGAATGCAGATGGACAGTTACGGAGTTCAAGCTTTCTGGAAGATATCCACATAATTTCCCGAAAGATGGGACTCCATATTTGTCCATCTACACCACATTTTGAACTTATAACAATTGTACGCCTCAAGTTGCCTCTCTGTTAAAAAATATATCGGCTTAACCACTTGTTTATGGTGTAAAACACTAAGATTGACGCGTTTCGGAATTCAAGCTTCCATCATCAGAATAATAATAATCAAATGAACCTGTTAAAACTCGCCAAAATGGAACATGCACCAGGTACAATAAAATTGATAATAAAATTAAAACATCGTGGCTACTTCCCTTGTTGCAGCCGTGTCTTCCAAGGTGCATATTCACATAGTCGTCAAAATATAAAAAACTCTAAAATGGCGTCACTTATGGTGTTCACCATCTAACCTCATGGCTCTCTCCTCTGTCGTCCTAAACCGCCCGTGCGTCTTCGTTGATACCACACACCACGTAGCCAAACACGACACTGAAACGCGAGTGAGCTCACGCGCAAGTAAACAAGGAAGTCACAGAGAAGTCTATACAAGTACGACAACAGCGCGTGAATGCAAGGGAGAATATCGCAAATAATATTACGGGAGTCACAATATCATACTTCGGTGATATTTCGCTAAAAGGGCTAACATTTTCAAACCTTTTAAGGTTGATACCGCTTTTCAGACCAATAATACGCTCCGGTTTAAACTAAGAAATAATTTGCAGCAGAAAAGCAATAAGTATGAGAGATCTGGGGTCTATAAAATTTAGTGTAACACGTGCAATGCAAGCTATGTAGGCCAAACTGGTAGATCCTTTAAAGTACGTTACAAAGAACATAGCGATGCTTTCCGGCTTAATAATTTCGAAAAGTCAGCTGTAGCTACGCATATTTGGGAAACGGAACACCCCATGTTGGGAATAGATCAGGATCTCGTTATTTTACATAGCTGAATCTACTAAAACAGCTGGAAATTACGATACATAGCTTGGATAATCAGAACACACTGAATGAACAGCTAACTGGTGATACAAATAACCTTTTCAAACATTTCACTGGTTTCTTTTAGTAACTACATTTTTAGCAATTGGTAGGATACCATCATTTCATGAGGTCCTTGGAACATGTATACGTTATCTGTTTGTATAGACGTCTCTGTGACTTCCTTGTTTACTTGCGCTTGAGCTCACTCGTGTTTCAGTGTCGTGTTTGGCTACGTGGTGTGTGGTATCAACGAAGACGCATGGGCGGTTTACAACGATAGAGGAGAGAGCCATGTGGTTAAATGTTGAACACCATAAGCGACACCATTTTAAAGTTTTTATATTTTGACGACTATGCGTGAGATGTACCTTGGAAGACACGGCTGCAACAAGGGAAGTAGCCACTATGTTTTAATTTTATTGTCAATTTTATTGTGCTTGGTGCATGTTCCATTTTAGTGAGTTTTAACAGGTTCTTTTACTTTTTATTACTCTGATGATGGAAGCTTGACTTCCGAAACGCGTCAATCTTAGTGTTTTACACTATAAACAAGTGGTTGAGCCGATATATTTTTTAACATTGACATTCACAACCACGACCTCTCATCCAGTATGGATTAAACCAAAGATGCCTCTCTGCTGACGTGAAACCAGTAGTTGCCTAATTCATGAGATCTTCGAGCTGTGTTTGCTCTCCCCAGAAAGTCGTTTGTTACTCTCTCCAACCTTGCGGCCAGAGTGGGAACACGTTACATATTGTACTCTGCTGTCAGTGGCAATTTCACACCCTGTTAAGAAAGATTATCCGGTCTCTGTAATGTTCAGGGGGCCATTATAAATTTTGGTACTTTCAGTGTACTTACTGCCTGTGAATAAAAGTGGTCATTTCTGTTCGTCACATTGCGTATTTCTTTCCGTTAGCTTCTTTACTTTACTGTAGCTATTCTTTCTATATATGGTCGAAGTTTCAACGATATATGTTACTTGGCACTGATACATCACACAGAAGTTACCTTCGTACTGAAGTTTCGCAAACCACTTTAAGAGCTTTAGGTTTAATAGGTCGCTGGGGGCTCGTGGGCACTATTTGCAGCAAGAAACTCAGAACCGTCGCTAACCGCCTGGATGTTCTCCACTGTTGTTCAATAGCCTGATATTTTTTTCTTAAGCTAAGGTTTTCGTAATCATTTACATGTCAGTTCATGAAACATTTAACAATTAAGCCAATTGTGGAAACACTTCACAATGACCTATGTGAAAAATTTACTGACGTTCTAAACCTTTTTATTGCCATATTGACGGATAAGGTACTTGGCAAGTTTACTTTAACAATCAGCTGAATAAAATACGATTTGGCCAGAAGTAAACTGCTTCAGGTACTTCGCACAGCATATGTAGACATTGTATATTAACTATTTAATGTACTGATGTGGTTTTTCTCATAGATAAAGTTACATCTAACAATTGAATAAATGAGTATCCAGATGTCCCGATACTGCTGTACTCTGAAATCATCGACTGAACTGAACATTCGCCGGCAAGGGCATTGGCTCATTCGCAGCAGAAAATATGTAGGGATAAATATGCAGCGACTTTTGATCATGTTCCGTCGATCATGTAATTTCCGTAGGCGCAGCTAATCATTGTTCTGTGGCGTTGTATGTCTGTTGTTTAACATTTGGAATGTTTTCTGGTACTCAGACTGATTTTTAACAATTGTCGAATGATCTAGCTGGTGTCTGGATTACATTTTCACGAAACTCTGTAAGCACTTTTAGAGGCACAATTATCCTCGATCTCCTGTATCGGTGAAGACGCCCCTTGTTATGTGGCATAGCTTAATTGAGTTCTGCTACTATACATCTATCTTTGCCGGCGTCTCGTTCTTTGTACGAACATTTACTTTTGTTTACTCTCGACAGGAGAACAGTAACACAAGCGCTTTCCTTGTTTTTCTTTAATATTTTCGGCAAAACAATGCTTAAAGCTATTGTTAATTAAAATTAAGCTTATCCCGAGGTTCTGCTGTGACTGGCATTCGCCATAACCAAAGCGTACGTTGTGGAAGCTTAGTGAGGATACAATTATCATAAGCTCTTTGCTTACGACAAATGCGAAGCAAAAGATGCAAGTTTGTTCCTATAAACCAGCACGTAAACAAAAGGAAGGCTTTTCCTCTTATGGAAAAATAACAGGTATTGTTATAAAATGGAAAATTAAAGGTTCTGAATTTTGTTGCTAGAGGAGAGTGCTGACAGTCCAATGTGTAGCTCAAATAATTAAAGAGAAAGAACTGAGTTGGATAGGGAAAATAAGAAATTAATGTCAAAACGTGACTAACAGAAGGAATCTGGTGATCGGACACACCCTGAGACATGAAGGAATCGTTATATAGGGGTCTGTTTAGGAATATACACTGCCGGAAGAAAACCTGGAAAGACGACGTTGATTTTTATCCAGTGAATACATATGGCCCATAAGGTATAGCAGATGTACTGATAATGGGTTGAACGTAGTCAGTCAGCAAACAGCTTATTAGCATAACTCTTCAAATGGTTCAAATGGCTCTGAGCACTATGGGATTTAACTATTAGCATAGCTGCCAGAGCGGTATCTGTGTCTACTCTTTAATAGAGCCAGAAGGCTCACAAACGTGTGAAGGAAACAGGAAACCGTATCATGAAGATCACTTGTGCTTCTTACAACCAACTGAGCGAGTTTGAAAGGAGTCAAATTGTGGAGTTCCGAGTGGTCCTACTGAAGAATTGCCACAAAAGTTGCAGGTGCTACGCTAATTGATAAATTATGCTCATGTCGATGGTCACGTAAACATCGTCAATCCTGTAGGCAAGGTTCTTGATGTCCATGCAGCTCAGACGTTCACCAGGATCGTCGCATTGTATGGGCAACAGTGTCACTTCTTACAACTACCACAGCATAGATAAAGGGGCTTTTGAACCCAGATGTGTCAACAAAAATAGTTGGGAACCGGTTATTAGCAGTGCGACTACCTGCACGCACACCGCTAGCCCTTCTTCCACTAACTTCACAGCATCAACGTTCACCGCTCGACTGGCGCCGTCAGAAGATCACGTTGAAGGTGGAACAGTACTCCATGGTCTTCAACGATGAAAGTAAATTCTGCCTGAAAGAAAGTGATGGTTGTTTCCATGTATGGTGTAACCCTGGTGAGCGCTGTCCCATACATAGGTTTCGTCCACGACTCACCGGCCGCACCCCAGGCATTATGGTCTGTTATGCAGTAAGCTACAACTCTGGTTTGGCTCTGATGTTTCTGGAGAGGAGATTAAAAAATTGTTCAAATGGCTCGAAGCACTATGGGGCTTAACATCTGATATCATTAGTCCCCCAGATTTAGAACTACGTAAACCTAACTAACCTAAGGAGATCAGACACATCCATGACCCAGGCAGGATTCAAACCTGCGACCGTAGCAGCCACGCGGTTCCGGACTGAAGCGCCTAGAACCACTCGACCACAGCGGCCAGCACAGGAGATTAACCAGCACGTTGGTCGTACAGAATGTTGTTTGATCTGTTCTTGTACCGTTCTTGTTCCAACAAGCTAATGCTCGCTCACACACACACACAATGTGAATCTCAATGCACTCTGCAAGACGTGCAGTAATTTCACTGGCAAACAGAATCTCCAGACTTGTCTCCGTCGAGAACCAGTGGGATATGATGAGACGAGAAGTGGTGGCTTTTGCGACTTGTCAATGATCATCTCCTGCAGAACTACGTGAACAGGTCGAGAAGGCGTAGCATGACTATTCCATGACGCTATTCGCAATCCGTATAATAGACTAGACGGTAGAGTCAGCGTGGTAGGCTCTCGCAGGCTGCACCACATACTAATATGGGTGGTTTCGCGTGGGTGACACCCGGTACCTCACAACCATTTCTGCATTTTTTGAGCCATCAGTCTTCTGCCTTGTTTGATGCAGCCCGCCATGACTTCCTGTCCTGTGACTACCGTATCATATCAGAGCAGCACTTGCTACCTATGTCCTCAGTTATTTCTAGATATATCACAATTTCTGTCTTCTACTACAGTTTTTACCTTTACAGCTCCATCTAGTACCATGGCAGTCATTCCCTCATGTCTTAGCAGATGTCCTATCATCCTGTCCCTTCTTCTTGTCAGTGTCTTCCATATGTTCCTTTCCTCTCCGTTTTGAGCAGAACCTCCTCATTCCTTACCTTATCTAGCCACCTAATTTTCAACATTCGTCTATAGCAACACATTACAAATGATTCTATTCTCTTCTGTTCCGATTTTTCCGTAGTCTATATTTCACTACCATACAATGCTCTCCTAGAAACATACATTCTCATCAACTTCTTTCTCAAATTATGGGCTATGTTAGATACACTCCTGGAAATTGAAATAAGAACACCATGAATTCATTGTCCCAGGGAGGGGAAACTTTATTGACACATTCCTGGGGTCAGATACATCACACGATCACACTGACAGAACCACAGGCACATAGACACAGGCAACAAAGCATGCACAATGTCCACACTAGTACAGTGTATATCCACCTTTCGCAGCAATGCAGGCTGCTATTCTCCCATGGAGACGATCGTAGAGATTCTGGATGTAGTCCTGTGGAACGGCTTGCCATGCCATTTCCACCTGGCGCCTCAGTTGGACCAGCGTTCGTGCTGGACGTGCAGACCGCGTGAGACGACGCTTCATCCAGTCCCAAACATGCTCAGTGGGGGACAGATCCGGAGATCTTGCTGGCCAGGGTAGTTGACTTACACCTTCTAGAGCACATTGGGTGGCACGGGATACATGCGGACGTGCATTGTCCTGTTGGAACAGCAAGTTCCCTTGCCCGTCTAGGAATGGTAGAACGATGGGTTCGATGACGGTTTGGATGTACCGTGCACTATTCAATGTCCCCTCGACGACCACCAGAGGTGTACGGCCAGTGCAGGAGATCGCTCCCCACACCATGGTGCCGGGTGTTGGCCCTGTGTGCCTCGGTCGTATGCAGTCCTGATTGTGGCGCTCACCTGCACGGCGCCAAACACGCATACGACCATCATTGGCACCAAGGCAGAAGCGACTCTCATCGCTGAAGACGACACGTCTCCATTCGTCCCTCCATTCACGCCTGTCGCGACACCACTGGAGGCGGGCTGCACGATGTTGGGGCGTGAGCGGAAGACGGCCTAACGGTGTGCGGGACCGTAGCCCAGCTTCATGGAGACGGTTGCGAATGGTCCTCGCCGATACCCCAGGAGCAACAGTGTACCTAATTTGCTGGGAAGTGGCGGTGCGGTCCCCTACGGCAATGCGTAGGATCCTACGGGCTTGACGTGCATCCGTGCGTCGCTGCGGTCTGGTCCCAGGTCGACGGGTACGTGCACCTTCCGCCGACCACTGGCGACAACATTGATGTACTGTGGAGACCTTACGCCCCACGTGTTGAGCAATTCGGCGGTACGTCCACCCGGCCTCTCGCATGCCCACTATACGCCCTCGCTCAAAGTCCGCCAACTGCACATACGGTTCACGTCCACGCTGTCGCGGCATGCTACCAGTGTTAAAGACTGCGATGGAGCCCCGTATGCCACGGCAAACTGGTTGACACTGACGGCGGCGGTGCACAAATGCTGCGCAGCTAGCGCCATTCGACGGCCTACACCGCGGTTCCTGGTATGTCCGCTGTGCCGTGCGTGTGATCATTGCTTGTACAGCCCTCTCGCAGTGTCCGGAGCAAGTATGGTGGGTCTGACACACCGGTGTCAATGTGTTCTTTTTTCCATTTCCAGGAGTGTATAAGTAGACTCCTCTTGGCGTGAAATGCGCTTTTTCGTCTCCTTGGTCCGTCCGACGTTTGCTATTTTACTGCCGAGGTAGCAAAATCCTTAATTTGATCTACATCGTGACCGTCAATCCCGATGTTAAGTTTCTTTCTGTTGTCGTTTCTGCTACTTCTCATTACTTTCGTCTTTCGTCCATTTACTCTGAATCCATATTTTGTACCCATCAGACTGTTCATTCCATTCATCAGATCCTGTAATTATTCTTCACTTTCTTTGCGGATAGCAATGTGATCAACGATGATTTCAGCCGTAACTAGAAATATTAAAAAAGGTAGGAAGATTTTTCTGTTTAGCAAAAGTGACAAAAAGCAGATTACAGAGTACCTGAAAGCTCAACACTAAAGTTTTGTCTCAAATACAGATAGTGTTGAGGATCAGTGGACAAAGTTCAAAACCACCGTACAATATGCGTTAGATGAGTATGTTCCAAGCAAGAGGGCTATGCGAGAGGCGTTCAATGAATTCGAAAGCAAAATTATACGTACTGACTTGGCAGAAAATCATAAGAAATTTTGGTCTTATGTCAAAGCGGTAGGTGGATCAAAACATAATGTCCAGACACTCTGTGACCAAAATGGTACTGAAACAGAGGATGACAGACTAAAGGGCGAAGTACTAAATGTCTTTTTACAAGGCTGTTTCACACAGGAAGACTGCACTGTAGTTCCTTCTCTAGATTGTCGCACAGACGACAGAAGGATAGAGAAACAATTAAAATTGTTCAAAAGAGGAAAGGCCACTGGCACTGATGGGATACCAGTTCGATTTTACACAGAGTACGCGAAGGTACTTCCCCCCTCCCCCTTTCTTGCAGCGGTGTACCGTAGGTCTCTAGAAGAGCGTTGCGTTCCAAAGGATTGGAAAAGGGCACAGGTCATCCCCGTTTTCAAGAAGGGACGTCGAACACAAGGGCAGAACTATAGACTTATATCTCTAACGTCCATCAGTTGTAGAATTTTGGATCACGTATTATGTTTGAGTATAATGTCTTTTCTACAGACTAGAAATCTACTCTGTAGGAATCAGCATGGGTTTCGAAAAAGACGGTCGTGTTAAACCCAGCTCGCACTTTTCGTCCACGAGAATCAGAAGGCCATAGACACGGGTTCACAGGTAGATGCCGTGTTTCTTGACTTCCGCAAGGCGTTCGATACAGTTCCGCACAGTCGTTTAATGAACAAAGTAAGAGCATATGGACTATCAGACCTTTTGTGTGATTGGATTGAAGAGTTCCTAGATAACAGAACGCAGCTTAACATCCTCAACGCAGAGAAGTCTTCCGAAGTAAGAGTGATTTCAGGTGTGCCGCAGGTGAGTCTCGTAGGACCGTTGTTATTCACAATATACATAAATGACCTTGTGGATGGCATCGGAATTTCACTGAGGCTTTTTTCAGATGATGCTGTGGAGTATCGAGAGGTTGTAACAATGGAAAATTGTACTGAAATGCAGGAGGATCTGCAGCGAATTTACGCATGGTGCAGGGAACTGCAATTGAATCTCAATGTAGACAACTGTAATGTGCTGCTAATACATAGAAAGATGGATCCCTTATCATTTATCTGCAAATTAGCAGGTCAGCAAATGGAAGCAGTTAATTCCATAAATTATCTGGGAGTACGCATTAGGACTGATTTAAAATGGAATGATCATATAAAGTTGATCGTCGGTAAAGCAGATGCCAGACTGAGATTCATTGGAAGAATGCTAAGGAAGAGCAATCCGAAAACAAAGGAAGAAGGTTACAGTACGCTTGTTCACCAACTGCTTGAATACTGCTCAGCAGAGTGCGATCCGTACCAGATAGGGTAGAGATAGAGAAGATCCAACGGAGAGCAGCGCGCTCCGTTACAGGATCATATAGCAAGCGCGAAAGCGTTACGGAGATGATACATAAACTCCAGTGGAAGACTGTGCAGGACAGACGCTCAGTAGCTCGGTACGGGCTTTTATTAAAGTTTCGAGAACATACCTTCACCGAGGAGTCAAGCGGTATATTGCTCACTCCTACGTATATCTCGCGAAGAGACCATGAGGATAAAATCAGAGAGACTAGAGCCCACACAGAAGCATACAGCAATCCTTCTTTCCACGAGCAATACGAAACCGGAATAGAAGGGAAAACCGATAGAGGTACTCAGGTTACCCTCCGCCACACACCATCAGGTGGCTTGCGGATTATGGATGTAGATGTAGATGTAGTCCTATCATCGATATCCTTTCACCTTGTTTGAATTCCACTAATGTACCTGTCTTTTATTTGCATTATTACTTCTTCGACGTAGAGGTTGAACTTAGGGGTGAAAACTACATCCCTGTCTTACACTCTTTTCAATGCGTGCATATCGTTCTTGGTCGTTCACTACTATTTTTCCCACTTGGCTCTTGTATATATAGTATATTATCCGTCTCTGTCTACAACGTATCGCTATTTTTCTCATAATTTCGAACACCTTGCTCCATTTTACATTGTGAAACGCCTTTTCCAGTTCGACGAATCCTAATAACGTGTCTTGATTTTTCTTTAGTGTTGCTTCTAATATCAGCCGCAAAGTCAGAATTTTCCTTTCCATGAAGCCAAACTGACCGACGTCTAACACGCTTCTGCTATTGAGCCGTGATTGTCATCGTCTTATGTACTCCATATTCATAGAGGTCCCCGGAAGAGGTTCGAGTCCTCCCTCGGGCATTGGTGTGTGTGTTTGTCCTTTGGACAATTTAGGTTAAGCAGTGTGTAGCTTTTAACTCCATCAGATTTCACACACATTTGGACATTTTGCGTAGAGAGCAGCATCAAACCAGTGTTCAGACTGGAGACCCCCATTACCAAAAAATATCTTAATGTATCAAGAAGAATGCGTACGAAATATACAATAAACAGTATTTATTTCTATTAAAGAAGCTTGAATGGGACAAGAAAACAGTGTTCAACTTTTCAGGATTTAATTCGTCGTTACAGCTGACACGTCAGCTGTGTGTGATGTCTCTGATACATTTAATGCCACGTGGACGTTATCATTTTTAATGTCGTTTGGCGTATTTATCACGCAGTCAGGATATTATTATTTATGTGGAACATTTGAGGTACTTTCTTTGCTCTACTGGAATAATGTTGACATGTTACGTGTAGATGGGAAACGAAGCTTGCGGAATTTTGATATCTGAAGACTCAGTTTAATCTTGAATGAGTAGCTAAAAGAACTACCGGCGACAAAAGTTCTTCGTACGCCACATTGTCCTTTTCATCTGACGTCATCAATAATTAATCCATGGGTTTTCTTCGGACGGATAAATCTTTAGGCTGACTAGTTTTGTAAGTACTCACTGCTTAATGTGAAATTCAGACTACTCAAGTGCTTTGTAGCTTTCAAGTACATTAAACACTTACTCAGCTGAAAATAGCTTTAAATGGAAAGAAAATACATAAATTGGTATACAGCCAACCAATGAAACTCTAGATTACTTCTTGGAACTCAAGGAAGTGAGCCACCAAGCCACTAAAACCTTCTACCAATGCCACAGATAACTTCTCGTGTAGCGGAATATATCAGTACATAATAATTAATACATTATTACTCATAATGTCACCAATATATACGCCCGTGAAAGCAGCATCTCGTAACATGATTTTTCGACGTACATTCCACAGTGATTAGTGATGAACGTTACTCTTGGCGGTACCTGAGACACTACGAAAATTCTGTGATTCCTCCTCGCTGCATCACCCTAAAAAAATTCTCCAAGTCAGCTGAAACGGGGCGAGGAATACATCCAAGGTACATAAAGGTAAATGATGTATTTTTTAAACATATCTCGAAACGAATTACGAAAAGCAGTCAACAGACGATGTTAACCCGGACAGATTTCTCATTTAACGCTTTTCGATCTGAGCTCTAGTTTTCTTCTTATTTAAGAAAAACCGCTTTTTGGGCACTTCGCAGATTTTTTTGGCCATGCTCACTATCATGGATCGAGCTTCATGAAAAAGTCATTATTTAAAATTTCCTAAACGCTCATATTTCTCATTTTCAGGTAATAGTTTCTGTAAGTTTAACATCAGGCCGTCACCCAGTGCATGAGCTAAGCTTGCAGTCACCGTGATTATTAATATAAATGTGACGTAAAAGGGATGAAAATTGTTTATGATTTTTTTTCGCATTCACTAATGAATTATGAAGTCTTTTTATGAATATGTCAACTAACAGTCATTTTACGAGGAAGTCAACTTACAGCGATCGTATTTTCAGACGACAGTAGCTTGCTACAATAATTATATCATATTTTAAGTGTAGCACAGCCTGCAAAAACAGGTTATCTTGAAAACTACTTTCTCATTATCAGTATTTCACTTTTCTCAATATTAAATAAATAGTGAAAAGCATGAATACATCAAGAAAACATTAAGCGTTACGTAGATAATGTGTTGGGGAACTTCTAATTCACTAAAGCGTATCTTGACAACAAATCTTAAATTTAAAGTCTTAGCGTGTAGGATACCGCGGCGCTGAAGATCTGTGACAGTGGACATTGGCTGGGATTTTGTAGACGTAGACTCTTAACGAAATACAAATACAATAACAAATTCCGGTGATCCTCAGTACAATGAAATAATGCTTTATATATCTCTAGCCCCCTGGAATTATTGAGCTTCACAAAAGGGCGTAAGCAAATATACAAAATCGGAAAGTATTAACCTGATACACAGCTTAAGATATCAATATTCCGCCTCGCCGACGTCAAAACTTTACAATAAAGGGTGCACGTAATATCACATAAAATACAAGAAACACAGTTATCAACAGGAGAACACAAGAAGACGCAACCATCTATCCCGTTCCAGAACCTTACCATAAAACGGATCCAGCAAAGACAGACTTTTTAATCGAATATCATACTGACAACACAAACAGAGACTACCTACAGTACTGCATTCAACCTACAAAAATGAATATCATGCAGCAAAGATACATCAGTTAACAGGGAAACGCATCCTTAAAATACAGTTCAATCAGATGAAGCACCGGCCCCGCCATTGTTTCATCAATGTGGATCAGTGGTTGCTTAACTACACCGGCAAAGGGTTTGCGTGACACTATACCACAAGTCACCACTTCGCAATGCCTTCTACTTGTAGTAATAGAAACAATTCAGCTAGCAATTCCTCACCCCGAGCTGCGACCTGCCCCTTGAAGTACGCAAACACTGTCCGCTGCTCCAGCCTGAAAGATACCTCATGTTGAAATCAAGCTATCTGTCAGCCAAGAAAACCTCGACCATCTGCCGCGCTTCCAGTTCCGCTCTGTCTCCAACTTGCTGGCTGTTTCCGTTGTTTCTGACCGATTCCATCTCGTCTGCTCCACTGAAGATGCCCGGGGCAGATGTTTCGAATGCAAAGACAAGGGAATTGAGGACATTAACAAGTGGGCATTGATTCGTATCAATGAAGCGTGTTGAAAATTTGTGCCGGACATGGATTCGAATCTCGGTTTCCTGTCTGCTAGGCAAATGGGCTGACTTCAACGCAATGCGGGCTCAGAGGTACGGATGCCTCACGGATCACCCCAGAGCGTCTCCTGTCAGGCCCAAATTTTCAGCTTATACCACACACTATTGGTGTAGTACCCCTGCTCTTTAGCCTCATTACTTACGGCATCTCGCCGATTCCCGTAACAGTTCAAGCTTAGTGTACTTGTGCACTGAAGGGACCATAAGCCGTCATTGAACAGAGATCACATATACATTTTTAACGTGTCTGCCCGGCCTCCATCTATAAGTAAATGCTCAGTCATAGGGGCCAGCCATGCCAATACTGAAACCAGCTTAATCGTTGCCCGTTACATGGCCCTGGCAACATACTGAAGACTTTTCTGCCGTTGTCCACAGTGGCACGGCACTGGCGCCAAGATGAAGCTGCCACTACAGTTCTTACACTGGACTCCTGTCGGGTGTCCCTTCACACTGCTTTTCGCCTCCGCGTTCTAGTTAACTCACAGAAACGTGTGTCTTCCGCCAAGACTGTAGCACGTGTTCAACGCTTTTATGAACCGCTGGAATTTAAATGTGTCGGGAAATTGATAATTCACCGCGCAACACTATTGAGTTTTGCGATATAGCAATTGGAAATAATTCCTCGATACCGAATTTCTAGATTAATAGTCAGCAAGTCGTTGTCCATCATGTGGAGGAGGCTACTTTCCAGTGCCATTAAAATATATTTTATACTTCCCAGCCGCGTTGGATAAGCCGAGCTGTCTGTGGCGCTGCAGTCAAGGACTTTGCAGCTGATCCCGGCGGAGGTTCGAGTCCTCCCTCGGGCATGGGTGTGTGTGTTTGTCCTTAGGATAATTTGGGTTAAGTAGTGTGTAAGCTTAGGGACTGATGACCTTAGCAGTTAAGTCCCAGAAGATTTCACACACATTTGAATTTTTTTTTGTACTTCCACCTACAGAGGGTGAGGAAATTATGAATTATAGTAGAAATTCAACCAGTTCTAGTTTTTAAAAATTGTCTAAGTACCACATATTTCAGAGACTGTATGGCTATTAACCGGTGGTACAGCGACAGGAATTCATCCACGAGTGCCGTTTTATTATACATCTTCAGACTTCGGCCACATATTGCCTTAAAGATCATTACTGGACTACAAGGTAGTGGGTTGATACTTTCGATCAGTTTATTGATATCCCATAGATCTACAACATTGTAGGCTTTTCGCAAACACATTTTCAAAAGAGCTGTCTCGAATTTGTAGTGGTCTACACGCACAGTTGTTGCGACAGATGCACAAGTAATTGGCAAGTTCTCGCTCATAGAGTCTCAATATACTTTTTTGTCGTGAGTATCTGAAAATCTCTGTTTCCAAAAATTTTGGTAGTTGGACAATTAAGTTAGTGTTGGCGTTGTCACCCGTTATCACCTTACTTAGTTCTTTTATACCCAGAGCGCCAATTATGTTGGTTCTGAGACTTGACCACAAATTAGTCTACTTTTCTAAGATTTCAACTCACGTTTCGAGTAACATAGTTGCAAGTATCATTTCTACCAAACACAAAAGTTACATATTTTTGTTGCTAATGTCACAGCAAGATCATTGTGATGATTGTTTCCTGTCTTTCTTACCACATTGTTGATGTAACTGATTTGTGTTAGACAGGAGGTTTAAATTAGATCTCTCTCCCATGTGGGCTTTCGAACCAGTTTTTTGGTGTTATTGTCTGCTAACACTTGCGTCTTATAACTCGTTATCTTTATCTTTACTATCATCGTGTGGCCGAAACGGCTCTATTTGAATGACGCTGAAATGACGTCTTCATCTGACGCTCTTTACAAACGTCCCTTTGTTAATGGAAACCCTCCGACTAACATTGTACATGAGTTCACAGTCAGATAAATTTTAGTACTGTCTAGATGCAGTATTTGTGCTTGATTCCCTAACACTCCACCTCCCCGAGAGTCTGTTCCCAATGCACATTAATGGAGTTGTTGAAACTTACTGCTCCTTCTTTCCTTTACTTCTACTTTACCAGTCTACCGTATTCAGCATAATACGAAGGTAACTGAGTTGTTGGAGAGACGACTTGTGGTACCCGTCCAGCGGAAAATTCTGCATTTAAGCAACGGCATTCGTAACTTACACGCTTAGTTAGCTAGATAATGGGTTGAAATATTTATAAATGTAAAACAATAAGTAAAATAATGAACGTCGATGTATAGCGTAGCCGGCTGCAGTTGCCGAACGGTTCTCGGCGCTACAATCTGGAACCGTGCGACCACTACGGTCGCAGGTTCGAATCCTGCCTCGGGCATGGATGTGTTTTATATCCTTAGGTTAGTTACGTTTCAGTATTTCTAAGTTCTAGGGGACTGATGACCATAGAAGTTAAGTCCCATAGTGCTCAGAGCCATTTGAACCATTTTTTGTATAACGTAATGGCAGTTAATGTTACTATAGTTTCTTTTCGAATTGCTCTTGTTGTTTTCTGTAAGTCATCGTATAATATTTAATTTTGATAAAAATTGAAGGAAAGATGGTGTTCTTTCTGTAACTGATTTATATAAAGATGTATTTCCTTCTGAGAAAGTTTCAACGTCACTTACCCACACTGAATTTGTGATCCTGACATGCACTTTGTCACATAAAATACACTCTATGAAAAAAAAGAAAAAAAACAACCCTCCTAAAGAATGATGGTAATTGCACGGAAATCGGCAGATGTGATGTGTATAAGTGAAGACAAAACAAAGGATTGCAGTTTCATAAAAACTGGATGATTTCTTCAAGAGATAGATATCAACAAACATTTCAAATCAATAACACGTTAGTCTCACTCTGGCCCTTAGGCAAGCAGTTATTCGGGTTGGAGAGATATCTCCTGAGAGTACTGTGGCAAATTCTGTCCAATTGGAGCATCAGAAGATCAAAATGTCGAGATGGTTGCGGACTCTGCCCATAAAGTTCCAAATGTTCGAATTTGTCGAGAGATGCGACGACCTGACCTGACCGGCCAAGTTACGGTTTAGCATGCATGAAGACAAGCAATAGAAATCCTTAGGTGTGATGGCAGGCATTATCTTGCTGAAATGCAATCCCAGTATAGGTTACCATGAAGGGAAAAAAGAAGAATAAGAACGGGGCGTAGAATGTCGTCTATGTACTTTCATGCTGTAAGGGTACTGCGGATGACAACCAAGACAGATGTGGCACACAAGACCATCATTCCTGGTTGTCGGACCGTGTTGCGTGTGACTGTATCCCACCTAACCTAACTAACCTAAGGACATCACACACATCCATGCCCGAGGCAGGATTCGAACCTGCGACCGTAGCGGTCGCGCGGTTCCAAACTGTAGCGCCTAGAACCACTCGGTCACCCCGGCCGGCAAGGAACAACTAATATCTCACTATTGCTGAAGCAGTTGTTCGTATAGAAGGTAAAGACAGTTTTACTGCTTTCAGCTCCCAGTCTTTCCTTTGTTTCTATTAGTGGATAAATTATACTACGTTGTATGAACCGACTGTTTATTAATTCAGTTATAATCATATGGTCCTACGGCTATCAGTTGCTGCTTCAGTTCTGTGGACTTTTTACTGACATTGAGATCACCACTTACACTTCTTACATATGCAGCAAGTATAATACTGTGAACAGAAGTCCCGCTATTAGTTCTTATTACCGGTGTTGTTCATAATTCTGGAAGTGTAGCGAAAGAAACGTAAATTTGTATATTTATCAGCAGACCACTTTTTTATGATGTTCATAGCCACAACATTATCGGACAAACTACATCGTGAAATATCAAGTAATTTACTCTCGGTTTTAGAGTTATTCGTTAGTAAAAAAATGGGAAGTTTTCTCATCTATTGGTACCTCAAGCATTATGGCTTTCATCGGGACTGAATTATCTTACACTTTTTCGCTATTCTTCTGTAACGAAGCAGAAGTTTACGCGGTTATGAATATCTCAAATACACACATAAAAAATTGAATCGCCTTGCTTTAGAGAGTTCCGGAACCTGTACAGAAAATTGGAATAGAGATCAATATAAACATCATTTTTCCCGCCCAGTTGGTGGGGCGGTCTAATGAATGGCTTTCCGGGCGGGAATGGGCGCCTGGTCTCGAATCCGCCCGACGGACGTGTGTCGAGCCCGGCCAGTCTGTAGATTGTTTTTAGGCGGTTTCCCAACTGCAATGGCGAATGCGGTCTGGTTCTCCTTATTCCGCCTCAGCTACACTAGGTTGGCGATTACTGCGCAAACAAGTTCTCCACGTACGCGTACACCACCGTTACTCTAACACGCAAACATAGGGCTTACACTCGTCTGGTGTGAGACGTTCCCTGGGGGGAGGGGGGGGGGTTGAGGGGGGGTGTCCAACGGGGCCGAACCACACAATAACCCTGGGTTAGGTGTGGGGCGACGGAGTGGTGAAGTTGACTGCGGTAGTCGTCGTGGACTGTGGACCACTGCGCCTGCGGATGGGACGGAGCCTCTCCGTCGTTTCTAGGCCCCCGGTTAACATACAGCACAATACAACATCAATTTCGCCCTTTTTATTGGCCATAAAACGCACACATTGCATATTGTACCACTTTATAGCGAGACCTTCAGAGGTAGTCCAGATTGCTGTACACACAGGTACCTCCAATACCCAGTAGCACGTCCTCTTGCATTGATGCATGCCTGTATTCATCATGGCATACTATCCACTTTTCATCAAGGCACTGTTGGTCCAGATTGTCCCACTCCTCAACAACCCGTCGGTGTATATACCTCAGAATGGTTGGTTGGCCTCGTCTTCCATAAACAGCTCTTTTCTGTCTACTTATATGGATATCGTGTCTGGTCTTTCGGCACGTCCGAAAGAAGACACCATTGATGACCTGCAGCTGTCTAGACCGAAATTAGATTTGTATTAATACCTTCAGCTGGTGACGGGCGTTGATATATGACAACGGGGACAGGTAAAAATGCGTACCCCATCCGTGCGTCGAACCCGGAATCTCCTGCATCATGGCAGACGCTCTACCCACCAGCCCGTCAACAGCTGAAGGTATTAATATAATTCTAATTTCTTTGTAAACAGCTGCAGGTAATCAATTGCGTCTGCTCGTTCGGACACCATATAAGCGTATCGTTCTGGCAATACCGGCCATGACGTTCTTTTTATGTGCGGATGCACACATATTCCCCGAACTCTTACGGGACGTGGTAAGAATGTCTTCCACGAGTAATGAGCGTATTGGGGTGGAACACTACGAATGTAGTGTGTGGAGATCCCGGCTTGGAGTCCCGGTCGGGGCACACATATTCACCTGTCCCCGTTGTTATATATCAACGCCCGTAACAGGTGAAGGTGTTAATATAATTCTAATTTCTTTTCAGTCTATCCCAGGCATGTTCGATACGGCTCATGTCTAGAGAACAGGCCGGCCACTCTAGTCGAGAGCGTCGTTATCCTGATTGAGGTCATTCCCAAGATGTGTACGATGGGGGCGAATTGTCGTCCATGAAGACGAATTCCTCGCCAGTATGCTGCCGATATGGTTGCACTGTCGGTCGGAGGATGGCATTCACACATTTTACAGCCGTTACGGCCCCTCCCCTGACCACTAGTGGCGTACGTCGGCCCCACATAATGCCACCCTAAAACAGCGGGGAACCTCCACCTTGCTGCACTCGCTGGACAGTGTGTCTAAGGCGTTCAGCCTGACCGTGTTGCCTCCGGACACGTCTCCGACGATTGTCTGCTTAAAGGCATATGCGACACTCATCGGTGAAGAGAACGTGATGCCAATCCTGAAGGGCTCATTCGGCATGTTGTTGGGCGCATTTGTACCGCGCTGCATTGTGCAGTGGTTGCAAGGATGGACCTCACCATGGACGTCAAGAGTGAAATTGCGCATCATGCAGGCTATTGTACACAGCCTGAGTCGTAACATGACGTCTTGTGGCTGCACAAAAAGCGTTATTCAACATGGTACCTTTGCTGTCAGGTTTCCTCCGAGCAATAACCCGTAGGTAGAGGTCATTCACTGCAGTAGTAGTCCTTGGGCGGCCTGAGAGAGACATGTCTCTCTATATCCCGTCCATATCGGAACAACGTCGCTTTGGTTCACTCACAGACGCCTGGCTATAGACAACACGAACTGTGCACCTCCTTCCTCGTGGAATGACTGGAACTGATCGGCTTGTAACGTTCCCTCTTTCTGTTTATTTAGGTTTGATTTGTTTGATTGTTATTCTTTATTTCTATTATTCGGAATCTTTTTTCTTATTAAATTGAGCCTGAAACTTACGTAATAAATACTTCGCGTGACGTACGATTTGCAGCATAAACAAAAATTAATTTCGGAAATGTAATCCACTGAATATTAAAAGTAAAGCTTTTGAACAACGCGCGTGACTGACTAGATACATTCAGAGGGTACGTACATTCGCGTGCGAGTGGTTGCGGTCTGATGAGAACTTTTCATTGTGAAATAATTTCGTCGTAACACACTCGGAGATTGCGAACGTACATTCAGAGTAGAGGCACGTACGTTCTATCATTCCCCGTGGCCTGGGTAAAAGAATGGCAATTATTTAAATCTAAGAGTATTTCTTTTGCATCGGACTAGTATTTTTATAAGAAAAAGAAGATTGCAGGTTCTGAATGTCTCGGCAAAACGAATCGGAAGTAATTTTAGCGGACACGAAAGGAAAGTAGAGAGCACAATCACGTACCTCTATTGTTGAGCAGCGCCGTTTTGAAGATCTTCGGTTCCATCTAAAACTCGCCTTCTCTGCTTAACATAAATACTCCATAGGCTTGTTGTGCGATGAAAATAATATAAAACACATCTTGCGTCTTTTAACTCATTCATTTACCACACACACACACACTAGTAATTAGACAGTACGACATCCCACCAGCCCATCAGAACAAAAGGTAGTCGTTCATACAAGAAATAAAAAACGAAGGGCAAAATTGTTCCTATGTCTCTCAAAGATAAAAGGTTTACCAGATATTTCTCTGGTGTGTCACTGGAACAATTTTTCAGCACCTCTGCGATTAAATCACAATATTTTCAGTTCCTTTACATCGCCCCCTTGGGCGAATTGTCTGAAGAAATGTCAATTTTGCGGGCAATGAGCCCAAACACTTTGCACACTGGTAGTTCTTGACTGTTATTCACACGTAATGGGATTGCACTGTCAGTGTCTCTCTCCCGATCACTTCATTCTACAAACATGGTTTTGATGCCAGTTTTGACACATGACAATGAGGACAAAACATTTATATAAGGATACACAGAGCACATGGAAAACACACATAAACTTACATACTATACACACAAAATTATTACATCGTCCTTGACACAAAATCATCACATTTGGATAATTGTTACATCCTCCTATTACCTTCTTTCTTCTCTCTCTTCTCTTTTTGTATTTTATACACAAAATTATTTTATTATTTCTTGGTACATCGCATTATACAAAGGTATTACATTGTTTTATACATAGTCTATCGCTATATAAACAGTCTTCTTTTACACTTGCTGCTCATAAAATTCATAATTCCTAAGTCTTTTTTTTTATTAAAAAAAATTTTCAGGAAAGTCACATATTTATTAGAGTGTTCGGATCTAGATTGTGGGTTAATAGTCGTGTCTGGGGCAGCATGAGGCGTTAGCTCTTGCTTAGAGTTGGTTCTGCTTTCCACTGCTTCTCTCTTCTACGCCAAGATCTGCTTAGTGACATCCTTTCCGTATTTTACTATTGTCTCGTCATGGGTAATATAAACATGTAACAAACAAAAATTCACACAGATTAATACTTAGTCTAACTTAATACTAATACATATATATATATACATATAAACATAGGCGTTGTTCAAAGGTAACGTGGGGCGTGAATCATGAGCTGGGGTAGTCAGACTTTATTTCGGGTTTCAGGAATCTGTGTTTCGACATGTCTTGGCACTTCGTTGGGTGTCCATTTAAACGTAGATTTTGCTTTGCATTTAAATTGTCCTTCTATGTTATGCCGTTAGCCAATAATGTGTCATATGCACATAACTGCTCTCGCAACAATCAGTTTGGTGGCGCGCTGCGCGCCGTGTGGAACTCGGCAGTTGCGCGGGCCCACCGCCGTAAAGCGATGCCGCGCGTCTCGGTCCAAACTTTTCAGTGTCTCGTGCAGTGTTCGCAGAGTTTACAAAAAAACCAACCGCACTTGTTTCCACTTGCTGCACACCTTGGCTGTGGGAAGGGACCACTCGGTGCCTCCGAAGTCCACTGCACAAAGGTACTGCACTTCACTATTTGGCTAGCAACGGCACACTGTCCTATGTAGTGCACAAACACTTGTACCGCCGCAGTCTTCGTCGATTCACTATGTCTCTTTTACCTCGAAGGAAAAGGTTCGTGATATGAAACGTATTTTCGCTTGTCTATTTGCATATAGCTCACAGGTCACTGACACTGAATAACATTGTCACACTGTCCTGTCCATTCAGAAACAAAACTGTAGCTCATGATATCACTAGCTTGTCTTTTATGATAAATGCCCACGTTCGTTATTTGTTCCAGCGATTTTTTACTGAACCTTGTCGGCGTACCTTTTTGCTCATAACATTTTTATTACATAAATTGGTAGGTAATTGTGTTCTCAGAAAGTACGTGCCTCTAATACTATATTTCGCGATCGTGACACTGTCTGACATCTCATAGAGCATAGGAGAACACGTTTGAGAACAACAGCACTTTTTACTCTATGTCGTGCTACTGATGCACTTATGTATTGAAATAACAATACTAGGACATGAACGCACTATAAGTGCTTTTAGAAGTTGTCTCCAAATGAGGCAAAGTTTGTTCATTCTCTACCCGCGAGTTATTATGTGGGAGGGGGGATTCTTTCATCCTTTCGTCACCCAAGTTTGTAACAACGCATGGTACACACACATCATAAACATAAAGGAATAAAATAATAATAGGAAATGAGTAAACAGACATAAATAAATCACTATACATAAATTGCTAGGTAGTACAAACAACAGATTAATAATGAAGCTTGGCTTCTTTACGCTACTGCCTCTAAAGTCTGTGCTCGCGTATATGGTGTTTTTTTTCATATTTGTGTTACTTCTTCTCCTTCCATCAAATATCTTCCGCTCAAATTGGTCAAAATATTATAAACACATAAAAAAATATAATCAATGTACTGCATCCCTCCAAAGTCAGCGTACATCCTTCGTATTTTCATACTAAAAAAAATAGATTATTAAAATTCTTTGGCGTTACTGGGTATCACGTAGTGTGTTTCTCAGTGATCTTGGTAATGTTTTATTACGTCAATCGTCAGTCATAGTGACATTACTGTAACTTCATTACTTTTCCCCGCCGATTGGAGTCTCGCAGTATCTCGCCGAGCGCCACCTGTAAATAATTGTGTTTGTTTCGGCGTTACCTCATTTTTTCGGCTAGTTGGCTACCTGTAACTTACCTTATACATACTCCTTTTTTTTTTTTTTAATAAGGGACGGTGTTATGTTTGCTTCAGTTAACATTCACAGATTGTATCTCAACATCGTACTTTCATTCAAACATGTATATAAAGTTAAAAAAAATTATCTGTATGACAGTAAGATCACACAAGTTGTTATTCATGTATCCTATCTTTAGGTGCACTTTTCTTAGATCACGTTACTGTGCGTATGGTATATATATATATATATAGTACCCTACACTTTCATTAGCAGTTAGGAATCCTTTTTTTATAATTGCAGTATACAAAAAAATTTAAGGTCGTGTTTTGTGCGATATATTTATAGATAAAAACTCGTGGTGTGGATACGTCAAAGACACAAAATACTTTCTCAGCAACCTATCGTGTACTTGCGTCACAAATTTAACCTTTGTTCCTTAGGGAGTCCAATATTTTTCTTTGTAACTTACCCTGTACCTTACTGCCTTGATACACAAGTGGCAAAAAAAAAAAAAAAAGAATAAATAACTTACATCTATTTTGCTGTGAGGTCTGTGCCAATTGTTCGCTCCAGATACCTCCGTACATAAACTTAAAACTAAAATACCACTGTGACCAAACAAAAAACATTTCGTCAAAACTTACAAGTACACTTCGTGTTAAACATCGCTAGTCACCAACTGACGTGTATGTCCTAGCTTACCTGTGTCTTGCGTCCACGTTCACTGACAAATGTAAACAGAAATAGTGAAATGCTCTGATTCACTTAGCTGCATAAGATGTATTTTCTTTATCCTAATCGTGCTCGTTCCTTTTTTTACAGTAACTTATTTTATACTTGTGCATTATTAGATATGACGTATGATACTTAATTATAGTAGAATTTTCTTAAGTCTCTGTGTGCATACAGCCCTTTGATCTTACCACTGTGAGGGTATGCAAGTAAATAACAACCGTCGTGCGGAATATGTGCGATTACGTACGGACCAGTATATTTCATTTGCCACTTAGCGTTTTTCTTAGCTAGCAAGGAAGATTTCACGTGAGTTTTGAGTAACACCTTTTCTCTGATTGTAAATCTGGTAACACCATGTAGCCGTTTATCATAATGCTTCTTTCGGCATTGGGCCTGTTGCGTGATAGAGATTAATACTAGCCTTATTTTTTCATTTCGGTCGACGGGTTGTCTAGGAAAAGACGGGATAGGGTTTACCCATTCATTATTTTCTTTCTTATTGCATATTAGTTCTGACGGCGTAACTTCAGTGTCGTATATTGGGAGATTGTTTACCACCTGTTCAAAAACGTTTAAGTATTCAATCCATTTAGACTGCTTGTTGGCTACGTATGTCCTCATAAACCTATTCAATTCACGGAATATTCTTTCAATAGGGTTTGATTGCGGGCTATACCGGGATATCAGTATTTGTTTAACCTGTTGTTCTTTCAGAAATTTTTTCCAAGCATGGCACGTAAAATTGGTTGCGTTATCTGTTAAGATCGCCTGTGGTTTCCCAACAGACGGGAAGTAGTCGTTTAGCATACGTCTGATAGTAGGCTTAGCTGCAGTTGTTTTCGTGGCATATAATTTCACATACTTTGAAAATACATCATATACTCCAATAATATATTTTACACCTCCCCTGGCAGAGGGTAAAGGACCCATAGCATCTATGCATACTAGCTCTAGTGGGTTTTTTGGTAAAATAGGATGCAACTCTGTCTCGCAGTTCAGATTGACAGGCTTAACCTTCTGACAAATAATACAAGTTTTCAAAATTTGTTGTGTGCGTCGAAGCATATTGGGAAAGTAACAGTACATATTTAATTTCTTATAGCACTTGCGGGCACCGTAGTGTCCCCAAGCGTAGTGAGTATGCCAAATTAAACTTTTCTCATATGCTTCGGGCACACAAACGCACCATGTATCGCTGTACATGTTCCTCCTGTAAAATAATACATCCTTGTGTAATTTGTAATGTTGTCTTATGGGTAAGGGGGGTTATTGTTTAACTGGAATCTAACTTTTCTCCACCGGTCATCTTCTTCCTGTAATTTGGCCATATTATTGCACATATCCAAAAAATATTTCCTGAATTTTGTGTCCTTGATGAGCATAACTTTAAATTCTGTGTTCTCTCCTACCAATTCTTCGAACTCAGGTAGTCCTTGTGGTAATCTTGACAGTGCGTCGGCGATTAAGTTATCCTTGCCATTCACATATATAATTTCAAAATCATAAGACTGCAAAAATAACGTCCACCGCGCAAGGCGATTGTGTAGCAACCTACAAGTGAGTATAAAGCTTAATGCCTGATGGTCGCTGTAGATTCGTATATGTTTGCCAAATATATAATAGTGGAATTTTTTAATAGCCCACAAAATAGAAAGGGCTTCCAATTCTGTTGTGGAATACCTGCGCTCGCATTCTGACAGAGTACGGCTATCAAAACTAATTATCTTAACATTGTCGGAACTAGCGCCTATGTCCAGCTGAAATAGACAGGCTCCTAGTCCCGAAAATGAAGCATCCGCCGCTATACAGAAATCTTTGCTCATGTCAGGATGTTCTAGTATTTTAGAATTAACCAAAGCATGTTTTATTTTTTCAAACTCGGTCTGGCATGGAGGCGTCCAGATCCACTGTTTGTCCTTCTTTAAGAGGCCCAATAATGCAGGGCTATTGAGCAATTGGTTCGGCACGAACCTGCGAAAGAAAGAACACAATCCCACAAATGCCTTTAGCTGTCGTTTTGTGCACGGCGCGGGAAAGTTTTTTATGGCTAACAGTTTTTCTGGGTCGGGTCTTATCCCTGCCGGCGAAATTATGTGACCGAGAAATTTTATGTCTTTTTCTCACAAATTTTGATTTGCTAAGGTTTGCTGTGACACCTGCCGCTGAAAACCTCTGTAACATTCTTTCCAAAAGCTCTATATGTTCATCCCATGTAGGTGTTGCTATTAATATGTCATCTATATAAACTGTGAGTTTGTCAAGAAGGTCAGGTCCAAAAACAGTGACGAGCGCAGTTATGAAAACGCCGGCACTAACGTTCAATCCGAACGGTAGAACACAATACTGGTAGGACCTACCTGCAAATATGAATGCTGTATACTTCCTACTATCAGGTGATAGTGGGATTTGCCAATATGAACTACGGAGGTCTACACTAGTTAAATATTGCACCCCATGAAAACGCTGCAGCTGTTCTTCCAGGTTTTCAGCTCGGGTGGTTACTGGAACTATAATCTTATTAATTTCCCTTGCGTCGAGAACGAGTCTCACCGAATTGTCGGCTTTCTTGACCGCTAATAGTTGACTGCAATAAGGCGATAATGAAGTCTCTATGATATTCCACGAGAGCATTTTCTTTATTTCTTGAGCCACTGCCCCTCTTTGTGACCAAGGTATAGAATAGGTATTCTTACAGAAAGTGTCGTGGGGCCGGACATCCATGCTATACTGATACGTCCTAATGACCCCGGGTCTTTTATCAAACACACGAGGATAACGTAACAATTCACTTCTAAGATCACCCTTCTGTTGTTGTGAGATTTCCGAGCATTCAGATATTTTCTGTTCAATTTCATGCTGCTCTACCTGCTGATACCACAGTTCACTCGAGTCGCTATTTCGGGGAAGTATTGACCTTTACGATTTGGATGTGTATATTTCGACAAGCTTTGTCGTTCCTACTCTTGACTTTTATTAATCCACACTACAGTTCTTTCCGTTAATATATAAATGACACTTTCCAGATTCCAAGTCAATTTTTGCACACTATTCCCTTAAGAAGTCCATGCCGAAAATGCACCGTTCTGTCAACCGTTCTACAACTAGAAAAATTGACTGAAAAACAATGTCTTCAATCTGCACTTCGACCATGGTTTGCATTTTAATTAACTTGGATTTACCGCCTATGGCTCCTAATATCCTACAATTTTGTACTGGATAGGTCGGTAATGTCGTGTGGATATTAATCTCTTTAAATAGTGCCTTGGACATCACACTAATTTTCGCACCAGTATCTACAAGGATATGCGTAGGTACTTTTCCTACTACGGCCTGTAAATTAGCTTGTACTATACCATCACCTTCACATGACTGTGGTTCTTCCTCCTTGGTCAATAAATCACGCATATCCGTTTCATCTTGGTACCTGAGCAATTTACTTTCATGACAGCATGGATCGCCCCCACGACAATCTATGGCCAACATTGGGGAGCATAATGAGGCCATGTTTAGTTTAACGCTCCACGGTTCATATCTGTTTGTGTTTCGTTTGCGACTTCAATTATGTTTACCCCTGACGTGTTGCTCCTTAGTTGAGTATTTCTGTCGTGGTTTTGCCCTGAGTTTAGCGGAATAGTGTCACCTAGCATTTCTGATTGATAGGCTTGGCTGTTAGCAGGATATTGCCACTGCCTACTTTGATGATCTCCCGTGTGGTTGCGGCTAAATTCAGGCTGGAAATTATTATAACTATTTCCCCACTGGTTCCTATTGCCATTTCTGTACCAGTTACGTTTTCGGTCACCGGAATAACCAGAAAAATTCCTATCCCCGTTTATTCTTTTTCTATTGTATTGCGGATGGCAGGTCTGATTGTAGCAGTTGTAATTTCCTCCCGAACTCGGGCCTGGCATCTGTGCTGTAGGGGCGCGATCGACAAAAGCCGGTCGCCATTCAGCCGCGCACGCTACATTGTTGACTCCGTAATGCGGCTGGCGCTGTATAAGCTGGTTGCTACCGCTGCCACGAAAATTGTTTTGGTAGGCTTCATTTTGCCTAGCATCCTCATTAATTAAATCGATAGAATCTAATACAGATAGGAAATATTCGAGATTGCTCTCTGGTACTTGTACTAATTTTTCTCTGATACTGATCGGTAATTTTGCCTTGAGGATGCGCAGTACGTCTGTGTGTGTGACGGGCTGGTCCCAGAATCGCGTTTTGTTTAAGTATTTTTCAAAATACTTCCGGAGTGATCCAAATTTTGGATTGTATGGCTCCGGGTTAAACAGAGCTTTTCTCAATCTCTCTTGTACACCATGGGACCAATACTTAGATAAAAATGCAGCTTCAAATTGTTCTAATGTCTGACAATTTTCCGACATTTCCATTGCCCATAGGGCACCATCCCCTTGAATATATCCAGTTACATACTGTATTTTTTGCTTTTCAGACCAGGTCTTAGGCAACACATTCTTAAATGACTTTATAAAAATTACCGGGTGGACGGATTTTTTTCTGGGATAACTGCCTGTGTTTTATAAGGCTTTCCTCTAACAGAACAGCCGACAAAGTTGGTTCGGTTGTCTGGTGTCTCTCTCGTTCGTCGCGGTAATGTTGATTACCGTAACGACCTTGGTTTGGTGAAAACATGGGTACATCGGTATAAAGATAACTGTTTGCTGCGTCGTCACTCTTACCTGTGCGTCTGTCATCAAATTCCTCTTCTGAATGTTGTTCTCTTTCGTTCTGTGTATGGTGTTTACTCTTTAGTTGCTCGTCTACACGTTTTTTCCAGTCAGGTAAGTCCTGTGTCAGAGTCTTTTGTAACTGAGCTAGGTCAGTTTGAAGTTTAGTTACAGACGTGTTTTGGGTAGTGTACACCTGTTCTACAGTGTTAGTTATTGCTTTTTTCAGTTCTGTTTCTAATGTATGGTTGATATGTTTGTCTTTTTCCTCTAAAAATTCGTCAAACTGCTGTTTTTGTTGTTTCGTCATGTCATCAACTTGGTCTACAGCCTCCTGCATTTTGACAGTAAGCTCGGTCTGTTGAAAACTCATAGCTTCAAAATTTTCGGTTAAGGTACGGATCTGTTCTGGCATATCCATAACTGTGGACTTTAAGTTATCAATGTCTTGGCTCATGTAATTTAAATCTTCGCGTACTACCTCTATCACTTGATCTGCTACCTCTCTTTTTAACTGGGTCAGTTGAGTCGTCAGATTATTTTGCAGGTCGGTCAGGTTCTTCACGTCATTGTCTATTTTGTCCATTTGTGTCGTTACACTGGCTATCTGGGTAGTGACAGCGTTTATCTGCGCTGTGACATTGTCTGTGTGAGCTTGCATTTGTGCTGCAACATTTTCTACTCGTGTGTTAACAGTACCTATCTGAGCTGCAACATTTTCTGTGTGAGCTTGCATTTGTGCTGCAACATTTTCTACTCGTGTGTTAACAGTACCTATCCGAGCTGCAACATTTTCTGTGTGAGCTTGCATTTGTGACGCAACATTTTCTACAACTTGAGCTGCAAACTGCGACATTAAATTTGTCTGCATCTCTCTAAACATGCGTATAAGGTCTGTTTCTACTGGGTCTTGTGTATTGTCAGTATTCGTATTTGTTTCTGTAGTCGACATATTGTCGCCCGTCGCCTGCGACTGAGCACTGCCGGTCGCTGCGACTGTGTTTTCGGTATTCGCAGTACTTTCGGCCTCAAAGTTTTGTAAGGGTTGGACTATTGATTCCTCATCTGACGAACTATCCATGGTTTTTGTCTGAGATCTGAGTTTCACCATGCCGATTCACAACACAAAACAGCGTGCAGCCGAACTTCACTATCACTACAGCTCGTACTACACGTAAATAAATCACAGATGGCTTTGCACTCGTCCGTGAAAATTCACGTAGTAAAATATGTCTCTGGCAAAACAGAAGACTGATAAATGGCTCTTATTTTTTTCGCGCTCAATCAACAAAAATTGTCCGCCATCTTGTGATGCATTTACATATAATAGAAAATAAACTAATGCAATTTTTACGTAAACTAAAAAGAAAGGGAAAAGAATTTGGAAAAAGGAATTGATGCGTTCTACGCAGTGGGTGTCGAAAAAATGAAAAAAAAACTGTCCCACATTTACTTTCAACTAAAGCGGATTAGTACTGTTGTTCTTACCTTACGTGTGTTTTCTGACGGTTTTGTAGTGAGAAGAATTAACATTAAATGGTCCAAAACTTTTTTTCGAAAATTAGTATCTTCCATGTGGTTTTTCGTTTCTGGTACGTAGCTCGCATGACATGCAACAGAAACAATATGTTGTAGTGGCATTAATGGATGGCAAGAAAAAAAGCTTAAATGTTTCAACTAACAATTCTACTGATTTTTACTGAAATTATGGTCATGGCACTCGGTCGCCATTGTAACGTTCCCTCTTTCTGTTTATTTAGGTTTGATTTGTTTGATTGTTATTCTTTATTTCTATTATTGGGAATCTTTTTTTTCTTATTAAATTGAGCCTGAAACTTACGTAATAAATACTTCGCGTGACGTACGATTTGCAGCATAAACAAAAATTAATTTCGGAAATGTAATCCACTGAATATTAAAAGTAAAGCTTTTGAACAACGCGCGTGACTGACTAGATACATTCAGAGGGTACGTACATTCGCGTGCGAGTGGTTGCGGTCTGATGAGAACTTTTCATTGTGAAATAATTTCGTCGTAACACACTCGGAGATTGCGAACGTACATTCAGAGTAGAGGCACGTACGTTCTATCATTCCCCGTGGCCTGGGTAAAAGAATGGCAATTATTTAAATCTAAGAGTATTTCTTTTGCATCGGACTAGTATTTTTATAAGAAAAAGAAGATTGCAGGTTCTGAATGTCTCGGCAAAACGAATCGGAAGTAATTTTAGCGGACACGAAAGGAAAGTAGAGAGCACAATCACGTACCTCTATTGTTGAGCAGCGTCGTTTTGAAGATCTTCGGTTCCATCTAAAACTCGCCTTCTCTGCTTAACATAAATACTCCATAGGCATGGGAATAAGGCTTGTTGTGCGATGAAAATAATATAAAACACAACTTGCGTCTTTTAACTCATTCATTTACCACACACACACACACTAGTAATTAGACAGTACGACATCCCACCAGCCCATCAGAACAAAAGGTAGTCGTTCATACAAGAAATAAAAAACGAAGGGCGAAATTGTTCCTATGTCTCTCAAAGATAAAAGGTTTACCAGATATTTCTCTGGCGTGTCACTGGAACAATTTTTCAGCACCTCTGCGATTAAATCACAATATATTCAGTTCCTTTACAGGCTGTAGGACCCCCTCCGTCTAATAGGCCTGCTCATGCATGATTGTTTACATCTTTTGGGCGGGTTTATTGACATCTCCGAACAGTCAAAGGGACTGTGTCTGTGATACAGTATCCACAGACAACGTCTGTCTTGGGGACTTCAGGGAACCAGTGTGGTGAAAATTTTTGTGATGAGTGTACTTCTCGTTTCAATAGGATTGTATTGTCTTGCATAAAACTGACAGTAATCGAAAAATGATTTGTCAATATCAGCAAATTGTGATTAGCTACCAAAGGGATTCCGAAGTCATAAATTAGTGGCAAACAATTTAGACTATTAACCCCATGAGACTCTATGACGAGCTCTTTAGAGCTTCGGAGCCTAATGCAAGAAGCGTGGGCTGGTTTCTTCAAGTAATCTTTCGTTTGTTACACGTTTCTTATATATATTGCTAAACTCCTAAACTGTGTCTTCTTTCAGCTGATTATATAAGGTGGAGAGTAATTCTGTGTTATCAAAATAAAGAAATCGGTCAGCAAATATCACACACTACAATGTGTACCATAATCTATGTTTATATATCTGTTTACAGACTTAGGAAAAACGAAAAAAATATCTGCGGAAAGATGAGTTAACGTACTCTGAATGAAACTATACAAACTATACCAAAACGAAAATCAAAGTACGTGGAAGAGTATTAGGATACAGAAAATCAGCACATAAATGGATACGCAGATATATGAGAGGCACTTTCTCTGCAGCCGATAGGAATGTGATCCGTTTCACAGACTTTGAATTCGTAAGACAATTCTGTAACTCCTCGAAGTAATCAAAACCTAATATCAGATGTTTCTTTGTTTGTGACGGCTGTCTTCAGACCACTCACTGCCAAAGTCTGACGATAATCCTGCGGGACTGATGCGTACTCTGAGTGAAATATGATTTCAGAATTTGATTTCAAAATAAATTTCAGTTAAAAACGCTAAGAGATATTCTTCATTTGCTGTGCATGTGGAAACTGCAAAAAGAATTCTTCTTCGTGTTATGTTGTACAGCTGTCCACTGGTAAGACGCACTGTTTCAATTTTGTTTTATTTTTCAAATTACGCAGAGGGAGAAACCGGCTGGCCCCTAGCCGCAGACGTCGCACGCAGCCAGCCGTTTCAGTGATTTACTGCCGTCTGCCGGCGGAGCGGCAACCTCTCTCGCGCGCACATTTCCGCTGTTAATGAAAATTAAAAAGAGGCGTGGCAGCTGTCGAGCTGGTGGAGCTGTTGGTGGTGGAGGTGGTGGTGGTGGCAGTGGGTATCGCAGCGGTCGAGGCTCCAGCGCGGCATTGTTCCAAAAGAGGCGAGCGGACAACACAACAGCCCAGAGCCTACCAATAGCGGCAGCCTAAGGGAAGGCAGTCGAGGGAGACTGGAACGTCGCTGCAGTCTCCACTGTCACACAGGCCAACTGGCGAAGAACGTGTGCCACCAGAGGAAACGGCGGAAATTGGATGTCATGATCAGTTCATGAAGGTCGCGTTCAGACAGACGGGTCTCTCACCTAGGAAACAAGATTTAGGATTTAAAGACCTGTCGACGACTAAGAGAAAGAGCACAAGCTCGCCTGCCACGAATTCCTTTCATGTGCTAACGTCTTCAGCTCAGAGTAGCACTTGCAACCTACGTCCTCAATTATTTGCTTGACGTATTCCAATCTCTGTCTTCCTCTACAGTTTTTGCCCTCTACAGCTCCCTCTAGTACCATGGAAGTCAATCCCTCATGTCTTAGCAGATGTCCTATCATCCCGTCACTTCTCCTTATCAGTGTTTTCCACATATTCCTTTCCTCTCCGATTCTGCGTAGAACCTCCTCATTCCTTACCTTATCAGTCCACCTAATTTTCAACATTCGTCTATAGCACCACATCTCAAAAGCTTCGATTCTCTTCTGTTCCGGTTTTCCCACAGTCCATGTTTAACTACCATACAATGCTGTACTCTAGACGCACATCCTCAGAAATTTCTTCCTCAAATTAAGGCCGGTATTTGATATTAGTAGACTTCTCTTGGCCAGAAATGCCTTTTTTGCCATAGCGAGTCTGCTTTTGATGTCTTCCTTGCTCCGTCCGTCATTGGTTATTTTACTGCCTAGGTAGCAGAATTCCTTAACTTCATTGACTTCGTGACCACCAATCCTGATGTTAAGTTTCTCGCTGTTCTCATTTCTACTACTTCTCATTACCTTCGTCTTTCTCCGATTTACTCACAAACCATACTGTGTACTCATTAGTCTGTTCATTCCGTTCAGCAGATCATTTAATTCTTCTTCACATTCACTCAGGATAGCGATGTCATCAGCGAATCGTATAGTTGATATCCTTTCACCTTGTTTTTTAATTCCACTCCTGAACCTTTCTTTTATTTCCATCATTGCTTCCTCGATGTACGGATTGAAGAGTAGGGGCGAAAGGCTACATCCTTGTCTTACACCCTTCTTAATACGAGCACTTCGTTCTTGATCGTCCACTCTTATTATTCCCTCTTAGGTGTTGTACATAATGTATATGACCCGTCTCTCCCTATAGCTTACCCCTACTTTTTTTCAGAATCTCGAACCGCTTGCACCATTTTATATTGTCGAACGCTTTTTCCAGATCGACAAATCCTATGAACGTGTCTTGATTTTTCTTTAGCCTTGAATCCATTATTAGCCGTAACGTCAGAATTGCCTCTCTCGTGCCTTTACTTTTCCTACAGCCAAACTGATCGTCACCTAGTGCATTCTCAATTTTCTTTTCCATTCTTCTGTATATTATTCTTGTAAGCAGCTTCGATGCATGAGCTGTTATGCTGATTGTGCTATAATTCTCGCACTTGTCAGATCTTGCCGTCTTCGGAATTGTGTGGATGATGCTTTTCCGAAAGTCAGGTGGTATGTCGCCAGACTCATATATTCTACACACCAACGTGAATAGTCGTTTTGTTGCCACTTCCCCTAATGATTTTAGAAATTCTTATGGAATGTTATCTATCCCTTCTGCCTTATTCGACCGTAAATCCTCTAATGCTCTTTTAAATTCCGATTCTAATACTGGATCCCCTATCTCTTCTAAATCGACTTCTGTTTCTTCTTCTATCACATCAGACAAATCTTCACCCTCATAGACGCTTTCAATGTATTCTTTCCACCTATCTGCTATCTACTCTGCATTTAACAGTGGAATTTCCGTAGCACTCTTAATGTTACCACGGTTGCTTTTAATGTCACCAAAGGTTGTTTTGACTTTCAGGTATGCTGAGTCTGTCCTTCCGACAATCATATCTTTTTCGATGTCTTCACATTTTTCCTGGAGCCATTTCGTCTTAACTTCCCTGCACTTCCTATTTATTTCATTTCTCAGCGACTTGTATTTCTGTATTCCTGATTTTCCCGGAACATGTTTGTACTTCTTCCTTTCATCAATCAACTGAAGTATTTCTTCTGTTACCCATGGTTTCTTCGCAGCTACCTTCTTTGTACCTATGTTTTCCTTCCCAACTTCAGTGATGGCCCTTTTTAGAGATGTCCATTCCTTTTCAACTGTGCTGCCTACTGCGCTATTCCTTATTGCTGTATCTGTAGCGTTAGAGAACTTCAAATGTATCTCGTCATTCCATAGAACTTCAGTATCCCACTTCTTTGCGTATTGAGTCTTTCTGACTAACTTCTTGAACTTCAGCTTACTCTTCGTCACTACTATATTGTGATCTGCGTCTATATCTGCTCCTGGGTACGCCTTACAATCCAGTATCTGATTTCGGAAACTCTGTCTGTCCATGATGTAATCTAATTGAAATCTTCCCGTATCTCCCGGCCTTTTCCAAGTATATCTCCTCCTCTCGTGATTCTTGAACAGGGTATTCGCTTTTACTAGATGAAACTTGTTACAGAACTCAATTACTCTTTCTCCTCTTTCATTCCTTGTCCCAAGCCCATACTCTCCTGTAATCGTTTCTTCTACTTCTACCCCAACAACTGCATTCCAGTCGCCCATGACTATTAGATTTTCGTCCCCCTTTAAATACTGCATTATCCTTTCAATATCCTCATACACTTTCTCTATCTGTTCACCTTCAGCTTGCGACATCGGCATGTATACCTGAACTATCGTTGTCGGTGTTGGTCTGTTGTCGATTCTGATTAGAACAACCGGATCACTGAACTGTTCACAGTCACACACCCTCTGCCCTACCTTCCTACTCATAACGAATCCTACACCTGTTATACCATTTTCTGCTGCTGTTGATATTACCCGATACTCATCTGACCAGAAATCCTTGTCTTCCTTCCACTTCACTTCACTGACCCCTACTATATCTACACTCCTGGAAATGGAAAGAAGCACACATTGACACCGGTGTGTCAGACCCACCATACTTGCTCCGGACACGGCGAGAGGGCTGTACAAGCAATGATCACACGCATTGCACAGCGGACACACCAGGAACCGCGGTGTTGGCCGTCGAATGGCGCTATCTGCGCAGCATTTGTGCACCGCCGCCGTCAGTGTCAGCCAGTTTGCCGTGGCATACGAAGCTCCATCGCAGTCTTTAACACTGGTAGCATGCCGCGACAGCGTGGACGTCAACCGTATGTGCAGTTGACGGACTTTGAGCGAGGGCGTATAGTGGGCATGCGGGAGGCCGGGTGGATGTACCGCCGAATTATCAACACGTGGGGCGTGAGGTCTCCACAGTACATCGATGTAGTCGCCAGTGGTCAGCTGAAGGTGCACGTGCCCGTCGACCTGGGACCGGACCGCAGCGACGCACGGATGCACGCCAAGACCGTAGGATCCTACGCATTGCCGTAGGGGACCGCACCGCCACTTCCCAGCAAATTAGGGACACTGTTGCTCCTGGGGTATCGGCGAGGACCATTCGCAACCGTCTCCATGAAGCTGGGCTACGGTCCCGCACACCGTTAGGCCGTCTTCCGCTCACGCCCCAACATCGTGCAGCCCGCCTCCAGTGGTGTCGCGACAGGCGTGAATGGAGGGACGAATGGAGACGTGTCGTCTTCAGCGATGAGAGTCGCTTCTGCCTTGGTGCCAATGATGGTCGTATGTGTGTTTGGCGCCGTGCAGGTGAGCGCCACAATCAGGACTGCATACGACCGAGCCACACAGTTCCAACACCCGGCATCATGGTGTGCGGAGCGATCTCCTACACTGGCCGTACACCTCTGGTGATCGTCGAGGGGGCACTGAATAGTGCACGGTACATCCAAACCGTCATCGAACCCATCGTTCTACCATTCCTAGACCGGCAAGGGAACTTGCTGTTCCAACAGGACAATGCACGTCCGCATGTATCCCGTGCCACCCAACGTGCTCTAGAAGGTGTAAGTCAACTACCCTGGCCAGCAAGATCTCCGGATCTGTCCCCCATTGAGCATGTTTGGGACTGGATGAAGCGTCGTCTCACGCAGTCTGCACGTCCAGCACGAACGCTGGTCCAACTGAGGCGGCAGGTGGAAATGGCATGGTAAGCCGTTCCACAGGACTACATCCAGCATCTCTACGATCGTCTCCATGGGAGAATAGCAGCCTGCATTGCTGCGAAAGGTGGATATACACTGTACTAGTGCCGACATTGTGCATGCTCTGTTGCCTGTGTCTATGTGCCTGTGGTTCTGTCAGTGTGATCATGTGATGTATCTGACCCCAGGAATGTGTCAATAAAGTTTCCCCTTCCTGGGACAATGAATTCACGGTGTTCTTATTTCAATTTCCAGGAGTGTAGATAGAGCCTTTGCATTTCCGTTTTCACGCCCCGACTCGTAGAACATTATCCATTCGTTGATTATTCAATCTTTTTCTCATGGTAACCTCCCCCTTGGCAGTCCCCTCCCGGAGATCCGAATGGGGGACTATTCCGGAATCTTTTGCCAATGGAGAGATATTCATGGCACTTCTTCAACTACAGGCCACATGTCCTGCAAATACACATTACATGTCTTTAATGCAGTGGTTTCCATTGCCTTCTGCATCCTCATGTCTTTTATCATTTGCTGATTCTTCCGCCTTTAGGGGAAATTTCTCACCCCTAGGAAAAGAGAGTGCCCTGAGCTTCCATCTGCTCCTCCGCCCTCTTCCTAGTACTCAAAACAAATGGAATGCTTGGAACTAGGGTACCATAAGGCACTTTAGCCAACAGTCCTGTAGTCTCAGAAATACTCCATGTCTTCCAAGTGAGAATGTTAGCATCTGGAAAAGCTTCAAACCCGGGACCGAAGACGTTTTGATTATGAATTAAAGACGCTACCCCTAGACCACGGGTACCCCAGATTTTTCATACAGAGCGCTATTTGGCTATACCATCACTGTCCGTCCCAATAGCTGCGTGGCTAGCGTGACGGATTGCTTTCCTACGGGCTCGGTGTTGATTCCCGGCTGGGTCGGGGATTTTCTCGGCCCAGCGACTGGGTGTTGTAGTGACTTCATAACCAATTCATCCACATCTGGCGTGTAGGTCGCCCAACGTGGCGTCAAATGTAATAAGACCTGCAACAAGGAGGCCGGATTTGCCCCGTAAGAAGCCTCCCGGCCAATTACACCAAACGCTGATTTCCAATGTAACTCACTGGTACACTCTTCCCTCAAAATATCGTTTTCATATATCTAATTCCTGCAGGCAATCACAAGAGATCCGCAGTAGTGCTCACGTGTGTTTTGAGTACCAGTTTAATTAAATTTAATCTGTTCTACGTAAATCGAACAGTACTCATGTGATAACATAGAATTTATTTCCGCAGTGTCAATAAAAAATCTGTGCGTATTTCGATAAGTAATCCCAACAGTCGAATGCGGAAGTATTTAATTTGATAGTTCATTGTGTTTGCAAAGTGAGCATCGTACTGGAAATCTTAAGTCTGCACAAGCTCTCGAGGTCTTAAATTACACTTGCTTATTATTTTAAGCCATCTACACGTGCTGTATCTACTCGATAAGTGTTAATTTTCTCAAGGAGTTTACTTTCGAGATATCGTCTCTGTCGTGTTAAACCATCTTCTGTGGACATGTTTGATGTCTGTCATCATCTGCGGTTTTGATATGTATAAAGATGTGCACTGAGCAGCCGGAAGCTTATGACCACCGACCTACTATCGATATGAACCCATCCAAGCCAGGGATGACTGTTACTCATACAAACGCATGGTCCATCTAGTATCAGTGAGCTTGTTTTCTATGTGTAGAACGGGGAAGGCACGTGATATGAGTCTGACCGAAGGCAGATGGTGATGGCATGGAAGCTTGGCAAGACCTGTTAGGTTTTCGAGGAGTGCTGCGGTGAGTGTCTTCAATACGTGGCGATACCAAGGCGAAACCACGTCTAGACGTCGTGGCGTTGGGTGGCCAACCATCATTACAGATGACGGACATTATAGGCTATGGAGACTGATAAAACAGTCCACAACGCGAACTGTGGCGGAACAAACGTCAGAATTTAAGGCTGGGCAGAGTACAAGTATGTCTGAACACACAGTGCACCGAACTAACAATGGGCCTCCGCAGCCGACGACCTACGCAGGTGCCAATCTGAACATCACGATATCGCCACCTACATTAAAATCGGCACGTGACCATCGGCACACGACGCTGGCGTAGTGGCAGAGCGTTTCATGGACTGACGAACTACGTTATCCTCTTCAGCATGCCAGTGGGAGGACACAAATGTGTCGTCTTGTAGGAGAGCAGCTCTTTGACACCTGAGCTGTTTTTCCGAGGCAAACTGGTGGCGGATCCATGATGCCTACGGAACATTCACGTGGGTATCCGTAGATGAAGTGGAGCTCTTACAAGGCACCATGACGACCAAGTAGTATCGTACACTAGTTGCAAAGCACATACACGCCTTCATGACGATCAGGCATTTTTCAACAAGATAAAGCGTAGTGTGACAATGCCAGGAGTGTTATTGCATGGTGCTAGGAACATAGTGGCGAGTTTCAACTGATGTGCCGGCCATAACATGCCAGATCTGAACCCGGTCAGACACACTGGGATATGATTCAATGTGGAGTCAGACATAATCGCCCCTTCCCCAGAATTTACGGGAAATTAATAAGTCACTGCTGCAAAATACTAACGCGAATTCTTTATAGACGAATGGAAAAACTGGTAGAAGCCGACCTCGGGGAAGATCAGTTTGGATTCCGTACAAATATGGCAACACGTGAGGCAATACTGACCCTACGACCTATCTTAGAAGCTAGACTAAGAAAACGCAAACCTATGTTTCTACCATTTATAGACTTGGAGAAAGCTTTTGACAATGTTGATTGGAATACTCTCTTTCCAATTCTAAAGGTGGCAGGAGTAAAATACAGGGAGCGAATAGCTATTTACAATTTGTACAGAAACCAGATGGCAGTTATAAGAGTCGAGGGACATGAAAGGGAAGCAGTGGTTGGGAAGGGAGTGAGACAGGTTTGTAGACTCTCCCCGATGCTATTCAATCTCTATATTGAGCAAGCAGTAAAGGAAACAAATGGAACGTTCGGAAGAGGTATTAAAATTGATGGAGAAGAAATATAAAATTTGAGGTTCTCCGATGACATTGTAATTCTGTCAGAGACAGCAAAAGACTTGGAAGAGCAGTTGAACGAAATGGACAGGGTCTTGAAGGGAGGATATAAGATGAACATCAAGAAAAGCAAAACTAGGATAATGGAATGTAGTCATATTAAGTCGGGTGATGCTGGGGGAATTAGATTAGGAAATGAGACACTTAAACTAGTAAAGGAGTTTTGCTATTTGGGGAGCAAAATATCTGATGATAGTCGGGGTAGAGAGGATATAAAATGTAGACTGGCAATGGCAAGGAAAGCGTTTCTGAAGAAGATAAATTTGTTACCATCGAGTATAGATTTAAGGGTCAGGAAGTCGTTTCTGAAAGTATTCGTATGGAGTGTAGCCATGTATGGAAGTGAATCGTGGACGATAAACAGTTTGGACAAGAAGAGAATAGAAGCTTTCGCAATGTGGTGCTAGAGAAGAATGCTGAAGATTAGATGGGTAGATCACATAACTAATGAGGAGGTACTGAATAGGATTGGGATAGAAGAGGAGTTTGTGGCACAACTTCACTAGAAGAAGGGATGGGTTGATAGAAAATGTTCTGAGGCATCAAGGGCTCACCAATTTAGTACTGGAGGGCAGCGTGGAGGGTAAAAATCGTAGAGGCAGATCAAGAGATGAATACATTAAGCAGATTAGGAAGGATGTAGGCTGCAGTATGTACTGGCAGATGAAGAAACTTACAGAGGATAAAGCAGCATGGAGAGGTGCATCTAACCAGTCTCAGGACTGAAGACCACAACAACAACAACAGGTGACCTTTGTTTACAGATGTGGTGCCAACGCCGTCTACCGACCTACCAAGGCCGCATGGTTTCCATGGCACGATGTGTCGCCTCTTCGCCTCCATATGAAAGGTGGACATATGGGCTATTAGGTACGTGGTCATAAGGTTATGGTGATCAATCTATCATTATGCATTAAAAATACATATACTTTAAGTGGTACTTCACAGTAAAATCGTGAAAACACCTTCCTTGATCCTTCGTTCCCAACATATTTTTTGCTGGTTTCAAATGTTTCAAATGGCTCTGAGCACTATGGGACTTAACTTCTGAGGTCATCAGTCCCCAACAACTTAGAACTACTTAAACCTAGATAACCTAAGGACATCACATAAATCCATGACCGAGACAGGATTCGATCCTGTGACCGTAGCGGTCACGCGGTTCCTGACTGAAGCGCCTAGAACCGCACGGCCACACCGGTCGGCAGCGTGGTTGTCATCTGAATCGACAACTACCCAACGGCAACAACAATAGACCAGGTATACGCGTACCACCAATGCAGCAAGCACAAACTAAAAGTTATCTATAAGGATACTGAATGGGTAACTAATCATGTAAAAGGAGATTATAATCGAAACATCATGTGGGTTTCGATCTCCGTATGAGAAGAATGGGCAGAACAAAACGTGATGGAGCTTGCTATTAGGATTGAAACAGGAAGGGCTAATCGAGTTCAGAAGTAAATTTTAGCCATTGATAGCAAACATATTGGTTAAAAACACAAAACGAGGAGACGTGCTTGGAAAAGTCCAGGAGATAGAGAAAGAATACAGGTAATACAGGTAATCATTACGAAATCAAATATTGGATTGTGAGGTGCATCTAGACGCAGTTATAGATTCAGATCGCAGCAGGGTAAAGTGTAAGAGTTGTGTGTAGAAGAATCTATGCGGAAAAAGGTAATATCATGAAATTCTGAGAAATGATGTGATGTATTGAAGTTCTTTGAAGCTATAGATGCTATAGTAGTGAACACCTCTGTAGCACGGTAGGATAGCGTGAGACATGTTGCTCCTGTAGAAGAGCTAAACGCAATTCAAGGTAAAATCAAAAATATATTTCTTTTTGCTTCATTTATTAAGCTAATTCCATGAGTTTACACCGCTACCAGGCATAGAAAATAAAAGAGATTGTAGATTTACAGGCAATCTCAGCAATCTCAGCAATTAGAACAACTATTTAAACAGACATTAATTAAAGCAAAATTTACTTGAAACAGACATGTAAAATTTGATTTTACTGGCTAACTCAGCAATCTAAATAGTCAACAGGTTCTAAGCCAATGTGTAAACAGAGGCTTAATTAAAGCAAAATTTAATTAAAAATTTTCGAGTCCAAGAAAACTGGGAAAAATTGAATTATATGCAGATACTTCCATAACTGTTCTTAATGTCTATATGAAAGGCAACTTATTCACCATGGTGATAACATAATATTGTATATTGATCATGTGCCAGCCTTTAACTCATCCAGGCGCCGGGCTGCTCATGGAATAACTTCAACAATGTAACACAAATAGGTTGAGTCGATCTAAACACACTAAACACGAATTAATACAGACTATTTTACTAATCAATAAGGTAGTTAGTAACAATTGATGGAGACTTATATTAAAATTTAACACAGTCAGTAACAAGAACACATGAAGTATATTAAGGTTTGATTAAAACTAACTAATACAAAAGTGCAGTTGAGACTTAACTCATTTAAGGGGTGTATAAAAATCATTTCCAAAATGTGAATAGAAACTACTCTCAACCACCTTCAAAGTGTAGATTAAAGACAGAAATTTCTCTTCAGGAGACCGTAAAAGTACATTTGAAACCAATTACTCAAGACTAAGTAACTTTCAGTGGAATATTGCACCTCCAAATGATGTATGCAATTGAAAATAGCGCAGTGCAGTCCTTAAAGGGAGACATTCCAGACCTTAAACAAGCTGTTGACCCACTACGAATCGTCGAGCACTTCTAGATTCCCTCCCCTCAGGCCGGGAACAGCTGTTCCAACAACAAAATAATAAGCTGGACGTTCCCTAGTACGTGAGACACTGGAGGTAAATAAGAAAGCAGCCACAACCAACCCAGATGAAATATAAACTACACCGACGTGGTGTAGGAACACAGTACGCTGCGGGTGGGGTAGCTTTTACAGTAACCACTAATGGTGGGAACCGAAGAACAACTTCTAAACAGTAACATTCAAATAAAGCGACTGGGCAAGAAGTGCAGTGGCCAGCAGAGCAGCTCGCAGGGATTCAATGTCGCAAGCAATTCCGTGGGACGACGCACAGTGCTCCGTCGAAACTTTGCTCCGCCACACAACGCGCAGTTGTGAAGTGCTGCAACGGCCAATAGCTGCTCCAGAGGCACCACCACTGCCTGGACGCATTCTTCCTCGTGACGCGTCGCGAAGCAACTCTGATGCTACATGCAGAGGCCGTTCCACCGGCAGCCCGTGCAGACCACTCTGTGTCGCTTGTAAACCTCTGGTCCCCCAGCTGCCTCCATAGACACACTTGTCACTTCTACAGGGAGGTTCAAAAGTCCGGAAACGCCCTGATAAAATCCAAATGGAGCAGCAAACAAGGAAACCGAGCCCCTACACACGAGGCACGGGAAAGGGGAAACTTTATAGACTATGCCACCGACATGGCCGCCATCTTCAAAGCCGCCATCTTGGATTAAACTCCAAACTTTCAAATGGAATGTTGTCATGTGACATATCAAACAGATAGAGAATTTCACCAGAAAAACAATGCCGTTGTTATTTTAAACATAGCTTCATTCCTTCTCGGGTTATAGCCAATTACTTGCGATAGCAGTGGGACGCCCGGCAGCTTGAGTATTACGTACTGAGAAGTCATGAAATGGAGTCTGAAACGGTGCAAAGTGACTATCCCATGCCTGATATGTTACATGTGTTTAACTGTTAGGAATCATTTACTCATGCTAACGTTTTAATCATTGTTTCCTTATTTACACATTACAAAATGTCCTAAATACATAAAGACCGTATTGAAATCATCTTGATATCAGGAGAAAGAAGCACATGGGTCATTTCTGAGGATTTAAACAGTCGTCACCCAACCAGACAGCCCATCACTCACAGCGCAGATGCCAAGCTTTTGGCCAAATTCCGAGCAATTGGTTCTGTCGCAGATAAACCTAAGACTGGAAAACCAAAATCCGCCACCGATGAAGAAACAACAGTGAGCGTGCTGGCATCATTTAGCAAGAGTCCGCAACGGAGTACTCGTCACCAGTCAAGAAGCTGGGGTTAGCCGTACCTCCATACTTCGAATTTTATGGCAGCACAAATGGCACGTACAAAATTCAGTTGCTCCTACACCTGAACGAGGATGACCCACAAAAAGTGATGGTCTGGTGTGGTGGATGGGGTATCAATGACGTTGCGCCTTCTTTTATTGATGGTACGTCAACAGCCAACGGTTATCTCAGGTTATTGGATGAAGAAGTGTTTCCCTCATTGTTAACGGAGGACGGGACATTTCCGGAATTCTTCCAGCATAATGCAGCCCCACCACATTATGGGCACAATGTGCGAGCATACTTTGATGTGCAGTTCCCTCAAAAGTGGATAAGATAACAACGGCATTGTTTTTCTGGTGACATTCTCTATCTGTCTCATATGTCACATGACCACATTTCCATTTGAAAGTTTGGACATGAATCCATGATGGTGGCTTTGAAGTTGGGGGCCATGTTGGTGGCATAGCCTATAAAGGTCCCCCCTTCCCGTGCCTCGTGTGTAGGGACTCTGTTTCCTTGTTTGTTACTCCATTTGAATTTTTTGAGGGTGTTTCCAGACTTTTGGACCACCCTGTACTTACTTCACTGCCAAACCGAAGAGGCCTCTGCCAGATGTACACTGAGTAGCCAAAGAAACTGATACACTGGCCTGATATCGTGTAGAGCCCCGTGCGAGCACGCAGAAATGCTACAACGCAACGTGTTGTGGAATCGACTAATGTCTGAAGTTGTGCTAGAGGGATATGACATCACGAATCCTGCACAGCTGTCCATAAATCCGTAAGAGTAGAAGGGGTGGAGATCTCTTCTGGACAGCACGTTGCAAGGCATCCCAGATACGCTCAATAAAGTTCATGTCTGGGGAGTCTGCTGGCCAGTGGAAGTGTTTAAACTCAGAAGAATGTTCCTGGAGCCACTCTATAGCAGTTCCGGACGCATTGCCCTGAAAGAATTGCCCAAGTCCGTCAGAATGCACAATGGGCATAAATGGCTGCAGGATGCTTACGTACGTAGCACTTGTAGGAGTCGTATGTAGACGTATCAGGGGTCCCATATCACTCCAACTGCACACGCCCCACATAATTACAGAGCCTCAAAAAGCATGAACAGTTCCCTGCTGACACGCATGGTCCATGGATTCATAAGCTTACCCGTACACGACCATCACCTAGATAGAAACGAGGCTCGTCTGATCAGGCCATATGTTTCCGGTCGTCAAAAGTCCAATGTCGGTGTTGAGAGACCCAGGCGACGCGTAAACCTTTGCGTCGTGCGTCGTGCAGTCATCAAGGATACACGAGTGGGCCTTCGGCTCCGAAAGCCCATATCGATTATGTTTCGTTAAATGGTTCGCACGCTGACACTTGTTCATGGTCGAGCATTGAAATCTGCAGCAATTGCGGGAAGGGTTGCACTTCTGTGACGTTGAACGATTATCTTCAGTTGTCGTTGGTCCCGTTCTTGGAGGATCTTTTTCCGGTCGCAGCTGTGTCGTTTTACTGGATTCCTAATGTTTACGGTACATTCGTGAAATGGTCGTGCTGGAAATCCCCACTTCATCGCTACCTCGGAGATGCTGTGTCCCATCGCTCCTGTGCCGACTGTAACAACGTGTTCAAACTCACTTAGATCTTGATAACCTGAAATTTTAGCAGTAGTAACCGATTTAACAACTACGCCAAACACTTCTGGTTTTATATAGGCGTTGGCGACCGCAGCGGCATGTTCTGTCTGTTCACGTACTAAATCTGTGTATTGGAAAATGCGTGCCTATAAAAGTTTCTTTGGCGCTTCAGTGTACATCCGAAAGGTAAGCTCTCTGTGCCACCAGAGTACGCTATGTACTCGGAATTCAAGTATCACACAGTTTACATTTCAAATAAATAGGAATACACTTCTGTAGAATGGGGAAAGACGGGAAAGTAGATCAAGGAACGTATCCATGGTATTTCTGTAAGAGCATGCAAATGTTTAATAGGAATTTGAGAACGCTCCACTGAGCAATTTGAGATAGGGAAACTGGGGTCAGAGAAGCCAGCTTAAGAAGATAATAGGAGTAAAATCACATTACTGTGTACTTTTTTTATTTACATTAGTTGCTGTTAACTGCAAGTAACGTCATTCATGCAATGAATGTACCATTTGTACTGTATCTTACAAAATGTGCTGAAACTGACGGCCATTAATCTCAATGTAAGACTCTGACGCATCCTAAAAAATATTCCTGGTGTGGTCCTCACGTTACCACGTTCGTCTTTCTTGTTTCCAATGAGCCAAGTCTCCCGCATTGGTTGATCAAGTGAATAAATAAATACTCGTGGTGACAGATGATGCTTGTTATTAATCGTTGCCTGTACAGCTTTTCAGCGGTGTGAGCATTGCAACGTAACTTCCCCATTCACAAGCTACGAGTCAGTGACTTCTGCGAAACTGTACCCGTACAGCTCCGTCGTATTGTACTCCACGTCTCTGAACAGTACTGAGTAATGAATGTATCTGTCCATGAATCATAATATGATCTGTCAAGTGACACTGTACTGATGAAACAACAGAGCAACCTGATGGATATGAAAACTAAAAAAGCCTACACCATGACGTCTTAGAAACGAGGCTCGTTCTGCTTGCTTCCTATCAGGAAATAAAGAACATACATATAAAGAAGTAGCACACTACCTGTAAACTTGCACTGAAGTTAGTAGTAAATAACGTGGAAAACAGTAATTTTAGAGAAAATGGGTTGGGTCATCGGTCTCATCGGAGTAGAGAAGGACACGGAAGGAAGTCGGCCCTGCCCTTTCAGAGCAACCATCCCGACATTTGGGAAATCACGGAAAACTTAAATCATTATGGTCGTCCTCCCGAATGCGAGTCCAGCGAAAATGGTAGACAAGTTTACTTCTATATCTCCTTAAGCTCGTTTCTCCGACCGTTGGTACCCTACCTAAAACTGTTCAGTAGAGCATTCTCTACATCCTGTTACATTTTTGCACACTCGTACGGAAACACCCTGTATTGGTTACGCTTCATTGTGTGATTGGGCCGATCTTTCGATTTAATGGAGTGTGTTCACGGTGTGTGATTCGTATATACGTTATTTAAATTTGCGAATGAGTGTAGTTTTTGTCTGAGAAACAAGGTGAATGTGCTGTCTGTGGCTGACACTGTCGCTGAGACAGATGCTGTCGCCTGTCCTTTTTCAGAGGAAACCACTCGGCCTTCAAGATCTGGGCAGTCACAGAGAGTGGGATTATAGGTAGTTTGGAGCTCCAACGTTAGGCGCGTAATGGGGCCCCTTAGGGACTTGGCTGTCAATAAGGATAAGAAAACTAATGTGCACTCCGTGTGCATACCGGGTGGAGTCATTCCAGATGTGGAAAGGGCCCTCCCGGATGCCATGAGGAGCAACGGGTGCAGCCAACTGCAGGTGGTTGCTCACGTTGGCACCAATGATGTGGGTCACTTTGGATCAGAAGAGATTCTCTCTGGTTTCGAGCGGCTAACAGAAGTGGTAATGGCTGCCAGTCTTGCTTGCAAGATGAAAGCAGAGCTCACCATTTGCAGCATAGTCGACAGGACTGATTGCGTACATCTGGTACCAGAGGCTCAAACGGTTCTGCGGCCATGTGGGCTTCAGATTCCTCAACTTGCGCCAAAGGGTGGTTGAATTTCTGGATAGATAAGGTGTCCAGGAGGCAGCTATACGGGTAGCAGGGGCTGTGTGGCGTGCACGGTGCGTTTTTTTAGGTTAGAGGGTCTCAAGAAAACACAAGAAGGGCTTCAGTCACAAAGGGTGCATGCTGAAGACTGGAAGAACGTAGATACATGAACCATTGGTATGTAAATTGTCGTAGCTGTATTGAGAAACTACCAGAGCTCCAAGCGCTTATAGTAAGCACTGATGCTCAAAGCGTTACTGGTACTGAAAGCTGGCTGGCTAAAGCCGGATATAAACTCAGCCGAAATTTTTGTGAAGAACCTAACGGTGTTCCGAAAGGATAGTTTAAATACGTTGGGCGGTGGCATGTTTGTTGTTGTTAGAAGTAGTTTAAATGGTCGCGAAATTGAAGTAGATACTTCCTGTGGGTTAGTATGAGCAGTGGTCATTATTGGCAACCGGGATAAAATAATAATTGGATCCTTTTACAGACCTCCCAATACAGTTGCTGAAAGGTTCCAAGAAAACTTGAGTCTGATTTCAAACACGTACATGACTCTTGCGATAATTGTTGGTGGTGACTTTGATTTACACTCGATATGTTGCCGAAAATATGTGAATTCCGGAGATACGCATAAAATATCATCCGAAATTGTACTAAATGCATTCTCTGAAAATTATTTCGAGCAGTTAGTTCATAAGCCCACTCAAGTGGTAAACGGTTGTGAAAACGCACTTTACCTCTTAGTAACAAATAATCCTGTTTTAATAACTAGCATCAAAACCGATTCTGGGATTAGTGAACATTGGGTTGTCTAGTAAGATTGAATATTATAATCCCCAAATCACTAAAAATAAGCGAAAAATAAGCGCATTCAGATAAAAATTCACTTGACGTCTTACTGAGAGACAGTCTGCACTCATTCTAAATTGATAATATAAGTGTAGACCAGATGTGGCTTAAATTCATTGAAATAGTATCGGCAGCAATTGAGAGATTGATACCAAATAAATTATCAAACGACGGAGCTGATCCTCCCTGGTTCACAAAACGGTTAGAACACTATTGCAGAAACATCGAAACAAACATACCAAATTTAAACAGAAGCAAAATCCCCAAGATAGGCGATTTCTTACACAAGCTCGAAATTTCGCTCGGACTTCAATGCAAGATACTTATAACAGTTTCCACAACGAAACTTTGCCTCGAAACCTGGCAGAAAATCCTAAGAGATTCTGGTCATTTGTGAAGTATGTTAGCGGCAAGATACAATCAGTATCTACTCTGATCGATATGAATAGAGATACTATCGACAACAGTGCTGCCAAAGCAGAGTTACTAAATACAGCTTTCCGAAATGGCTTCACAAAAGAAGACGAAGTAAATATTCCAATATTCGAATCGAGAACAGTTGCCAACATGAGTAACGCAGAAGTAAATGTCTCCGGAGTTGTGAAGCGGCTTAAATTAATAAAAGCAAGCCTTCTGGTCCAGACTGTAGACCAATTGGTTTCCTTTCGGAGTATGCTAATGAATTAACTCCATACTTAACAATCATATACAACTGTTCGCTCGACGAAAGATCTGCACCCAAAGACTGGAAAGTTGCACGGGTCACACCAATAATCAAGAAAGATGGTACGAGTAATCCACTAAATTACAAGCCAATATCGTTAACGTCGATATGCAGCAGGGTTTTGGAACATACATTGTGTTCGAACATTATGAATTACCTCGAAGAAAGCGGTATATTGACACACAGTCAACATGAGTTTAGAAAACATCGTTCCTGTGAAACACAACTACCACTTTATTCACATGAAGTGTTGAGTGCTATTGACAAGGGATTTAAGATCGATTCCGTATTTCTTGGTTCCCAGAAGGCTTTTGCCACTGTACCACACAAGTGGCTCGTAGTGCAATAGCTTACTTAGGGAATATCGTCTCAGTTATGTGACTGGATTTGCGATTTCCTGTCAGAGAGGTCACAGTTCGTAGTAACTGACAGAAAGTTATCGAGTAAAACAGAACTGATTTCTGGCGTTTCACGAAGTAATATTATAGTTCTTTTGCTGTTCCTTATCTATATAAATGATTTGGGAGACAAACTGAGTAAACGTCTTCGCTTGTTTGCAGATGACGCTGTCGTTTATCGACTAATAAAGTCATTAGAAGATCAAAACAATCTGCAAAACGATTCTGAAATGATATCTAGATGGTGCGAAAAGTGTCAGTTGACCCTAAATAACGAACTCGTTAAAATTCGGTTACACGATAAGTCAGTCTAATATAAAAGCCGTAAATTCAACTAAATACCTAGGTAATACAATTACGAACAACTTAAATTGGAAGGAATACACAGAAAATGTTGTGGGCATGGCTATCCAAAGACTGCGTTTTATTCGCAGGACACTTAGAAAATGTAACAGACCCACTAAGGAGACTGCCTACACTACGCTTTTGCATCTTCTTCTAGAATACTGCGCAAATGGTTCAAATGGCTCTGAGCACTATGGGACTCAACTGCTGTGGTCATCAGTCCCCTAGAACTTAGAACTACTTAAACCTAACTAACCTAAGGATATCACACACATCCATGCCCGAGGCAGGATTCGAACCTGCGACCGTAGCAGTCGTACGGTTCCGCACTGCGCGCCTAGAACCGCGAGACCACCTTGGCCGGCTAGAATACTGCTGCGCGGTGTCGGATCCTTACCCAATAGGACTGATGGTGTAGGTCGAAATAGTTCAAAAAGAGGAAGCACATATTTTATTATCCCGAAATATGGGGAGAGTGTCACAGAAATGATACAGGATTTGGGCTGGACATCATTAAAAGAAGGGCGTTTTTCGTTGCGACGGAATCTTCTCACGTAATTCCAGTCACCAACTTTTCCTCCGAATGCGAAAATATTTTGTTGACAGGGACCTACATATAGAGCAAGGAAAAGCAGGGCTCGTACGGGAAGATTTCGGTGTTCTTTCTTTACGCGCGCTTTAGGAGATCGGAATAATAGAGAATTGTGAATGTGGTTCGATGAAACCTCTACCCGGCACTTAAATGTGATTTATAGAGTATCCATGTAGATTTAGATTTAGATTAGAGTTTATTTTATTACACAAGGTGGCACAAAATTCATTGGATTAGATTGAATTTATGTTTCATGACAAATAAAACCAATACTAACTGTTATTTTTTATGTTCAAAGTGTTTCCCGTCTTCATTAATGCATCTTTGAAGTCATTTTGGAAAACTGTTTCATACCCTGTGACATAGTATGGTATCACACACTATGTATCACTGTTCAGATGATGCAGTGTGCCGCGTATGTACTCTTTTAGTTCAGCAATATTCTGAGACTTTTGAGGGTAAAAGGAGTCCTTGACGACACTCCATATGAAAAAATCTTTGGGGATGATATCTGGTGAACGTGGGAGAATTTCAATATCTACACTTCGACAAATCACTCTTCTTTGGACAGTTTCCTTTAAGTAATCGTAGACAGCAGCGGCATAATGTGGTGGAGCACCATTGCGTTTAAAGCAAATTTCTTGGAAGTTTTCATCATACGGGATACCAATTCGATTCTACACAGAGTACGGGAAAGAACTTGCCCAACTTCTAAAAGCCGTGTACCGCAAGTCTCTAGAGGACCGGAAGGTTGCAAATGATTGGAAAAGAGCACAGGTAGTCCCAGTCTTCAAGAAGGGTCGTCGAGCAGATGCGCAAAACTATAGACCTATATCTCTGACGTCGATCAGTTGTATAATTTTAGAACATGTTTTTTGCTCTAGTATCATGTCGTTTTTGAAAACCCAGAATCTACTCTGTAGGAATCAACATGGATTCCGGAAACAGCGATCGTGTGAGACCCAAGTCGCTTTATTTGTTCATGAGACCAAGAAAATATTAGATACAGGCTCCCAGGTAGATACTATTTTCCTTTATTTCCGTAAGGCGTTCGATACAGTTCCGCACTGTCGCCTGATAAACAAAGTAAGAGCCTACGGAATATCAGGTCAGCTGTGTGGCTGGATTGAAGAGTTTTTAGCAAACAGAATACAGCATGTTGTTATCAATGGAGAGACGTCTACAGACGTTAAGGTAACCTCTGGCGTGCCACAGGGGAGTGTTATGGGACCATTACTTTGCACAATATATATAAGTGATCTAGTAGATAGTGTCGGAAGTCCCATGATGCTTTTCGCGGATGATGCTATAGTATACAGAGAAGTTGCAACATTAGAAAATTGCAGCGAAATGCAGGAAGATCTGCAGCGGATAGGCAGTTGGTGCAGGGAGTGGCAACTGACCCTTAACATAGACAAATGTAATGTATTGCGACGACATAGAAAGAAGGACCTTTTATTGTATGATTGTATGATTATATGATAGTGGACAAACACTGGTAGCATTTACTTCTGTAAAATATCTGGGAGTATGCGTGCGGAACGATTTGAAGTCGAATGATCATATACAATTAATTGTTGGTAAGGCGGGTACCAGGTTGAGATTCATTGGGAGACTCCTTAGAAAATGTAATCCATCAACAAAGGAGGTGGCTTACAAAACACTCTTTCGACCTATACTCGAGTATTGCTCATCAGTGTGGGATCCGTACCAGATGGGGTTGACGGAGAAGATAGAGAAGATCCTAAGAAGAGCGGCGCGTTTCGTCACAGGGTTATTTGGTAACCGTGATAGCGTTACGGAGATGTTTAGTAAACTCAAGTGGTAGGCTCTGCAAGAGAGGCGCTCTGCATCGCGGTGTAGCTTGCTCGCTAGGTTTCGATGGGGGCGTTTCTGGATGAGGTATCGAATATATTGCTTCCCCCTACTTATACCTCCCGAGGAGATCACGAATGTAAAATTAGAGAGATTCGAGCTCGTACGGAGGCTTTCAGACAGTCGTTCTTCCCGCGAACCACAAGCGACTGGAACAGGAAAGGGAGGTAATGACAGTGGCACATAAAGTGCCCTCCGCCACACACCGTTGGGTGGCTTGCGGAGTATAAATGTAGATGTAGATGTAGATACTTCGTAACTCGTGTTACCACGTAATTCTGAAACATATCCAAATATTTGAATAGTGTGTTTGTTTTGTTTGTCACTGCATTGTATACCTACCTGAGAAGGCGTAATTATCACAATTTTGTAATAACAACTTAAAAGGCGAAATCTTCCAGCTGTACTACGTTTTGCTGTTAATTTCGTTTTCCTTTTTTTAAATAACTTTCCAATGGCTTTTGCACCACCCTGCGTACTATACCAATTCAGGAAAATTGTTCTTTCACAGTATTATAAACTTCGCCTAATAATGTAATTTATCCTTTGTTATGTCTGTAGATCAGAAGATGACAACAAACTTATGTTGAAACAATATAGTGAAATATATATTATTTAGGATTTTGGCTTCACAAGAAATTTCATTCCTTTACAAGGAAGATAACTGCGAAAAACCCCTTCGGTAAAAGAAGAAATTCTTCAGATGATTGACGAAGAAAGGAAGTAGAAAATTATTCGACGAAATTTAGGAATACAGAAATACAACTCACGTAGCAAGTCCAGGGAAGCCCCGCTGAAATGTCTGCAAGATAAGTGTGAAGAAATCGAGAAAGAAATGGTTACCGGAAGGAACGATTCTTCACACAGTAAAGTCAATGCAGCTTCCGGTGAAAATGAAAGCAAGGGCGTCAACATTAAGAGTTAAATCAGATTTCTACTATAAACAGCAGAGGAGTAAGTGGAAAGAGTATATTCAAGGACTCTACGAGAGAGAGAACTTGTCTGATGGCGTGACTGAGGAAGAAATTAGAGTCGATATCGAAGACGTAGGGGATCCAGTATTAGAGTCAAAGCTTAATGTAGCTTCGTAAGTCTTGCGATGAAATAAGAGAAAAGGGATGGATAACATTCCATCGGAATTCGTGAAATCATTGGGGAAGTAGCAACCACGCAACTCATCAATTTATTATGTAGAACGCTGAAGACATGAACTTTCTTATGATGGTTTACCCATAAAAAGGGAAACCGTTTAGAGTGCATGCTAACATATTAATTTATTGATGAAATTATTACAATTAATGCTACCTATGATTAAGTATGAAATGTACTATTCAAATGAACTCTTCGAATCTGCAGCACATTCTCTTGTTTTTAATGACATTTTTCATAACTTTTCATCATACTTGCGAGTCTGAAATTACACATTGACACCCGGCCTTTAATGTTGGAAATGATGGTCGTTCGTTGGCATGCTCAAGAGATTACATATAGATCCACAGAAATAAATCACATGGTGTCAAACCACAAGATCTATGTAGAAAATTCACGTCATCCTTGGGAGAAATCACTCGGTCAGGGAAATCTCTTATAAAAATTCCATTGCAGCCATCGATGCGTAGAAGGCTTGCTGAAACCAAAGGTCTCGAGGATTCACAGAATCCTGTTCAGGTCACCAAATCCCTCTTAACATATTGCGGTAGCGTTCGCATTCCACTGTTATTGCGTCTCCGGTGCGAAGATATACGGCTCAATTACGCTCTCAGCGCAAAAGCCACGCCGCAGTGGTCGCTCTTTGTGGATGTAACGGCTTTTCCATAATTACTCGAGGGTTTTCTGTTGTCTACGACTCCGTTAAACAGAGAGTGCGACCGATCAGGAACACCTTCTTGATAAAATTTTTGTAAGCTCTTGGACTTGCAAACACCCAGTGGATAAATGTCGGTACTAATCATCATCGTTTCTCTTCCGTTCTTGTATCAGTTTATTTTATAAGCCCAAAAGTGACGATCTGCTTTCACAGTTCGTTGCATGCTACTTCTGGTAATTTCCAGTCGTTGGAGGCGTCAGCGAACAGATTTTACCTAAAGTATGACAACATATTCAGCAGTAGCGACGCGTCCTTCAAGCCTCTAAGGCTGAGGGTACTCAAACAGTTCAAAAATAATTCGTAGAAAACTATTTTAATCCGATTTGATCACTACCCTCGTAAATGTTTCCAAACACTTTACGTTTGAAAGTCGTATGTGAAACCGACAGTATAACGCATCGCCCCTCTAGCTTTGCAACCAATAGCAGCTCGAAATTTCGTACTCCTTACAAGCATGCACAGCAATCCCGTTTGTGGACTGGAGTTTCCACACAGTGAAAATGGCTTTTAAAAGCTAGTGTTTGATTTTTTTCTACTCCTCGCCAGCAGGCTGGTAAACTCGTAAGTGGAATGACAATTCACTCAGCAGTTCCCTAACGGACAGAGATACTTCGCACCTTCTAGCACGCTAACAGCAAGCCGGGCAGAATGAGAAACGATTGCGCATTAAAATTAAGTAATTAGTTAAAACACAAGGAACAAAAAACATAAATAATTCGTAGAAAATAAATGTGAATCCATCAATGGGTGTTGTTACAAGATGATAGGAAATAGCCCGTGCATTTACCTTCTTCCTCAGATTAAAACTTACTAGCCTTATTTTTTCAAACGTTGGTAATTCGACAGCGTATCTGTAGGTTGACTGACCTTACGATTTATCTTAGAAGAATGATTAAGGAAAGGCAAACCTACGTTTCTAGCATACGTAGACTTAGAGAAAGCTTATGACAATGTTGATTGGAATGCTCTGTTTCAAGTTCTAAAGGTGTCAGGGGTACAATACAGAGAGCGAAAGCTATTTACAATTTGAACTGAAACCAGATGGCAGTTATGAGAGTCGAGGGACATGAAAGGCAAGAAGTGGTTGGGAAGGGAGTGAGACAGGGTTGTAGCCTCTCCCCGATGTTATTCAATCTGTATATAGAGCAAGCTCTAAAGCCAACAAAAAAAAAACATTCAGAGTAGGTATTAAAATGCATGGAGAAGAAATAAAAACTTTTAGGTTCCCCGATGACATTGTCATTCTGTCAGTGACAGAAAAGGACTTCGAAGAGCAGTTGAACGGAATGGACAGTGTCTTGAAAGCAGGATATAAGATGGACATAGAAAAACGAGGATAATGGTATGTAGTCGAATTAAGTCGGGTGATGCTGAGGGAAATACACCCCTGGAAATTGAAATAAGAACACCGTGAATTCATTGTCCCAGGAAGGGGAAACTTTATTGACACATTCCTGGGGTCAGATACATCACATGATCACACTGACAGAACCACAGGCACATAGACACAGGCAACAGAGCATGCACAATGTCGGCACTAGTACAGTGTATATCCACCTTTCGCAGCAATGCAGGCTGCTATTCTCCCATGGAGACGATCGTAGAGGTGCTGGATGTAGTCCTGTGGAACGGTTTGCCATGCCATTTCCACCTGGCGCCTCAGTTGGACCAGCGTTCGTGCTGGACGTGCAGACCGCGTGAGACGACGCTTCATCCACTCCCAAACATGCTCAATGGGGGACTGATCCGGAGATCTTGCTGGCCAGGGTAGTTGACTTACACCTTCTAGAGCACGTTGAGTGGCACGGGATACATGCGGACGTGCATTGTCCTGTTGGAACAGCAAGTTCCCTTGCCGGTCTAGGAATGGTAGAACGATGGGTTCGATGACAGTTTGGATGTAACATGCACTATTCAGTGTCCCCTCGACGATCACCAGAGGTGTACGGCCAGTGTAGGAGATCGCTCGCCACACCATGATGCCGGGTGTTGGCCTTGTGTGCCTCGGTCGTATGCAGTCGTGATTGTGGCGCTCACCCGCACGGCGCCAAACACACATACGACCATCATTGGCACCAAGACAGAAGCGAGTGTCGTCGCTGAAGACGACACGTCTCCATTCGTCCCTCCATTCACGCCTGTCGCGACACCACTGGAGGCGGGCTGCACGATGTTGGGGCGTGAGCGGAAGACGGCTTAACGGTGTGCGGGACCGTAGCCCATCTTCATGGAGACGGTTGCGAATGGTCCTCGCCGATACCCCAGGAGCAACAGTGTCCCTAATTGCCTGGGAAGTGGCGGTGCGGTCCCCTACGGCACTGCGTAGGATCCTACGGTCTTGGCGTGCATCCGTGCGTCGCTGCGGTCCGGTCCCAGGTCGACGGGCACGTGCACCTTCCGCCGACCACTCATGCCCCACGTGTTGAGCAATTCGGCGGTACGTCCACCCGGCCTCCCGCATGCCCACTATACGCCCTCGCCCAAAGTCCGTCAACTGCACATACGGTTCACGTCCACTCTGTCGCGGCATGCTACCAGTGTTAAAGACTGAGATGGAGCTCCGTATGCCACAGCAAACTGGCTGACACTGACGGCGGCGGTGCACAAATGCTGCGCAGCTAGCGCCATTCGACGGCCAACACCGCGGTTCCTGGTGTGTCCACTGTGCCGTGCGTGTGATCATTGCTTGTACAGCCCTCTCAGTGTCCGGAGCAAGTATGGTGGGTCTGACACACCGGTGTCAATGTGTTCTTTTTTCCATTTCCAGGAGTGTAGTTTAGGAAATGAGACACTTAAAGTAGTAAGGGTGTTTTGCTATTTGGGGAGCAAAATCATTGATGATGGTCGAAGTGGAGAAGATATAAAATGTAGACTGGCAATGGCAAGGAAAGCGTTTCTGAAGAAGAGAAAGTTGTTAACATCCAGAATAGATTTAAATGCCAGGAAGTCGTTTCTGAAAGTATTTGTATGGAATGTAGCCATGTATGGGAGTGAAACATGGACGATAAATAGTTTGGGCGAGAAGAGAATAGAGGCTTTCGAAATGTGGTGCTCCATAAGAATGCTAAAGATTAGATGGGTAGACCACATAACTGATGAGGAGATATTGAATAGAATTAGGCAGAAGGGGAGTTTGTGGCACAACTTGACAAGAAAAAGGGACCGGTTGGTAGGACATGTTGTGAGGCATCAAGGGATCACAAATTTAGCATTGGAGGGCAGCGTGGAGGGCAAAAATCGTAGAGGGAGACCAAGAGATGAATACACTATGCAGATTGAGAATGATGTATGTTGCAGTAAGTACTGTGAGTTGAAGAAGCTTGCACAGGATAGAGTAGCATGGAGAGCTCAGTCTCATGACTGAAGACCACAACAACAACATCTGTAGATTTTCATGTCAACAATACTAGATATGGTTATGGTGTACTATGGAACTTGAAATCTGTAATTAAAATGCAGTAAGTAATTACCTATATTTCTATGTGCCCTGTCACTTGTGAAATGTCATCATCACTTTGTCTTGTCATTATGATGTCGAGAGGCAAACTCTGAGTTGTCCAATATTGAAATTAATATCTTGTAACATATGGTATTGCTGACTACCTCAAGTGCCATGGACACGTTTATTTCATAGCAAGTTCCACAGAATTTTTTAATATAAAACTCTGAATTCTTGTCTTGACTTTCTTTGTAAAATAAACTTCTGGTGAAAGATAGAATCCCGGCACCAGGTCCCTCTACTAAAATAACTTACGGATAATTTGTAAGGCCTTTCCCAATAGAATGGCAGAGTTCAAAACCGTGGTTAACTGGCAGCGTAGTAAAGAACACACTTTGTGTTATTACTGTGTACTATTTCGAAAGAGTAAAGACGATTTTGAATGGCGTGAACAGGGAGTAGGCGAAGGGAAAATTTTCTTTCGAAAAATAAAAGTCTTTAATGTTCCATTTCACACATCACAGCAGCTGTTAAACATAATCAGCTAAGGACAGTAAGAATTCACCATGCTGTTTCAGAAGACCTTGATACATAACGAGAAGGCTGATCGGAACTTAAGTGTCATGAATAGACTTATTTCAACTATCAGGTTTTCAGCATGGCAAGAGTTAGCTCTTCGAGGGCATGACGAATGTGAGGTGTCACTAAGTAAAAGAAATCATTTAGACCTTTTAGATTTCTTGTCAGAAGAAGAACAATACATGTAAGTTTATTTAGCATCCGATGGAGTATTTAAAGGCACTTACTGAGGCACACACAAAGAATTAATAGCCTGTAAGGCAGATGTTGTTAAAGAACAAATTTAAAGTGAAATTAAAAAATTGTCCTTTTTCGTCAGTAGAAGCCGACGAAGCGACGCTTGTCTCACTGGAAGTCAAATGGGTGTAGTTTTTAGTTTTGAAAATAACGAATCAGGAGAAATGCGGGAGAGATTCGTAGGGTCTTATGACGTATCCTAATAGCTTAGTGCACAAGGTGTACCAGATGTTTTGTTGCAAGTGGTAAGCAGTTTGAATATTGATAAAAACAAATAAGCATTGAAAATATACGACGGCTGCAGTGTAATGACAGGGAAAAATTTGGGTGCCCATTCTATTGTGAAACAAGCATATCCTCATGCTCTCTTTATCCACTGCTACTCACATCAGTTGAACCTCGTTTTCCTCTATGATTGCAAAACGGAATTAAGCAAATTAAAATTTTTTAAGGCTGATGTATCAGGATTTCACCATTCCTTAAACGTTCCACTAAAAGAACTGAACTTCTGAAGTAAAGCGGATTTAAGCTACCAAGTCCTTGTGAAACAAGGTGGAATTTTCATTCACGCGCTGATTCTTCGCTATGCAGGCCTGAGAGCAACACTTAATGATATGATAAATAATGAAGGCTGGGATGATAATTCTTTACATCAAGCCACTGGTCTTATTGGTATACTGGATAATCAAACTTTTCTTTTTTACTGCAGTTTAACAGTTCAATTTTTCATCATACAAGAATCTTGTATAAGGAAATTTTCACTCTACAGAGGCGTGTGCACACACTCCGCTGTAGAGTGGAAATTTCATTCTAGGAACATCCCCCAGGTTGTGGCTAAGCCATGTCTCCACAATATCCTTTCTTCCAGAAGTGCTAGTTCTGCAAGGTTCGCAGGAGAGCGTCTGTGAAGTTTGGAGAGTAGGAGACGAGGTACTGGCGGAATTAAATCCTTGAGGACGGGACGTGAGTTGTGCTTGGGTAGCTCAGTTGGTAGAGCACTTGGCCGCGAAAGGCAAACGTTCCGAGTTCGAGTTTTCGGTCCGGCACACAGTTTTAACCTGCCAGGAAGTTTTATACAATTATCTTGTTTAACGACTTGCAGAGTAAGACTACGGACATAAGACACTTTAAGATCGAAATTGAAAACTGCATAAAGGCTGTTGAAAGACTAAGGATTGCGCAAGCAATTCTGAATATACATAGTTGAACGTAAGAGACTTATAAATTCATCAGGAGTATCTGTAATTAATTTTAATGAAACAGAAGCAAGTATTCGGAAATTGAAAAGGGCTAGGAAGCGAAATAATTGACACAGTAGTAGTAAACATGCAAACTACATTACAGGACTTTCGTGAAACAGAATTTACGGAATTTGTAAATGAGAAAAAGTTACAGTAGGCAAAACAGTTTCATGATACGTTTTGAAAATCTACTTTAAGTATATTCTTTCTTTGACAGTGAAAAACTGAATGGAAAACTTACGTTCATTTATTGCAATGAGGATAAACATCTACAGCCTCAGAATCTCTTTAAATATATTATTAACAATTGATTAAAGAAACATGGTTTCTTAATTTATTAAATTACTGTCGTTGGTTCTTGCAATTCCAGCAACCACGGCGTCTTGCGAAAGAAGAGTAACTGCATTAAAACGTGTTGAAACCACCCTCTCAACATGATGACAAATGACAGACTGTCATACCTGGCGATTTTCGCTATATGGAAGGGAATTGTGAAATCTTCAACCATATGACAGGGGTTCATATTTCGTGTTATCGATGTTTATACCCAGCAAAAGTACAGGAGGATGGAACTAATTTATGAAAAGATGTAATGGTGAGTTACTACGTGCTATATTTTTGTTGATGTGAAGCTGTTTAATATTTTTATGCATTTATTTATAACAATTTCTGTAGTAGTTTCAGTCTTGCTACAAATAAGTAATTAAGTTACTTTTTATTCTATTTTACAAGTTTTTGTTTTAAGATATTTTTCTGTTTCGAAATTCGCAATTCTCAAGCTACTCTAATAAAATATCACGCTTGGCCACTGATTATCAATCACACGCCGATTTTTTTTTCCGCAGACCTACCATTCTCACCACGCTTACGTTATTCGGTTTATTACATTGACCAAACATTCTACGGAGATTGCGAACAGTCTCTGAACAATTGTCAGCACATTTTTAATACGTTCCCCAAATGACAACACGTTATTCCTTTGCGAAGTATTCCATTACTAAACACAAAGATAGAGATGAAAATTGTGCAACTGTCAGTAGTACCCAGTTATCTCATTCACCCACAGGAAATTTGATTTCACAGATGTGAAAACAATAGCACTTTCGAACAGACATTCTTTACTTTAGTCATTATTTTGCATTCCAGAGTCATTTATGTTTCATACCACGTACTCTTTAAGTCCCGGCTTACTTTCAGTCTAACCCCACACACGTTCGCCAGCATGTGGGTGCTACAAAGTATTTTATCCAGCAGTCTGTACACGAGAAAAGAATCGCTGTGGATACTGTTACACATCCAACGACAGATGGAGTTTCGATTGAATTAGTAATTTTATTTAGTGCCATGTACAGCTCACATTTGTATTGACATTTCCATTAACTGGAAAGAGCGCTCGAATGTTCACTGGAAATTTAACAGCCGGGTTCCATTACTTTTGATTAGCACCCGGCAGAAAATTTGTTAGAATAACTGCAGGCCAGAGTCACACGTCCACATCATTGCTGCCTACTGGCCAGGGACAAGACAGGGGAAGAGAGAAATGACCATGTCGTGCAATACGTTTCTACAAAGAGGGCACGTAGATTGATTTATGTCTTGGACGTCAGGCTAATGAATCACTTGTGTCAGTCGTCCAACCACCCCGGGGGGCGCAGTACTGAGAGTAGTACGTTATAGAAAGATTTTGTTTAATTTATTGTCTCCCAACCGCGTGGCTTTCGCTTTGCCGTTCGCTACCAGCCCGCGACAATGTTAATCAGTTTATGACCTGGGTAGCACCTAGTAATGCAGTCCCTTGCTTATTGTCCATCCTATTTATTTATTTACTTAATTTACGCCCACATTGGAGCACTAAAATCAGACAGTATACAACAGAGTATGCAACATATAGGTTTAGATCTTACCAATCAACATTTTCTTCCTTATCCAAAACTTCTGTATTCGTAGTAATCTGGCGGCTCGTTCTTCTACAGCTATGACGTACTGCTTCCGTTGTGATGTTTTACTTATGAGTCGTATGTATCTGCACTTCAGCAGCAGCTCGTCTTTCTTGTGTTCAAGTTGATGTTTGGTGATACGCAGTTCTTTTAAATCCACTTTCACTTCGTTAATTCAGTTGTTATTTGTCTTACTTTTCCAGAAGTAGCTTAAAAGTTGTTTCAGAGGTCCAGTGTTCTGTAAGCGAGAAATGTGGCCAAAAAATGCTACACTTATTTTTCACTTCGTATCAACAATGGATTCACTTTCTTGGTAAACCACCTAATTAGGAAGAGTCTCCACCGACAGTACCTTGGTGTTTTTTTTTTTTTGTATTGATAACCGTTCGGAGCATTCTTCTCTCAACTTACTGCGGTTTAACTGTTGTTGCTTGAGGTTTAGTTTAAATAGGGTTCCACTCGCATACGTTGCCTCCGTTTTAACGACTGAGGAATAATGCTGAAGGTTAGCATTTATTGAAAGAGATTCTTTTTTTGTAAGTTGACCACATAGTTCTCTGAGATCATTATAATTTGAATTTTCTACTACCTATTGACGCTCTTTCATCGGAATTCTAAGTAATAATCTCATAGAGATAATTAAACTTTTTTTTACCATCTTAATGTTTTCTGCTTTGTAAAAAGAAATCTGCACCCTAGCCTTTGCCACTAATCACCCTAGTTCTTCTGTCTGAAACTTTGTTTCATCAGTACTCTTTGCTAACAACGTCGAATCATCTACAACTGCAACACAGTTAGGTCGAATCTTTCTTGCAGTGTTAACAGATGTTGCATAAATCTAAGTAGTAGTAGCAGTAGTAGTAGATTTATTCATCCGTAGATCTCATTTTACAAGGATATAAGAGACGTCAAAGTACTTACAAGTTTATACCACGTTAAAATAAGCAAATTCGCATACACATACACTTACAGACGTATAGTTAGAGACAATCATTAGATTTACTCTTAGTATAACTTTTTAACAATAACTTATTATATAATGTAATGCCACATTGTTCACACGTATCTCACTACCAGTCACTGCACACACTGTACATACCTAAACTTCCCATTTCCTATCCTGAAAAACTGTGTCAGCATTTCTCTATAATGAGTGAGATGTGGAGCTGAGAAAGTGGAAGAGGTGTTAGTATTGTACTATGCATTGCTTGGGGATAGATTGTTTCAGAAAAGGAAAAAAATAAGGAAAGAAAACATAGGCGTTATGTGGAATGTTAGATGTTTTATAATCATGATTATGATTTACTTGTATAACTTTTTTAACCAAATCCCTGCTCTGTTTTGTCTAAGTATTCCTCCAGTCTATAAAATGTATTGCATAGCCCGTAGTTTTTAGCTGCCTTTTTAAATAAGTGGATTTTTGCAATTTATGTAATCTCTTTTGGTAACGTATTGTACAGTTTTGTTCCTTGGTAGAAAACGCTGTTTTGAGTTTTATGTTTATTTTTTCTTGGTAAATGTAATTTTAGTCTAGCTCTTGTTCCATGGTCTTGGACGCAGCTGTTTGTGCAGAAATTACCAATGTTATTTTTGATGTGAACAACTAACTGCTAAAGGTATTCACTCAGAGCAGTTAAAATCTTCAGTGTCTTGAACATATCTTTGCAATGAGTTCAACTACTGTTTTTGGTTATTATCCTTATGACTCCTTTCTGGAGTTTGAAAATTGTGTTCATCTTTTGTACTTTTGTTCCCCAAAATAGAATTCCATAGCTAATAATTGACTGTCCATGTGAATAGTACGTAACTAAAAGACACTGCATGTTGCACACTGATGAAGATTCTAAGGCCATAACATGCTGATGACATTCTGTACCTTTGTGTGTTCACACCACTTCAACTGAGAATCAATATTCATTTCTAGAAATTTTGCATTTGTTACTCAGTCTACAGAGATGCCATCTACATTTAATTTAACATGGTCACTTTCCTTCCTCAAACTGAAATTCATGGCATTCGTTTTCTTTATGTTCAATGTCACTTTATTACTTATTGAGCAATCGTAAGCTTCCTTGAGAGTTCCATGTGCTTTGTCTGCAAGGAGTTCTCTTGTTTTCTCAGTGACTATAATATTGCTGTCATCAGCGAAGAGAATTTTTTTCACAATGAGTAACACTATTGGGAAAGTCATTAATGTATATCAGGAGCAGTATTTGTCCTAATATGGTACCTTGCTGAACCCCTATATTAATGTATTTTGGTTCTGTTAAGTGTTCTACTAAATGTTTGGATTTATTCGAAGTATGTTTTATCTCTACTCTTTGTACCCTATCTGCTGAGTATGATCGAAAACAGTCATTAGCTATCCTTCTTGTTCTTTATGCTTCTAATTTATTTAATAGAATCATGTGGTAGACTATATCAAAGGCCATAGAAAGATACAAAAATATGCCTCTGACACACTCATCCTTGTCAACAGCATCAAGTGAAACTTTTGTAAATTCTACTATGGCTGACTGCGTATTATTGCCACTTCGGAAACCATACTGTGATTCGCTTAAAAGACTGTATTTATTCGTATAATTCATTAATCTGTCTTTCATAGTTGCTTCTACTATTTTTGAGAATGGTGCCAGCAGGGAAATGGGATGATAATTTTCTATGTCTTCTGCATTACCTTTCATAACCAGAGGTACAACGTCTTCTGCATTACCTTTCATAACCAGAGGTACAACGTCTTCTACATTACCTTTCATAACCAGAGGTACAACTCTTGCCTGTTTTAACTGATATGGAAATGTATTTCGCGCATGGCTTTTTTTCAGCACACTGTTAAATAGCAATGGGCACATTCGATTATCTTTCCGAAGGCCAGTTCGAATCTCAAAACGTTCAGAGAATCATTTCTGTACCTTACTCTAGATTTAGTATTTCGAAGAGTTTGTGATGTACACCAAATCTAATCATAGACAGGAGAGATTCACGATGGCTGCTACCACGGGCCGTACATAACGAAGCACAATTATTATGTTATAGTAACTATCTCATACAACGAAAAAACCAGTCCAGTTGCAAATTTCACTTCATTTATTCACTCGATGACTACTTTCGAGCCGGGATCCATTTTTAAATCATTGTAACATAGCCATAAATGGTGTCTGCACATGTAAAAAACCGTGTCAAAATTGTGGAAACAAACATTACAGCCTCCTGTGAGTTCGTAATTATCTCACAGTTTAAACAACGTTAAAATATATAGTAAAACCAAATACATTACATCTGAAGATGAAAAGTACACCCCCGACTTACGGTGCTAACTTTGTCTCAGTGTCAGGGTTGTTTCCTTTGTTCCTGTACAACCTACTGAAAATATTGTGTTTAGGGTTCCTTAAATGACATGTCTCTGGAATATTACGTTGCTTTTAACCATTTTCTTCCTTTATTTGCATGTTATAGCAACGCAGTTGACCATCATATATTGGACACTTTTCAAATACACAGTTAGGAACTTTCTTGATCCATACAAATCATATAATGGACCAGAAAACAACATGTGCCAAACTCCATAGACGCAAGACACACATTTCCTTTATCTGACCCAATTCTAACGCTGTCAATAAACTCTGACGTATTGGCGCGAATCAAATATTATATAATACGAGTATATCCTTCTAGAACTGGACATAGTCCAAATGAGAATTAACATCACTCTCTTAATTGAAATTCTTTTTCAGATCAGTTTACATATTTTTTCTGAAAATAATTGTGTACCTGCAGATTTATTGGCCTAATGGTTAAGAACAAAAGTTGCCTGTTTTGACTGTATGAAAGACAGTAGCTTACTGTTATCTTATAAAATTGATTTCGTTATCGATAACATTAGAAAAATTATAAAGGAAGACCGCAATTTTGCTTGGACGAAAACTAAAGCTACACAATATTGCGTTTACTGTAATTATTATAGATTAATTAAATTGGCAGTCGTGCTTAGTAATGTTCATGCTATAAGACCGATAGTAAGAAATAGATCGATATTAATAATAACAACATAACGACACAAAAGCAGTTCTTTGGCAATTAAATGCGTTCAGAAACAACTGCAGGTCAGAAATAGATTATTTAAGTAAGAAAATTGACGCAAGGCTGGCCGAAATTTATATGGAATCGAACAATCCGGTTAACATGTGAGAGGTCTGAGGAGGCTACGTTCGTTAGATTAGCTTTTAACGCAGTTTCTGAAGTTATTAATCTGTCCCACTTGTAATGCTCTCCTCAAGGTGTACTCCACTTTCTACACTCCTGGAAATTGAAATAATAACACCGTGAATTCATTGTCCCAGGAAGGGGAAACTTTATTTACACATTCCTGGGGTCAGATACATCACATGATCACACTGACAGAACCACAGGCACATAGACACAGGCAACAGAGCATGCACAATGTCGGCACTAGTACAGTGTATATCCACCTTTCGCAGCAATGCAGGCTGCTATTCTCCCATGGAGACGATCGTAGAGGTGCTGGATGTATTCCTGTGGAACGGCTTGCCATGCCATTTCCACCTGGCGCCTCAGTTGGACCAGCGTTCAAGCTGGACGTGCAGACCGCGTGAGACGACGCTTCATCCAGTCCCTAACATGCTCAATGGGGACAGATCCGGAGATCTTGCTGGCCAGGGTAGTTGACTTACACCTTCTAGAGCACGTTGGGTGGCACAGGATACATGCGGAAGTGCATTGTCCTGTTGGAACAGCAAGTTCCCTTGCCGGTCTAGGAATGGTAGAACGATGGGTTCGATGACGGATTGGATGTACCGTGCACAATAATGTCCCCTCGACGATCACCAGAGGTGTACAGTCAGTGTAGGAGATCGCTCCCCACACCATGATGCAGGGTGTTGGCCCTGTGTGCCTCGGTTGTATGCAGTCCTGATTGTGGCGCTCACCTGCACGGCGCCAACACACATACGACCATCATTGGCACCAAGACAGAAGCGACTGTCATCGCTGAAGACGACACGTCTCCATTCATCCCTCCATTCACGCCTGTCGCGACACCACTGGAGGCGGGCTGAACGATGTTGGGGCGTGAGCGGAAGACGGCCTAACGGTGTGCGGGACCGTAGCCCAGCTTCATGGAGACGGTTGCGAATGGTCCTCGCCGATACCCCAGGAGCAACAGTGTCCCTAATTTGCTGGGAAGTGGCGGTGCGGTCCCCTACGGCACTGCGTAGGATCCTACAGTCTTGTCGTGCATCCTTGCTTCGCTGCGGTCCGGTCCCAGGTCGACGGGCACGTGCACCTTCCGCCGACCACTGGCGACAACATCGATGTACTGTGGAGACCTCACGCCCCACGTGTTGAGCAATTCGGCGGTACGTCCAGCCGGCCTCCCGCATGCCCACTATACGCCCTCGCTCAAAGTCCGTCAACTGCACATACGGTTCACGTCCACGCTGTCGCGGCATGCTACCAGTGTTAAAGACTGCGATGGAGCTCCGTATGCCACTGCAAACTTGCTGACACTGACGGCGGCGGTGCACAAATGCTGCGCAGCTAGCGCCATTCGACGGCCAACACCTCGGTTCCTGGTGTGTCCTCTGTGCCGTGCGTGTGATCATTCCTTGTACAGCCCTCTCGCAGTGTCCGGAGCAAGTATGGTGGGTCTGACACACCGGTGTCAATGTGGTCTTTTTTCCATTTCCAGGAGTGTATGTGATGGTAAGAGTACAGGTGACGCTATAACCTTACGGTATCATTTATACTAGCTGTTTAATACGGATTGCGCTCAGCGTCGTGATGCCAATTGAGAACTTGAACAACAAGTAGCGGCTGAACGATCAGGGAGGGCTGCAACACGGTTAGGAGAAGGGGGGTGGCGACCGCATGCCCCTCCATACCACATCCGCAAGACGCCGCGTGCCAGAGGACGACGCAGCGGCCGAACGACATCCCTTCAGCCTTCGGAAAATGAATGATCACGTTTGTTTTGTGTACGACTGTAGCGGCCAGTTTTCAGCTCACATAGGATGGGTGTCATCTATCCTGCTTCTACTGCACATCCAGCTTACCTGTACCAGTAGTTACGTAATTTTTGTAGTCGACCTTGAGGAGGCTATGTCTCATAAATAGTTTTAAATTGGGAATAACTTGTACTTGCGATTTAACACTTACTATTTTTATATGGTTAGGTAGTCAGCTGTAACATCAACTTATACCTATCATAGCAGATACGTTCACATTTTGGCGGCTCTCCGGGAGCTTTCAGTTGATGAAGTACCATGTAATGTACTAAAATGCGTAAGGTGTTTAAATTAAGTTTCCTAGTATTTCAGTGTCAGTTTTTCTTGTTTTTTATTGTTTTATTTTTTTCGTTGCTGACACGGTGACTTGGTACTAATTCGAAAGCTGTAATGTCGTTATTTGTGCACCCAGAGGCTCTAGTACACTGTGTTACAGAATTAAAAGATCACTTCAACGAAACCGCGTTATTGCCTCCCGTTGCGCCACATAAGTAAGACATTTAGGTCGAAGATGCCTACCACCTTCCTCTGTAGAGATGCAAGAGTGTGACGCCATGCGAAGTCCTCCTCGCAGCCTGCGATGCATTAAACAAAAGTTGTGTGGGTTGCACCGAGTGTGTTGCCGACCCTGGCCGTTTAGTGGGGCCCTGTGCCGTTTTATTCACGCACATGTTAATGTTGTACTCGCGCGTGACCTCGCCACAGCAGGTGGAAAGCAGGGCTGAAAAAGCGTTAGTGCCCTTGGCTGCTTCTGAACACGTTGAATGCTTTTGAATGGTGCCTAATGGTTCCAATCTGTACACGAGAATTAAAACTGCGGTTGTGTTGCCCTCCAAAGGCGTCGATAACGTTCAGTCCCACAATGTCGAAACGTCCAATGGTTTTAGCAGTGGCAAAAAACTGTCAAGATTAGCAGTAGAGCAAAGCCCATTTTAGACCCCTTTAAACCTAACTGATATGAAAATTAATTAAATTGTGACAGCTGACTGATTTATGACCGTAACCTATTGTCCACTAACTGGTTTATGACGCCCTGAACGTTGATTTATGACAACTTGTAGATAATCCGTCCATCTGAGAAACCCTCTCAGCCTTACCCCTTCCCTTCCACCTTCATCAATCCCCCCCCCCCCCATCTCCCCTCGCAGATACAAGCAAATTCTCGATATAAAATTAATTGACTTATTAGTTAAACCAATAAATTAATTAACTTATCCCCATTGTGAAGAGACAGATCAAGATAAGATGGATAGTTTTTATGAGGCACTCAGTGCTGTAGTTGTTAGAGTAAAGGACAAGGACAGTGTTCTGCTCATGGGTTATTTTAATGCCAGGATTGGAAATCGAACAGAAGGGTATGAAAAGGTTATGGGTAAATTTGGAGAGGATATGGAGGCCAACAGGAACGGGAAACAACTCTTGGATTTCTGTGCCACTATGGGCTTAGTAATCACAAACTCATTTTTTAAACGTAAAAAGACTCACCGGTATACTTGGGAAGGCAGGGAACCAGATCTGTCATTGACTATATAATAACAGATCAGGAATTCAGGAAGGCTGTGAGGGACACACGTGTATTCAGGGGATTCTTTGATGACACTGATCATTATTTAATTTGCAGTGAAATTGGGATTGTGAGGCCGACAGTGCAGAAGGTCAGGTCCATATGTAGGAGGATAAGAGTGGAGAAACTTCAGGATAAGGAAATCAGGCACAAGTACATAACAGCGATCTCAGAAAGGTACCAGTTATTTGAATGTAGTCAATTACAGTAATTGGAAAAGGAATGGACAAGGTATAGGAACACAGTACTAGAAGTGGCTAAAGAATGCCTTGGAGCAGTAGTGTGTAAAAGTAGGATGAAGCAAACAGCTTGGTGGAATGACACAGTCAAGGCAGCCTGTAAAAGAAAAAAGAAGCGTATCAAAAATGGCTACATACTACAACTCAGGTAGACAGAGAAAGTTATGTTGAAGTAAGAAACAAAGCAAAACAGATAATTGCAGTATCCAAGAAGAAATCTTGGGAAGACTTTGGAAACAGATTGGAGACTATGGGTCAAGCTTCTCGAAAACAATTCTGGAGTGTAATTAGCAGTCTTCGAAACGAAGGTAAGAAGGAAATGACAAGTATTTTGGACAGGTCAGGAAAACTGCTGGTGAATCCTGTGGATGCCTTGAGCAGATGGAGGGAATATTTTGAAGAGTTGCTCAATGTAGGTGAAAATACGATCAGTAATGTTTCAGATTTCGAGGTAGAGTGGGATAGGAATGATTATGGAAATAGGATCGCATTTGAGGAAGTGGAGAAAATGGTCAATAGATTGCAGTGCAATAAAGCGGCTTGGGTGGATGAAATTAAGTCGGAACTCATAAAATATATTGGAATTCCAGGTCTTAAATGGCTACACAGGATAATTGAAATGGCCTGGGAGTTGGGACAGGTTCTATCAGACTGGACAAAAGCAGTAATCACACCAGTTTTTAAACATGGAAACAGAAAAGATTGTAACAACTACAGAGGTATCTCTTTAATCAGCATTGTGGCTAAAATCTTCTCAGGTATTGTTGAAAGAAAAGTGCTAGTATTAGTTGAGGACCAATTGGATGAAATTCAGTGTGGGTTTAGGCCTCTTGTAGGTTGTCAGGACCAGATCTTTAGCTTGTGGCAAATAATGGAGAAGTGTTATGAGTGGAACAGGGAATTGTATCTGTGCTTTATAGATCTAGAAAAGGCATATGACCAGGTTCCTAGGAGGAAGTTATTGTCTGTTCTACGAGATTATGGAATAGGAGGCAAACTTTTGCAAGCAATTAAAGGTCTTTACATGGATAGTCAGGCAGCAGTTAGAGTTGATGGTAAATTGACTTCATGGTTCAGATTAGTTACAGGGGTAAGACAAGGCTGCAACCTTTCTCCACTGTTGTTCATATTATTTATGGATCATATGTTGAAAACAATAGACTGCCTGGATGAGATTAAGATATGTGAACACAAAATAAGCAGTCTTGCATATGTGGATGACTTAGTTGTGACGGCAGATTCGATTGAAAGTTTGCAAAGTAATATTTCAGAGCTAGACCAGAAATGTAAGGACTATGGTATGAAGATTAACATCTCCAAAACGAAAGCAATGTCAGTGGGAAAGAAATATAAAAGGATTGAGTGCCAAATAGGAGGAACAAAGTTAGAACAGGTGGACGGTTTCAAGTACTTAGGATGCATGTTCTCACAGGATGGCAACATAGTGAAAGAACTGGAAGCGAGGTGTAGCAAAGCTAATGCAGTGAGCGCTGAGCTACGATCTACTCTCTCCTGCAAGAAGGAAGTCAGTACCAAGACTAAGCTATCTGTGCACCGTTCAATCTTTCGACCAACTTTGTGGTATGGGAGCAAAAGCTGGGTGGATTCAGATTACCTTATCAACAAGGTTGAGGTTATTGATATGAAAGTAGCTAGGATGACTGCAGGCACTAGTAGATGGGAACAATGGCAGGAGGGTGTCCACAATGAGGAAATCAAAGAGAAACTGGGAATGAACTCTATAGATGTAGCAGTCAGGGCGAACAGGTTTAGATGGTGGGGTCATGTTACACGCATGGGAGAAGCAAGGTTACCCAAGAGACTCATGGGTTCAGCAGTAGAGGGTAGGAGGATGTGGGGCAGACCAAGGAGAAGGTACCTGGATACGGTTCAAAATGATTTTGAAGTAATATGTTTAACATCAGAAGAGGTACCAATGTTAGCAATGAATAGGGGATCATGGAGGAATTTTATAAGGGGCTATGCTCCAGACTGAACGCTGAAAGGAATAATCAGTCTTAAATGATGAAGATGATGATGATGATGATGATGATGATGATCCCCATTTAAGCAATCCCCCAGACCCCTCCCCCATCTGGAAATTGGCGGGAAAAAGACCAAGTCTGTGATGGAGAGGAAGGATATCACAACATAAAATTCAAATAAATGTCAATTACAGAGCAAAGGATATGCTGTTTACTTATAAATTTCAGTTTGCAGGGGTTGGAGGGAAAAGCTCATCACTCTCTTACATTTATTTAATTTTGGAAAATGCAGGTTTTGTAAAACACACGGACAAGAAGTGATTAAATACGTAAACAGACATTTTTTTCCAATTTTGCAAACAATATTGTCATATAATCGATGTCAACATAACACACGTAATAATCTTCTGTTTGCGTCTTCGCACAGATAGCAGGGCAGATGTGCCAGTCACGTCATATATTCCCACGTGCTCAGGTTTTGGGAGAGAAGCCACAAACATGGCCAGCTTGCATGACATGCAGACCGGAAGTCGCCCATCCCCAAACAAAGCATCAGGTGACGTCAACCCTTTGTGCGGTTTTGTCGACAGGGAAGATGTGCTAAGAAGCACTAGCTTTCCGATCCTACGAACATCAGACACGATGTCCTGCTCTGGTTACAGTGCTACAGATAGCAGAAGTATCGCCCTTATGATGTTTCATAACTAGAAAACCACCTCTCTCTTAAGTAGCTGCTTTCAGTTTGTGTGTGGACCAACGTGTCCACACATGCAGACAAAGCTTTTCATCCCTCTTCAGAATACTGCATTCCTATTGACTACTGATAAATTCCTATCCCCTCCACCTCCTTCCTCATTCTGCTATCATCTACGGTAGGGTCAGCTCAAATGTCTTATCATTCTTGAGTTAATAGTTAGCTTCCTTCTAAGATGAAGCGTTTTCCCAAGCAATAGCTTTGGCAGTGCCAGTGGCGGAAAATGCTCAAGACTGTCTCAGGAGCAGGCATTAACAGCTAATCACATATTTAATTTCGTAGCATGAGGTAGGGTTTCGTCGTTTATATTTTCGTAAAAAAGTTTCCTAGTATGAAATCACTGAGTGTTCACATATTGATGATAAAGAAAAAGTGTCATAGCATGTGTTCAGACTTAGGCGTTATTTATTTTTGTTTCAGCGTACACCCATCAAACCATGGATGAGTTGGAGGCGGAGCTGTTGCAGCGGCAGCTGCAGCAGCAACGGCATCGTAAGTAGTATATACATATTCATCTTTGTATATGTAATAAGCTGTTGTTATTTTGTGGTCAGTGAGTCTTTGCTGTTGTACATGACTTCGCGATTAAGATCGATAACTGTAACTTTTTAACTAAGAATTTCGTAGAACTGAACACATATCGTCTTATTGTTTCAGTATCTGTCTAGTGGACAGTTGACGACCTGGCTGCTGAAAGTTAGCAACAGCAGCATTGTAAGTAGTGTATACTTTCTACTTCATATTACTATATGTATACGTAATATGCAGCTGCCAGTTAAAGTTTCATTATATACGTACAATATGTTGAATAATCTTTGTTGCTGTTGTAGATGAGTTCGAGGAGCAGGAGCAGGGAGGGAAAGAGGCTGTCATGCCATCTGCGTCACAGCTGTTCTACATTCTCGTTCGACAAATGTCTTTCTTAGTTTTGTGCATTTATAGCTTTTTTAATATTAATTCAATATCTCATTGTTAGACGGGTTGCACTCAGCCTCGTGATGCAAATTGAGGAGCTACTCGACCGAATAGTAGCAGCTCCGGTCAAAGAAAATCATCGCAACGACCGGGAGAGCGATGTGCTGACCACACGCCCCTCCTATCCGCGTCCTCTGTGAGGATGACACGGCGGTCGGATGGGCCAGTTGTGGCCTTAAGGCGGAGTGCTTTTTTTATTATTTGAGATCATTTTGGAGACTGCAATCAATTAATTCACAGTGATGTGGTTTAGGAGATGCCATAGGTGGTCAAGTAGATGGAGAGCGAGTTGTGTTGCTATGATGATGATGAGGTCTCATTCTTCGAGGAATGTAGGGGATGATGTGCGAGACCTGCACTGCTGACTACTCAAGGTCCTAGCAAAGGTGGTTTGCCATTGCCTTCCTCCAACCGAAATGGGGGTGAATGATGATGATGATGAAGACGACACAACACCCAGTCACCTCGAAGCAGGGAAAATCCCTGACTCTGCTGTGAATCGAACCCGGGACCCGGTGCGTGGGAAGCGAGAACGTTACCCAAAGACCACGAGCTGCGGACATGTTTCCAGGAGGAAGGGCCAGACGAACTGAAGTCTGTGTCACAGAGCCAGAGCGATATACATAATTTATACAGGGTGTTACAAATGGTACGGCCATGTTATGTGGACATGTGTCTGGAAACGCTTACTTTCCATGTTAGAGCTCATTTTATTACTTCTCTTCAAACCACATTAATTATGTAATGGAAACACACAGCAACAGAACGTACCAGAGTGACTTCAAACACTTTGTTACAGGAAATGTTCAAAATGTCCTCCATTAGCGAGGATACATGCATCCACCCTCCGTCGCATGGAATCCCTGACGCGCTGATACAGCCCCGGAGAATGGCGTATTGTATCACAGCCGTCCACAATACGAGTACGAAAAGTCTGTACATTTGGTACCGGGGTTGCGTAGACAAGAGCTTTTAACTGCTCCTATAAGTGAAAGTCAAGAGGGTTGAGGTCAGGAGAGCGTGGAGGTCATGGAATTGGTCCGCCTCTACCAATCCATCGGTCACCGAATCTGTTGTTGAGAAGCGTAGGAACACTTCGACTGAAATGTGCAGGAGCTCTATCGTGCATGAACAACATGTTGTGTCGTACTTGTAAAGGCACATGTTCTAGCAGCACAGGTAGAGTATCCCGTATGAAATCATTATAACGTGCTCCATTGAGCGTAGGTGGAAGAACATGGGGCCCAATGAAGACATCACCAACAATGTTAGCCCAAACCTTCATAGAAAATCTGTGTTGATGACGTGATTGCACAATTGCGTGACGATTCAACATTACCTTCCTTCAGTTGGGCCAACTGGCGGTGAATCGAGGAAGTATAGTACATACAGACGAAACTAAAATGAGCTCTAAGGTGGAAATTAAACATTTCCGGACACATTTAAACACAACATTTTTTCTTTATTTGTGTGTGAGGGATGTTTCCTGAAAGTTTGGTGGTACCTTTTTGTAACTCCTAGTATATGTACTCATTCTGCTTACAAATAACTTGTGTTCTTTCTTTCCTTGCAGCAGCCGGCGATGTCTCGAATGAAGTACTTATTTATCGTTATCCTTTCTCTGCAGCACCACCGTCCATGCACTATGCAATGGCAAGGGTATCGGGAGCGATGAAGAAACAACCATTAAGGCGAAGTGCAGTGTCGCATTCTCCACCATGTAAGACGGACCTCATCACTGTTTGAGAAGCCGCCGCCATGCAAGCCACCGCAGCCGCAACCGCCGCAGCCTGCGCCCCCACCCCTGCCCCGCCCTCCCAACAGCTTCGATCTGGCATCCACTAGCGACCCTCCCTCTGACAACTGACTCTCGATTGTGGCAACAACCATCTCCAAAGGTGCAGCCGCAGCCAGCTGCTCACACTGGGGCCACCACCAGCATCCTCCTGCCTCACATTCGTTTCCAAAACCACAAGGTACGTGCACCTTCCTTCTCCTCGACACAGCCAGCGAGAGCAGCAGTAGAATCGTCGTCGACTAGTTGTGGTTATAACAGTAGTAGTAATCCTGTGGCTAGGGGTGGTTCCCTCTTCAGTCCTTTTACTAAAGGACATTAAATCAGTAACACTGCATCGCAATCAGGATACTCGGTGAATGCGGACCCCTTTGAGTTCAGAATCTCGTTCAGTAGGATAGAGAAACCTGCAGGAGGGTACCGAGACCGTGTAGGGTTTCTGAAAGCGTGCCTTCCTGTCCTGGAAATGTATATCCTCAACGTTGATAATGACCCGCGGTATCCTCCCATTAAATGCAGCACCGTGCTGGGCATTGTACTGTCACAGCCCACCTCCCCAACAGTTCCCCAACCAGGGCTCAGGCATTGCAGAGACAAACTTTTAATACCTTGGGGGGGGGGGGGGGCGGAAATGAGGTGATAACAGGGAGCACGACAATTGCCGGGTTGTTTCGTGACTCCAACTTGAGTGCTGTAATGGATCGGTTTTCCGAGATAGAACTTACAGGGCATTCAGCCAAATTACTACAGCTTGACATCCAGTCGCAGGCCTATGATCCAGGAAATGGAGGGTCCAGACATATCAGGCTTCCTAGGCATATGGCTGATACGAAGTGATGCATTAATGCTGAAAATGAAACCGATTGTTTTGCGTGATCAATCAATCACCAGTCATCAATCATGGATTCTCAAGAGAAATTACAAGAAAGACCCGCAGCGTACAGGTAAATGCCATCAAATGGTTCAAATGGCTCTGAGCGCTATGCGACTTAACTTCTCAGGTCATCAGTCGCCTACAACTTAGAACTAATGAAACCTAACTAACCTAAGGACATAACACACATCCATGCCCGAGGCAGGATTCGAACCTGCAACCGTAGCGGTCGCCCGGCTCCAGACTGCAGCGCCTAGAACCGCATGACCACTCCGGCCGGATAAATGCCATTCATGTGCGTAAAAAACAGTATGCCTAGAGGGCATAGCTTTTATGGAATCTAGTTTCCTGTCAAGATCCCAGACATACCTAAATTTGAGGCGCAGGACACCGGAATATCTGTTCATGTTTACGACCTGCATAGACGCAAGCCAGTTGAGTTGAACGAGCATATTGTCGTTGGACCCCTGCATTTCTCAAAGTTTGTCGGTGAGTCTAATATGCATGTAAAGACGCTGTTATTCTCAGCTGGTAAAAATGAATGAATGATGTTTCTTCCCTCGAAAGAACCGACACCACGCAGATGCCACAGCTGTGAAACGTAAGATGCAAATTGCAGGGAGACGATTGTTACCATCTACAGCGGGAAGTTAAGCGGAATCAGCGGCAACTAGCGGAAATTTGTGCCAGATCGGGATTCCATGCCGGGATCTCTTGCTTAGTAGGCAGCTGCGGTGACCACTGTGCCATCTGGGATCTGCGTGTTGTCGGTTCTTTCAAGCGAACAGACAACATGCATTCAAATAATTCATACGCGTGGCTGGGCAATGGATTCACTGTCTTCAGTGCGAATGCGCAAATATATCCGACCTCCTGTGCGAATCTACAGGGTGTTTCAAAAATGACCGGTATATTTGAAACGGCAATAAAAACTAAACGAGCAGCGATAGAAATACACCGTTTGCTGCAATATGCTTGGGACAACAGTACATTTTCAGGCGGACAAACTTTCGAAATTACAGTAGTTACAATTTTCAACAACAGATGGCGCTGCAAGTGATGTGAAAGATATAGAAGACAACGCAGTCTGTGGGTGCATCATTCTGTATGTCGTCTTTCTGCTGTAAGCGTGTGCTGTTCACAACGTGCAAGTGTGCTGTGGACGACATGGTTTATTCCTTGGAACAGAGGATTTTTCTGGTGTTGGAATTCTACCGCCTAGAACACAGTGTTGTTGCAACAAGACGAAGTTTTCAACAGAGGTTTAATGTAACCAAAAGACCGAAAAGCGATACAATAAAGGATCTGTTTGAAAAATTTCAACGGACTGGGAACGTGATGGTTGAACGTGATGGTTGAACGTGCTGGAAAGGTAGGGCGACCGCGTACGGCAACCACAGAGGGCAACGCGCAGCTAGTGCAGCAGGTGATCCAACAGCGGCCTCGGGTTTCCGTTCGCCGTGTTGCAGCTGCGGTCCAAATGACGCCAACGTCCACGTATCGTCTCATGCTTCAGAGTTTACACCTCTATCCATACAAAATTCAAACGCGGCAACCCCTCAGCGCCGCTACCATTGCTGCACTAGAGACATTCGCTAACGATATAGTGCACAGGATTGATGACGGCGATATGCATGTGGGCAGCATTTGGTTTACTGACGAAGCTTATTTTTACCTGGAGGGCTTCGTCAATAAACAGAACTGGCTCATATGGGGAACCGAAAAGCCCCATGTTGCAGTCCCATCGTCCCTGCATCCTCAAAAAGTACTGGTCTGGGCCGCCATTTCTTCCAAAGGAATCATTGGCCCATTTTTCAGATCCGAAACGATTACTGCATCACGCTATCTGGACATTCTTCGTGAATTTGTGGCGGTACAAACTGCCTTAGACGACACTGCGAACACCTCGTGGTTTATGCAAGATGTTGCCCGGCCACATCGCACGGCCGACGTCTTTAATTTCCTGAATGAATATTTCGATGATCGTGTGATTGCTTTGGGCTATCCGAAACATACAGGAGGCGGTGTGGATTGGCCTCCCTATTCGCCAGACATGAACCCCTGTGACTTCTTTCTGTGGTGACACTTGAAAGACCAGGTGTACCGCCAGAATGCAGAAACAATTGAACAGCTGAAGCAGTACATCTCATCTGCATGTGAAGCCACTCCGCCAGACACGTAGTCAAAGGTTTCGGGTAATTTCATTCAGAGACTACGCCATATTATTGCTACGCATGGTGGATATGTGGAAAATATCATACTATAGAGTTTCCCAGATCGCAGCGCCATCTGTTGTTGACAATTGTAACTACTGTAATTTCGAAAGTATGTCTGCCTGAAAATGTACTGTCGTCCCAAGCATATTGCAACAAACGGTGTATTTCTATCGCTGCTCGTTTAGTTTTTATTGCCGTTTCAAATATACCGGTCATTTTTGAAACACCCTGTATAAGCAGTGAATAGGAGTATAATGGACAGGAAGTGCGGATAGGTGGTGCTCGGCGGGAGTGTGGATTGGCCACAAGGCTTACCGGGAAAGTCCGTGAAAGTGCGATAACACTTCAGTTGGTTCAAATGGCCCTGAGCTGGACTTAACATCTGAGGTCACCAGTCCTCTTGAACGTAGACCTACGTAAACCTAACTAACATGCTCGAGGTAGGATTAGATCCTGCTCCCGTACCAGCCGTGCGGTTCCGGACTGAAGCACCTAAAGCTGCTAGGTCACACCGGCTGGCCGATAACACTTTGTAACGTCAGTTACAAAACACTTCAAAAGTATTTATACTCTTTTTAAAGTTGTCTCTGAATGGTTCTTGAACCTAACTGTAATTTCTGTCGTACGCGCAGAATTACGTCACTCAATCGAATTGGTTTGCGCAAACTTTTTGCAATTTAGATATCGTTGTTTCTTCTTAGACATTATATTATTGCAAGTTATCTCCTTTAATAACTATTAAAACCACACTGAATAAACTTTTAAGACTCAAACTTGCGATGAACGTTATCAAAATTAATAATCTCGTTAAATAAATCAGTAATGCTTCTTCCTTAATATAATTCTGCATAAATCTCGTAACAAGTATTTAAACATTTGTAGTCTACAATAGTTTATTATCTTCCTATATACAACATATAGACGTGAACCCGAGCCTTGACAAGATAGGACTCAGCATTTACAATATGATTAGACTTTCTATGAAGTCATTGTTGTAGAAACATTACAAATTCTTATTTTTTTCAGTTTTTAGAAGCACGACGCAACAACTCTATTTCAGGATCTTCTGTTGCTCTTTGGCTGTCGCCCCGCGACGTATAGTGGCCAGCAATTTTCTCTCTGGTCTCGGCAGTGAAGATGCTGTCTCCGTTCGTTGCGTCGCCCTCTCCGTACATGAAACATAAAAATAAATACAAAACTTTAGATAATTCACAACCATTACAAATGTTACAAAATACATAAACAAAACACTAAATTAAACTTATATTCACCTGCAGACTGGGCTGGCACTGGTGGATGGATGAAGCTTCAATTTCGCGTGCCACTACACTTACCGTAAGTTAGTTTAAGTTAGATTAAGTAGTGTGTAAGCCTAGGGACCGACGACGTCAGCAGTTTGGTCCCATAGGAACTTACCACAAAAATTTTAGCAAAGCATCTAGAAGATTGCACTTCCAAGGAACCGATATGTGTTATTATGCTTACTAAGGAACTAATTCTTACAGTTTAAGGATGCTCACCATCGGGAGTATTGCATATTTGTGGTGTATGCCGAATTTGAATGCCTCCTCGCCTCTGTGACCCGCTGGGAAGATGGCGCCACGGCCTTACATGCTATGTTCACATAAGAAAAACGCACCATATGAGACTGAGTTACAAACTGTATCGTCCTACGATTCAAGTCTTAACCGCTACAAATCTGAGCTCAAAAGAAAGTTCATGGGACATTGACAAACTTTATAGCTACACTCGTAACCAAAAATCGAAGGAGAATGAAGTTTTATACAATAGCGTTGTCGACTGTTATATTTGTGCACTTCCATTAAATAGAAAAGGGAGAACTTCTCGTAGGGATCACTGTCATCGTAGGTGCATCTCACAGGAAGTACAGTTTGAAGTACCGGTTACCAAGGCACACGACCGTCTTCATCCATAATTTAATGAATATGAGCGCATGGCTGATTTCGGTATCAAGAAATATCAGTTCAGTATCCTAACTGAGAGCTTCGAGTAATATATTTCATTCAGCAAACGAATTACGCCAAGAATTACCCTTCGCTTCCTAGACTCCCTAGGTTTTACGTAATGCCACTCGAGAAGCTTCTTGGAATTCTAGAGGATATACTTATCACTCGAGCTGCATTTCTGGACGAGAAAAAGTTTCAGCCCGTGACTAGAAAAGGGATTTTCCTATACGAGTATGTGGCTACTCAGGCAAAACTCAACGAATCCTGGCTACCAGACATAACTGCATTCTCCAGCAACCTTACAGTCGATGCCATAACGGATGCAGAGTATGAGCATACTGTGAATGTTTGGCGGTAATTCAACATGCCCACCTTAGGAGAGCACACACAGCTTTACATGGACACAGACGTGTGCTTGCTTACGGATGTCTTCGAAAAATCAGCGAGTCTGTATATGATCACATATTCTCTCGCTCCCGCCTTTTATTACACAGCATCTGGGTTGTCTTAGGACGCTATGCTCAAGAAAATGAAGCGCAGCTTCCAATTAGTGACCTGTGCTGACATGTTTCTTTTCTTTGATCGAAGGATCCGTGGGGAACTTGGCACTCTGTCCAGAGACATTACAAGGCTAGTAACCCACATACGGGTGAGAGGCTCAACGCACACTTTGATTCGAGTTTCATAATGTACTTGGATGTCAATAACTTATACTGGCACTCCATTCATCAATCGCTGCTGATTGGAGAGTTTCGATGAGGGCTCGAAGACGAATGCAAGGGATTAGGTGGAAAAATCGAGGGTATGGTGGGTGATTTTGACGTCGGGTATGTGGCATAACCGTATTAGTTTGCGTGCTGCGCACGCCGATTTGCCACTGTGTTCAGAGCAGCTAGTTTCGCAAGGAACTCCACCCCCAAAACTGACGAGAACCTTGTGGAATAAGCCAAGATACATTAGTCATTATTATAATCTCCAGCAGTATCTCAGGTTCGGGACAGAGCTGGTTAGAATGACACGATCCATTTCCTTCAAGCGATACCCCTGGCTGAATTGACCTGAGTACGACACTGACGGCTTCGGCGACGTCTGACTTTGAGAAATGTTTTCCTATTAAATTAATTAATAATTCAATTTTCGGTAAAACACTGGAGAATTTGAGGGAACGGCGTTAAATTTTGACTACAACCGAATGGGATGGGCGTTATGGCGTATGAAATGCATCGCCAGACAAAATTTAAATGAGAACTTTGTTGTTGTGGAGGTGGCGAAGGTTGCAGTAGGGTTTACGAAACCTATCTACGTGCGGATGTGCTCAATATATTCTTGATACTCATTGCACTGCGAACTATCGTTGCCGGTCGTTGTGGCCGAGCGGTTCTAGGCGCTCCAGTAGGGAACCGCGCCGCTGCTACGGTCCCAGGTTCGAATCCTGCCTCGGGCATGGGTGTGTGTGATATTCTTACGTTAGTTAGGTTTAATTAGCTCTAAGTCTAGGGGACTGATGACCTCACATGTTAAGTACCATAGTGCTTCCAGCCATTTGAAGCATTTGAACTGTCGTTTCGACTGCGAAATGTGTCAGAATCAACAATCCAGGAAATGAGATGATCTCACTGATGCCCTTTAGCCAACAGCCTACACTCCTCTCGTATCGATTCTGAGAGGCAGTGTGTGTGAAATGTTTACCTCGGCCACCTATAACGAAACGGCGCAAGTTCAACGTCGGGTGTCGTGGTTCTGACATCCATCACAGACATCAAAAGAAGTGTAATGTCGATAAGATTGGCTGTGACTACCTTCCCATCGTGTGACACGTCTGCAATGACGTGGGCGTGAACTGCGATGAAATATGGTGTCAATGTGACATCATTAACCCATCTTACAGCTCATACGAAAATCTGAGTTGTTTGAAGAATCGCTGAATCCAAGGGACTCTTTCGTATCATTACAGAGGAAGGTTATAGACACCTCTGAACTTGCGCGTCTCAAACGGCGACAATTATGGGTTTCCGAAAAATTGACTTTTTAATTTTGCTGCGCAGTGTATTTTATTTATAATTTCTCACACTAAATGATTAAAATTTTCATTCTGTATAGCGTGACTGCTGCTCTGCTTCTCGTTAACACTAAAATTACGTCGTGAAGTTTTAGGCGCGTCAGTCTGGAACTTCGATGATCGCAGGTTCGAATCCTGCCTCGGTCATGGATGTGTGTGATGTCCTTAGGTTAGTTAGGTTTGAGTAGTTCTAAGTTCTAGGGTACTGATGACCTCAGCTGTTAAGTCTCATAGTACTCAGAGCCATTTGAACCATTAAAATTACGTTTTCTGTAAACATAATGCACATAAGCCACAAACACTTGAACACAACAGTAGGGGAGAGTGTTTTAGCGTGGGGCACATCTCAACGTTTCGCCTCTGACCGGTCTGTAATAGAACTTTAATACACTTTCTTATTCCATTTCGGAATGGTAGCATTCACTTTATGTGTACTGCAGTCTTTTATTATTACAAAATTTACTGCGGAATAGTGAGGTTTCCCCTACTGTGACAAAATGTTCTAAGGTACAACATGGTCATCAAGTTGCTGTCCCCTGCACAACAGGTCGGTAGTGGGACCGAGAACACAGTTAATATACTGCAAATGACCGCTATGGCAAAAAATTCAAAATTAAAAAATTATCTCCCGCAGTTAAAGATTATATATTTAGTAACAATGAATGGCTCGTTTCATTCCGAATCAAATTTACTTCACCGGTTACAGTCAGCCAATATTTAATGTCACTCATAAATGATTTTTGGATTTGGCAAGATATTCAAAATTGTGAGAAAAACACGGGTAAGCTATAGAGAAATACGGGTAATATACAATATGTACGAGAATCAGGAGGGAACAATAAGAGTAGAAAACCAAAAACGAAGTGCTCAGATTAAGAAGGATGTCAGACGTGGATGTAGTTTTTCGCCCCTACTGTTCAGTTTATACATCGAAGAGAGAATGTCGGAAAAAAGTAAAGTTGATGAATGGAATAAAAATTAAGGTGAAAGGATATCGACGATAAGATGACATTGCTATGCTGAGTCAAATTGAAGAAAAATTACAGGATCTGCTGAATGGAATGAACAATATATTAAGTACAGAATATGAACTGACAGGAAAGTGAAGAAAGACATAAGTAATGTGAAGTAGTAGAAATGAGAACAGCAAAAAATTTAACACCGTAATTGGTGATAATTTTCTCAGTTTGAGGAAGAGATTTCTAAGACTCTACTATTTGAGCACAGGGTTGTTTCGCAATTAAATGTGGACCGTGGGAAAACCGGATTAGAAGAGAATCTAAGTTTTTGATATGTGGTGTTATAGGACAACGTCAAAAATTAGGTACAGTTATAAGGTAAGGATTGAGGAGGTTCTCCGAAAATCAGCGAGGAAATGGATATATAGAAAACACTGACAAGAACAGTGGACATGATGATAGGACAGCTCTTAAGACGTAGGGGAATAACTTCCATGGCTCTAGAGGGAGCTGTAGAGGGTAAAAACTGTAGAGGAAGGCAGAGATTTGGATACATGTAGAAAATAACTAAAGACATAGATCGGAAGTGCCAGTCTGAATTTAAGAGGTTGGTACAGCGGAGAAATTTGTGGCAGGCAGCATAAAACCAGTTGAAGACTGGTTTGACGAAGAAGGCAATTAGTTTTAATCCGTAGAGCTATTAAGACATAACACGTCTGACAGTAAAATCCCTGCTATATACACAATTACAACTGTTCGTATCTTCATATCCTACTTCCGTCTGGAAATTAAAAGGAATAACAACACAGCACAGCACAGCACACTAGTGAACAACCAAATAATACATCATAAAATTATTATCGGTTGCTGGAGAAGGTCCCCTGACCTAAAAGGATGTTGTTTAACAACACCCGTATAGGCCAGACCTCAAAGTTTAACTGCCATAGTAAAAAAAAAACAACTTAAAGTAACACTACGTAAAACTGCACTCCCTTTAACTTTCAAGTAATATGAAGTCCTTTGATCGCCAACTCAAAATCATATCGGCCACGCAGCAACGAGTACAGTGATGCTCTGTAACGTACTACGGTATCCCGAGAATCACCAGTAAACCTTCGGGCAGAAGCAGTGTAAATGACAATCAAAAGTAAACTCCACTGAATTCTTCGCCTTATTGTCTTGTAGCACACCAGACGTAGGCGATGTTCCCAGACGCTCTGCCATGCGCCTCACGGTGGTTTGCGGAGTATAGATGTAGATGCTGGCAACGAAGGCCTCAATAGCACTTAAGATTACTCCGTGATATGACCGCACCCCAGTGCAACGGTATAGTCAGCATGGGTAGTGTTATGGATGGTCTTAGATGCTTTTTGAGAAACAGATTTTGCATGTTAAAAGTTTGTTTTCTCGCCTAGGAAAATACGTAAATACTGACCAACAATGCTGCGTTTCATAAGGATTCCTTCCAAACTCAGAGATTTTTGGCGAGAGAAAATCTTACCTGCAGGAGTAGGTAGTGCATAGTTTCATGAACAGCTACAGTCAGCTTTTTGGCAATGCACCAACGCTGTTTCTGAACAGCCACATCATTCGCCTTTTGCATGGAGCTTGCAGACAAAATTAGTAGGAAGTCATCTGCATATGCAAAACGACTCACGCTCATTCGGGCTCTTGTTCTCTTTATTTCGGGGGTAAGTAATGGTTTGTCCTTATAGTTAACTTAGATGCCGTACCCGTGGTCTAGGGGTAGCGTCCTTGAATCATAATCAAAACGCCTTCGGTCCCGGGTTTGATCCCCGCCACTGCCTAAATTTTGATAAATAATCAGCATTGGCGGCCGAAGACTTCCGGCATAAGAAGTCAGCCTCATTCTGCCAGCGGCATTGTCAAAGAGGGCGGAGGAGCGGATAGAGGTTCAGGGCACTCTCTTGTCCTAGGGGTGGGAAATTTCCCCTAAAGGTGGAAGAATCAGCAATGATCAACGACTTAAGGATGCAGAAGGCAACGGAAACCACTGAATTAAAGACACGTAACGTGTATCCACAGGACATGTGGCCTTTAGTTGAAGAAGTGTCATGATGATCTCTCCATTTGCAAAAGATTCCGGAATAGTCCCCCATTCGGATCTCCGGGAGAGGACTGCCAAGGGGGAGGTTACCATGAGAAAAAGATTCAATAATCAACGAAATGGTAATGTTCTACGAGTCGGGGCGTGGAATGTCAGAAGCTTCAACGTGGTAGGGAAACTAGAAAATCTGAAAAGGGAAATGCAAAGGCTCAATCTAGATATAGTAGGGGTCAGTGAAGTGAAGTGGAAGGAAGACAAGGATTTCTGGTCAGGTGAGTATCGGGTAATATCAACAGCAGCAGAAAATGGTATAACAGGTGTAGAATTCGTTATGAATAGGAAGGTAGGGCAGAGGGTGTGGTACTGTGAACAGTTCAGTGACTGGGTTGTTCTAATCAGAATCGACAGCAGACCAACACCGACAACGATAGTTCAGGTATACATGCCGACATCGCAAGCTGAAGATGAACAGATAGAAAAAGTGTTTGAGGATATTGAAAGGATAATGCAGTATGTAAAGGGGGACGAAAATCTAATAGTCATGGGCGACTGAAATGCAGTTGTAGGGGAAGGAGTGAAGAAAAGGTTACAGGAGAATATGGGCTTGGGACAAGGAATGAAAGAGGAGAAAGACTAATTGAGTTCTGTAACAAGTTTCAGCTAGTAATAGCGAATACCCTGTTCAAGAATCCCAAGAGGAGGAGGTATACTTGTTCAGTGACCGGGTTGTTCTAAAAAAATGGTTCAAATGGCTCAGAGCACTATGGGACTCAACTGCTGTGGTCATTAGTTCCCTAGAACTTAGAACTACTTAAACCTAACTAACCAAAGGACATCACACACATCCTTGCCCGAGGCAGAATTCGAACCTGCGACCGTAGCAGTCGCACGGTTCCGGATGCGCGCCTAGAACCGCGAGACCACCTCGGCCGGCCGGGTTGTTCTAATCAGAATCTACAGCAGACCAACTCCGACAACGATAGTTCAGGTATACATGCCGACGTCGCAAGCTGAAGATGAACAGATAGGGAAAGTGTATGAGGGTATTGTAAGGGTAATGCAGTACTAAAATCTAATAGTCATGGGCGACTGGAATGCAGTTGTAGGGGAAGAAGTAGAAGAAAAGGTTACAGGAAAGTATCGGCTTGGGACAAGGAATGAAAGAGGAGAAAGACTAATTGAGTTCAGTAACAAGTTTCAGCTAGTAATAGCGAATACCCTGTTAAGAATCACAAGAGGAGGAGGTATACTTGGAAAAGGCCGGGAGATACGGGAAGATTTCAATTAGATTACATCATGGTCAGACAGAGATTCCGAAATCAGATACTGGATTGTAAGGCGTACTCAGGAGCAGATATAGACTCAGATCACAATATAGTAGTGATGAAGAGTAGGCTGAAGTTCAAGATATTAGTCAGGAAGAATCAATACGCTAAGAAGTGGGATACGGAAGTTCTAAGGAATGACGAGATACGTTTGAAGTTCTCTAACGCTATAGATACAGCAATAAGGAATATCGCAGTAGGCAACACAGTTCAGGAGGAATGGACGTCTCTTAAAAGGGCCATCACAGAAGTTGGGAAGGAAAACATAGGTACAAAGAAGGTAGCTGCGAAGAAACCATGGGTAACAGAAGAAATACTTCAGTTGATTTATGAAAGGAGGAAGTACAAACATGTTCCGGGAAAATCAGGAATACAGAAATACAAGTCGCTGAGAAATAAAATAAATAGGAAGTGCAGGGAACTTAAGACGAAATGGCTCCAGGAAAAATGTGAAGACATCGAAAAAGATATGATTGTCGGAAGGACAGACTCAGCATACCTGAAAGTCAAAACAAAATTTGGTGACATTAAAAGCAACCGTGGTAACATTAAGAGTGCAAAGGGAATTCCACTGTTAAATGCAGAGTAGAGAGCAGATAGGTGGAAAGAATACATTGAAAGCGTCTATGAGGGTGAAGATTTGTCTGATGTGATAGAAGAAGAAACAGGAGTCGATTTAGAAGAAATAGGGGATCCAGTATTAGAATCGGAATTTAAAAGAGCTTTGGAGGACTTAAGGTCAAATAAGGCAGAAGGGATAGATAACATTCCATCAGAATTTCTAAAATCATTAGGGGAAGTGGCAACAAAACGACTATTCACGTTGGTGTGTAGAATATATGAGTCTGGTGACATACCACCTGACTTTCGGAAAAGCATCATCCACACAATTCCGAAGACGGCAAGAGCTGACAAGTGCGAGAATTATCGCACAATCAGCATAACAGCTCATGCATCGAAGCTGCCTACAAGAATAATATACAGAAGAATGGAAAAGAAAATTGAGAATGCGCTAGGTGGCGATCAGTTTGGCTTTAGGAAAAGTAAAGGCATGAGAGAGGCAATTCTGACGTTACGGCTAATAATGGAAGCAAGGCTAAAAAAAATCAAGACGCGTTCATAGGATTTGTCGACCTGGAAAAAGCGTTAGATAATATAAAATGGTGCAAGCGGTTCGAGATTCTGAAAAAAGTAGGGCTAAGCAATAGGGAGAGACGCGTCATATACAATATGTGCAACAACCAAGAGGAAATAATAATAGTGGACTATCAAAAACGAAGTGCTTGTATTAAGAAGGGAGTAAGACAAGGCTGTAGACTTTCGGCCCTACTCTTCAATCTGTACATCGAGGAAGCAATGATGGAAATAAAAGAAAGGTTCAGGAGTGGAATTAAAATACAAGGTGAAAGGATATCAATGATACGATTCCCTGATGACATTGCTATCGTGAGTGAAAATGAAGAAGAATTAAATGATCTGCTGAACGGAATGGACAGTCTAATAAGTACACAGTATGGTTAGAGAGTAAATCGGAGAAAGACGAAGGTAATGAGAAGTAGTAGAAATGAGAACAGCGAGAAACTTAACATCAGGATTGATGGTCACGAAGTCTATGAAGTTAAGGAATTCTGCTACCTAGGCAGTAAAATAACCAATGACGGACGGAGGAAGGAGGACATCAAAAGCTGACTGGCTATTGCTAAAAAGGCCTTTCTGGCCAAGGGAAGTCTAATATCAAATACCGGCCTTAATTTGAGGAAGAAATTTCTGAGGATGTACGTCTGGAGTACAGAATTGTATGGTAGTGAAACATGGACTGTGGGAATACCGGAACAGAAGACAATAGAAGCATTTGAGATGTGGTGCTATCGACGAATGTTGAAAATTAGGTGGACTGTTAAGGTAAGGAATGAGGAGGTTCTACGCAGAATCGGAGAGGAAAGGAATATGTGGAAAACACTGATAAGGAGAAGGGACATCTGCTAAGACGTGAGGGAATGACTTCCATGGTACTAGAGGGAGCTGTAGAGGCAAAAACTGTAGAGGAAGACAGAGATTGGAATTCGTCAAGCAAATAATTGAGTACGTAGGTTGCAAGTGCTACTCTGAGATGAAGAGGTTAGCGCAGGATAGAAATTCGTGGCGGGCCGCATCAAACCAGTTAGTAGACTGATAACCAAAAAAAAAAAGATGTCCCTGTCTAACATATGTAACAGGGTTCAACACTATGATCCCTGAGCAATGGACCGTTCATGGAGCATTGAGTACAGCTCTCAACTGACAATCTTTTTGATTACCTTGCTCTGCCCTGCAAGCCACTGGGTGTTACATCCAGTACAATAATTAAAAAAACAACCTTGTATAGACATTTGAGGAAGCTGAGATCTGGGAGGCGTTGGAACATCGCAGGCCACCGATGAGTATAGAAAGCACCTGCGATGTTAATCATGAGCGCAGCTCCATAATTCGCTGCCCAGTTTTCTACGGTATAAAGAGCTTCTACAGTAGAAATAGCTTCGTCTTCAGATTTCCTTTTTTTGAATCCATATTGACATTGACGTAGACCCAAGAGTTCCCTATGCACCTGCCAACTGGTCACAAATCAGACGTTTTGTACTCTACCCCTGACACAAAATAATCAAATGGTGCTATAGCTTTTAGTGATGCTAGGTCCTTACCCTTTCCCTTTTTAACCACTAACACCCTAGCTCCTTTACAAATCATCGGAATCCTACCTATATGCAATGCCTTGTATAGTAATGCTGTCAAATAAGGCACTATCAGCGAGTAGACTGCATGGGAGGCTTCAGGAACAAAAGGTCCATTGCCCATTGCCCTATCGTTCTTATGTAAACAAATTTCTCACTTGGGCTCTATTTTTTTGTTTATTTAGGATGTAATTAACGGCCTCTCAGTACAATTATCCTAATTTGTAGCAAACATGGCCACCTAGTAGTGTAAATGGACTCTGGTTTATGCAGGTATTACTTAATAATCAAGAGTATCTGTGTTAAGTGATAACCACCACCTCCAAGACCAATATTTATTGCATGACATCCTACCTCCTACATTGGTGTAGCATGCTGCTTTAGATATACCCCCCACCATTCCTACTACTCTTGGGTACCCAGAATACTGAATGAGCTGAAATTTACAAATTCTCAGCAGATTATCGAACCCAATGATATTTTCGGAAACGTATGACGCTACCATACTGTGCTGTCCGCCCCGGGAAGCAGAGTAATCAGCGCGACGTCAATCCTAAGGGACCGGGTTCGATTCCCAGCTGGGTCGGAGATTTTCTCCGCTCATGGACTGGGTGTTGTCTTGTCCTAATCATTATCATTCCATCCCCATCGACGCTCAAGTCGCCCAAGTAGCGACAAATCAAAAGACTTGCACCCTTCGAAAGGTCTACCCGAAGGGAGGCCCTAGTAACACGACATTTTTATTTACCACATTGTGTTTTAGAATTGAGAGGTTTGGAAGGAAATGTATAATCCATAGACTGAACATGCTGTGTAGTTTCTCAAGTGTTTCTTCACGATTCTTGCTAACTATAACGGTTTTTGGATAATATTTATCAGATCAGAGACGCAATAGTCACTTCAAAGGATACAGTTATTATTAAACTTCCATCAAATCTTCTGGAAGCTTACAGATTCAAATGGCTCCAATGGCTCTGAGCACTATGGGACTCAACTGCTGTGGTCATCAGTCCCCTAGAACTTAGAACTACTTAAACCTAACTAACCTAAGGACATCACAAGCAGCCATGTCCGAGGCAGGATTCGAACCTGCGACCGTAGCAGTCGCACGGTTCCGGACTGCGCGCCTAAAACCGCGAAACCACCGCGGCCGGCGAAGCGTACAGAGCTGTTATCAATAAAGTCTCAGCTTCAGAACATCATGTCACTTGGAGAGCTTTCGACGATTCTCTTCTGTGTACAATCTGATTCCTGGAGGAAATGGGAAATCTGTTCCTTTCATACAGGCATATTACTGCTTCCGTTATATGTGGACAGTTGGTTTCCCCGTGTCCTTTATATGAGAGAGCAATTTCAGCTACGGTAAGAGCATTCTTGACGAAAATAACAAATCTATGTATCTTCTTTACACTGTTAATATGAATTGTGCATATAAATAAAGCTTTATAGTTAACATACAGTAATTCCTCAGTCGCACTTAGATCTAATCATAATAGGAAGGCTATGTTTATATCATGGTCCTAAGCACATCCTTTCGAAAAGAAAAAGAGAGTAGCATTAAAAAAAGTTTGGTGTCAAAACTTAGACAGCAACACCGTTTGTCAGTGTGGACAGTCCCCCATAGGCATAAAAAGTCAAATTATCCACAAATCACTCGGTCAGTGAGGTAGTAGCAGATATTCATTTGAATAAATAAATAACTGTAACAGTTTCCAAGAGAAGAGCTGTTGATCTCCTATTGAGTCACAACTCGTTTTGTGACTATAAAGCCAAAACCACAGGCTCCTGATGATGTGACTTTCTAGTTGCGAAAGAAGTTTTGAATCGATAGTAAATCAATAAATCTTCTCACAGCAGCTGTTGCAATTGTTCATGTTTTCAAATCATTTTATTCCACAGAGAGTACTATTTTAAGAGATTTAGGTCTGTACTACACAGTTCTGAACTATCATCTGTTAATAAGTGCTTTTCGATATGAGAACACTACAGCACTCAGACTGACTTTCAACTTGGCGATTCCGCCCAATACTCCAGGCTGATGCTGACTATTCTGATTGGTAGACAGCATCCGGGGTAAGGAGGGAATGGGTATACACTGTATAAACCGACCAGTTCACCTAGTTATCAGAGCGATGCTGCTGTTCACGAGTATGTTTTATTCAACCAACTGCGGGTTATACAGGATGTTACAAAAAGGAACGGCCAAACTTTCAGGAAACATTCCTCACACAAACATAAAAAAAGATGTTATGTGGACATGTGTTCGGAAACGCTTAATTACCATGTTAGAGCTCATTTTAGTTTCGTCCACCTACGCTCAATGGAGCACGTTATCATGATTTCATACGGGATACTCTACCTGTGCTGCTAGAACATGTGCCTTTACAAGTACGACACAACATGTGGTTCATGCACGATGGAGTTCCTGCACATTTCAGTCGAAGTGTTCGTACGCTCATCAACAACAGATTCCGTGACTGTTGGATTGGTAGAGGCGGACCAATTCCATGACCTCCACGGTCTCCTGAACTCAACCGTCTTGACTCTCATTTTTTCATTTATGGGGACATTTGAAAGCTCTTGCCTACGTAACCACGGTACCAAATGTAGAGACTCTTCGCTCTCGTACTGTGGACGGCTGTGATGCAATACGCCATTATCCAGGGCTGCATCAGCGCATCAGGGATTCCATGAGATGCAAGGTGGACGCATGTATCCTCTCTAACGGATTACATTTCGAACAGTTCCTGTACAAAGTGTTTGAAGTTACGCTGGTACGTTCTGTTGCTGTGTGCTTCCTTTCCATGATTAATATGATTTGAAGAGAAGTAGTAAAATGAGCTGTAACATGGAAAGTAAGCGTTTCCGGACACATGTCCACATAACATATTTTCTTTCTTTGAGTGTGAGGAATATTTCCTGAAAGTTTGGCCGTACCTTTTCGTAACACCCTGTAGTGTCAGTGCTGACATTTCTACAGATATTGAGTCGTAGGTGGTAACTGAGATAAAGAACGTATTGCTTGTTAGGAAGATCCAACTGACTCAAATAGGGTGGGTGAGCTTGAGTGACAGTCTGATACATTAACAACAAACTAACAAATGAGCAAAGGCCAGATTAAATCAGTGTTGTTGTTTCATCCAGCAGCAGCAATGTGATCACTAGCAACAGCCGAAATTTTAATGCCTTGTTAGCAACTGTGTGTGGCGCCACAGCACTTCAGCTCTAGGATCAACTGACAAAACATACTGTATACTTTTAAAAAAACCAAGTGTTAAAAACATTCATTCACTGTATAATGCAATATGTTTTGCTGCAAACCTTATATATCAACTGAGTGGAAATGTGGAAAAATGTTCAATGACTTTATGGTGAGTTAATGAAACAACCTGAGTCCGATGATTTCATAGAGCACATGGACAAGCTTACGTACTTGCTAAATTTAATGTATACAAAAACAATTATTTCATAAATATTGTCATATGGAAAATTATTTTGATGGAGTAAAAATGAACGTGTATTAAAAGTAACTGAACATGGAAAGATGTGATGACTCATTTGAAAGTTACAGCATATATATAATTTTCTGTCCTCCATTATACTGCAATTTTTCTCAGAACAGATTTATTCATTTCATCATATATATATATATATATATATATATATATATATATATATATATATATATATATATAGGGTGGTCCATTGATCCCGAGCGGGCTAAATATCTCACGAAATAAGCGTCAAACGAAAAAACTACAAAGAACGACCCTCGTCTAGCTTGAAGGGGGCAACAAGATGGCGCTATGGTTGGCCCGCTACATGGCGTTGCCATAAGTCAAACGGATGTCAGCTGCTTATTTTTAAATAGGAACCCAAATTTTTATTACATATTCTTGTAATATGTAAAGAAATATGAATGTTTTAGTTGGACCACTTTTTTCGCTTTGTGATAGATGACGCTGTAATAGTCACAAACATATGGCTCACAATTTTAGACGAACAGTTGGTAACAGGTGGGTTTTAAATCAAAATACAAACCGTAGGTACGTTTGAACATTTTATTTCGATTGTTCCAATGTGATACATGTACCTTTGTGAACTTATCATTTCTGAGAACGGATGCTGTTACGGCGTGATTACCTGTAAATATCACATTAATGCAATAAATGCTCAAAATGATGCCCGTCAACCTCAATGCATTTGGGAATACGTGTAACGACATTCCTCCCAACAGCGAGTACTTCGCCTTCCGTAATATTCGCACATGCATTGACAATGCGTCGACGACCAATCCACCTGTCATGAAATATGCTATTCAATACCGCTTCAACCGCACTCGAGCTATGTGCCGGACATCCATCATGTTGGAAGTACATCGCGATTCTGTCATGCACTGAAACATCTTGTAGTAACATCGATAGAACATTACGTAGGAAATCAGCATATATTGCACCATTTAGACTGCCATCGATAATATGGGGGCCAATTACACTTCCTCCCATAATGCTGCACCATAGATTAACCCGCCAAGGTCGCTGATGTTCCACACGTCGCAGCCATCGTTTATTTTCCGTTGCCTAATAGTGCATATTATGCCGGTTTACGTTACCACTGTTGGTGAATGACACTTTGTCGCTAAATAGAACGCGTGCAAAAAATCTGTCATTGTGCCATAAGTTCTCTAGCGCCTAGTGGCAGAATTGTACACAACGTTTAAAGTCGTCGCCTTGCAATTCCTGGTGCATACAAATATGGTACGGGTGCCATCGATGTTGATGTAGCATTGTCAACACCAACGTTATTGAGATTCCAGATTCCCGCGCAATTTGTCTGCTACAGTGTGTGGATTAGCTGCGACAGCAGCTAAAAAACCTACTTTGGCGACATCATTTGTTGTAGGTACTGGTTGACGTTTCACATGTGGCTAAAACTATCCGGCGAACGCTCCGGACACTTGGATGATGTCGTCCAGGATACCGAGCAGCATACATAGCACAAGGCCGTTGTGCATTTTGATCACAATAGCCATACATCAACACGATATCGACCTTTTCCTCAATTGGTTCAAATGGCTCTGAGCACTATAGGACTTAACATCTGATGTCATCAGTCCCCTAGAACATAGAACTTCTTAAACCTAACTACCCTAAGTACATCGCACACATACATGCCCGAGGCGGGATCCGAACCTGCGACCGTAGCGGTCGAGCGGTTCCAGACTGAAGCGCAAAAGAACCACTCGGCCACATCGGCCGGCCCCTGGACACCGATACACTGGTGCACACGTTGGAGGAAATAATAATTTACTGCTTCCATTGTTGCCTGCTGAAGAGAATTACACTCCTGGAAATTGAAATAAGAACACGGTGAATTCATTGTACAAGGAAGGGGAAACTTTATTGACACATTCCTGGGGTCAGATACATCACATGATCACACTGACAGAACCACAGGCACATAGACACAGGCAACAGAGCATGCACAATGTCGGCACTAGTACAGTGTATATCCACCTTTCGCAGCAATGAAGGCTGCTATTCTCCCATGGAGACGATCGTAGAGATGCTGGATGTAGTCTGTGGAACGGCTTGCCATGCCATTTCCACCTGGCGCCTCAGTTCGACCAGCGTTCGTGCTGTACGTGCAGACCGCGTGAGACGACGCTTCATCCAGTCCCAAACATGCTCAATGGGGGACAGATCCGGAGATCTTGCTGGCCAGGGTAGTTGACTTACACCTTCTAGAGCACGTTGGGTGGCACGGGATACATGCGGACGTGCATTGTCCTGTTGGAACAGCAAGTTCCCTTGCCGGTCTAGGAATGGTAGAACGATGGGTTCGATGACGGTTTGGATGTACCGTGCACTATTCAGTGTCCCCTAGACGATCACCAGAGGTGTACGGCTAGTGTAGCAGACCGCTCCCCACACCATGATGCCGGGTGTTGGCCCTGTGTGCCTCGGTCGTATGCAGTCCTGATTGTGGCGCTCACCTGCACGGCGCCAAACACGTATACGACCATCATTGGCACCAAGGCAGAAGCGACTCTCGTCGCTGAAGACGACACGTCTCCATTCGTCCCTCCATTCACGCCTGTCGCGACACCACTGGAGGCGGGCTGCACGATGTTGGGGCGTGAACGGAAGACGGCCTAACGGTGTGCGGGACCGTAGCCCAGCTTCATGGAGACGGTTGCGAATGGTCCTCGCCGATACCCCAGGAGCAACAGTGTCCCTAATTTGCTGGGAAGTGGCGGTGCGGTCCCCTACGGCACTGCGTAGGATCCTACGGTCTTGGCGTGCATCCGTGCGTCGCTGCGGTCCGGTCCCAGGGCGACGGGCACGTGCACCTTCCGCCGACCTTTGGCGACAACATCGATGTACTGTGGAGACCTCACGCTCCACGTGTTGAGCAATTCGGCGTTACGTCCACCCGGCCTCACGCATGCCCACTTTACGCCCTCGCTCAAAGTCCGTCAACTGCACATACGGTTCACGTCCACGCTGTCGCGGCATGCTACCAGTGTTAAAGACTGCGATGGAGCTCCGTATGCCACGGCAAACTGGCTGACACTGACGGCGGCGGTGCACAAATGCTGCGCAGCTATCGCCATTCGACGGCCAACACCGCGGTTCCTGGTGTGTCCGCTGTGCCATGTGTGTGATCATTGCTTGTACAGCCCTCTCGTAGTGTCCGGAGCAAGTATGGTGGGTCTGACACACCGGTGTCAATGTGTTCTTTTTACCATTTCCAGGAGTGTACATGCAAGCACAATACGTTCCTGCATGTCCTCTGGATTTGTTGGAATATTACGACAGACAACATCTTTAATGCATCCCCAAAGTATGTGTAACACACCTATCTCTGTAAACAAATGGAATGTCGAGATCCTGAGAGTAAACGTTTGAGGTGTATATTACATAGAAAACTGTAGCTTTAACAGAAGATTTGTTAATGGTGGGACGGAATGGATGTCGGTCTATTCGTCATGACCAAATTACTTTTCAAAATCACTATGGAATGTACATAGCGAAGACGGCAGTTGTTTCAATCGAACATTTGATAATAATAGGAAGGAATACTACATACAGTATTACTGAATTTAAAAAAGAATACGGCTGACGCATTTCTGTAAAGTGTATGGAAAATTTATGCTGCACACATAGCTCACTCCATCGCTCTGCTGGATGAATGGTATTCCCTTGTAAGCAAATTACATTTCATAATCAGAAGGGGAAATATAAGCAATAGATAACTATAGCTTTAACACGACATTTCTTAATGATGGAATGGAGTGAGACAATGGAAATCGTAAGGAAATGGAACATTTTAATGGTCGGAGCACAACACCGAACATTAGTGTATATAAGAAAAAAATACTGGCAGACTGTAGGAGACTACACGAAAAATCTGTGTTACACACGTCTCACTTCACTGCTCTATTGCATGAAAAGTTATTGCTTAATTGCATGTTGCAATTTGTAAATATAACAATTTACTGCAACCTTTTTAAGTTACAATTCATATATTATGTACACGTCTGCTGTGATGTAATGACAATATTAGTTATATATACTGCATTTTTATGTAAAGTATTTCTTCCTCATTCAACGTCAACCCCATTTGTCATGAGACAGTAGTTTGTGAAGAAATTTCTTTTGTTTGCTTTAAATACCACATGTATTGCATTCAACCCAATTTATCAGATGTACGACTTTGCATTAAGCTTTCAACGCCTGCACTTATACAGCTACCTAACTTGACATAATGATCATGAACTTCACGTCAAAAGCATTTTAGCACAGTCTTCAAATTGGTTAGATTAGCCACTGCCAGACATGCTGCATCCTAAAAATCACATACGATCACAACCTTTCGCTGCTTCAGAAATATGCTCTGCAATGACTCTCGAGCTGTTAATTTTAATGTGACACGACCAAATACAATGAGTATCGATGCTTTGGCGCTGTTGCCGTTGATGCTGAAGACAGGAATGACAATAAGGAACCTGCTGTACTTGTATGTCAACTGACCCTCAATACTTGTCATATTGCTGTATAGCTCCTCTCACTCTGTTTCAGTGATGAATGACACTGACAACAGTCAATAATCAACATTCAACACTCAGCACTCATTCAAAAATTGTAACACGTAAAAGGTCAAGATTGGTGACGTGTTTCTAAAAACTGCATGGCTGTATGAAGTTGTTTTATTCGCAGGGAACCACCGATTTCACGACAGTATAGATGCATCTATAAGTTTATGATATATTTTCACAATGTAGATGGACAAGCATCTCTGGGTGTGCTCAGTGTTATTACAGCGACCCACAATTGTAGTTGGACCCTTAAAGTCGATAGCTACACGAAAGCTGGGACTCCCTAATGATATGTGGGCGACACATGATTGGTGGTGGTGGTGGTGGTGGAGGGACTGGTGGTTGACCTGAAAGTAAGTGCATAAACGGAGGTGTATACACAGAGTCAGAAATCCACAGTACCCAGTTATGCTAACAGCTGTACGATAACCTAGAAGCACGCATCTAGAGCGAGCTGAAGCAGAAGAATTTATTGAGCTCGAATTCATTTTGAAGAAATACTAACGGAGTATATTCTACTATTACTGACAAAAAGTCACGTTACGTGATTGGTTGTTTCTGACTTGCTTATCAGTCGCATCATTCTAAGAGATTCGGTGGACAGCTCTACAACATTGCAACGAACGTATTATGTTGTTGTTGTCTTCAGTCCTGAGACTGGTTTGATGCAGCTCTCCATGCTACTCTATCATGTGCAAGGTTCTTAATCTCCCAGTACTTACTGCAACCTACATCCTTCTGAATCTGCTTAGTGTATTCGTCTCTTGGTCTACGATTTTTACCCTCCACGCTAAATTTGTGATCCCGTGATGCCTCAGAACATGTCCTACCAACCGGTCCCTTCTTCTTGTCAAGTTGTGCCACAAACCTCTCTTTTCCCCAATCCTATTCAATACCTCCTTGTTAGTTATGTGATCTACCCACCTAATTTGCAGCATTCTTCTGTATCACCACATTTCGATAGCTTCCAAGCACTTCTGGTCCAAACTATTTATCGTCCATGTTTCACTTCCATACATGGCTACACTCTATAGAAATACTTTCAGAAACGACTTCCTCATACTTAAATCTATACCCGATGTTAACAAATTTCTCTTCTTCAGAAGCGCTTTCCTTGCCATTGACAGTCTACATTTTATATCCTCTCTATTTCGACCATCATAAGTTACTTTGCTCCCCAAATATCAAAACTCCTTTACTACTTTAAGTGTCTCATTTGCTAACATAATTCCCTCAGCATCACCCGACTTAATTCGACTACATTCCATTATCCTCGTTTTGCATTTGTTGATGTTCATCTTAAATCCTCTTTTCAAGACACTGTCCACTCCGTTCAACAGCTCTTCCAAGTCATTTGCTGTCTCTGACAGAATTACAATGTCATCGGCGAACATCAACGTTTTTATTTCTTCTCCATGGACTTTAATACCTACTCCGATTTTAATTTTGTTTCCTTTACTGCTTGCTTAATATACAGATTGAATAACATCGGGGACAGGTTACAACCCTGTCTCCCTCCCTTCCCAACCGCTGCTTCCCTTTCATGCCCCTCGACTCTTATAACTGCCACTTGGTTTCTGTACAAATTGTATATAGCCTTTCGCTCCCTGTATTTTACCCCTGCCACCTTTAGAATTTTAAAGAGAGTATTCCAGTGAACATTGTCAAAAGTCTACAAGTGCTAGAAATGTAGGTTTGCCTTTCTTTAATCTATTTTCTAAGATAAGTCGTAATGTCAGTATTGCCTCACGCGTTCCAACATTTCTGCGAATCCAAACTGATCTTCGCCGAGGTCGGCTTCTACCAGTTTTGCCATTCGTCTGTAAAGAATTCGCGTTAGTATTTTGCAGCTGTGACTTATTAAACTGATAGTTGGGTAATTTTCACATCTGTCAACACCTGCTTTCTTTGGGATTGGAACTATAATATTCATCTTGAAGTCTGAGGGTATTTCGCCTGTCTCATACATCTTGCTTATCAGATGGTAGAGTTTTGTCAGGTCTGGCTCTGCCAAGGCCGTCAATTGTTCTAATGGAATGTTGTCTACTCCTGGGGCCTTGTTTCGACTCAGGTCTCTCAGTGCTCTATCAAACTCTTCACTCAGTATCGTATCTCCAATTTCATCTTCATCTACATCCTCTTCCATTTCCATAATACTGTCCTCAAGTGCATCGCCCTTGTATAGACCCCCTATATAATCCTTCCACCTTTCTGCTTTCCCTTCTTTGCTTAGAACTGGGTTTCCATTTGAGCTTTTGATATTCGTACAAGTGGTTCTCCTTTCTCCAAAGGTCTCTTTAATTTTCCTGTAGGCATTATCTATCTTACCTTAGTGAGATATGCCTCTACATCCCTACATTTCTCCTCTAGCCATCCCTGCTTAGCCATTTTGCACTTCCTGTCGATCTTATTTTTGAGACGTTTGTATTCCATTTTGCCTGCTCCGTTTACTGCATTTCTATATTTTCTCCTTTCATCAATTAAATTCAATATATCTTCTGTTATCTAAGGATTTCTACTAGCCCTCGTCTTATGTTGATAGCAAAAAGACTCTGATGCTAGACCTGTGCGTGTAGGTACCGGGTAAACACCATCCACATGCCAGTAAACTCATTCGCTTCCGTCTACGAAATGAAGTGTTTTCTGTTTTTAAAATAATCGCAGTTACACACCTTAGCGTTACCCATATTGGAGAAGGAGGTGTGGTACTACAAAAGAATACTCAAAATTTTGTGAAGTGATAAGAGAAGGAATAAGAAGGTTTTGGGCACGCTGGGCGAGGAAAGGAACACTGACAAGAAGAAGCGATCTGGCGATACGACATGTGAAAAGCCTTCAGATAATTACTTGCATAGTGCTAGAGGTAGCTGAAGAGGGTGAAAACTGTAGGGGAAGACAGAGTTTGAAATACATACAGCAAATCATTGCTATTCTGAGACCTAAAGGTTGGCACAGGAGGCGGTCCTCATCAAACCAGTCAGAAAACTCATAACTCAATAAATAAATAAATAAATAATGAAAACAACTGTATCTAGCGGACCGCTCGAATTTTCACGCAGAGCAGCCGCATTGGCTACGTCAATGAAAAGTAACTCAGAAACGTTGCAAACTATCGAATTTATCGAATCTGACCACCCTTTATATTATAAATGTCCAATCAGACTCCATTATGGATCGCGAGGTCAGGGATTCCCAACAGCAAATTTGTAGTTGAGCAGTATAATATAATAACGTCGTGTGACGAGGGCCTCCCGTCGGGTAGACCGTTCGCCTGGTGCAAGTCTTTCGATTTGACGCCACTTCGGCGACTTGCGCGTCGATGGGGATGAAATGATGATGATTAGGACAACACAACACCCAGTCCCCGAGCGGAGAAAATCTCCTACACAGCAGCTAATCGAACCCAGGTCCTTATGATTGACATTCCGTCGCGCTGACCACTTTCTTTCTATTTTTTTTTAAATCTCATTCTGTTCGCTTTTGTTCGTTGCGCCTGCTCGGGGCGGACATCGCAAGACATCAGTTTAAGTTCGTTGATGATCGAATAACTCAGTTTTTTTTTTTTATTACAGAGGGTAGCTAACCCTCTGTCCGAACACGCTGAGCTACCGTGCGGGCGTCCACTCAGCTGCCGGGGGCGGTTTTCCCACAGTCCATGTACCACTACAATACAATGCTCAGCTCAGAACGTGCACTCCTAGATATTTCTTCCTCAAACTGAGAGCAATATTCGATACTAGCAGACTTCTCTTGGCCAGGAATGCTCTTTCTGAAACCAGTAGTCTGCTTTTTATATACTCCTCGCTCCGTGCATTATGGGTTACTTCGGTGCCTAGGTTCATTTACTTCAGTATCTCCTACTCCAACGATAACTTTCTAGTAGTTCTCGGTTCTGCTCCTACACTTTACCTTCCTCTTTCTTCGATTTACTTTATGTACCCATTAGACTATTCATTATATTCAAAAAGTCATGTATTACCTTTCCACTTTCACCCAGGATAGCAATGTCATTAGCAAATATTTTCACTGACATCATTTGGACCTGAATTTTAATCCTACTCTTCAATCTTCCTTTTATTTCCCTCATTGCTTCTGCGTTCTATAGTTTGAACAGAAAGTATGAAAGACTGCATCCCCGTTTTACACCCTTTTTAATCTGAGTAGCTTGTTCTTGATCTTCCACTCTTATAGTTCCATTTCCATTGTTCTGCGTATTGTATGTTACCCACGTTTCCCTATAGCTTACTCCTATTTTTCTCGGAACTTCGAACATTTTGCACAATTGAAAAAATGCGCGGGAGAACGGGAGTTGCCGTCTTTTGTTAATACACTCCTGGAAATGGAAAAAAGATCACATTGACACCGGTGTGTCAGACCCAACATACTTGCTCCGGACACTGCGAGAGGGCTGTACCAGGAACCGTGGTGTTGGCCGTCGAATGGCGCTAGCTGCGCAGCATTTGTGCACCGCCGCCGTCAGTGTCAGCCAGTTTGCCGTGGCATACGGAGCTCCATCGCAGTCTTTAACACTGGTAGCATGCCGCGACAAAGCCGACGTGAACCTTACGTGCAGCTGACGGATTTTGAGCGAGGGCGTATAGTGGGCATGCGGGAGGCCGGGTGGACGTACCGCCGAATTGCTCAACACGTGGGGCGTGAGGTCTCCACAGTACATCGATGTTGTCGCCAAAGGTTGGCGGAAGGTGCACGTGCCCGTCGACCTGGGACCGGACCGCAGCGACGCACGGATGCACGCCAAGACCGTAGGATCCTACGCAGTGCCGTAGGGGACCGCACCGCCATTTCCCATCAAATTAGGGACACTGTTGCTCCTGGAGTATCGGCGAGGACCATTCGCAACCGTCTCCATGAAGCTGGGCTACGGTCCCGCACACCGTTAGGCCGTCTTCCGCTCACGCCCCAACATCGTGCAGCCCGCCTCCAGTGGTGTCGCGACAGGCGTGAATGGAGGAACGAATGGAGACGTGTCGTCTTCAGCGATGAGAGTCGCTTCTGCCTTGGTGCCAATGATGGTCGTATGCGTGTTTGGCGCCGTGCAGGTGAGCGCCACAATCAGGACTGCATACGACCGAGGCACACAGGGCCAACAGCCGGCATCATGGTGTGGGGAGCGATCTCCTACACTGGCCGTACACCTCTGGTGATCATCGAGGGGACAGTGAATAGAGCACGGTACATCCAAACCGTCATCGAACCCATCGTTCTACCATTCCTAGACCGGCAAAGGAACTTGCTGTTCCAACAGGACAATGCACGTCCACATGTATCCCGTGCCACCCAACGTGCTCTAGAAGGTGTAAGTCAACTACCCTGGCCAGCAAGATCTCCGGATCTGTCCCCCATTGAGCATGTTTGGGACTGGATGAAGCGTCGTCTCACGCGGTCTGCACGTCCAGCACGAACGTTGGTCCAACTGAGGCGCCAGGTGGAAATGGCATGGCAAGCCGTTCCACAGGACTACATCCAGCATCTCTACGATCGTCTCCATGGGAGAATAGCAGCCTGCATTGCTGCGAAAGGTGGATATACACTGTACTAGTGCCGACATTGTGCATGCTCTGTTGCCTGTGTCTATGTGCCTGTGGTTCTGTCAGTGTGATCATGTGATGTATCTGACCCCAGGAATGTGTCAATAAAGTTTCCCCTTCCTGGGACAATGAATCACGGTATTCTTATTTCAATTTCCAGGAGTGTATCCTAATGTAACATTTACGGGTGAGACCAACGTTAATTTTCATAGTTCATGTACAGAGACAGACGGCCACACTTTTCTCTAAGTTTATAAATTTTAGGTTTACCCCGTCTTTCGGCACATGTCTTTAATTTTGCATTGTCGAACACCTTCTGCAAGTCGATAAACCCTATGAACGTGTCTTCAGTTTTCTACAGTCTTATTTCCGTTGTCAACGCAAACGTCTTTAGTGGCTTTACCTTTCATACAGCCAAATTGATCGTCATCTAACACATCTTCCATTTTCTTTTCCATTCTTTTGTATATTATCCTTGTCGGCAACTTGGATGCATGAGCTGTTAGAAGCTGATAGTGATAATTCTCCCGCTTGTCGTCACTTGTAATCTTCTGAATTGTAAAAATAATGCTTTTTCCCAAGTCTCATACATTCTACACACCAAAGTTGAACAGATGTTTCGTTTCCACTTCCTCTAACAGTTTTAGAAATTTCCATGGAGTGTAATGCGTCTCTCCTATCTTATTTGATCTGCTCTGAGGATCCATTAAATTCCGATTCTACTACTACATCCCGTATCTCTTCCCTGTCGATTCCTGTTTCTCCTTCTATCTGGGAGTACGCATTAGGAGTGATTTAAAATGGAATGATCATATAAAGTTGATCGTCGGTAAAGCAGATGCCAGACTGAGATTCATTGGAAGTATCCTAAGGAAATGCAATCCGAAGACAAAGGAAGTAGGTTACAGTACGCTTGTTCGCCCACTTCTTGACTACTGCTCAGCAGTGTGGGGTCCGTACCATATAGGGTTGACAGAAGAGATAGAGAAGATCCAACGGAGAGCAGCGCGCTTCACTACGGGATCATTTAGTAATCGCGAAAGCGTTACGGAGATGATAGATAAACTCCAGTGGAAGACTCTGCAGGCAGACGCTTAGTAGCTCGGTACGGACTTTTGTTAAAGTTTCGAGAACATACCTTCACCGAACAGTCAAGCAGTATATTGCTCCCTCTTACGTATATCTCGCGAAGAGACCATGAGGATAAAATCAGAGAGATTAGAGCCCACACAGAAGCATACCGACAATTCTTCTTTCCACGAACAATACTAGACTGGAATAGAAGGGAGAACCGATAGAGGTACTCAGGGTACACTCCGCCACACACTGTCAGGTGGCTTGCGGAGTATGGATGTAGATGTAGATGTAGATGTCAGACGAGTCCTGCACTTCATACAGACTTTGAACATACCTTTCCACCTATCCGCGATACCTATTTATAATTGATCGCCAGATTAGTTGGTTGATTCATGGAAGGGAACCAAACAGCAAGGTAATCGGTCCCATCAGATTAGGAAAGGATGGGGAACGGACTCGGCTGTGCCCTTTCAAAGGAATCATCCCGGCATTTGCCTGAAGCTGTCTAAGGAAATCGCGGAAAACCTAAATCAGGACGACCGCACACAGGTTTCAACTGTCGTCCACCCGAATGCGAGTCCAGTGTGCTGACCACTGCGCCACCTCGCTCGGTGTCAGATTTCTATCGCACGTGGTGTATGTGTTTACTTTTATTTTTCATTTGAAAATAATTAGAACAAGGCCGTAAATCGTAGGCTCTAATACGATATGAACGAGCAAACGAACGTGAACCGCGCAAGTAATAGATAATGTTATGAAAGGAGTGGTTTCGTAATTAAATATTAAGAAAGTTGCACTGACAGCATGAAGAAACCTCACCAGTTTACTGCAGTCCATTCATGACATCAGCAGTGAAGGCCACGATACTCTCCAGGTGCACACTATAATCGAATATTGCTTCCACGAAAGGGCTGTTGCCGGAACATGCAACGTCTCTTCCTTTCAGAAGTTAACATGTAAGCAACTTTATTTCTTTTTTTTTCGTTTAGAGCGTGCGGAAAAAAAGTGGTCACAGAGCCAGAGATAACAATATCCTCTCTGCGCTCTTAAAATATCCGATATCGAATCATCTACTCTGACCTAAGAAACGTGAGTTTATATAACGAGACATATAATTTCCCTCCATTCACAAAGACTCGCAGCCATCTCGTCCGCTTTGATTGCTCTAAAGGGCTATCACAATCTCAGTGTGGTAATTTCCGGGCTTCAAGGGAATGTAGCCTTTACTCCTTTGTTTCATCAGTCTTTTGATTGGTTTGATGCAGCCAGTAGCTTTTACTCTCTACAGCTCCCTCCAGTAGCTCAGTAGTTAGTCTCTGATATCTTGACAGACTTCTAACCATTCTATACCCTCTTCTTGTCTGTGTTTTCCGTAGATTATACAGAGAACTTCCACATTCCTTAACTTCACCTAATTCTTCTGTGGCAGCGCATCTCAAATTCTTCGAATCTCTTACTTTCCGGTTTTCCCACAGCCCATATTTCATGACCATACAATGCCGTGCTCCAAATGTACAATCTCAGAAATTTCTTCCTCAAATTAGGGTCTAGTTGCCTTCTCTTGGCCGGTATGCCCTTTCTGACAGTGCTGGTCCGATTTGTAAGTTCTCTTTGCTCCGTTCATCATGGATTATTTTGTTGCCTAGGTAGCAGAACTCCTTCGTGTCCTCTACTTTGTGATCACCAATCCTGATGCTAAGTTTCTCGCTTTTCCCATTTCTGTTACTTCTCACTACATACGTGCTACTAAGATATACTGTGTATTTATTTGCATCTTCATTCCATTGAACAGTATCTGCAACTCTTCTTCACTATCGCTTTCAGCTTGAATTTTGATTCCACTATTAACTCTTTCTTTTATTTCCATCATTGCTTTTTCGATGTACAGACTGAACAGTAGGGGCGGAAGCCTGTATCCCTGTCTTACAAGCTTTTCAGCCTTAGCGCTTTGTTTTGGTCTTCCACTCTTACTTTTCCCTATTGCCTGTTATACATATTGTATATTAACCGTTTTTCCATGTTGTATATTACCCATCCTACCATATAGCTTACCGCTATTTTTCTCAGGATTTCGAACATCTCACACCATTTGACATTGTCGAACGGATTTTCTAGTTCGACAAATTCTATGAAAGTGAGTTGATTTTTCTGTAGTCTGCCTTATTTGTTCTTATGTCTTACGAAGCTCTTTTACAATTCTGATTGAAATACTGGGTACCCTATTTCTTTTATATGGACTCCTGTTTCTTCTTGTATCACGTCATCAGACAAGTCTTATCCCTCACAGAGGCCTTCAATGTACTCTTTCCATGTATCAGCTCTCTCCTCCGTATTTAATAGTAGAATTGCCATTGCACTCCTCATGTTACCATCCTTACTTTTAAATTCACCAGAGGCTGATTTGATTTTGTAGTTTTCTATATGCCCCGTCATTCCTTCCAATAGTCATATTTTTCAATTTCTTCGTGTTTTTAATGCAGACATTTCGACGTAGCTTCCCTGCTCTTACTTTTCATTAACTCCTAAATGACTTGTACTTTCCTTCTCCGGAATTCCCTAAACATTTTTGTACCATCTCCTTTCATCGATCACCTGAAGTTCGTCTGCTACCCATGACTTCTTCGCATTTACCTTCTTTGTACCTACGTTTTTCTTTCCAGCTTCCCTGATTGCCTTTTTTAGAGACGTCCGTTCCACTTCGCCTACTCAGCTATTACTTCGAGTGTATCGTTTTATTCCCTGATACTTGTGTATCCAACTTCTTTGCGCATTGATACTTCCTGACCAGTCTCTTAAACTTCAACCTACGCTTCAGCATTACTAAATTGTGATCTGAGTTTATATCTGCTCCTCTGTTCTCCTTACAATACACTATCTAATTTCGGAATTTTTGTTCGGCCATGGTGTAATCTAACTGGAACCTGTGCATAGCTCCCAGACTTGTCTAATTATGCAACCTCCTTTTGTGATTCTTGAGCAAAGTATTCTCGATTATCGTTCGAAATTTATTGCAGAACTCAATCTGCCTTTCTGTTCTCTCGTTTCTACTACCAAGCCCATATTCTTCTGTAACTCTCCCTTCTACGTTCTTGCCTACAAATGCATTCCAGTCCCCCAGGAGTATTAGATTTTCATCTACCTTTCACTTTCGGTATTACCCGTTCAATACTCTCATATTCTTTCTTACAATCACATTATTATATACGAACTAGATTTTCAGCACTCATTATATCATATATTGAATTTTCATACCAACCTTATTATCAAAGTAGGAGCCAATCTAGCTTTAAAAAATTATAAAAAGAAAAAGACTCAATCCAGCAAAAGTGTAATTATTAAAGCATGATCATTAAAATCAAAACCCATTTATATGGTTAATTTTAAAAAACCAACACCAAAATAATATGTAATTATGCTCAAAGTAGCGGACGAATATACACAAATGATAAAAATAAAAGTTGACAAAAACATCAAAGGATGAACCAACGTCAACACTTAAGCAATTGAGGGATGGGATGTATCTCTTCATCTTCAGCTTGCGACGTCAGCATGTTTACTTGAATTATCGTTGTCGCTGTTGTTTGCGTCTATTCTGATGAGAACAACGCTATTACTGAACAGTTTACATTAATTTACTCTCTGCCTTACCTTCTTATTCATAAGGAATTCTACACCCGTTGTTGATATCACGCTATACTCACCTGACCAGGAGCTCTTGTCTTCTTTCCATCTCACTTCATTGGCAGTCAATATATCTACACTGGGCCTTTTCATTTCCCTTTTCAGATTTTCGAGCTTCCCTACTATGTTAAAACTTCTGACATTCCACGCCTCGGGTCGTTATCCTTCCGTTGGTCTTCCTCAGTTTTTTTCTCATGGTCACCTCATCCTTAGTAGTACTCTCCTAGAGATCGGAACGGGGGATTTGTCCGGAATCTTTTACCAAAGGAGAGATCATCATGACACTTTTGGAATTACAGGCCACATGTCATGGAGATACACATTATGTGTCTTCAATGCAACGGTTTGCCTAGCCTTCTGCATCCTCATGGCGTTGACTACCACTGATTCTTCGCTCATAGACAGCTGCACGTAATAGTAAAAGGTGCAACCATGTTCAACGGTACCAAGTCCTGTAACGAAATTAAGTGTGGCTCACGAAAGGACAGACACAAACAATAATATGTTCTTTCAAAAAATGTGTATGAAAATCTTATGGGACATAACTGCTATGGTCATCACTCCCTGAGCTTAGACACTACTTAACCTAAATTTTCCTAAGGACAAACACCCACACCCACCCCCGAGGGAGGACGCACCAGAAGTGTTCTTTCACGTAAGGAAATCTTTCAAGTGTCGTTACACTTATATTAAGTTCTCATAATCAAAACCCTTAACAATTAATAATATCAGTAGTAGAGCAGATATTTTGTACCTGGCGACGAGATTATCACCACGCATGGTGCTTCCACACAGCTAATGGGCAGCGAGAAGCACCGTACGTGTTTTTTACTTCGTACTTCCTGTCTGTATACTAGTTAAAACAATGACGATTACAGGTTCAGACTCTCCTGACCATGAGGCAGCAAACACCAGCACGTATAATAGCGTTTCTTCTTTTCTGAAAATAACATGGAAGCAGCATTATCTCTTCCTTTTTCGTTTAGAGAACGAGGAACAAAAGACTGGTTAAAGAGTCAGAAACAACAATATGCGCTCTGTGCTCATACGATATCCACTAACGCAACGGTCACTCAGACCTAACAAACACGAAGTTACATAAAGAGACACTACAACTACCCTTCATTCGCAGAGCCTCGCAGTGCTCTCTAATAGCCCTAAAGCACGTTCGTGATCTAGGCGTGGTATGTTGTGGGCTCCACGTGATTGTAGCCTGACTGTTTACCTCTTTCTTAGGGATATAAATGTTCTGTGGTCACTGCATAATTTTAGTTAGTATATACGCATCCAGGTCCACCTGCATCGGAAGGGATTGCATTGGAAATGCTGCAATGTAGCGGTCGCTATCCGTTTTCCTGATTTCAATCTCAGTCATGGATTCCTTTGCTTTCTTTGCCACTTTTCCTCTCAATGACAACTACATTATAGTCACTGTATATAGGTACCGGAGAACGTGCCAACCATTAATCTTAGCTGCCCCCTTGTGACTTACTGAATCTACGTCTAATTTCACGCGAATGTACACGGCTGGGCTTTTGGACTTAAAACAATGTCCAGCGCCTGTACCCCGTCCTCTAGTGCCTCACCCCGTTCGTCAGTTTCCCTGCTGTGCCACGGCGACAATTACCAACCTGAGTTTGTCAACAAAAGGTCCTATGGGATGAGAATACTGCATGTATATACTTGCTACAACCCACTTTTTCTGTCCTTCCTAAACTTCTGATACGGCTATACAGGGTGTTACAAAAAGGTACGGCCAAACTTTCAGGAAACATTCCTCACACACAAATAATGAAAAGATGTTATGTGGACATGTGTCCGGAAACGCTTAATTTGCATGTTAGAGCTTATTTTAGTTTCGTCCACCTACGCTCAATGGAGCACGTTATCATGATTTCATACGGGATACTCTAGCTGTGCTGCTAGAACATGTGCCTTTACAAGTACGACACAACATGTGGTTTATGCGCAATAGAGCTCCTGCACATTTCAGTCGAAGTGTTCGTATGCTTCTCAACATTCGGTGACCGATGGATTGGTAGAGGCGGACCAATTCCATGACCTCCACGCTCTCCTGACCTCAACCCTCTTGACTTTCACTTATGGGGGCAGTTAAAAGCTCTTGTCTACGCAACCCCGGTACCAAATGTAGAGTCTTCGTGCTCGTATTGTGGACGGCTGTGATACAATACGCTATTCTCCAGGGCTGCATCAGCGCATCAGGGATTCCATGTGACGGAGGGTGGATGCATGTATCCTCGCTAACGGAGGACATTTTCAACATTTCCTGTAACAAAGTGTTTGAAGTCACTCTGGTACGTTCTGTTGCTGTGTGTTTCCATTCCATGATTAATCTGATATGAAGAGAAGTAATAAAATGAGCTCTAAAATGGAAAGTAAGCGTTTCCGGACACATGCCCACATAACATATTTCCTTTATTTGTGTGTGAGGAATGTTTCCTAAAAGTTTGGCCTTACCTTTTTGTAACACTCTATATACTTGTCGCAGAGCGGTGCCAACGTAGTCACAGTGAATTTCCTACTTGTAATGGCAATGGCAGACATTGCCCTTCATCGTGACTAGAAATTGTTAACATATTTGCAGAAAAATGTGGGTAGTGTGTGAAGAGGCTACATCAACAGCCAGCCCGGCGATTAGTTTTCGTATTTCAGTCATAGCCAGTTTAGTATGCGGAGGATTAATTTACAATGTGTTATCAACATACTGCTTACTTTCTTTATTTCGTTGAGCAGAGTGTGTCTGGTCACACATCATTTCCGCCTGCAAATTCAGGTATTCTCAGACAGATGAGCTGAGGTTTCGTTGAGGAACTTGGTTTGGAAAATCCACAGCGCCAGGCCTTAATCCGAATTCCAGGGCGTAAGGAAAGCAAGCGTCTGCTTCAAGTGACATAGAAAACAGTCACGTGACTGCTGCGTCCCACTTCATAGACCATACAATAACACTCCGAGCTGACACTGTCAACTCCCGCTGTCACTTTGATATCACCTCAGGTCCTTGCTGTTCACAAGCTCACAACAGACTCCAATCGCTGCCGCTCCGCCGAATCTCCTCGGCATCTACATCTACATCCATACCCCGCAAGCCACCAAACGGTGTGTGGCGGAGGGTACCCTGAGTACCTCTATCTGTTCTCCCTTCTATTCCAGTCTCGTATTGTTCGTGGAAAGAAGGATTGTCGGTATGCTTCTGTGTGGGCGCTAATCTCCCTGATTTTATCCTCATATACGTAGGAGGGAGCAATATACTGCTTGACTCTTCGGTGAAGGCATGTTCTCGAAACTTTAACAAAAGCCCGTACCGAGCTACTGAGCATCTCTCCTGCAGAGTCTTCCATTGGAGTTTATCTATCATCTCCGTAACGCCTTCACGATTACTGAATGATCCTGCAACGAAGCGCGCTGCTCTCCGTTGGATCTTCTCTATCTCTTCTATCAATCCTGTCTGGTACGGACCCCACACTGCTGAGCAGTATTCAAGCAGTGGGCGAACAAGCGTACTGTAACCTACTTCCTTTGTTTTCGGATTGCATTTCCTTAGGATTCTTCCAACGAATCTCAGTGTGGCATCTGCTTTACCGACGATCAACTTTATATGATCATTCCATTTTAAATCACTCATAATGCGTACTCCCAGATAATTTATGGAATTAACTGCTTCCAGTTGAAGACCTGCTATTTTGTAGCTAAATGATAAAGGATCTATCTTTCTATGTATTCGCAGCACATTACACTTGTCTACATTGAGATTCAATTGCCATTCCTTGCACCATGCGTCAATTCGCTGCAGATCCTCCTGCATTTCAGTACAATTTTCCATTGTTACCACCTCTCTATACACCACAGCATCATCTACAAAAAGCCTCAGTAAACTTCCAATGTCATCCACAAGGTCATTTATGTATATTGTGAATATGTGGCATGAAAGGAGTGGAGAGGAAATGGGATGGGGAAGAGGCAGGAAGGACATAATAATAAATTCCAGCCACACGGAACATTGCGGCAATGCGGTGGCGAGAGCAGAAAATTTGTGCTGAGCTATCCTGAAACCCTTTCCGCCTGACACCAATTCCCGATTTCCCACTCGCCGTACTGCGATGACTCCGGCCCGTTAAACCCCTACACACAGATGTTATTATCTCCCTGACATAGGCCTGCAGAGGCACCACCGCACGAAGTCAAAGATGACACTGCTCAGTGATCCATGTCACACACAAACTAGACAAGTCTCTATTTTAGACACAGATATTCTGAAATAACGAAAAGTTAGAAGTTTTAATTTCTTGGACGAATATGAGGCACAATTTCGTTTATTCCAACTGCATTCACTGTTCGGTGACACGACAATTACTTTCAGAAGTTGTCAGAGCCATATCGAGTAGAAGGTGTTTACTCTCAAGTCATGCTTGAGTTACAACGTACACAGCGAATGCAGGAAGTCCTGATCGATTTATCTGTAGGATTAAGGTAATGGTATTCAAATCAGACAAACGTTTCGCAAGATATTGACTCATTCAGTGACCAGTGAACTCGCACGCCTTCAGCTTATCTGTTTCGTAGGTGCAAGCGATAAATCTGTAATGCTTAAGTCGTTGCTGTTGGCTTACTGTGACACTGTGACTCATTTTGTATTGGAGAAAACAACTACTTCTTGCTGTCGCTAGAATTAAGACCTCTTCACGGAGTATTGGACGGCTCGTTATTAATACTGGTTTTCTGACTACACACTTTCCGTCCAAATTTTTGCAGAGCTATTGCCTCTACTTTTCCCTCTCCACAAAATTCACCTCCTCCATCTCCGACATGGTCGCTAGTCAATAGTTTGTGGGTTTCTCTTGGGCCTGACGTCCCTGCCGCTCTTGTATTTTCAACATTGTTAGATACAGAACACAAATGATTATTCAAGATTTTCATCCTATGATGATCTGAATCATGATAGTTAAAGAGTAGTTTACATTTTCTCTTTCTTTTCGTTGCTAACAATTATTTACCTTCAATAGCGCTTAACAATGAACTCTTGGTTTTGATAAAATGTAAATTATATCCGCACTTTCGTGTTTCGACCAATCAGCAGACTTCCGTATTATTGCTTCAGACTTTACTTCATTTGACTTCGTGATCCGACTGGTGACATATCCAATAGATTTCTACGACTCTGAAAATCGTCATTTTGCGATCTGATTGGTGTGCTCAGGATTTTCGCAGCATTAAAACAGCGTGAATGGACTAGGGGTTGCTTCAAAGGATTCATTTGTGCCACAGTGATGGAGGTATGGAATACCGTGTATGGAGGCACAGCTTGAAATGCGAAATCTCTGACAGATGAATCTGTAAGCTGGACCGAGACACGAACCCGGGACTTTTGCCTTTCGTGGCCACTCGCTCTACCAGCTGACCAACCCGTGCAACGAGTCATGACCCGTCAGTACCTCATCTCGTATCTTCCAAACATCACATGCGTAACATGTGGGACAACGAGTACTGGAAGAATTCATTCTGGAACTTGAACTACATCCACTGTTCAGCACAATGATATTATAAATCTCATTTCTTATCCGTAAACTAGTTATTAGGTCCTGTCTTGCCACAGGAGGATTCACATTATTAACAAACTTAAAGATCTTAACAAGTGTATTGCGCAGAGTTTGCTACACACAGTTTAATCAGAAACTGTGTTGCTGCAGTAGAATTGCATTCATTGTCTCTCGAAAAGTATTTCTCCGTTTCTGGTAGATAAAAAATTGCAGTTGAATAACTAACTGAATAAAATTACTACATATGTTATTTATAATGCCGAGATTCTTAGATTCCTATTGAACGGTTCCTTCGTATCAAACATTTGTGATATATGAAATTCTCATTAAGTCTTGCACATTAAGTCTTCAGTTTCTTGGATACTTTATTCATGTTGGGTTACTTTATGATGAGAGGTTCAGGTAATTCATAGATCTGTTTGCCAGGCTGCTTATTGCAGGAGGTTCGGAAAGCTGTTGTGCAGTTACAACATGTCTTGGAAATTACGTCTACAGACAATTGCACAAGTCTGAACCTACTTCATTTTATTGAAAAGTACTTTCTGCAGATCTTATTGCGATATGCTTGGCACGAACGCAGTTGTTTCATTTTTTAAGTTACAAAACTTGCTGTACCCTGAAGAAAAAACTTGTAGTGGGCTACGGTTTGGCAAGTGGGGCCATGTTTTTTTTTTTTTTTATAGATGAAACGTTCACCTAACTACGCTTCCAGAAAACGCAAAGTGTAGTTAGCTGTGTGCGCAGTAACGCCATCTTGTTGAAACTGTGGGTACCTACCGGTAGTTGATTTGGTCTTCCTTTAGTTTGCCATTAAATTCGTGCATTCTTAAACAATAACGCACTGATTTCACCCTCTCTTTAAAGAATATGGGTCAGTAATGCGTCGTCAAGGTGTTGCTACACACACACACACACACACACACACACACACACACACACACACACACCCTCCCCTTTTCTGACAAGCAACAGCGTTTCAAGAATTGTAAGAGGATTCTCCGGTGAACATCGCGTCTTTTGTGTGTTAATATGACCAGAGAACTGGACCCAGGCCTCGTCTGTGTAGAGGGTGACATAACGAATGACAGTGGTATTCTTCTCACTAAAATATTTAATCTATTTGTAGTAACGGACATCTCACGATCCGCATTTTCAATTCTTTCTTTGTTGTCAATTTATTCAGGAACAATTTCAGTGTTTGCCTAACCACTGTATGCGCAGTTGTAAGCACGATATAGTTCTCTTCTTCTTTTTTTTCAACTTGCGCAATGATTTTGACTTACTCTGCTTCACCAACTCATAAACATCCAACAACCCATCTTGTAGTTAGTTCAACATCAAACACTGAGTCTGCCTCTGCAAGTCGACGAACCGCTTCACAAAAAGGTACACTGTTTCCAGGAACTATGCAGCAAATCTCCCTTGTACTAAAACTGTGTATTCATCGCCTTGTCAGAATACGCATTCAACAAGACCCCTGCCGGCCGCGGTGGTCTCGTGGTTCTCGGCGCACAGTCCGGAACCGTGCGACTGCTACGGTCGCAGGTTCGAATCCTGCCTCGGGCATGGATGTGTGTGATGTCCTTAGGTTAGTTAGGTTTAAGTAGTTCTAAGTTCTAGGGGACTGATGACCACAGTAGTTGAGTCCCATACTGTTCAGAGCCATTTGAACCAACAAGACTCCTCCGCTATTCGGTTGAAAGCAGCAGTATTTAAAAACTAACTGACTGCATCTAAACATTACAAATCGAATTCAACAGCTTTCAAATGAACCAGACAGTTCACTGTTACGCAACTGTACACCGAATTAAAAAGCAATCATGGATCTATGATAAAACAGTTCTGCCTACTTGCGAGTTACGAACTTTGGTTCGAACTTCCAACGTAATCTGCATCCGTAGCCCTTAATCCAGTGCGTGACCACTTTCCGAAGCACTGTGCAAGTCACCAGGAATGTGATACGAAAATATAGGGCGTGAGGCAGTGAAACATTAGCAGTAAGCAGAACATTTACTGAACCACTGCAAATTAGCATAAACAGGTAGTGAATCTTAAATAAAATGACTGGCGAAGATGAATAAATGCTGTCAGCTGCTCAAGTAGGGAGATTTTCCTACAATGTTTAGTTTGGATAATACTAGAGTCACTTGTGGTATGGCATTATAAGTTTTGGCCTACAGGAGGAGCACGTATCCTGTTGTAGTTGTGGCGAATCTTGGACCACTAAAAGGATTACCCAGCAGCGAAGTGTGGGTAAGGCGACTGTGGTAGACTGGTAATGTCAACATCTCAAAGCACCAGCAACTAGAGTAGTTCCTTGACTCCCCAAACACAACGACGTTTGTATCAAAATGTCCTTTTGCGAGGATCCAACTGAAGTGAAGACTTTTGCTAAAGCATCGTGTTTTTCTTCCCTTCTTTGCCAATGGTTTGTACGCAGTGGTTAGTTGGTGGTACGTTCTCCACCGAGGGATACGGTGAATGGATGTCATTGTTTGCTCTAAGTTTCCTGGTTGATAAGCCAATCACTTACACCATTATACACATTAATATAGGAATTTCTGTGTTTGGTTGCCACCCGATACTGACCATGAAAGCGATGTTTTAAAGAAATTAGGGTTCTTATGACACGTTACTTTGTAGAGTTGTCAATGGTGCAATTGTGACGCTATGAGGCATTAGTTCTCCAAAGAGATACGTTCTCCTTCTCCAAGTGGATCAATTTAGGTTTAGAGGGGCATTCTCACCCATGTTGATGCGTAGCCGTCTGTATGTTTCACTTCTGCAACCAGATAGCTTCACACATGAGTCATGGTCAGAGCACGTCAGATGTATTTTACGATACAGTAGTTCTTAACAGGTAACGATTGTAGCAGAAAAGTGTCAGTATTTTATGGACTGTCAATTATATACTACTGGCCATTAAAATTGCTACACCACGAAGATGACATGCTACAGAAGCTAAATTTAAACGACAGGAAGAAGATGCTGTAATATGTAAATGATTAGCTTTTCAGAGGATTCACACAAGGTTGGCGCCGGTGGTGACACCTACAACGTGCTGACATTAGGAAAGTTTCCAACCGTTTTCTCATACACAAACAGCAGTTGAGCGGTGTTGCCTGATGAAACGTTGTTGTGATGCCTCGTGTAAGGAGAAGAAATGGATACCATCACGTTTCCGACTTTGATAAAGGTCGAATTGTAGCCTATCACTATTGAGGTTTATCGTATCGCAACATTGCTGCTCGCGTTGGTCGAGATCCAAAGACTGTTAGCATAATATGGAATCGGTGGGTTCAGGATGGTAATACGGATCCCAACGGCTTCGTATCACTAGCCGTATAAATGACAGACATCTTATCCGCTTGGCTATAACGGATCGTACAGTCACGTCTCGATCCCTGAGTCAACAGATGGGGACGTTTGCAGGACTACAACTCTCCGCACGAACAGTTTGAAGACGTTTGCAGCAGCATGGACTATCAGCTCGGAGACCATGACTGCGGTTACCCTTGACGGTGCATCACAGACAGGAGGTCCTGCGATGGTGTACTCAACGACGAACCTTGGTGCACCAATGGCAACAGTCTTTTTTTGGATGAATCCAGGTTCTTTTTACAGCATCATGATGGTCACATCCGTGTTTGGTGACAAAGCGGTGAACGCACATTGGAAGCGTGTATTCGTCATCGGCATACTGGCGTATCACCCAGCGTGATGCTATGGGACGCCATTGTTTACACGTCTCGGTCACCTCTTGTTCGCATTGACGGCACTTTGAACAGTGGACGTTACATTTCAGATGTTTTACGACGCGTAGCTCTACCCTTCATTCGATCCCTGCGGAAGCCTACATTTCAGCAGGATAATGCACGACCGCATGTTGCAGGTCCTGCACGTATCGTCCTGGCCAGCACATTCTCCAGATCTCTCAATATTATGACTGATATTAATCACTGAGAGTTAAATAAGTTTAGTTGTTAGGGAGAATGAATTTGTCAAAACTAAGTACGAAGATCAATTAATTTACTGAATGCAAATAGAGTGAAACATAGTCTGAGGTATCGAGCTGGGTAGTGCTGTTGTTAGCACACTGGACTCGCATTAGGGACGATGACAATTCAAATCCGCATCCGGACATCCTGACTTACGTTTTCCGTGACTTCCCTAAATCGCTCCAGGCAAATGCGAGGATGGATCTTTGAAACAGGGCATGGCCCACTTCCTTCCCCATCCTTTCCTAATCCAATGGGATCGATGGCCTCGCTGGTTGGTCCCCTCCCTCAAATCAACCACCAACCTTAGGCTCAGGTAAAATTTTTACATTGTAATACGCAAGATAATGGTACTTGGGAAACCAGGAACATCTTTCGATAATTCGTTTAGTTTGATATTTCCAGATTTTTTGCAGTGAAGAGCCAAAGGAACTGGTACATGAAAATGTTGTGTGGCTAGGGGCTCCCCTTGGGTAGACCGGTCACCTGATGAAAGTCTTTTGAACTGACGCCACTTCGGCGACGTGTGCGTCAATGGGGATGAGATGATGATAATAAAGACAACACCACACACCCAGTCCTTGAGCGGAAAAATCTCCAACCCAGCCGAGAATCAAACCCGGGTCCCTTGGCATGACAGTCCTTCGCGCTGAGCACTCCGCTGTTGGAGCACACAAAGGAACTAGTGCACCTGTCTAATATCATGTAGGGCCCCAGCGTGCACGCAAAAGTGCCGAAAAACGACATGACATGGACTCGATTAATGTCTGAGGTAGTTCTGGCGGGAACTGACCCCATTATTCCTGCAGGGCTGTCAATACTTCCTGAGAGTCCGAGGGAGTGGATATCTCTTACGTTGCAAAGCATCCCACATATACTCAATAATGTTCATGTCTGAGGAGTCTGTTGGACTGCGGAAGAGATTTGCTGGAGCCACACTGTAGCAATTCTGGATGTGTGGAGTGTCGCAATGTCCTGCTGGAACTGCCTCTGTCGGTCAGAATACACAATGAACATCAATGGCTTCAGGTGATCAGAGTGGATGCACACCATTATAGAGCCTCCACCAGCTTCAACCGTCCGCTGCTGACATGCAGTGTCCATGGTTGTATCCACACCCGTACACGTCCATCCACTCGATACAATTTGAAACGAAACTCATTGGACCAGGCAACATCTTACCAGTAATCAACAGTCCGATGTCAGTGTTGACGGGACCAGCAGAGGCGTAAAAATTTGTGTCGTGCAGTCGTCAAGTGTACGAGAGTGTGCTTTCTCCTAAATCCCATGTCGGTAATGTTTCGTTGAATGGTTCGCACGATGACACTTGTTGATGTCCGGTCACTGAAATCTGTAGCAATTGGCGGAAGGTTTGAACTTCAGTCATGTTGAATGATTCTCTTCAGTCCTCGTTGGTCTTGTTCTTTCAGGATCTTTTTCCTATCGCAGAGAAATCAAAGATATAATGTTTTACCGGATTCCTGATATTCATGCAACACTCTTGAAATGGTTCTACTGGAAAATCCCCCTCTTAATCGCTGCCTCAAGGGTGCTGTGTCCCACGGCTCGTGCGCCGACTGTATCACCACGTTCAAACGCACTTAAATCTTGATAACCTGCCATTGTAGTAGCAGTAACTGATCGAACAACTACGCCAGACACTTGTCTCGTAAACGCGTTGCCGACTGCAGCACCGTATTCTGTCTGTTTACATATCTCTGTATGTGAATGAGCATGCCTATACCATTTTCTTTGGCGATTCTGTATAAATTTGTTCTTTTAATAAATCGCTATGATAAACTATGAATCTGTATTTGGTCAAGTACAAAAGACTTGGAACTGCGCGGTTTAATACTGCTGTTGTATTTGCTGCTGTGTTTATTAGCCAACAGAGGACAGTATGCTCGAGAGTATTATGTGGGAAAAAGAATTGCATTGTAATGCCCAAGTTAAGTTCGGAGTTGCGCCTTAATCGTATTTGGATGTGTGTAGTAGGAGGCGGAAAATGATGTAATACTTACTATGGAATAATGAGTCGTCTTGACCGTGGAGTGTCGCAAAGTAGGCGTGAAGGAATTAGAAAAGCGAACCCGCAAAATTCAGATTTTTATGTGTAAAAAATGAGTTCAGAATTAACTAAAATCCGCGTGGCACACTGTACGAGTCGGGACCGACAACTGAATGTTCAAACGCATCGAGCTGTGAAGTGTTTGAGCGAGAATTCTGCCACATACAATGCTTTCTGGCAGTGTTTTGTATAAAAATAGTAAAAATGTATCGACATTTTCACACAGAAGTAGTCTGTCATTGAGTATCTCAGTTAACTTGATATCAGAAGACATTTGTTCCACCCTCTATTAACATATGGTACTACTTTTTGCAGTACAGCATTACCAGTCAAGGTACATTGTTCGCCCCGTAAGGAAAAGGGATATGAGCTGCTGCAGAAGAATAAATTCACTGTACGGTGACTGGAAATTATGCTGTAGGACCAACGTTTTAACGGCGCCGTTGCAATCTACTGACATACCGGTAAGATCACTTGTTGTTCGAGCGAAGCCCTCCTTCCCCAAAATGCCGTTGAGGACTGAATCATATAAAATATCTCTTCAAGTGAATTGGACCAGCACTCTGTTTCACTTTCTCCCTTTTTTTCCCCACCAAGAATATTTATGGTGCAGGAGCTCAACTTGCTCCACAAGTGCTATGAAACGAGGGGCTGGCACATCTACATCTACATCTACATTTAAACAGTGTGTGGCGGAGGGCACTTTACGTGCCACTGTCATTACCTCCCTTTTCTATATCAGTCGCGTATGGTTCGCGGGAAGAACGACTGTCTGAAAGCCTCCGTGCGTGCTCGAATCTCTCTAATTTTACATTCGTGATCTCCTCGGGAGGTATAAGTAGGCAGAAGCAATATATTCGATACCTCATCCAGAAACGCACCCTCTAGATACCTGGACAGCAAGCTACACCGCGATGCAGGGCGCCCCTCTTGCAGAGTCAGCCACTTGAGTTTGCTAAACATCTCCGTAACCCTGTAACGAAACGCACCGCCCTTCTTTGGATCTTCACTATCTTCTCCGTCAGCCCGATCTGGTACGGATCCCACACTGATGAGCAGTACTCAAGTATAGGTCGAACGAGTGTTTTGAAAGCCACCTCCTTTGTTGATGGACTACATTTTCTAAGGACTCTCCCAATGAATCTCAACCTGGTACCCGCCTTACCAACAATTCATTTTATATGATCATTCCACTTCAAATAGTTCCGTACGTAAACTCCCGAATATTTTACAGAAGTAACTGCTACCAGTGTTTGTTCCGCTATCATATAATCATAAAATAAAGGATCCTTCTTCCTATGCATTCACAATACATTATATTTGTCTATGTTAAGGGTCAGTTGCCACTCCCTGCTCTAATTGCCTATCCGCTGCAGATTTTCCTGCATTTCGCTACAATTTTCTAATGCTGCAACTTCTCTGTATACTACAGTATCATCCGCGAAAAGCCGCATGGAACTTCCGACACTATCTACTAGGTCATTTATATATTACTTTAACGTCTGTAGACGTCTCTCCATTGATAACAACATGCTGTGTTCTGTTACTCTTCAATCCAGCCACACAGCTGGTCAGATATTCCTTAGGCTCTTACTTTGTTTATCAGGCGACAGTGGGGAACTGTATCGAATGCCTTCCGAAAGTCAAGGAAAATACCATCTACCTGGGAACCTGTATCTAACATTTTCTGGGTCTCATGAACAAATAAAGCGAGTTGTGTCTCACACGATCGCTGTTCCCGGAATCCATGTTCATTCCTACAGAGTAGATTCTGGGTTTCCAAAAACGACATGATACTCGAGCAAAGTACATGTTCTAAAATTCTACAACAGGTCGACGTCAGAAGTATATATCTATAGTTTTGCGCATCTGCTCGACGATCCTTCTTGGAGACTGGGACTACCTGTGCTCTTTTCCAATCGTTTGGAATCTTCCGTTCCTCTAGTGACTTGCGGTACAGGGCTGTTAGAAGAGGGGCAAGTTCTTTCGCTTACTGTGTGTAGAATCGAATTGGTATCCCGTCAGGTCCAGTGGACTTTCCTCTGTTGAGTGATTCCAGTAGCTTTTCTATTCCTTGGACACTTATTTCGATGTCAGCCATTTTTTCGTTTGTGCGAGGATTTAGAGAAGGAACTGGAGTGCGGTCTTCCTCTGTGAAGCTTTGGAAAAATGTGTTTAGTATTTCAGCTTTACGTGTGTCACCCTCACTTTCAATGCCATCATGATCCCGGAGTGTCTGGATATGCTGTTTCGAGCCACTTACTGATTTAACGTAAGACCAGAACTTCCTAGGATATTCTGTCAAGTCGGTACATAGAATTTTACTTTCGAATTCACTGACCGCTTCACGCATAACCCTCCGTAAGCTAACTTTGACATCGTTTAGATTCTGTTTGTCTGAGAGGTTATGGCTGCGTTTACACTTGCAGTGAAGCTCTCTTTTGCTTTCGCAGTAGCTTCCTAACTTGTTGAACCACGGTGTGTTTTTCCCGTCCCTCGCAGTTTTATTCCGTACGTACCTGTCTAAAACGCATTTTACGATTGCCTTGAACTTTTTCCATAAACACTCAACATTGTCACTGTCGGAACAGATATTTTCGTTTTGAACTCTTAGGCAGTCTGAAATCTGCTTTCTACTACTCTTGCTAAACAGATGAACCTTCCTCCCTTTTTTTATATTCCTATTACCTTCCATATTCAGGAATGCTGCAACAGCCTTATGATCACTGATTTCCTGTTCTGCACTTACAGAGTCGAAAAGTTCGGTTGTGTTTGTTATCAGTAGGTCCAAGATGTTATCTCCACGAGTCGGTTCTCTGTTTAATTGCTCGAGGTAGCTTTCGGATAGTGCACTCAGTATAATGTCACTCGATGCTCTGTCCTTACCACCCGTCCTAAACATCTGAGTGTCCCAGTCTATATCTGGTAAATTGATATTTCCGCCTAAGACTATAGCATGCTGAGAAAATCTGAAATGTATTCCAAATTTTCTCTCAGTTGTTCTGCCACTAATACTGCTGAGTCGGGAGGTCTGTAAAAGGAGCCAACCATCAACCTAGCTCGGTTGTATTTGTAATTGGGACGTTAATTAGGTTTAAAGTCTTTATCTCACACTATAGATCCGTTAGACCACGGTCATCTTGTTTGTTCCAATCACCTTGTACTCCTGACTTCATCCTTCAGACAGTGGAAGCGTACCCTTTTTGGTGTTGCGTATTGACACAGTGGAAACAGAAGTGACAATGGCCTCCTGCGGAATTCTTCTCCAGTGTCAGGCTTGCTTTTTTTTCTTCGCTATCTCTCTCTCTCTTTCTCTACCTCCCTCTCAGTCTCTCTCTCTCTCTCCCTCGCTCACTCTCCATTCGAACTACACGAACATAGCTTTCAACTGAGGACTACGAACAGATCGGAGTCAAACAGTACTTATTATTAATTTCCAGACGAATCCTCCTGACACATTTCATCCGATGACATTGCTCTGCTGCTGGTTTTTTTATTCTTCGCTCAAGGTTTCTAGGGTTTATTGGTGAAACTACCGTCATCCTTTATTTACTACGATATTAGCTGTTACCTGCTGCTATGCAAGCATATCAGTAGTTTTGTTAAAGTGGGTGATGACAAGTTAGTAACCACCTGTACATGCAATGACGTTACAGTTACAATTACATCAATACAATGAAATGAATACCCATAGCTGCATACACTCGTTGATATACGTCAACGGGAACAGTTAAAAATGTGTGCCCCGACCGGGATTCGAAATCAGGATCTCCTGCTTACATGGCAGACGCTCTATCCATCTGAGCCGCCGAAGACACATACGATGATTCGACTGCAGAGAGTCATCTCTTGAGCGCGTCCCGTAAGACCCACATTCCCAACTTATTGTCCCACACTATATTCGTAGTGCGACTGCCGATTATATTCATTACTCGCGGCTTTACCGATTCCTCTAAGAGCACTGCTTGTGCATTCACACAGAAGATGTTCAAATGGCCGGTGAGCATATATATACAGAGTCAGTCACCTAACGCTACCGCTGGATATATTTCGTAAACCACATCAAAAACTGACGAACCGATTCCACAGACCGAACGTGAGAAGAGGGGCTAGTTTAATGCTAAACATACAAAAATGCAAGTAAGTATGGTTTTTAACACAAAGCTATGTTTTTTTAAATGGAACCCCGTAAGTTTTGTTAGCACATCTGAACATATAAACAAATACGTAATCAGGGCCGTTTGTTGCATTGTAAAATGTTAATTACATCCGGAGATATTGTAACCTAAAGTTGACGCTTGTGTACCACTCCTCCGCTGACAGCGAGTAGGAGGGAGGTGTCGCTTTGAGAACGTTACGCCGCGGTTTGCGAGTCGGCCATTGGCTGGTGGACACATCTACATCTGCATCTACATGGTTCATCGAACCACGATCATACTATCTCTCTACCATTCCACTCCAGAACAGCGCGCGTGAGAAACGAACACCTAAACCTTTCTGTTCGAGCTCTGATTTCTCTTATTTTATTTTGATGATCATTCCTACCTATGTAGGAGGAGAAAGTTGGTGACTGAAATTTCGTAAAAAGTTCTCGCCGCGACGAAAAACGTGTTTGCTTTAATGACTTCCATCCCAACTCTCGTATTATATCTGCCACATTCTCTCCCCTATTACGTGATAATACAAAACGAGCTGCCCTTTTTTGCACCTTTTCGATGTCCTCCGTCAATCCCACCTGGTAAGGATCCCACACCGCGCAGCAATATTCTAACAGAGGACAAACGAGTGTAGTGAAAGCTGTCTCTTTAGTGGACTTGTTGCATCTTCTAAGTGTCCTGCCAATGAAATGCAACCTTTGGCTCGCCTTCCCCACAAATAAAAATCATATCTTGCAAATAGTAAATTTTCACCGATGACGGCGAACCCATATAACGTTTCATTGATATGTAACCAGCATTCGATGGTTTCGCAACACAAAACTAACAGGAACGCTAAGACTAGTATCGTCAAATCAAGCGAATGTGAATGATTTACTCCTTAGAAGAAGAAGTCGATATACTTCTCATTTACGGAGAATGCCAACGAAATTCAGTGAGACCTAGAGACTTATACGCTGAAATATTTCTTCAACGTTTCAACGTACTTACACCAAACGTCCTACTTTAAGTATGTGATAAACTGAGAACAACTGGATATTTAACGCATCGGAAGCATATCCGGCAAGGGAAAGTTACCAACGAGGAAACGGAAATTGGTACTCTTGTCACTCCGATTCAAGATCCTTGTGTTAGTTCGCATCAAATCACAAGGGAAACTGTCATGAGCCAGAGTAGTGCTGTTCACGTAGTGTAGCGACATAATTAATATCCTTGCCATATCAGTCGCCACCAAGAATTAACCGGTACCGATTGTATGCATCGCACTGAATTCTGCCGATGGGCCCAAATTCAGATTCAGAAGGACGACACATTTATTAATTTTATTTTATTTAGCGATGAGGATACATTCGTGAACCATGGAAATGTTAATTCGCATGCTATGCGTTATTGGGCAACTGAAAATCCATGCTGGCTGCGCTAAGTTGCACACCAAAATCCGTGATCGCTCGATGTATGGTGTGGAATTCTGGAGAACAGAATTATAGGCCCCTGTTTCATCGAAGGAAATCTTAATGGCAAGAAGTACAACACATTTCAGCAGGGAACATTTGGTCTCTTACTGGAAGAAATACTTTTAGGAAGCAGGAAGAGAATGTGTTACCAACAGTAGGGGTGTCCGGCACGTTTTTCGCTGATGTCTAGAAACGAGTTGCAGAGACAATTGTCAAATCGGTGGATAGGACGCGGAGATGTGTCGTGGCCGGCTCGTTCGCCAGACTTGACGCCTCTGGATATTTTATTGTGGGGATTCGTAAAAGACATTGTTTGTAAAGACTTTCCAACTACACGTGAAGATATGCGAGAGACAATTGTCAGAGCATGTGCTTCGTTAAGTCCCGATGTGATAAGGAATACACATGATGTAGAAAAGATATGAGGATGGTCATTACCGACTAAAACTGGTCGTCGTCAAAAGAATTGATATTGTGATCAAAGATGGGAATATACATTATTTGATCATGATAAGAGGATTGCATCAATGCGTTGATACCAATTGTCATCACTTCGAACATCTTCTGTAAGTGGACCTTCATGCCACCTTTGTTACCTTCGTTGACTTTCAAAGACCTTACTGTTACACATCATTGGATTCGTCTCGATAACAGCTATCAGAAAGTGAGTACCAAACTATAGCATCCCATTAAAAAAATAAATTAAAAAAAAACTAAGTTGAACGTCATACCTCTGAAGCGACCACACCTAGCAACAAAAAAACAAACTTCATATTATGGCTCTCGTTGTCCCCTGTAACTTTCGCCCCACAAACTTTTCAGATCTCATTATACGAGTACTTTCGGAGTTATTCCTAGTGGCAATAGTTAGTGACTCACCCTGTATACGAAATTGTATCCAACTGTGTTGGTCAGGACAGGATCGAAAACGTAACAGAGATACTTTCCTAAATATTATACACTGCCAGAAAAAATATCGCAACATCAAAAGATATATAATGTAGAGTAATGAAGCGTCAGGAATACATTATTTTACGTGTGTGATAAGCAATGCAATAGCAGAAGTTAATCTGTCCACAAGATATATCACTGAAAATGTGAAATGGTGATACGATAACAACCATTGTAACCGCCAGAAGGTTCAGTGTATAATACAGCCAACCCGCTGTAACAAGACTGGCCAAAGTCGCGTCGAAGCGAGGTCAAGTTAAATCTCGTTGCAACCGGTTGGCCGTATTGTACATATTTTCATTGTTATTGTGCTTCGCCTTTTGCAGGCTAAGATACTTTGTCTTACAAGATGGACTTCTTAACGTTGAAAACAAAACATGATTTCTTTTTGTTCCACAAACATACTTTCCTGCGGCACTTATAAGTCTTCAAACTAGGGACGATCTATGGTAAAACAGACAAGCTTTAACACCATGACAGTTAACATTCTTCTTGAATGGTTCATTATTTATAGTGCGTTTTTGTTTCGTAATGAGAGAATTTATAGGATTCGAGTATTGCTAAGCCCCTCCCCCCTCTCCCACAACCCCGGATGACATGTATTGAAACATCTACCTCCTCGCCACAATGTTGCAAAACTATAATAGAGCGACGATGTTTTTTATCGCGTACCTCCTATTCCTCGAATAATTTCTCCAGGTGGCCAAAATGCTATTTATTTACATTCATTTGGCAGCAGACAAATACCATTACTCCTTCGGTGACCCAGATCGCTCGTGCAAGTAGCAAAAGATTATATTCTCTCTTTTCCCTTCATGGGCGTCGGATTAACACTCAGGTGGTCTGCAAGCGTTGAAGCGTTGCGTACGAATACATCCTCTTTTTTCGATATTGTCATCGGATTAACACCCAGTGTCGTCCGCAAGCGTTGGTTGCTGCCTGAGGCCAGCCGACTATTTATCAGATGATGTCCTCTGCAGCTGAGGGCCGCGAACGTTCATCACATGAACAGTTCAGTCCATGAGACGACCCCAACCGTTGTGTTTCCTCACGTGTAGCACGAGTTAACTATTCTAAGGACGATATCGCAATGATTTTGCTGTGAAGAACGCTGCAATGTCCCTTGTAACACGCATGCATATCTGAAGGAACAGTCACTGGGGCGATTACAGCCGTTATGAAATAGATGAAATGTATTCGCATTTGCAAATACGAACAACCATCAACTGTATAAGTGAACGATGACAGTGAAAATGTATTCCAGAAAGGGACACGAACGCGGATTTCTCAGCTTTAAGCGAGCGAGCGCGTTAACAGTCTTTTTTTTCCACTCAAGGTTGGCGCCGGTGGCGACACCTTTTTTTTTTTGTTATGGAGGTGGGGATGGGCGGGGAAGGCGAAGCGATCAGGCGTCGTAACCCGAGGCCTGGTCACAGTGTCCCCCTCGTCCGTCGAGGAATCAAGGAATCAGGGATGGGAAGGGGAAACCTTTTGTCGGAATTATTATTTAATTATTTATTTTTATTTACAGTTTTTAATACATTCTTAATGTGGTTTTACTTTATACCACAACAAAAATAAATGTATCTAGCACCGCATCATGCTCTGAGTAAAGAAAACAATATCTCGGCACGTTCCTACACCGAGGTAATGTATATGGGGAAAACGATAAAAAAAGTGCTTCATACAGGATGCAGAAGGGTGTGTCGCCACTCTCCTTACGCTTCATCATCCAGGTACGTCTTCACGTATATCATGTTATTCCACCGAGAATCGAACTAAGTCTTGTCAGCTCACTCAATGGGTGTCTTCTCCTACCTGTTGATGATCCAGCTGCGTGGAGGGTCGCGTAGTGCACTCCCTAAGTAATTAGAAAAATACTGTCTGTATTTTGGGTTCCGTACGATCTTGCAATGACGTTCTTGTAACCGCTTTGGCTATACGTGCACAACTGACGTACACACCCAAACTTCCATATGTCGCCTTTCCTGTGTCACAACCTGTAATAGTGCACAAATTACTTAGTTCCCGTACAGGGGAGGACATTTTTTTATTGAAAGTCGCTGCCTGGTATCGGTGCATAAACGCGATATTGCAGCGCCTGTGGTGTTAAGAAGAATGATGACACGTTTCTCCAGACATGCATGCATATAGAAGTTTAGGTCACACTCTGAGTCGCGCACGCATAGCCAAAGTAATTAAGGTGGCCGTCCATGTAAAGAGGGAAATCTCGTTTCGAATCCCGTTGGAGCACAAATTTTTATTCTCTGTTGATCCGTCGTGGAGAGCGGAGATCATCTGTTTAAGTAATTGTCAATATCAATGAAATTCTCCAATATTCGTGTAACTAAAATGTAGTTATATAGCTGTTAGAGAATTTGATTGATGCTGACAACAAATTTTCATTGTCATCTTTCCCGTGTACAGCTGATAATTGTTCATATTCGCAACTGCGAATACATTTCATTTGTTCTAAAGAACCTGGCTGTTTGCATTTTCTGTTATAGTGACTCTTAGAAAGTTTATTCTATACTTATAATATTTTTTATTAATGAAAATATGAATTTTTACATTTCCAGTGCGCTGTAATAAAAAAAATGGCTCTGAGCACTATGGGACTTAAGATCTGTGGTCATCAGTCCCCTAGAACTTAGAACTACTTAAACCTAACTAACCTAAGGACATCACACACATCCATGCCCGAGGCAGGATTCGAACCTGCGACCGTAGCGGTCACGCGGTTCAAAACTGAAGTGCCTAGAACCGTACAGCCACACGGGCCGGCAGTGCAGTGTTAAATAATTAAGATGACCGCGCCTAACGTGGAACTGTAATAATTGATGAAATAATTAAGTTCCCGCGCTTAACGCGGACAATAGTAGTATAATTTGAAATTTTTAAGTTTAATTTAATGAGTTATTTAGGTTACTCATGCGATAATTAAGGAATGGGCTTAACCCAACCTTTGAAATATTTAATCAATGAAATACTTAAGCCTCGGGTAGTCCCGACTATAGATATACACTTAAGCATCACTTAAAATTGTAAACGTTAGAATTGTATAACTTGGAACAATGTTTTTCTTAAAATTATACTTCTTATGAATGTAACTAAGAATTATCTCCGAAAATAATATCTAGCTGTCGAACTAACGTGTGCTCCCATTCGGCTTTCATTTTACAACACGGATTTCTAAAAGAGGAAACATTGTTGAAGGAAAAAAACACAGGAAAAAATTTTCAAAAAAAAAAAACAAGATTCGCTTACAGAAAATGTTTAATAATGTAGCATAACACTAGTCGTATGTAAGTCACAGTAATCACAAGAGCACATAATTTTCAACTTCCTCTACCCAGCACGTATCCCTCAGTAAGGGGTCCTCTGTTTTTAGAATGAGGCAATGTTGGGTCGTCACTCACCAGCAAACCTAAGGGAACGCCTGTGACACATGTAAAATTTGTTTGACACGTTATCGTATTTTAACTGTTTGTGTATCAAATATTCTGATGGGAGAACTGGGGTGTTCCGACGTAACAACAAGTGCTGGCACGAAGATCAAGAATGATTCATCAAAGAGGGCTGTGAGACGACGTCAGCCAATAGCACGGTGACTAGAACGTCACCACAACAGGAGCGGCATCTACACGAAGAGAATAAAAGCAACACGCCGCCTAGCCATGGCTTCACTAGTTGACTCTGACTAGAAGAGAGGCACTAGAGGAGCCGTGACTTGTGGTGCACATGAAATTGTGTGATTAACTTGCATGGACATAGTATACAGCGAAGCACATTAAGTATTTGCATGTCGTCATTTGCTTGCGAACTAAATTTAAGCATTGTCATTTCAATTACTGTGATGAACCCCATTAATATGAATTGCTTGTATGTTGTCTAGCTATCCGAGAAAACATTTACCTAGGTATCCTATAAGAGACGTGTGGGCAGGAACCCACACTGGCGACAAGTTATACGAAGGACCCAGTGCCTGGCAGCCACGGAACATTTTCTTGTTCTGCTGGCGCCTTAATTGTCTCTTGTCTTTACTTTGCAGGGACGTTTACTTGCTTTAACAGTCTCTTTTGCTATTCAGTGTTTACAGGTGGGATCTGCCTAAACTTACATTGCTTTTCAACTCATTTTTCTTCCTCGCCTTGTCTGTTTCTTGCATTTGTATCTACCAACATGCCCACACCAACCATCCCGCCCCCTGCTCAGGCGCCACAACAATGCAGATGTTTCAGTTCCAGTTGCAGCAAATCTCTACGCTGCTCAACACAATGCAGCAGTTACTGACCAACGCTGCGTGCCTGACGGAACTAGCGCCATCTGCAGCAACACGTGCTGCTATACCACCGTTCGCCAGTTTTGTGAAGAAGAAGCGGAGTTGCTCAAGTGGTTGCACCAGTTCGAGGCACACATACTACCTCACAATGTGCCAGGTACTGTGAAAACCATTATTTCTTATCCATGGTAGGATGTGCAGTGTTTCACCTCACCAACAAACTATTTCCTAACACCACTTATTAACAGGTTGTACAGTCACTAAGGAACTACTATGACCAACAAGTGAATGTGGTAGTAGCTAGGTACCAATTCTTTAGTTGCAAAAAATAGCCAGAAGAAAAACATATCGCGAGCGGGTAATAGATTTAAAGGGTATGACAAGGAAATGCAAATTCAGATGTGCTTTTAGGGCTTTATATTCTGATATTATATAGTGTGATGCGATCGTGTACAGTGTACCTGACGCCAACCTCGGACAACAGATTCTGAAACAGAGCAATCAATCATTTCAGCGGGTAGTGCAAATACTAAGTCAGTAAGGTTCTGGTGCTCAGTCAGCCGATAAATATGAGCAGCCAGCCACTTATTTGTGATCGGCACTTTCTGCAGCGGCGGCTTGCACGCGCCGTGACGAGTAAACAGCCCCCCACGCAATTCGCTAAACAGGCAGCTACGCAAGCGAAGAGAATCCATTGCCTATTGACTTCAGTCTCAGGTTCTTCGTCCGACGTTCATCTGCTGATTTTTCTGACGTTTCGCCAGCACGAGTGGCTGGCATTGTCAAAGCTTCACCCTCCATTGCCGGTGGTGAACTGGAGCCGTGCTCGCGGCCGCAGACTGTATGAGCCGGCGCGCCAACGTCCGAGGGCTTCTCCGCTTTCATTTCAGCTGCGTTTCTCCTCTTGCTACCTGCGACGGTCTGTCGCTGCAGTACGGGAAGCCAAGATCCGTTTACCATAAGGCTTTCCTCTTTCTTGCTGAAGCTGTCTTTCTATTTATACAGCAACGCCGAACAAGCGGGTTGTATAGTGCTTCTCTACTGGCAGAACTTCCGTGTCGGCATATTTTATTACGTGGTCGGTCTCACAATTGCAAATAAAATAATTAAAATATATATCACAGCTAGGGCGAAAGCCTCAATTCAAGGGTGGATAGACAAACATAAGCAAGATGCAATACAAACGGCTGAAGGGCCACAATAAAATCTTCAAGATTTTAAAATAATTACCATAACCTTTCAAAGGCAGAAGGCCGCAATGTTTAAATTTGAAAGGTAATTTTAAGAATAAGGTTCCAAGGCGCAATGTTTAAGCTTGAAAGGTAATTTTAAGAATAATGTTCCAAACCGCAATGTTTAAGCTTGAAAGGTATTTTAAGAATAAGGTTACATGGCTGAAGGCCCCAAATTATAAGCATAAGCCTTAAATTTTAAGTACTGGAAACCGGATTAAAAGAAAGACCACACAACGGCAATAGCCTTTCAGCAAATATTCACTTGCCGGAATTCAAACTTACTTACATAACACATAGTAAAACCAAGAATTTTTTTAGCCATTGGGTATGATAGATTGAAAACAGACAATTAAGCACCGGTGAGAAAGACAGTAAAGACAACAGCATTCTGGGCCGGCCGGGGTGGTCGAACGGTTCTAGGCGCTACAGTCTGGAACCGCGTCACGGCTATGGTCGCAGGTTCGAATCCTGCTGCGGGCATGGATGGGTGTGATCTACTTAGGTTATTTAGATTTAAGTAGTTCTAAGTTCGAGGGGAGTGATGACCTCATTAGTTAAGTCCCATAGTGCTCAGAGCCATTTGAACCATTTTGAACAACGGCACTCAAAAGCCTCCAAGGGGTCGGTGTGCCCTCGTTCACTTAGGTGAGACAGGTGGTGAACCCAACTACACTCGATCCTTTGGAACCCAACCAAGGGGCAGCCAGGGACCGACCGACAACCGACTTGCTTGCCACCAATCGGTAAATGGGAATGCAAACACAAAATGTTATGGACGTAATTATCCACAGTCAAATATGGATATTTATTAAACTGTCAAAACTACACACGGTGTTGGACAGCGACAACAGGTGAGAAAAGGACATTGCCTGAACTTACATTAGTGGCCAGGTCAGGTAACCAGAACACTAACAACCACAAGATACAAAATTCCGCTGTTGCACTTGAATTGTAGTCCACCAATATAGTTAATTCCACAGCATGGTAGCTAAATTTCAGCAATATAAACACCTGGTGTTGCTCACAGGAAAACCTCCCCAACAGCGAAGCACCTAAACGAACCACACAATATGAATTGATGTGGCTTGGGTACTTGAGACCACAACTCAAGTTCGACGTCCTGGATCGGTGAACCACGAAGCTCGTAGCGATCAGTCAGCTCCCCACACGCTCCGACACGGCGCTGGGACCGCCAGCGGACCCAGCCGATTGCAACACACGGCCGTAACTTCCCTGGTTCCCAGCAACCGACCGACTGCGATCCTCAGAATGCCGAGGGCATTTAAAATAGTTATCAGTGGAAATAACGCCAACTACAAACACAACCTGACAAACGCTTGCACGAAGAGCTGAGCCATATCCAACCATAACCAAGCACGGACAAAGACAAACCGGGAGTCGAAGCACACTAATGAACGACCAGCGAATCAAAACGCGTCGTCCGGTAGGACGAGCGACCGTGGTCCGGTTCAAGGGATGCGTGACGGAAATGTTCGGGCGAGCCATGTCGGCGCAGACCTCACTGCTACAACCCGACTGCGCTAGTGCCGCATTGCAACTCACCGACTGGCAGGTCCGGACTGCACTCCAGACGTGTTCCTACTGACTGGCAGCCCGAACTCGCGAGGTAACAGCAGTCGAGCAAAGAAACGGGAGATATCGATACGCGCTGCTAGAACCACTTATGGCGGAGAACCCTACCAAAGTGAAAGACACACAGTTTTTGTTAAAGAATGCATTGTTATAGAGTGCAAGAAGAAAACTTGCTTGCCATCCAAAACGCAGAAGTAAACCTTGGATCAAGGAGAACGTCGGAAATCTGTTGGGATTAGATCAGCGAAGAGGATACAATGGTTAGAAAAACTATCAGAAAAAGCAAGGGTAGCCTACTGTGAAGCGAGGCGTAACACAGAGAAACTCTTGAGAAAGAAGAAACTGGAACACCATAAAGTATTGTTGAAAGCAGTAGAAGAAGCAAAGTCATTTTGCTCGTTTATCCAGGCCTCAAGATTTGCCAGAGGTGTCTACCAACTATGTACATTGGTTCTAACGAATGAGAAGTAGTACCGTCAGAAGAGCAGGCAAAAATATATATAAAAAAAAGTTGAGAACCTATAGAATCGGGACGCTCAACTGACAGTGATGGAGTAAAAGTCCCAGAACCATGGGAGCAAGAAATCAGTGTTGCCCTAAAACTACTGAAGAACAACAAGGCCCCAGGAGTAGTGGTGTCACAGCTGAGATTCTTCGATTAGGAGGATAAACACTGATGGATACAATGAAAGAATTAATATCCACCATCTGGGCAGCAGAAATAATACCCGGAGAATGGAATGGAGCTATTACATATCCCATGTCCGAAAAGGATGATTCTACCCAGGTATCCAACTACCGAGGAGTATCAGTTCTTGAAATTGGATACAAAGTTTTTACAACTCTGCTGCTAAACCGAATGAAGCTACTGGCTGAAGGAATTGTGTTGTAGCCGCGACCGGACGGTTGCGGGATGGTCGAGAAAGCGCGGCAAGGCCATAGAGTGAGCGGCAGGAAAACAAACAAATGAGCGGAAAGGACGGACACGAAACAACAACGGACAATCGAGAGCGACCTTACGACGACAACATGCAAGAAGCAACGGTATGAGAGGGACAACATAAACGAATCCCAGACAACCACTAGTAATGAAAACAAAGAACTGTAAACACGCTGTCTGTTGTCGAGGCGATATGTCAATACGCACACAACGATAAGACTCACTGGCTGAGCCAGAGGCAGGCGCTTAAATACACGATCGGAGGGCCACTACAGCCTGGTGGGACCTTGTGTTCCACAGTTGCGTCCTTACACCAAATGTGGGCCAGGAGACGCGCGCCGCCACAGCTTACGGAGCAATGGTGCAGAGACCTCTAGGGGTCTTCCGTGTCCATGACGCCTGGTGAAGATTCAAATTCCGCAGCACGCGGTACCAGATCCCTCCCACTGAAACTTGCGCGTAGGGGCGGGACCGCACCGGACGGTATAGAGGTGGGTGGCAGTGGGAAGAAGATCTGGGCTCAACAACCGCCATTGGCGGGGAGGAAGGGACGCATAAGGTGTCCATGACAGCCGATCCAGAGTCCAGGTTGGGGGAGGAAGCTATCCACCTGGGGGCAGGATCAGGGAGGCCTGGCGGCAGGCCCACGGTGGGATACCAACTGGGGGCAGGGGCAGTGACTCGAGGACCATGCCTGTATCCGAAGCAGGTAGGGAAGGATGTGGTGGCAGGAGTCCCTCAGGGGCACGCGGGTGAAGCTAATTAAGATCGAGCCGCTCCAACCCTTTCGACGTCTGCACAGACGTCAGACGCAGCCCATGGGCCGTCATGTCCGTGGTGGGCGCCATGCCTTCCGCCCCTACTTGCGGGCCCCTCGGCCATGCCAGGGGCATAACGCTGCGAGGGCCGAGAGTAAGGGCGGGAGGGTTATGGCATCAGCTAATCGAGCAGTCTCCGTGGCTGTCGCCCATGACGGAGCTCCACTGGACTGCGTCTGTCAATTGGCGTATTGTGATAGGTGCTCAAAAACAGGGCGAGGGCCGACGTGGTTGGTGATGTGTCGACCGTCTTTGTAAACTGTTGTAAAAAGTGTGGACAAGCCTCACTACCGCACCATTGGATGAAGGGTGGAAAGGGGGGCTATGAATATGTCTGATACTGTTGGCCTGACAAGTCATGGAAGGAGAATGCTGTGAATTGGGGGCCATTGTCAGAGAACTATGTGTGTGGCAGGCCCTCAATGGTGAGAATCAGGGCCAGGGCTGTGAGTCTAGCCTCCTCGGTGGTGGATGCCATGCGGACGACGTATGGGTATTTGGAGTAGGCATCAGCGAAAAGTAACCACTTGGACCCCCAAAAATGGGCCCAGAAAATCGATATGGATGCGACCCCAGGGCTGGATAGGCACAGGCCAAGGTGCAGACGACTGAGGGGTGCTTGAATGGTGATGTGCACCCACAGACCAGGTGGTCAATATCGCCATCGATGCTAGGTCAATACATGTGGGACAAGTGGCGCCAGAGGCTGATATCGGACTGCATCCAAAGAGTAACATAGGCAGGCCACCTGTGGACCACATAGTGGAGGACCTGCCCAAGATAGGGTCACATTGGGTATCCACAGCAGTGTGAGCAACCACAAGAGGCAGACCGTCCACCACATCCTGGCAGGTGGAATCAATGTGAAAGCAGGGGACCTCCTGTTGGTCAAAGGCAGGTCCTGCTGGGAGACGTGATAAGGCGTCAACGTTAGCATGGTAGGCATTTGGCTTATAGCAGAGAGTGTAAGCGTAATTTCGTAAAAACGACGCCCAGTCCTGGAGTCGTTGAGCCGTCCACTCTGGAAGGTGAGAGTGGGGTGTGAAAAGCGTAACCAAGGGTTTATGGTCAGTCAGGAGGGTTAACATTGCCCCAAAGAGATAGGTGTGAAATTTTTGAATGGCGAACACGATCGCCAGGGTCTCCTTTTCGATCTGGGAGTAGTTCTGTTGTGCTTAGAGGCATAAGCGATGGGCTGTTGGGAGTCATTGGCATCCAGATGCGCGAGGACGGCCCTAATGACGTATGCCGACTCATCAGTCGCCACAACCAAAGGGCGGTCCGGAGAGAAGGGAGTAATGCTAGGGGCGGACTTCAGTATCGTCTTTAAATGGAGAAAAGCCTGGTCACAGCAAGGAATCCATTCCAAAGGTACCGTTTTGCGAGGCAAGTGATTGAGGGGTTGGGCAACGGAGGCAGCTTGGGGTAAGGACTTTAAGTAATAAATAACCTTGCCCGAAAACACCTGGGGTTCAGATAAGTCCTTGGGACGATGAAGGGCCTCAATGGACACGACATTACGACCCACAGGGCGAATGGCATCTTTGCTAAGCCAGTGGCCTAACTATTCCACTTCTGGTTGAAAAAAACAACACTTGAGCAGCCGACAGCGTGAACCTGCAGATTGTAGAACGTTGAATAAGGCGTTGAGATTTTGAAAATGTTCCTGGTGGGAACACCCAGTGACCCAGATGTCATCCATATTATTCACGCAGGCTGGGATAAGCTGTCTAAGATGCTCCAGGAACCTATGGAAAATGGCCAACGCCGATGATACACCAAAGGGAAGGCACTTGTACTCATACAATCCGAAAGTCGTGTTGAGAGCAATGATGTTCTGTGATTCGGCATCCAAGGGTAACTGGTGGTATGCCTCAGCCAGGTCGGTCATTGAAAAATACTCTCCCCCGACAAGCTTGGCGAGAAGGTCTTCCTGTCGGGGAATGGGGTAAGTGTCGACGAGGGACTGAGCATTGACAGTAGACCCGAAGTCCCCACACAGCTGAAGGGACCCATTGGGTTTCCGTAAGACCACCAATGGTGTCGCCCAGGCATTGTAAATCACAGGCTCCAGAACGCCAGCGGCCTGGGGCCGATCAGGTTCCTGCTTGACTGCCGGCCGTAAGGCCACCGGAAGGGGCAGTTGATGGAAAAAATTCTGAATTCAGTCGGGAACTACACCTCATCTTCATCGATTTTCGGGAAGCTTATGACAGCATTGACCGCGTCATATCATGGGAAACGTTAGAGCAACCTGGCATACCATCGAAATACATCCATCTAATTGTAGCTTGATACTCCCAGTTAACTTCTGAAGTACGGTGTGGCAACCAAGTATCACTATCTTTCTCTATCGAAGACGGATTGAGACTAGGAGATCGATTGGCGCCAATATTATTTAACTTAGCCTAACTAGAGAATTGGAGATGGTGGAAGCAGACACACTTCTAGCATTTGCTGACGATATTGTGATCCTTGGCTACACTCTAGAGCAAATGTGTGCTGATACTTCCTGATTCTTCCAAAATGCAAAGGAAAATGGGCTGGAGGTGAACGAGGACAAACCTAAATGTCTTTGAGTATCACGTCATGGAGTTCTCCCTCCCTCCTTTGTTGCAGACCTTCGAACGAGTTGAAGATTCAAGTACCAGGGCTCAATATTAACTAACTAAAGTGAAGTGACGAAAGATGTACATCAACGCATAATAATTGCTAATCGCATGTTCTTTAGCATGAACAATCATTTTAAATCTCGCCTGATATCTCAGAAGAACAAAATGCATCTGTACACTACACTGGTGAGGCCAGTACGTTTATATACGTCTGTGAAAAGTAGGCGACATCAGCATCGACAGAAACGATTGAAAGAAAAGTACTTCGTAAGATGTATGAACCCGTCTATAGTAACATGGAAGCCAGATGGGAAAGAAGAAAGAAAGAGGATCTATACCAGAGGTATGGAAAGCCACGCGTTGTACGCATATTGGGACAGAGGCGACTGCAATGGTTTGGCCACATCTAACGAGCGGACGGATCTCTTCCTGAGAGAGTCCTCCTCTCTCAACCCTCAACGACCGAGAGGACGCCCAAGAACGCGATGGAAGATCGAGTGGAGCCAGCGACTGTGGAGGATGATGCTAGAGACCGAAAAGAATGGAGTGCCATCTGCAGCAAATACTTCTTCTCTTGTGATTGACAGAAAATCCTTTTATTGAGGGTTTTGTCTTTGTAATTTTTTTTTTGTTCCTATAGTTCTTCTGCTGTAGGCCTCAAAGGCCCGTTAACGCAATAAATTATGATGATGAAAGTTTACCTGAAGTCATAGTGTCTGACAATGGACCTCAGTTCACGTCAAATGAATCTGAAACATTCTGTGAACGCAGTGGCATACAGCATCCAACTAGTGCACCATTGTGTCCACAGTCAAACGGCGTATCGGGAAGATTTGTCAGCATCTTCAAGCAGCAGATGGCCAAGCACACCAGGGATCAAGCCTCCTATCGTTCATGTCCACGAGATGGACCATCGCCGTTTGTATTGCTTCAGGGCCGCCGCCATCGGACACTGCTCCAACTGGACCACCCTCTTCAGCATCCGGCGCCGAAGGAAGGCTGCAACTATCGCTACGCGCCACAGGATATTGTTTTTACAGTTCTTTTAGCAACAGCAGACGGTGTTAGTGAGGCGAGATCGCCGTCGACTTGGCGCTTCCATGTATCTTATTTCAGGTCCAGATAGCTTCAGTCGCCGAATTCAAAATCATCTTCGCCTCTGTCATGCGCACGATGTTCTTCCTGTGTCCGCTACTTCAGATTTACGGATCCCGAGGACAGCACTGCCACAGCAGCAACCAGAAAGTGCCATCATGACACAGCGGGACGACCCAACGCAGACGAAGCCTTCGTCTTCTCCGCCTCCTCTCGTCTCACCGATGGAGCTGGACCCGTATACGCCGGCCGAAGTGGCCGAGCGGTTCTAGGCGCTACAGTCTGGAACCGCGCGACCGCTACGGTCGCAGGTTCGATTCATGCCTCGGGCATGGATGTGTGTGATGTCCTTAGATTGGTTAGGTTTAAGTAGTTCTAAGTTCTAGGGGACTGATGACCATAGATGTTAAGTCCCATAGTGCTCAGATCCATTTGAAACATAGTGCTCAGAGCCATTTGAACCATTTGGACCCGCCCACATCGCAGCAGTCGCCGCCTTCTTCACCGATGACGCCAGGAGATGGACACGTACTCTTCTGGTCGTTTACAGGGGGACATATCCGCCAGAGCGAAGGCCGGTCGGAAGCTTGCCGTCCACTCCACCCACAGCTTCCGGTGCAGCGAAGCATGCACAATGCATACTACTGCCTCCCCCACCATTGTCGCCCTCCTTACAGGATGACGGGACGTCGCTTTATGGTCATCGGGGGGGGGGGGGGAGGGGAGGGGGGTTGGGGGGGGATGTTCCGGAGTAACGTCAAGCGCCGGTACGAACATCAAGAACAATACAGCAGAAAGGGTTGTGAGACAACTTCAGTCAATAGCAGGCTCACTAGGAGGGCACCATGACAGGAGCGTAATCTACACAAAGAAAATAAAATCTCCGCGCCGCCTAGCTGCGGCCGCACTATTAGACTCTGACTAGAAGAGAGGCAGTAGAAGAGTTGTGACTTGTGATCCATATGAACTTGTGTAATTAACTTGCATGGACATTGTATACAGCGAAGGACATAAAGTATTTGCATGTCGCCATTTGCTTGCGAACCAAAGTATTGTCATTTTAATTACTGTAATAAACTCCATTAATATGAACTGCTTATGTGTTGTCTAGTTGTCCGAGAAAACAGTTTCTTAGGCACCCTATAAGAGACGAGTGGCCATGATCCGACATGGGGCCCAACTAAACAGCTGCTTAAATTAGGGTGGGAAACTGTCTGAATATTTCACCTAACGAGGAGCAAAAAACCACCTAAATAATACAATCAGGTTAGCCCGTGCAGCACAGCCGTGCGGATTTCAGCCGGGTCTCCCTCAACTCCTTGACTCACAAACAGCCGCAGGGCGCGTTAGGGTGGTTGGTTTACAGAGTAAAGGGACAAACCTGCAAGGTTATCACTCCCTTTTACACGTCACCCTATACCCAGTACATCAAAGAGTATGCTGCTTCCAGTAACAAATTTTTAATGACAGTGATTTACACAGTATGACTTTGCACTCGCTTCTCTGACAGCTTGTCTTTTTCTGAAGCGCTTTACCAGTCTGGGAAAGACTCTTGTCTCTATGAAAGCACGTAACTCTTTTCATCTAGTATTACTTACAGTTTGACACCGTACAGGTGAAAGAAGGTAGTTCCCGTTTTGTAACTTCCTTACACAAAGTTGCGTACACATACAGAAGCTGGAGGAAAATACGGAAACACCGCGAGAAACGCAAGCTTCAATGTACACTGAAGCGCCAAAGAAACTGGTATAGGCATGCGTATTCAAATGAAGAGGTATGTAACGATGAAGAATACGGCGCTGCGGTCGGCAACGTTTATATAAGTCAACAAGTGTCAGGCACAGTTTTTAGACAGCTTATTGCTGGTGCAGAGTTTTAATGTTGTGCGTACGACATTCTCCGAGGTAGCAATGAAGTCGGGATTTTGCCCTACGACCCTCTCACGAGTGTACCCTGAATACCAGGAATCCGGTAAAACATCAAATCTCCGACATCGCCGAGGCCGGAAAAAGATCCTGCAAGAACGGGACCAACGACAACTGAAGAGAATCGTTCAATGTGACAGAACCAGCAAGTGACAGCGTGCGAACCATTCGACGAATCATCATCCATATGGGCTTTCCGAGCTGAAGGTCCAGTCGTTTACTCTTGATGACTACACAGCACAAAGCTTTATGCCTCGGCTGTGCCCGTCAACAGCGACATTGCACTGTTGATGACGATTCAACATGTTGCGTTGTCGGACGAGTCTCGTATGTATCGAGTGGATGGAGGTGTAAGGGTATGGAGAGAACCTCATGAACCCATGAACCCTACATGCCAGCAAAGGACTGTTTAAGCTGGTGGAGGCTCTGTAATGATCTGGGGTGTGTGCTGTTGGAGTGATACAAGACCCCTGATACGTTTGACAGGTGGCACGTACGCAAGCATCCTGTCTGATCACCTGCACCCATTCATGTCCATTGTGCATTCCGACGGACAGAAGCAATTCCAGCAAGACAATACGATACCCCATACGTTGATAATTGCTACATAGTGACTCTATAAACCCTCTTCTAAGTTTAAACACTTCCGCTAGACACCAATCTCCACAGACACGAACATTATTGAACATTCCAACGTGCTTTCCAGAAGAGATCACTACCCCCTCGTAGTTTTACGGATTTATGGACAACTGTGCAGGATTCGTGGTGTCTGTTCCCTTCAGAACTACTTCAGACTTTAGTCTAGTCCATGCCACGTAGTGTTGCGTGCTCGCGGGGGCCTGCAGGATATTACGCAAGTTTACGAGTTTCTTTGGACCTTCAGTGTATTTAAAAATGCTAGAAAAGCCTTCTGGGGCTGCAGTATTTGACCAAGGCCAACACCCGTACAATGTCCACAATACTATTCGATTGTCGATCGTGGTCAGAATAGTGTCGTGTGAGAGCATAATGTCGGACCAAAGTGAATTCGAATACTGAGAGATTGGTCGTGTTTCCATACACAAGAGAATCGAAGTATTTGGTTTTTCGGAGCTTGATATCGCATAAAGGAAAGCGGAAAAATATCATCCGCTAAACCTCAACATGGACTAAAGAGTGAGGTCGATGACGGTGCAAGACGGACGTTGAAGAGCATCCTGAAGAAAAATAGGTGAACGACAGCGGAAAAGTCACTGTAGCACTGAATGTAGCGAAACCAGTCAGCACAAAAAAAAGCCACGAAGCAGACTGCATACGTTAGGAACTCCAGGGGTCGATGCAAATTCTGGTCACAGATAACCGTGGTGCCGCACCCATAATACCTGGGCTATGGAGCAATGTAAGAAACTCATTTGGTGGCGGGAGTCTTGCTTAACATTGTTTGCGGCTTTTTGCCGAGCGTACGTCCCAAGAGTGAAACGTGTTGAGGGTTGAGTGATGACACGAGCAGCCGTACGGAGTTATTCCATGGGTCGAATGGTTTCTCTGGAACGTCGCATTGCTGCCAGGGATTACGTGAACATTTTGGCTGGTAAAGTTCATTTCATGGTAAAATGTCTCTTCACTAATAGTGATGCTGTGTTCCAAAAAAGATTCAGCCCCTGGACAAATAGCTCGCATTCTTTTTTGAGTACGAGGATGAATTGTCGCATCTCCTCTGGCCCCCAAATGGTCTCATTAATACTGAGCTTTTGTGATCTACACTACAGGTCATTACAATTGCTTCACCAAGAACAAATGCAGATGTGAAACGGGTATTCGTTGGAAAAATATATTACACTCGAACATTTTCACGTAATTTGGTTGCATAGTTCCTGAAAAATAAGTGACCAGAACAACAACCTCTAGCCGTAATAACAGCCTTGATACGCCTGGGCATTGAGTCAGACAGAGCTTGGATGGCATGTACCGGTACAGCTGCCCATTCAGCTTCAACACGATACCACAGTTCACCAAGAGTAATGACTGGCGTATTGTGACGAGCGAGTTGCTTGGCCACCATTGACCAGACGTTTTCAGTTGGTGAGAGATCTAGAGAATGTGCTGGACAGGGCAGCAGTCGAACATTTTCTGTATCCAGAAAAGCCCGTATAGGTCCTGCAACGGGCGGTCGTGCATTATCCTGCTGAAATGTAGGGTTTCGCAGGGATCGAATGAAGGGTAGAGCCACGGGTCGAAACACATCTGAAATGTAACGTCCACTGTTGAAAGTGACGTCAATGCGAACAAGAGATGACCGAGACATGTAACCAATGGCACCCCATACCATCACGCTGGGTGATACGCCAGTATTGCGATGACGAATACACGCTTCCATTGTGCGTTCACCGCGATGTCGTAAAACACGGATGCGACCATCATGATGCTGTAAACAGAACTGGAATTCATCGGAAAAAACTACGTTTTGCCGTTCGTGCACCCAGGTTCGCCATTGAGTGCACCATCGCAGGCGCTCTTGTCTGTGATGCAGCGTCAAGGGTAACCGCAGCCATAGTCTCCGAGCTGATACTCCATGCTGCTGCAAACGTCGTCGAATTGTTCGGGCAGATGCTAGTTGTCTTCCAAACGTCCCCATCTGTTGATCTCAGGGATCGAGACGTGGCTGCACGATCCGTTACAGCTATGCGGATAAGATGCCTGTCATCTCGACTGCTAGTGATACGAGGCCGTTGAGATTCAGCACGGTGGTCCGTATTACCCTCCTGAAGCCAACGATTCCATATTCTACTAACAGTCAATGGATTCCGACCAACGCGAGCAGCAATGTCGCGATACGGTAAACCGCAATCGCGATAGGCTACAATCCGACCTTCATCAAAGTCGTGAACGTGATGGTACGCATTTCTCCTGCTTACACGAGGCATCACAACATCGTTTGACAGGCAACGCCGGTCAACTGCTGTTTCTGTATGAGAAATCGGTTGGAAACTTTCCTCATTTCAGCATGTTGTAGGTGTCGTCACCGTCGCCAACCTTGTGTAAATGCTCTGAGAAGCTAATCATTTGCATATCACAGCATCTTCTTCCTGTTGGCGTCCGCAGTACGGCACCTTCGTTGTGTAGCAATTTTTATGGTCAGTAGTGTACTTTGGACAAATGACTGCTTGACCGGGATCCATCTCTGTCATAGTTATCTGAATGTGTCACTAAATTTTCGAGGAAGAACGAAACTAGGCTCTATTAAAATCATACAGAATACTCGTATTTATCCACCCTGAGACAGCTCTAAGTTGTTTCAATGCGAACGGGTTTTTCCTACGCCGTAATAGGCAGCGTACTGTATTAAGTTTGTGGTGTTTTTGTCCGTTCCTGTGTAGATTATTATGAAATCCAAAAAAAAGTTTGGAGCTGTACAATTTTTATCTAAACTGTCAGGGTTTCCCTGAAACTGCCGCAGCGTGTATCACGCTGTCAGTGCTCGTGAAACTTTCCTCTTGGTCTTCCCTCCCCTTCCATTGTTCTGCTTATTTTACTTTTTTCTCTCTTTTAGTCGTGAGTCTTCTGACTGATTCTATGCGGCCCGCCATGAAATATTCCTCTACCTCTTCATGTCATCTCAGAGTAGCACTTGCAAGTACGTCCTCAGTCATTTGTTGGATGTATTCCAATTTCTGTCTTCCTCTACACGTTTTCCTCATTAGTACCATGGAAGTTATTCACTGATGTCATAACAGATATTTATCACTATGTCCCGTCTTCTTGGCAGTGTTTCTCATATATTCCTTTCGTCTTCGATTTTGCGCAGAATCCCCTCATCCATTAGTTTATCAGTCCACTTAATTTTCAGCATTTGTCTGTAGTACCACATCTGAAGTACTTCGATTCTCCCGCTGCTCTTAAAGCGTTATAACTATGCGAACTGCGCCACTGTTTACCCCTGTAGTGACATCCGCCTTTCCGTTTTGAATCTATGGCAAACTATCATGTTGTTGTTGTAGTTGTGGTCTTTAGTCCTGAGACTGGTTTGATGCACCTCTCCATGCTACTCTAGCCTGTGCAAGCTTCTTCATCTCCCAGTACCTACTGCAGCCTACATCCTTCTCAATCTGCTTAGTGTATTCGTCTCTTGGTCTCCCTCTGCGATTTTTACCCTCCACGCAGCCCTCCAGTAATAAATTGGTGATACTTTGATGCCTCAGAACATGTCCTACCAACCGATCCCTTCTTCTAGTCAAGTTGTGCCACAAACTCCACTTCTCCCCAAATCTATTCAATACCTCCTCATTAGTTATGTGATCTACCCATCTAATCTGCAGCATTCTTCTGTAGCACCACATTTCGAATGTTTCTGTTCTCTTCTTGTCTAAACTGTTTATCGTCCATGATTCACTTCCATACATGGCTACACACCATACAAATACTTTCAGAAACGGCTTCCTGACTTCCAATCAATACTCTATGTTAACAAATTTCTCTTCTTCAGAAACGCTTTCCTTGCCATTGACAGTCTACATTTTATATCTTCCCAACTTCGATCATAATCAGTTATTTTGCTGCCCAAATAGCTATACTCTTTTACTACTTTAAATGTCTCATTTCCTAATCTAATTCCCTCAGCATCAACCGACTTAATTTGACTGCATTCCATTATCCTCGTTTTGCTCTTGCTGATGCTCATCTACACTCCTGGAAATTGAAATAAGAACACCGTGAATTCATTGTCCCAGGATGGGGAAACTTTATTGACACATTCCTGGGGTCAGATACATCACATGATCACACTGACAGAACCACAGGCACATAGACACAGGTAACAGAAAATGCACATTGTCGGCACTAGTGCATTGTATATCCATCTTTCGCAGCAATGCAGGCTGCTATTCTCCCATGGAGACGATCGTAGAGATGCTGGATGTAGTCCTGTGGAACGGCTTGCCATGCCATTTCCACCTGGCGCCTCAGTTGGACCAGCGTTCGTGCTGGACGTGCAGACCGCGTGAGACGACGTTTCATCCAGTCCCAAACATGCTCAATGGGGGACAGATCCTGAGATCTTACTGGCCAGGGTAGTTGACTTACACCTTCTAGAGCACGTTGGGTGGCACGGGATACATGCGGACGTGCACTGTCCTGTTGGAACAGCAAGTACCCTTGCCGGTCTAGGAATGGTAGAACGATGGGTTCGATGACGGTTTGGATGTACCGTGCACTATTCAGTGTCCCCTCTACGATCACCAGAGGTGTACGGCCAGTGTAGGAGATCGCTCCCCACACCATGATGCCGGGTGTTGGCCCTGTATCCCTCGGTCGTATGCAGTCCTGATTGTGGCGCTCACCTGCACGGCGCCAAACACGCATACGACCATCATTGGCACCAAGGCAGAAGCGACTCTCATCGCTGAAGACGACACGTCTCCATTCGTCCCTCCATTCACGTCTGTCGCGACACCACTGGAGGCGGGCTGCACGATGTTGGGGCGTGAGCGGAAGACGGCCTAACGGTGTGCGGGACCGTAGCCCAGCTTCATGGAGACGGTTGCGAATGGTCCTCGCCGATACCCCAGGAGCAACAGTGTCCCTAATTTGCTGGGAAGGGGCGGTGCGGTCCCTTACGGCACTGCGTAGGATCCTACGGTCTTGGCGTGCATCCGTGCGTCGCTGCGGTCCGGTCCCAGGTCGACGGGCACGTCCACCTTCCGCCGACCACTGGCAACAACATCGATGTACTGTGGAGACCTCACGCCCCACGTGTTGAGCAATTCGGCGGTACGTCCACCCGGCCTCCCGCATGCCCACTATACGCCCTCGCTCAAAGTCCGTCAACTGCACATACGGTTCACGTCCACGCTGTCGCGGCATGCTACCAGTGTTAAAGACTACGATGGAGCTCCGTATGCCACGGCAAACTGGCTGCCACTGACGGCGGCGGTGCACAAATGCTGCGCAGCTAGCGCCATTCGACGGCCAACACCGCGGTTCCTGGTGTGTCCGCTGTGCCGTGCGTGTGATCATTGCTTGTACAGCCCTCTCGCAGTGTCCGGAGCAAGTATGGTGGGTCTGACACACCGGTGTCAATGTGATCTTTTTTCCATTTCCAGGAGTGTATCATATGCAAACATAAAACTATTGAAAGCCCTTTCAACAGAAGTAATATTAAAATTGCCAGATATTTCTTTCAAAATATTATTTGCCTTAACCCTTCATAATATTTCTTGAAGATAGTCCACGTCGTCCCCAGTCTCACCTGCTCATCACAGTGCGATCAGGCGATCACAATACCTTCAAAACCACGAAATCTAACGGATGAAGCCACACCTCGCCACGGTGACGTGATTTAACGCGCACTCTGCAGAAACTAGCTATTACAAAAGCCCACAAAAAAGGAAAGAAAAACATACAACCTTTTTCCGTATGATCCTCCACACGGAGATCAATACCTGAAGCGGAGCTTCGCTTCGCCTACCAATTTGCGCGGGAAACGGCAGGACACGCGCGGGAACGAACGGAAACGCGGAGACAGCGCGTCAGTAAAATTACGCCCGCCGGACATCCAGGCGCGTCGGCTAAGGCCGTATTTTTACGGGCGTCGGGCCCGAATGTAGTAGCATGAGCGCTATTTCGGTTCGCTTCCGAGCGATTTGTTTCCTGGCCTGGCGGCTGTTGCTAGTGACAACGCTTTTGCAACATGCCGTTCCTCGACCACGCTGGCAGCTGCCCTCGTCTCTTTTGGTAATCTACGGCTGCCACGGCGAACCCAGGTGCAATCCCCCCACCCCCCCCCCCCTCTAATCCCTTCCTAACTGAACTCTGCCCACGCGTCCCCGATGGCCACCTGCAAATCTATTTGAGACAACTCGGCGATGTCTCTGTTATTTGAAGATGCACATAAAGTACAGACTATGGCGTCAACTAACATAGGCAGTCGAAATTCGCCAAAATGCAAGGTGACCACTCAGCGTCTGGTGAGGAAAACAACTAATGTATCTCGTAATTTTGGCCTCCTCCAGGATGCTTAAAATTTGGCAGTTGTTTTGCCAAATTCCTAAGTTACTAGTGAGATCGGTGACGGAATACCTCTGCTCACGTAAGTGTCTACTCAAGGCAGATATTGAGCTAGAAACCCTAAGATGTTCTTTAACCCTGCTGCTAAAGCTCCCGCCTTTTTGTACCATGTACCGCATGGGGCAATCACTTTAAGTGATGCAATACACCCCTGTTGATTCCTTTATGTGCTTCTAAAGTCGAAATCAGTATTTACAGAAAGGGAACTGACACTGATATAGTCATTCATAGCTCCTCCTACCAACATATCATGCACAAAATATCAGCCTTCAGGTCCTTTTTACGGGGTGTTTCCGCAACAGCATGCTAAAATGTAACAGGGCATAGAGGGTGCTCCAATGCACAGTTTGAGATACAGACCCTGGGGTCGGAGAAGCCCTCTTAAGGGGATATGAAAGTAAACTAGTCTATTCGAACACTACTGTTTTCCAGCAAATGCGTAGAAGTTTTTAAGTACTGTACTGTTTATTTACATGTACATTATTTATTTCCTGCAAGTAACTAGGGGGACGAGAATGATGACGGAGAATTCATGGTTCAAAATGACTCTGAGCACTATGAGACTTAACATCTATGGTCATCAGTCCCCTAGAACTTAGAACTACTTAAACCTAACTAACCTAAGGACATCACACAACACCCAGTCATCACGAGGCAGAGAAAATCCCTGACCCCGCCGGAAATCGAACCCGGGCGCGCGAAGCGAGAACGCTACCGCACGACCACGAGCTGCGGACGAGAATTCATGATGCAGGTTTAGTTTACTCTACCTGTCCATAAGGTAGCTCTGTTGGATCGTATTTATATTGTCCCTTGACAGAACGTGCTACGAATCAAAGAAGACCCATTCGTTACTCAGTGCTATTCAGAGACTTGCAGCACAATACGATGGAGCAGTACAGGTACAGTATTTCCTAGTCGATAGGTTGAAAGTGGGCGTTCTTTTCCACGGCCTGTGAGGTCACCTGACCTGAATCCCCTTGATCATTTCCTATGGGAGGCGGGGGGGGGGGGGGGGGGGGCGGTACCTGAAATTACTTTTGTATGAGACCCCAGTGGATACGGAAATGGAATTAGTTGCCAGAATTATAGCTGCCTCTGATGCGATCCGAAACATACCAGAGATATTTGTCAGGCTGCATCAGAATCTTGTTCACCGATGTTATGCTTGTATTGAGGTTGATCGTCACTTTCAGCACATTTTCTAAGATACAGTAGGTACAAGTGGTAGATACATTGTGTGAGTGGTGTTATTTGCAGTAAATTAATGTAAATAAAAAAGTGCCTACTAACGTGATTTTATTCCTATTATCTCTTTCTCCGACCCCACGTTCCGTACCTCAAAGTGTTCAATGGAGCATCAGTATGTCATGTTAAACTTTTGCAAGCTCTTACAGAAAAACCCTGTATACATGCTCCATAGTGTCCCGTTGTCAAAGGAAGCCTTTGATAAAGGGTTCCGTATCATACACTATATAGCCCACAAATATGGACATGACAATGAGTTCGTCAACGGTATTAACCGTGGTATCTCCAAAAGGTAACAAGAAGAGCCAATCCAATGGAGAGGACTCTTATCAATGCCGATAGTCGGAAGGGCGCTCGTATCATGTAACATAAAATTCCATATTTTGGCAATATTTCCGAAACGATTGGCGGAGAGTTCAGGTCTAAACATATTGAACCGGCTTTCTTCATTCCCAGTAACGCTGGGACAAAGTATAGACACAGAGAACATTCCACCTGTTCCCAGTGTAATGCAACCGGAGTGTATCGCATCACTTGCAACGATTGCCCGTTACCGTACATCGGACAACGGGCACGAACTTTAGCACCAGTTTTAAAGAACATCCAGCACAAAATTTGGCCTGAGCACCCTCCTTCGTGAGCAGAGCTATTCCGTCACCGATCTCACCAGTAACTTAACAACTTTACATCGAGAAAACAAGGGCCACACTTTAAGCATCCTCGAAGAGGTAGGAATTATAAGATCCATTACTCGTTTTCCACACCAAACCCTGAATGGACAAATGGGGTTCAGACACTGTATCATTTTGGCAAATCTCCCTCATCCCCCTCCCCCCTCTTCCTCCTCATCACTTCATCTTTTCACCTCCAATGCAGCCTCCTTATTATCTCAGATTTTCTACAAGTATGTTTTAAGATTTTTACAAATTTTCTTCAGTTTTATCTACTCTTAATATAAAATTTCAGTACAGTCTTGGTTCCTTCTAACTGTCAAAGTGAATAATTTTTAAAATGTTTTTACGAAAGAATAATTTTTAAAAACATCTTCAACTTTTGTAGCCCTTTCTTCCACACTTGTGTGTAATCTTGCGGTATATTGGTAATTTTTACTTTTTGGACCGTCTGACTATGACTCAAAGAAACACAATTTTCGTGCCATACGCGTGTTGCCATTATTCGTGCAAGGCATCTTCAGTGGTATTGAACAGGTACATATTTCACTATTTAGTTTACATTTTGGGGCAATGTACCAGTACCTATAGGTTTTAAACAGTTTTGGTGGTTGGTTTTTGCTGTGATGCAGTAATATCTTAAATTCTACTTACAGGTTACTTCGACGATTTTCTACATATTATGTTTCTGTTTCAGTTTTAGTGCCGTTCCTCGTCTTATAATTCTCACTTGGTTTTTTTTCCGCAGCACTAGGAACTGAACAATTTTTGGATTTGAGTTCCCCACTGTCAGATGTTATTGCCAAATATCGACTATTATCACCAACTTTGGAGTGTCATTTCGGAACTATCTGTCATCTTTTACCTATTTCCTGTGTGTGTGTGTGTGTGTGTGTGTGTGTGTGTGTGTGTGTGTGTGTGTGTGTGTGTGTGCTAAGGAGTCCGTATATATATTCATCTCTCTCTCTTACACACTCACTCACAAACACAAACGCGAGCGCACACACACACACACACACACACACACACACACACACACACACACACACACACACACACGTGCGCACACACACAAGCCAGTGCAGTGAACATCACCGGTGTTCCACCGTCTCCATACCGTTACCCATCTTAACCGCCCCCGCCGCCTCCCTCCGGCCAGTTCGCCCTCATCCGCTGCTCTCTACTCTTCACAAAATAGCACGCCAAGCGGACAGATCAACTGCAGTTAAAATAAAGGCTGCACCTTCAAAAGCATATGCGTGGGAGATCCGAACGGTGATATATAAATTAGTAGAAAATTGTTTAGACTGGAGCCAATGGACACACATAAAACATATGTGACGTGACAATTAAGTGCTAAAACACAATCCTTTACATCTACATGACTACTCTGCAATTCACATTTAAGTGCTTGGCAGAGGGTTCATCGAACCACAATCATACTATCTCTCTACTATTCCACTCCCGAACAGCGAGCGGGAAAAACGAACACCTAAACCTTTCTGTTCGAGCTCTGATTTCTCTTATTTTATTTTGATGATCATTCCTACCTATGTAGGTTGGGCTCAACAAAATATTTTCGCATTCGGAAGAGAAAGTTGGTGACTGAAATTTCGTAAAAAGGTAAACATGTAAAAATGTAAACATTAAGGTAACTGACGGCATTTACCGCCTGCAAAACGCACGTATCAAGCTTCAAAGACCGGTCTTACGACAAACGCACATCATTATCGGCCCAGGGTAAGTTGCCATCGATGGATGGGTTCTATGCACTAATCATCGCAATAGCTGCAGTCATCTAGTTATGCTGAACCGACTTGTTATCAAACACCATCTTTGTTTGAAATTTGTAGACTACAGCGAAGACCTGGTATAAAAGCAAGAACGAAAACTGTGTTATTTGATGTAGCGTCGGTTACAAATTGGATTGTGTACCATAAGAGCTCGATTATTCCTGATCTGCTTGGCGCATACTACCGGTAAGTGAATCTTACCTCCTTTTCATGGATATGTTTATAGTTTTTTTGGTTGACACAACTTCCTCTCTAATGGTGTGCGTAGCAGACATTCCGGTTTTGCCCCCATTGACCGACTGCTAGCTCCCGTGAGTGGCCACTGGAAATGGTAAAATTACTTAAGAATACTGGCCAAAGGCCTTTCCGCGGTGGTAAGACCGGTTTTCGTCAGACACCCAACTTACGGGCTGAGGAGCCCGGCTAGCACTTGGATGGGTGACCATACGGCCTCCTGAGCGCTGTTGGCAAGCGGGGTCCACTCAGACCTTGTGAACCAAACTGAGAGGTTACTAGATTGGGAAATAGCGGGCTCGCAAACCAACATACAGCTGGGAGAGACGTGTGCTGACCACATACATACCCCTCCATATCCGCAGCCAGTGACGCCTGTGGACTGAGGAGGACACGGTGGCCGGTTGGTACTGCTGGATCTTAATACCCTATCAGGGTGGAGGTAATTTTCGACTAGTTACTTAAGGATCTGTATCAAAAGTATTAGGATCTATTTGTTCCCGTTCGTGTGGTAGATACATAAATATAATTGAAAGTAAAATTATTGCATGTTACAAACAGTAACTGCAATTAAATATTTAACAAATGATGTTAAATTATTTAGTAGGTTAAAATTATTTCATTATGTTGAGTTAAGGACAGTTGTTCATTACATTTGGTACTAAAGTATTGATATCAAACGCGATCCTTAAATATATTGCATCGAAAACAAACTTTATTTCGCTGTTAGCTGTTCCATATATAGGTTCAAGTGATTGAGTTTATCAAGTAGAGGTCCAATACAATTTTGAAGTTGTTGAAACTCATGTTATCAGTAGCCTCTTTTATGATTATTTAAAGTATACAGAATCTAGTCTGTTGTAGTTTTCAAAATGCCGAAAAGTGGGCAATATTGAATACGGAAAGAAGAGAATATGTACCGAGCACTTGGCGTCATACGAAATGCTGATCTAGGTTTGAAAGCTAATACAAAGCCGAACTGTGTTCCCAAAGTAACCCTCAAACGTCATTTGCTGGATAAAGAGTGGTTTATTGTGGAGGATTAAAAAGTAATCGGCAAAGTTACTGACTTGCCTTCTGAAGTCGAGCAAGAGATATGTCAACCTGTGATGTAATTAGAAGAGTGGATGGTTGATATCACGTCTAAGATTACGAATTGCCGAAAGAATCAATATACCCAACACATTCAACCGTGAAAAAAGATTGCCGGCAAAAAATGGTACCATTCTTTTCCGGTAAGTACTTTCTTAGAGACAGCCAGAGAGAGAATCCACAACTATTTCTCGTGCCACAGGTTTCAACAGAGAGTTGCATAGTTGAAGATAATGAGAACATACTGGAAACATCCGAAATTTTGAATATCGATGAAACTGGGCTTTCTAAGAAAAGTAAGTGCTAAGAAGGCAAACAGTAAGTGGCACTGATCCCGCACGGAAAGCGTGATGTTGCAGCAACTCCTATTCACTGTGTCAATGCTGCTGGACAATATGCACCGCCGACGATGATCTTCCAGCATGCTCGTGTTAAAGATGAGCTGAAGGATGGAGCACCTCCTGGGACAGTCTTCAGTTTCAGTCCAGATGGCAGATATACACAAAAGGAATTATTTGTGAAACGTATGGAACGTTTTATAGCCAATGTAAAACCTTCGAAGTAGCATAAGATTCTTCTTCTCCTTGATTGTCGTTCTTTTTCCGGGCAACATTGTGCATAGATGTGCCTTTCTACAAATCTCTAGCCAGGTACTACATGAACAAAATGGAAAAATGGCCGCGGACACATCTAGGACATGTCGTGACCAAGTTCAAAGTTTCAGCACTTTTTGGAAAAACATTTGGGAGGAGAGCAATTATTGTGACGGAAATTAATGGATTATCTGTTTCTGGAGTCAGACCGGTGAATAGAGATGTCCTTAAGGATCATCACTTTTGTACCTGTGACGCAGTTCACTCCAATCAGTACACTGAAGAGTCACCAGTAATGAGAGGGACAAGACCACCACCAACTACAGTAATGGAAGGGGTTTTATGTTCAACATCGTGCTTAGAAATCTGAGCAAGACTACCGACAACCGCAAAGGACATAGCAAAAAAATACTACTGTACGCAGTCGTTTGGCTTTTCCTTTAGCAGACATTTGTCGTATTCCAAAGCTTCCACGTCACTGGAGGCCAGATCAAGCAAAGGCACACAAAAAGCTTCAATACTGACATGTTCTACTTGCAAGGATCAATTAAGGCGTAGCGCTAAATTCCCGCTTCCCTAAAGGAAAAGCTGCCCATAGTGATTCAAACTAAACAAGTCAAAATCACCAAAACCAATGATTGGATTTGTGAAGTATGTCAGAATCGATAGGTGGAAGACATGATTCAATGCATGGCGTGCATGAGGTTAGTGTACGAAAACTGAGCTGGAGCTGAGAAGAATAACACAATATACATTTCTTTTAATTGTCGATACAATGTATCCATGTGTTACGAGAAAGAATTTGAACTGCCGCATACTTTGTCCACAGCTAAACGAAATGGCAATTATTTTTCACAATAGCCATACTTTCACTTACTTTCATGATAATGTCAGATTAGAATCGTACTGCTCTACAATATTGGTCTAATTTAGCTTTTTTCAGAGTCTCAATTTTTTGGTTAATACTACATTCCTGGAAATGGAAAAAAGAACACATTGACACCGGTGTGTCAGACCCACCATGCTTGCTCCGGACACTGCGAGAGGGCTGTACAAGCAATGATCACACGCACGGCACTGCGGACACACCAGGAACCGCGGTGTTGGCCGTCGAATGGCGCTAGCTGCGCAGCATTTGTGCACCGCCGCCGTCAGTGTCGGCCAGTTTGCCGTGGCATACGGAGCTCCATCGCAGTCTTTGACACTGGTAGCATGCCGCAACAGCGTGGACGTGAACCGTATGTGCAGTTGACGGACTTTGAGCGAGGGCGTATAGTGGGCATGCGGGAGGCCGGGTGGACGTACCGCCGAATTGCTCAACACGTGGGGCGTGAGGTCTCCACAGTACATCGATTTTGTCGCCAGTGGTCGGCGGAAGGTGCACGTGCCCGTCGACCTGGGACTGGACCGCAGCGACGCACGGATGCACGGCAAGACCGTAGGATCCTACGCAGTGCCATAGGGGACCGCACCGCCACTTCCCAGCAAATTAGGGACACTGTTGCTCCTGGGGTATCGGCGAGGACCATTCGCAACCGTCTCCATGAAGCTGGGCTACGGTCCCGCACACCGTTCGGCCGTCTTCCGCTCACGCCCCAACATCGTGCAGCCCGCCTCCAGTGGTGTCGCGACAGGCGTGAAAGGAGGGACGAATGGAGACGTGTCGTCTTCAGCGATGAGAGTCGCTTCTTCCTTGGTGCCAGTGATGGTCGTATGCGTGTTTGGCGCCGTGCAGGTGAGCGCCACAATCAGGACTGCATACGACCGAGGCACACAGGGCCAACACCCGGCATCATGGTGTGGGGAGCGATCTCCTACACTGGCCGTACACCTCTGGTGATCTTCGAGGGGACAATGAATAGTGCACGGTACATCCATAACGTCATCGAACCCATCGTTCTACCATTCCTAGACCGGCAAGGGTACTTGCTGTTTCAACAGGACAATGCACGTCTGCATGTATCCCGTGCCACCCAACGTGCTCTAGAAGGTTTAAGTCAACTACCCTGGCCAGCAAGATCTCCGGATCTGTCCCCCATTGAGCATGTTTGGGACTGGATGAAGCGTCGTCTCACGCGGTCTGCACGTCCAGCACTAACGCTGGTCCAACTGAGGCGCCAGGTGGAAATGGCATGGCAAGCCGTTCCACAGGACTACATACAGCATCTCTACGATCGTCTCCATGGGAGAATAGCAGCCTGCATTGCTGCGAAAGGTGGATATACACTGTACTAGTGCCGACATTGTGCATGCTCTGTTGCCTGTGTCTATGTGCCTGTGGTTCTGTCAGTGTGATCATGTGATGTATCTGACCCCAGGAATGTGTCAGTAAAGTTTCCCCTTCCTGGGACAATGAATTCACGGTGTTCTTATTTCAATTTCCAGGAGTGTAAATTAAATATGACTTAATCATCCTTTTACCTTTTCTTTTATACTGTGCGTCCATATTCAAATACACGCAGCGGTCGTATGCTCGACTAAGTGGTCAATAATAGTGAAATATCGGATTAGCATCTAATGGTGCATTCATGGAAGTCAACTGGTACATTGATGGGAACGTGTATGCATACATGAACGTTTATGAAAAATACTTCAGCATTTTTTGTGGTGGTGACAAAGATACTTTAGGAATTCCCGTTATGCTCAGCAGTGTTGATTACCTGAACAATTCAGTTTCCCTACATTTAAAACATAGGATTTCCTTCGAGACAAAAGTTAAGCGGTCCATTGATGGCAACGTTAATCCTATATCGCTGAAGTCGGTCAGTTCTATAAATCTCGAACACGTTTTATGCTATCGTATAACGACGTTTGGGGAACTAAAATCTTCCTGTCAACATGGGATGGACAAAGAGAGACCTTCCAAACTTCAGCTCTTTCTGTTCGTCCACGAGGTCCATAGCATTGTGGACAATGTCGCTCAACTTGTTGGCTATGTGCTCCCTGACTTCAGAAGAGAATTTTACACAGTTTCGCACTGCCATTTAGTGAAAAAAATATTAGTTCAAATGTCTGTGAGCACTGTGGAACTTAACTCCTCAGGAACTATGGAACTTAACTCATCAGTCCGCTAGAGCTTAAAACTACACTCCTGGAAATTGAAATAAGAACACCGTGAATTCATTGTCCCAGGAAGGGGAAACTTTATTGACACATTCCTGGGGTCAGATACATCACATGATCACACTGACAGAACCACAGGCACATAGACACAGGCAACAGAGCATGCACAATGTCGGCACTAGTACAGTGTATATCCACCTTTCGCAGCAATGCAGGCTGCTATTCTCCCATGGAGACGATCGTAGAGATGCTGGATGTAGTCCTGTGGAACGGCTTCCCATGCCATTTCCACCTGGCGCCTCAGTTGGACCAGCGTTCGTGCTGGACGTGCAGACCGCGTGAGACGACGCTTCATCCAGATCCCCAAACATGCTCAATGGGGGACAGATCCGGAGATCTTGCTGGCCAGGGTAGTTGACTTACACCTTCTAGAGCACGTTGGGTGGCACGGGATACATGCGGACGTGCATTGTCCTGTTGGAACAGCAAGTTCCCTTGCCGGTCTAGGAATGGTAGAACGATGGGTTCGATGACGGTTGGGATGTACCATGCACTATTCAGTGTCCCCTCGACGATCACCAGAGGTGTACGGCCAGTGTAGGAGATCGCTCCCCACACCATGATGCCGGGTGTTGGCCCTGTGTGCCTCGGTCACATGCAGTCCTGATTGTGGCGCTCACCTGCACGGCGCCAAACACGCATACGACCATCATTGGCACCAAGGCAGAAGCGACTCTCATCGCTGAAGACGACACGTCTCCATTCGTCCCTCCATTCACGCCTGTCGCGACACTATTGGAGGCGGGCTGCACGATGTTGGGGCGTGAGCGGAAGACGGCCTAACGGTGTGCGGGACCGTAGCCCAGCTTCATGGAGACGGTTGCGAATGGTCCTCGCCGATACCCCAGGAGCAACAGTGTCCCTAATTTGCTGGGAAGTGGCGGTGCGGTCCCCTACGGCACTACGTAGGATCCTACGGTCTTGGCGTGCATCCGTGCGTCGCTGCGGTCCGGTCCCAGGTCGACGGGCACGTGCACCTTCCGCCGACCACTGGTGACAACATCGATGTACTGTGGAGACCTCACGCCCCACGTGTTGAGCAATTCGGCGGTACGTCCACCCGGCCTCCCGCATGCCCACTATACGCCCTCGCTCAAAGTCCGTCAACTGCACATACGGTTCACGTCCACGCTGTCGCGGCATGCTACCAGTGTTAAAGACTGCGATGGAGCTCCGTATGCGACGGCAAACTGGCTGACACTGACGGCGGCGGTGCACAAATGCTGCGCAGCTAGCGCCATTCGACGGCCAACACCGCGGTTCCTGGTGTGTCCGCTGTGCCGTGCGTGTGATCATTGCTTGTACAGCCCTCTCGCAGTGTCCGGAGCAAGTATGGTGGGTCTGACACACCGGTGTCAATGTGTTCTTTTTTCCATTTCCAGGAGTGTATTTAAACCTAACTAACCTAAGGACATCACACACATCCATGCCCGAAGCAGAATTCGAACCTGCGACGTTAGCGGTCTCTCGATTCCAGACTGTAGCGCCTAGAACAGCTCGGCCGACTATTGGGAACGAAAATTGTGACTGGGTTCAAGATTTCCCTCCAGACATATCGCTCGTAACGGAACAAAACCATATATGAAGGTAATTTTGGCTGTACCCCAAGTAAGCGCCATTACTGTTTACAGTGAAAGGGCACAGTACGACACGACATAGAGAAGATTTGTTTCATTGCGTACAGTAATACCATTGTATAACAACATACTTCGTTTTTCTTGTCAGAACACCGGTTTTATGGTAACAAAATTTTATTCAGCACACTGAAACCGGATACTGATGTAGAAAAGAATGACAACTTGTATATTCAATTATCCTTATGTGAGCATCCATCAAAAACATAGCTCTATATCCGCAGCTCGTGCTCTTGTGGTAGCGCCCTCGCTTTCCGCGCACGGGGTCATGGGTTCGATTATCTGCTGGGACTCTGATTTCTCCTGCCTCGAGGTCACTGGCTGTTGTTGTGTCGTCTTCATCATCACCATTCACGGTCGGAGGAAGGCAGAAAAGCACCTCCGCTAGGACCTTGCCTAGTCGGCGGTGAGTATGGGACCTCAACATCATCATACCCAGTTTTGTGATGTTTGAGAAATGATTTAATGGTTTGTGTTCTGCTGGTCACGGACAGTAGATGTTGAATCTGTAATTATCTTTGAGACAGTCCATTGGTCACCTTTGGAAGAACCAAAGGAAGGAAGTATTCCAGAACACTATAGGGCTTACAGTGTGGCTGACCAGTACGGTAACAGGATCCTCCCCCACTTGTGAGGAAGCATGGGATGAGCTGGTGAACGGTCATGTTCCGACACTCTATCACTGGTTCCTGAAGCTGAAACATGTGTGTTCCGTAAAACTAAAGATTATGGAAATGGTATGTATGTGCAATATTTAAGAGTAGCTAGAAATAATGATTTTCCTTTTCAGAATATCGTCAAGAACAAAAGTTTTTGGTGGGAGATTCATGTAAAGGTAGGCAGGTAAAACTCACGGGGAACTTAGGATTCCTTGGCAGTGAACAACGGTCGCAATGAAACCACGGGAGATAATTTTAAGCTGAGATATCTGCGTGTGGTAATTTTAAACTGACAAGGGGAGGCCGTCAATTGTGAAATTCAGATTCGATTCATACTGCGCATAATAAAAGCTCATGGCCAGAGGTGCAATGTGGCAAAGCACCAAGATGCACTTCTCAGCCGTTGTCGAGAAAATCGACAGTTAAAAGAAACCGTTGCGGTGAAATACTCTCAGCGATGAAACATTTTACAAAGCGTCGTGGCGCAGCGGTAAGCGCTTGGGTTCGTAATCCGAAGGTCGCCGGGTCGAATCTCGCCCAATGAAACTTTTTTTTAGTATTTGTATTTCCAATATATATATATATATATATATATATATATATATATATATATATATATATATATATATATATAATTCCCGGCAATCAGTTCCAACAATTATGCATATAATAAATTGTTGGAAGTCGTTTGTCGTGGAAAAACTGGTGACTTCGAAATTCATTACGTTTTCCGCAAACAAAGTTGCATTTCACAAATGTTATTAATTGTCTTCATAATGTTAACCGCGTAGAGTTAACGAAAGACGAGTCCATAGGATGTTAACTGGTAGCATGATGTACCCGTAGTCTAGGGCAGTGCGGCTCTCGCAGCCGAGCGAAGCGGACGTGCGGTGTGTGCTCTCCGCTGGCAGAGAGGGCCCGCGCGCCTTGTTTACTTTCTTCGGCCGGCACTAACGTGACGCCGTAGCGCTCCAAGACCATGGCAAACCAGTACAGAAGATCAACCTTGAAATTCACATTTCGGAACGACTTTACCCGACCAAAGGCGCTCGAAGTCGAACGTTTTTTAAAAGAGGAAGCCAAGATCCCGGCTGCCGACATTGTCGGCATTCACTTTTCGATCGTCAGTAGCACGGTCTATGTAAAGCTCATAAACGAAACTACTTGCGACAAGGTGCTTCGAGAGATGAAACAAGAACTCCGCTTCTGCCACGCAGATGGAAATGTTGGCAACGTCGAGGTCGGCCATGCCGCAATGGGACTGCGGACTATACGCATCTTCGAACTTCCATTTGAACTCCCAGCGGCAGAAGTTGTAGCGGCGCTCCGCCCCTACGGCACGGTACACGAACACGTGGCTGAAAAATGGACCCAGTTTAAGACGTATCCAGTACTCAATGGAGTACGCCAAGTGCGCATAGATCTCCAACGACACGTGCCATCCTATCTACAGATAGGTGGATGCCGGGCCATAGTTATTTATGACGGCCAGCCGAAGACGTGCTCCGGATGCGGTAAGGAAGGTCACCTTCGTTCCGAGTGCCTCCAGCGTCGGATCACACAACTCCCACCGTAGGACGTTGCACCACCAGCGGCGAAGACTATTCTACCCGTTACTTACGCGGCGGCGCTCACGACGTTCTCCACATAACAGACACGGCCGACCGCTTCAGCGGTACAAGAATCACTTTCCACGGACAAAGACCTGGATGATCCGCCGACCTGGCCAGTGGTGAAAAATAGCACTACGACTCTGGAGCTACCGAACGCGACAGACATTGACGCCAGTAAGATGGCAATTGATTCCCTTATTGTACCGACCGAAGCGTTTGTTCCGGCGGAGCATGAGTCAGTGCCGTCTTCTGACAATGAAGGCCACGTACGGAAACAGCGATCACCGAAACGCCGAAAGCGGCGTCGTCGGACCGTGTCGGAACACAGCGGTTCGCATTCGGCCGGGGAAGAACGACTGACCACTCAAGAAGCCAGCCGCGAATCTGAAGCTGTTTCCACTGACTCCAACCTTGCAGAACAGACAGAAAAACGTGCAGCTTTCGACCATCGGCCCATTGACAGAAACAGTGAGCAGCGGGGAGGTACCAGTGCAGGTAGCGAAGTCGCCCGGTCCCTTACTATCAAACATTCTGAGGCTATGGACCATGAACAGACATCCGCGCCCGCTTCATGGGCCGAGGACGTTGAGACACAAGATCACGACCCGCGGCCAGCTGAGGCGCCGCCGGATCATGCAGCATAAGCAGCACAAGGAGGACCGCGTTCGGCGGGGGGTGACATCACTTCCGATGTTCGCTTCTCTCCACCTTCACCATGGATAACCTCGCCGAAACAACTCGTTGCCAGGCTTACCGCCTGGCGACAATGAATATCAACATGATCAGTTCTCCTGTCAAGATCCAACTTTTGAAAGAAACCATACGAGCCATGGGGGTTGACTTTGCTTTCCTACAAGAAGCGAAAACGACGACACTCCCGCACTTTTACGGGTACACCACACATGTGACGCCCGGTAGCCCTGCAGATACCGGAGTGGCAATATTAGTGCGTGAAGGTATTGAAGTTACCGACGTCACGTTTCTTCCCTCCGCTCGAGGAATAGCATTTACGGCACTCAACACCCGATTCATTAATGTTTACGCGCCGTCGGGTACCACAAGACGTCACGACCGCGCCAGATTCTACTCCACAGATGTCGCTCCCCTTTTCCTAGGACGATACGACCACAGCGTCTTCGCCGGCGATTTTAATTGCGTACTTCACCCCAAGGACCAAATCCCACATTACACGCCTTGTCCGGAACTGGGTGCGATGATCCAAGAACTTCACTTGTGCGACACGTGGGAAAAAGTCCACCGTAACCGCTCTGGCCACACTCATCTTACCAGTCATTCGGCCAGCCGACTCGACCGCATATATGTGTCACAAGATCTCACACAAGGTGTGGTGGACGCTGAACTATGGCCTCAAGCCTATTCTGATCACAGTGCCTATATCTGCACTATACACCTACGCCCCCAACAAGTCTGGCGCAGCAATGGCTTTTGGAAGCTCAACATAACTCATCTCCAGGACCTGGATTGCCGTCGGCAAGTTGCAGCAACGTGGACTGACTGTAAACGCCGCCACCCTCGATACGCCTCGACCCTGGAGTGGTGGCTCCTCTGTGCCAAACCAGCAATCCGTAGGACACTTATGCAATATGGCAAGGACGTGACTGCGTGGCATCGACAGACCCTCGATTTTTACTACGCGACTCTCAGGGACCTCGACGCCTTACCCCCTTCCCCGGAGAGACAACATGATCAAAGCAGAATCAAGGCTCACATACTATCATTGACTAAGCGCCGACTAGAAGGTGCAGTCGTCCGCTCGCGACGGCACGACCGAACGTTTGCGGAGGAACCCACTATGCATCACGTTGTGGCGGATAAGCGCCGACAACGCCAACACTTAATCACACAACTCAGGACACACGACGGTCGCTTATGTACGACCCAAGCAACCATAGTAAAGGCGGTGGAGGATCATTTTCGTCATCTTTACAAGGAAAGAATCGTCGATGACGAGGCCACTACTGAAATGTTACAGCAGGTAACACGTACTATCGACGAGGCTACCGTGAATGCACTAACAGAGGAAATCTCACTCGAAGAAGTCGAAGACGCCGTGGACAAAGGTGCGGCCAATAAGTCTCCTGGACCTGATGGATTGCCCATCGAATTCTACCGGACTTTCCGTGACATCATGATGCCTTGCTGGGTTATAATGTTCCGCGAACTTACGTCTCCAGACTGTGTTGTGCCGCCAGCGTTTGTAGAAGGACTTCTCATACCGGTACACAAGCCAGGTGGAGGGCTATCGATTAACGACTATCGGCCGCTTACAATGCTGAACGCCGATTACAAGATTTTCACCAGGATTATGGCGAGCCGTATTAAGACGACTTTGCCGATGATCCTCGCTCCTGAACAGACGTCGCAGGGGGGAGAAGCCAACATACACATGGCCACCGGTGACTGCAGGGATTTAATAGCAATCGCTTCTGCGTGCCGTCTGAGAGCGGCGATCGTCTCCGTAGATTTCAACCGCGCCTTTGATAGAGTGCACCACAACTTCCTCCTACGAGTGATGGACTGTATGGGATTCCCCCCGGGCCTCATCGACACCCTACGGCGTCTTTGGACCGCAGCCAGCTCACACGTCCAGGTCAATGGAAGGACGGTAGGACCAGTACCCATTAAGAGGTCTCTACGACAGGGTTGTCCCCTTTCTACCTACCTTTATGCCATCGCACTCGAGCCACTCCTAGGGGGCCTTAACCACCGCCTATCTGGCATCACGCTGAGGGACGTCACCTTTCGCTATAGGACATACGCTGACGACCTGCTACTGCTGGTTCGTTCCAATGACGAAGTTCAAAGCGTACTAACCTGGATTGAGCGATACGGACAGGCCGCAGGCAGTCTTCTGAACATCAACAAGTCGGCGGCGTTGGATATTGGGCGAGGTCTCGGACCGGAAGCCCTCGCTCCCCTCCCACCAGTTTCTGATCTGCGATATTTGGGAATCACGTTCAAGAAAGATGTACGTAAAACAGCTGCAGCAAACTACCGACAGTTATTACAGATCATACGCGCAATGGTGCGACAGAACCTGCTCCGGGACTTGAACCAGCTACAACGTGTTGAATACCTGAACCTCTACGTGGCATCAAAACTCAATCACGTGGCACAAGTGCTCCCTCTACCGCTGCAGATAGGTCGCCGGCTTCAAGCGGCCTTCAGTTACTACGTTTCCGCAGGTCATATCTTTAAAGTACGATACGACACTCTTACCCTCCCAGTGCACAAAGGAGGGCTGGGATTGGTCAACGTCAGGGCGAGAGCAGCTGCCCTTTACATGAGCAACATGAGGAAACGATGGAAAAGTCAATATACCTCTCTCACGGGTCGTTTACTACAGGTTCTGATGCCAGTCTCTAACGTCCCGCCGGTGTCGGTTGCGCACGTCGCACCACAGCTCTCCCATGTGTCGACCTTCATTCTTGATTACAGCTATGTCAGCTCGAACCTCTCCGCCACGCGTCCACCAAAGGCGAAAGATTTTTACACCAACCTTCTGCGTGCTGTTCCCCATAACGTGGTGGAAAACAAGTACCCTACGGTTCACTGGCCAAGAGTGTGGAAAACCATACACCACAACTTTCTGTCCTCCACGGTGCGTTCTAAGTGGTATCAGATCGCCAACAAAAAATATGCCACACTACAGCGACTTCACACTATTGGACTGGCAGACTCCCCTTATTGCCCAGATTGTCACCTTTTGGATACTGATGAACATCGTTTTACTTGCGCATCATCGTCCGGAGTTTGGCGACTAACACAGAAGATATTGGCTTGTTACCTCCGGGTCACACCTGATATGATTGACCCTCAGACCCTACTCTGTCCCGATGAAACTTACTTTCCGGCTGCAAAACATCATGCGCTTACATGGTTCAAAGGACTTACAGTCGCCTACATCTTTCGCGACGGAGAGAAAGAGCAGCTTGATTACTGGTGGTTCCTGCAAAATGCTCACAATGCCCTCGAACGCACACCGAAATACCGTACGCTCTTCGCAAATTATTTACGCAGCGTTTTCGTTAACCCCCCACTCAGCTGGGGAGTGCCGAGCTGCGGTTAATGTTCTGTGCCGCATCACACAAACGGCTGAACGTTCTGCCTTGTCAGCCATGAGCGAAGGAAGAGACAAGCTGCTGCAAGGATGCTGTTTTCCTTGAGGCACTAGCGAAGCTGAATGCCTCCGTTGCAGATGCCCTTCAAAGGCGCAATTGGAGATATCAGATAACGATGACGAGGCTCCAGGTGGAACCAGTTACATTATTGAAGAACCTTTTAGCTGGAATTACATCAGTGATTTATGTTTTTATTTCTGGATTACTCTTTTATGCCACCTTTGTTGTTGTAACACTTACTTGTAACACTTACTTACTAGAATTCACATGTAACAAAAAAAAAAAAAAAAAGTGGCAAAGGATAGCCCTAACCTTGATTTCCCATATTTCCCCTGATATATAGGCAGCTCTCTGGGGTGGGTTTACTCAGGAGCCAACGCCTGAAGTGGATCAGATTTTTTGTTATAGGATGAAAAGTGGCGGTGGCACTTAAGGTTTTTTTTTAGTTCCATTTTCCTAAGGGGTTTTTAAGGGAAATTACTTTATAAAATTAAAAAAAAACAAAAACAAAAATAAAAAACAAAAAAATAAAAAAAATAAAAAAAATAAAAAAGGAAAAAAGGCAGTTCAGTCCGGAACCTAAATCTTAAAAAAGAAAAAAAAATAAAATAAAAAAAGAAAAAAAAGCAGAAAAAACAAAAAAATAGAATGGGAACCAAATGCGTTTGTTTGTGCGTAGGTTCAGTATAATAAAAAAAAAGGAAAAAAAAAGATTAAAAAAAAGGGTAGCGTCTTTGATTCATCATCACAACATCTTTGGCCCCGGGTTCGATCCCCGCCATTGCCTAAATTTTGATAAATAATCAGCATTGGTGGCATAAGAAGACAGCCTTATCCTGCCAACGGCCTTGTCAAAGAGGGCGGAGGAGCGGATAGAGGTTCAGGGCACTCTCTTGTCCTAGGGGTGGGAAATTGCCCCTAAAGGCGGAAGAATCAGCAATGATAAACGACATGGGGATGCAGATGGCAATGGAAACCACCGCATTAAAGACACGTAGCGTGTATCCACAGGACATGTGGAATGTAGTTGAAGAAGTGCCATGATGATATTTCCATTGGCAAAAGACTCCAGACCAGTCCCCCATTCGGATCTCCGGGTGGGGACTGCCAAAGGGGAGGTTACCATGAGAAAAAGATAGAATAATCAACAAAAGGATAATGTTCTACGAATCGGGGCGTGGAATGTCAGAAGCTTGAACGTGGTAGGGAAACTAGAAAATCTGAAAAGGGAAATGCAAAGGCGGAATCTGGATATAGTAGGGGTCAGTGAAGTGAAGTGGAAGGAAGACAAGGATTTCTGGTCAGATGAGTATCGGGTAATATCAACAGCAGCAGAAAATGGTATAACAGGTGCAGGATTCGATATGAATAGGAAGGTAGGGCAGAGGGTGTGTGACTGTGAACAGTTCAGTGACCGGGTTGTTCTAATCAGAATCGACAGCAGACCAACACTGACAACGATAGTGCAGGTATACATGCTGACGTCGCAAGCTGAAGATGAACAGATAAAGAAAGTGTATGAGGATATTGAAAGGGTAATGCAGTATGTAAAGGGGGACGAAGATCTAATAGACATGGGCGACTGGAATGCAGTTGTAGGGAAAAGAGTAGAAGAAAACGTTACAGGAGAATATGGGCTTGGGACAAGGAATGAAAGAGGAGAAAGACTAATTAAGTTCTGTAACAAGTTTCAGCAAGTAATAGCGAATACCCTGTTCAAGAATCACAAGAGGAGAAGGTATACTTGGAAAAGGCCGGGAGATACGGGAAGATTTCAATTAGATTACATCATGGTCAACCAGAGATTCCGAAATCAGATACTGGATTGTAAGGAGTACGCAGGAGCAGATATAGACTCAGATCACAATATAGTAGTGATGAAGAGTAAGCCGAAGTTCAAGACATTAGTCAGGAAGAATCAATACGCAAAGAAGTGGGATACGGAAGTTCTAAGGAATGACGAGATACATTTGAAGTTCTCTAACGTTATAGATACAACAATAAGGAATATCGCAATAGGCAACACAGTTGAGGAGGAATGGACGTCTCTAAAAAGGGTCGTCACAGAAGTTGGGAAGGAAAACATAGGTGCAAAGAAGGTAGCTGCGAAGAAACCATGGGTAACAGAAGAAATAATTCAGTTGATTGATGAAAGGAGGAAGTACAAACATGTTCCAGGAAAATCAGGAATACAGAAGTACAAGTAGCTGAGGATTGAAATAAATAGGAAGTGCCGGGCAGCTTAGACGAAATTGCTGCTGGAAAAATGTGAAGACATCGAAAAAGAAATGATTGTCGGAAGGACAGACTCAGCATACAGGAAAGTCAAAACAACCTTTGGTGACATTAAAAGCAACGGTGGTAACATTAAGAGTGCAACGGGAATTCCACTGTTAAATGCAGAGGAGAGAGCAGATAGGTGGAAAGAATACACTGAAAGCCTCTATGAGGGTGAAGATTTGTCTGATGTGATAGAAGAATAAACAGGAGTCGATTTAGAAGAGATAGGGGATCCAGTATTAGAATCAGAATTTAAATGAGCTTTGGAGGACTTACGGTCAAATAAGGCAAAAGGGATAGATAACATTCCATCAGAATTTCTAAAATCATTAGGGAATGTGGAAACAAAACGACTATTCACGTTGGTGTGTAGAATATATGAGTCTGGCGACATACCATCTGACTTCCGGAAAAGCATCATCCACACAATTCCGAAGACGTCAAGAGCTGACAAGTGCTAGCATTATCGCACAATCAGCTTAACAGCTCATGCATTGAAGCTGCTTACAAGAATAATATACAGAAGAATGGAAAAGAAAATTGAGAATGCGCTACGTGACGATCAGTTTCACTTTAGGAAAAGTAAAGGCACGAGAGAGGCAATTCTGACGTTACGGCTAATAATGAAAGCAAGGCTAAAGAAAAATCAAGACACTTTCATAGGATTTGTCGATCTGGAAAAAGCGTTCGACAATATAAAATGGTGCAAGCTGTTCGAGATTCTGAAAAAATTTGGGGTAAGCTATAGGGAGAGACGGGTCATATACAATATGTACAACAACCAAGAGGGAATAATAAGAGTGGACGATCAAGAACGAAGTGCTCGTATTAAGAAGGGAGTAAGACAAGGCTGTAGCCTTTCGCCCTACACTTCAATCTGTACATCGAGGAAGCAATTATGGAAATAAAAGAAAGATTCAGGAGTGGAAATAAAATACAAGGTGAAAGGATATCAATGCTACGATTCGCTGATGACATTGCTATCCTGAGAGAAAGTGAAGAAGAATTAAATGATCTGGCGAACGGAATGAACAGTCTAATGAGTACACAGTATGGTTTGAGAGTAAATCGGAGAAAGACGAGGGTAATGAGAAGTAGTGGAAATGAGAACAGCGAGAAACTTAACATCAGGTCTCATGGTCACGAAGTCAATGAAGTTAAGGAATTCTGCTACCTAGGCAGTGAAATAACCAATGACGGACGGAGCAAGGAGGACATCAAAAGCAGACTCGCTATGCAAAAAAGGCCTTTCTGGCCAAGAGAAGTCTACTAATATCAAATACAGGCCTTAATTTGAGGAAGAAATTTCTTAGGATGTACGTCTGGTGTACAGCATTGTATGGTAGGAACCATGGACTGTGCGAAAACCGGAACAGAAGAGAATCGAAGCATTTGAGATGTGGTGCTATAGACCAATGTTGAAAATTAGGTGGACTGATAAGGTAAGGAATGAGGAGGTTCTACGCAGAATCGGAGAGGAAAAAAATATGTAGAAAACACTGATAAGGAGAAGGGACAGGATGATAGGACATCTGCTAAGACATGAGGGAATGTCTTCCATGGTACTAGAGGGAGCTGTAGAGGGCACAAACTGTAGAGGAAGACAGAGATTGGAATACCTCAAGCAAATAATTGAGGAAGTAGGTTGCAAGTGCAACTCTGAGATGAAGAGGTTATCACAGGGGAGGAATTCGTGTCGGTCCGCATCAAACCAGTCAGTAGACTGATGACCCAAAAAAAAAAAAGTATATTGAAATGTGTACCTAATATCATGCACACTGAGCAGAGAATACTTTGTTTTCTTTTGTGTTTAAATGTATTGGAGGAAATTTTGTATCACTGTGATAATAGAATCTCAGGAAATAAAAGAGGAGATATGAAACAAAATGGTGGTTATGATCATTCGGCGAAGCTTAGCCATTTTGTTCAGACAGTATTTTCACTAGCTCCCTATTATATGAATAGCGAAGCTCTGATTAAAATTAATGTAGTATAATGGGAATGTGGTCATGACAAGTTGGAGTAAGTCCATCGAAAATGTATACAGACAATGCCGCTTTTAAAATTTTTTAGTCCGATCCATTGAGATAATTAAAAAGACAAAGTTTTAGCAAAACAGTTTTGTGCTAGGGCTGTGCTGTCAATGTACAGTAGCGGTGGCTACGATAAGTTATGTCAACATTTCCGAAGCACAAATATTAAAAGCACTCTCTTGGCAGTCCACGCATGTAGTAGGCCTAACTGCCAGATGCAACAGGTGGGAGAGTTGCGACTGGAAAAGATAACGGTAGCAACCTCGTAACAATATATGTATGAATGATGTATTTGATAACGCTGGAGGTTCCATAACGTTCTTCGCAGGTGATGCGGTTCTCTGTAAGAAAAGAGTAACGATGAAAGACTGCGGCGAACGGCAGGATGACCTGTGGAAGATCGGTGGTTGGTAAATAGCCTGACAGTTGACGCTCAGAGTAAATAAATGTGACGTGTTGTGCATACCACAGGGAAAGAAATCCATTACTGTCGGATTACATGATTTGCCAAAGTCCCTGGAAAAATTGACTACTGTCAATATCTAGGGGTAACCGTACAGAGTAACATATAGTGGAACGATCACGTAAAAGAAGAAAAAAGAAGAAAATATTGGAAAAGCAAATGCTAGGCAGGGATTGATTGGAAGAGTCTTAAGAAAATAGAATTCAGTTGCGTACAAAATACTTGTTTGACAGTTTCTTGACTCTTGCTCGTAGGTCTGGTGGACATAATAAGTTGGACTAATAGAAGACCCAACTAAAAACGGCGTATTTCCTCACGGGATCGTATAAATGGCGCGAGAGAATTACGGAGACACACAACAATTGCTGATGCTACAGCTGAGATTTTGTACACCTCGAAGAAGATTACATTGAATTCTGAGGAAGTGTGTTCCGAGAAGAGTCGAGTACATACGTGTTGTGAAATGACCACGACGAAAAAAATCCGAGAATGTAGAGCAACTACGGTTGTTTACCGATAATCGTTCTTACTACGCACCATTATGAAATTAAACATGGAAGTTGGTTCAAGGTGCGAGAGCTTGAAGATTGTAGTGCAAGAAGTACCCTCTCCCACACAATTAAAGTGGCTTACGCACCATACACGTAGATGTAAAATTAGGTAACTTTTTTCTTTCTACACCAGAGAAGACGCTTAACACAGTTAAGTGAAACCAGTCTGGGTAATAAATTATTGTGGCAACACTGGTTTAGCAACTGAGAAACAAACACTGGGAAAATTACCAATATAATTTATTTCCAACACCACTGCCTTCTACTAAGCCTGCTCTCGGATCCCATAGGGATAAACATGTTAATGGTGAGCGTGGTCTGTCTCATAAAGGTTCTGAATCATACGAATGGTGTCTCTTCTTTTGGACATTTGTGAGAAAACGTGCAGCTCACTCATAAATATGTACATTTATTTGTATTTTGGAAATCTGCGGTAAGCTTCTATGGGACCAAACTGATGAGGTCATCTGCCCCTAGGCTTGCACGCTACTTAATATAACTTAAACTATCTTACACTGAGGACAACACACACATCCATCCTCGAGGGAGGACACGAGCATCCGACGGGGGGAGCCACCCGAACCGTGACAAGACGCCCTAGACCGAGGGGCATTTTTTTGTTTTGTTTTTTTGTTTTGTGGACTCTTGCGGAACTCAGATGAATAGCTGCAAACAAATAGTGAATAATGGATCTGGGTCTCTACATCTGTAATGTACGACATGTGGGAGTTTGGACTGGACGAGCCAGTTAAGCTGACCTTTCCAGAGAAGCGGATCATCGGGGTTCGAGTCCTGATCCGGCACAGATTTTCACATGTCACCATTCCATGTAATGCAATGTCAGAATTCAGCTGAGATTCTCTGTATATTCGACTAATGAATTATACAAATGGTGTGTGTTGTTTCTGGCGTGTTCGAAAGAATAGACACCACACAAATAAATATACAGAAAATGAAAATATACGGGTGAGTAGCTAGATGTGTTGGTATTGAACAGGTAACTAAGTATTCGAACTTTGGTGGAAATAAATAATCATAGACGATTGGAACGCTACCGCAATGGGCAGAGTAGAAGGCGGGGTTACACCAAAATTCGGAGTGGGGAGCAGGAATGAGAAAGGAGAAGGAATAGTAGTAGTAATTAAATTTTTCAATGGTCACAAGAGAAGAAGATATTCTCAGACAAACCAGGGGACACAGGGAGGTGCTATGTAGATTGTATTCCGGTTGAGGCAGACATTCCGGAATCAGACTCTCGGTTGTAAAGGGTTCTCTAGCAGGAGATGTAGACTCAGGTCATAATTTAGTGGTGATCATGAGTGGGCTTACGGATGTTTACCAGAATCGACAGGAGGAACTATTGTGTAAAGAAACTAGATACTGAAATGCTAAGGAATGATTATGTGGACTTGAAGTTCGATAACGGTGTAGGTGCTGGGATATTGAGTATCAGAATAGAGAATTCAGTCGAAGATAAATAGATGCCCTTAAAAAGAGCTTATTAATAGAAGTTGGCCAGACAAAAATCGTAAAAGGAAGGTAACTACGAAGAAAGCTTTGGCTAACAAAAAAATAAATCTACTTATCAACGAACAAATCATGCATAAATGGTTGGGAAAAGGGATAGATTGAATCCTCACTGGAATAAAATCAATAGGAAGTGCAGGAAAGGTAATTGCTGCTGGAGAAATGTGAACTTGAGAAGGAAACTGACGTCAGAGGGGCAGATGCAGCAAAAAAAAAAAAAAAAATCAAAATAACTTTCACTAAAATTGAAAGCAATGATGTCACATTTAATAGTACGAAAGTACGAGTAGATCCAGTTTTGAAAACAGACGACAGAGCGGATTTGTGGATAGAGTACTTTGAGAGCCTGTACGAGAGGAATAATTGTCTGCTGACCTGATAGAATAGGAAACGAAGCACTACTTGAAAGACTTAAAGCTATCATTGTTGGAGGTCTTGCGAATATATACGGCAAAATATCTAGACGTTATTCACAGACAATTTAAAAAATCTTGGTATGAACACCTAACCAAACGATTATTGTAGTTCGTGCACAGACGCAGTGAGACTGGAGCACATCAGCTTTCCGAAAAATTTCTTCCAAACAATGATAAAAACAGCTAACGCAAATAAATTTGGAAGACCGTACAATCAGTGTAACTGTTCTTACACAAAACATGTCAAGAAAATTATAGAAAATCATAGAAATGAAAGTTGAGGGCCCGTGGATTGGAGTAAGCTTACCTTTGAGAAATTCTGGGCTTGATGATGTAGAAAAGAATTAAGACAAGTAAAGACACATTCAGAGGATTTGTCGCCTAGAACAAGCTTTTGTCGTACGTTAGGGAAAGACTGGTAGTATACAATAATTACAAGAAGCTGGTGTGAAGTATAAGAATGGGAAATCAAAAGAGAAGTGTTTGAATTAGAAAGGTCCCTAACCAGGAAAGCAACGTTTCCCCTCTTCTGTTCATCAAGTATATCTAAAAAACATTGACGCAAATAAAACAAAGTTTCAGGCGTGGGAGGGAATTCAGGGAGTAAGGATAAAACGATAAGATTTTCTGAAGAAAGTGAATTAATGATAGTAATTCGATGTTACTCATTAGGAGAGACGTCACTTTCCGAAGGCAGAGCGCCCTCACTAGTACCACAGTCTTCCCTCTGCTCCTCCTCCTATTCCTCCTACGCCTCCTTCTCCACACCAACTCACTTCCCTGTTTCATTTGTGAATGGATTATCGGTAAAACTGTGTTCATCTTTAAGTTTTGGGATTCTCTCCATGTAGACATTCTGTGACAGATATGTGGTCGGAATTAAGATGTTGCTCGACCCTTCTCGGATCGAACTATCTCAGAATTCCTCTAGTGGACCTCTCCGTGAAGTACAACATCTCGATTGTAGAATCAGTCACTGCTGTGCATTTCGGTAGGTCTCTCGCGCCGAGTAAACGATCCCTTGACGCCGTATGTAGTTGAATCTTCCATTACTCCAACCCAGACTGATGAGTAATACTCAGATGCAGTCTTTTGTAAGCAGTTTATTTCATAGATGAATTATATTTCATTAAAAATCTTCCAATTAACCTCAGCCTACTACCTCATTTACGTACAGTTATTTTTATGTGGTCCATCGGCTACGAAAGGCTACACAATGTATTATACGGTTCATAAAATTTTCAGTGATTTTTATCGTTTAATTGAACAGCAGCACACCTCTTCCCCTATTTACGTGCACTACGATACGTTTACGTCAGCCCCTGCACCAGTCATCGATCCTCTGCAAGTTACTGCATTTCGCTGCAGATATTTGCCATTGCTATCTTCTTATAGACAGTCGCATCACCTGCGGATAGCCTTATGGAGCCTCTGACGTTACCAACGAGATTGTTTACGTACACTGTTAACAGCAGCGATAGTGAGGAACTCTTCCTTGGGTTACTGCTGAAATTACCTTTACGTCTTATGTTCTTACGCCAAAATTTACGTGTTAAATTCTACCTCGAAGAAAGTTCAGAATCAAGTCACATCTACTCTCGTATTTTGTTCACAAGCTGGCAGTGCAGATCAGTATCAAACGCCTTCTTGAAGTCAAAGAGCGGGGCATCAAGGGAGCGCAACTGTCCACTGCGCTCTGAATCTCATGGACGAGCTTTTCTCGAGATCTCTGGTTGTAGAACCCGTGTTGAGTTGGAGATTGTTGTTCCCCAGAAACATCACTGTATGTAAGCAAGAAACCTGTTCCACGGTTCTACAACATTTCCACGTCGGCGGTATGGACGTACACTTATGTGCGTTTGATTAAGTTCTGCCTTGGAAACTTGATTTCCACTTTTTTTCAGTTGTTATGTGCCCTCCCGTACAGTAAGGGGAAACGGCAGAGGGACGGGCGAAAATACTGCTAAAATTCACGATTTTTTTTCTCCGTAGTGGAATATAATAGACAAATGGGGTTTGCTGCAATGAATGAAGCATACATTAAAGATTTATTAACATTTTTATTGAAAAAGATTAATACTTTCACGGTATAGTCGGGATTTTCCCGATGCACCTTTAAAAGGAAGTGCACTATGTGATCAAAAGTATCCGGGCACGTGGCTGAAATAGACTTACAAGTTCGTGGCGCCCTCCATCGGTAATGCTGGATTTCAATGTGGTGTTGGCCCACCCTTAGGTCTGATGACAGATTTCACTGTTGCACGCATACGTTGAGTCAGCTGCTGGAAGGTTTTTTGGGGAATACCAGGCCATTCTTCACGGAGTGGTGCACTGAGGAGAGGCTACTTTGACCTGATAAGCCCTCATTTTCGTCCTCAAAGACCTTTTCGCCTTCACAGAATCGGTTCGCCTGGCGCTGTGGCCAAGCGGTACTAGGCCCTTCAGTCCCGAACCACGCTGCTGCTATGGTCGCAGTTTCGAATCCTGCCTATTGCATGGGTGTGTATGATGTCGTTCGGTTAGTTTGGTTTAAGTAGTTCTAAGTCTAGAGAACTGATGACCTCAGAATGTGGGTAATTTTACAGGGTGAGGACACTCTGGTGATGTGCACGTGCAAGTCATTTTAAGTGTGTACCCTGCAAAGAGTATCAATATTCTCATATCCATTTTATGAGGAATTACAATTGATATTAAGTGCATATTTCCCCATAAAAGTGCTCGTGTCGTGATAATATCCATTTTACGAGGAATTGCAATTGATATTAAGTGCATATTTCCCCATAAAAGTGCTCTTGTCGCTATAATATCCATTTTATGAGGAATTACAATTGATATTAAGTGTATATTTCCCCATAAAAGTGCTGGTGTCGCGATAATATCCATTTTATGAGGAATTACAATTGATATTAAGTGCATATTTCCCCATAAAAGTGCTCGTGACGCGATAATATCCATTTTGTGAGGAATTACAATTCATATTAAGTGTATATTTCCCCACAAAAGTGCTTGTGTCGCGATAATATCCATTTTATGAGGAATTACAATTGATATTAAGTGTATATTTCCCCATAAAAGTGCTCGTGTCGTGATAATATCCATTTTATGAGGAATTACAAATGATATTAAGTGTATATTTCCCCATAAAAGTGCTCGTGTCGCGATAATATCCATTTTATGAGGAATTACAATTGATATTAAGTGTATATTTCCCCATAAAAGTGCTTGTGTCACGATAATATGCAAGCTTGTCTTTCGCTGCATGATCTCTTTGTTATGGTTATCCTATCAGATCGCTCATCAGCAGCCATTGGTGAGTGATCAAGTTCCACAACAGAGTTTTAGGAACTTGATAATTGATGGTGGGCCCTAAGCGAGTTATGTCAATAAGCGAGAGTATTAAATCGTTATACAGGACGTTATTGATATAAATTCACATATTGCTGTTGGTGACTTAGAACAGTGAACTGAACGACATTACATTGGTATTTATTTCATTTTCAGATTAAAACTATAGCTAATAGGAGCAGTTTTTTCTGTGTTTGTTGTTATCTCCAGGTGCATACGGCGAAAGCAAGCCATTTATGATTATTTGCCCTGGACAGCACGTTAGGTGTTGACGGGTGGATGTGTGGGCTCAAAATAGGTATCCTATAGTGAGAGGCATAGTGCATTTAATGGTCCAGTTACGACTATGCAAAAATATCAGGTAGTAAATTGTGTGAAGTGTTTGTGGGAATATTGTTCATCCCAGAGGAAAAACAACCTACACAGTGATGGGTGTACGTATTAAGGTACCACATGTAAAAATGTCTGTACTTATACCCATTACGCCTGTATGTCGAGCACATAACTACAATGATTAAATTTGAGTGAAATTGTCTAAATTACAACAGTGGTTACGTTGAATTGTGCTCCGACGTTGTTATGAATCCAGTGGTTCATGTAAGGGTACTGAAAACTATTATATTGTCCTATGGACTGATTCATCACAAGTGTAATTGGATTACTGATTGTCAGACATTGGCGTGAATACATAGGCTGTACTGTTAGTAGCTCATATCAAGTTGCAGTTAGTAGATATAAAGCTAAAAGTAGTTACTGGCTGTATTACGTAGTCTCTGTGCCTATAAGTTATAGCACAAGGATTTGCCTAATATCACAACTGCTGGCAACCGAGGGCCATATACACCCCTGGAAATGGAAGAAAGAACACATTGACACTGGTGTGTCAGACCCACCATACTTGCTCCGGACGCTGCGAGAGGGCTGTGCAAGCAATGATCACACGCACGGCACAGCGGACACACCAGGAACCGCGGTGTTGGCCGTCGAATGGAGCTAGCTGCGCACCATTTGTGCACCGCCGCCGTCAGTGGCAGCCAGTTTGCCGTGGCATACGGAGCTCCATCGCAGTCTTTAACACTGGTAGCATGCCGCGACAGCGTGGACGTGAACCCTATGAGCAGTTTACGGACTTTGAGCGAGGGCGTATAGTGGGCATGCGGGAGGCCGGGTGGACGTACCGCCGAATTGCTCAACACGTGGGGCGTGAGGTCTCCACAGTACATCGATGTTGTCGCCAGTGGTCGGCGGAAGGTGCACGTGCCCGTCGACCGGGGACCGGACCGTAGCAACGCACGGATGCACGCCAAGACCGTAGGATCCTACGCAGTGCCGTAGGGGACCGCACCGCCACTTCCCAGCAAATTAGGGACACTGTTGTTCCTGGGGTATCGGCGAGGACCATTCGCAACCGTCTCCATGAAGCTGGCCTACGGTCCCGCACACCGTTAGGCCGTCTTCCGCTCACGCCCCAACATCGTTCAGCCCGCCTCCAGTGGTGTCGCGACAGGCGTGAATGGAGGGACGAATGGAGACGTGTCGTCTTCAGCGATGAGAGTCGCTTCTGCCTTGGTGCCAATGATGGTCGTATGCGTGTTTGGCGCTGTGCAGGTGAGCGCCACAATCAGGACTGCATACGACCGAGGCACACAGGGCCAACACCCGGCATCATGGTGTGGGGAGCGATCTCCTACACTGGCCGTACACCTCTGGTGATCGTAGAGGGGACACTGAATAGTGCATGGTACATCCAAACCGTCATCGAACCCATCGTTCTACCATTCCTAGACCGGCAAGGGAACTTGCTGTTCCAACAGGACAATGCACGTCCGCATGTATCCTGTGCCACCCAACGTGCTCTAGAAGGTGTAAGTCAACTACCCTGGCCAGCAAGATCTCCGGATCTGTCCCCCATTGAGCATGTTTGGGACTGGATGAAGCGTCGTCTCACGCGGTCTGCACGTCCAGCACGAACGCTGGTCCAACTGAGGCGCCAGGTGGAAATGGCATGGCAAGCCGTTCCACAGGACTACATCCAGCATCTCTACGATCGTTTGCATGGGAGAATAGCAGCCTGCATTGCTGCTAAAGGTGGATATACACTGTACTAGTGCCGACATTGTGCATGCTCTGTTGCCTGTGTCTATGTGCCTGTGGTTCTGTCAGTGTGATCATGTGATGTATCTGACCCCAGGAATGTGTCAATAAAGTTTCCCCTTCCTGGGACAATGAATTCACGGTGTTCTTATTTCAATTTCCAGGAGTGTGTTTGTCATGTGGATTTCTGGTAGCCCATTATAGGGCTAGGTTATTCATTCTGTTTTGGATATTGTAATTTAGTGTTATTGTGCCCTGGTAAGCTTTACAATTTTTTTGTCGAAGTGATCTATGTTTTGCATGGTGATAATCTGCATGTTAAACCAGTTGTTATTATAATTGAGCCCATGTCTACACAATTCGACCTGCATGAATAGAATGTGTAAAGGATCCTCCCCCCACAGTTTGGTAATGGTACCTGCCGTAGTTTATTAAGAATTTTAGAAATGAAGGATGGAAGTCACGTGAGATGGAGTAAAAACTCAGATTGTGCCATGGATTACTAACTTAGTCGTCCATGCCCTTTCAGAGGAACCTTCTTGGCATTTGTCTGGAGCAATTTAGAAAAATCACAGAAGACGTAAATCTGGATAGCCATTCATAGGTTTGAACCATAGTCCACCCAAATGCGAGTCCAGTGTGCTCAGTGCTATTACAGAGAAAACCTACAAAGGAAACCTAGGCACCTGCAGGCAGGCAACCACTTGACACATCTCTGATGCTAGTTGCCTGTCTGCAGGCATGTAGGACTACTTTGTAGGTAATGGCACATTTTTAAAATTCTCAATAAATGTGAAGTTTCGGCCAAGTAGGATTGTTAGAGGGACCCTTTGCTGTTATATTCACTTATGTATCACTGTTGCACCTCTCCATAACAGCGCCAAAGAAGGGTGTGAAACATGATGGCTGAAACAGCATAACCTCCTTGTGTTGTTGCCAGTCACTTACAAAATTTCATTGAATGTTTTCAATGATTCCTAGAAGCTGCAAATCATGTATGAGAGAAAAAACTCAGGTTTGTTTGAGAGTCCATAGATGTCATGTATGAAAACTGGCTTTTACAAGACCACCAGACTGAGCCTCTCCATCCGACAGACGCACCATCATCACATATCCCAACTACTCGTACATGAGATATTGCAGAGATGTTTGAAATTCATTCCAGGTCAATGATACGAAGTCTATTAGTAGTGACTAAGACTGCACCTTCTCTTGCTACCCAGTTACTGATGATGAACATTCGTTCCACCAACGCTCTCCGGACCATTTACCACCAAGTCGAGTGCCACCACCAAGGCGTGGGTAAGTGATCTCCGCTATGAAGGTAGGTTGTGTACCAACACGATAGCAGTTTAAAAATATTTTTATGATCGTATTTCGTTCCAATATCTAGAACTTTTCATGAAATTATGTTGATGTTGGATCACAATCTTGTATTGAGTAAAACTTGAAATTAACATGACCATGTAATTTCCGAATACTGTCAGGTTTTAATGAATAATTCACTCATGTTGAGAAAAACAGAACACCTTGAACGACTAGAGATAGGACGTTCATTTTCACGGGAGGTATACATTAATATGTTTTGCAGAACCGATTATCATTTCAGTCACCTCGGTCCAGCTTGTGTGCCGTTGCCTAGTAGGCATAGGGTCCGTTATGTCCCTGATAAATTGTTCCAGTCGTGGTGTTATCAACAGTGTAAGGCGCGAATGGAATCCTGTGGTGTAGCCATCAGTGCTACTTTCACTTGGATCCAACGTTCATCTGTAGTAGTTGGCATTGGGTCGCAGTGCTGCAACCGTCGATTCAGCATATTCCACACATTTGAGACTGGCGACAAATCTGGTGATCTGTTGGCCCGACCAAAAGCCTGACATTCTATGACGCCAAGGCAAGTGTTTATGGAGGAGCATGTGGTCTTGTATTGGCTTGCTGAAAAATGGAACGACAACAAGAGCTGCACGCACATTTTACCTGTGGGTGGTGGGGATTGCGTTGGGCAGTGATATTGGTCTTGAACCTGAACTGATGGGCAGACATGGTTCAAATGCTAATAATTTCTGCAGAACTTTCTAATGTACAAGTCCTGTCAATATGAACGTCGTATCTCGAAACGTTCAAGGTCTTCTGTTTTTCTGAACAAGAGTGTATATTAATTTTACTGTGACAGCTTGAGACTCCGCCTCAGTCCAGAGTCGTGGACGGCAGCTTGTCGAAGGTGTAACTTCTGGACTCTTTCGGATGTTCTCCTACCGAGTGTCGACACCGGCTCCACTCGAAACGGTTTGGTGCGACCCACAGCCACTGCTTCATCTTCGAAGAGCAGGGTGGTGATGCTGTTTTGATGACGATGAACAAATCGTCGCCAATGTGAATGATTGGTGGCCAATGATAAACAGAAACACACAAATCTCTTCTTTGCATATACTGCAAGTTTGCCAGTGAAGTCGATAAGGAGGTGGCTGCATGGTCTGGGTCTGCAACGACTAAAATAATTAGAAGCCGTTGGTTAGGAATAATATTTTGTACTTAACTGGTGGTACAGGAGTCTTCATAGTCAGGAGGAATATAATTACAAACAGAGAGCTACAGACTCATCACATAGGCCGTACTTTAACTAAGTGCCTTGTTAGAGGTTGCTTCCTATCAGCTGAAGGCTATACTACTTTCCTACTTGACGTCCCCAGCAAGAGTGGCCGAGCACACGCTAGAGACTTGTTGCAAACCGTGGAGCGCCGCTAGCGGCGCTAGTCTCAACTCTCAGGTCCAGCGATACTAGTACGGACCACGGTCGATAGCTGCAAACCCCGAACAAGTGTGGTATCAAATGTTGATACCACAGATGTTACGACCAGTCTGTGTTGGTCGGCGCCGTGTCAATAATGCTGGCAACATGAAAACAGACGGAGTTCGAAACAATGTCTACCACCAGACTACCCGAGTGCTAGGCAGCTCAGCGCTCTGCCGCCTCCATCGAACAATGAAGCGGTTAAAGTTAAAACTCTCCTGGGTTGTTAAGCCGCTTCATATTCCCTCTAACATAATCGACGTATCGACCACTCTGCTGGGATCTTCTTCAGCATCTGCCAGTGTCCACTAGCAGGACACCGGTAGGTCCTGAAGAAGATCCCAGCAGAGGGGTCGAAACGTCGATTATTTTAGATAAAACATGAGGCGGCCAAACAACCCAGAAGATTTTAACTTTAGTGATAACATCCACAAAAATCTGCAGACTTCGAAGCGGTTGTCCAGCCATCCCTGCCTTTGTCGTTGCACCAATGGAGCATTTCTATCCACTAAGTACGAGACGCAGACAGACGTGTTCACAGCATTGGACGTCCTTTGGCGAAATGATCTTGCCAGCGGCAGGCGGTGACGCAACACTTCCCAACAAAAAAACAGCCATTAGAAGCGCACGCTCATCGCTTCCACACCGAACGAGGGAGCACAGTGTTTAACACTCTGTACTCGCAACTGGGAGGACGACGGTTCAAACAAGCATCCGGCGATCCTGGTTCAGGTTTTCCGTGATTTTGCTAAATCACTTCAGGAAAATTCCGGGATGATTCTTTTGAAAAGGCAGGGCCGAATTCCTTTCTCATCCTCCCATAACCCGATGGGAACGATGACCTCGCTCTTTGGTCCGTTCCCCCGAACCAATCAACCAGTCAGAGCATCCACCAGCAAGGCTGGAGAGGAGGGCAACTCCCTGAGAGATGCCGCAATGGTGCATTCATCTTGCTCGTCGTACACCCGTTAGCTGAATGGTCACCGTGCCGGACTGCGGTCCTAGAGGGCTGGGTTGGGGATTTTCTCTCCTCAGGGCGCAGGTCGCCCAATGTGGCGTCGAATGTAATACAAACTGCAGCAAGTCGGCCCGACTGGCCCCATAATGGGCCTCCCTGTTAATTAGACCAAAAGCTCATTTCCATTTTACCTCGCTCGTCATCGATGCAAAGGCCAATAAAGACGTTGCTGTATCTAGGAGCTGCCTACTCCGTCTGCATCTGTCCATCTTCCGCAGAGAATCGCCACCCAATCACAGCCTTCCTCATTACAGTACATACAGTATTGTTTTGAGATATATTAACTTGATGACCAGAAATATTTATTAGAACGTTTTTACAAACTAAATGAAATACTTACAGACTGAACGAAACACTTGTCCCAACTTATTCCGTAGGCCTGATATTTTATTTTATTAAGTTTTTTGCAAGAAGTTTCGAATTACTGAATGAGAGCAATGAAATCACCGTTCTAAGTCTCTGAAAGTTAAACTTGTCAACCGCACTGAGTAAAACCCTAATGGGTTTTGGTCTCGTGCAAAATCAGTGGCTCGTGATCCTTTATTCTTTCACTCAATGCTCAGACTGCCTCCGAAACGGAAGATAACAGAGAGAAGAAGGAAATACGGAAATCGGTCCTGCGACATCGTTTCACCACGGTAGATCGTAATACGATCCGTTCTTTCAGCCATCGTACGAACGTCCAGATGGCAGATGCTGACGTAACCTATCGCGGAAATAAAAACGGACTACAATACCTTAATGGTGGAAAGTTATCAGGAGCAGATAAGATGGCTGTAAGATTGTACAAAGATTATAGAAAGGAAATTGCTTCCTTTTTAGCATCAGTTTGTCGTAGGTCGCTGGAGCAACTAGCAACTGGGAAAGGGAAGGTGATTCACGTTTTGAAGAATCTCCATAGGAAAGGTGCACATAATTATAGGTCTATATCATTGAAATCAATCCGTTGTAGAGTTTTATGCATGAAAAGCTCCTCTATAAAAATCAACATGGATTTCCCAAACGGACATTTGCGAAACTCAGCTGGATGTGTTCCTGCATTAGATCCATAGCGCCGTACAGAACGGTGCTCAGATAGATGCCATGTTCCTTGACTTCAGGAAGGCATTTGACACTGCCGTTCAGTAAAAGAAGCTTACCGAGTACGGGAACAGATTGGTACCGGGATTAAAGACATCCTTGCAGTCAGAATACAACACGTCGTTTCCGGAGTAATCCCAGAAAGTGTGATAGGACTGCTACTGTTCACAGTGTCTAGTTTAATTGACTCTTTAGAGGGTTCGCAGGTGACGCGGTTGCAAAGAAGAAAATAGCAACGCCACAAAAACCAATAGATTTGCAGAATGGCTTGCAGAGGATTGATGAATGCAGACTCTGGCAGTAGATCCTGAACGTAAATAAATGTAATATATTACCATGGATAGGAAAAGAAACCCAGTACTGTACAACTAGGTTACTGATGACAAATTACTGTAAATAGTAATTACCGTAAAATATTTAAGAGTTACTGTCCACAGTTACCTTAAATGGAATGACTACATAAAACGAATAGTATGAAAAGCAGGTGCCAGACAGATTCATACGAAGAATCTTAAAGCCATGTAACTCATTCGAGAAGGAAGTGGGTTACAAGGTACTTGTTCAAATAATTTATGAACACTAATCGTGCATGGGATGTTTGCCAAATGGGACTGACAGAAGAGACAGAGAAGATCCAAAGAGGCGTGGCATATTCCATCACGTGTTCGTTTAGTCAGATATAGAGCGTTAAGCCTGGCTCTACATGTAACGTTTCGTCGTGAATCTCGCATGATCATGCCAGTTTTGTCAAACGAAAGTTACGTGCGCACGGAAGTTTGATAGATCTGCATGAACTGAATGAAGTCGCAAAAGGCTGATGAGGTGGAGCTTAGTGTACTTGGAAGACTGCTGACAAGCCAGTGTCTGTAGATGAGTTATTATTATCGCTCACACTTAGCTCCACTGCCAGGCTATCCTCGTTGGCGCCAGAGCTTTCACCATTGTCATTTTAGTGCGTCTAGTGGTCAAAGCAAAAGGTTGACCTATGACACTGGACTCACGGATTTCTCACAGAGTCACAAATTTTACGCAGCTGTTCCAAATTTTCCTTCCCTCTGTCAAGTAAAATCGAAGGATTACAGCAGCCGAGTAAAAAAAAAGAACATGCATATGCCACAAGCTAATAAGTACAAGGTAGTGGATCTGAAGCAACAAAAGGGTTAGTCACATTAAAGTTCAACTCATTGCGAATAGTTGCAGAGGAAGTGGGAATTGGAAAATTGAAATGGAAGAAATTTATAAATCTTCCTTGAGGTATAGCTTGGGGCATATAAAAGTGCCCCTGACAAGTGGATACGACAGTAGATTAATGTATGCATGCATACTACATATATGTCAGCCACATGATCCACTGCGGGTCAGCGTGTAGTGTGGGTTTGTGTCAGTGTGAGTGGAGCAGAGAAAAGGGGCAATGGTACTCACATTGGAGCAACAGCTGTTCAGTGTGGAACACAACGTGACAAAAAAGTTGTGGAAAAGGTGTGGTCAGCTGGGTGATGAGGCGTTTAATGGTGTCAAAGTGCCAGCAAATAGTACCTCGCAACACCTAAAATGACCTAAGCAGGATATTCTTTGAACAAGACAAAAAAACATCCCCAAACGTGTCCGTACACCAGAAAATGGGGCTGCAGTTCACCAGAAAATTCTTCAGAGTCCTGCCAAATCAACCTGATGCATATCGCAAGAGACCGGCATATCACGTTGATAATGTGGTCGAATACTCCACCTGGACCTGCACATGCATCCCTACTGACAACCTGATGTTCATGCATCAACAGCAGAAGCTTATCATCGACTCCAGTTTTGGGATTGGCTGTTCACTGAGACAGCAATGGCATGGAATACTCCACCTTGACCTGCACATGCATCCCTACTGACAACCCGATGTTCATGCATTAACAGCAGATGCTCATCATCGATTCCAGTTTTGGGATTGGCTGTTCACTGAGACAGCAATGGCATGGGCGTCGATCTGTTCTTTATGTCTGATGAAGCCTTGTTTCACCTAAACGGTTAGGTAAACTCACAGAATCACCTGTTCAAGGCAATGGAGAATCCGCATAACTTCGATGAAACACCATTGCATGGTAAGAAGGATGGGGTTTGGTGTGAAGTGTCTGAAAGCTGCATTATTGGTCCCATCAGACGTTGACTTCGGCGCTTTACATTGTCAACAATTTCCAAGCATTTGTGCCAGCATTAACGTAGGAGAGAAAGACATTCCGTTAGTTCCAGCGAGGTTGAGCAACTGCCCATGCAGCCGTCCGAATCTTGGAACACATTAACACAATCTTCAAGCCTTACAGAGTTGTTAGCTGAGGTCTTCGATGGCGGCGCTAGCTGGCCATCTACGTCACCTGATCTATGATTGTGCGATTACCTTGTGTGGCGAGCCCTCGAGGCTAAGGTGTATCGCAACAACCCTCGTAGTCTTCAACACTGCAGAAGAAGATTTTGGACAATGACTACTTCGGAACGGCTGAGTAAAAGGCTGAGCAAAAGACTGAGCGAAAATTTGAATACTGTAGCTGGGTGATTTGTATGATTCATGTCGTCAGTCTTGCTTGTCATGCAAGACTGACAACGAAAACGTTGAGTGTAGACCAGGTTTTACGCAGATGGTCAACAAACGCCAGTGGCGGACGTTACGACACACACACGGTATGCATCACGGAGAGATTTACTGCAGAAATTTGGAATGAGTACTTTTGGGGAAGAGTCTTTCAACATATTACTTCTGTTGTGGTTGGCAGGGGAGCCAACACCGTGTTACTAGCGCATGCCGAAAGGCACGCGTTTTAGCTCACGCAGGCTGGTGTGGGGTCTGGAACAAGACAAGGAAATTAGAATTTAGAAAAACGGGCGTAGCTGGTGGAATACTTAACTTTAATCCATTAATGATTAACGTCGGTCTTGACGCTACATGATTCAATATCAATAATAACATAATGGCGCCTTGCTAGGTCGTAGCAAATAACGTAGCTGAAGGCTATGCTAACTATCGTCTCGGCAAATGAGAGCGTATTTTGTCAGTGAACCATCACTAGCAAAGTCGGCTGTACAACTGGGGCGAGTGCTAGGAAGTCTCTCTAGACCTGCCGTGTGGCGGCGCTCTGTCTGCAATCACTGATAGTGGCGACACGCGGGTACGACGTGTACTACCGGACCGCGGACGATTTAAAGGCTAGCACCCAGCAAGTGTGGTGTCTGGCGGTGACACCACAACTTTCTCCCATATACCTCTCACGAAATGTCAACGACGAAAAAATTCGACTAATTGTGGAAAAGCGAAGGGAGAACGATGTACACTGGTGTTCAAAATTAGAACAACAAAGCGCTATTTCCTCAGAATGTGTCTAATTTACGATATAGTCATGGGAACTGTCAACAGATGGTAGCACGATCGTGTTCTGCACAGATGGCATTCTGGTCAACGGAAAACCACGCTAACGATACCTGAGGGCACCTATCAGACAGGGTAGTGTTTGTGGGGTAGTCCTACATCCACACTCGCTGTGTACATAGTCATGAATCGTTCAAATGGCTCTGAGCACTCTGGGGCTTAACCTAAGGATATCAGACACATCCATGCCCGAGACAGGATTCCAACCTGCGACCGTACCAGTCGAACGGCTCCGGACTGAAGCGCCTAGAACCACTCGGCCACCGCGGCCGGCACAGTCATGGATGGTGTAGCATGGCATAGGCAAGACGGCTTACGAGACTTCCTGCGGTAGAGCGCCATAGGAAGAATGGAAGTAGCACAGTCAGAAACTGATGTCACCTGATGGTTTAATGAGAATCGTTCTTTTGTCCTCGGACGTGGCGACAGATTATAGAGACAAGGGCCAGGCCGACCACGTGTGACATCAGCAGGAGACGACCATTATTTGGCTGCAAGGGCATGATGTCCCCCTTAGAACTGCACAGCAACTGGCCTCTGACCTCACAGCAACCACTGTACGTTTTGTATCGAAGCAAAAGGTGCACAAAAGGCTTCGACAGAGTGGTCTTTATTGACAGAGATCTGGTGTGTGTATACCTCTGATCCGACTTCGTTAAGGTTCACCTAGAATGGTGTTGTCAAAATGCCAACTGGATGGTCCAAGAGTCGGCCAACGTTTTTTCACAGATGACTCCCGAATTAGCGTGAATAGTGATTCTCAATGGATTCACATCTGAAGGGAACGTGCGGCCCAAATATTTGTGGAAAGAGACTGATATCAAAGAGGATCCCTATTGCAGAGGGCAGAGATTGTATTGACCACTCGAACACCTCTTCATGAAAATGTACGGGTGAATCGGCAAGGTTTAACTAGTATGAGGTATCGTAACAAGGTCGTGGGGCCTCGCGTGCTGTTGTTGCGAGTTGCTGTGTGCCCAGACGTCGTACTGGTGGACGATAGTAATCGATCTCGTAGAGCATGGGTGGTTAAAGTTTTCCTTGGAAGATACAGCACTCAAGGCGTGGCCTGCTGCCCACAGAGCACGTCTGGGATGCACTAGGGAGACGCGTTAAACCACGCCAACACCCACCAGTCAATCTCTAAGACTTGTGAGAGGTTCTGCCGGAAGAGTGGGTGTTAGCATTAACATCAGTCGATGACATCATTCACCGTCGTTGTCAAGACCGTATTGTTGGCAAGGGTGGCCACACCCGACAATGAGCACATTAGTTGATGCAATATGTGTGCATATCCGTTACGCTGATAAAGAACAACGAGCCTATCCGTGTACTGTTATGCATGTTGCAATTATGTACACTTTGTATTCTTTATATTGTTTCAATTTTGCTATCACGTGGTCATACTCTTCTATGGCAAAATTAACGCTGCCTTGCAAAATTTCCGTTTGCTGCTTCAGTTTTGGATATCAGTGCAAATGTAAATACAGATGAATCTATGCGGTAAATTTCCAATAATACCTGAACAGAAGTGGAAGTTCTAAGTAACAATTGCAGAAACATCGTATGTCTCTCTCAAAGCATGGCCGCAAAATATGGAAGCGATTGCGGGCAGCGTCTGATTATTAACGGATATTTCGTGTCCATTTATAATTGAAGTGTACAGTCTATAGTAACCAACGATCGAGAATTGCACGAGTGGTAGAGAAATTTGTGCATCCTCTGCTTGATTCAGCCCCTGCTGGAAATTCGCGCGGCATTGTCCGACCAGCCAGCCGGCAGCTTGTTACAGCGGCGCACTGGTCCGTGGAACATCAGTGCCCCTGCAGCGTGGCAGCCCGCACCACAGATTCGTTGTTCCCGCATGGACAGCTGACGGCGGAGCAATTGGGACGTGACGGTCCGCTCGTCCGGAGCGAATAACCGCAAACAAGAGGCCCACCGCCCAAGTCTCGCCTTGTTTACGAGCCGACACACCGTAACGGCAGATGGCGCGCTGCCACACACACACACACATACACACATTGTGAGGCGCCCGCCCTGCCCGACTGAACGGCAGCGAACACCCTCGTATGCCACATTGGGCCTGGTTTTGTTGGTTCGACATCTGAAGCTCTGTACAACGGCCAGTCTTACTAACAGGAGAATAATGGGCACGTTTGCGTTATTGCAGCTGAGCAGGCTTACATCGCACCTTGAAACAGTAAAGCGGGAGTAAAGCTGAGCGTTCGGGAGTGGTAAATGGATATCTCATAGCGCTTGACACACACCGAGACTGGACGGTGAACGGGAATGTTTAGGCCTGGCATTCGGGATGATCTGGGTTCAATTCCAGATCATGACCAACAGGCCCCGCTAGACCAATGCCAGGACTATAGCTTTTTAGACGGCCAAGGTCGACAATCCCTCCAAATCTCTCACCTGTGAAACATATCGTTTCCCTAGTGAAGCTGCTACCTACGTCTCCAACAGGAGAGTGTTTGGCACAAACATTAGCCTTTATTTCTTAGTAGATAAACCCTCTTTATTTCATAAGAGAAGCCTTATGTGTTTTAGATCAGAAATGTTTTTACCTTTAGAACAGCAACATCGTGTATTTTACAAGAGTAAACTTGTTCGTTGTAGAAGCCTGATTAAAAGAGGAGGTTGTTTGTTCTTGAAGTGGAGGTTTGTTTGTTTGAAAATACGAGCCTCAGTGTTATAACACGTGAATGGTTATTGTCTTTATATCAAAACAGGTCTCTTGGTTCTTTTACAAGACGAGCTTTGTTTGAGGTAAGATCGGAACTCCTTTGTTTTAGACGATTAGTCTACTTTGAAATGGAGACCTGCCTATTTTTTAAAGATAAGCGTCCTTTGTTTTAAAACAGTAAAAATTATTAATTCAGAAGAGGTTTATGTTAACTTTTAGAAATATTGTTCCATTTATAAGACGGGTTTTAATTTCTTTGGTGGAGGAGTCCGGTTTGTTTTGAACAACTGCTTTGTTTTGTCTTCTGGAAAACACTCCTGTTACTAGTTTCGAAGAGGAATCAGGTATTTTGTTTTACTAAACAGGAGTATTACACTTTAAGCTTTAACAAAACGTTGACATAAATTGTAAATATGTAAATAGGTTTAAGTAGTTCTAAGTTCTAGGGGTCTGATGACCTTAGAAGTTAAGTCCCATAGTGCTCAGTGCCATTTGAACCTCGCGAAAGGCAAGGTTCTGTGTTCGAGTGCAGCTCCGGCATTGTATTTCATTCTGTAAGGCTCAATGATTTATCAGTCGAGCATCCTCTCCAGTTCACTTTGAAGAGAATTCTTTTTGACAAGTGGCCTCAAATGCGAACGCCAGCCGAGGTGGCCGAGCGGTCCTAGGCGCTACAGTCTGGAACCGTGCGACCGCTACAGTCGCAGGTTCGAATCCTGCCTCGGGCATGGGTGTATGTGATGCCCTTAGCTTATTTAGGTTTAAGTAGTTCTAAGTTCTAGGGGACTGATGACCTTAGAAGTTAAGTCCCATAGTGCTCAGTGCCATTTGAACCATTTTTTCTTTTTTTTTCAAATGAGAAAGTAGGAAAATATTTATGCCATGTAAAGTGTAAATGACGGGCAGTGGGGAACCGGTTGATGGAGCAGTACGCTTAAGAGTATGTGAACATCTCATTTATTTTGCAAAAAATGTTAGGCTCATCATGCGACTCTTGGACGTGGCAAGAGCGTTCTCTCAAGGAGTTTTCGTTATTAAAGACAGGCTCTCATTGTCGCTAGCAGTCTGCGTAGCTACTGCCAAATATCTGTGGTTAGTACATCTTTTACAAAAATGATTAGCGACATATATTATCTTTGTTAATAGAGCAAAAGGTCACTTTCCATTCAGTGACTGGAGGCACCGATATCATTTGAACCTCTGTGCCATATAGTACTGGCTTCGCTTTGTTGACTTAGGACATATAACGGCTTCTCTAACGCTCCATTAACGTGTAAGCCTGGTATCATAAATACAAAATCCGTTGAAGATGGTAGAAAAATACATAAATACATATGACAGGGACAGTCAAACAAAAAAGAGACGAAAGGATAACGTTCTAATGTGGAACGTCGGAAGCTGGAAATGGGAAATGCTTAGGCTCAATCTAGATATAATGGGGGTCAGTGAAGTGAAATGGAAAGAAAATAAGAATTTCTGGTCGAATGAGTACAGGATAATATAAGCAGAAGCTGAAAATTGATTAACGGGAGATGGATTCGTTATGAATGGGAAAGTAAAGCAGATAGTGAGTTGCTGTGAACAGTTTAGTGAATGAGCTGTTCTTATCAGAATCGACAGCAAACCAACAGCAACAACAATAATTCAAGTATACATGCCGACAACGAAAGCTGAGGATAAAGAAATAGAGAAAGTATATGAGGATACGGAACAGGTAATACAGTGCGTAAAGAGAGATGAAAATCTAATAGTCATGGGAGACTGGGATGTAGTTGTATGGGAAGAATTAGAAGAAAAGGTTACAGGAGGATATGGGTTTGGGACAAGGCATGAGAGAGGGGAATACTAATTGAGTTCTTCCATACATCGCAGCTGGTAACAGCAAATACTCTGTTCAATAATCGCCGGCGAAGGAGGTATACCTGGAAAACTCCGGGGGATGTGGGAAAATTTTAGTTAGATTACATCATGGTCAGACAGAGATTCCGCAATCAGATACTGGAGCGTACACAGCAGCAGATAAGGACTTGCACTAGAGATGAAGAGTAAGCTGAAGCGTAAGAGATTAGTAAGGAAGAATGAATACAGAAAGAAGTGGGATACGGAACTACTAAGGAATGGCGAGATGCCCTTGAATTTCTTTATAGATAGAGCAATAAGGAATAGCTCAGTAGTCAATACAGTTGAAGGGGAAATTGGCCTATTAATGCTTGCATATGGAACTAACATTAAATTTTATACGGAACGATCGTGCTATCGTCATTGAATGAATAAAAGCATTACGGAACCTAGACCCGAGAGTACAACGCGAGTATAACTGCGGAATCTGCTGGACAGGAAAACTACGACAAAAAAGAAAAATTCCAGCTTACACAGCATGGACCGTTGCTGTCCACATTATCTACTATTTGTCAGCTGTATCCAATGCTCCATGTTGTACACGCCGGAACGCGGTTGGCTCCTTGTTACGTAAGACTTTCTAAATTTTTCTTGGTTGACGTAGATTTCCTGTCCAGCAGACTCAGTAGTAATACTGGGCATTGTACTCCTGGTTCCAGGTTCCGTAATTTTTTTATTCATGCCATGACGACAGGACGATGGTTCCTGGTGGAATTTGGTCTTAATGTCATATGTGAGCGTTAGTGGGCAAAGTTCGGTTTTCCACATTAATTTCTACGTCAGTTCACAGTTATGATTAATTATACACACGGCTGCACAGTATGAAATTTTGCGCTTTTGTGTTGTTACATCAACTCCTATTCACCATTTTAATTTACGTATTTCTCACTATTGTCATTCCTCCCCCCCCCCCCCCCCCCCCCCATCTAGGCCAATCTGATTGTGTCACAAAACGGCGTAATGCATCATTTCCTGTGAAGGAAAAGGATTTGGCAACCTAAACCGTCTTATATCAAGAAACTCATCGCCGATGGCTTTGACAGGCTCCCAGTAGGGAATGTAACCAATTTTACTAACGCACTCTTGTAACCATTCCACCTGCCGCAGATAACTGCAATCCTATTATCATTTACTTAGTCGTCAATAGTTTGCACATTACGAAGTTGCACTCACATTGTTTCAATGTTTAGTAGACGCACAGCGATGTTACTCCTGCCTTCGTCATTTGACTTCCGTTTAGGGCCTGTAGTGATTGAGGGCACTGAGACAACACAGAGGTGCATCGTGGTCGTGGTCTTCCTGTGTCTTCGTGTGCTTCCTCTCTTGTGACATCATCGTAGTGCCAGTTTTCAACAGGACAGTTATCGTCCACCCATGCCGCGAGATGTTGAGGTTCTCCAGTGACCAGTTAGATTGCCATATCTGTCCCATGCACGGACTCAACTGCGTTCCCGTGCCACTACACAGCGTATTAAGGATTAGTAACAACCAGCTTGCCTCAAGAGAGGATCTAACGGCTTTATGACACTTTTCCAAACCGAATCTCTGGAGAGGCCAGAGGAGGTGCAACAATATACTGATCAATGCACCAATACTGACTTACGACAAGTGGGAGTAATCGTTTAAATATCTTTGATTGTACCTTTGCTAGAATCGCGAGCCCAGAAGGGGCAACCGTCGTGTGCCGACTTAAGCGGCGTCGTGCTCGCCGAGAGAGTCCTGTGATTGGGCAAGGGTAGACATTGTCTCCGCTGAAGGGTTAGATGTAATACCGACAAGGAGAGGTATCTACATTGCAGCCAATCACCGTGGTGGGCCCTCGTTTCGGATTAATTGCCGAAAAAGAAACGGAACTATGTGTGACACTCAATACCGTTAAATAAGTTGATTTATATAGTTGGGTGGTATACTGGATGGGGTGAACACCATCGCATGTAGGACGATGTGGGTTCGAATCACATCAGGAGCAGGATATTTTTTCTTATTTTTAAATCATAATCGAAATGACTTAGATCACCAATTTGTAATTAATTGGTTCATGTGTATTTTTTTCTATTCCTTTGTCACAGAATTTTAATCACCGTATGAACTTTCCCATGCGTTTCATTTCTTCTTTGCCATTCTTTTCCCAACCAGAATTTTTGTGAATATTTATCTATTTATTTATTATAACGCTGTTCAATTACTTGAAAATTCTGATCTGTCTGCTAAAAAGATTAAAGAATCAATTTATATCAGCGCAGTGGTGTGAAAAATGTATTTTCTTTACCAAATGTGCAACTTTTTTCCCCTCTAATCGTCATGCAAGTATTTAAGCGTAACCTTTATCCTACAGCACTGCGGACAAAGTAACGCAGATGAAAATATAAATGAAGGACGGGTTTCCAAGTAAAACGAAATTCCAGCAAAATGAGAGAAAGATATAATGAGCGCAATAATGCGGACGAAGAAACAGGGTGATAAAATAAAAGAAATTAATTCTAAATTAATACATTAAATTCATTAATGACACATGATGAAGCATTTCAAGTGGAGAAAGAATGATAGGAAGAAAAATGAGAGAAAATAAGAACTTTACTTTATGCCTTAAAATACTTGACAAAAGAATGGAATCAAAAACTACATTTAAATCAATTAATTAAGCAAAAATGAAGATCAAACTCATTTCTATAAAGGTTTAAAAGTAAAAAGAGCTTACTGCACCTGAGAAGATTCGAACGCACAAACTCCTGAACCTGAAGATAATGTACATTATGCCACACACCTCTGTTACTCAATATTTTAAAGTCATTCACCCTCGAGGCACCTCGAGTGTGACTGGCGAGTCACATGACTCACTATTGTGGCCGAGCAGGCCTCTGCTCCGGGCCTTTATTTGCGGTGCTTTTCATGCAGGCCTGCGGGCAGTTAACTTCGGTTATCGCCTTCAAATGGTTCAAATGGCTCTGAGCACTATGGGACTTAACATCTGAGGTCATCAGTCCCCTAGACTTAGAACTACTTAAACCTAACTAACCTAAGGTCAGTACACACATCCATGCCAGATACAGGATTCGAACCTGCGACCGTAGCAGCAGCGTGGTACCGGACGCAAGCGCCTAGAACCGCTCAGCCACAACGGCAGGCTAACCGCCTTAAGAAGCGCCTTAATACTGGGGCACACGACCCCTATGGCTACTAAATCATTATACAATTACGGTCAACGAGGAAAATTATTTTGATGAGAAATGTATTTTAAACGTACTTCTCTCGGGTTTCTCCAGAGGGTGGCATTGAACTTTAACTGCTGCTGTCTCCCATGGTGGACATTTGGTTTCCATGCTCACAATTGTCACTTATTCTGAGTGATAACACGTACTGATATTCCTCTGAGTCATTTAATAACGGCTGAATACGATCTCTCCTTTTTATTATAACCTTAGCTGTCAAATCCTATTTTAATACGATCATGCTTTGATAGCCAAAACATACAATAGTTCACAACTCTTAACTATATCTTGCTTATAATCTGCTGTAGTTTTAGATCTTTTGAAGTTTTAGCCAAGCTTCTTAGTTCATATCCCGTACTTTTAGTGTCTACCTGCTGTTTTTAGTTTTGTTGCTTTTGTCTGTAGCAGTAATCCATTACTATTTTGTTACCCGTACACTTGATATTATCACTCCAAGGAGCCATTCAAATAGTTATGCTAACCCCAGTGAATCAGAAGCATCCTTTATTTGTTGTTCTGAAACAAGGATGATTGATTACATATATAGTTAAACATTTTATTGTTTAATGCTGGCACTGATATTTTGAAGCAGTGGTTGTTAATCAACTGAGCTAACTGTGACGCGATCGACAGCTCTCGCTACGCCTCCTGAAATACAATCTTTGGCGTGAATGGAGCGGGATTCGTTTGCCACGAGTGCCGTTGAGACCGTTTTCTGTATATAGGCAGTCAGTGAAGGAGGGCGGACAGCGCAGGTATGCGGAGCAACAGGCTGGCTGTGTATTTTACCGCTCCTGTGACTTCCATGTTTGTCTGTCTGAGCAACTTCCGGACTAGAGAGACGTGCACCGGAACCGGGAGTCGACAAGCTATTCCTTTGGCCCGCTAGGTCTGGAGGCGACCGGTGGGTCGTCGTCATTTACACGTGTCCTGTCGGCTTCAAGTTACGCAACTGTTTGTCATCCCACAGCGGCTTTTGGTGCTCGATGAACTACTTTTAGTTCGTTTCTTAAGTGCAAATAATCAGTACCCTTCAATATGCACATTCTCCAAGCAAGAAAATAGCAAAATTTCATAAATCAGTGCTATACAGTTTATATCATAGCTCGTCTTCTAGTGAGCTTCATCAAGTTCGCTGAGGCTAGCTGGGGCGGCGCTTATATTCTCTTCCTATAGAGGCCGCTCCTGTCGTGATGCGGTCCTAGTCAGCGTTCTATTGGCTGACGTCGTCTCACAGCCTTCTCTGCTGTTACGTTCAGGCCGGAGTGACGGCGCTTCATGTTACGCCGGAACACATTCAAGTGTAAGTGAAGTTGGGGGAGGCGGAGTGAATTGCCTTTGCCAGTTACTTTATCATTTTTTACAACTTATCTTGATACAACTTTCAATTTCATAGAAGATTTGTAAATTATTTTTCATCAAGCAAACACTTTGACAATCGACAGTCGGATATCAGCTGTATCGAGATGCCAAAAGTATTGGTCTAACATATGACGCTCAAAGGAATAATTGTTTATTAAACTAGGAGTAAAATAATGAATATTTATTATGAACATAAAAACTGTAATACTCACCACTTAATATAAAAGTTGTATTCAAATATCAATAGAAAGCAAGAGGACCCAATAGGGATTTTCAACCCGCAGTTGTGTGGATGACGTTGGAACACAGCGTGCAAGACCAGAACGGAAAAGAGGCCGGCAGAAGACAGTCACGGCAGAGCAGCAGTTCAGATAGCCTGGTTTGAGCTCGTAGAGGGTCAGGTCGGGCGATGATTTTAAGTCGTGGAAAGTGCTAAAACTGTGATTATCGGTGTGAAAGTCGGCGTTGCATCGGCATTTGCACACTAAAGTCGTCTCTGAAAATGACAGCTCTTTGAAAGGAAGATTGTCCAAGGTTAATCTGTGATGGAATTTTGGTACATGAAGATGGGTACCGCAAGTGGCGTGGTAGTGGTAGCAATATATTAATTCCATCTTATTGGAGACGTGAAGAGCTCAACCATCTCTCATACTGCAGTTTACAACTACGGCACTACCCCCGCTATGTTCACTGACGCAAGCTCGTTTTTATTAAATCCAAATGGATAGGACTGTAAATATATTTCACAGCTAATTTCTCATGTGTTCATTTTCTGAATAGTATTTCTCACTACAAAAATTCTGTTCCAAGTTATATCACTGACATTAAAAAAAAAGAAAAAAAACAATATTCTCATTTCCTTGTAAAAGGTTGTAACAGATTTTTTCTAGATTAAACCGATCAAAAGGTAGTTACAAAACGTTTTAGAATCACGACAAAACAATATTGTCGTAATTTCAGTAGAAGTTAAGGAAGCCAGTATAGAGAGCCTCTAAGTTACAAGAGTGTTACAAATAAAAGAAAACGTTTCTTTGCTAAAGTATTTGCTAACAATATTGTTAAGATTAATTTCACTTATTTCAAGCTATAATATTCTCTTTCTTAACAACAGCCATATTTCAAGATGGCACCCATGGTGCTACGTTATTATCTCACAGTTTGCATCTATCTTGGTTCCAAGTAGGAAAACTCAAACAAGTTTTCCTGTAGTATATTCATTACATACTGAACTAAAATCCTTTCGGTGGAAGTTAAATTAAATTGCTGCTTAAGAGCTGTCGGCCACATTATTCTGTATGTGTCAACACTAGAGCAAACACAGCTCTTGAAGCAGCTAACAACTGCGATAGTTGCAGTCAAAAAGAAATACTTTTCATGCTACGAAAAGCTATTAAAAGTTCAGTTATATGCGATTAATGTATGGAAAAAGGTAATATGTTAATATTTGGGGGGTGGGGATAAGGGAGGGAGAAGGGGGAGGGAGAGTTAGGTTACAGACGTATGACGTATGACAGATGTTTTGCCTTTGCAGGCAGCGTGTAATCCGAGATCTTAAGCTTTTCCTTGTTTTAATTAAAAGTCACTTCACTATTCATTGTATGTTTGTGCTGTGGGGCGTGTACTCGCTGGTTGCTTGAAAAAGAAGAATGTGGTCAGCAGCGCATCGGGACCCTTGTTCTGGACCACATTGCCCGATGTTTGTTGATTTCATATCAAACAGACGAAATTGTTTTTCTCCCTTTACTGAACTCCGTTTCAGGCAAACCCGAGTTATTTGTTGTATTTTAGTCAAACATATTCTAGAGATTTTTACTGTGTGCCTGGTTTGAATACTGTTTTTCTATCATCTTGTACTTACTATAAAGTTTTATTTGGGGCTCTCTTGAAATCGTGCTTAAATCGTAAGAAGCTTTGAAGAGATTTTATAGATTATCAGTAACTGTTCTTAAATTGCATTACCCAGCTGAATGGTTTTGTCTTAATATGTCAGGGTCCTGTTACTCTTCGTGAGGTGTGTTAATAAAACTATTAATACGAATGTTGTTTAGTCCTAATTTTGCACGGTCATTCCTCTCCCAAGGGACCTTAAGCCAGAAGTGTGTCCCATTCAGTAAATGTAGTTATGATGAAAAATGTAAATATATTTGCAAAGGAATTTTTACTGTCACATACTAGAGGAATACGAGAGTAAAATCTGTGTACTAATATCCAAGTTAAAATTATCTTTGGCACCTTACCACATTCCATACAAGTACCTGTCACATACAACCAATTTCTTTGCGAATATCACTCGATTTTGTAATCGCTGTGATAGCATCACATACCATGAGCTGTCAGACTATTGTTGACTGCTGCAGATAATCATAAGCAAGTATAGTCTAAAGTAGTTTTTCTCGTAGCCTTAGTCAGTTAAGATGATAACTGCATGTTAGGTGTAGTGCATACCTACAGGGCGTTCCTCATTTCGATCACTTTGTTCACGTATATGATCATTGTATTCATAGATTCAACTATAAACCAGTAGAGGTGAACCGTCTAGAAAGTGAGTGGGGCTCTGTAAAGGGCTGTGCAAGCAACAGAACATTTTTGATCTACGTAATTATCCTCCAGCTTGTTACTTATAAATAAATAGAATTTACAGCAAAATTTAAGACTGTCAATGTTTACTTCAAGTTTTATTTAAAGTTTATTGATTTACAATGTAAAAAAGAGGGAAGTTGCACTAAAAATAAAAAAAATTAAATAAAATATATTACAGTACAATATCTTGTAGCATTATAAGACTCGATTTCCTAAAAAAAAAGTAAAATAAAATTAGAAAAAAGGGGAAACAATAACATATCAGACATCGACATCGCTTCAATACGTCGTCGAGATTATATGGAATATTATATTTTTATTCGTGAAAAACTTTCGCACTTCTAAACTATAACAGGATAACCTTTCCTTTGAACACAATGAAGAATGTTTTATTGCGTACAAAGTAATAAGAATGACTGCATAATTTTTTATGGTTGAGCATGCAAATTGTACTTGTATCAAGAGTAATCGCTTTGGTAGCATAAAAGCGCATAAGTTAAATGAACAAATAATTTTTATTACTTATAAAATGCAGTTATGTTTTCTAAGGGTATAAAATACACAATGGACTACTACTGTGCAATGTTTGGTTGTAATAACGTGCAGTAAAAACAAAAAGATGACAAATCGCGGGTCCTAGTTTCTCTCTCACAGGTTCATTTACGTTCTTACCGCACCAATGCTACTAGTACTACCGGTAAGCCAAATATTTACTAAGTCATTTATGTAGTATACAAAACTACAGAACAGTATTTTTGGTAGAGCACATTTCTGCACATACCATTTCAACCCGTGAAGTTCCATTCAATTTCGTCGCCTTCATATGGATGCTTCACTTTTTTGGTAAGGTGTTTGTCATTCCGAGACAAAAATACTGAGCCAGACTGACAGCAGGTAAGACTTTTTTGTATTAAATGTTATTTGTCATGCACAATAACATCTCGTTGGATGAATACTAAACAGGTAAAATTTGTAACAGGGAGGGAAAGATAACAATTTTTCCTTGTGGTGCTTTTCTTCCCGATATTCTCATTAGCGCACCGCATAACAAAACAGCAGAAGTTATAGAAATCCCCGGGAGGAACTGAGGCTACACCGAACCTCATTATGGTTTCCGGCCCAAGGAGCTTCACCGCCGCTCTCCGTTGTTTCTTCAGCTCCAGTCTAACTAACCCTTTAATTAAAGATAACGGTCACCTCTGTCCTCGATGCTCGTCACGTACAAGAAATCACTCCAAGTCCTCACTGTCGATCTGTTATCAGTAATTCTGGAGAATAAAATTACCTCACTTGTAATACACGTTGCTCTCTTCGAATAATCTATATAAATCTACTGGCCCTCTATAGACTTACTGCACCAGATCGAACTGCTTTCATTAGCAAGAAGTGCCATAGCTCGGCATTTGAACGGAATGAAAGTGGACAGTGGGAAAACTGTTTGGCACGTAAGTCTTCCCATGCCGAAATTTCATGAGATAAATAATATTCTAATTTGTCTATATTATTTAATTTTGTAGTAATTAAAATATTGACTTTTACTTTCATGCGAAAGTCTGTAACAGAGTGGTTTGAACTCTGTTTCACGTGCAATGGCACAGTCGCTCTTATATGCGACGTAACTGAAATATACCGGATGATCAAAAAGTCAGTATAAATTTGAAAACTGAATAAATCACTGAATAATGTAGATAGAGAGGTACTAATTGACACACATGCTTGGAATGACATGGAGTTTTATTAGTACCAAAGAAATACAAAAATTAAAAAAATGTCCTACAGATGGCGCTTAATCCGATCAGAATAGCGATAATTAGCATAACAAAGTAAGACAAAGCAAAGATGATGTTCGGTACAGAAAATGCTCAATACGTCCACCATCATTCCTCAACAATAGCTGTAGTCGACGAATTATGTTGTGAATAGCACTGTAAAGCATGTCCGGAGTTATGGTGAGGCATTGGCGTCGGATGTTGTCTTTCAGCATCCCTGGAAATGTCGGTCGATTACGAGACACTTGCGACTTCAGGTAACCCCAAAGCCAATAATCGCACGGACTGAGGTCTGGGGACCTGGGAGGCCAAGCATGACGAAAGTGGCGGCTGAGCACACAGTCATCACCAAACGACGCGCGCAAGAGATCTTTCACGCGTCTAGCTATATGGGTTGGTTCTAACAAAACCCCGTCATTCCGAGGATCTGTGTCAATTTGTATATCTCTACCTGCATTATTCCGTGGTTTATTAGGTTTTCAAATTTATACTGACATTTTGATAACCCGGTACAATACCAATGAGGACTGCAATTCAGATTTGTAGGAACAGTTTAATGGTATAGTCCCTACAAAAACTTTCATGACACTACGAACTACGTGGCTTACGTTTAAGGGATGCTACTATACGCCACGTTCACAAAAATGATAACTAGATTAGTAAAACTGACTCATTTACAGATACTCGCACTAGTAAATACACTACAGAGTCAATGAAACAGATACACTTGCCTATTAACGTGCACGACTCCCGCGAGCACGTAGAAGTGCCACAACACGACTTGGCATGGACTCGACTAAAGTCTGTAGTAGCGCTGGAGGGAAGTGACACCAAGAATCCGCAAGAGTACGAGGGGATTGAGATATCATCTGAACACCAGATATGCTCAATAATGTTTATGTCTGGGGAGTTTGGTGGTCAGCGGAAGTTTCTGAACCCAGAAGAGTGTTCCAGTAACAATCGTGGACGTGTGGAGTGTCACATTGTCCTGCTGGAATTGCCCAAGTCCGTCGGAATACACAATGAACACGAATGGATGCAGGTGGTCAGACAGGATGTTTACGTACGTGTAACCTGTCACAGGCGTATCTAGATGTATGAGGGGTCCCATATCACTCAAACTGCATAGGCTTCACAACATTACAGCCCTTCTACTAGCTTGAACTGTCTCCTGCTAACATGCAGGGTCCATGAATTCATGAGTTTGTGTCCATTCCCACACACGTCCATCTGCTCGATACAATCTGATACGAGGCTCATCAGACCAGGCAACATGTTTCCAGTCATCAACAATCCATTGTCTTTGTTGACGGGTCCAGGGGTGGCGACAAGCTTGGTGTCGTGCAGTCAGCTAGGGTACTCGAGTGAACCTTCGGCTCCGAAGGCACATATCGATGGTGTTTCGTTGAATGGTTTCTACACTGACGCTTGTTGATGGCCCAGGATTGAAATCCGCAGCAATATGCGGAAAGCTAGCACTTCTGTTGCGATGAACGATTCTCTTCAGGCGTCGTTGGTCCCGTTCTTGCAGGATCTTTTCCCGGTCGTAGTGATGTGGGAGATTTGATGTTTTACCGGACTACCGATATTCAGATTCCTAATATTGACGGTACACTCGTGAAATGGTCGTACGGGAAGACCCCCTCTTCACAGCTACTTGGGAGGTACTGTGTACCATGGCTTGTGCGTCGATTGTAACACAACATTAAACTTACTCAGATGTTGATAACCTGCCATTGTAGCCAGAGTAACCGATTTAACAACTGCGCCAGACACTTGCCGTCTTACACAGGGTGTTCCAAAAAGGTAGTGCCAAACTTTCAGGAAACGTTCCTCACACACAAATAAAGGATAGATGTTATGTGGACATGTGTCCGGAAACGCTTAATTTCCATGTTAGAGCTCATTTTAGTTTCGTCAGTATGTACTGTACTTCTTCGATTCAACGCCAGTTGAAGGAAGGTAATGTTGCCTTCGGTGCTTGTGTTGACATGCGACTCATTGCTCTACACTTCTAGCATCAAGCACATCAGTACGTAGTATCAACAGGTTACTGTTCATCACGAACGTGGATTGGCAGTGAGTGCAATGTTTACAAATTCGGAGTTGGGAGATGCCCATTTGATGTGTGGATTAGCACGGGGCAATTACCGTGGCGCGGTACGTTTGTATCGAGACAGATTTCCAGAACGAAGGTGTGCCGACAGGAGGACGTTCAAAGCTATTGATCGGCGTTTTAGGGAGCACGGAACATTCCAGCGTATGACTCGCGACTGGGGAAGACCTAGAACGACGAGGACACCAGCAATGGACGAGGCAGTTCTTCGTGCAGTTGACGATAACCCTAATGTCAGCGTCAGAGAAGTTTCTGCTGAACAAGGTAACGTTGACGACGTCACTGTACGGAGAGTGCTACGGGAGAACCAGAAACCCGTACCATGTACAGCGTGTGCTGACACTATCAGCAGCTAGTTGGCCACCACGGCTACACTTCTGCGAATGGTGCATCCAACAATGTGTCAATCCTCATTTCAGTGCAAATGTTCTCTTTATGGATGGGGCTTCATTCGAACATGATCAGATTGTAAATTTTTACAATCAACAAACGTGGACTGACGAGAATCCGCACGCAATTTTGCAATCACGTCATCAACACAGATTTTCTGTGAACGTTTTGGCAGGCATTGTTGGTGATGTCTTGATTGGGCCCCATGTTCTTCCACGTACGCTCAATGGAGCACGTTATCATGATTTCATACGGGATACTCTACCTGTGCTGCTAGAACATGTGCCTTTACAAGTACGACACAACATGTGGTTCATGCACGATGGAGCCCCTACACATTTCAGTCGAAGTGTTCGTACGCTTCTCAACAACAGTTTCGGTGACCGATGGATTGGTAGAGGCGGACCAATTCCATGGCCTCCACGCTCTCCTGATCTCAACCCTCTTAACTTTCATTTATGGGGGCATTTGAAAGCTCTTGTCTACGCAACCCCGGTACCAAAGGTAGGGACTTTTCGTTCTCGTATTGTGGACGGCTGTAATACAATACGACATTCTCCAGGGCTGCATCAGCGCTTCAGGGATTCCATGCGACGGAGGGTGGATTCATGTATCCTCGCTAACGGAGGACATTTTGAACATTTCCTGTAATAAAGTGTTTGAAGACACGCTGGTACGTTCTGTTGCTGTGTGTTTCCATTCCATGATTAATGTGATTTGAAGAGAAGTAATGAAATGAGGTGTAACGTGGAAAGTAAGAGTTTCCGGACACATGTCAACATAGCATATTTTCTTTTTTGTGTGTGAGGAATGTTGAATGTTTCCTGAAAGTTTGGCCGTACCTTTTTGTAACACCCTGTATCCTAAGTTTTATTGAGTTCTGTTATTCGGCTGTGACACATCACCCAAAAGGTAATTTTGTACTTCCGTGCATTTCACAAGCCGTAATGGTGTGCACTTCAGTCATTTATTATATGGTGATAGTGGGTGTCTTCCGTATTCCTGCGAAGTTGTTATTGTGACGTAGCTTCTTTAAAATTGTCACTAGACGGATAACGAAGTCTTTTTCATTGCCACTATTAATATCTGCAATTATTCTGCCTCAACTGCTACTTCATTTATACAATGACGGGAAAATATCTGGAAGATGACTCTTTTTAAATTTCGCGTCAGTCTCATAAGAAGAGCCGTAGCACTGTACATGACAGCTGGCAGAGGTGGTCACCAGAATGTACAGTCACAAAAATACCGGTGAGCCGGTAGGTTTCTGGCGCCAGACGATATCGATTCTTACTTCCATCTTTGATCGTTGTCCCTGTGCCCTGTTCTCTTTGCGTCTTTTAGGCAGGCTATTTATGGTGGCGCCCGTGAGCAAGTGGAGGAGAGTGGTTCCGCGCAAGAACCTGTGACGTAACGTGCTTTCCATGTTGTCGTTGTGTGCAGTTGGCGACACCATGTCACGTGGCACGGCCGTATGCCGTGAGGACCAGTTGCGTTTGAGCAGCGAAGAAGCATGGGCCACTGCCGGAAAGCATTAAAATTGTATTGACACGGCTGGCCAGTGGCGAGCTGGATTTGCTAATAACTCGACAGCTATGTGGATGGATGGCGTGTGAATTTCACATGAAGAAGAAAAAATTTATCGCCAAGCTTTCGTGATGGGTTCCTCCTTCTATATATAGTGAATATTATTGTGTACTTAAGGATTGTTGATTGTTGCAGATGCTCATGCTAGTGGCCAGCAAAACATTCACTGCAGAGGTGGGCAGGCGAGTTATGTTCCGGAACGACCATGAAATTATGTTACTGAAGTGGCTAAAAACAGCGCCTCACATTTGTAAGCTTGCATTTGGTGCTTAGTGTCATGAAAAGGTAGCTGGTTCACTTGAACGTCACTTCTTCATTTAGTTATAGATTTAGAATTTTCTGGTTTTACGAATTTGTGGTAGTTGTTGTTTCTTAATAATTTCTTGTGTGTATGGAAGGCAAGTGGCCACACTGTGTTTTATGGTCGGATAGAGGCTGTGTGTATTTCGGTCTGTGGCCATAGCCGCCATGCTTATTGCATTAGTTACCTAATGAAGTGACATTAGTTTTCTTTTGCAATTTCAAATACATATCTGAAGGTTGATTGTCACGTTAGGTACTGCAATTTTTATTCATGTGGTGTCAGCCATTCAGCAAAGACAAATTATCTTGTAAGATGGACCTTACGTAATTGGCTGTGGACTGACACATCTTTCCACGTAGTATCTAGATATTTTTCTTTCTGGATCAAAGTAAACTAAGCTCCTTAATTCTGTTTATTGGTTAACTTGTAATATGTTTATATTAAGGTATTGCTTATATATTTGAAACGGCAATACAAACTAAACGAGCAGCGATAGAAATACACCGTTTGTTGCAATATGCTTGGGGCAACAGTACATTTTCAGGCAGACATACTTTCGAAATTACAGTAGTTACAATTTGTGAACAACAGATGGCGCTGCGGTCTGGGAAACTCTATAGAACGATATTTTCCACATATCCACCATGCGTAGCAATAATATGGCGTAGTCTCTGAATGAAATTCCCGAAACCTTTGACAACGTGTCTGGCGGAACGGCTTCAAATGCAGATTAGATGTACTGCTTCAGCTGTTCAATTGTTTCTGGATTCTGGCGGTACACCTGGTCTTTCAAGTGTCCCCACAGAAAGAAGTCACAGGGGTTCATGTCTGGCGAATAGGGAGGCCAATCCACGCCGCCTCCTGTATGTTTCGGATAGCCCAATCCAATCACACGATCATCGAAATATTCATTCAGGAAATTAAAGACGTCGGCCGTGCGATGTGGCCGGGCACCATCTTGCATAAACCACGAGGTGTTCGCAGTGTCGTCTAAGGCAGTTTGTACCGCCACCAATTCACGAAGAATGTCCAGATAGCGTGATGCAGTAATCGTTTTGGATCTGAAAAATGGGCCAATGATTCCTTTGGAAGAAATGGCGGCCCAGACCAGTACTTTTTGAGGATGCAGGGACGATGGGACTGCAACATGGAGCTTTTCGGTTCCCCATTTGCGCCAGTTCTGTTTATTGACGAATCCGTCCAGGTAAAAATAAGCTTCGTCAGTGAACCAAATGCTGCCCACATGCATATCGCCGTCATCAATCCTGTGCACTATATCGTTAGCGAATGTCTCTCGTGCAGCAATGGTAGCGGCGCTGAGGGGTTGCCGCGTTTGAATTTTGTATGGATAAAGGTGTAAACTCTGGCGCATGAGACGATACGTGGACGTTGGCGTCATTTGGACCGCAGCTGCAACACGGCGAACGGAAACCCGAGGCCGCTGTTGGATCACCTGCTGCACTAGCTGCTCGTTGCCCTCTGTGGTTGCCGTACGCGGTCGCTCTACCTTCCCAGCACGTTCATCCGTCACGTTCCCAGTTCGTTGAAATTTTTCAAACAGATCCTTTGTTGTATCGCTTTTCGGTCCTTTTGTTACATTAAACCTTCGTTGAAAACTTCGTCTAGTTGCAACAACACTGTGTTCTAGGCGGTGGAATTCCAACACCAGAAAAATCCTCTGCTCTGAGGAATAAACCATGTTGTCCACAGCACACTTGCACGTTGTGAACAGCACACGCTTACAGCAGAAAGACGACGTACAGAATGGCGCACCCACAGACTGCATTGTCTTCTATATCTTTCACATCACTTGCAGCGCCATCTGTTTGTTGAAAATTGTAACTACTGTAATTTCGAAAGTTTGTCCGCCTGAAAATGTACTGTTTTCCCAAGCATATTTCAACAAACGGTTAATTTCTATCGCTGCTCGTTTAGTTTTTATTGCCGTTTCAAATATACCGGTCATTTTTGAAACACCCTATATATATATATATATATATATATATATATATATATATATATATATATATATATATATATGTGTGTGTGTGTGTGTGTGTGTGTGTGTGTGTGTGTGTGTGTGTGTGTGTGTGTGGTCTTCAGTCCTGACACTTGTTTGATGCAGCTCTCCATGCTACTCTATCTTGTGCAAGTTTCGTCATCCTCCAGTACCTACTGCAACCTACATCCTTCTGAATCTGCTTAGTGTAGTCATCTATTGGTCTCCCTCTACGATTTTTACCCTCCACGCTGCCCTCTAATAGTAAATTGATGATCCCTTGATGCCTCAGAACATATCCTACCAACTGATCCCTTCTTCTAGTCACGTTGTGCTACAAGATTCTCTTCTCTCTAATTCTATTCAATACCTCCTCGTTAGTACGTGATCTACCCATCTAATCTTCAGCATATACATATTTCTGTAACTTGTATACACTACAGCGTGTCTGCCGTTCATGTTTTCCTGTTTCCAGAAACGTATGTCGTGGTCGACGCTTGGGTAGATCAGTTGGTAGAGCATTTGCCCGCGACAAGCAAATGTCCCGAGTTCTAGTCTCGGTCCGGCACAAAGTTTTCATCTTCCAGGAAGTTTTATATGGGCGGACACTCCGCTACAGATTGAAAATCTCATTCTGGGCATACAGAAGGCCTCGAAAGAGTGGCCTTTTATTGTCGGAGACCTGCTATATGTGTACCTCTGAAGCGTCTTCACAGAAGTGAACATCTAGAATGGAGTCCTCAACATGCCATCTCGACGCTCGAAGAGTGGGTCAATGTTCGTTTCACAGATAACTCCCTATTTGGTCTGGAAAGTGATTCTTGACGGACTTGCATCTGGAGAGAACGTGGAACATGATTTCGGGAACCAACCATTGTGGAAAGAGACCGATATTCCGGATGATTCCTAATGGTGTGGGCAGGGTTATGTTGAGCACTCGAATACCTGTTCATGAAATTGCACAGTTAAATCGGCAAGGTTTAACGGCTGCCAGGTATCGTGGCGAGATCTCGGGACCTCCTGTGTATGCGAGTTTCTGCGGGCCCAGACTTCGTATTGCTGGAGGATAATGCTCGATCTCGCAGAGCACGAGCGGTTGATGTTTTTCTGTAAACGGAAGATATTACACGCATGGGAGGCCTGCTCGCTCTCCTGCTTTGAATCCCATAGAACACACCTGGGATGCACTAGGGACACGAGTTGCGTCACAAATGCATCCACCAGACACTCCAAGACTTGCAAGCAGAGCTGCAGGAAGAATGGGCGTTACTGCCTCAACATGAGGGTGATGACGTCATACACAGCATTCCCCGTCATTTGTCAGGCCCGCATTGCTGCCAGAGGCAGTCACACTCCACACTGAACACATTAACCAGTTGTTGGAATGTGTGAAAGTCCGTCAAGTTGCAAAAAACCAAGAACATTTTTGTCTTCTGTTATGCTTGTTGCAGTTGTTTATGTTCTGCATTCTATATATTGTTTCTACTTACTATCACCTGATTACACTGTTTTGTGGCAAAATAAACGTAACCTTGCAACATTCGGTTCGTTGCTTTAATTTTGGACAACATTTATATTTCCTATAAAAACATACTGCCAAACTCTACATTAGTTATTTTCATATGTTGAGATTTATTTCCCGTTAATGTATATGTTACTGAATGTTGGTTTTGTTGCTAACAAAAAATGTTCCGCTTATACATAAGAGAAATCGGCAGTGGTGTACAACATAAAGAATATTTTTCTTCTATACATATTTTAGGAGGTCTGCAGTGCTTCTTAGCATCATATCCAAATTATTCATCAATCTACAAATATATGGTTGTGGTTCATCATATATTTCCCTTTGTTTATTCTTTTCTTCTTCTGTTGACACATAGATGCATATAGTAGGTAACAATTACTCAACTCTCTACATAAAACCTTTGTCATTATACTGCGACCTAAAATTAATTTTGGAAGGCTTAAACATAAAGGTGAGCGTCCTTGATTACCGGAAGGAAAATGTATATTGTTTGTTATTGGATTGTGAGAGCTTAGTACGAGGGCATAATGAGACACCTGCTGTTGTAATGGCTCGCGTTGTCTCTTCCCTCCGAGCTTCCAGACTAATGCTCAACACCAACGAAGCGCGAAAGCAATAAACGGAGTTAGTCTTGAGCCTCGAGTGTAACACTCATGTGCCGTGGCGGCGACGGTGGCGGCTCAACTTATGAGAAGCGGAGACGAGCAGAGTTGCTGCCGGGTAACTTTTATGAGACCAGCAGAGCGCAGCAGGAGTTGGTGCTAGCTGGCTGCGATGGGAGGGGGCCGCTGTCAACTCAGATGGATGTTTAGAGTTGTGCACACTCAGAAATTAGCTTATTACGGAGTGTAAATGTGACGGGGAGGAGGAAAAATGTCAGGTGTATATGCCCTACGAAAGCAGTCCTTGGAAACTTCTGTTATTTGCCAAAAGTTGAAATGACTGTAATCTTGTCTGAAAAACTCCCGTCTGAGTGACTGCACCCACGCAAATCCGCCGCTCTTTAGATTCTTTCGAATAAACAAAAAGTGCTTGTTCCACAAGGAGTGGTCATAAAGTTTAGATAACGACCTCTAAAAATGAAATTAGTTACTATTTTTTATAAGATTCATAACACAGAGCTGTATTTGGTTCTATTATTGTGCTACAGCTTTCGGTTACAATCCATCTTTTGATACCTGTATCATCGTAATTGACTCACAAAAGTAACTACAATCAAAACGATAAAATAAAAATTACAAGAGCGAAACATTGAAGCACTCAGAAACTCGAACAAGAACACCTCACATACTACGAAAATGGAAACACAGGAGAACAGCCACTGAGATATACATTCAGAAAAATACATCAATTAGGTTCAACTTGAAAAATAGCATTACAGCGTATTACAAATAGAAAAGAAGAGCTGCATACGAATAGGTGACGTATAAACGGTTCAGCTGCATAGCTTCGTGAGCCAAGTGCAGGGAATACAAAGAAAAGACAGTGGGATGAAGAGATTGATACATAAAAAGCCCGAGTACTGCACACAAAATATAGTAAGAATAGGAAACTCCAGAGCAGATTATTTTGATAGATAAAACACGATACAAAACAAATTCTGTTAATAAACTACAGTGTTCGAATGTAAATAGCATAACGGAGTGTATCCAGGACAGACAAGTGTAACCCACAATTAGAATAGCAACTTAGCATGGCAGCAGGTACGTATTACATGCCAACATAATTATGAAACTGAAAAAACGTGATACAAGTCATCAACAGAAATAAGAGATATTAAATGATGACTCACTTACAACCCTAGCTGCCGACAGGTGTTGTTGTTATACCTCGATGTGTAAAGCTGAAAATGTGTGCCCCGACCGGGACTCGAACCCGGGATGTCTTGTTTACGTGGCAGACGCTCTATTCACTTTTTTTTTGTAGTCTCATTTTGTTCGTTATAGTTCGTTGCAATTGTTCGTGGCGGACGTCCCCTGACGCCCGTTGAAGTTCGTTATTGATCCATTCACTCAGGTTTTTTTTATTACAGAGGGCAGCTAACCCTCTGACCGAACACGCTGAGCTACCATGCCGGCGACCCATCTGTGCCACGGAGGACACAGATAAATAACGCGACTGCAGGGACTTATCCCTTGCACGCTTCCCGTGAGACTCTCACTCCCAGCTTCATTTATTCCAGGGAAAAGCTGCACGGTCATCAACAGCAACTGTTATTTCGAGAACAAGTTACTGTCTTCGTATATATAGTTAAAGGCTACCCAGCCATTGACCTTCGTCTGTGCGAATGCGCACAGGTTGCCCAAACTGTTACGGGAATCGCCAAAGCGTGCGCGAGTAATGAGTGAGTGGACAAATGTCTATAAGGTACAATACATATGTAGAATTGTGGACAGCTGGGAGTGTGAGTCTCACGGGAAGCGCTATGGATAAGTCCCTGCAGTCGCCCTATTCAGCTGTGTCCTCTGTGACTCAGATGGATAGTGCGTCTGCCACGTAAGCAGGAGATCGCACGTTCGAGTCCCGGGCGGGGCACAGATTTTCAGCTGTCTACATCGAGGTATAACAACAACACCTGTCGGCAGCTGAGGTTGTCAGTTAGTCATCATTTCTTCCAGGGAAAAGCTGCACGGTCATCAAAAGTAATTGTTCTTTCGAGAACAAGTTACAGTCTTCATATAACAGATATTGTTGTGTCGAACATCACATACCATTTGCTCGTAAATACGATGGATGTGGAACGAAATTCAAAATCAAATGGCTCTGGGGCTTAACTTCCGAGGTCATCAGTCCTATAGTCGCAGAACTACTTAAACCTAACTAACCTCAGGACATCACACAGATCCATGCCTCTAGGCAGGATTCGAACCTGCGACCGTAGCAGCAACCCGGCTCTGGACTGAAGCGCCTAGTACCGCTCGGCCAAAGCGGCTGGCGTGGAACAACATTGAAGATGTTGATAACGTGCATATTATATCTTAGCGCACATACGAGTAGAGTAAAAAATAAACAGCAGTGGACATGACAAGGTAATAGAAAATTCACAAGGAGAAATGGAGAACATTGTCCTAAGCTATTACTTTCGCCAGTATTCGATAAGGGTATAAGCTGAAGCAACGAATTGAAGTTTGCCTTGTCTTGAACCAGGGTGTCTTGCTTACTGTGCAGATGTGCAGACCACTACACTACCGTAGCACTGCGGGTAGAACACCTGCACGGACAATGGTAGTCCAATGCCCTCCCTAATAGAAACTTGAGTTACACCTTCGGACCATTTTTCCCTTCTTAAATTGTCAGTATTGCCAAGGCTCTCCGACACAGGAATAGCAGCCTAGCGTTATACGTAATGGGTAAATCCTGCTTGTATGTCAGGCGTAGGTGACCTATTCATCTGATGGAATTATATTTTCGTGGAGACTTACGAGACACACACGTTTTCAGGAAAATGAGATCCCAATACGTCAGTCTGCTGAAACTAACATTGGTCGTATACTGTAAGGATCGTAAATACATCATTGTATAACAGTAATTAACAGGTACAATTCGGTGATAATCCATTACTGACGACTTACATGATGAAATAGAAATATAAGTGAAGGTAACGTAGTAGTTGTCAACACAGCCACTAAAAATTACTGCACACATATCAACAGTCCGCAGCTCGTGGTCTAGTGGCTAACGTTGCTTTCTCTTGACCACACGGTCCCGCGTTCGATTCCCGGCCGGGTTGAGCATTTTTCTCTGCCCGGGGACTGGGTGTTCGTGTTGCTCTCCTCATTTCATCATTATCGTCATCATCATTCGTGTTAGTGAATAGGCTGGACTGTGTAAAAAATTAGACTGTGAACAAATTGGAACCTTGTACGGGAGATGATGACAGCGAAGTTGAGCCCCTCACAAACAAAACACCAACACCCATGTCAGGCTAGTCACCTACTGACTGTATAGGCATGCTGTCTATCTTTTTTCCCATTTTTATGCTAAACAAAATCCAAGGTAAACTAGCATCTTACAAAGCGCACGTGCAATATTTCATAATAGATAATAGAATGACTACTACAAGATATTGTTCTGGTCATTTACATTTTATTTTTGTGACTCGTGCTCCAGTTACGATGATACAGGTAGTAGTTACGGTCTGTAACTGAAACCTCTAGTACAATAAAGGAACCAAATACAGCTTTGTGTTATGAATTTTGTGAATCATATTTTCGTTGGACACAACTGCTTGAAGAAAAATGTTCTAATTAACTTTTCAATTTGTTTGCAGGCATGTGCTCCAGCGCCACAGTACCCAGCACGCCGCTAGAGACACTAAAACTAAATGGGGTAGCCTATTGACAAAGTGGGACTAAGGTGCCATAATCCGTTTTCCGCATTTCAAATGTAACGACGCTGCAAGAATCCACGCTGAGTTAGTTGATAGTTGGGCTGCAGATTCCTCGACTTGCGCCATAGGGTGGTGGGGTTTCGGGTTCCACTGGATAGGTCAGGAGTCCACTACACGCAGCAAGCGGCTACACGGGTAGCAGGGATTGTGTGGCGTGGATTGGGCGGTTTTTTAGGTTAGATGGCCTCGGGGAAGTACAGAATGGCAACAGCCTCAAAGGGTGCGGGGCAAAGTCAGGACATGCGGGGACCAAGCAGCAACCGGTATTGTAATTGTAAACTGTCGAAGCTGCATTGGTAAAGTACCGGAACTTCAAGCGCTGATAGAAAGCACCGAAGCTGAAATCGTTATAGGTAGAGAAAGCTGGCTGAAGCCAGAGATAAATTCTGCCGAAATTTTTACAAACGCACAGATGGTGTCTAGAAAGGATAGATTGCATGCGACCGGTAGTGGCGTGTTTGTCACTGTTAGTAGCAGTTTATCCCGTAGTGAAGTAGAAGTGGATAGTTCCTGTGAATTGTTTTGGGTAGAGGTTACACTCAACAACCGAGCTAGGTTAATAATTGGCTCCTTTTACCGACCTCCCGAGTCACATAAATTTTCTGAGCATGTTACAGTCTTAGGTGGAGATTTCAATTTACCAGATATAGACTGGGACACTCAGATGTTTAGGACGGGTGGTAGGGACAGAGTATCGAGTGACATTATACTGAGTGTCCTATCCGAAAAATACCTCGAGCCATTAAACACATTAAACACATTAAACATCTTGGACCTACTGATAACAAACACAACCGAACTTTTCGACTCTGTAAGTGCAGAACAGGAAATCAGTGATCATAACGCCGTTGCAGCATCCCTTAATATGGAATTTAAAAGGAATTTAAAAAAAGGGAGGAAGGTTTACCGGTTTAGCAAGAGTAATAGAAGGCAGAGATCAGACTACCCAACAGATTAAAACGAAAATCTGTTCCGACACTGACAATGATGAGTGTTTATGGAAAAAGTTCAAGGCAATCGTAAAATGCGTTTTAGACAGGTACGTCCAGAGTACAACTGTGAGGGACGAGAAAAACCCACCGTGGTTCAACAACAATGTTAGGAAACTGCTGCGAAAGCAAAGAGAGCTTTACTCGAAACTAAAACGCAGCCAAAACCTCTCAGACAAACAGTAGCTAAACGATGTCAAAGTTAGCGTAAGGAGGGCTATTCATGAAGCGTTCAGTGAATTCGAAAGTAAAATTCTATGTACCGACTTGACAGAAAATCCTAGAAAGTTCTAGTCTTACGATAAATCAGTAAGTGGCTCGAAACAGCATATCCGACACTCCGGGATGATGATGGCATTGAAAGTGAGGATGATACACGTAAAGCTGAAATACTAAACACCTTTCTCCAAAGCTGTTTCACAGAGGAAGACCGCACTGCAGTTCCTTCTCTAAATCCTCGCACGGACAAAAAAAAAAGAGTGACATTGAAATAAGTGTCCAAGGAATAGAAAAGCAACTGGAATCACTCAACAGAGGAAAGTCCACTGGACCTGACGGGATACCAATTCGATTCTACACAGAGTACGCGAAAGAACTTGGCCCCCTTCTAACATCCATGTACCGTAAGTCTCTAGAGGAACGGAAGGTTCCAAATAATTGGAAAGAGCACAGGTAGTCCCAGTCTTCAAGAAGGGTCGTCGAGCAGATGCGCAAAACTATAGACCTATATCTCTGACGTCCATCTGTTATAGAATTTTAGAACATGTTTTTTGCTCGAGTATCATGTCTTTTTTGGAAACCCAGAATCTGCTCTGTAGGAATCAACATGGATTCCGGGAACAGCGATCGTGTGAGACCCAACTCGCTTTATTTGTTCATGAGACCCAGAAAATATTAGATACAGGCTCCCAGGTAGATGCTATTTTCCTAGACTTCCGGAAGGCGTTCGATACAGTACCGCACTGTCGCCTGAGAAACAAAGTAAGAGCCTACGGAATATCAGACCAGCTGTGTGGCTGGATTGAAGAGTTTTTAGCAAACAGAACACAGCATGTTGTTATCAATGGAGAGACGTCTACAGACGTTAAAGTAACCTTCTGGCGTGCCACCAGGGAGTGTTATATAACCATTGATTTTCATAATATATAAATGACCAAGTAGATAGTGTCGGAAGTTCCATGCGGCTTTTCGTGGATGATGCTGTAGCATACAGAGAAGTTGCAACATTAAAAAATTGTAGCGAAATGCAGGACGATTTGCAGCGGATAGGCACTTGGTGCAGGGAGTAGCAACCGACCCTTAACATAGTCAAATGTAATGTATTGCGAATACATAGAAAGAAGGATCCCTTATTGTATGACTACATGATAGCGGAACCAACACTGGTAGCAATTACTTCAGTAAAAAGTCTGGGAGTATGCGTGCAGAACGATTGTAAGTGGGATGATCATATAAAATTAATTGTTGGTAAGGCGGGTACCAGGTTGAGATTCATTGGGAGAGTCCTTAGAAAATGTAGTCCATCAACAAAGGAGGTGGCTTACAAAACACTCGTTCGACCTATACTTGAGTATTGCTCATCAGTGTGGAATCCGTACCAGATCGGGTTGACGGAGGACGTAGAGAAGATCCAGGTTTCGAGAGGATGCTTTTCTGGATGAGGTATCGAATATAATGCTTCCCCCTGCTTATACCTCCCGAGGAGATCACGAATGTAAAATTAGAGAGATTCGAGCTAGCACATAGGCTTTTAGACAGTCGTTCTTCCCGTGAACCTACGCGACTGGAACAGTTAAGGGAGGTAATGACAGCGGCATGTAAAGTGCCCTCCGACACACACCGTTGGGTGGCTTGTGGAGTATAAATGTAGAATGTGGAGTGATATGTATGGCAATCATGCCAGCTTATGGTATAGTAGTTGCGTTACGAGGATATTTTCATTGTGGTAAGCCAAAACAATGAAGAAGGACGAAGCGGTGGACTAACTCGCTGTAAAGAATTAGTAATCGCAACAGAAATGGAGCCTCTGGTAGTCGAGGCGAAAGTGTAAATATCTAAAATCAGTCATGGATCAGATTTCTTCGTCTTTCCCGACGTTGTGAACATGACTGTGGTCTTCAGTCACTGGCTTCCGCGACTGCTCACAATCGTTCAAAGATCCCCTCGAATTGAAACAGCAGCGACAATGCTGCAGCTGTGTCAGGCAAACCCAGCATCTTCCTGAGCCGCCCAATTACAACGTACGAGTTCTTAGTGTATCACGGTTACACAGAGAGCAAGGAAGGTAATTAAATGTATGGGTGTTCATCTTCGGCGAAATAGGCGAAGACACAACAATCATCGGTCTAGATCAGTGGTTCCCAAATTATCTGTGCCCATTACGCCTGAGTGCAATCAGATATTAGGTATAACAACCCTGTCTCTCTTTACTAGTCCATCCTTGCCCTACCATCACGATCATTAGTGCATAACTCAATCTTTAGAATGATAAACATTTTTCTTTAAACACTTAATTTTGAAATGACGACAGGTAACTGTAGATAATTTATTGAACCACGAATGAATGAGCCAGTGAAACAATTGGTATTCTTACTTCTAACAGACTTAAAGAATGCTAATTAAGCACGTGGATACTTGTTATCAAACATGGTAACATTTTCCTCTGCCCCTCTCCTCTCCCTAGTGGTGTATATTTTAACTATAGCCTGCACCTCCCACTGAAAACCAACAAACTTAAGATATTTGCAATATACTGATTGTTAGCAAATTACTTCACTGTGCGACTCATTACTCCATAACTGAAAGAAATAGGGCGACTTCAAGCTGCCAATGTCTTAGGTCTCACCACTGCCACTAATAACAATAATAATGATAATAATAGTATTGTGTAGGGTCCATAACATTAAACAGAACTGTTGTGCTATCAGTAGTTCATTTATCTGTTCGAAGTAAATGATGAAACAATTTCTGATCCATTGCGGCAAATATCTAGAATTAAGAGAAGTCAGTTGCATGAGGTGTTAAAGCACATGGGATGTAAATGTCTCAGTTTTACTGTCACAAGTAAGTGATACGATGTAGCGGATGGTTAGTTAAAGTGCAGCTACTCAGAGGGCTCCAGTGTGGGATGTAGTTAACATAGGACGGCAAAATTTGGTAGGTATTCTAATGCAGAATCGAATTCCGCTGGAAAATATCAGTTCAGATTTTGGCCGCCAGATGCAAAGCTGGTGCTGTGACTGCAAGAAAGACGAATAGAAATGTTTCCACGACTACTAGATTAGTCATTGGACCTGGGCAGAAAATGTTAAACAAGCGGAGAAAGCATAGTGTCGATTTTAGTATCAGCCACCGTTTACACAATACGAGCGCTGGGGACGTCGATGAGATGCTGTGCAGCGTCAGATTTGCCTCTCGTGGACATAAATGAAACAATTTTTTGCAGGTAAATGGGTTTTCATTAGCAAATCTACCAGTTTTGGCTACTGTGCGATCATTACAGCCCACACTGGACTTCAGTGTGTAGCTTCATTTTAGTTATATTCACCCAGTGTACGTGTAGCGGGTGGAGTGTGTGAGGAACATATTATTCATACATTTGTTTCACAAACTGTAGCCTCTCCACCCCTACTGTGTCATGTGCTAACGCTAGAATGTGAGAGAACTGTAGTTATTGATAACTCATATAATAAGTACAACAGTCTTATGAAATAGTAATAATAGTAACGATAGCCTAAAAATAATTTTATTTAGCAATCAACATTTTCGATTTGACCAAACATTTTCGTTTTTTACCTCACGGAAGATTTTCTTTCCGCCCTTAGGGGTTAATGGGTTAATTCCCCCCTCCCCCCCCCCCCCCCCCCCCCCCCCCAGGTTGGGAACCGCTGGTCTAGGCGACGCTGAGTATGTTCTGGGACTGCCGTGGCATGATGTTATAAGATAATGATCGGAAGGGACAGACCGCCACAGTGACATACTACTAAAGTCAGTTGACGATGTTGCGGAAGGCTACACAGGAAACTATAGAAGGAGGTATTTTTCCTCCGTGACAACCCCCGTGCTCATTCTACACTGTAAAAATTCACGCAGTTTGCTTCTTTGTTATATTAAATTACATCTTTCCTGGCATGGTAGGAAGTGAATTCCGCCTCTTTCCTTCGATAAAGGAACTAGAACGACGAAATCGTGATTTTCCACACTGAATGTTTGCTGTAAAGCCAAAATGAAGACTTCTACAACCAACGGTTCTAAATCATCCATCGTGGACAAAAGAGCGTCAAATTAAAGGGTGCATTTGCACAGAGGGACTAACGCCATGTTTTTAAGATCGCAGTTTGATTTTTTTCGAGTTTAAAATGAAGACTTTATGAGTACCCGTTGTATATAGTGAAGCACAAGCAGTTCACGCTCCAGATCATACCCAATAAATGACAGAGGAAAAGGAACAGATAAGGCGAAGGGGGTTATATTTTGAAATGTCACATGTTATTGAAGACCTTAGAAAATCACATCCACGTAAGTTACTCACACATTATATAGGCGGAGGAAGACTTGAAGCTCATAAACGTACTTATTCATCTGACTAGTGTACTCTTTCAGTCAGATATGATGACTAGGTTAGTTCATTGAAGACACACTGACTCTTGTAGACTTAAGTACTGCTGAGATTCTGCAAGTACCATATGTGGCACGCTACCAACTAGGCGTTTTTCCCTGTAATTCACAAAATAATAAGAGCAAGAGATATTTATTTTGATACGTAAACTTAAGAAACGTGACTATTTTTGAAGAATTATAACCATACTTTATTTAGCTGATTTCCAGATGGTTACAGTAGCGCAATATAATATCCTTAAACAGAATATTACTTTCTTCTATCATGTAGGAGTTATATTCAAACTACTTGCAAACCAATTTGGATCAAGTAACTATCAATTTAGTTATGATTCAAAGTTTTAGGGATAAATGCTGTACATTAGTAGGTGTATAACATAGGTATTCCGGAGGCGGTGATCTGCGGACGAGACGTGAAGTTGTAGGTGGCAAGCTAGAGAGATGTTCTTGTTGCGGATTCGGTGACATACAAGCGGTTCTCTCCGTAACCCCACGAAAAGAACCATCCCAACCATATTCCAAGAAATCTCTTCGTAACATGAAATGTACTCGCAACTGCGAAAACGGACTACCATCAGCTATTTAATGGAATGGCGGCAATGCAAATTTGATCTCGACCGGGTTCTCGAACCAGGAATTCCCTCTTATCGCTACGGTCGCCTTATCGTATGGCTATCCGATTTTGACTTCCCTATGTCTTCAAGCATGTGTTTACAACGTGTACCTATACATCCGTTATGTGTATTCCAGTACAGGGGAGCCATTTTATTTGAAGGTCGCTTGCCGCGTGTCAGCGGATAAACACGATATAGCAGTGCCTGTGTCATTCCTAAATACGATGCATCGTAATTACGAATAACACAGGCATGCAGTATCATATACCGCTTGATGAGCTATTTGCTAAGAATCGGCTGTGCATTCATCAAGATGACCTCTAATGCGTAGAACAACATTTTCAGGGAGAACACCTAAATTGGCAACAGTAATGGCCTGACGCAGCTTACCTGTCAGAACACACGCGAATTTGCGTGTACCGATGATTTCATTTACAATTAATGTTAATGAACGACCTCCTTTGACTACAGACATGATGCATTGAATTAGGATTTCCTGTGGCCTGGTAATGTGTACTATGACGGTTCACCCCACCATCATTTGTGAAAGTGAATTCTTCAGAGGACTTAAAACTTTACAAGACGTCCGGAGTGAAATTATTCACGGCCGATTCGTAAAGAAACGTTCTGATTCAAATCTTTCCCGTGCAGCTCCTTTGTCAGTGGCAGAAAGCAGGATCGGAACTTCACCTGAGGATTGCTGTTTATTGCAACTAATAAAAATACTTCCATACTCTCACCTCTTGCTGATCTTCGCCTCAAACTGGTTGTACCTCGAAGTCGTTTTTCAGCACATAGGAACGCAACGGTTGATTGTAGTGCTCTCTGAGAATCTTATCAACATTGCATACGACTTTATATCGATACATTCTCCCATTCAACCGAATATAGCTTCAGAACTCGAAGAAACTTATCGCTCTGTGACTTTACAGCAACTTTACGTCTGTTCTGTAGGTCGTTTACAACGAACGTCGAGGTTTCTGTTAAGGAAACTGGATGGCTTCTTGAGCACCTTAATTAAATGAACATTGTGCCATCAGAATACCCATATGAACACAGCCATTTATGTACAGTATTTCTCAGTCACACCTGAAATTTTGTGGTTTCAAGATGTGTAACAGAAATTGATGTGTTTACAGCTGTTTCAAATACATGAGATACGTGATAAAACTACCACTATCAAAAAAAAAAAAAAAAAAAGAAAACACTGTAACTCTTTCTGTAACTCTCTGGAAAATAGATAAATAAATTAGTTCCCGTCCATCCAGCATAAGCAGTATGTTGATGTAGGTTCCGCAACTGCTGTACTGATTTTGAATAAAATGACATCAACAGCTGCACATTTCGTTTTATTATAAGGGAAACTGGAACGCCTGATACCGACAGTGTTAAATTTAGTGACTCGGTTTCCCTGTATTTTAGGAACCACTGTAGCCATTGACATGAAACTTTTATAGGACATTGAACTGTATGTTCTGAGCCTTCTGAACTACAATATTTGCATTTCAGCCACTACTTTCGGAAACATAATTATTTAATTACACGGCTAAAATTTTGTGTACTTTTTTGTACGTTATATGAAACAATTATTTATTGTACATAACATTATGTTCCTCTTTTAGTCCAGTAGACTCAGGATATGTATTTTATTACTCCCTAAAAATTTGATACTCTGCTCGAAGTGGTTTCTGAGATTTATAGAAAAATGCAACAGAAAACGTAAATTTTTATGAATGGCTTCTAAAGTTACGAAGACTGTAACTCAGTTAATATATTCTTAACTTTTCGTTCCAGTGGTCAGAAGCACCCTGCACCATATTGTATATCATCCTGTTGATCCTTTCTTCTTTCTGGACTCCTTAGTGACCAAAGGTGTATGCATACTCGAATTTATCAATGCGAATCTTGTCCACCTCTGATGCAATTTGCTGTAGGATTAATTCCCATATTCTGTAGCACTTTCGCCCTACCAGTGTTGCCATCATGCCATCGTTGAAAGCAATAACAGTATCATTGACCCCCTCCCCCCCCCCCACACACACACACTTTAGTGTCTTCATTCTAACAAAAACATTTTTTGGTAAGCGAGTCCGTATAAGATTATTGAACGACTCATTGGGATTTTGAGTCTGACCGTGTAGACACTTCTTCAGTACTCAGGATTTGTCAGGTGTCTGTAAAGAGATTTTATGATATCCATGACTCTGCTGTTATGGAATGTTTATGGCTGTATGAACTGACTGAGTACCGGCCATTGAGGTAATTGCACCATGAATCAGGTCGAGGAGGGCAAAGGTGATGTACTGGTTTCTCATCTGTTGACAGTCTGTGAAAGAAGATAGCTCATACTGTCTGCTTCATTTTCAACAATTCTTCAGTATTACTTCTAATGACGGTCGCATAATACTGCTGCAGTTCATCAATCATTTTGTCTGTCACCCTACCCCTTATGGTTTTATCATCAGAAAGTTTATTGTGTCTCAAACCACATTTCTGCTTCCGCAACCTGGTGCCCCTTCTGGTCATGACCAATACATTCCAGTTTTGTGATAAGCTTCTCACCATAACTCTGAGCGGTTACTACACTGTTATATGCTTTTGAGTCTCCATCACCCAAGAACTTTGTGTAACACACTCCCCTCTCGTTCACAGATCGACTAAAGGTTTCAATACCTGCAGAGGGCTCCTTACCACCACTTGTTCATTCATAAGTTCTGTCACAGATACGCCCTTCTTCATTCCCTGATCTACACATATAACAGTGATTGGTTAAAATCTGGAAATATATTACCTTTCCAGTATCCACACTGGTTACTGTAGCAACACAATTCATAGAACTGTAGCTGCGCTTCTGCCAAGTGCAATCAAAAGCTACTGGTGTGTCAGTGATACCATCATTTATTTCAACAGCTTCGTTTGCAGCACACTTCATTAACTCACATGCAACATTCTCCACAGCATCTCCAATAAATCGTGCATACTTGTCGATTTTACAAGCTGTGTGTGGCTTATTGATCATGGTACTCATTGTTTCTGCTGCAGTGTGTCCTTTTCCAGTAGATCTCAATCCATAAAACGACCTAACATTTACTTCAAATAATTATCTTTACGCTTATCGGAATTCCAAAATGAATGCCACGGATTGCGTGGCCCCTTCCGCCGGAGGTTCGTGTCCCCCCTCGGGCATGGGAGTGTGTGTGTGTGTGTTGTTCTTAGCACAAGTTCATATAAATAGTGTGTAAGTCTAGGAACCGATGACCTCATCAGTTTGGTCCCTCAGCAATTCACACACATTTGAACATTTTAATAAGTATATTTACACCCGGCACAATTAATCATAAGTTTCCTGGCTAGTCCATTTGATACCTCACTATCTTCATGTAAACTAACTGGCCTTCCACATACTTTACAACACACTAATTCACCTAACCTCCTTCTTAGGATGTGTAAATCTAACAGAATATAACCTAACCTACCATTTACATCACTTTCGTTTTGAGAAAACTGTGTACCACTACGTTTTATTTTAAACTTCTGACCAATAATCGTCGTTCCTCTAGATACTGAGGAGTTTGCCTGTACGTCATTTTCTGTAACTTCGCATGCAAATGTTGAAGACCATGTTTTCCTTTAGTCGAAAATCTATTACGATGAAACCGACGTTTTTTATAAACATTTCGGTTTGGGGTCATACTTTTTGAGAGATTTACCAATCTATTCGTCACTTTTCCTCGGGAAAACTTTAGCACTTCGACATACAATGCGTCTTTACGCTATGAAACGATACGATACTCTTTGTGGCTGTGCTACCAATACAAACAATTAATTTAACCTTTTTAACACAGCAAACCACACCCTTCTATATAAAAAAATTATCGATTTTATTAGTTGTTCAAGTAATGCACGTAAAAATTTTAACATTAAAAAAAAATGGCTCTGAGCAGTATGGAACTTAACATCTGTGGTCATCAGTCCCCGAGAACTTAGAACTACTTTAACCTAACTAACCTAAGGACTTCACATCCATCCATGCCCGAGGCAGGATTCGAACCTGCGACCGTAGCAGTCGAGCGGTTCCGGACTGAAACGTCTAGTTTAACATTTTCAACCGGTGTAGATTATATTTAAAATTGAAAAACAAAATTTCCCATGCGGGTTTATAAGTAATGTGGCAGGACACCAGCGTGGCGCAAGCGGTCAAAATTCCACATACCGCAGGCACGTACTGTAGGGTACGGGAGCTGCCTAAAGCGGGCCTGTATTATGAACCGTGTCACACGAACGGCCAGTACAGAATAAACTATTTTTGCAAGTCAGTGTCGCTGCTGACGTGGACGGAATGGTGTTTTTCGCGGGTAAGGCTTTCCCTGGGAAAACGGAGTGTGCCCCGTTGGCTGGGAGATATTCAGCCTTGTTTTCTTGTAGGAAGATCAGTGGCTGTTTGTTGTTTTCCTTCTCCGGGGTGGATGTGTGACAGCCTTGTGCCACTCCACGTGGAGTAAGGATTTCCCTCACGCGCAAGATGGGAATAAGCGTCTTTTTCTAAAAACGTATCTGTACTTGTGAGTTCAAGACTTCAAAAGATAACTGAGAAGTATTAGTTTAGAACTAGGTTTTCTCGGAATTGTTGGACCCGGAAAGGAGACAATTTGATAATTTGCAAAACTTTTACTATGTGGGGCGTTGGATCACTGTTTTAAAAATGTATCTTGTTTGCCAAAGTGTAGCGGAGCCTTCTGATTGGTGCTCCTTTGCGCGGGCTTTGTGCAGATAAGGGGAGGGAAGAGAAAATGTCTTGCCCACTGTGGAGGCATTCGCGGAAGTAGAGCCTAGGGGCTTGTCGACGTGGAGTAGTGGGCGTTCTGAGTTTTGAGGCACGGCGGAGGCCGCACTTTTATTATTACTGAGGGTCAGCAGGTCACATGTCGGCTGGTGATTAGCAGCTGGTAGGAGGTGCTGCTGTATGCAGCATTTGGCACTTTGACTCATCAACTATGTTGAGATTATATTGCAGCGCTCGGCAACCGGGAAGCGTAACAATTAAATTTAATATGATGCCGTTATTTATCATCTGGCCAGGGATACGAGGCTTTATCTATTACCCAGCAGACCCTGTTATTTTCTGGTGGATTTCCTACACCTTTCCGACACTATCGAGCTAATCACTGCCTACCGATATGTGGTTATGTATTTTCGAGAATGATCTATTGGTCATGTGCTCACTTCTCTCCCACTTATTCGTTGCGGAATTTGTTAAACCAATCCCCCTCAGATACGTGTGTGTTTCAATGTTCAAATTCGTTAAGTTTTCTCACTTCGTAATTTACTGCTCACGTTAATGTGTAATTATTGCTTTCTTGATAGTGACTGATAGTGACCGTGATAAATATCTCACTAAATATGCGTCAAACTAAAAAGAACGCCGGCCGCGGTGGTCTCGCGGTTCTAGTCGCGCAGTCCGGAACCGTGCGACTGCTACGGTCGCAGGTTCGAATCCTGCCTCGGGCATGGAAGTGTGTGATGTCCTTAGGTTAGTTAGGTTTAAGTAGTTATAAGTTCTAGGGGACTAGTGACCACAGCAGTTGAGTCCCATAGTGCTCAGTGCAATTTGAACCATTAAAAAGAACGAAACTCGTCTAGCTTGAAGGGGGAAACCAGATGACGCTATCGTTGGCCCGCTAGATGGCGCTGCTATAGGTCAAACTGCGTTTTAAAAAAAATAGGAACCCCCATTTTTATTACATATTCGTGTAGAACGTAAAGAAATATGAATGTTATAGTTGGACCACTTTTTTCCCTTTGTGATAGATACCGCTGTAGTAGTCACAAACGTACAAGTACATGGTATAACGTAACATTCTGCCAGTCCGGACGGTATCTGCTTCGTGATACATCACCCGTGTTAAAATGGACCGTTTACCAATTGCGGAAAAGGTAGATATCGTGTTGATGTATGGCTATTGTGATCAAAATGACCAACGGGCGTGTGTTATGTACGCTGCTCGGTATCCTGGACGACATCATCCAAGTGTCCAGACCATTGGCCTGATAGTTAATGATGATGCCCAGGTAGGTCTTTTAGCTGCTCTCGCGGCTAATCCACACATCGGTAGCAGACAAACTGCGCGACAATCGGGAATCTCAAAAAACGTAGGTGTTAAGAATGCTACATCAACATTGATTGCACCCGTAGCATATTTCTATGCACCAGGAATTGCATGGCGACGACTTTGAACGTCGAGTACAGTTCTGACACTGGGCATAAGAGAAATTAGGGGACGATGACAGATTTTTTGCACCCATTCTATTTAGCGACGACGCGTCATTCACCAACAGCGGTAACGTAAAACGGCATAATATGCGCTATTGAGAAACGGAAATCCACGATGGCTGCGACAGGTGGAACATCAGCGACCTTTGCGGGTTAATGTATGGTGAGGCATTATGAGACGAAGGATAATTGCCCCCATTTTATCGATGACAATCAAAGTGGTGCAATTATGCTGATGTCCTACGTAATGTTCTACCAATGTTACTGCAAGATGTTTCACTGCATGACAGAATGGCGAAGTACTTCCAACATGATGTATGTCCGCCACATAGCTCGCATGCGGTTGAATCGGTATTGAATAGCATATTTCATGATAGGTGGATTGATCGTCGATTCACCATACCATGAACCGCACGTTCACCAGATCTGAGGTCCCCGGATTTCTTTCTGTGGGGAAAGATGAAGGATATTTGCCATCGTGATCCACCGACAACGCCTGACAACATTTGTAAGCGTATTGTCAATGCATGTGCGAACATTGTGGAAGGCGAACTACTCGCTGTTGAGAGGAATGTCGTTACACGTATTGCCAAACGTATTGAGGTTGGCAGACATCATTTTGAGACTTTATTGCATTAATGTGGTATTTACAGGTAATCCCGCTGTAACAGCATACGTTCTCAAAAATGATAAGTTTACAAAGATACATGTATCACATTGGAACAACCGAAATAAAATGTTCAAACGTACCTAGGAACAACCGAAATAAAATGTTCAAACGTACCTACGTTCCGTATTTTAATTTAAAAAACTTACCTGTTATCAATTGTTTGTCTATAATTGTTAGCCATGTTGTGACTATTACAGTGCCATCAATCACAAAGCGAAAAAAGTGGTCCAACTAAAACATTTATATTTATTTGCGTACTACACGAATATGTAATAAAAAATGGGGATTCCTATTTTTTAAAAACGCAGTTGATATACGTTTGACCTGTGGCAGCGCCATCTAGCGGGGCAACCATAGCACTATTGGTTTCCCCCTTCAAGCTAGACAAGTTTCGTTCTTTGTAGTTTTTTCGTATTAATGATTCTAATTTCGGCGTTAAATTCGAACAAGACTTTTAATTCATCAATCAGATCGAAGTTCCTTTTAATTATAAAACCTTTAGTATATTTTATAAGAGCACAACCTGGGACTAATTTACGAGGCTCATTTTATTGACATTATTCAATCTGTTGTGCGATATAATCATTTCCATATGGTAGTTCATGGCGAGACTTCTATCACTGGGTCGGTCCAGCAAATGCAGATCCTAAAATTCTTGCTAGCTCGGTTGGCGTCTTATACTATGTCAGTCGTTTTAAGAGAACTCACAATGACTGATGGTTCTGTGATCTCTCAAGACGACTGAAATATCACTGCATAATGCTTGAGGGTACTCTTGTTCTGTCGTTGTAACTGCCAAAATGCGTAACTTTTTTTCACCAGATGCGTTTCGCATTATTGAGGTAAAGCATTATCAATGGTCTTATTTACAAATACAGACCACTGATGAGCAATGGTCTTATTTGCAGACACAAACCACTGACGATGCTTTACCTCAATAAAGTGAAACCCGTCTGCTGAAAACAATCCCACATTTTTGTAGTTGCAATGACAGAACAAAAATACCCTCAAGAATTATAAAGCACCTACGGACACTATGGCCACACAAATGAAGAATTCACTGCATAATGTGTTTGAGGGGGGCAGAGGGTGGCCAAAACAAGTCGTGCTATATTTTGTTAAGTATAACAGGTGCTGGCATTTTATTTGAAATAGCTCTGCGAAAAGAGTAATGCTTCTTGCGTTTTGCTGTCCACTTAAATATTCCTTTCACTCAGTATTTTGTAAGTTACAGAGAAGTTATCTGAAATACCCTGCACATGTACAGTAATTTATTAAGAAGCAAGAAGAATAATTTCTTATACCTTTCACACATTAGGCGTATCATCCTCTTCTAAGCTCACTACTCCCGCATCTCGTGGTCGTGCGGTAGCGTTCTCGCTTCCCATGCCCGGTTTCCCGGGTTCGATTTCCGACGGGGTCAGCGATTTTCCCTGCCTTGTGATAGCTGGGTGTTGTGTGATGTCCTTAGGTTAGTTAGGTCTAAGTAGTTCTAATTTCTAGGGTACTGATGACCATAGATGTTAAGTCTCGTAGTGCTCAGACCCATTTGAACCATTTTTCTAAGCTCAGTACACCTTTTAACTGAATGTCTTATGTTTCTCTCTCTCCTTTGGGTTCTTTATTAGAATTTCAGTTTCAGAACCCTTCTTTCTTCCATCCTTCCAGATTTCGTCCCAGTTTTGTTTATGTTCCTCTATTATTATAGTTCAAATGATATTCAGTTTGTATCTACTGTTTTCATTATACGTGCTGTCCAACATTGTTCAGTGGTGGACTACCCGTAAAATTTTCTTTTCAGAGGCCTGAAAATGCCTAGCGTCTTTTTCCCTATAACGCAGCTTTCACTGCCATACGGTATCAGAGTTACAGTGACCACGTTACACAATTTCAATTTTGCGTCTCCGAGTATTTTTCTAATGTTCTGCTTATTGTGCCATTGTGTCCGATACCTGAAATTTAATATCTATACCCCTTTCATTTTAGGTCATCAATCTTCTGACTAGTTTGATGCGGCGCGAAACGCATTCTTCTGTTCCGCTAGTCTCTTCAATAAGGGTAGCACTTACACGCCACGTTCTCTATTATTTATTGTATACATTCCAATCCCTGCCTTCCTCTGCAGTTTTTACTATCCACATTTCCTTGTAGTACCATGAAGGTTATTCCATAAAGTCTTAACACAAGTCGTTTCATCTTGTCTCTCTTTCTTCTTTGCATTATCCATACGTTCCTTTCTTCGTCGATTATGCAGAGAACCTCCCTCCTCTTATCTTATCAGTACACATAATTTAGACATTCTTCTACAACATCACATGTTAAACGTTTCGATTCCCGTTTCTTCGGTAGTCCCACAGTCCACGATCCATTGCTCCAAACACTTGTACTTAGAAATTTCTTCCTCTAGTTAAGGCTTGTCTTCGATACCAGTAGACTTCTCCTGGCCAGGAATTCCCTCTTTTCCACTGCTAGTCTGCTATTTATGTCCTCCATACTTCATGCGCCAATAGTTTCTCGTAGTTTGCATCCAATGTAGCACTATTACTTAACCTTGTCTACTTCGTAGCTAACAGTTTTAGTGTTAAGTTTCTCTCTTTTCTCATTTTTGCGCTTCATATTGCTTTTCTCTCTTTCCTTTTTACTCTCAGTCCAAATTCTGTACGCATGAGATTGTTCATTCCATTCAAAACACTGTAATTCTTCTTTACTTTCACCGAGTAAATCACTGTCATCAACGTGTCTTTTCACTGATATCCCTTCACATTCAATTTTAATCCCGCTTTCGAATCTTTCTTTTATTACCGTCACTTGTTTTTCGATTTATAGTTTGAACAGTAGGGGCGAATGACTGCATACCTTTCTTAAAGCCTTTTTAAGCCGATCATTTTGTTCTTGCTTCCAGTCGTATTGTTACCTCTTGGGTGTTGTAGGCATTGTATATTACCCGTCTCTCCCTATAGCTTACTCCTATTTTACTCAGAACTTCGAACATCTTGTTCCATTTTGCATCGTCGGACGATTTCTCTAGGTGGGCGACTCCTATGAGCAAGTCCTCTTTCTTCTTCAGTCTTGCTTCCATATCAGGCCAATGTCAGAACTGGCTGATTGGTGCCTTTACTCTTGTAATAGGTCCTCAGTTTTCTTTTCCCTCCTTTACTATATTACGCATGAGCTGTTAAGCTAAATGAGCGACGGTTATCACACTTACCTGTCCTCGTTATCTTCAGAATTGCGTGGATGATATAGTTCCGTAGGTCTGATGGTACGGCACCAGTCTCATGATTATACACACCAACTTCAATATTTGCTTAGTTGACAATTCCTCCAATTATTTTAGAGACTCCGACAGAATGATATAGGTCCCTTCTGGTTATTAGATTTCACGTCTTCCAGAGCTCTTTTAAATTTCGACTCTACTGCTGGATCCCGTATTTCTTCCATATCGACTCGAATTTTTCTTTTGTAACATCATCAGTCTAGTCCTCGCCACACAGAGGCCTTCAGTCTACTCTTTCGACCCATCCGTTATCTCCCCTTCACTTAACAGTGGAACTCCCATTAGGCTCTTAATGTTACTACCCTCACTTTCAACTTTCATGAAGGTTATTTGTATTTCCAAATGACAATGGTTGTTTTTCCGATTTATTCGCATATTTCGTGCAGCCATTTTGCGTAGGCTGACCTACTCATCCTATTTATTTCATTTATAGGGGATTAACATTGTTGCATATTTGTCTTTTCCTGACTTTTGGACATCCGTCTTTCGTCGATCAACCGAAATATTTCTTCCGTCACCCAATGTTTCTTTGCAGGTGCCTTTCCGTTTGTCTGCGTGTGTGTGTGTGTGTGTGTGTGTGTGTGTGTGTGTGTGTTTGTGTGTGTGTGTATGCTTGGGTCCAACATCTGAGATTACCCTTTTTAGAGACGTCCACTTCTCTTTATCGTAACTGCCTGCTCTGGTATTTCTTACCGCAGTATCCACATACTTAGCGAACTTCAAAAGACTTCAGCAGCACATTTTCTTCCACACAGTTTCTTCCAGACCATTCTCCTAAACTTCAGTCTAGTCTTCATTCTCTGAGTCCATACCTGCGCCTTGGTACGCATTTAAATCCAGTTCCTGCTTCCGGATCCTCTGTTCAGCTGTAATCATCCTGTGTCTCTGGATCATGTCCAAGTATACCATCTCCTCCTGTGATTCTCGAGCAGAGTGTTTGCTATTACCATCTGCAAAATTTATACCAGAACTCAACCGATCTTCTTCCTCTATCATGCCCACTGCCCAGCCCACATTCTCCCGTAACTCTTTTCTCTATTGCTTCTCCTACAATTACGTCTTCATCCGCCCTGATTATTAGATTTTCATCCCTTTACAGACTAAATATCCCGTTCAGTATCCTCGTATACTTACTCTATCTCTTCGTCTTCTGCCTGCGACGTCGATGTGTATAACTGAACTATTATGGTTGGTGTAGGTTTGCTGTCGATTCTTATGAGAAGAGCCCTACCACTCAGCTGTTCACAGTAGTTCATTCTCTGCCCTACCTTCTTATTCATAACGAATCCTACTCCCGTTAAAAGCTTTTTATGTTGCTGTCGATATTAACGAACATTCGTCTGATCCGAAAACCTCACCTTCTTTCCGTTTTACATCACTGAAATCTGTTATACAGGGTGAGTCACATAACGTTACCGCTGGATATATTTAGTAAAGCACATCAAATACTGGCGAACCGATTCCACAAACCTAACGTGAGGAGAGGGGCTAGTGTAACTGGTTAATACAAACCATACAAAATGCACGGAAGTATGTTTTTATCACAAACCTACGTCTTTTTAAATGGAACCCCGTTGGCTTTGTTAGCACATCGGAACATATAAACAAATATGTAATCAGTGCCGTTTGTTGCATTGTAAAATGTTAATTACATCCGGAGATATTGTAACCTAAACTTGACGCTTGAAACCTCCGACGTTCAGTTGCGTGTTGTAACAAACACGGGCCACGGTCGGCGAGCAGCATGTGCAGGGACATGTTTACGATGACGACCGTGTTTACGAGTGTGGCTGTAGTGCACTAGCTGTCGCAGTGTGCGCATGTAGCGCTTGCTGTTATTGTTATTCTGAATTCGTCTACGCACGCAGACCAACTATACAACACCGTGTTACCAGACGTCTGTGATAGTGTAGTGTTGTACGAACTGCGACCATGGTGTATTCGAACTCTGAAAAGGCGGAGATGATACTCATCTATGGCGAGTGTCGACGAAATGCAGCTGAAGCCTACACGGTGTATGCAGAACGGTACCCGTACAGAGAGCATCCAACGTGAGGGACATTGCAAAACATCTACCGCCAACTGTATGCAACAGGTATGGTCGTAACACGCAAACGGATACATAACAGGCCCGTCACAGGAGAAGCGGGTAAGGTTGGTGTGTTAGCTTTTGTTGCCATGAACCCACACATGAGTACAATGGACATTGCGAGAGCCGGTGGACTGAGTCAAAGTAGTGTCACGCGCATACTGCATTGTCACCGCTTTCACCCGTCTCATGTGTCGCTACATCAGCAATTACATGGTGATGATTTTAATCATCAAGTGCAATTCTGTCAATGAGCATTAACAGAGAATGCGTTGCAGTACTACCTGTTTACCGATGAAGCGGGTTTCACAAACCACGGGGCAGTGGATCTACGGAACACGCATTACTGGTCCTAGGACAATCCTCGCTGGCTCAGACAGGTAGAGCGACAGCGACCCTGGACTGTAAATTTATGGTGCGGAATCATTGGCGACCATCTCATTGGTCCTCACTTCATTGTAGGGGCCCAAACATTTGCAACATACATCGCGTTTCTACAGAATGATCTGCAAACGTTGCTCGAAAATGTCTCACTGGAAACGCGTCGACATATGTGGTATCAGCATGATGGTGCACCTGCACATTCCGAAATTAACACTAGGCTGACCCTTGACAGGATGTTCGACGGGCGTTTCATAGGACGTGGAGGACGCATAAATTGGCCAGCCAGTTCTCCTGATCTTACACCTCTGGACTTCTTTCTGTGGGGTACCTTAAAGGAGAATATGTACCGTGATGTGCCTACAACCCAGAGGATATGAAACAACGTTTTGTGGCAGCCTGCGGCGACAGTACACCAGATTTACTGCGGCGTGTACGACATTCATTACGCCCGAGATTGCAATTGTGTGTAGCAAATAATTGGTATCACACTGAACATCTATTGGCTGACATGTCGGGACACACTCTATTCCACTCCGTAATTGAAAACGGAAACCACGTGTGTACGTGTATCTCGCCCTTCATGATAATGTACATGTTTATCAGTGAAAAACACCAATAAAAAGGTGTTAGCATGTGGACGTAATGTGCTGTTCCAGTCTCTTCTGTACCTAAAGCCCATCACCGTTCCCTTTGGATCCCTACGTAATTCGGTGCTCTCCGATACACACGATCGAACAGCGGAGGGGTGGTACTCAAGCGTCAACTTTAGGTTACAATATATCCGGATGTAATTAACATTTTACAATGTAACAAGCGACACTGATTACGTATTTGTTTATATGTTCAGATGTGCTAACAAAGCTAACATACTTCCGTGTATTTTTTTATGGTTTGTATTAACCAGTTACACTAGCCTCTCTCGTCACGTTCGGTCTGTGGGATCGATTCTTCAGTATTTGATGTGGTTTACGAAATATATACAGCGGTAATGTTAGGTGACTCACCCTGTATACAAAATGAGTATTAGCATTTCCCTTTTCAGATTTTCTATCTTCCCTACCACGTTCGTACTCCTGTCGTTATAAGCTTCGACTCGTAGAATGTTATCCCATCATCGGTTATTCACTCTTCTTCTCATGATCAGCTCCTTCTCAGTAGTCCTCCCCCCGAGATCCGATTGGAGGCCTAATCCGAAATCCTTTGCCTATCGATAGACCATCATGACACTTTTTCAATAGCAAGCGACATTTGTAGTGGAGAAACGTTATGTGCCTTTAAATCAGTGGTTTCCATTAGCTTCTGCATCCCCATGCTGTCATCAATGCTGATTCTGGCGCCTGTTAGAGGCAGTTTGACATCCCAATGGTAAGGAGTGCCCTGCACATCAGTCTTCCCTTCCAACCTCTTTGCAAAGGGTGTAGAACGTGGATGACTTGTTATGCCTGAATTCTGCGGACGCAACTTCTGATAATTTTTATCCAAAATTGAACCAGTGGCTAGGTACTAACCCGGTACCGAGGACGTTATGATTACCAGTGAAAGACACTACCACTATACCACGGTACGTCACATCCTTTTTCTCGCTGAAAGTAAGTATTGAAGTCCTGAAATTGCTCCAAAATATCGTTTTTAATTACAGTGTTGTTTAAAATTGCTTATTTCCTTTGGAGGGCATTTTCTTAGGTTTACTTACTACTACTTTAAAACTGTTTTCTCTTAAAATTATTTTAAGAGATGGTTAGTTTTTTAAAGCTCATATTCAGAATTATCCGTTAATACAGTTGCACCAGTATTGCATAACAAGTTTATATATCAGTTACTTTTTATAAGGATTGGTTCTGCCGCTCTTCCTTTCAATTTTAGGAGGGCAGCGTTTACGTAAACGTAAAAAATAGTAGCCGATAAAGTGCGCCTTTGTCTTACGCCTTGGCTTATTAAAATCTTTTCGGATCTGTAATAGCCGTAGCCAAATATAATAATTTTCGTTACACAGAATCCCTATGCCGTTTATTAGGGGATTTGTGTACCCGCGATTTGCCATTAATTTCAACAGGCTCTCACTGTCCGCCTTGCCAAATGCTTTCTCAGGTTCTATGAAAGGCAGATAGGCTGGTATATTTTATTCTCTACTTTTCTGTATTATTTGTTGCACAGTAAATATATTAACCTACACGACCTGCCTGTTAGGAAGCCGCTTTCTTGATCTGGATATAACACCGCTATAAGAATCTTTAACTTTTATTTAACACACCTTAGTACGTATGTGGCAGGCAGTTTTTAACATATAAGTCTATAATTTGAAGTTAAGTTGCAATCCCTTTTTTAATTAGTGCCAATTCTTTTGCTGTACCCCAGGCATATAAAGTTTATCCAAAAGGTGTTGATGAGATGTAGCGTTTTAAATATAAGCAATACAGCACAAAATTTAATAATTCCTATAATAACCGCATCACGTTCGAGGCATTTCCTGCATTTATGTTTTTCAATTACATTTTTCATTTCTAGTACGGTAATTGATTCTGAGTTAACATAACCTATTTTTATATTCGTAATAACTACTTGCCCTTGGGTTATGACACAGATTGTTGCAATCTTTTGTCGACTGTTCTGAACTTCTTATATTTACTTGTGGTACATCTTTCTCACATCATTTTAAGTGTCTTACTATTAGGAAAGACAAGTCTTCTCTGTTACACAATCATGTACTATCTCTGCAATAAATTGATCCCACCTATCTTGACCAGACTGACTTTCTACTTGTATTGTTTATTTCTCATCAGTTAGTTTTTTATTGTTTGGGCATTGGGAGATTACAGAAAACAATAGCCTGCTCTTTGTTTCTCGTTGATAACTTCGTAAATTTTTTCATTCCAAATTCTAAGATATTGCTTCCTTTGCCATTCAGATATCATTATTGCGGCTTCACCTGCTGATTTATTTATACACTATATGATGTTACCAATTCTAAGTTCATACCGTCTTGTGTAATTGTGTTTAGAAAATAATAATTCAATATTTGTTGATAGGGATCTTACATAGAAAATCTGTAAAGATAGTCGGTAAATCTATTTGACAGGAGCCTTAAGTTTTCAAGTTGGTCTACTAAATACAATGAACAGATCCGATCGACGTGGCGCAATGTATACTCCAAATGTTACAAACTCAGAAAATGCAAAGTTCATATTCTCATACAGCGACCTTAACTAAGGTATTCTGCTCTTCTTTTTCTAAATCAGTGGAAACAAATTCCAGAAAGGCTCTTTCAATACGACCGTAGTCATTTCCTTCCACTGTAACGATAGATGGAAAATAAAACTGAGGTTGTGTTAGATGGCGATCAGTTTGGCCTTAGGAAAGGTAAAGGCACCAGAAGGACAATTCTGATGTTGCAGTTGATAACAGAAGCACGACTGAAAAACAATAAGAACTTGCTCATATAATTTTTCGACCTAGAAAAAACTTTTGGCAGTGTCTAATGGTGCAAGCTATTCGAAAGTTTGAGAAAAACAGAGGTAAGCGATATGAAAAACACAATACGCACGTTTCCCAAGGCGGAACAATATGAGTGAAAGACCAAGAACGATGTGTCGGATTGCAAATGGTGTAAGATAGGGAAGTGGCCTTTTGCCTCTGCTGTTCAATCTATACATCGAAGAAACAATGATGGAAATAAAAGAAGGGTTAAGTAGTGGAATTAAAATTCAAGGTGAAAGGACATCATTGATAAGTTTTGCCATTGATATTGCTATCCTCAGTGATGGAAGAAGAATTACAGGATGTGTTGAATGGAATTAATAGTCTATTGAGTACTTAATATGAACTGAGATTATATCAAAGAATGACGAAAGTAATGAGAAACTGCAAACAAGAAAACGGCGATAAACTTAACATCAGGACTGGTGAACATGCAAAAGATTAGGTTAAAGAATTTAACTATATTCAAATGTGTGTGAAATCTTATGGGACTTAACTGCTAAGGTCAACAGTCCCTAAGCTTACACACTACTTAACCTAAATTATCGTAAGGACAAACACACACTCATGCCCGAGGGAGGACTCGATCCTCCGCCGGGACCAGCCGCACAGTCCATGATTCCAGCGCCTTAGACTGCTCGGCTAATCCCACGCGGCAAAGAATTCAACTACCTAGGCAGTGAAACAACACATGGCATATGGAGCAAGGAGAACATAAAAATCGTTATTGTCATCGGCGAAGAGGGCATTCAGACCTGACAGAAGTCTCCTGGTATGAAACATAACCCTTCATTTCAGGAATAAATTTGTGGGACTGTACGTTTGGAGCACAGCGGTGTATGGTAGTGCAGCATGGACTGTGTGAAAACCGGAAAAGAAAAGAATCAAAGCATTTGATATGTGGAGCTACAGAAGAATGGTGAAAATTAGGTGCACTGGTGACATAAGGAATGTTGAGGTTCTCCGAAGAATCGGCGAGAAAAGAAATATTTGGCAAATACTGACAAGTTGAAGGAAGGCAATGGTAGGACATCTGTCAAGCTATCAAGGAATAACCTCCATAGTACCATAGGGGAGAGGGAGCTGTAGAAGAAAAATAGATTTACTGCAGTTCTTTCAATTACAATTGTTGGTATAAATCTGTTGTTTGCTCCACATATTTCTGAGCATTGACTGTTAAAGAAGACAAAAGAATTGGAATACGTGCAGCAAAGTGCTACTCTGAGACAAAAATGCTGGCACAGAAGAGGAATTTGTGGCGTGCCGCATCAAACCCATCAGAAGCCTACCGACTAAAGAAAATATGACCGAACAGAAATATTGTTTCTCTGTAAGGACGCCGACACTTCCGATAACACGAGGTGTAATTCTCCTTCATTCCCTGTGCAGACGGATCAGACATTCATCAGCTTCGGTACACTACTCTTTGCCACTACCTGCATTTACTTGCTGCTGTGTACCAAGTGAAGAGTGGCATCTAGTCTATCACTGCAGTACTATCGTCAGCGCTCTTCTAACTTTTAGGACTGGTCGTGGAGGTGTAATGTTTTCAAAAGTGTAACTGCAGAAGGTATCGATGACAGAAACTTTTATAAAGGACCCTGTGGCTATCAAGGAAAAAGTCATCCTAATCTACATCTGTTGTTGTTGTTGCGGTCTTCAGTCCTGAGATTAATTTGATGCAGCTCTCCATGCTACTCTATCCTGTGCAAGGTTCCCATCTTCCAGTACCTACTGCAGCCTACATCCTTCTGAATCTGCTTAGTGTATTCATCTCTTGGTCTCCCTCTTCGATTTTTATCCTCCACGCTACCCTCCAATACTAAATTGGTGATCCATCGACGTCTCAGAACCTGTCCTCTCAACCGATCCCTTCTTCTAGTCACGTTGTGCTACAATATTCACTTCTCTCCAATTCTATTCAATACCTCCTCATTAGTACGTGATCTATCCATCTAATCTTCAGCATTCCTCTTTAGCACCACATTTTGAAAGCTTCTATTCTCTTCTTGTCTAAAGTATTTATCGTCCATGTTTCACTTCCGTACATGGCCACACTCCATACGAAAAATTTCAGAAACGACTTCCTGACATTTAGCTCTATAGTCGATGTTAACAAATTTTTCTTCTTCAGAAACGCTTTTCTTGCCATTGCCAGTCTACATTTTATATTGTCTCTACTTCGACCATCATCAGTTATTTTGCTCCCCAAACTGCAAACCTCCTTTACTACTTTAAGTGTCTCATTTCCTAATCTAATTCCTTCAGCATCACCCGACTTAATTCGACGACATTCAATTATTCTCGTTTTGCTTTTGTTGATGTTCATCCTATACTATCCTTTCAAGACACTGTCCATTTCGTTCAGCAGCTCTTACAAGTCCTTTGCTGTCTCTGACAGAATTACAATGTCATCGGCGAACCTCTAAGTTTTTATTTCTTCTCCATGGATTTTAATACCTACTCCGAACTTTTCTTTTGTTTCCTTTACTGCTTGCTCTATATACAGATTGAATAACATCGGGGATAGGATATAGCCCTCACTCCCTTCCCAACCACTGCTACATTTTCATATCCCTCGACTCTCATGACTCCCATCTGGTTTCTGTACAAATTGTAACTAGTCTTTCGCTCCCTGTATTTTACCCCTGCCACCTTTAGAATTTGAAAGAGAGTGTTCCACTCAACATTGTCAAAAGCTTTCTCTAAGTATACAAATGCTATAAACGTAGGTTTGTCTTTTCTTAATCTTTCTTCTAAGATAAGTCGTAGGGTAAGTATTGCCTCACGTCTTCCAACATTTCTACGGAATACAAACTGATCTTCCTCGAGGTCGGCTTCTATCAGTTTTTCCATTTGCCTGTAAAGAATTCGCGTTAGTATTTTGCCGCTGTGACTTATTAAACTGATAGTTCGGTAATTTTCACATCTGTCAACACCTGCTTTCTTTGGGATTGGAATTATTATATTTTTCTTGAAGTCTGAAGGTATTTCACCTGTCTCATACATCTTACTCACCAGATGGTAGAGTTTTGTCAGGACTGGCTCCCCCAAGGCTGTCAGTAGTTCTAATGGAATGTTGTCTACTCCGGAGGCCTTATTTCGACTCAAGTCTTTCAGTGCTCTGTCAAACTCTTCACGCAGTATTATATCTCCCATTTCCTCTTCATCTACATCCTCTTCCATTTCCATAATATTGTCTTCAAGTACATCGCCCTTGTACAGACCCTCTATATACTCCTTCACCCTTTGTGCTTTCCCTTCTTTGTTTATAACTGGATTTCCATCAAAGCTCTTGATATTCATGCAAGTGGTTCTCCTTTCTCCAAAGGCCTCTTTAATTTACCTGTAGGCAGTATCTACCTTACCTTTGTGAGATAATCCTCTACATCCTTACATTTGTCCTCTATCCATCCCTGCTCAGCCATTTTGCACTTCTTGTCGATATCATTTTTGAGATGTTTGTATTCCTTTTTGCCTGCTTCATTTACTACATTTTTATATTTTCTCCTTTCACCAATTAAATTCAGTATTTATTCTGTTACCCAACGGTTTTTATTAGCCCTCGTCTTTTTACCTACTTGATCCTCTGCTGCCTTCACTATTTCATCCCTCAAAGCTACCCATTCTTCTTCTACTGTATTTCTTTCCCCCATTCCTGTCAATTGTTCTCTTATGCTCTCCCTGAAACTCTGTACAACCTCTGGTTCTTTCAGTTTATCCTGGTTCCATCTCCTTAAATTCCCACGTTTTTGCCGTTTCTTCAGTTTTAATCTACAGTTTATAACCAATAGATTGTGGTCAGAGTCCACATCTGCCCCTGGAAATGTCTTACAATTTAAAACCTGGTTCCTAAATCTCTGTCTTAGCATTACATAATCTATCTGATAGCTTTTAGTATCTCCAGGGTTCTTCCATGTATACAACCTTCTTTCATGATTTTTAAACCAAGTGTTAGCTATGATTAAGTTATGCTCTGCGCAAAATTCTACCAGACGGCTTCCTCTTTCATTTCTTACCCCCAATCCATATTCACCTACTATGTTTCCTTCTCTCCCTTTACCTCCTCTTGAATTCCAGTTACCAACGACTACTAAATTATTGTCTCCCGTCACTACCTGAGTAATATAATTTATCTGATCAACATTTCATCAATTTCTTTGTCATCTGGAGAGCTAGTTGGCATATAAACTTGTACTACTGTAGTAGGCGCGGGCTTCATGTCTATCTTGCCTACAATAATGCGTTCACAATGCTGTTTGTAATACCTTACCCGCACCCCTATTGCCCTATTCATTATTAAAGCTAATCTTGCATTACCCCTATTTGATTTTGTATTTATAACCCTGTATTCACCTGACCAAAAGTCTTGTTCCTCCTGCCACCGAACTTCACTAATTCGTACCATATCTAACATTATCCTATCCATTCCCTTTTTAAATTTTCTAATGTACCTGCCCGTTTAAGGGATCTGACATTCCATGCTCCGATCCGTAGAACGCTAGTTTTCTTTCTCATGATAACAATGTCCTTCTGAGTAGTCCCTAACCGGACATGCGAATGGGGGCTATTTTACCACACAGTAAAGGTGTATGTCGTCGGGAAAAATTACGCTTGTAGATTCCCCCTTGCTTTCAGCCGTCTGCTGTACCAGAAGAGCAAAGCCATTTTGTTTAATGTTACAAGGCCAGATCAGTCAATCATCAGACTTGCCCCTGCAACTACTGAAAAGGCTGCTGCCCTCTACAGGAACCACACGTTTGACTTGCCTCTCAAAAGATAATCCTCCGTTGTGGTTGCACCTACCGTACGGCTATCTGTATCGTTGAGGAACGCAAGCCTCCCCACCAACGGCAAGGTCCATGGTTCATGGGAGGGGGAAGGGGGAGGAGGGGGGGAGGTACATTTCTTAACATTACCAAAATCGAGAGCTAAGTCTCCACGTCTGTTCAGCACCGCAACCCAGGAACAGGTTGACCTGCCGACACTTCACCTAACTGTGTTTCGCTCAAAAGGTGGTGGAATGAAAGGTTCGACAACCTGACAGAGCTAATAGTCATGCCTTCGCCGCCTCTCTCTCCTGATTGGCACACTATCCTTGCCGAACTTGTTCTCATTTAGGCGGTTGGTACTATCCTACCACAGAATCACTCCACTCATGCACTGTTACGACCTCTGACCAAAGCTTTCTGATACTTCATTCGTACAGTCCAAGGTCTCATAAGGGAAATGATGCAGGGAAACGTGACACACACTAAATAAAAACCAATGAATAAATAAATAAACAACGCTTGGTCCATTCTCTTCTGCGTGTTACTCACAGACTTACATCTGCAGAGTAAACATACTCTCGCTATAATTCTCCTGGATAGGAATTTAATGAGAGAAATATGAAACGGGACAACAAGTTCCATTTCAACAGGACCAGAATTTTCTCGCTTTCTCCGCCAAATCTTTAGCCAAGATATGACAGTGATAACTTTGAATGCTTTGCGCAGAAATGCACGAGTCTCTACTGATCTTTGCATTTCATTATTTGCTCATCTGCTTTTGAACCGAGAGTGCATCAGCCTCTGTGCTTCCTCAGCATTTTCCGAATTTCGATGAGTATTGACCTGTTGAAAACTGGCACCACTAAACTGTCTCACGCGGGTTAACACGTGAGGGCGTTCGTATTATACCATTGTGCCGTCACAGTACTGCCGTGTTCTAAAGTCATAACCGATGTTTCGCACACCATTATGACAGTAGTAATACCACTGCGCCCCTCCAACACTTTAGCCGAATGAGACCTCGCCTCATGTCACTGCCACACTCACCGCCATACTCGCCGAAGATGGTCTTCGGCGATTCGTCGCTGAACACTATGCCATTCGTCAGCAGTTCATGCTTCAGGCAACAGCATCACTCCAAACGCTACCGTTTGTGTTGTTGCGTGGCAGCTGGGACGCTGATTCCCCAGAGCACTTGCTGCTCGTCTCCGACCAATGGTGCGGAAGGACACAATTTGAACGAGTTACCATATCCTTGGTGCAAAATACAGGGATTCTCCCTTCTGGTAGTCATATGTGGTTGGTCAGAATATTGATGACGAATGGGGCTGCGCTCACGATCACATGCTGTCGACAGACCACTGTCACATCCGAATGCCCTACAAATCTGGGTAATGAGTGATTCGACCAGTTTAGCAAATGGAGACCCAGAATAAGCCTTGTTTCAAACCCTTTCAGGTGCTGAAAACGCTGTTTCACACGAGGACGCGTCGTGTTCGTGTCATTTATAGTGGTGACAACATTTATCGCTGGCCCCAACATCAGAACCTCCAAATGTCAGACACAGATCGCTACCAGAGGTTGCATGTGGACAGTGTATGAAACGAAACATCGATTTATTTCGCGCGGTGTGCTGTCGCGGTGTAGAATATACGACTCATGGCATTTTTTTTTTTTTTTTTTTTTTTTTTTTTTTTTTTTTTTTTTTTTTTTTGCGATTTACGCGTGGAACTGTTGTATGGGAGAATATTTTCCTGACATGTAAACGGAACTTTCGGTTCTAGTAGCAAGGCTGGCTCCGTTAGTTGAACGTTATGTAATCACTCATCTTATTATTTTGTTTACTATTTATTATTATTATTATTATTATTATTATTATTATTATTGCTATCACTTCCAGAAATGTGATACACTTGTGTCTTTATTATCCTGTTCTTATTTTATATTCTGTGAAACTGCAAATATACTTTTTAAGCTTACTACAGAAACGAAGCGAAAGCAGACTGTCAAGAGATCGTTGCTGTGAACTCCAAATAACCCTTTTACATGTCATAAACACGTTGCTCCATGTAACACTTTCACGCATAATACAGTAAAAAAGCTTTCTGTTTTTGGGGTTTTAATCCAGGACTTTCGACGGTCTACCGCTCTACCAGCTTCCCCACGGGAGCAACATTTGTTGGTTACTCACAGTTATGCCCTTGATGTCCTGCGTTGGTTTAGCGTTACTTTTAATTAGCGTTTACGCAAGTCCTCCTGGACGACAGCACATAATAGGAACTAAATCTGAGTTTTGGTTGATATCGACATACAACGTCTGGTACCGACCTGTGAGTCTGATATCTTGAGGTTGGTGCGTAAGATACGCCTGATCATAACGCTGATGCACCTTGGCGGAGAATTGCAAGACTAATCATTTACTTACCCGCCCCTGGTGAGTGTACATGTGGTAAGTTACATTGCATCAGCTCATGTCGTTTGGGTGCCTCACTTTTTTTGTCAGTCCGTGTATTATACTATTGTTGCAATCCAGTGAAATATTGTCTTTAGCATAATCGAACAGTGATGGATCTCTCCGCTTACGTGGGATTGGAATGTAATATTTATTTACGTTGTGGGTCTCTTGTTAATCCCTACATCAAGCATCTACCCACTGTCGGTTTTACTACATTTTAGTTCCGTTTACGACGTTTCTCTTAAGAACGGTATCATCCGCGAAAAATGTCACGGGCTATTAATCGTTATTTGAACAGTAACGCTTTTATAAAACTTCTTTAACGCCCCTGTAACACTCTACTCTGATACGTCGTTTACATCCTACGATTCCTTCGTCTTACGAGTAAGATTTTGGTTCCCATCTGCTGGAAAGCCCCGAACCGAGTCACAAAGCTGAATCGATATTCCATAACCTCGTATTTTGTACACTAGTTGTCAGCGCGCAACTGTACGGAATGCCTCGCGGAAGTGAAGTCTATGTGCGGCTTCGTATTGTGCTCTTTATCTCCCGCACGAACAAAGCAAGCAAAGTTCTGTAAGACCGATTTTTTGCTGAATTCATATTCAGAGATTTGCCGTTCACCATAAACGGCATATTCTACGAAATCGGAACGTACGATAGAGACTCTGCGAACACGCATTTAATTATGTAGGTCTTTCAAATGACTCTTCTTTGAAATAGCAATAACCTGCGTCCTTTGCAGTCACTTCAAATAATCCATCTATAGATGCTGATTCAACTGCCTCTACCGATGTCATTTTAAGCAATCCGTAATGTGACGTCTGGCTTTCAAAAAGCACACGCAAAATTTTCGTATTCATTCGCTCGCTACGCAGATTGTACTGGTCCCACAGAAATAATGAACAGGGTGACTTTATATGAAACTTCATGAAATTAAATTTTGTACTGAGATAATTTTCCGCTTGATATCATGGTTCTCGAATTATTTATTTAAAAATCGTACACAAATTGCCTTCAAATGCTCTTCCAGCCCCATACACATGCCTCACAAGTGAGAATTTTTAGTATGTTTTTCTTGGCACTACCTCGTACCACCGTCCAAAAATTTCTAACTGTACAAAGTGTTCCTGATATTCCACCTTCTTTGGTCTCTATTGATTCGAGCTTTGCGCCAATAGCACAGCCGGCAATTTGGTTACTAATTTAAACGTCTCCGTGAGGACAACGTAATTCTTACAAGCACAGTAGCTTCGTATTCGCAAGGCCTGGTAAAAATAAGGAAGTAATTGTTTATTTTATGCTGATAAAACTGATTATATTACTACCTAAAATTTACACGAACGTCCGTTTTCAAAATGGAAGTGCTCGACTAAGCCTTTGCTGTAATGTCAGTCAATGAAGACCAGAAAAGGTCTAATGTGGGAAGCAATTCGTGCAATCGTAAATATTTGTCCAGTGGTACGAGCGAGTGCCGTGAACAACATACTAGAAATTCTGACTGGTGGGAGCTGAGTTTGGGAGTGAGGGGGTGTTTTAAGTTCAATTTGGGACTTTTTTTTAAGTGCTTAAAATCTAAGATCTCTATGGAAAGCGTATCTCTCTTCCTCCGTCCGAACAAGCCTTGTTTGGCCCAAGAGTACAGACCGACCGCCGTGTCATCCTTTGTCAACAAGAGTCACTGGATGCGGATATGGAGCTTCATGTGGTCAGCACACTACTCTCCCAGCCACTGTCATTTTTCGAGACCAGTGCCACTACTTCTCAGTCAAGTAGCTCCTCAATTGGCCTCACAAGGGATGAGTGGAGCCCACTTGCCAACAGCACAAGGCATAAAGACCCACCCAAGTGATAGCCAAGCCCAATGGTGCTTAACTTCTGTGATCTGACGGAAACCGGTGTTACCGCTGCCGCAGGGCAGCGAAGACGTATCCCAGTATAAAATTTAACTACACTAAATTTTCTGCAAAAAAAGGTCCTGTTCATTTTTCGGCAGAACTAATGGTTCCTCTGTAGCGTGCGAGAAACTCTACTACGTAGATTTTGAAGGTCATCTGTAACATTTTGGGTTGCATAAAACGTCATTGATAGGTGGAATTCATGCAAATGGATCAACTTCTATATTCCTTCCAGCTTTCAGCTTGTGCGATTAGTGCTAGATCTCATACAGTTGCTTCTGTTACCTTCGAAAGTTTCTTTAATTTTCGTAGAAGCAGCTTCTACTTCCACCACAACAATGCATGCTTCTACACTTCTGCGTTTCTTCTTGGCTTGCTTTCCCGGTTTACGCTTACTACGACTCTGATGATTTTAAACAGTTATATTTCCTTCTGTTTGGTTCATGAGCTGCATTCTTGTATTTTCTTCTTACCCATTTTCAATAATTCCTACTTGACTTAGTGTTGTTCTTCTTTGATCTTCTACATTTTCAGCATTTTGATCCGTTAAAGGAACCCATCCATCTTCCATTGTATTTGTTTAAATAGTTCAGTGAGGTGTTTTCTAATGATCCCTTTGAAAACTCGACAACCACAGGTCCTTTTACCTTAGCCACGTACAACTTTCTTAATTTCCTTCCTTTGTACAATTTCCTCAGCTCTAAACTGCATTTCATAACCAAAACCGTAGAATCAAAGTCGAAGTCAGCTCCTGGAAAAGTTTTGTAGTTTAAAATCTGATTTTTATCCTCTATTTTTACCATTACCATATCCATTTTTATCCTGCCGATGTCTGCAGGTGTCGTGCAGTAACATTCTATCAGTTGTCTTCGCTTTCCTCGTTCTGCTACTCCTATTCCTTCACTTCCTCTTAGAACTGCAGTCACCAACACAGTTTAATTTTTGTCGCTCTTAATATACACATTTTTTGTTTGTTTTTTGTTACTGCGAATAGACCATCTGAGGACCATGTTTCAATTTCAGTTCTTCATTATTTCTTCTTTTCTTTTCTTCCAGTATGGTTTCATCTGTTCATTTTTGTTTCTTCTTTCTGAATTCAAATCACTTTGAATCTTTTTTTTTACCTACCCTGCCCAGGAATCCTTTCGTTTTTAACACTTCTTCCCGATGGGCTTCTCTGTCGTTTATATCTCCTGGTTTTATATTGTTTCTTTCTAAATTTTCTTTTACTTCGTTGCTGGCACCTGGTGGCCGTGCGGTTCTAGGTGCTACAGCCTTGAACCGCGCGACCGCTACGGTCTCAGGTTCGAATCCTGCCTCGGGCATGGATGTGTGTCACCTCCTTAGGTTAGTTAGGTTTAAGTACTTCTAAGTTCTAGGGGACTGATGACCTCAGCAGTTAAGTCCCATAGTGCTCAGAGCCATTTGAATCATTTTTTTTACTTCGTTGACCCGGCTTGTTGTGGATTTTTAACCCACAAACATTTGAAAATGTTGTTAATCTACTGTCTTGCATTTGAAATAAATGTCCAAAAACAATATCACCTTTTATCATTATTTTTGAAATATTTTCTAAATTTTGGTATATTTCAGCATTGCTTCGTAATTTCCAACCTCCTGCTGTGTTTTCTGGTAGTAATATTTTCCTTATAAATCGTCTTTCTAGTATTTCTAATTTATCTAAATTATGGTTTAATGTCAGGCATTCACTTACGTATAGCCCTACTCTGCTGTAATGCCTCATTTTTGCGTTTCTTGGAGAGTTACTTTTTATTGTAGAGGTCTCCGATGATATCATGCACTCCCCTGATTTCATGCAAAGTTTCCTCTATTGAAAATTGCTCCAAAGTATTTTCTTGGATTATCTCCGCTAGATATTCGAATTTTTTACCCTCTCCATTTGGCCAATATCTGTTTTCGGAATTTTGTTGCGTATTTAACGTTTGTAACAAATTTCGTACTTTTCTGCAGAAATTTTTAAGGCAGTTCTGCTGGCTATTTCATCCAGGAAATTTATTTGTGCTATAGATTATGCTACATTTTCTTTTTGCTTTCTCTTCCTAACGTTATAGGCGGGTTGTCGAGTTCCATAAGATTTACGTTACAAATTATCACTGTTTTCTCTAACACACTATTGAAACTAATTTGGGATAAGCTATCGTCTTGTACACCTGTTCATGTTCTCAAAGGCTGTGACATTTCTCCCACAAATGTTATTTTATTATTAATGTTTTCGATTATTCCCATTTAAGAGAGCGTTTGAACTTTAATTCCTTTATGATGAATGTTTATGTTTTTTCTGAGCCCGAATTTTCTTCATGTGTTCACTGTGTAGTTTCTTTCTCTCCGCTGTCCATTTGCATCCTGGTCTCGTCTGTGTTTTGGTGTCAAATTTATGTTTTTTGATGATGTTCCTGAATTCAGTTCTATTTTCTGCATCGTTTACTGTTATGTGTGCTTGTCTGAGGTCCTCCTCAACTTCTTTCATCAATTTTGTTTTTCCCCTGCCTGAGTTATGACTTTAAGAATTCGCTTTGAAATTCTGTTTTCATTCATCCTTTGGATATATCCGTAGAACTGCATTCTTCTTTTCCTTGTTGAATCGGTAATCTTGTCTGTGTATTTATATAATTCTGATGTTGGTCTCTTCTTCCAGGTTCCTTGCTCTTGTATCGGGCCAAAAATTTTCCCGGGAATTTTCCTTTCTTGTTATCTATTTCTTTGATTTTAGTTTGCCCACCTACTTGTGTTCTTTCAGATTCATACAGTGCCTACGGAAGTACGACAGTGTTGCAGTGCCTCAATTTTGCGTTAATGGTTATGGATTTTTTGTTGTAATAGTTCCACGTGAGTTTATATGCTTTCTGTAGTTTTTTTATTCTTTCCTCATTGGCCTTTAGGTTGCTCCCTGATGGCTGGATGATTTCTCCCAGGTACTTAAAATGTGGTAATTGTACGATTTTCCCATGGGTTGTCACAGTAGGCAGTTTGTCTTGTGGCACTCTTTCTACGTACTGGGTTTTCTCATATGAGATTTGCAGGCCAGTTCTTTGTGCAATTTCGTGTAACTTCTCTATGGCGTTAGTGGCTACTTTTCTATGATTTGTGAGGATTGCAAGGTCACCCGCAAAAGCTAAACACTTCACATTGAATCTATTATCTGTTCTAATGCCAATTTGGATTCCTTTGACTTCTTTTTCCCATGTCCTGATAATTTTTTCAAGAATGATGTTAAAGAGTAATGGTGAAAGTCCGTCACCCTGTCGCACCCCAGTTTGGATTTCAAATGGTTCCGAGATATCGTCTATAAATTTAACCCTGGAGACTGTGTCATTTAATGTTTCCCGAAAGATTGCTCTTGTCTTCCTGTCAATGCTGAACTCTTCCAGCGTTTTATTTTATAATGAAATTATTTTGTTTGTAAAAAATACATTTTTAGTCTCTTCATCTGGTGCTTTGTACTAATGTAGTGTACTGTATCAGCCTACACTCGGAGAAAGCAGGAGAAAAAGTCGGAGACCGAATTTGAGGGGAAGCCTTCGAATGCTCGGTGCTGGACACAGTACGGCTGACTACAGTAAGCAGCGCAGTTGGTGGAATGTCAATACCAGGACCGGCTGCTCCGGTAAAACAATGGCCATGTCGAAGGAATGGGATCAAAGCGACCCCCACCTGGGATCGCCCTACGACCACGGCCACGCAGTTACCTGAGCTGGGCTGCGCTATCAGCTGCTGGGAAGCACGCGGTCCCCATGCGGCCTGAGGCAGGCTGTAACCGAGGAGAACAATGGAGGTCGACTCCGGCTCTGCGTGGCTCGGCTTTGTCCTGCAGGCTATTATTAGCGAAGCCCCTGCGCATAGCTCAGCTACTGTCCTCTGGTATCGTGGTATCCTAATCATCTAGTGAATCGATAAGGTCCAGCCGTCTGACATTAAGGACCCACAACGCTTCTATCACATAAGATCTAATTAATGAGCAGCCTTTAAACCTCGTGGGTGACGGAGAGACATAATATTTTGAATAGGAACCCATGTCCGGAAATGTACGTTTCCGTTGTACGATAGGCTCAGTTCAGATACACAACGCGTCCCCGTCTGTCTGAGGAGGCCACGACGTGGGGATCATAGATTTACTTCAGACTTTGTACACCTCTAATACGCCGTTAAAACTACATAATGAACAAATAGTAAGGTGCACTAATCAAGCAATTCCGAGTATATCGCAAGATAAATTTTACGCATCTATTATACACTGAAGAGCCAAAGAAACTCGTACACTTGCACAATATCGTTTAGGTCACCCGCGGTCACGCAGAAGCGTCGCAACACGAGGTGACAAGGACTCGACTAATGTATGGAGGTACCTGATACCATGAATCCCTCAGGGCAGTCCGTAAATTCGTAAGAGTACGAGGGGGTGGAGATCTCTTCTGAACAGCACGTTGAAAGGCATAGCAGATGTGCTCAGTTATGTTCATATCTGGGGAGTTATGGCCAACGGAAGAGTTTAAATTCATAAGAGTGTTCCTGAAGCCACTCTTCACCAATTCTGAACGTTTAGGGTGTCGCATTGTCCTGCTCGAAGTGCATAAGTCCGTCGAAATGAACAATGGACATAAATGTAGTAGACAGAGAAGTTGCAGCATAGAAAATTGCAGCGAAATGCAGGTAGATCTGCAGTGGATAGGCTCTTGGTGCAGGAAGTGGCAACTGACCCTTAACATAGACAAATGAAAAGTATTGCGAATACATAGAAAGAAGGATTTTTTTGTATGATTACATGATAGCGGAAGAAACCCTGGTAGCAGTTACTTCTGTAAAATACACTCCTGGAAATTGAAATAAGAACACCGTGAATTCATTGTCCCTGGAAGGGGAAAGTTTATTGACACATTACTGGGGTAAGATACATCACATGATCACACTGACAGAACCATAGGCACATAGACACAGGCAACAGAGCATGCACAATGTCGGCACTAGTACAGTGTATATCCACCTTTCGCAGCAATGCAGGCTGCTATTCTCCCATGGAGACGATCGTAGAGATGCTGGATGCAGTCCTGTGGAACGGCTTGCCATGCCATTTCCACCTGGCGCCTTAGTTGGGCCAGCGTTCGTGCTGGACATGCAGACCGCGTGAGACGACGCTTCATCCAGTCCCAAACATGCTCAATGGGGGACAGATCCGGAGATCTTGCTGGCCAGGGTAGTTGACTTACACCTTCTAGAGCACGTTGGGTGGCACTGGATACATGCGGACGTGCATTGTCCTGTTGGAACAGAAAGTTCCCTTGCCGGTCTAGGAATGGTAGAACGATGGGTTCGATGACGGTTTGGATGTACCGTGCACTATTCAGTGTCCCCTCGACGATCACCAGAGGTGTAGGAGATCGCTCCCCACACCATGATACCGGGTGTTGGCCCTGTGTGCCTCGGTCGTATGCAGTCCTGATTGTGGCGCTCACCTGCACGGCGCCAAACACGCATACGACCATCATTGGCACCAAGGCAGAAGCGACTCTCATCGCTGAAGACGACACGTCTCCATTCGTCCCTCCATTCACGCCTGTCGCGACACCACTGGAGGTGGGCTGCACGATGTTGGGGCGTGAGCGGAAGACGGCCTAACGGTGTGCGGGACCGTAGCGCAGCTTCATGGAGACGGTTGCGAATGGTCCTCGCCGATACCCCAGGAGCAACAGTGTCCCTAATTTGCAGGGAAGTGACGGTGCGGTCCCCTATGGCACTGCGTAGGATCCTACGGTCTTGGCGTGCATCCGTGCGTCCCTGCGGTCCGGTCCCAGCTCGACGGGCACGTGCACCTTCCGCCGACCACTGGCGACAACATCGATGTACTGTGGAGACCTCACGCCCCATGTGTTGAGCAATTCGGCGGTATGTCCATCCGGCCTCCCGCATGCCCACTATACGCCCTCGCTCAAAGTCCGTCAACTGCACATACGGTTCACGTCCACGCTGTCGCGGCATGCTACCAGTGTTAAAGACTACGATGGAGCTCCATACGCCACGGCAAACTGGCTGACACTGACGGCGGCGGTGCACAAATGCTGCGCAGCCAGCGCCATTCGACGGCCAACACCGCGGTTCCTGGTGTGACCGCTGTGCCGTGCGTGTGATCATTGCTTGTACAGCCCTCTCGCAGTGTCCGGAGCAAGTATGGTGGGTCTGACACACTGGTGTCAATGTGTTCTTTTTTCCATTTCCAGGAGTGTATCTGGGAGTTTGCGTACGGAACGATTTGAAGTCGAATGATCATATAAAATTAATTGTTGGTAAGGCGGGTGCCAGGTTGAGATTCATTGGGAGAGTCCTTAGAAAATGTAGTCCATCAACAAAGGAGTTGGCTTACAAGACACTCGTTCGACCTATAATTGAGTATTGTTCATCAGTGTTGGATCCGTACCAGGTCGGGTTGACAGAGGAGATAGAGAACATCCAAAGTAGAGCGGTGCGTATCGTCACAGGTTTATTTGGTAAGCGTGATAGCGTTACAGAGATGTTTAGCCAACTCGCAGACTCTGCATGAGAGGCGCTCTGCATCGCGGTGTAGCTTGCTCGCCAGGTTTCAAGAGGATTCGTTTCTGGATGATGTATCGAATGTATTGCTTCCCCCTACTTATACCTCCCCAGGATATCACGATTGTAAAATTAGAGAGATTCGAGCACGCACGGAGGCTTCCTGGCAGTCGTTCTTCCCGCTAACCATACGCCAATGCAACAAGAAAGGAAGGTAATGACCGTGGCACATAAAGTGGCCTCCACCACACACTGTTGGGACGTATGCGGAATGTAAATGTAGATGTAGAAATGGGTGCTTACGGACGTGTCACCTGTCACAGCCGTATCTAGATGTATCAAGGGTCACTTATCACTCAACTACACACGCCCCACATCACCAGCTTGAACAGTCCTCTTGGCGGCATGTAGGGTCTATGGATTCATGAGACTGTCTCCGTACCCACAGACGTCCATCCGCCCGATACAATCTCAAACGAGACTCAACCGAACAGGCAACATGTTTACACTCATCAACCGTCGAATGTCGGTTTTGAGGCCAACGCGACGCGTAAAGCTTCGAGTCGTGCAGTCATCTAGGGTACAGGAATGGGCAATCGGATCAAGAAGCCCGTATCGATAATGTTTCATTGAATGGTTCCCATGCTGAAAGTGGTTGATCTGTAGCAGTTTGCGGAAGGATTGCACTTCCGTCACTTTGAACGATTCTCTTCTGTCGTCGTTGGTCCCGTTCTTGCAGGACTTTCTTCCGGCCGCAGAGACGTCAGAGATTTGATGTTTTACCGTATTCCTGATATTCAGGGTATATTTGTGAAATGGTAGTACTGGGAAATCCCCACTACATCGTTACCTCGGAGGTGCTGTGTCCCATTGCTCGTGCGCCGACTATAATACCACGCTCAAACTCACCTAAGTCTCAATAACCCACCATTGCGGCAGCAGTAACCGATCTAAAAACTGCGCCAGACGTTGTCGTATACAGGCGTTGCCGACCGTAGCGCTACATTCTGCCTGTTTGCGAATCACTGTATTTGAATACGAATTCCTGTACCAGTTTCTTTGGCGCTTCAGTGTCGAACAGATATATCTGTACGATGGTGCCGGTCGTTAGCAGTCAGTGTGGTCAATTGAATGCTCCCGCTTCGAGCGAAATATTCCGCCTTATCCCGCCTCTATCATAGCACTGCAAGAACTTCCTTGTTTTTCCTCAGTGTCGTTTGAGTCTTTGTGAGAGTCTCATCGTTGTTTGTCTCTCGGCGTTTGTGATTCCATTTTGAAGCGGCGTTTGCTTGCGCCGTGATGACGTCTAAGACTCCCACCAATTAAGTGTTCTGCCATTGAGTAGGAGTCTTTGGTTTGCTCTGCCCACAACACTGTTATGTGATCGTTCCGATATAGGTTATTTGTAATTGTAATCCCTAAGTATTTAGTTGAATTTACAGCCTCTAGGCTTGTGTGACTTACAGCGTACTCGAAATTTAGCGGATTTCTTGTAGTACTCAAGTGAATAATTTCAGACTTTTCTTTATTCAGGGACAATTGCCACTTTTCGCATCACACAGATATCGTATCTAAATCGTTTTGCAATTCATTTTGGTCTTCTGATGACTTTACAAGACGGTAAAAGACAGCATCATCTGCAAACAATCTAAGATGGCTACTCAGATTGTATCCTATGTCGTTAATAACACTTCCTTGGGCAGTGCCGGATATTATTTGAGTATTACAGCATAACTTTCCGTCCATTACTAAAAACTGTGACCTTTCTGACAGGAAATCGCGAATCCAGTCACACAACTGAAGCGATGTCCCATACGCACGCAGTTTGGTTAGAAGACGCTTGGAAAGAATGGCGTCGAAAGCGTTATGGAAATCTAAAAATATGGAATCTGTGGTGTCACCGCCAGACACCACACTTGCTAGGTGGTAGCCTTTAAATCGGCCGCGGTCCGGTAGTATACGTCGGACCCGCTTGTCGCCACTATCAGTGATTGCAGACCGAGCGCCGCCAAACGGCAGGTCTAGAGAGGCTTCCTAGCACTCGCCCCAGTTGTACAGCCGACTTTGCTAGCGATAGTTCACTGCCTACTTACGTTCTTATTTGCCGAGAAGATAGTTTAGCATAGCCTTCAGCTACGTCATTTGCTACGACCTAGCAAGGCGCCATGATCAGTTACTATTGTTATTGTGAACTATGTACCGTCAAGAGCGACGTTCATCATTAATGGATTAAAGTTAAGTATTCCACCAGCTACGTCCGTTGTTTCTAAATTCTGATTTCCTTGTCCCGTTTCAGACCTCACGACAGCCTGCGTGAGCTAAAACGCTTGCCTGTCGGCCTCCACGGTGTTGGCTCTCCTGCCAATCACAACATTGGCGACGAGAGTAAAAGTGTTCTTATCTAAATTGCCCTAATTTACTTGTGTAATGGCTTCGCCACAATCTCCAGATGTATTGTCCGAATTTTATCGCTTACAGAATCAGCAGACGCAGGCATTACTGGATGCCCTTGGACAGCTCGTCCAGGGTCAACGTGCGAAGCAAAACGATGCGGCAGCCGCCGCTCCACCGCTAACAAAGCCACAACACGCTGTTGCACCCACTTTTCGACCTTTTGATGCTGCACTGGAAAGCTGGACGGAGTGGTCACGTCAATTTGGATTCCATCTCGCCGCCTACAGAATTCAAGGTAACGATCGGCAGCCCTTTTTGTTGTCCTCAGTAGGGGTACAAACGAACCGTGTGATAGTCAAATTATTTCCCCGACGCGACGTAGCAATTCTGTCCTACGAAGAAATTTTTAGACGCAGATTTCAAAGAATCAGTCAATGTAGTTACCAAACGGTATACCTTCTTTCGTACAAAACGTACGGCAGGTCAGACTAATCGCGAGTGGGTTGCAACTTTGCAAGGCCTTGCTAGGGATTGTGCTTTTGAGTGTCAGTGTGGACTCCCTTATTCAGATACTATGGTAGGTGATGCAATTGCACAGAACGTTTCTGATGTTCGTGTACGGGAACAGATTTTGAAACTAGTACATCCGTCCCTTCAACAAGTGATGGACATATTGGATCGTCAAGACACACTTGACTTAGCTCAGGAATCATTTGAAACTTCGCCAGCACTGTGTCAAGTTAACCGTCCCGCCGGGCGAGCTGCACGGAGCAGTAAACAGCCCTCGCGCCCGGCCGCGCCGCTGCCGCCCGGCTCGCAGCCACGTTGTGTCGCGCTGGCAAGCAAATGCAGTGATCAAATTTTGACCGCGGTGTGCTACTAAACATTCGCGTGAGAACTGCCTGTCACGCCAGGCTATTTGCTTTTATTGTAATAAAAAAAGGACATGTTCAGAGTGTTTGCCAGAAAAAGCTCAGAACGGAAGATCAAAACCCTTCCAGGCCCTTTGCTTCGCGCCGGAATCGGAATCGAACCAAGGATGCTCAGGCTCGAGAAACTTCGCCCATGGAAATTCATGTAGTTCATTCCATTCCGCCCTGTGCCACTCTCTAACAGTGACGGTGTTCGTCCCAGAAATAGTGTGCGTCGACATCGCCGGAACTCCCGTCAAGTCGCAAGTGATTATGTACCAGTGTCAGTTCACGTTGCACGAGACAGTTGCTCTTGTCGTCAGCAGGACAATAAACTTTTTGTAGACTTGGACATTGACGGCAATGTGATACCATTCCAGCTCGATACCGGAGCTGCAGCTTCACTGATCAATCAAGACACTTACAAACTGCTGGGCTCACCTCCGTTGCGTGCCGCAAATGTTAAATTAACTAGCTATCCAGGTCAAGAGATTCCTGCGTTAGGAAAGTTCAGCCTTCTTGCAACATAAAAAGGACAAACAAAACTTGTCATTTTACGTCCTTCGTTCTTCTTCTGCAGTGAACTTGTTTGGTTTCGATTCATTTCAGTTGTTTAACTTGTCTGTAGTAAATCAGGTCCTATCAGTGAACCAGACTGTGCCTTCAGACAGTGTTTCTCGTATATGTGAAGAATTTGCAGACTTTTTGCACCAGGCCACGGTTACGCTAAGAACTGTAAAGCACATTTGGAACTGAAAGTAAACGCGCAACGGAAATTCTTCAGAGCGCGCAATGTTCCCCACGCATTGCGTGATGAGGTCGCAAAAACATTGCACGATTTGGAATCACAAGGTGTAATTGAACGTCTGCAGGCTTCTCTCTGGGCATCGCCCTTACTAATTTTGCCAAAACCTTCTGGCACGTTGAGATTTTGTGTGGACTTCAAGGCAATATTGAATCCACAACTAGTGATTGCAACTTTTCCTTTACCCCGCCCGGAAGATCTTTTTGACAAACTGTGCCCGTGTAAATATTTTTCGAAGTGGGACCTCGCAGATGCGTACTTGCAAATACCGGTGGACAAAGTATCCCAGCGCGTTTTGGTGGTTAACACCCATCTTGTGTTGTATGAATTCAAATGACTGCCATTCGGGTGTGCATCCTCCCCTGCATTGTTTCAGCAATATCTACAAACTGTTTGTGCGTCGGTCCCTACTGCAGCAAATTATCTGGACGATATTGTGATCTCCGGAAAGACGGAAGAAGAAGATTTGGCCAATCTCAGAACATTATTTCAGGTCTTGCGACAAAATCGTCTTCCATTGCGGAAGGACAAATGTGTATTTTTTGCTCGTGACTTGCCATACTTGGGACATGTACTCAATGCCCAAGGCATACATTCCAGTCCAACGCACCTCCGTGCCACACAAGACTTGCCGTCGCCGCAGAATTTGAAGCAGCTACAAAGTGTGCTGGGAAAAATAAATTACTACCATCGCTATGTGCCGCATGCCTCTTCCATTTCAGCTCCGCTTCATCGCTTACGCCGTAAGGGTGTTCCGTTCGTCTGGACGACGGAATGCGAACGCGCCTTTCGCCAGTTGAAATCGGAGTTGCTTTCCAGTAATTGCCTTACGCCATTCGATCCCCAGAAGCCCCTCTTGTTGATGGTGGATGCATCGGATTTCGGGATGGCACGATCGCCCTATTGCATTTGCGTCCAAATGGCTCTCGTCTGCTCAAAGAAATTATTCACAGATCGAGAAAGAAGCATTGGCTCTCGTATTTGGTGTTACAAGGTTTCGTGATTTCTTGTAGGGGTCGTCACTTTACCATAATCACAGACCACAAACCTTTGACATCGCTTTTTCATCCGACCAAGCCTGTACCTCCAGGTACAACGCAGAAATTCATTCGATGGTCTACTTTCCTCTCGCAGTACCGCTACGATATCTTGTATCGGTCCACTGCTAAGCACGGAAACGTCGATGCATTGTCCCGCTTGCCTGTTGCTGAGGATAGGGCATTCGATTCCTCCGAACTTGCTTGCATGGTGTGTGCCGAACAATAATGAGCACCAACGCGGAAATTCTTTGCATGGCCAAAAGCCACTTCCTCTTGGCAATGCTTACACATCGATTTTGCTGGTCCCTTCTGGAATGCTCGATGGTTGGTTGTGGTAGATACATTCAGTAATTTTCCTTTTGTTGCCTGGATGTCTTCCACGACGTAATCTGCCACCATCCAAGCGTTATCCGCTATCTTTTGCATTGAAGGTCTTATACAGACTATTGTTTCACACAATGGCCCACAATTCATGTCCGCAGAATTTCAGTTATTCTGCAAGGCCAATGGTATTCAACATCTGACGTCCGCGCCGTTTTCGCCACAGTAAAACGGTGCCGCTGAACGATTGGTCAGGACTTTCAAGTCCCAGATGTTGAAAGAGTCGCATTCTCGAGAGGACGCGTTATTGCTCTTTTTGTCCTCGTATCCCTTTCAGCCCCGAGATGGTCTCTCGCCGGCTGAGTTGCTCCACGGTCGTCATCATCGAACCTTGATGTCTTTGCTACATCCGCAGCATCAGGTTCCTGTGCAGCGGCAGACACCTGCTTTTGCTTTCTCCCGCCGGCGACGCCCGCATTGGACGCGTCGCTGCAAACGCCCGGCGCCACCCTGGGTCACGCGCCACCGATCACTTCCCGTGACCAGTTGTCCTCCGACATGGAACTCTTGCCCGCTCGGGACCACATGTCGTCTTCGCCCGTTGGATGCCCCGGCCCGATGGAGGTCGACCCTTCGGCCCCTCCTGTGTCTCTACGGGCGCATACACCGCATGTTGGCGTGCACCCTGGAGCGGGTTTTCAGGCGTTTCCTAGCTCCCGGCGTTCCGAATGACAGGGTGCGGGTGGCACAGCCTCCCCTGTTGTTAGGCTCCCCACCTCGTCGCATACGTCAACATGGGGTCCTCCCCACGGCGGGCGGAAGCCTTATGCCACAACCGTACGCCGATTTGCGGGGAAAGAATGTGGTGTCACCGCCAGACACCACATTTGCTAGGTGGTAGCATTTAAATCGGCCGCGGTCCGGTAGTATACGTCGGACCCGCGTGTCGCCACTATCAGTGATTGCAGACCAAGCGCCGCCACACGGCAGGTTTAGAGAGACTTCCTAGCTCTCGCCCCAGTTGTACAGCCGACTTTGCTAGCGATGGTTCACTGCCGTTCGCATTTGCCGAGAAGATAGTTTAGCATAACCTTCAGCTACGTCATTTGCTACGACCTAGCAAGGCGCCATGATCAGTTACTATTGATATTGTGAACTATGTACCGTCAAGAGCGACGTTCATCAGTAATGGATTAAAGTTAAGTATTCCACCAGCTACGTCCGTTGTTTCTACATTCTAATTTCCTTGTCCCGTTTCAGACCTCACGCCAGCCTGAGTGAGCTAAAACGCGTGCCTTTAAGCCTCCTCTAGTAACACGGTGTTGGCTCTCCTGCCAACCACAACAGATTCAATTTGACATCCCTTGCCGATAGTACTAATTATTTCGCGAGTTTAAAGAGCTATTTGTGTTCTACAAGAACGATATTTTCTGAATCCGAGCTATATGTCAATAAATCGCTTTCTTCGAGGTGTGCTCGAACACAGTATATGTTCCAAAACACTACTGCAAATCGACGATAGTGATATGGACCTGTAATTCAACGGATTACTCCTACTTCCCTTTTTGGGTTTTGGTGTGACTTGAGGAATTTTCCAGTCTTCAGGTAGGGATCTTTTTGTGAATGGTTGTATATAATTGCGAAATATGTAGTTATTGTATCACCATACTCTGAAAGGAAGATGACTGATATACAATCTAGACCGGAAGCCTTGCCCTTATTAAGTAATTTAAGTTGCTTTACTCCATCGAGGATATTTACTTCTATGTTTCTCAACTTGGCAGTTGTTCTTGATTGGAATTCAGGAATATTTGCTTCGTCTGAAAATGGTTCAAATGGCGCTGAGAACTAGGGAACTTAACTTCTGAGGTCATCAGTCCCCTAGAACTTAACACTACTTAACCTAACCAACCTAAGGACATCACACACATCCATGCCCGAGGCAGGATTCGAACCTGCGACTGTAGCGGTCGCGCGGTTCCAGACTGTAGCGCCTAGAACCGCTCGGCCACCCTGGCCGCTTACTTCGCCTTCTTTGATGAAAGAGTTTTGGAAAGCAGTGCCTAATAACGCTGCATCAGTGACGCTGTCATCAGTAAATTCACCGTTGTTATCGCGCAGTGAATGTGTTGATTGCTTCTGGCCACTGGTGTGCTTTATGTATGACCATAACCTCCTTGGGCTTTCTGTCAAATTCCGAGACAGAGTTTCGCTGTGGAAATTATTATAAGCATCTCCCATTGAAGTTAGCGCTATCTTTCGACCTTCTATAAAACTTCGCCAATCTTGGGGGCTTTGCGTTCTTTTAAATTTGGCATGCTTTTTCCGTTGGTTCTGCAACAGCGATCTGACCAGTTTCGTGTACCATGGAGGATCAGAACCATCACTTATTAATTTATGTGATACACAGGGTGAGTCACCTAACATTACCGCTGGATATATTTCGTAAACCACATCAAATACTAACGAACCGATTCCACAGACCGAACGTGAGGAGAGGTGCTGGTCTAACTGGTTAATACAGACCATAAAAAATGTATGGAAGTATGTTTTTTTAACACAAACCTACGTTTTTTAATGGAACCCCGTTAGTTTTGTTACCACATCTGAACATATAAACAAATACGTAATCTGTGCCGTTTCTTATATTCTAAAGTGTTAATTACATCCAGAGGTATTGTAAACTAAAGTTGTCGCTTGAGTACCACTCCTCTGCTGTTCGATCGTGTGTATGGGATGCACCGAATTACGTAGGGATCCAAAGTAACAGTGATGGACCTTAGGTACAGAAGAGACTGGAACAGCACATTACGTCCACATGCTAACACCTTTTTATTGGTGTTTTTCACTGACGCACATGAACGTTACCATGAGGGGTGTGATACACGTACACACGTGGTTTCCGTTTTCAATTACGGAGTGGAATAGATTGTGTCCCAACATGTCAGGCCAATGGATGTTCAATGTGGTGGCCATCATTTGCTGGACACAATTGCAATCTCTGGCGTAATGAATGTCATACACGCTGCAGTACATTTGGTGTAATGTCGCCGCAGGATGCCACAATAGGTGTTTCATATCCTCTCTGTTTGTATGCACATCACGGTACACATTCTCCATTACGTACCCCACAGAAAGAAGTCCAGAGGTGTAAGATCATGAGAACGGGCTGGCCAATTTATGCGTCCTCCACGTCCTATGAAACACCCGTCAAACAACCTGTCAAGGGTCAGCCTAGTGTTAATAGTGGAAGGTGCAGGTGCACCATCATGCTGATACCACATACGTCGACGCGTTTCCAGTGAGACATTTTCGAGCAACGTTTGCAGATAATTCTGTAGAAACGCGATGTATTTTGCAGCTGTTTGGGCCCCTGCAATGAAGTGAAGAGCAATGAGGTGTTCGCCAATGATTCCGCACCATACATTTACAGTCCACGGTCGCTGTCGCTCTACCTTTCTGAGCCAGCGAGGATTGTCCACGGACCAGTAATGCATGTTCCGTAGATTCACTGCTCCGTGGTTTGTGAAACCCGCTGCATCGGTAAACAGGTAGAACTGCAATTCATTCTGTGATAATGCCCATTGACAGAACTGCACTCGATGATTAAAGTCATCACCATGTAATTGCTGATGTAGCGACACATGAAACGGGTGAAAGCGGTGACGATGCAGTATGCGCGTGACACTACTTTGACTCAGTCCACCGGCTCTCGCAATGTCCTGTGTACTCATCTGTGGGTTCATTGCAACGGCAGCTAACACACCAACTGCACCCGCTTCTTCTGTGACGGGCCTGTTACGGACTCGTTTGCGTGCTACGACCATACCTGTTGCATACAGTTGGCGGTAGATGTTTTGCAATGTGCGGCACGTTGGATGGACTCTGTCCGGATATCGTTCTGCATACACCCTGCAGGCTTCAGCTGTATTTCGTCGACACTCGCCATAGATGAGTATCATCTCCGCCTTTTCAGAGTTCGAATACACCATGGTCACAGTTTCTACAACACTACACTATCACAGACGCCTGGTAACACGGTGTTGTATAGTCGGTCTGCGTGCGTAGACGAATGCAGAATAACAATAACAGCAAGCGCTACATGCGGACACTGCGTCAGCTAGACCAAGCCACAACAGTGCACTACAGCCACACTCGTAAACACGCAACTGAACGTCGGAGGTTTCAAGCGTCAACTTTAGGTTACAATATATCCGGATGTAATTAACATTTTACAATGCAACAAACGGCACCGATTACGTATTTGTTTATATGTTCAGATGTGCTATTAAAACTAACGTGGTTCCGTTTAAAGAAACGTAGGTTTGTGTTAAAAAACATACTTCCGTGCATTTTTGTATGGTTTGTATTAAACATTTACACTAGCCCCTCTCATCACGTACGGTCTGTGGAGTCGGTTCGTCAGTATTTGATGTGGTTTACGAAATATATCCAGCGGTAACGTTAGGTGACTCACCCTGAGTATCTTCAATTGCTGTCGATACTACCTCTTTGAAAATATCCCACAACTTTTCTACGTTGACAGTGTTAAGAGCATTTTATTAGCTTTTTTAAGTAGCTGTACTTTGCGTTTCTTTTTGATGGTTGAGGATGTTACGGCAGCAACTGCCTTTAGGTCGTTAATCCCTGTAACCGTCATGATACCCCATATTTATCCATGATTATTTACTGCTAAGAGGCCCAGTATGCTTTCGCAATCATTTGTGCTTCGAGTGCGCTCATGTACAAGCGTGTTTTATGTCAAGTTCGCAACCGCGCTTCAGGTGGAGAGGTTTTTCTTGCGGCACGAAAAACAAGTCCCTTTCACTCACTCGTAATTCAGTTCCTCAAGCAGAAGTGGATGTAACTTTTTTCTGACTTAAAACCGTCGTAGAACGGAAATCGTACGTCTCCTGAGATGAGTTCCCATTCAAAATATTATGTACTAACTCAACTCTACAAGTGCTAGAAAATTATGGCAGGAATTTCCGAACTCACCCTGGAAACAATACTTGAAAATAAGTCTGTCCCTTCCAAAGGAACCATTTCATCATTCAGATTATACGATTTTTCCAAACAGAACCTTTCGGACTATGTGTTTTCTTCTTAGAGTTGGTCCACTACTTTAAGTCCATTCAAGATTGTTAGTAGAATTCTTTAACTGCTGAGTCAACAATATCGTTACACAGCTACATCACCGCATATATTCTGAGGGGCCTCTTTAAACCTTTACCCAGTGTATTTGTTGCTAATATGTAACAGTCTACAACCTAGAGTTTAGAGCGCTTTATTAGAAAATTGTGGAATCGGGTTGTGCATTTGTCGAACAACAAGTGTCCAACTGGCACAAGTTAATTTTGAAATCAGTCTGCAAAAGGAGATTTTCTTTGTGTAAAGGAATACCCAAGAGGCCAATGAGTTCCTACAAAGTGTAAGATAGAAAATGAAAAACATGAGGGCAGCATTTCGCCATTAGTATGGAAAAATGTCCCTTCAAACGCTAGAGATACAGTATTGTTCTACGGAATGGTTTTGGAAAACTTAAATACAGAGATTCTGCATTATAGGCACGGCCTGAACAGCAATGGTGGAATCTAATAAAAAAGTATCGTAATGATCACTGTATTGGTAAGACATTATGGATTAATACACCTTATGTATTTCTGGGAGAGCATTACAATAGGACATCTGGTTTGACAAATATACTGTAACATTAGCAGCATCATACAATGATGTAACGATTGCACAACTAATACCGGCCGTGGTGGCCGAGGGGTTCTAGGCGCTTCAGTCCAGGACCACGCGACTGCTATGTTCGCAGGTTCGAATCCTGCTTCGGGCATGGATGTGTGTGAAGTCCTTAGGTTAGTTAGGTTTAAGTAGTTGGACTGACGACCTCAGATGTTTAAGTTCCATAGTGTTCTGAGCCAGAGCGCAATTCATCATGGACGAGGCACCAAGTTGGTGAAAGTATTTACTGTGTGCTAAAGGATCAAAATAATAGAAAAAGGTAGTAATTGACTAAGCAATTGTTATACACGTTTTAGACTAGCAAGTCGTAGTAGTACACCTCTGATACACTCCCTTTCACGTTTGTCAGATATCAACGAAAACACCCTGTGAGTTCGTTAGCGTCTCCAGGGGTAGGAGTGGACCAATATTCTAGGACAGAGCACACTGGTGTTTAGCTGTAACAATGGTTTATTCCTATTTTGTTGTTACAGAAGTACACAAGTTTATGTAGATTGTGACATGAGATTTTCAGGAAAGTTGTAATTATAACGCATTATGTCCTGTTTAGCGGGAATGACACTAACCACAACTATATCATATTTAAATAGAACCTTCTCCGCACAGTGAAGTTAGCCAATATTACGACAAATCATCCGATTCCGGTTCTAAGTTCAGTATATTTAGGATGACAATCAAGTCTACAGAGGATGATTAGCTTTTGTGACAAGATGAACAATATATTACTCAAGGCTGCTGGAGTTCACAGTCGACAGAAGTTGATGAACCAACACATTTATACCTCTGCCAGCGGATTTTTCTGCGGCATTCTGTCAGCTGCGTGGGTGATCTCGCCCTCTGAAAATCCAAAGAAGCAAACCTAAATCGTTACTGATTTTATCAGCTGATACTGTCCTATGTTTCTTGTTAGGCGAGAAAATATGCATTCATCCCTAGTCTGGAAAATATGATAATATACACGTGCTTGGATGGTGCAGCATTTATACGTCAATGCCCTCTCAGTTCTCACAAGAACAATTAACTGCATGGCTGTTTCGTTTCTCCGCTATCGAAGCTCAATGAATCTTCAGCTAATTTCTAGCTGAATGTCATCCAAAGTGAACGCAGTGTCCATGAAAAATTCCTCTTTTGGCGTCGTACAGAGTGTGATGCTCCCTTTTCTACACTTGAATCTGGTTCAGAGGAGAGTCCTCAAAGTTTTCGTTCTTGTGTCTTCCATAGCGAACTGTCTCCCACCTGTGTCTTTCGTGCTTCAAGTCACGGCTTTTTCTGACTATTGGGAGTGTTCCTTTCATCTTGTGGAAAATACCTCTTCCAATCTCAAAGGGCCTACCTTAAAAAGGCGTCGAAATATCGCCCCTTTCTACTCCTTCTGACTTTATTTCAGACAGTCGGATATTTTGTGTCCACTCCTGACACCTAAAAGCTACATGTGTATATCACGAGCGTACCACAGGCAATTCACGTGACAACTGCATCGCTGTTCTGTTTGTATCCAGCTGGAAATTACCAAACGCAGTTTTATAAAGAATTTCTCTGTAGAAAGCAGCACTGCGCAACAACCTGCTCCCATCAATGTGTCGCCTGGCCCGTTCGTTGTCCCTCTTGCTGCAGGTCATCAACCCGTTTTAGAAGTCTTGCGTCATACATGGGCCATGATGGCTCAACCCGAGAGTGCCCCAAATTAAAACGTTTCTTCCAGCGGCTTTTTCCATATTTTTCTCACTGACATATAGTGTATTAACACCAACGATTCAAGTGTCATGCCTTTGCGTTACATAATATACATTTTGATAGGAAAATCTGCTCATTATCACCCAAGTATGTCAGGTGACATATCCATCTACACATGTATGAATCAACGTCCAATGCCTGCGTCCATGGATGTTGACTGCAGCAAGAAGGTTTATTACCTACTGCAATGCATAAAGTGAATAAATGAACAATTATTTTCTCACTGGTGCTATGAATTTATACTGGCTGTCCACCTGGTCCCGTCAAACATCCTCCAATATCATTGTGAACAGCAATGAGAACCTCAACATGCTGGCCATTCCAATACTCGTCTACTCGAGTTTACATTCAAAAGCAACATTCGGGGTAGGCTGCAGTATTTACCAATTGTTATATTTGTGCCAGCTACAAAATACGAAAAGTTTACATGCAACATAAGATGACCACACAGAATGATGGAAAAAGAATAGGATTAAACGTGGCTAAAGTTATGTAGCCAGATGGAGGTGAAAGGTCTATATCTCGAAAGTACAGTATCTGCCTGCAAAATAAAATTTTCTACCACTAAAAGTAACGATTATGAGTATAGAGAGACATGTGTACTTGTTGCTTAGTGCGTTGTACAAGTCTAAGTACAGATCTCTGATCACAAATGAAACTCAAACTTTGTCACCAAATCTATTCTTTCTCAAACTATGTAAGATCACATAATACTTGTGGCACTACCATCAGAACTACATAGTTCAGTAAGACTGATAAATAATACAAATGGTTTGCACACTGACACTCCTGATAAAACTGATGTGTCAGGTAGTACTTATCTATGACCAAGATCCATAGATTTTCCACACTCTACAAGCACAATGGACATTCAAATCAAATATTTCCTCATCTAAGTCATCTGTTTTATTTATTAAAATACAAGCAGCTCACTTACTAAAATTGCCGAAATAAATTACAGGTTGTTACATAAGCACAGTGCATCTTTATACCACTTGATACAGCCACTCATTGAATTCATGAAAATGCATAGAAACTTGTTCTGAATAGTTGCTGCTTATCTACCTTACAACCAAAAATGCACCTGGTATCAAGAATTACCAGAGGAAGCAAAGTTATTGCCACTTCAAGGTTCATCAAAGAACTGCACCTCAAAACCCAAACAAAGTCAGCAAAACGTTACACTGATCCCAAGCAAAAGTATTTACTTCATCTTGCAGTTCAAAGTATTATCGTCTTCTACTGTCGTACTGCGAAAACTACATATAACTTCAGTGAAACAGTATACTGAATAATAGTAATAGAATATGAACAGGTAAGAAACGAGGTTTGCTGTGCTTTCAACGACCCATTTTTAAACTCACACAAAACACTGTAGGGACTTCATGCTAGGTATTAATTGTACGTTGCAGTACAAAATTTTGTTATCTTCTGATGAGCAGGAAATGCAGTGACAGTTGATGCAAACAAACAGGCATTCTGATATCAGATAGCATTATAAAACCGGAAACTAACAGAGTATCTGCCATAACTTGATAGTATGTGCCATAAATCGACAACAGGTGGAACTACTGGATCTTAAAACTTTATTATAAAACATGTTTGCTTGACAATTCATATAGTGAAAAGCTTTTGGAAATACAGATGTTAAAACTATTAAATCTAACTACATGAAATGTCCACTGGTCCGCTGTAGTTGTACATGTCCAAGTCCCTTATAATAAGGTGACCTGAACAGATACTGTCACAGCAGACCATTGCACAACCGAGCGAGGTGGCGCAGTAGTTAGCACACTGGTCTCGCATTCGGGAGGACGACGGTTCAATCCCGTCTCCGGCCATCCTGATTTAGGTTTTCCGTGATTTCCCTAAATCGCTTCAGGTAAATTGCCGGGATGGTTCCTTTGAAAGAGCACCGCCGATTTCCTTCCCAATCCTTCCCTAACCCGAGCTTGCGCTCCGTCTCTAATGACCTCGTTGTCGACGGGACGTTAAACACTAACCACCACCACCACCACCACCACCACCATTGCACATGTCATGTAGTTTCATTTCAACAGTTTTGACCAATTTATTTAAGAAAGAATATGAATTGTCAACCAGTTATGTATAACTATTTAGCTGTAGTTGTCACAGATTTAAAATTGATTGTATTTGGAACACCAGCAACTGACAGTCTGCTGGTAGTGTCAGGTACAGTGTTAGTCAGCTACTGGGGTTATTCGCCATGTTAGTGCAAAATTGTTATATGTGGCATCATGTTAGAGTGAAACTGTACCAAGTTGCCCTCCATGTTACAGCAAAACTGTAACAAGTTATCCCATGTTACAGCATTTGCCACTGTAATTGTCTTCCAGTGCATTCTTCATGCAGTTTAACTATTTTCAAGTTCAAACATTTTATATACTGTTGGGTGGGGCAATGATGGTCATTTGACATGCTGACTATCGTTACCACATATGTGCAGTATGGTGACCACCATGTCACACAGATATTAAAGGATGGGGCAATGATGGCTAGCTAACATGGTGATTGATATGTATTCCATGTACAATAAGATGTCTCCCATTACTCCTGAGATACTACTGGGTGGGCCAATGATGCTCAGTTGACATGGTGACTGTCATTAGCCGACATGTGATTTTATGTCGACTTGGTGAGACAATACATCCTTATCGTTTGTATCATTGTACATGTGCATACATCTAGACGTCTAATACGTAAGGTTACACCTATTATGGCCGACTGGAACACATTTGAACTTGTAAAAGTGAAGTTATATCGTCAGAAGTTGACAGAGTGAATGTGTTCTGTGTACGTCAGCTATTGTGGAGGACGAGGAGGGGGTGGGGAAGGGGGTCAGGTAATTGACATCTCAACCTTCTTTTCCTCTTTTTTGAGTCATCAGTCTTCTGACTGGTTCGATGCGACCTGCCACGAATTCCTCTTGTGTGCCAATCTCTTCATCTCGCAATAGCACTTACAACCTACATCCTCAGTTATTTGCACGGTGTATTTCAATCCCTTCCTCTACAGGTTTTAATCTCTGTAGCTCTCTCTAGTATCATGTAAGTCATTTCCTGATGTCATAGTAACTGTCCTATCATTCTGTTCGTCCTCTTTATCAGTGTTTTCCACATATGCCTTTCCTCTCCAATTCTACGCAGAACCTTCTCATTCCTTACCTTATCACTCCACCTAATTTTCAGCATTTATCTGCAGCCCCAAATCCCAAATGCTTCGATTCTGTTACACTACACTACGATGCTGTGATCCAGACATACATTCCCAGAAACGTTTTGCTCATATTAAGGCCTATCTAAGATACTAGTAGACTTCTCTTGGCCAGAAATGTCCTTCTGGCCAGTGCTGTTCTGCTTTTGATGTCCTCCTTCCTCCATCCATCAGTAGTTACTTTGCTGACTAGGTAGTAGAATTCCTTAAGTAAATCTACTTCATGGCCATCAATTCTGATAAGTTTCTCACTGTTTAATTTCTGCTGCTTCTCATACTTTCGTCTTTCTTCAATTTATTGTCAATCCATATTCTGTACTCATTGGATTGTTAGTTTCCTTCAGCATTTCATGTAATATTTCTTCACTTTCTCTCAGGATAGCAATGTCATCAGCGAATGCTATTACTCATATTCATTCACCTTACATTTCAACTCCACTCCTGAAACTTTCATTTATTTCCATCATTGCTTCTTCGATATACAGATTGAACAGTAGGGGGGAAGACTACATCCCTGGCTTACACTCTTTTTAATCCGAGCACGTTTTTATGAATTTTGAACATCATGCACCATTTTGCGTTTTCGAACGCTTTTCCAGATCGACGTATCCAATGAACGTGCAACGCTTTTTCTTTGGTCTTGCTTCCATTACCAACCGTAACGTTAGAATTCCCTCTCGGTTGGCTTTACCTTTTCTGCAGCCAAACCTATCGTCATCTACTTCATGTTCAATTTTCTTTTCCATTCTTCTGTGTATTATTCTTGTCAGCAACTTGGTTGCATGAGATGTTAAGCTGATCGTGCAATAATCCTCGCACTTGTCAGCTATTGCAGTCTTCGGAATTTGTGGATGATATTCTTCCGAAAGTCAGATGGTATGTCGCCAGACTCATATATTCTGCACATCAACGTAAATAGTCGTTTTGTTGCCACCTCCGTCAATGGTTTTATTAATTCTGATGGATTATCTATCCTCTCTTCCTTATTTGATCTAAAGTCCTCCAAAGCTCTCTTACATTATGATTCTAGTACTGGATTCCCCTTCTCTTTTAAATCGAATCCTGTTTGTTCTTCTATAACATCAGACTAATATTCGCTCTCATAGAGACTTTAAATGTATTGTTTCCACCTATCTGCTCTCTCCTCTGAATTTAACAGTGGAATTTAGGTTGCACTTTTAATGTTACTACCCTTGTTTTTGATGTCATCTAAGATTGTTTCGACTTTCCTGTAAGCTGAGTGTCGTTAAGAGAATGAATTCTATTTCGATTTCTTCACACTTTTCAAGCAGCCATTTCTGTTCTTCCTGATTTCATTGATCAAGTGAGGTATTTCTCAACTATTGGATTATAAAGTTGTCCTATATCACCAGTAACCCAAGTAACTGACACCTCCATTACGTGACACTTCCTAGTAACTGACGCCTACCTGCTTTTCCCCAGCAGTACTTGGCACCCTCCCCTCCCCCTAACCCATCAGTAGCTGACACCGACTGCACATACATTCTGTAAGCTACTCGTGACAGATTAATACTTTTAATAACCCTCAAATTCATGACTAACCGTTTTACGTTTTGAAACAAGTCATAACTTGCCGAAAACAGCCTCAACGTCCTTAGTCAACATCGTGATTACACTTCCTGCCGTTGTTGTTAGAATGTAGTTTTAATATCAAGAAGCTGACAACCACTGTCAAATTATGGAACATACTCTTTCAGCTAATGGTCGTAGTATAGAATGAAATTTCTGAACGGCTGTCTCTTTGTATCACCTATCACTGATTTTCCTGCTTAGCATTATTAGCAAAAAATAACAAACATTTTGCACTGCTATAGAAAATAAACGCTCTAGCATGCAGTCACTATAATTTTTTCGTGTTTCTCATAATGAGTAGTAGGAAGTATAAAATCCCTAATTTCATAACTACACAAATGGCTCTGAGCACTATGGGACTTAATTGCTGTGGTCATCAGTCCCCTAGAACTTAGAACTACTTAAACCTAACTAACTTAAGGACATCACATACATCCATGCCCGAGGCAGGATTCGAACCTGCGACCGCAGCAGTCGCGCGGTTCCGGACTGAGCGCCTTAACCGCTAGACCACCGCGGCCTGCATAACTACACAAATGTATATTTCTTCTGTGCAGTATCCTGTATCATCGAAACGGCATATAGTCTTCCCATGGCTGACTGCACCTGTTAGCATTATCACAAAAAGATGAAAAATGTGTTTTTACTGCAGTATAAAGTTAATATCCTTACCTTCTGTTTTTCATGGTAAACCTAATATCTCAATGGTGATTTGTTGTAATGTTTTGTTTTCTTTGAAAATATAGGACCCCACATTTATTACCTGTTTAGATGCGTATTATTGCTCTTCAGTATGCTATTTTGTGAGAGTATCTTGTAGTTTTCACAGTGTGATAGCGGAAGATAACAATGTTTTGAACTGCAAGATGAATTTAATTCCTCAGTATTGTATAATGAAATTATAAGCAACATGCTGTGCATAAGAAATCAAATTTCTTGGCCGATTCCGGACACTTAGTGCCCATCTTCAGAAGGTTATGCTTATCGCATTACTTGCGAGTGTCAATAATAATGTGCGTACAGCATTGGTGGCATTGTGGGGTATGCAGTTTGTTACTAATACTCACAAATAATGCGATAGGCGTAACATTCTGAATAAGGGCACTAAGAGCCCGAAACTGGTCAAGAAACTAAATTTCTTATACGCAACTGGTTGCTTGTCATTTGAATATATGATACTACAGTTGCTGGAGATGTACAAAATACTAAAGCCCAGTCCTGGTTCAGTACAATGTCAGTCAGACTTCAATATCGATTTTAGAGAAGAATTTTTACTAACTTAAAGGTGGGAATAACGTTGTTTACTTTGGCATATTTTGTCCATAAGTGCATTGTAAGTTCTATCAGCAGATGAGCTAATATATATTTTAAAGTGCTATAGAACTGATTTCTAAGAATTTTCATGAATTTAATGGGGGCGTTAATGCTTGGTACAAATGTCGAAGTATAGATGTCTACTAACATATAATCTACTTCAGTAGTGCCAATAACCGTGCTGCACTCATTTTAATCGGCAACACAGACAATCTTAATGTGCAAATATTTTATATGAACTTATATTGTGCTCGCTGAGTGTGATGCAACAATCAAACTGGGTTTCAAATAAGTCCTGTTTAACCTATCAGATTTATCACTAGTGTGAAATGCTATTCATGTGGCATGTTTTTAACCTTGTAGAACAGTGATATGGGAGCCATAGTGCCGTGTGTGTTTTGTGTTAGAAATATTAAGTCGCTTAAGAAACAATATAACTTTATTAATTGATAACATTACAATATTCATTTTCATCAGAGATCTGTATTTATACTTGTTTGTTTGTGTGTATATATGTGTGTGTGTGTGGGAGAGAGCGAGAGAGATATAGTGCGTGTGTGCGTGCATTTTACTCGAAATTTTTAATGATCAGTAATTCTATTTGGCTCCAAAGACTGTATTTTATAGATACAGACATTGAATCACTGTCGGAAGTCGTGTTGTGTAATATGTAATCATTTCATATTGTGTGGTTGTCACTGTGTGTTGCGACAATAAGACATTGTCCTGCACTGATTATTTTAGACGATTCTGTTAAACATATGCCTACTCTTCATCATTACTATAATATGATGCGATTCTATTTCTGTACTAGGTGCGCCTTACAGTTCGATATGTGATTTCGGGATCTCCGTGTGACAGTGATGTAGTGTTACATATCAATAAAGATCTTCTCAAAACACCTTTCTTCCTAGAATGATCGTTGGTCCTTTTTTTGCGTTGTTTACCTCACCTGACGACAGTTATTTCCATGACTCATCAACAACATATCGTTAGATCAGAATGCCAACACTGCTACTATCTGAAAAGTGGAGATACCATTGTAACATTTGATAAACGGCATAGAAAAGTGGAAATTTTTTTTCTAGGAGTCCGTGGTATCTTACACCATGTAGAGACCTAAGAAAGGGAATTTATTACATTATCCGAGTAGTTGGTAGTAATTCAACTGCCTGTTTGTTAGTGTGGTTGCCTGCTTACCGGAATATTCTAAGCAACAATGTTTCCTGTAGTAATATGCTTGCCAAAGATAATTTTGCTACATTACCCTATTTAGCTATAAACCTAAATGTTAACTGTATGTTTAGCAAGTTAGTTTTAGCTGTATGTGTTTTGTAACTACACTCCTGGAAATTGAAATAAGAACACCGTGTATTCATTGTCCCAGGAAGGGGAAACTTTATAGACACATTGCTGCGGTCAGATACATCACATGATCACACTGACAGAACCACAGGCACATAGACACAGGCAACAGAGCATGCACAATGTCGGCACTAGTACAGTGTATAATCCACCTTTCGCAGCAGTGCAGGCTGCTATTCTTCCATGGAGACGATCGTAGAGATGCTGGATGTAGTCCTGTGGAACAGCTTGCTATGCCATTTCCAGCTGGCGCCTCAGTTGGACCAGCGTTCGTGCTGGACGTGCAGACCGCGTGAGACGACGCTTCGTCCAGTCCCAAACATGCTCAATGGGGGACAGATCCGGAGATCTTGCTGGCCAGGGTAGTTGACTTACACCTTCTATAGCACGTTGGGTGGCACGGGATACATGCGGACATGCATTGTCCTGTTGGAACAGCAAGTTCCCTTGCCGGTCTAGGAATGGTAGAACGATGGGTTCGATGACGGTTTGGATGTACCGTGCACTATTCAGTGTCCCCAGAGGTGTACGGCCAGTGTAGGAGATCGCTCCCCACACCATGATGCCGGGTGTTGGCCCTGTGTGCCTCGGTCGTATGCAGTCCTGATTGTGGCGCTCACCTGCACGGCGCCACACATGCATACGACCATCATTGACACCAAGACAGAAGCGACTCTCATCGCTGAAGACGACACGTCTCCATTCGTCCCTCCATTCACGCCTGTCACGACACCACTGGAGGCGGGCTGCACGATGTTGGGGCGTGAGCGGAAGACGGCCTAACGGTGTGCGGGACCGTAGCCCAGCTTCATGGAGACGGTTGCGAATGGTCCTCGCCGATACCCCAGGAGCAACAGTGTCCCTAATTAGCTGGGAAGTGTCGGTGCGGTCCCCTACGGCACTGCGTAGGATCCTATGGTCTTGGCGTGCATCCGTGCGTCGCTGCGATCCGGTCCCAGGTCGACGGGCACGTGCACCTTCCGCCGACCACTGGCGACAACATCGATGTACTGTGGAGACCTCACGCCCCACGTGTTGAGCAATTCGGCGGTACGTCCACCCGACCTACCGCATGCCCACTATACGCCCTCGCTCAAAGTCCGTCAACTGCACATATGGTTCACGTCCACGCTGTCGCGGCATGCTACCAGTGTTAAAGACTGCGATGGAGCTCCGTATGCCACGGCAAACTGGCTGACACTGACGGCGGCGGTGCACAAATGCTGCGCAGCTAGCGCCATTCGACGGCCAACACCGCGGTTCCTGGTGTGTCCGCTGTGCCGTGCGTGTGATCATTGCTTGTACAGCCCTCTCGCAGTGTCCAGAGCAAGTATGGTGGGTCTGACACACCGGTGTCAATGTGTTCTTTTTTCCATTTCCTGGAGTGTATTTAGGCGTTAAAACTGGAGATTTCACAACGTTTTTTGGCAACAACCTTGACTCATATGAATCTCTCTCTCTATCTATCTATCTATCTCTCTCTCTTTCTTTCTCTTTGTGTGTGTGTGTGTGTGTGTGTGTGTGTGTGTGTGACCTCTCTCTCTCTCTTTGTGTGTGTGTGTGTGTGTGTGTGTGTGTGTGTGTGTGTGTGTGTGTGTGTGTGTGTGGGTGTGTGTGTGTGTGACCTACGGTTGTGACACTTGACGTAGCATTTGGTGTTTTGCTGACGTACTTTCGCAAATATTTCAGGTATGTAAAGGACATTGTAACACTTCTCAAACGTCAATGAACAATTTACATGTGGAAAATATTTAATTTGAGGCCCCATGTGGTGTAACAAGTGCTGCCTTACCTATACTTTCATGGTGTGTGTGTGTGTGTGTGTGTGTGTGTGTGTGTGTGTGTGTGTGTGTGTGTATTTTAGCTGTGGAAATAATGCAAGTTATGTCCTTTATAGAATGTTTTGAATAATTACATGTAAACAGGACACTAAAAATGAACCGATAGTTGGGATAGTTTTGAGCACAGCCAAGATGGCTGCATTGGGCTTACGTTCTGATTGACTGTTTCGTTTTAATGATGTGTAAAGTACCTGGGTGATTTGTTACTTCTTTTAATGCTTGTTAAAATACTACGCTGTGACTGACTGGAGAGGGGCAGAGAGTGTAAAGGGAAGAAAAGGGAGTGTGTATCTTACATGATGATTTAATCAATGATAAGGGGGCTGTGATTTGTGATGGCATGCGTTCCCCCTTAAATGAGGTACATGATTTTAAGACGCTCGGTATTAATAGGTGTCAGCGAATAAAAGTTGCCCCTAACCTCATTCAATTAACTGCTTAAATAAGACATCGTTAAGATATCTGTGGACTTATGAGCTGTCGTAACATAAATTTCCATTCTTATTGGCACTACGTCTTCAACGTTTGTTTTACGAGCTAGAGGCCGCTCGTTGGCAGTAATCAGTCAGACAGCAGCTGCCAGGCGAGAAACAGCAGCGACAGGGAAGTAACAGATTATATGACATTTTACAAGTTCCTAAACAGGAGCAATTGATAGTTTCATCTGTGTGCTTTGGTAGTTTAGTTTTTGAGTTTCTGCATGTTAATTTGATCTTTACTAGATACAGTTCCCTCATTTTCTTCTGTGTAGGAAAGTAACCGATTTTGTGACATTTTACAGGTTGTTAACCAGGAGCGAATTATTTAGTTTCGTCTGTGTGCTCTAGTAGTTTAGTTTTTGAATCTCTGTATGTTAGTTTAATTTACTAGACAAAGTTCTTGCGATTTCATCAGTGTCTACACTAGAATTCTGCAGCGCATGTCGATAGTCGTTTATTTGTGTGTGTAGTTTGTTTTCCACCATCTATAGTATGAATAGGGAATGTGATTGCTGCGTGCAGCTGTGAACTGAATTGGTGACACTTTGCTCTCAGCTCCAGGCTGTGTTGGCTTCGGCTACACAGCCAGAGGTGGCTACAGATGGGCGTCCCTATTGTGGACTGGCAATAGGGATCCCATGGACGTCAACATGACCCCTGAATCCGCCAATCGGTCCAAACCACTGCTCGCACTGAGATTTCCCCTCACCCCGATCGAGTTGAATATCGCCTTGGTGAAAGACTTCACAGGGAACTGACGGCCAGTATGGTTTGTCTGATAGGTTCCAGATGCCAGAGGAAGCCTCTCGGCCTGCAACACCTGGGGAGTCACAGAGAGTGGTATTATTGGTATATGGGAGCTCCTATGTTAAGCACGTGATGGGGCCCCTCTGGGACACAATTTGAAAGGAGGAGAAGGAATCCAGTATATGTGCGTACCGCGTGGAGTCATTCCAGACTTGGAATCAGCTGCTGCCGGTTGCTCACGTCTGTACCAATGGTGTGTGTCGCTTTGAATCGGTAGAGATTCTCTCTGGTTTCGAGCGGTTGTCAGAGGTGGTAAAGGCTGCCAGTCTTACTTGCTAGATGGAAGCAGAGGTCATCATTTGCGGCATAGGCGGTAAGACCGATTGTAAACCAGTACAGGGCCGATTGGAGGGTCTTAATCAGAGGCTCAGATGGTTATGTGATTTTGTAGGCTGCAGATTCATCAACTTGCGCTGTAGGTTGGCGGGGTTTTAGGTGCCGCCAAATAGGTCAGGAGTCCAATACACGCAGGAGGCTTCTTCATGAATAGCGGGGACTGTGTGGCGTGGATTGGGCACCTTTTTTGTTAGAAAATCTCTTTGGAACACAAAGTGGGCTTCAGTCCGAAAGGGTGCAGGTCGAACACCGGAAGATCGAAGATCTAGGAGCCATCGATATTACAGTTGTAAACGGTCGTATCCGTGTTGGGAAAGTAGCAGAGCTCCAACGCAAATAAAGAGTACTCAAATCGTGATAGGCACTCAAAGCTGGCTAAAGTTGGAGATGTTCAGCGAAAATTTTGCGACGGATCTAAGGTGTTCAGAAGGGATAGATAACAGTTGGCAGTGATGTGTTTGATGGTATTAGAAGTGGTTTATCTTGTAAGAAAACTGAAGTAATTAGTTCCTGTGTGTTTTTGGGGGCAGAGATAATTTTTGTCTAGTGGAATAAAAAATTAATGTGCTCGTTTTACCAACGTGCTAACTCAGATACTACTATTGCTGAAGGGTTCAAAGAAAACTTGAATCTAATTTAAAACATATAACCGACTCTTGCAATTATGTTTGCTGATGTCTTGAATTTACACTCAATATGTTGGTAAAAATACTCGTTTAACTCTGAAGATACGTGTAAAAATTTTTCGCAGTTATGCTAAAAGCATTCTCTGAAAATTATTTCTTGTTTATGATGCCACTCGAATAGTAAACGGTTGAGCTCATAGCAACAAATAATCCTGAGCTTATAACAAGTATCACAATATGTACAGACATTAGTGAACACAGGGCTGTCACACGGAGACTGAATACCGTAGCTGCAGAATCCACCAAAAATAAACATGCAAATTTGAAACGAACACTAAATCCCAAAGTCTGGCGATATTTTACAGAAGCTCGACAGTTATCGCGGACTTCAAAGCGAGTTACACAACGGAATTTTGTCTCGAAAATTAAAAGAGATACAGGTCGTATGTAAACTATGCTGGAGGCAAGACATAATTAATTTCTTCTCTGTTCGTTAGCAACGGAAATATACCGTCAATGACAGCGCTGCTACAGCAGATTTATCAAACACAGCCTTTAAAAATTCCTTCACCGAAGAACACGAAGTAAACATTCGAGAACTCGAATCAAGAACAGCGGCCAACGTAAGTAACGTGGAAGTAGATATCCTCCGAGTAATGAAGCTACTTAAGTCACTTAATGCAATCAGCTCTTCTGGTCCAGACTGTATACGAATTACTTTCCTTTCCGAGTATGCTCATGCAATAGCTCCATATTTAAGAATCATACATAGCCGCTACCTCGACGAAAGATCCGTACCCTAAGACTGAAAATTTTCGCAGGTTACACCAATATTCAAGCAAGGCAGTAGGATTAATCCACTAAATTACGGGACCATAGCGTTCATGTCGAAATGCAGCAGGATTTAGAACATATACTGTGTTCGAACATTAAGAATTACCTTGAAGAGAACGTTCTATTGACACGTAGTCAACATGGATTTCTTGTTAAACACAGCTAGAGCTCTTTCCTCTTCACAAATTTTAGAGTGCTATCGACAAGGGATTACAAACTGATTACTTATTTGTTGATTTTAAGTAGTCTTTGACACTGTACCTCTCAAGTGACTTGTAATCAGATTGCTTGCTTGCTTATGGAATATCGTCTCAGTTACGCGTCTAGATTCGTGATTTCCTGTCAGGTCACAGTTCGTGGAAATTGACAGAAAGTCATAGAGGGGAAAAAAAGAAAAAGAAGAAGTGGTTTCTGATGTTCCTTAAGGTAGTGTTGTAGACCCTCTGCTGTGCCCTAGATATATAAACGATTTATGGGACGATCTGAGCAGCTGTCTTAGGTTGTTTGCAGGTGATGCTGTCGTTTATCGTCCAGTAATGTCACCAGAAGATCAACAGCAATTGTAAAACAATTTATATATGTTATCTATAAGGTGTGATAATTGGAAGTTGATCCTAAATAAAGACAAGTGCGAGGGCATGCACATGAGTGCTGAAAGAAATGCGTTAAACTTCGGTTACATGATAAATCAGTCAAATCTAAAGGCTGTAAATTCATCTAAATACCTAGTCATTACAATTACGAACGAAATAAAGTGGAAAGAACACAGAGAATGATGTGGTGATGATGAAACAAGAATGGCGTTTTATTGACAAAACACTTTTAAGATGCAACAGAGTTAAAGGCTGCCTCTCGCCGGAGGTTGGCGTCCTCCCTCGGGCATTGAAGTGTGTGTTGTTCTTAACATAAGTTAGTTTCCGTAGTGTGTAAGTCTAGTGATCGATGACCTCAGCAGTTTGGTCCCTTAGATATTCACACACATTGCAACATTTGATCACTACGTTTGTCCATCCTCTTTTAGAATACTGCTGTATGGGATCCTCACCAGATAGGATTAACGGAGTACAGTAAAAAAGTTCAAAAAAAGCGTCAGCACGTTTTGTATTATCGCAAAAGGGGAGTGAGTGTGTCACTAATATGATACAGGATGTAGCGTGTTTGTCATTAAAACAAAGGAGTTTTTCGTTGTAGCGAGATCTTCTAACGAAATTTTGATCGTCGACTTTCTCCACCGGATGCGAAAATCTTTTGTTGACGCTTACCTACAATGGAAGAAACGTTCATCATAGCAAAATAACGGAAATCAAAGCTCGCGCGTAAAGATATAGTGTTCGTTCTTCTCTCGCGCTGTTCAAGAGTGGAATAATACAGAATTAGTTCAAAAATGGTTCAAATGGCTCTGAGCACTATGGGACTCAACTGCTGTGGTCATCAGTCCCCTAGAACTTAGAACTACTTAAACCTAACTAACCTAAGGACATCACACACATCCATGCCCGATGCAGGATTCGAACCTGCGACCGTAGCAGTCGCACGGTTCCGGACTGCGCGCCTAGAACCGCGAGACCACCGCGGCCGGCACAGAATTAGTGTGAAAGTGGTCCAGTGAAGCCACTGCCAGGCAATTAAGTGTAATTTACAGAGTAGCCATGTAGATGTCGATAGGGACGACAATCAGTTTTCCTCTTTTCCTCTATGTCTCTTTCCTTTTAGGTGTCAGTCACTTTATGTGCAGTGCCATACGAATCCATGGTAAATTGCAGAGAAGATGACAACGAAACGTTAAGACATGCAACGGAAATCGCTGTGGTCTCTGTACGACGTGTTCTTTATGGACTTATTATAAATATAGGAGTGCATTAAAACTGCTCGGAGAATTTTATTTCGAGAAAATCTTTTTGGAAATACTGAAATCGCAGAGATTACAGGGAGCTTAAGGAAGGCTTAGACAAAATGTGGATCATAGCTCATAAGGGCGAACATTTAATACAAAGAAACTACTACTGCGCAGTAGATACGTCGTTGCCTTGTACCAGGGCCGGCCATGACGTGCCAAACTTTAGGCGTGCAATGTGTGCGGACAACGGGCAGACCAAGCCCTGTCCTGCCGCTCGGCTTTGCTTGATCCTTCTCGGAGGAACCCGAAAGAGTGCGACATTTCATTTAACTTTGCAGTGCCGCATTTTGCGGTCGGCTCAACTCTCTGAGTCTGTCAGAATCGTGGTGTCAGCGCTGTTTACCCTTCGCTACTTGTTCGTGGTAAGAAGGACGTCCACAAGCCCAGTAGCTATAATTTGTACAAAAAGAGGTAGGCTAGCGATCCTTCGTCACGCTCCTTTAAGTGGGGGTTTACTATCTTTTGGTTAAAAAATTGATTTATTTTAAATTGCATTTTTGGATGTTTAAAAATAATTAGAAACCACCCCTGAAACGGTTTTTCCGAATGTTGTTATTGTTGTGGTCTTCAGTCCTGAGACTGGTTTGATGCAGCTCTCCATGCTACTCTATCCTGTGCCAGCTTCTTCATCTCCCAGTACCTACTGCAACCTACATCCTTCTGAATCTGCTTAGTGCATTCATCTCTTGGACTACCTCTACGATTTTTACCCTCCACGCTGCCCTCCAATACTAAATTGGTGACCCCTTGATGTCTCAGAACATATCCTACCAACCGATCTCTTCTTCTAGGCAAGTTGTGCCACAAGCTCCTCTTCTCCCCAATTCTGTTCAATAGCTCGTCATTACTTATGTGAACTGCCCATCTAATCTTCAGCATTTAGAAAGCATCTATTCTCTTCTTGTCTAAACTATTTATCGTCCACGTTTCATTTCCATACATTGCTACACTCCATACAAATACTTTCAGAAACAAATTCCTGACATTTAAGTCTATACTCGATGTTAACAAATTTCTCTTCTTCAGAAACGCTTTCCTTGCCATTGACAGTCTACATTTTCTATCCTCTCTACTTTGACCGTGATCAGTTATTTTGCTCCCCAAATTGCAAACCTCCTTTAATACTTTAAGTGTCTCATTTCCTAGTCTAATTCCCTCAGCATCACCCGACTTAATTGGACTACATTCCGTTATCCTCGTTTTGCTTATGTTGATGTTTATCTTATATCCTCCTTTCAAGACACTGTCCATTCCGTTCAACTGCTCTGTCAAGCCCTTTGCTGTCTCTGACAGAATTACAATGTCATCGGAGAACCTCCAAGTTTTTATTTCTTCTCCGTGGATTTTAATACCTACTCCGAACTTTTCTTTTGTTTCCTTTATTGCTTGGTCAATAAACAGATTGAATAACATCGGACAGAGGTTACAGCCCTGTCTCACTCCCTTCCCAACCATTGCTTACCTTTCATGCCCCTCGACTCTTATAACTACCATCTCCTTTCTGTGCAAATTGTAAGTAGCCTTTCGCTCCCTGTATTTTACCTATGCCACATTTAGAATTTGAAAGAGAGGATTCCAGTTAGAGTTATCAAAAGCTTTCTCTAAGTCTACAAATGCTAGAAACGTAGGTTTGCCTATCCTTAATCTTTCTTCTAAGATACGCCGTAGGGTCAGTATTGCCTCACGTGTTCCAATATTTCTATTGAATCCAAACTGATCTTCCCCGAAGTAGGCTTCTACCAGTTTTTCCATTCTTTTGTAAAGAATTCGCGTTAGTATTTTGCAGCTGTGAACTGGCAGTTCAATAATTTTCACATGTGTCAACACCTGTTTTCTTTGGGATTGGAATTATTATATTTTTAATGAAGTCTGAGGGTATTTCGCCTGTCTCATACATCTTGCTCACCAGATGGTAGAGTTTTGTCAGGACTGGCTCTACCAACTCCGTCAGTAGTTCTAATGGAAACTTGTCTACTCCGGGGGCCTTGTTTCGACTGACGTCTTTCAGTGCTCTGTCAAACTCTTCACGCAGTATCATATCTCCCATTTCCTGTTCATCTACATCCTCTTCCATATCCATAATGTTGTCCTCAAGTACATCGACTTTGTGTAGACTCTCTATATAATCCATCCACCTTTCTGCTTTCCCTTCTTTCCTTAGAACTGGGTTTCCATATGAGCTCTTGATACTCTTATAAGTGGTTCTCTTATGTCCAAAGGTCTTTTTGAATTTTCCTGTAGGCAGTATCTATCTTACCCCTAGTGTAGTAAGCCTCTTGATCCTTACATTTGTCCTCTAGCCATCCCTGCTTAGCCATTTTGCACTTCCTGTCGATCTCATTTTTGAGACGTTTGTATTCCTTTTTGCCTGCTTCATTTACTGCATTTTTATATTTTCTCCTTTCATCAATTAAATTCAATATTTCTTCTGTTACCCAAGTGTTTCTACTAGCCCTCGTCTTTTAACCTATTTGATCTTCTGCTGCCTCCACTATTTCATCCCTCAAAGCTACCCATTCTTCTTCTACTGTATTTCTTTCCCCCATTCCTGTCAATTGTTCCCTTATGCTCTCCCTGAAACTCTGTTCAAACTCTGGTTCTTTCAGTTTATCCAGGTCCCATCTCATCATTTTCTTCAGTTTTAATCTGCAGTTCATTACCAATAGATTGTGGTCCACATATGTCACTGGAAATCTCTTACAATTTAAAACCTGGTTCCTAAATCTAGTATCTCCAGTGTTCTTCCATGTATACAACATTCTTTCATGATTCTTAAACAAAGTGTTAGCTATGATTAAGTTATGCTCTGCGCAAAATTCTACCAGGCGGCTTCCTCTTTCATTTCTGAGCCCCAATCCATATTCACCTACATTGTTTCTTTCTCTCTCCTTTCCTACTCCTGAATTCCAGTCACCCATGACAAATTTTCGTCTCCCTTCACTGCCTAAATAATCTTTTATCTCATCACACATTTCATCAATTTCTTCGTCATCTGCAGAGCTAGATGGCATATAATCTTGTACTACTGTAGTAGTCGTGGGCTTCGTGACTATCTTGACCACAAGACTGCCTTCACTATGCTGTTTGTAGTAGCTTACCCTTAGTCCTATTTTTTATTCGTTATTAAACCTACTCCTGCATTACCCCTATTTGATTTTGTTTTTATAACCCTGTATTCACCTGACCAAAAGTCTTGTCCCTCCTGCCACCGAACTTCACTAATTCCCACTACATCTAACTTTAACCTATCCATTTCCCTTTTCAAATTTTCTAACCTACCTGCCCGATTAAGGGATCTGACATTCCACGCTCCGATTCGTGGAACGCCCGTTTTCTTTCTCCTGATAACAACGTCCTCTTGCGTAGTCACCGCCCGGGGATCAGAATGGGGGACTATTTTACCTCCAGAATATTTTACCCAAGAGGACGCCATCATCATTTAATCATACAGTAAAGCTGCATGCCCTCGGGAAAAATTTTTCCGAATACCGAACGGAAATGTTAGTTGCTCGGGGTTGTACAAAAAAAATGCACCTGCCTGTAATCTACCTTTTTCACACACCAGTTTTTTTCTTTCGGAGGACGAGTTATTGTGCCGGTTCTTGGGAGGAACACACAAAATTCAAATGAAAGTTTGAACGCTTGTGTCTGGAAGTTAGGCCCCAAGTATTTGCCTTCTGGTGCGATGACTGTGGAGATTGCTACTTTCCTGATAGTCAGCAGCTTCAGCGAAGGGTAGTCAGCAATTCTGAAGACCATGATAACGATGAACGTCACCCTGGGACTCTATTCGACGCAGTTCGCGAAGCATTCGCACGACCACCGGATTCAAGCGGCCGAAAACCACTTGTCACCGGCCGTACGAGCGGCTCTGGAACAGCGCACGATGGACGACATCGAGCAGAAGGCCCTCTACGAGGGAGTGTTTAGGACTAGTTTATGGACCCGGGATAGCAGATTGAACATACGTTGCATAATATTGCATTTATATGCGGTCAAAACTTCAAACGCGTTTTTCTCGAAATGCCTTTTTTATCGCGCAGTATGGTAACTTCAAATCTACTGAAACGATTGGCACGATTGTTTGTTTTCGACGAAGCCAACTAAATATTCTAGGATTTGTACCACTTTTATTCCGATCCATTAACTATAAATATTTTTACTTGCCCGACGAAGTCGAAAAATCTATGAAAAATCCCCTATTTTTCTTCAAATGGCCGTCATTTGTTTCCTATGGTCCAAATAACTTAAACGAGTTACAACTCCTAAAGAACCTTATATACTTCACTAACGTCAACTCAGTCTTGATTTCAGACGAGCCGGCTGACCTGTGACATACCACGCGTGGAGGTCTACATCGAAATTTTGTTTCGATCCAACGGCACTTCCGCCTTTGCCCTTCGACATTTCCGGTCGAAAAAATTACAGTTTTTAGAGGAAATGTCAATAAACATTTTGAACAACTTTGACAGTGATATCTATAACACATCCCGAGATTAAATTCTCAAGGAGCATGCTTTTTTCGGGCCAAAGATAGTAAACCTCACCTCAGAGTGACCGGGAATGACAGATGAGTGGGATGAGAATTCTCAATTCGCATAAGCGACAGATGCTGTTTTTCTGTTATGAAACGACATTATAGTAGCACGCAGAACGAATGTAAAGTTATAGATAACAATTAAAGAGCAAAAACTTTTCAGTAGAAATGAAGGAAGAGACTGGAGATTTCGTGTATTACTTCAAAGTGCGTTGGTTTAGTCAAGGGGTATGACTGGAACGATTTTTAGGTTTAAATCACGCTATTGTTATACTTATGAAGGGAAGAAGAAACACTGCAGGAATGAAAATTAGAACATCCAGATTGGATTGCGGACATCGAAGTTTAAGTGGGCTTGACCGCACACTGCCCACAGTAAGACAATGCAAGATGAGAAATCACTTCTTTCTGATCTGATTAGGAGGCATTAAAAAAATCGCACTTACAAGAAACACATTCTGACAAAGACAATGCAATTTCCTAAGCTCACTGGTGTTAAAAAAAGCTCAAGGTTTCTAGAATTCGTTTTTACCTTTAAAGAATTACGATAGTTTTATCAAGGTTTTGAGGACGCTGTCAGTCTGACATCTGTTTTCGACCCCTTTCTGTTGAAAGTGATCCTGTGCATGTGGAGATGTAACTGACTGACCTGCAACGTAATTCCAGTTTTAATGACAAATATTTTTACGTTAAAATGGTCCAGGACGTCTACATTGTTTCTCTCAAGTAGATTTTCCAAGGTTCCATAATGAGGTTGCAAAAGGGCTACAATATTATGAACGACATATTTGTTTGAAAGACTTTCCTTACGTTATGAACCTAAATAAGTCACTATTAGGTGGCAACTTCAGAGTGAATCACTGTGAAAATGTCTGCATCTGTCCGAAAGGCGACATTTTGTACCAGATAAAAATTATGTCTTTAGCGAAAAAAAAAATTAATACTAAAATGTTCTTTTGTTCATGAAATGTGAAATATAAAACCAAGTCATGTGCAGTACAAATGCACTGCCATTTAAATGTGACACATTCACTGTTTCCCCTCTTTCCACTCGTCGCGCTCAGACGGCGCAGTGTGGTGGGGGAAATGTGAAGCGATGCTGAGCGCTTTGGCACTCAGGCCTAGGTATGGCCTGCGAGCCGAAATCTTGGCCACCTCTGCCTTATACAGTCGTTGAAAATATTAATAAAATTGAAACATCATGCAGATTACAACTGGGACTTGAAAGCAGGACTTCACAGGCCAGTACCCTACTAACTGAACTACTCATGCAAAACTCACATCTCCTGCTCACTGCTCCAGTTTCTTCAGTTCCTCATCTTCTTCCTTCCAGACTTCACATAAATTTTCCTGCGATACTTTCACAAATAAAACATAGATCATGGCATTCAATAATGGTTCATATGGCTCTAAGCACTATGGGACTTAACATCTGTGGTCATCATTTCCCTAAACGTAGAACTACTTAAGCCCAGCTAACCTAAATGCATCACACACAGCCATGCCCGAGGCACGATTCGAATCTGCGACCGTAGCAGTAGTGCAGTTCCAGACTCAAGCACCTAGAAGCACTCGGCCACAGCGACTGATTCATGACATTCCATGGCTCACAATCTATAAGGTGTAAATTCAAGTTATAAAACAAAAATATTGCACAAATTAACATCTTCATATTCATGGGCTGTAACGTATCTTATAGAAGTTATTACTGAAAAAAAGTTAAACGATTCATTACATTATCTGGAACCATCAAAAGACTGCTGAGTGAAAAAGTACGCCAAAGGTTGAAAGTTACCTCAGTTCTCTGCGCACTATAAGGAAGCAAAAAATGAAATGTGAAATCTAGAACACACAAAATATTCCAAGCAGCCAAGACGTGAATTTTTAGAATGAACTAGGAAGCAACAAGAAGGGACATATTAAAATATGAGACCATCTAGCATACAGTAGGAGCTAATAATGTAAATGAAAAGATCAAGACATAATAAAAAATTTTAGTGAGATATAGAAAGAATGCACAAGGCAAGAGAATATGAATAAGTCAACAATTCGCTACAGACGAATGGTCTACTCTTAAAGGGAAGGAAAAAAGATGGATAGGCCAGGTTATTATAAATTTTTGGCTCATCTATGTTATAATGTGGCTTCCCTCCTTATCACTGTCTTTTAAGAAAATTACAAGTACGTAGTTGAGGATAGTAAAGCATACATACCCTTAATACAGGGTGACAATTATTGAACTTCATGAAAAACAACGTAATTTAGTTACACATTACGGCGTGCATACACTTTAGTCAATGTGTAAACGTTACTACAGATACTCTAATTTCGGTTATGACATGATCAAAGTGCTTCCCATCATTGGCAATGATGTGGCGCTGACGAATACAGAAATTCCGCATTACCCGCTGAAGTATCGTAAGATCGATGTTGTCGATGGTCTTATGAATGGCTGTTTTCAGGTCAGCAATGGTTTCGGGGTTATTGGTTCAAATGGCTGTGAGTACCATGAAACTTAACATCTGAGGTCATCGATCCCCTGGAACTTCGAACTACTAAAACCTAACTAACCTAGGGACATCACACACATCCCTGCCCGGGGCAGGATTCGAACCTGCGCCGTAGCGGTCTCGCGGTTCCAGACCGCAGCACCTAGAACCGCTCGGCCAATGCGGCCGGCTGCGTCTCTTTAATATAGCCCGACAAAAAAGAATCAAATGTTTCCAGATCCAGAGAACATAGCGGCCAATCGAGGCCAATGCCAATGACATCAGGGTATTACACAGGCAAAGAAATCCGAGAAATTTTGGGTATACGATAAATAGCACAAATCTAAGGGCTGTCAATTCGGCTCAGTACCTAGGAATTACAATTACGAGTAACTTCAATTGGAAAGACCACACAGATAATATTGTGGGGAAGGCGAAACAAAGACTGCGCTTTGTTGGCAGAACACTTAGAAGATGCGACAAACCCACTAAAGACACAGCCTACATTATACTTCACGGTCCTCTGCTGGAATATTGCTGCGCGGTATGGGATCCTTACCATGTAGGATTGGCGGAGGACATCGAGAAAGGGCAAAGAAGGGCAGCTGTTTTAGTGTTATCGCGCAATAGGGGTGAGAGCCTCACTGATAAGCGAGTTTGGGTGGCAGTCACTGAAACGAAGGCGGTTTTCTTTGTGGCGGGATCTACACTCCTGGAAATTGAAATAAGAACACCGTGAATTCATTGTCCCAGGAAGGAGAAACTTTATTGACACATTCCTGGGGTCAGATACATCACATGATCACACTGACAGAACCACAGGCACATAGACACAGGCAACAGAGCATGCACAATGTCGGCACTAGTACAGTGTATATCCACCTTTCGCAGCAATGCAGGCTGCTATTCTCCCATGGAGACGATCGTAGAGATGCTGGATGTAGTCCTGTGGAACGGCTTGCCATGCCATTTCCACCTGGCGTCGCAGTTGGACCAGCGTTCGTGCTGGACGTGCAGACCGCGTGAGACGACGCTTCATCCAGACCCAAACATGCGCAATTGTGGACAGATCCGGAGATCTTGCTGGCCAGGGTAGTTGACTTACACCTTCTAGAGCACGTTGGGTGGCACGGGATACATGCGGACGTGCTTTGTCCTGTTGGAACAGCAAGTTCCCTTGCCGGTCTAGGAATGGTAGAACGATGGGTTCGATGACGGTTTGGATGTACCGTGCACTATTCAGTGTCCCCTCGACGATCACCAGAGGTGTACGGCCAGTGTAGGAGATCGCTCCCCACACCATGATGCCGGGTGTTGGCCCTGTGTGCCTCGGTCGTATGCAGTCCTGATTGTGGCGCTCACCTGCACGGCGCCAAACATGCATACGACCATCATTGGCACCAAGGCAGAAGCGACTCTCATCGCTGAAGACGACACGTCTCCATTCGTCCCTCCATTCACGCCTGTCACGACACCACTGGAGGCGGGCTGCACGATGTTGGGGCGTGAGCGGAAGACGGCCTAACGATGTGCGGGACCGTAGCCCAGCTTCATGGAGACGGTTGCGAATGGTCCTCGCCGATACCCCAGGAGCAACAGTGTCCCTAATTTGCTGGGAAGTGTCGGTGCGGTCCCCTACGGCACTGCGTAGGATCCTACGGTCTTGGCGTGCATCCGTGCGTTGCTGCGGTCCGGCCCCAGGTCGACGGGCACGTGCACCTTCCGCCGACCACTGGCGACAACATCGATGTACTGTGGAGACCTCACGCCCCACGTGTTGAGCAATTCGGCGGTACGTCCACCCGGCCTACCGCATGCCCACTATACGCCCTCGCTCAAAGTCCGTCAACTGCACATATGGTTCACGTCCACGCTGTCGCGGCATGCTACCAGTGTTAGACTGCGATGGAGCTCCGTATGCCACGGCAAACTGGCTGACACTGACGGCGGCGGTGCACAAATGCTGCGCAGCTAGCGCCATTCGACGGCCAACACCGCGGTTCCTGGTGGGTCCGCTGTGCCTTGCGTGTGATCATTGCTTGTACAGCCCTCTCGCAGTGTCCGGAGCAAGTATGGTGGGTCTGACACACCGGTGTCAATGTGTTCTTTTTTCCATTTCCAGGAGTGTATTTAGGAAATTTCATTTACCAACTTTCTCGTCCGAATGCGAAAATATTTTGTTTACACCCACCTACGTAGAGAGAAGTGATCGTAATAAAATAAGAGAAATCAGAGCTCGAACTGAAAGATTTAGGTGTTCCTTTTTCCCACGCGCCATTCGATAGTGGAATGGTGGAGAAGTAGTATGAAAATGGTTTGATGAACCCTCTGCTAGGCACGTAAGTGTGAATTGCAGAGTTTTATGTCCTCCAGGACATAAAACACCCTCCTGCTTCTATGTTGTCGAGCTCGACGTTCCATGAACCAAATCTTGTCGACACCTGGGCAGCTTTGATGATATTATCTTCCAAAACATTCACGGTGGTCACCGTGCCATCAAGAAATATCGCATCGAGTATTCTGTGCCTGGACACTGCACACCACACAGTCACCCGTTGAGGGTGAAGAGACTTCTCTATCGCGAAATATGGATTCCCAGTCCCCCAAATGCGCCAGATTTGCTTATTGATGAACCAATCTAAATGAAAGGGAGATTTTACATCTACATGGTTACTATGCAATTCACACTTACGTGCCTAGCACAGGGTTCATCAAACCATTTTCATGCTACTTCTCTACCATTCCACTCTCGAATGGCGCGTGGTAAAAAGGAACACCTAAATCCTTCAGTTCGAGCTCTGTTTTCTCTTATTTTATTATGATCACTTCTCTCTACGTAGGTGGGTGTCAACAAAATACTTTTTGCATTCGGACGAGAAAGTTGGTAGATGATATTTCCTAAACAGATCTCGCCGCAAAGAAAACCGCCTTCGTTTCAGTGACTGCCACCCAAACTCGCTTATCAGTGAGACTCTCACCTCTATTGCGCGATAACACGAAAGCAGCTGCCCTTCTTTTGCCTTTCTCGATGTCCTCCGCCAATCCTACATGGTAAGGATCCCATACCGCGCAGAAATATTCCAGCAGAGGACCGACAAGTGTAATGTAGGCTGTGTCTTTTATGGATTTGTCGTATCTGCTGTTCTGCCTACAAAGCGCAGTCTTTGTTTCGCCTTCCCCACAATATTATCTGTGTGGTCTTTCCAATTGAAGTTGCTCGTAATTGTAATGCCCAGGTACTGAGCCGAATTGACAGGCCTTATATTTGTGCTGTTTATCGTATACCCAAACTTTCTCGGATTTATTTTGGTACCCATGTGGATGACCTCGCACTTTTCTTTGTTTAGTGCTAGTTGACACTTTTCGCACCATAAAGAAATTCTCGCTAGATCATTTTGTAAGTGGAACTGATCGTTTGATGAGTTTACTAGACGGTAAATTACAGCCTCATCTGCAAACAATCTAAGGGGGGTGCTCAGATTATCACCTAGATTATTTATATAAATCAGGAACAGCAGAAGGTTTATGACACTACCTTGCGGAACACCAGATAACACTTCTGGTCTACTCGATGATTTACCGTCTACCACTACTGACTGTGACCTCTCTGAGAGGAAATCACGAATGAAGTCACACAACTGAGACGGTCCTCCATATGCACGCAATTTGATTAATAGTCGCTTGTGAGGAACGGTATCAAAAACCTTCTGAAAATCTAGGAATATGGTATCGATCTGAGATCCTTGTCGAAAGCATTCATTGCACAAGAAGGATAATTTCTGAATCCGTGTTGGTTAAGCATCAATAAGTCATTTTCTTCAAGGTGATCATAATGTTCGAGGACAGTATATGCTCCAAAATCCCACTGCAAATTGAGGTCAGTGATAAGGGAATGTAATTCAAGGGGTTACTCGTATTTCTCTTCCTGAATATTCGTGTGACCTGTGCTACTTTCCAGTCTTCAGGAACAGACTTTTCGTCAAGTGAGCGGTTGTATATGATTGGTAAGATAGGCGCTATTGTGTCTGCATAGTCTGAGAGGAACCTAATTGGTATACCATCTGGACCGAAAAGACTTACCTCTCTTAATTGATTTGAGTTGTTCCGCAACACCCAAGATATCTACTTTCATGTCACTCATGCTAACAGCTGTTCGTCCCTAAACCAAATCATAGTGTTCATACTAATTGTCATCATGCCCCAGGACCAATCGTGCAGTCTGAAAGTCCTAACGCAAACCGTTGAGAAACTATGGCGATTTTATATGATGTAGTTCAAGAATTTTCATCCCTTAGCTAACTATAAAATGAGTAACTAAAACTGTACGCTTTACAGTGTATCTACAGTAGTGTTCATTACCGCGCTGGAGGATAACAGAACATATCCATACTCTGAGTGTGCTGAGCCACAGAACCGCGCAGGTCGTGCGTGGAGCGCCAACGGAACCAGCAAGCAAGCGGAATTCCGACAGATTCCAAGCGAGGACGTTGTCAATGCGCGCCTCTGAGCATAGAGAGCGAAATTCACTTCAAGTAGGGTTCGAGCGCGGGCGAAGCGAACTGTGTTTGCGACCGCACAAACAAGGTTTCCGACAGCAGCGGAACGGCTGCCAAACGCCCGTTCCTCGCAGAATACCTACTCCACAAATTCCAGCACCGGCATAGGGAAAGGACTTGGCAGTAGCGGATAATACGTTCAGTCGTGAGATATGCTTTGTGGCTGCGAACCGGCGCTGCGGGTGGTTTCGCGTTCCGGAGCAGCCCAAACGAAATACTCGCCGTGCTATGCTGATTACGTTGCCCACGATTTGTAAATTGTAACAGTCTACAACACTGGACATCAGTCGCTAGATTAAAATAACGTTTTAATTTGAGTTTGATGCACAGATCTGGCTCAGTAGGCATTTTCATGCAACTGTAACACATTTCGAGCGCAACATAGTTAAAATACTAATAACGAAAAGACGACTTATTCGTTAGTTGTAAGACATTGACGAGGACGTAAATCGTATAAAGCATTAAGTTCATTTATTTGAGTTAAAATAGAAGTATTCAAGTTACAAAACGCTAAAAGTGCTCAACACCACTTTGGTTGAATGGAAAAGACTGTCATGTAATAAAGGGTAACATCACACAATAAAACATTTTGCCACACTACTGGACTTAACAACCCAAAATACGAGAAAAGTGTTTCTATATGTAGCATAGCATTTAGAAAGTGTAAGGGTGCATCCGATTATGTACACCAACACTTCGTGGGCAACTGGTCACAGATAACACCGAGATATGCTCTTCTTATTATTGAGTTATACTATATCGATCTTCGTTAACTTGTGGATGTAGCAAAGCGATGGTTATCAATGGCAGAAAACGAATGGAGCAGTACCGTGTCTTTACCATGTTCCCAGGTTTCATAGATATCTGGCATCTACATTTCCATTAACATATTAATATCTTACAGAATCCGTTTCACAAGTTATTGCAGCTGTAATGGAAAGAGACAACGAACTTGCAGCGTGATGCAGGTGGAAAACAGGTACGCAACTTGTCTTGTAATTCAACAAAATAGTTGTAGCTCCGTCATAAGTTGCATTGAGAAGCATCTTTTATTTACTTCTTGATGTTGACTAATTTCGGACACCTGTTACCATTTTCAAACCTTCCCTATCGTAAATATCAGAAATACAGGAGATAGCCTCTGTAAAAAAACTGCCACGGCAGTAATGATCAAACGGCACTATGGACATTAGAAGACCTCCAATGTCCGTCCTGTGTAGTGTCTTTACTGTCGTTGAGTGGGCCATAGTGCCACTTTGATCATTAATGCCTCGCTATTGCCTATATTTGTCACGCTTAAGGTAAGAATGGTTTGAAAGGGAACATAAGTGTCAGAAACTAGTCACCATCACGAAATTAAAAAAAAAGTTCTCTGTGCAGCTTATGACTAAGCTCCAAACTTTTAGGTCAAATGTCATAATTTTGTTACAACTTTGTTCTGCTCAAAATACTGTGTTAACATGTAAGCCTGTGCTGGTTATCTGTCTTCCTCGTCAACAATAACAGCAACGAAAGGACATCTTGATAAAACGAAGTACGATAATAACTAATTATAACTATTTTCGCAATAATTTTAGTTTTGGGTGGCATGCTGAAATAGACCACCTTAATAACGGTCCCAGCAAAAGAACGTCTCGGTGAAAATATGAACATATAAAGGAACACACAATTACAGAATTGAAAATCTATACACGATAAAGTCTTGTTACAAATCGGTGTAACCTGATTCAAGCCAATGGCAACACACACTGTCTGTCTACTTAACGAAAGTAACAATAAAAGAACAGCCGGATACAGCATAAATAAGTTAATAGAAAAATTACAAATTAAAGCGGCGTCTGCACTAGCAAGAATCAGACACCTAACTGTTTGTCCAAAACCGCAGATGCAACAATTCGAATGCCAAAAATGTTAACAATATTGTAACCATTGTCCACATGAAATTGTCTTTTCTTGTTGTTAAAAATTGTACGACTAAAAGGAACAGAAAAAAGTATACAAAGATGGAAATTATAAAAAATGAAAAAACGATGGCAGGTGCCTCTATAATTATGTGGATGGCTAAATGTTATTAAAAAAATCAAGGGGCACAAAGAGGAATGGAAAAGAATTATATGATTACTTCGCATCATTTGTTTCACAAATATTTACTTTATTTAGTAACAAACAATATCTACTCAATAGAACTAAGTTCAACGAGACCCCCCCCCCCCCCCTCTTCTTTCCGGAAATGAATGAAACGTCAGCGAAAACATTATAAAAACGGAACTTGAGGGGACGGGCCCCATTAGATGACGAGCGGTGGTGTGTGCATCCCTGATATAAATGGCTTATGTAAGAGAGCCATTCCTTAAATTCTTCTGGCCTTCGAACTAAATAGCACGCTATCGATCGTCTATATCGATCTATAACTCCATTATTGTAAGAAATCGATTGCCAACAACCTAAAGGCCGCCTTGCGGAACTCATTTTACTTTGTAAATACTGACACATACTGCAGTATTATATGCATTTCTGACATCAGAACTAGAATACTGACAAGTTCACAAGTGTTTTGCGCTATTCGTAATTTAGGTTTTAAAGAAGCATCACGTATTAACAGAATCTTCCGTCGGTGCTTGGTAGAACAACATTATAATAAATGAAAAGCACCAGTTTGCTTTAATATTGTATAACAAAAGCAAACTGGTGCTTTTCATTTATTAAGCGTCACGTAGTTCACCATCTGATCTCGACTATTGTGTTTTCCCCAATATTACTGACATAATATTCGAAGTGTAAAGCACTCATAGAGTACATTGTGGTAACAGGGTGACGGGAGAAAGCTTTAACAAGTACTCAGACAAAATTGACAAAAATAGATCAACATTCATGATTTCTCCAGAAAAAGATAGTGACAAGCACATATTACAAGCTCATACAAGCCAAATAATTATATAATAAAACATTAACGATTTTGATGTCCACACATAGTGTGGAGGAGTGGGAAATGTCTCTTAGAAAGGCTTCAAGTGAATTTTACTCTGCTTTTAGTGTTACGTTCCTAAATCGATAGATAACGGAACCCTTAAAGCATCACTTTTATGTCTGTCTGTCGTCCGATCCTTAAAAACCCTTTTCGAAAAGCAATAGATGCAAGAAGTTGAAATTCACACCACGCAGTAGCGACTACATTTCCTAGGCTGTACAAAAAACTGAAGATTCAAACTCATTGCAGTCAAGAGATACGCCCATTTATGTTACATACTTTAATACAGTCTCACTCACCAAAACATGTATGGTAATTCCCATTGACGTCGAATCGTGAAGTTTGCAAGAAGCAAGGTTTCACAGTGTAATTAAAAGAAAATAATTGAAAGTCCTTAATCTGTAATTATGTAAACCGAAAATTTTTTGTTCATTTCTTATTCGATTGATTGTCTGTCGAGCCCTCTCTTAAGACCCATTTTTCCAGCAATGGCTAGACGTATAGTGTTCAAATCTATGTCGCATACCAAAGTATATGGTCTCTCGGCAGTATAACTAACGTACGATTTTCAGTCACAGAGCATTCAAAAGATACGACCATTTCTGTCACATGTTTTTTTACAAGCAATCCCAGCCACCAAAACCTGGCCTGGAATCATATTTGGCGACAAGTAAAGTATCACGGAAGAACTAAAGGAAAAATTCCGAAAATTATCAATTTGTAACTATTTCACACGAAAAATATTATCATTTGTTACCTGATGACTGCCTGTAAGTATCAAGTTCATATATATATCAGATACTAAAGTAAATAGTGTCTTGGCAGTATGGCACATATAAGTTTCGGGGCGTTGAATGTCAGAAGTCTGAGTATGAAAGGGAAACTAGACAATACGATAACGGAAATGCTATCGCTCAATTTATATATAGTGGGGCTCAGTGAAGTGAAATGGAAAGAAGACAACGTCTTCTGGTCAGTTGAGAATAGGGTAATATCAACAGCAGCAGAAACTTGTATAATGGGTACATGATTCATTATCAATAGGAGGGATAGACAGAGAATGTGTTACTGTGAACAGATCAGTGACATGGTTATTCTTACCAGAATATACAGAAAACCAGAACCGATAACGATAGTGCTGGTGTACAGTGCAAGCTGAAGGTTAAGAGACGGAGACAGTATAGTGAGGAGTCATTCGGTACGGAAAGGGAGATGAAGTTCTAATACTAATGGGAGATTCGAATGCGGTTTACGGTATGAAGCAAAAGTGAGAGTTACTAGAGAATATGGGGTTGGTACGACAACTGAGCGAACAGGAAGGCTTATTGTGTCCTGCAATAAATATCAGTTTGTAATATCGAATACTCCGTTTAAGGATCACAAGGGGACGGTGTATACTTGGAAAAAGCTGGGAGATAAGATTTCACATATATTACATCATGAGCAGGCAGAGATGCCGAAATTAGACATTGGATTCTAAGGGGTGCTCGGAAGCACAGAGACTCACATCAGAATTTAGTTATGAGGCAGAGTAGCCTCGAGATTAAGAAACTGGTCAGAAAGCGTCAGTGCGCAGAGACATAGGATACGGAAGTACTAAGGAAAGAAGACATGCGCTAGAAGTTTTCTGACGCTATAGATACAGCGATAAGGAATAGTTCAGTAGGCAGTTCAATTGAAGAGGAGTAGGCATCTCCAAAAAGGATGATTACAGTAGTTGAAAATAAAAACAAGGTAAATACGAACAGTAGAAATCAGTTGATCAATGGAAGAAGGATGTACAAAAATGTTCACGGAAGCTCAGGAATACAGAAATACATGTGGCTGAAGAATGAAATAAATAGGAAGGGCAGGGAACCTAAGACAAAATGGCTAAATGAACAATGTGAATACACTGAAAAAGAAATGATTGTCAGGACTGACTCAACATATAGAAAAGTCAAAACAGCCTTCTGTAAAATTAAAAGCAAGGGTGGTAACATTACGAGTACAACTGTAATTCCGCTGTTAAATACAGAGTAGAGAGCGGATAGGTGAAAACAGTACATCAAAGGCCTTTATGATGGGGAAGATTTGTTTGATGTGAGAGAACAAGAAAAAGGAACGGGTTTATACGATACAGGGGATAAAGTATAACAAACAATTTAAGACAGCTTTGGAGGACTTAAGATCAAATAAAGCAGAAGCGATAGATAACATTTCATCAGAGTTTCTAGAATCATTGCTGGACGTGTCAACAAAACAATACTTGACGTTGGTGCGTAGAATGTAAGAGTCTGGCTAGATACCGTTTGACTTTCGGAAAAATATCATCCACACTATTCTGAGGAGTGCAAGAACCGCTAAGTACGAGTAGTACCGCGCAATGAGCTTAACAGCTGGTGCATCCAATTTGCTGACAAGAACGATATACTTGATACTACAAAAGAAAATTGAGGATGGGTTGGATGACGATCAGTTTGGCTTGGCTAAAGTTTGGCTCCTAAATAGAATTAACAGTCTAATGAATACAGGAAACAGACTCTGAGTAAATCAAGGGCACCAGAGAGGCAATTCTGACGTTACGGTTGATTATGGAGCTAGACTGAAGAAAAATCAAGACACATTGATAGGATTTGTCGAACTGCAAAAAGCGTTTGCCAGTGTAAAACGGTGCAAGATGTTCGAAATTCTGAGAAAACTGTTGGTAACCCATAGGGAAAGACAGGTAATAAACAATATGCACAAAAGCCAAGAGGGAATAATAAGAGTTGACGACCAAGGAAGTTTCAAACGTTGAATTTAAATGCTAGGTGATAGCATAAACTTAAAACGCAGTATGATATGTATCCGTCATGATGCTCACTTTTTCCTCCGGATTATTTGCTGCTTGTAGATCAACTATTGTTTTGCAACCATTCACACTTCAATTCAGCTCCTGAACTAATTGTTCAAAATAATTTTCGGGAAAAGCATTTAGTACGATTTCGGACGACATTTTATGTCTGCCACCGAAATTATACGTGTATTTTCCCAAAGAAAGCGATTCACTGGTGACATTACTACCCTGAGTGGAAGTGAACAAGAATTATAGAATCTTCTGAACAGAATAAACAGTCCAACGAGTACAGAAAATGGACTGCGAGTAAATCAAAGAAAGACGAAAGTAATAAGAAGTAGTAGGAATGAGAACAGAGAGAAACTTAACATCAGGGCTGGCGGTCACAAAGTACATGAAGTTAAAGAATACGGCTTCAAATATTGCAGCATAATAACCATTGATGGACGGAGCAAGGGAAGTTTAAAAAGCAGGTTAGCACTGTCAAAAAGAGCATTCTTGACCAATAGAATTATACTAATATCAAAGATAGGACTTAGTTTGCGAAAGAAATTTCTGAGAATGTGGGTTTGGAGCCGAGCATTGTATGTTACCGAAAAATTGACCGAAGAGAAACCGGAGAAGAAAACAATCGAAGCATTTGAGATGTAGTGCTACGAAGAATATGTTGAGAGTTGTGTGGATAATAAGGTACGGAATGAGGGCGTTCTCTTGAGAATTGGCGATGAAAAGTGTATATAGAAAACACTGGAAAGAAGAAGGGACAAGATGGTAGTTCATCAGTTAAGACATCACAGAATAACTTCCATGTTACTACATTGAGCTGTAGAGGGTAAAACCTGTAGAGGGAAATGGAGAACGGCTTACGTCCAGCAAATATTCGAGGACGTAGGTTGCAATTGCTGCAAAAAGATCAACGCAGTTTAAAGATACGGTGATTTGTGTCACATATTTTGATACTGGCCAACTCTTTCATCAAAACCTGTAGGTTTATTTCCTTCAGCCTGTAATTGTGATAGTTGCGAGAAACAATGAATCACTGTATAACTAAAGGAAAAGATCCGAAAGTTATTAATTTGTAATTATTTCAGTCGAAACAATTTATTTTGTGATTTGTTATCTGGCTGTCTGCTTGCCCTTGGTTAAAGACCCATTTTCCTCAGGAACGGGTAGACGCCTGAATTTGAAATTTATGTCACGTACTGAGAGCTACCGTTCCAATTCGGTATAAAACATTTAAGCTTCTACGTCGATGCAGTCAAAAGATATGGCTTTGTTAATCACATATTCAGATATCTTGCTAGTATCTATACTCATAAATTAAGGATAATGCTGATACACGGTGAAACAACACTGTGGTGGGCGGTTTGCGGGTTTAAATCACCTCGGGGTATAATCATGCGGTGCATTTGACTTGCAGTCGCCGCACGGTGGCGCTGGCAGCAATCCAAATACGTAGAGGTTTATTGGTGCGTGTCAAAGTACGGAGCAGCGAGTAAGTGCGCAGACGTTTTCAGACGTGCTAATGGCGACTGTGTGTTAAAAATGGCTGAAAGAACACATATTGATGACTTTACGAGGAGTATAATGCTAGGGTGACTGGTCAAACAGAGCAGGTCAAAACAAGGGGCCCTCCGTGTGCTACAAAATGTGATCTCAAGATTATGGTAACGATTCCAGCAGACAGGAAACGTGTCCAGGCGCTACAGTACGGGGCTTCCACAGTGTACAACACCACAAGAAGACCGATAACTCACCATCAGTGCCTACAGACGGCCACGGAGCACTGCAGGTAGCCTTGCTCGGGACCTTACCGCAACCACTGGAAAAGTTGGCTCCAGACACACAGTCCACAGGCGACTGAACAGACATGGTTTATTCGCCCGGAGACCTCAAAGGTGCGCCTACTGACTCCTGGACACAGGAGAGCCCATAAAGCCTGGTGTCAAGAACACAATACATGGTCACTGGAACAGTGATCCCAGGTTATGTTCACGAACGTGTCCAGGTACAGTCTTAATAGTGATTCTCGCCGGGATTTCATCTGGCGTAACCCAGAAACCAGAGACCAACCCCTTAATGTCCTTGAAAGCGACCTGTATGGCGTGGGGTGTAAGGTGGGATTATGTTTGGTGGACTTAGAAACCTGCATGTCCTTGACAGAGGAACTGTAACAGATCAGGTGTACTCGGACGTCACTTAGCACCAGTATGTCCGCCTTTTGTGGGGTGCAGTGGGTCCCACCTTCCTCCTGATGAATAATAACGCACGGCCCCACAGAGCTGCCATCGTGGAGGAGTGCCTTGAAACAGAAAATATCAGGCGAATGAAGTGGCCTGCCTGATCTCCAAACCTAAACCCCATCGAGCACTTCTGGAATGCTCTCGGTCGTCGTATCACTGCACATCTTCAATCCCCTAGTACACTTCAAGAGCTCCGACAGGCAATGGTGCAAGAATGGGAGGCTATACCCCACCAGTTGCTCGACCGACTGATCCAGAGTATGCCAACCCGTCGTGCGGCCTGTATACGTGTGCATGGTGATCATATCCCATGTTGATTTTGGGATAAATTCGTAGGAAACAGTGTCGTTTTGTAGCACATGTATTTCGGGACGGTTTTCTCAACTTATCGCGAATACTATGGACTTACTTGTTTGTGTTCCCTATGTGCCTATGCTATTAGGGCCAGTTTTGTGTACTGCCACGTTGTGTGGCACCACATTCTGCAGTTATAATTAATTTATGAGGATGAGTTTATATTGATAACAGGCTAAAATCGTCTAAATTCTCAATTCTCTGGATGGATGAACTTACTGTCCACGTAATTAAGTTTGTGAGGATCCCTTGACGCGTGTTTCCTACTCACACTTACGCGGGATTTTTAAATAGTTGTATTTTGTGTTGTGTGTGTGTGTGTGTGTGTGTGTGTGTGTGTGTGTTGTGCATGTTACGGCTGTATCCGTCATGATGCTCACTTCTTCCTCCTGATTATTTGCTGCTTGTAGATCAACTATTGTTTCGCAAACATTCACACTTCAATTCAGCTCCTGAACTAATTGTTCAAAATAATTTTCGGGAAAAGCATTCAGTACGATTTCGGACGACATTTTATGTCTGCCACCGAAATTATACGTGTATTTTCCCAAAGAAAGCCAGGGTAGATTAACGTCACCACCAACTATATATGTGTAAGTGAAGTACCTACTTGAGGCTCAAGTTCTCTTTGTACTCTTCAGCAGCTTTATCACCAGACAGGGGGATCGGTAAAAGGAACCAATTAATAAATTATTCCGGTTGTCACGTATAACCGCTATATATACTTAATCACAGAAATCATCTACTTCAATTTCACTACATGGTAAACTATTTCCAACGGTAATCAACTAGCCAGCACCAGCTGTATTTATATGGTCTACTTCACTGCACACTGCTCTCTTTCGCCGAAAGCGAGTAGGGTTTTCCAGAGGTGAAACACATTATTTCAGCAGGACCTCAGTCAGGTAACTCTAAAAGCTTACTCTAAATATTGATCATGGAATGCAGGATATTTGCAAAAAGGCTGCACAGACTGCTTCGTGATCTAAAGAAAACCAAACTGTGCGTAAATTGAAAGTCCAGGTTAGCACGCATATCTCAAGATATCAAATTCAAGCAACCCTCGTCTACTCAGCAGCCAGGGTGCTCAGATGGGGGCACCCTGATGTATGTTTCATCGTTAAAAAACAGAAGAGCAATTTCACTTCAAAAGTCTCCAGCGCTACTGTACTTAGTAATTCATAAACTCGGTAGCTCATCCGCTAGAGAACAAGAAATGTAATCAAATAATACTAGCGACAACTATTCAGTTCCCAGGGACTAAGACTGAAAACAAGGTGTTCCACAGCAGCTACAGTGAGCTAGAGATATTTTTACTATAATAAGATGAATATTGCAGAATTTGACACGCAGTCCTAAAGATAACGGGGTCAGACTTACGTAGACTTGTTGCACAAAACAGCAGGATTGTTCGTACATCCTCTTTCCTTACCGGGATAATAAATAAATCACCGGTAATGGAAATTAATAAAATCAAAACATTAGATACGTGATGCTACATAAGGATGCTGGGATTCATGTGGACTGATACAAGAAATCTGGAGGTTTTTGGTGTGATAGTTGAGGAAAGGAATAAATGAAAAATGCTGACATCTTACTCCTACCTCCATTACCAAATTAAATATTCGTTGACGCTTTAGCCGGTATGTTATCAATCTGTCTACTTTTTCAGAGCAATTAGAGTATAATACATTGTAATACATCCTAATAGTCAGGTATCTGTTCATTACTCATTCGATTTACCCACTTATTGCTGAACTTTCGTTTGTAGCACGTTTAAAATGCTTTAGGTCTTCTCTTACTTGTCATTCACGTTTCATTTACGTGTAAGGCGACACTCCAGTAAATATTTTCAAAGAGATCTTGTTGCTTTGTAATTTATATTCGGTGTTACGAGATTTGTTTTTCAACAAGGTTTATGTTTGTGTTGTCAATCTCCATTCACTGTCCTCTACTTCTTCCATATTCAGTTATGCTGCGGGCTTAATAAATAAATTCATCTATTAAATTTTGTCCATTTTGCAACGTAGTTGTCTCAACATTGCCTGAATATATTAGATGACATTCTGCCCCCTTTGTTATAGTTTTGTTGATGTTTATCTTACAAAATCTGTTCAGGATGCAATCCATACGTTCAACAGTGCTAGGAAGACCTTTACCGTCTCTGACGGAATTAAGGTATCGGCAAACTTTGAATTTTTACTTCTTTTCTTCGCTCTTTAAATTCCCTTCGAAATTTCTAGTTTCTTCTTGTCATGGATTACTATTTGCCTTTGTACAGACAAATAACATGGCTGATGGCTTTCAACCGACTTACTACATGCACAATACTGCCTGCCAGCCTTTCATCTTGTGTGGCTCTTTCAAATGAGTATCTGGAACTTAGATGCGATAGTAAAAGATACGATATTATTAGCGATTATGATACGATGTAGCATCAGAATATTACTTAGCAAATTCAGAGATAAAATTCAACAGCTGAAAAATTGGGACTGTAATAAGATGAGAAAAAAAGACGAAATCAACTTTTTGCTGGAGATTCTTGTGTTTGAATGTGCTGAAGAAGTACTGGAAACTTTTAAATTCCAGTATGGAACAGAATCTGAGTGGGAGAGGCGATATTTTTACACTTCTGTATCAGATTATTCATGAGTCCAACTTATTGCGTTTCATCTGCACAGCATTTAAAACTGAATTTATCTGGCATTTTTCCAATCTATTCAAAATGAAGGACCACTTTTCAAATCATAATTAAACTGCGATTCCTCAGGCACGGCACGAGTTGTGCGGCTTGCGTCGAGAGTCGCCGGCGGAGTGAAGAAGTGGAAGTATCGGAGACGCAGCCCCGGGCCGAAAAAGTTGGCGGGAGTCGGATGCCTGGCAGACAGGCGTTCGTTTATACACAAGCCGCTCAAGGCTTGCGACGCCTCATTAATTTGCATGCATGAAAAGGCGGGTCGCCTCGTCGCAGAAAACAGCCGACAGTGGCTGTCTGCTGCTGCGAGAGTTTTGAGGGGCGATGAAAAATTTCTCATCCCACAGTTTGTTACTTCTAACTGAAAGAATCCAATTAAACGCATCTTCTGATACTATGAACAACAACGAAGCGTAAAGAACTTTTAGAAGTAAGCTCGCCTTTCTCCACCCTCTAGTTCACACAAAGTGTTTCAGAAAGATTCTTCCGATTTCTAAAGAGATACCGTCTATGTAAATCGAGATAAAAATTTAATACGAATTTCAACTTAAGCTCTTGTAAGGTAGTAGGATACAGGAGATGCTATGTGCACCGTATACCAGCTCCGCAGCAGTGACAAAATTTGCTCCGTTGTGTGGCACGAATCGTAATCTTTTTTTTTCGTCGTTTCATTTGAGCCACTTACCGAGCGGAGGGTCAGCTACAGAGCTTATGGATGAGTCATGACCGTTTCTCGTGTGTACGTGCATCTTACCAGTAAAATGGCGAATAAACAAAAATTATTCTCCCACTGGAGCTATCTGGTTGTTCGGAAACTACAGAAATAAGACGAGCTATTGCCTGCTTTGTGTGAATCACCTTTTGTGTCTTTTGTGCTGTCTTAGATGCCAACCACACTCAAAAGTATTTGCAGGTTCTTGGAGTCAGCTTCAATAACGTTAATTGCTACTAAGTTTAAATCTCTGTTTGAAAGAAACAGAAATTATCTTCTTGAGAGAGCATTTCGATTTGTGGAGGACATATATGACGAGATGATTCCTGTGGGAAAAATTGGAACTATCAGAGAGAAGAGAGAAGGCTACAGGCAAGAAGCTGAATTTGCACATGGAACTGACATGGTCTATGCTAGAGCGTATCTGCAGCTTACTACAGGAAATCGATACACATTGCAAAAGCAGTGGAAGCATATGAGATCATTTTGCTGTTTTAGAGCCCAGCAACCCGTTTTAAACCTCAGAAACGGAACAACACCTGGCTGTGAATATTTAGGCGACATTGTTATGAGATTTAGGAATATAGTACCTGGGGTATTGTGCAGAAAATGCTTTGCCACAGTCAAGTAGGTAACGACAATCGAGACCAAAGGTATTAGTGAGGTCTTGCTGCAGACAGCAACGAGGTATGGGAGGCACTCCAGAAGTTCGTGCTTTCCTCATACTGAGGTCAATATAGTGTTGAGCATGCAAGAGCTCACACCGGTCAGAGACCTCAGCTACAGAAGCCGTCGTCATAGTATAGAACCAAAGAGCCGTTATAGTTACAGATGGACATATCCTTTTGTCAAGGTAGCGGATGACCCAGGAGCAGCTGCTCGCGTTCTTCGTTTTATCCACATGACAAGCCTGTATAAGGACATTTGATTATGCGTTTTTTTAATCCTATGCCTGTTAAAAAGTCTTTTATAATGTTGTCCCTTTTAGTTGCTGTTTTAACCTTGTGCCTCGCTGTGCATTCCTAACTTAATCTGGTCGCTAAAGACCATTGTAGTTGTGCGCCCTAAAACCACAGAAAAGCAAAGAATTTTTGCGGCAGCGTTCGCATTGTTTTCCTGTCACAGATGTACTACCACCTCGTGGCTGGAATTCCTAGATGTAGAAGAAGAAGGTGTAGTTTCCCTCCTATTTCTACTTGAGAATGATAATGTGTTCGTTACTTTATTACATTTCATTTAATGTTATGTATTGTTCCAGTTGACTTTACATTTCTCTCACACAGTGTTACATTACTTTTCCTCCTGTTTTTGCATTACATTTTTTTTTTTTTTTTAACTTTGGGGCACCTCTGCACTGACGTGGGGAACTCTGATGCGATACCACCTGTCACGACCGACTGATACTACGTAATCAAGATGTCTTGTTTTGGGCCTTAGTGTTACAATGGTAGCGAACTGTTTTTGCGTGGATGACACTATTACGTCCCTGATGGTCTCCATGTGCAGTTCCTGAAAGAGACCTCTCATCCTTGTCTATCGACATGCTCCAAGAATTAACCACAGGCATCGGTTTTGTAGGATTTGCAGTGGTTTGAGATTGCTATTATAGATTATATCCCCAGAGGAGCATCCACATTAAGGTTGACTACAGGATCATTGCTCAACCGAGGTGTAGTTTGGCCCTCACATTCAGATGTTGACTCTACAGCTGTAGGTATAATTGGTAAAACAGTTGCATGGTACGGTTGCGTTTTCCCTGAACATGGTCCTCGAAGAGTAGTTTCCTGTCCAGTATCACTCCCAGGTATTTCATCTGATTTGACCAAGGGAGTGCGATATTGTGCAGTGTGAGATGGTTTCTGAGTTTGAAAAAAAAAAAAAGTAGTTCAAATGGCTCTAAGAACTGTGCCTGCAAAGTGTTCTGTTGACACCTCTATCTGATCATTGTCATGCAAATTTGTCTGAGGTGGGCACAGGGTGTTGTCGTTTTTTGTTGTTCTCTGCTTCATGAGGTATTTTGTTTCTTCTTCCCGGTCGTTGATGGACAACTACTTGAAACTCTTGGTTTTCTCTCTCTCTCTCTCTCTCTCTCTTTTTTTTTTTTTTAGTGGTTGAGCATCGTCGTTGTACGAACTTGGTATCTCTGGTGATTCCGCTGCATTAGGTGCGATGTTCCCTCCGCAGATCAATGCTATATATAGCATTATTTCACGTGTGGCGGCGAGACCTTTAGAACTTTCATCCCGGAGTCTTCTGTCCTGGGAAGTAGCAGGGTGGTCAGGTGCTGTCAACAACTGTTGAATTTCTGTTGAATTGTCTGGGAGGTAGGGGTGTGTTGTTGCAGCAGAACGATCCTGCTTGATTTCGCTTGCCGGGTTCCCTACCACCACCTGTGTCTTGCTGGGCGAGATCTGACCACCCTAAAGCAATGCCCTGGTGCTCCATTGTCCTATGCACGAGCTGCTCCGTCGTGTACCGCGTGCGTTGCCTTGTTAGTCATGAGCCGTTGTCCGCCCTCCGTCGGTAGGGTCGTCGTGTGTGGAGCAGCCGATGAGGCCAGCGGCGGGGCAAGCTCTGCCGGTCATCGATCGGCCGACTCCTGTGCGGCCGAGCACGTAATATGTTTATCTGGTTGCTTTATCTGCTGCAACTGCGAGGGCTATGCCGAAAGTTTTTAGCAACGTATAAACCATAAGGTGGAGGACAATGGGGCTGTTTTCATTCGAAAGGTGAAGTGGTGATCCCCCCACAGCGCGGTAAGAAAGCACTGGCAGTGTTGAGTCAGAGACGGTGCAGGATGGACCTATCGCGCCGCGACTTTTGCGCCATGATTTTTTACGATTATAAAAACGGTATAAGTGTCGAATAATGCCATTCTTCTTTGCTACGTGTTTTTGGTGAAGCTTCCCCTTCTAGAGCCACAGTTGTAAATAGATTTCGCCAGTTTTCGAGGAGTCGGCAGTCAGTTGAAGATGAACCTCATCCCGGTCGGCCAGCAACAGCTGTGACTCCTGAAAACATTGATGCTTTGAGGAAAATGATGAAAGAAGATCCACATCTTACATTTTGCTACATTGAAGGGACCGTAAGTATTGGATCTACAGCAGCAGAGACCATCGTTCATAGTCACTTAGGCCTTACTAAGTGATGTGCCTGTTGGGTGCCACATTCCCTGACAGAACGCCAAAGGGAGGCGAGAGTGTACTGGTGTCGTTTCATGCTCGAAACATTCAATGGAGGGAAGTCCCAAGACACCTACAATATCGTCAGCGGTGCTGAAACGTGGATCTACCATTATAGACCCTGAAACGAAGGTGGTGCTTTCCAGGGGAGGAACCACCCACAAATGTTCGACGAAATCGGAGTCCTGGATAAAAGATGGTGGCAACTTTTTTCACAAAGATCAGGAATCTCACCTCTGTGACCTTGGACACACGTCGTACAGTCAATGCTGAGTGGTACGTGAACGATTGTCTTCCAAAAGCCATCGCCACATGGAAGTCACAGCATCCAAAGTCCAAGACTGGGCACCTTCTGCTGCATCACGACAATTTATCTGCGCACAGGGCTGCCAGAACAACGGACTTTCTCGAGAAGGAAAAAGTGCGAGTGTTACCCCATCCCCCCTATTCACCTTATCTGGCTCCCTGTGACTTCTTTCTGTTCCCTAAGACGAAGGGAAAAATTCGAGGGCATGAGGCACGCTTCTAATCATGTACGGAACGAAATTCGCTATTGACGCTCTCTGCAGACAGTCTCTTGTACCATGAAAATCTTGTTGTTCTTGTCAGGTTCATACTCATAACAGTAGTTGCGCTCTGTCAAAACTATGATTCGGTAGTCTTGGTACACAACATAAAGTTCACAAAGTTTTCCTATTATTATTGATAAATTCAAAAGCTGTTTCTTAATAACAGAAATATGTTTTATACAAGGTCGATGAAGTATTGAAGCTATGTTTGATATATTTTTGTTTTGCGTTTTCTTTTATTTTACCATTTTGTTGAATAAACAGAGTATCCTAGCACTACGCGGTTCAAATGACTCTGAGCACAATGGGACTTAACATCTGAGGTCATCAGTCCTCTAGAACCTAGTACTACTTAAACCTAAATAAGCTAAGGACATCACACACATCCATGTCCGAGGCAGAATCCGAACCTGCGACCGTAGCGGTCATGCGGTTCCAGACTGAAGCGCCTAGAACCGCTCAGCCACATTGACCGGCTTCTAGCACTGCATAAAAAATCTTATTGTTTCCTTTATTTTTAGTACTTCATCCCTCTCGTAACAAATCAGCAATTAAAAAAATAGTAAAAATACACTCAATTAAACATTGACAGCTAAGTTTTTCTGTAAATACTGTTTTTAACGGGAGGATAAATGTTCCGTAGATTGCCCGGCCGTTCATATACCCTCGCTCAGTCTCTACCCGATTCACTGCTTCCAGTTTTTAGGGGAATCTAGTAAGATACTGATGGCATTGATAAGGAAAGTGATAGTTGTAACGCCCGATAGGTAGGCAACACCTGTAACTTAAAAGGAATTCAGGTACGATCTCAACGGACCAAAACCACTACGAAAACGTGTCTACACTTATTCGTGGTGCGCACGGGGGCCCGGGTCCGATACCCGACTGGGGTGAGAAATTTTCTCCACTCAGGGACTGGGTGTTGTGCTGTCATCGTCATTTCATCCCCACTGTCGACGCGCAAGTGGCCCAAGGTGGCGTACCACTCTATAAGGCGGCCGAACTTCCCGCCTGGGAACTGACACCATACGATCATTTACATTCTTTTTTTAGTTACTTTTGGTAGACTACAGTAGGCTACGGCACTTTTACAACTCTTACTTGTACCACACCTGCCATCATTGTCTCACTGTCGATCCTTAATCACTGCCTGCTGAACAATATGTACTGGCTACCATCCACGAAGAAAATGCTGCCACCTATTAGGTATGTATAGAAGCGAAATTTTAAACTACATGTCGTACACTGTACTTCTTAGTTATTGACTCACCATCGTATCTGTATCAGTAATTTATGGCAGGTATCCTATCGAATGACCATAATAGTGTGTTACTACACATTTATTACTTGCCTAACATTTTAACTATACGACTCTGCTATAACACTTTCAAGTGAAGAATGCGTGAGCACCAGCTAGCTAACAATTCACAGATTGGTGGCCGTAAGGGCGACAGAGTAAATTTACCAAGGCATTTGTGACAGTTAGAAAACATTGGCAATGTTTCGTCAGCAATACGTCGACTTGGGACTCGTTCATATTTACCATTCTTAAATGGTTCAAATGGCTCTGAGCACTATGGGACTCAACTGCTGTGGTCATTAGTCCCCTAGAACTTAGAACTACTTAAACCTAACTAACCTAAGTACATCACACACATCCATGCCCGAGGCAGGATTCGAACCTGCGACCGTAGCAGTCGCACGGTTCCGGACTGCGCGCCTACCATTCTTAGTCCTATTTGTTATGGTTCTACGCACTTCACCATCATTCTAAGATAGGTCACATGAGTGATTTGTCAGCATTCTCTGCTGCAGATGGCATTTTCCCAGTATCTCACCTGTCAACTGAATTCTAATATGTGCTTAACTTACAATTAATGATTTGTGGTCGTTCCATTTTGTATCCACACAAACTGTTACGTCCAGGTATTTCCGTGTGCTAACTGGCTGCAATTGTGTCTTATTGACAGTAAATTCGTGTCGAATTGTTAGCAGGAGCCGACGACAGGCTGTCTCTTCAGCCAGCTTGTCACGGCTTCCAGGACAACCTTTCTTTCGCTAAATGTGGTTGTCACGTTGTAAGGTGTCAGGCAAATCCAACACCTTCCATGAAAACCCTGACATAATAAGCAAATCTAGTAGTATGTCACATAGCTCCGAATAAATCGTGACATTAAATTAACGAAAGTAATACGAGTAATGAGTGAGCAAATGGAATACCACAGACTAACACAAGAATGCCTAAATGCATGTCGTACCTTCCCACCGTGAGACCGACGCAGTTCCGAGAGGAGAAACGAGAACAGAAGCCGAGAGCAGAACCATGTTAAGCTAGAAGGCCTTACGATAAGGGACGGACAGGACACCCACGTCGCTAGCCTACCTCTAAGACTACCACCCGCACGTTTTAGCGTGAGACTTTTTCGCGTCTCTGTTACGTCAAGGACCACCCCCCTACCCATGTCAAAAACTAGAGCCCTCCAGAAAAACAGTATAGATCTTACGATAACACAAAAAGGACCTCTACCACCCGCAAGTGGTAGCGTGAGCCTTTTCGCGTGTCTGTTGCATTAGGACCACCCCCCAGCCCATATTAGAAGATAGAGCCCTCCAGAAGAACAGTATAGATCTCACGATAACGCTAAAAGGACCACACCTGCTGCAGGTTTTAGCGTTAGACTATTCGCGTCTCTGTTACACTGCTAACTTTAAAAACATTGCCCCACCACGAAGAGTATAACGTTTCTCATTGGATAGACAGAATTTTTGTAGGCGGAGCTTACGGTTAACATTGAGACCCTGATTGGTCAGATGAAAACATAGCCAGATAGTTTTTTTAAACCTACTTCGGTAAATTGTAGTAAGGCGGATTTAGAGGGGAGTTGCTTCCGAGATGGCGAGGTGAGCGGAGCTGTGCTGCCCGCCGCTGCACTGACGCTGCCTAAAGACCGACAAGGTAATGAACGCACGCGATGCCGCATTTTTGAGCGCGTAAGGCTTCACTCAGAACTGCAGAAGTCTCATCTGTTACAACCCCTTTTTGCGTAATACTAGTATCGATCGTTAATTAAAACTCATGGTGTTCACATTTGCCACTTGAAGAAAAGATCTGAAACGCGATGATTTTTCTGTTATATAGTTACTAAAAAGCCACAAAGCCACTGTAATTTACAAGTTAGATAAGTAATTAAAGATAATTGAGGGTCACTGTAGACCATTTTGATAGTTTTCTCTTTTGTGAAACTAAAATTAAACCTAGATTATAGATGTGATATGGCATAGGTCATCCTTCGATCGATTGTAGAACTTGGAAACCCATTCAGGGAATATTCGTTCACATTTTTGTTGAACGCAGTTGCTTTTTACCATCCTGTATTAAAACATCCCCTTTTATCAATAGTGCAATTTATAAACAATGTTTTGTGAGTAGAACAAAATTTCTAATGGTAAACTTAACTGCTTTTTCGACGTTATTTTACCAGCAAACTAAAAATAGGAAAGCCTTGAACCCCTTCCACTAAATTTAGTTAGTATTAAGATTCTTTTACAGGGAGTGCAGTGGAGCTGACGCTGAGATTATTAAATATTTGGTTAGATCATCGCTAGTCTCACTGAACTCTTCTGAATTCTACATTGCATGTGTAGTCTGTCGTCTCCTTACCAGCAACAGGACCCAGGTTCAAACTAATCAATTCCCTAAAAAACACGCTCAGAGCGTCGTTGCGCGAAAGTGGTAGGGAGACACGATATAGAGCAAACAGACACCACCATTAATGTTTAGAATGTCCCTGTAAAGTAGGGTAATATGATTGTAGAGTATAGAGTCTAACCAGCAAACTCACATCCACGATTCTTCACAAAATCGAAGTTACACGTGTAACACCTCTTATCTGCCCACCTATGTAACGTACAACGACATAATTTTATATGTACATTCCGAAGCTTGTCTGGATACTGTCTGCGAAATGTGTGTGAATAGCGTTGGCGCAAAGAAGTAGTAAATTAAACACTGTGCATGGTGCTGTAGTTTCATTGCACTAACAGCGAAGATGTAGCAAGCTTATTCCTTTAAGCATTTTATGGGTTTGTCACCGTGTAGAGAGATAATGTTATGTAATGTTTGAAAGTGAGTGGCAACTTTGTTACAAGTCGCTAGGTTGTAATATTCTCAACTATGGGAAGGGAAAGAGAAAGAAAGGTAAATATTACTGAGAGTGAGTTACGTGTGTATGATAAATACCTTAGCCCGAAAATTTCCCTCCTTCATGCCTCATCTATGTTATCACTGATGACGCGTCACTGATCTCAATTTTTACTAAGATTGCAGTACACGGAAGGTGTCTAGTTGCCTCCGCTGCCCTGAGTGGAATGCGTAAGTCCTGAATAATGCTCACCAACCTGCCGTCTTCTTTATTTGTTGTTCCCTGCGAAGAAAACAACTCGTAGGACGTGAGTAACTCATTTTGAGACCTCGTTTAATTGTTAGCGAGGAATTGGTACTGTATAAATAATTAAATTTTGAATAGGTATGTTTGAACAGGATGCCAATAGCCTTTTATTGCCAGAATACGAGAAACTGCACAATTGTAGTCCACTTTATGAATCACAAGTAATTTCAATTCTTCATACTTACATAGGAAGTAAACAATACAATGAAGTGCGTATTGCGTAATAACTATCAAACTGTTCTCAATTACATGTTCAAATAATCAGATATTTCTAATTAAGTTTTAACCAATACCGACCAAGGCAGACAACATGTCTTTCCTCCGAGATCTAATTTTACAGCCGAACCACTTCGTCCACCACCCAAGTTAGGTGCGATCTGAAGATTTCCAAAGTGCTTCGTCTGCCTTTTGGCTTCGCTATTGTTTCTTAATCTATTAGTAATGAACACTTTTAAACTAATGAAATGATAAACTTCTTTGAGAGATGCTTCAATAGGAATTGTAAGTACTGGGTGATCAAAAAGTCAGTATCAATTAGAAAACTTAATAAACCACGGAATAATGTAGATAGATAAGTAAAAATTTACACACATGTTTGGAATGACATGGGATTTTATCAGAACACAAAAAAAGTTCACAAAATGTCCGACAGATGGTGCTGGACAGCAAAACGCGACTGCGCATGACAATCGTGCAAAAAAATGAGCTGTAATGAGAGAGGGAATCAGATGCACCAGCAGTCGCACCATGTTGACGTTACCTTAAAAGGAGCATTTAGTGAAGCTGCATTATCGGAATGGGGAATGTGCTAGTTCAGCGTTACGACCCTGTCGCCATAGGAAGGGGATTCGAACGAGTAAAGGTCCGTTGACAAATGCAGCTGTCGCGAAAATGATTTCGAAGTTCGAAGCCACGGGTTGTTTAGACGACAGACCCCGTAGTGGCCGACCGAGCACAAGGCGTAATGCTTCTGAGACAGTTCAGGAAAGAATGGAGACTATAGCGGGTTCGTCTATGCACCGGGAAATCAGCGCTCGGGCAGTCGCATGTCGGACCGGCATTTCATTCACTACTGTTTGGTTGACACTTAGGTGTACACTCCGATGCTATCCGTACAAAATCCATCGGCATCATGGCGATTTAGTGAAGCGGAGGGCATTTGCGGTGTGGGCGTTTCAAAAGATGGCGGAAGATGGTGATTGGTTGAGTAACGTGATGTGAACCGAAGAAATTCATTTCATGCTCCGACGGTCTGTAAACGCCCATAATTGCAGAATTTGGGCTACCGAAAATCCCAGAACTGTCGTGGAAACTCCATTGCATGACGAGAAAGTCACGGTATGGGTAGGATTTACCACATCTACCGTTATCGGGCCTTTTTTCTTCGAGGAAATGCGTGAATCTGGTGTTGTAACTGTTACCGCGACGGGTGAGAGGTACGCCGATATTTCACAGAATCGCATCATCCCCAGCCTGGCTGATAAACACCTGCTGGAACGTACGATGTTTATGCATTCACCCCATATTGCTAGACGCGTGAAAGTTCTCTTGCGATCGTCGTTTGGTGATGATCGTGTGCTCAGCCACCACTTTCGTCATGCTTGGCCTCCCAGGTCCCCAGACCTCAGTCCGTGCGATTACTGGCTTTGGGGTTACCTGAAGTCGCAAGTGTCTCGTAATCGACCGACATTTCCAAGGATGTTGAAAGACAACATCCGACGCCAATGCCTCACCATAACTGCGGACATGCTTTACAGTGCTGTTCACAACATTATTCCTCGACTACAGCTATTGTTGAGGAATGATGGTGGACATAGTCAGCATTTCCTGTAAAGAACATGATCTTTGCTTTGTCTTACTTTGTTATGCTAATTATTGCTATTCTGATCAATTACCATCTGTCGGATATTTTTAGTTTTGTATTTTTTTGGGTGCTAATAAAACCCCATGTCATTCCAAGCATGTGTGTCAATTTGTACATCTCTATCTACATTATTCCGTGAGTTATTCATTTTCCAATTTTATACTGACTTTTTGATCACCTGGTAAATTAACTGTTTAGTTATTCCATTATTATTAACATAAGCGCAATTTAGGCGGTCTTCTCACGACACCTGTATCTAACAAACCATCTGTCATCGGAACCTTACACCACATTAGATAATCTACCGACTGCTGCCATCTTAACTGCTCTAAGAAGAGCTTCTTGTAGATGAGTATGATGGCCGTAAAGCCAGGAATATTACATTACTACTGGACGAATTTTGTTTTGGTAATTTGTGCGCCATGAATTATGATGCCTCAAGGCATCTACACGATTCTAGGTCTTAATGAGTAAATTGTGATAGCATTTGATGTTTTTGAAGTAGGCCAAAGCTGTAGTAAACATCGAAAACCAAATTCTTGTTGACCCTAAGAGTCATCACATAGGCAACGAGCAAGTGACTCTCTGCCGCTGGTTAGCCGTTTTGTCGTATACTAGCTTTCTTCCTGCGCCTGCTTGTGGGTATGTGTAAGTCATATACAATGTGCGTATCTCTTGATTCATCTCCTCTTCACACCTCTCTACCCATCACCTCCTCATCTCACTATTTGCCCATCTCCTAGCCCCACCTCACAGCCTATTCCCTCCCTTTTTTTTACATCTTCTCAACGTCTCTCTCCCCCTACACCCCTCCTGTCCCCTCTTTCGCTATGTATCCTCTCCTATTCCCTCTTCCTCTCTTATTTCTCTCTCTCACTTTCTCTCTCTCACTTTCTCTCTCTCTCTCTCTCTCTCTCTCTCTCTCAATCTCCTCCTATATACAGCTTTCCCCTAGGCATGCCCGAGCATACATGTAGACCCTGTGAGGAAAGACGACAAATAGGCTAAGGGGATCCTACACATTGGGGAGTGGATAACTGCTTCTGGCCCCTGTAATGTAGGCTGTCTTGCAAAGTCGGTCGATAATACATGTCGATACCAGTCTCACAAAATGCACCTGTTGTGCAGGGCAGCCTATGCACCAGGGGACTTAAAAACATACATGACTGTATCTGTATAAATATTAGAACAAGACCATTACGAACCCACTGAGTTTGTGTGTATTATTTGACGTACTTCAGTCTAGGAACCTGGAGGCAATTCTCACACATGAAAAGCTGTTCTTCTCATAATCTGTTCCACAATTTCATTTGTCAAGTTCAAAATTTTTTAAATTTGTAGTCCGTAATGGAAATACAACACTGCATGACATTACTTATATAAGCGTGATCAAAAAGTTTCTGTTTGAGGGTCTTCCTGCAGAATTTATGGAACCTAACATGACTCTGATGCAGGAACAACATGCAGCCAAAAAACGTAGACATCCATTGGAGAATTAAGAACATGTATGAGGTAGCATCTCTGTTGAAAACCACCTTTGTGGAAAACGCATGTCCTCAAATAGCAAATGTCGTAAACCAAAAGTTATGCCAACTCAAGTGGAGAAACTCGTGCACATGGTCTGTAGTTCTGATCGCTCCCCATGTGATTATCACTGCTCCAGTCCCTTACAAAGGCGCTTGATAGTTCGACGATTCCGGTTGGACTAGGAGTGCATCAGGAAGTTACGAAATTCTTCACACTGCAGTGGGACATGGTGTTTTTCCAAACTGATACCTTCATCCAGTTGCTTCAATGCGATGACTGCCATATTGCCAGTCCACGGTTTTGAATGACTGGCATACCAATTCTGGCCTTCAAATAATCATTTTGATAGCCACTTAAATTATGCTATTTAAAACTTGTGGATATCAATTTTGTCTCTCCATTATAGCTAGATTTCAAAAACAGATATAAAGAAACTGGATTAGGTTGAGTGGATTTACCCTAAATTTTTTATCAAAATTATATACTACCTTAAGGTAGTTATTTCTTTCTTTCTATATTTTTATGAGTATGATACTCATAAAGAAAGTATCAATACTTCTCGTTCGATTACGTGTAGCTACGTATTGCAACATGGTCCCAAATATTGCCTGGTATCACATACAATATGTGATGAAAAGTATCTGGACACCCCCAAAAACTACGTTTTTCATAATAGGTGTATTGCGCTGGCACCTACTGCCAGATACCCCATATCAGCGACCTCAGCAGTCATAAGACATCGTGCGAGAGCGGAATGGGGGCTCCGCGGAACTCACGGACCTCGATCGCGGTCAGGTGATTGGGTGTCACTTGTGTCATGCGTCTGTACGCGAGATTTCCACATTCATAAACATCCCTAGGTCCGCTGTTTCCGATGAGATAGTGAAGTGGAAACGTGAAGGGTCACGTACGGCACAAATGTGGACAGGCCGACCTCGGCTGTTGGCAGACAGAGACCGCCGACAGTAGAAGAGGGTCATAATGTGTAATAGGCAGATATCTATCTAGACAATCATACAGGAATTCCAAACTGCATCAGCATCCATTGCAAGTACCACGACAGTTAGACGGGAGGTGAGATAACTCGGATTTCAAGGTCGAGCGGCTGCTCATAAGCCAGACATCACCCTGGTTAATGCCAAACGACGCCTTGCTTGGTGCAAGAAGCGTAAATATTGGCCGATTGAACAGTGGTAAAACGTTGTGTGAAGCGACGAATCACGGTATACAATGTGGGGATCCAATGGCAAGGTGAATGCCCGGTGAACGTAATCTGCCAACGTGTGTAGTGCCAACAGTAAAATTCGGAGGCGGTCGGGTTATGGTGTGGTCTTCTTTTTATGGAGGGACTTGCACCACTTGTTGTTTTCTTTGGCACTATCACAGAACCACAGCACAGGCCTACACTGATGTTTAAGCATCTTCTTGCTGCCCACAGTTGAAGAGCGATTCGGGGATGGCGACTGCATCTTCCAACAAGATCGAGCACCTGGACATAATGCACGGTCTGTGTCGGAGTGGTTACACAATAACAGTATCCCTGTAATAGACTGGCCTGCACAAAGCCCTGACCTGAATCCTATAGAACACGTTTGGGATTTTTTGGAACGCCGACTTCGTGCCAGGCTTCACCGACCGACACTGATACCTCTCCCCAGTGCAGCCTTCCGTGGACAATGGACTGCCGTTCCCCAAGAAACGTTCCAGAACCTAACTGACCGTATGCCTCTGAGAGTGGAAGCTGTCATCAAGGCTAAGGGTGGGGCAACACCATATTGAATTTTAGGATTGCCGATGGAGGGTGCCACGGACTTGTAAGTCACTTTCAGCCTCGTGTCCGGATACTTTTTATCACATAGTGTACACAGGCAAAAGTGCCAGTGTAAAGAGATTTCTACATCATACTTTTGGCAATGGATCGCCCAGCGGAAAAAAAATGTCTCATATTTGGAACCGTCCGGTACTCGGAAAAAATCGTACGATATTACACGGTAGATAGTAGTTTGAGAAAGTGGTTCATTATTTCAGAGTACTCTACAGAAATTTACTTTCGAGATTCAGGGAAAAAAAGTAGGAGATCTGAAATATGTGCACCTATATGGAAAATTTCGTGGAGGATATACTGTCCATGTAGTAGAGCAGTTTTTGTTACTTTACCGTGAAACGTCCCCTTAGAACAATTATACAAGACTGTGCTTAAACTGACACACAATATTTTTTAGCGCAACGCAATCTGACTTTCAACAATCCCTACGAAAGAATGGCCCTGACTAACATTAACCTATACGTTTCACAAATCACTTACCTCACAAAAACCTTCGTTACTCAAGCTACTGCAATACAGCGAGCGCCACTACTGCCAGCTAAATAAAAGATTCAAACTACTGAAGGCACTAACTACTGATAGGCATAGTTAGCAAATGAAAGATTTTAATACAGAACAAACAATGTATTTACCTTAATAGTCAAAATAGATATATCGGTTCATGACATCCATTCTTACAAATTTCAAAACTCCCCCATCTCTCTCCCCACGTCCACCACTGTTGGCGGCTCACCTCCAACTGCGCAACGCTATGCGCTGTTAGCATCCAGCTGTCGCTGCCTAACACTACAATGGCAGACAACAATGCAAACTAGCCACAGACTGCACACGGCACAGCCAGTGATTTTCATACAGAGCGCTACGTGGCGGCGGCGTTACCAATAAAAAAACCTAAAGATCCTACTTACATAGCCCCCATGCTCCCCACAAAAAGATTTACAAATTGTTTTGGGCAGTGGCCAATACAGATTTGAAATTTTTTTTCATAATTACAATAACAAAGAATACAATGTTGGTGAAAAGCTAAAATTTTCTCACAGTCCATAAAGACAGTCATGATCATTCATCAAAGTAAAATTGCAGTGTTTTTCTCAAAGTCTGAGTAGTAAAAGAAAATGCACACGGAAGTAGTGGATTTCCATGCAGTCTTGAAGAAGTAGTGTTGTCCTTCCAACAGAAAGACAGTGCTGACTCTTGACGTGCAGACAGGTAATGGGCCACAACAGAGCAAACCCACAGCAGAGTCAGTCGAAGTTGTGAAGAATATTGGTAGGTAGGTCGTCACAGATTAGACCCATTGTAGTCCTCGTAGAGATTACGGTATTGGTGGGCCAACAGAGGTGTAGACCCACTGCAGTCCTTGTTGAAATAATGGTATTGGTGGGTCATGAAAGGTGTAGACCCACTTTAGTCCTTGTAGAGATGGCCAGCAGCCATCTGTTTGATTGTGCAGGCGCACAGTCACCATTGAAGAGTCTTGCGGATAACCACCACTTGTGCACTCACAAACATTTTTTTGAAATGTCCTTAGAACCAGCAATGCTGTTATCCAGTCCCTTACTGAATTATTACCACACGTGCAAACACTATCAGTCCCTACTTCTCACATATTGTCCATATACTATGACCAACAGAAACGTGTGCAGTGAAATGTATTTTACAAGTTACTTAATTTGATGAACTGGTGTCAATTACAATTTTATAACATAAGAATACAATAACAAAGGTACAAAATACATCTTTAAAGAACATAACAATACAGATAACATTTGCAGTAATATAGGCTTTACAAAAGAATCGAAATGGCAAATACATCAGTGTTACAAAAATTACGACTTAAGTACATACATAAAAGATCAGAATAACTTTTCAAACATCAACTTCACACATGAGCATTAGAACAAAACAGAATAAATAATGTGTAAACATCTTTACGAAGTAAATAACATGTTATTAATGCAAATTATATTTCAAGATAACAGTATTCCTCATCATAGTGAATGTAGCTTAGTATTAGAAAAATTCTGCAACGTAAGTCTTACAGATAAACATATAAAGACCGGTAGAACATAAATTATTTTGGTTTCCATATTGTCTGTTTCTCTGATTGTCACTGTGATAATCATTACCGCGGAGAGGTGATTTTTCCCTGTAATTATTACTACTCTGCCAACGGTTGTCATACGGGTGGTGTCTGTTTTGGTCACGATTTACGTTGTGCGAATAGCCTTGTCGTGTATTATTTCTATCATCGCGGAATTGTGACAGGTGTGACCTGTAATTGTTGTGCTCCTGTTTTCGCGTTTCGCGATTGTCACTGTCAATTTCCAGTTCTTGTAACAGTCCCTGAAAAGGTTCAATGTCGTCTTTGCATCATCCTGCTAAAATAATCTGTCGTAAATGTTCAGGTAATTTGATTAAGCAAATGAGTTCTGAGCGGCTGTATGGGTTTGAAAGATACTGATTCTTATGTAACATGTCTTCAAAATATTTGACAAGTCTGGAAAATTCAGATAGTTCGAAATGCAATATTCTGAGAGGAAGGCATGATAGAATTCTTCTTCACTATGACAATCGTGAATGACCGATCGCATTCTTACAGCTGGTTCATTCTCCAAGTAGCCACACATAAATTCTAATCTGTGCTCTAATGACCAGTTGGGAGGAAAACAATGAGAGAATTGATGGAGCCACGCTTGTGATTGAATGTCGTTGCCAGAATTCTTAAATGTTTTGAATTTGCGTGCAGTAATGAACAGCTTATAGTCAAAATCATCGTGTCGGCGAGTAGCATATCGATCATTGTTACGTCGTGTCGGCGGTTCCATCTCAAAATTCGGTGCACGTTGCCAATTTCTTTCATAATTTCCGAAATGCCCTGTGTTATTATTTTGTGGCTTTTCCGTATTTCTAAGTCCCTCTTCCCGTGTTGGAGCGCGAGTGTCCTCTGAAATACGTAATTCTTGTATTACCTGTGTCAGCTGATGATGCACTTCCCGAATTTCTCTTTGGTGTTGTGTATTAATTTGATTCTGATTTTGTTTGAATTTCCTTATTTGTTCGCACTCTTCTGTATCATTCAGAGCATCATCTACCTTTGTAGATAAGTTAGTGAACTGATCTGAAAGTTCGGCTACTTTCACCGATAGTGAACACATATCCTCAGTGTGTTTTTCTGAACCAAGTTTCAGAGTGTCCACTTGTGTTGAAATCGAATCTACTGTGTCCTTTAAGTTTTTCTGAGTTCTTTCAAGTTGCGTAACCAAATCGGTGGCTGCAACTGAGTCCATTTTAGCTTGCAAGGTGTCGTGATTTTCACGAACAATAGTTTGCAGTTCTTTTATGGCTGCTTCATGATTCTGTAATGCATTTTCATGCCGCGGAAAAATAGGTTGAAAATGCTCACAAATTTGTGTTTTTACCTCATTACAGATTTTTTGGCATTTCGATTCAATGTTATGTAACCCAGTAGTTAAATCTTCACGTGTTTGTTCAAGTGTGGTCACTAACTTTTGAAGCTTTTGCTGTGTTTGTCGCTGATTTTTTTCCATTGTGTCTAACTATTGCTGTGTTTGTCTCTGGTGTTGCTCCATTGTGTCCAACTTTTGAAGATTTTGTTCCATTGTGTCTAACTATTGAAGCTTTTGTTGTGTTTGTGTCTGATTTTGTTCCATTGTGTCTAACTTTTGAAGCTTTTGCTGTGTTTGTCTCTGATTTTGTTCCATTGTATCTAACTTTTGAAGATTTTGTCCCATTTGTTTTTGATTTTGTTCAAGCGTTGTGTCTAACTTTTGTAGCCTTTGTTCCATTTGTTGCATTAACTGTAATATCAGTGCACTGGTGTCTGAAACATGTTCCTCAGTGTTTTTCGGCAGTGCATTTGAACCGGCAATATTCGCATTTTGAAAAGCAGAAAATGTGTCTTGATTTATATGAGAAAACGGCGAGGATGCAAAGTCAGAATATACAGTATTTGCAAGATTGTGTCCTGAGGCGAGCTGTTGCCGACTGATCGATCGATAATGCTTCTCTGTTCACTAATTGTTTCACTGCCTACTCCATTATTTGCAGCCCACTCCATTTCCCTATGCACTATTACCAAATTACTACTTTCAACATTAGTGAATTCATTACATGGTGGCGCTAACACACTGCTTTCGTCTTGACTGTCATTTCTCAGTTTACTTTGGAGCCTAGTATTACGTTTTCACACGCCATTATTGTCGCAATATTTCACACGACACTGAAAAACACAATTTGAAGAACAAAAATAAGAGAACACATTAACATAGCACTGAAAATAATATCTAGTTAATTGCAAGCGCAGCTGCGAAATACTTGGTGCAAACCTACAAGCACGCCACAACTGCTTTACTGTACAACAATGAAAAACTACAACTGCAGAAGAAATTCTCTCTACAATTACGCGCTAGCAATAAACAAAGGCTACACTAACTACACAAACTACAAGAAAAAATCAGAAGATTCCAGCGAGGTATCCTCGGCTAAGGGTCGACATATGAAACGTCCCCTTAGAACAATTATACATAACTGTGCTTAAACTAACACACAATATTTTTTAGCGCAACGCAGTGTGACTTTCAAAAGTCCCTACGAAAGAATGGCCCTGACTAACATTAACTTATACGTTTCACAAATCACTTATCTCACAAAAATCTTCGTTACTCAAGCTACTGCAATACTGCGAGCGCCACTGCTGCCAGCTAAATAAAAGATTCTGACTACTGAAGGCACTAACTACTGATAGGCATAGTTAGCAAATGAAAGATTTTAATACAGAACAAACAATGTATTTACCTTAATAGTCAAAATATATATATATCAGTTCATGACATCCATTCTTACAAATTTCAAAACTCCTCCATCTCTCTCCCCCCGTCCACCACTGTTGGCGGCTCACCTCCAACTGCGCAACGCTACGCGCTGTTAGCATCCAGCAGTCGCTGCCCAACACTACAATGGCAGACAACAATGCAAACCAGCCACAGACTACACACGGCACAGCCCGTAATTTTCATACTAAGCGCTACGTGGCGGCGGCGTTACCAATTGATACACCTAAACATCCTACTTACAACCGCATTCAACGTGTAGCAGTATTTTAAGTAGGTTCTGAATATGTGGGGACAGATCCTAATTGTCCATAATATTCACTTATCCATTACTAAACCTGAAGGTCCTTTACAAATGTCTTTTCAAAATGGCTGTCATGTTCACATGCTAAACTAGGAGCCTTGGTCTTTCTTACAAACTAATGCTTAAACTTCTTCGTGATATTTGTACTTGCAACTGAACGGTAGTTGTGTTCAACGCTGTCATCGCCATCCTCACGGTGGCTACTGCTCTCTTCATCACTGCAGTCTTCGTGAAGTAGATGAAAGTCACTGACATCTGTTGACACATCTTCCGTGTACTCTGCGCCGTCAATAGTGACGTACTCTTAAGACCAACTCGCCTTTGTTTCCTCCATGTTCCAGGATGCCATTTTTGATGGCTGTACGTAGGTCTTTAATCCTGGTAAATCAGTTTTAGTTTTGTTTCGTTTCCAAGTGGTTTCTGAGAGTAGTGAAAGATTATTATCTCGTGGCAGAAGATATCCACAGAGTTATCCTATTTTCCATAGAGTTATCCAACCCGTTAACAGATCATACTTCTTCATTTTTAGAATCACCACTGTCTGTACGTCATAAAATACGCTCCTGGAAATGGAAAAAAGAACACATTGACACCGGTGTGTCAGACCCACCATACTTGCTCCGGACACTGCGAGAGGGCTGTACAAGCAATGATCACACGCACGGCACAGGGACACACCATGAACCGTGGTGTTGGCCGTCGGATGGCGCTAGCTGCGCAGCATTTGTGCACCGCCGCCGTCAGTGTCAGCCAGTTTGCCGTGGCATACGGAGCTCCATCGCAGTCTTTAACACTGGTAGCTTGCCGCGACAGCGTGGACGTGAACCGTATGTGCAGTTGACGGCCTTTGACCGAGGGCGTATAGTGGGCATGCGGGAGGCCGGGTGGACGTACCGCCGAATTGCTCAACACGTGGGGCGTGAGGTCTCCACAGTACATCGATGTTGTCGCCAGTGGTCGGCGGAAGGTGCACGTGCCCGTCGACCTGGGACCGGACCGCAACGACGCACGGATGCACGCCAAGACCGTAGGATCCTACACAGTGCCGTACGGGACCGCACCGCCACTTCCCAGCAAATTAGGGACACTGTTGCTCCTGGGGTATCGGCGAGCACCATTCGCAACCGTCTCCATGAAGCTGGGCTACGGTCCCGCACACCGTTAGGCCGTCTTCCGCTCACGCCCCAACATCGTGCAGCCCGCCTCCAGTGGTGTCGCGACAGGCGTGAATGGAGGGACGAATGGAGACATGTCGTCTTCAGCGGCGAGAGTCGCTTCTGCCTTGGTGCCAATGATGGTCGTATGCGTGTTTGGCGCCGTGCAGGTGAGCGCCACAATCAGGACTGCAAACGACCGAGGCACACAGGGCCGACACCCGGCATCATGGTGTGAGGAGCGATCTCCTACACTGGCCGTACACCTCTGCTGATCGTCGTGGGGACACTGAATAGTGCACGGTACATCCAAACCGTCATCGAACCCATCGTTCTACCATTCCTAGACCGGCATGGGAAATTGCTGTTCCTACAGGACAATACATGTCCGCATGTATCCCGTGCCACCCAACGTGCTCTAGAAGGTGTAAGGCAACTACCCTGGCCAGCAAGATCTCCGGATCTGTCCCCCATTGAGCATGTTTGGGACTGGATGAAGCGTCGTCTCACGCGGTCTGCACGTCCAGCACGAACGCTGGTCCAACTGAGGCGCCAGGTGGAAATGGCATGGCAAGCCGTTCCACAGGACTACATCGAGCATCTCTACGATCGTCTCCATGGGAGAATTGCTGCGAAAGGTGGATATACACTATACTAGTGCCGACATTGTGCATGCTCTGTTGGCAGTGTCTATGTGCCTGTGGTTCTGTCAGTGTGATCATGTGATGTATCTGACCCCAGGAATGTGTCAATAAAGTTTCCCCTTCCTGGGACAATGAATTCACGGTGTTCTTATTTCAATTTCCAGGAGTGTATAATATATATATTATTCTTTGGAGTAATTAGTCTTTTGGTTGGTTCGTTGTTTCCTGCCACGAGTTCCTTTCTCATGTCAATGTCCTTGTCTCAGAATAGTACACGTACCCTACACCCTTAATTATTTGTTGGATGTATTCCAATCTCTTTCTTCCTCTATAGTTATTATACTCTCTCACGAATACAACGGAAATTTGTGAATGTTTTCCAGGAGTTATTTTATTCTTCAATTCTGCAGACATATTCCTCATTTCAGTTCTCTACTTTTACAGTTTTCCCGCAGTTCATTATTAACTACAATTTCTTTTTATTTATTTATTTATTTATTTATTTTTGTCATCGGTCTACTGACTGGTTTGATACGGCCCGCCACGAATTGCTTTCCTGTGCTAACCTCTTCATCTCAGAGCAGTACTTGCAATCTACGTCCTCAATTATTTGCTTTACGTATTTCAATCTCTGTCTTCCTCTACAGGTTTTGCCCTCTACAGCTCCCTCTAGTACCATGGAAGTCATTCTCTCATGTCTTAGCAAATGTCCTATCATCCTGTCCCTTCTCCTTATCAGTATTTTCCAAATATTCCTTTCCTCTCCGATTCTGCGTAGAACCTCCTCATTCCTTACCTTATCAGTCCATCTAATTTTCAACATTCGTCTATAGCACCACATCTCAAATGCTTCGATTGTCTTCTGTTCCGATTTTTCCACAGCCCATGTTTCACTACCATACAATGCTGTACTCCAGACGTACATCCTCAGAAATTTCTTCCTCAAATTAAGGCCGGTATTTGATATTAGTAGACTTCTCTTTGCCAGAAATGCCTTTTTTGCCATAGCGAGTCTGCTTTTGATGTCCTCCTTGCTCCGCCCGTCATTGGTTATTTTACTGCCTAGGTAGCAGAATTCCTTAACTTCATCGACTTCGTGACCATCAATCCTGATGTTAAGTTTCTCGCTGTTCTTATTCCTACTACTTCTCATTGCCTTCGTCTTTCTCCGATATACTTTCAAACCATACTGTGTACTCATTAGACTCTCCATTCCGTTCAGCAGATCATTTAATTCTTCTTCACTTTCACCCACGATAGCAATGTCATCAGGGAATCGTATCATTGATATCCGTTCACCTTGTATTTTAATTCCAGTCCTGAACCTTCCTTTTATTTCCATCATTGCTTCCTCGATGTACAGATTGAAGAGTAGGGGCGAAAGGCTACAGCCTTGTCTTACTCCCTTCTTAATACGAGCACTTCGTTCTTGATCGTCCACTCTTATTATTCCCTCTTGGTTGTTGTACATATTGTATATGACTCGTCTCTCCCTATAGCTTACCCCTACTTTTTCAGAATCTTTAACAGCTTGCACGATTTTATGTTGTCGAACGCTTTTTCCAGGTCGACAAATCCTATGAACGTGTCTTGATTTTTCTTTAGCCTTGCTTCTATTATTAGCCGTAACGTCAGAATTGCCTCTCTCGTGCCTTTACTTTTCCTAAAGCCGAACTGTTCGTCACCTAGCGCATTCTCAATTTTCTTTTCCATTCTTCTGTATATTATTCTTGTACGCAGCTTCGATGCATGAGCTGTTAAGCTGATTGTGCGATAATTCTCGCACTTGTCAGCTCTTGCCGTCTTCGGAATTGTGTGGATGATGCTTTTCCGAAAGTCAGATGGTATGTCGCCAGACTCATATATTCTACACACCAACGTGAATAGTCGTTTTGTTGCCACTTCCCCTAATGACCATAGAAAGCTGTATTTATAATATATTTTCTCGAAATTTCTTCCTTAGAATTATGTACATGTTTCATACGAATAGACTTCTGTTATCCAGGAACACCCTCAACACCTTTTTTTTCTTGCGCTAGTATCCATTGGTAGAAGATTCCGGACTAGTCCACCCTTAGGTTCTCCTAGAGGAGACTGGCACGTGGAAGGTGACCATGAAAAAATATAGAATAACCAAGCGAGGGATAACGTTCTTCGGGCCAGAATGTGGAATGTCAGAAGTTGGAACGTGTTAGTCAAACTACAAAATCTGAAAAGGGAAATGCTAAGGCAGGCTGTCTTGGTATAATGGGTGTCAGTGAAGTGAAATGGAAAGCCGACAAGAATTTCTGATCAGACGACTGTAGAATAATGTTAATAGCAGCAGATAATGACATAATGGGAGTAGAATTCGTTATCAATAAGAAGGTAGGGCGGAGAGTGAGTTACTGTGAACCATCTAATCTAATAGTCCTTGGGGGGGGGGGGGGAGGAAGTGCGATTTTAGGTGAAGGAGTAGAGAAAATGGTTTACGGGAGAATATGGGCTTGGTAATAGGAATAGGAGGAAAAAGGCTAATTGAGTTCTGCTCAATCAATTTCAGTTTGTAATAGCGAACATTCTTAAAAATTCACAAGATGACAAGGTACACTTGGAAAAGGCTAGCTGATACGGGAAGACTTCAGTTAGATTACATAAAAATCAGGCAGAGATTTCGAAATCAGATACTGGATTGTAAGCTGCACTCAGAAGCACATACAGACTCAGAGTAGGCAGAAATTTGAGAGATTAGGCTCAAAGAAACAGTGCACAAAAAAGTGAGATATGGAACTACTAATGAATGAAGAGATACTCTTGAAGTTGTCTGAGGTTATAGACAATGCGGTAAGGAATATCTCATTAGGGAGTTCACCTGAAGAGGAACGGACATCTGTAAGAAGGGCAGTTGCCGAATTTGGGAAGAAAAACGTAAGTACAAACAAGGTAACTTCGAAAAAAACCGTGGGTAACAGAAAAAATACTTCAGTCGACCGGTGAAAGAAGGAAGTACAAAAATGTTCAGGGGAATTTAGAAATACAGAAATGCACGCCACTGGGGAATGAAATAAGTAGCAATGCAGAGAAGATAAGAAAAAATGGCTATATGAAAAATGTGAAGGACTCGAACGATAAATTACTGTCGCAATAGCTGACTCAGCATGCAGAAAAGTCAAAACAGCCTTCGGTGAAATAAAAAACAAATGTGGTACATTAAGGTTGCATTGGGAATTCCACTGTTAAATGTATAGGAGAGAGCGGGTAGGTGGAAAGAGTACATTGAAGACCTCTATGAGGAAAAGACATGCCTTAATGCGTGATAAAGCGTGATGAATGGAGAAACCGGAGTCGATGTAGAAGTGATAGGGGATGCAGTACGATAATAAGAATTTAATAGAACTTGGGAAGACTTAAGATCGAATAAGGCAGAATAGATTGATAATATTCCATCAGAATTTCTAGAATTATTGGTGGAAATGCCAAAAAAGTGGCTTTTCACTTTGAGTTTGTAGAGTCTATGAATCTGGTGGTACACATCAGACTTTCGGAAAAACATCATCCACACAGTTCCAAAATTTGCAGGAGCTGACAAGTCCAAGAATTATCGCACAATCAGCTTAACATCTCATGCATCCTAGTTACTGAGAACCATAATATATGGAAGAATGCAAAAGGAAACTGAGGATTTGTTAAATGACGAACAGTCTGTCTTTAGCAGATTAAAGGCACCAGAGAAACCTTACGTTGCGGTTCACAACGGAAGGTAGACCAAAGAAAAGTCCGCAAACGTCCCCACGATTTGTCGACCTGGAAAAAGCCAGGAGCCACGATGGAACAATAGGAGTGGAAGACCAAGAACGAAGTGCCCGTATTATAAAAAAGAGTGTAGGACAGGGATGTCTTTTCCTGATCCTGTTCAAGATATATATCGAAGAAGAAATGGAGGAAACAAAAGGAAAATTCAAGAGTGGGATTACAATTGAAGGTGAAAGGAGAGCAATGACAAGATTCGCAGATTACATTGCTACCGTGAGTGAAAGTCAAGAAGAGTTGCAGGATCTGCTGAGTGGAAAGAGTACAGAATATGATTTGAGAGTAAATCGAAGAAATACTAAAGTAACGAGTAGTACCAGAAATGAGAACAGCGAGAAACGTGACATCATGGTCGATGGTTTCGAAGTAGATGAAGTTAAGGAATTGTTCTACGTAGGCAGCAAAATACACCATGGCGGACGAAGCAAGGAGGACATTAAAAGTAGACCAGCACTGGCAGAAAGGGCACATCTGGCGAAGGGAAGTTAACTGATATAAAGCATAGGCATTAATTTGAGGAAGAAATTTCTGAAAATGTCCTTTTGGAGTGCAGCATTATTTGGTAGTGAGACATGGACTGTGGGACAACCAGAAAAGGAAAGAATTGAAGCATTTGAGACGTTATGCTACAGACGAAGTATAAAAACGAGATGGATTGAAAGGTAAGAAATAAGGAGGGCCTCCCGTACAATTGGCGAGGAGAGGAGTATATGGTAAATACTGACAAGATGAAACAACATCATGGTAGAACATCCGTTACGACATCAGGGAATGACTTCCATGGTACTAGAGGGAGCTGTAGAGGGAAAGATAGTACAGGAAGACACAGATTGGAATACATCCAGCAAATAACTGAGAACGTGGGTTGCAAGTGCTACCCTAGGATGAAGAGGTCGACACAGGAGAAGAATTCGTGGCGGGTCGCATCAAACTCGATAAAAAATCTGTGAGATTAAGATATGAGAACACAAAATAAGCAGTCTTGCATATGCGGATGACTTAGTTGTGATGGCAGATTCGATTGAAAGTTTGCAAAGTAATATTTCAGATCTGGATTAGAAATGTAAGGACTATGGCATGAAGATTAGCATTTGCAAAACGAAAGTAATGTCAGTGGGAAAGAAATATAAACGGATTGAGTGCCAAATAGGAGGAACAAACTTAGAACAGGTGGACGGTTTCAAGTACTTAGGATGCATATTCTCAGAGGATGGAAACATAGTGAAAGAACTGGAAGCGAGGTGTAGCAAAGGTAATGCAGTGAGCGCTCAGCTACGATCTACTCTCTTCTGCAAGAATGAAGTCTGCACCAAGACTAAGCTATCTGTGCACCGTTCAATCGTTCGGCCTACTTTGTTGTATGAGAGCGAAAGCTGGGTGGACTCAGGTTACCTTATCAACAAGGTTGAGGTTACGGATATAAAAGTAGCTAGGATGATTGCAGGTACTAGTAGATGGGAACAATGGCAAGAGGATGTCCACAAAGAGGAAATCATAGAAAAACTGGGAATGAACTCTATAGATGTAGCAGTCAGGGCGAACAGGCTTAGATGGTGGGGTCATGTTACACGCATGGGAGAAGCAAGGTTACCCAACAGACTAATGGGGTCAACAGTAGAGGGTAGGAGGAGTCGGGGCAGACCAAGGAGAAGGTACCTGGATTCGGTTAAGAATGATTTTGAAGTAATAGGTTTATCATCAGAAGAGGCACCTATGTTAGCACTGAATAGGGGATCATGGAGGAATTTTCTAAGGGGGCTATGCTCCAGACTGAACGCTGAAAGGCATAATCAGTCTTAAATGATGATGATGATTTAATATCCTAATTGCTTTCTGCTTTATGTGCTGTTTTACTTCAAAAGTAGCAAAATTCCTTCGTCTACTCGTGATTCCTAATTTTGATGTTATCACTAACCTCATTTCTGCTATTCCTTATTAGGTAAATATCTCTCTTCGGTTTGCACTCAAAACGTATTCTGAATAAGTTAGACTGTTTGTTTCATTCACCTCTCCTGTAATGCTTCACGTTGATTGAGGTTACGAATGTTGTTAGCGCATTTTATCAACGATATATTATCACCCTGAATTTTAATCCCACGCTTGAAATATTCGTCTATTTACGTAACTGCCTCTTCTATGTGTAGATTGAAGAGTAGGGATGGAAGACTACGTTCCTGTCTTGCAAGTTTTTCGTTCCTAGCACTCCATTCTTTGTCTTCCATTCTTGTTTTTCCCGTTATCTGCGCACATTACATATTTCCAGCCGTTCCCTACACTTTACACCCATATTCCTGAGAATTTGCTACAACGTCAATCATTGTATTTTATCATACGCTTTTTCTGCTGCGGTGAAGCCTTTGAATGTGTTTTCACTTCTCTTAGGCCATGCTTTTACTATTAAAGGCCCGAGTGGCCGTGCGGTTCTAGGCGCTACAGTCTGGAACCGAGCGACCGCTACGGTCGCAGGTTCGAATCCTGCCTCGGGCATGGATGTGTGTGATGTCCTTAGGTTAGTTAAGTTTAATTAGTTCTAAGTTCTAGGCGACTGATGACCTCAGAAGTTAAGTCGCATAGTGCCCAGAGCCATTTGAACCATTGGAACGTCAGAATGGCCTCTCCAGTGCCTTTACCTTTCCAGAAAACTAAACATAGCTGCACCTAAGAAATTATATTCTGTCATTCTTCTGTGTATAATTCCTGCAGCAGCTGGTCGGATAAAATGTTATGTTGATTATTTCTCGCACTCCTATGCCCTTACTATCGTCGGCAATGTGTGGTTGACATTTTACCGAAAATCAGATGATATGTCTCCAGAGTAACAGATTCTACCATACCTATTTGAGTGGTAGTTTGGTTGCAACTTTCCCCCATATTTTTAAATACTTCTGTGAATTGTTGCCTATCCCTTCTGCCTTACTGTATGTGGGCGCACATCTTCCAAATCTTTGTTAAATGCTGATTCTAATAACGTACGCTTAATGTCATTCATATTGACTCCCCTCGATCACATCGTCGGACAAAACATACCCCTCTGGCTTTCAATGTCCTCTTTCCACATATCCGCTCTTTCCTCTATTCTTAACACTGGATTTACCATTAGCCTTCTAATGTGGCCGCCCTTGCTATTAGTTCACGAAAGGTTTACGTACACTATATCAATCGTCCAACGACAGTTTTTCACATGTTTCCTGCAACCATTTCACATTGGCTTCGATGAATTTCCTATTTATTGATCACTGATACAAAATTTTAAAATTATTAATAATTATCAGACCCATCGGCTGGCAGTTTAAACTAGTGTTCGGCGGCAAGAAGAGCAGTTTCACATTCGTTAGAGTGACGTTGAGGCTAAACACTGCAATGTCTAAGAATAAAATCACTTTAATGTTTTTCCTTTTCATTTCTCAATCTAACGGCAACAACCACCCAGTTGTTATTGGACGATTTATCCATACATTCGGCTTCAATAACACTTCACGTTCAATTTAATCAGAAACCCACTTAAAACTCCCATGCTAGGGCTAACGACAAAATATTTCAGATCACCAGTCATGAGGCGTTGTGGGCGCTAAGTTTTTCTTTCGTAATTTTCCTCCCAGAGCACGTTTTAAGTGTATTGTATTGCCATGTAGAGCTCCAATGAAATGTGCAGTCTCGTCACAGATAAATATTGTTGTTTCTCCATAACCTCCTATAACTACTGGCACCTTCTTTTCCTCCCCTGACGCAATTACTCACTTGGGTAGCGATGTACTTTAGAAGCTCACTCTGAGATCTTTTACTTGGTAGGCGAGCGGCTACGTGAGGGAGTGAAACAGTGACGGACTCAAGCTGAGATTTTTCACCTCTCTTTAGCTGGACAAAATACAGAATGACTCGAATGTTATGCTAAGGATGTAGATATGATGGTGATAGTGAAAATGAGACTCTGGACTGGCATACTGGTCTGCTTTATATCTGTTTCTTCACGCGTTCGCAACGAATATGCAGAAGAGCTCACAAACTAGTTTATAACTTCAGTAAATGTGTAACACAGATGAAGCTGACAGCCAATTACCAGAACAAGGGCTACCCTGGCCTATATCCTTGTTAGGATTCGGGTATACACAATAGTGTATATTACAGACCATGAACTGTGAAGGTGGCAGATTCTATTGTTCTTATTCAACCCTTAGGTTCAAGTACTCTTCACTATGTAAGTGACGTACAGAGATAGGTATACACAATAATGTATACTACAGACCACGAACTGTGAAGGTGGCAGATTCTATTGTTCTTATTTAACCCTTAGGTTCAAGTACTCTTTACTATGGAAGTGACGTACGGAGATAGGTACATTTGGACAAATTTACGATGGAAACAGAAAACACTAGCCCAGATATGTGTACAGGCAAGCTTTGCAAGCCCTCCTCAGTGGAAAAAGTTAAGTGAGCCTGACTGCTCACTTACATAGGATCCGCTGTAGGTTCGTTCATCGGTGGAGGTAGTCGCTGCATCTCTTCTGTTCGCTGGAACTCTCGAACTGCTGAAATCTGCCTTCCTTGGATTTTACGGACTCGGTGATTAGGTTGTTTTTTTATATATTACACGTGACGGCGTCGCTTTTTACCTCCAATTCGCAATCAATGCCGGTGAACTCAGCGGCTTGCGCTGTGCACCGCTGCTTAAGTTACAAGGCTTAAAACTAGTATCCATACTTGGATCATATTTTCTTTTTTTCTGTAACCATTCATAATTCGGTAAGTACACAACGTCTCTTTAAGAGAGCCTGATTTGGCGAACACATTTCAAAAAGAGATGTCGTGCCTAATCCTCAACTTACCTCAATACTTTACATTCACGACATTCAGATTCTTTTGCTATTACGAATGCTTTTTTACGAGTATGAGATCCATTTGTAGGCTTGTTCCTACGAAATATCAAGTTGTCAACTATTAAATCTAATATAATGATAAATGAACGCTTAGGCGAAAGGTTATAATTTTCCATCCACAGTTTAAGGATGTCAGGTTTCACTCCGTAGCGTATTGACATGTGTTTTAGGCCCATTAAAACGCACATGGGCGCAAGTAATTCGCCACTCTTCAGGCAAATGATGGTAATAATTTTAAGATAGATCATAAAACTGGATATGCTGGTAGAAGAAAATAAATGTTTTAGGCAATAGAAAAATGGTTCAGATGGCTTTGAGCACTATGGGACTTAACATCTATGGTCATCAGTCCCCTAGAACTACTTAAACGTAACAAAGGACAGCACACAACACCCAATCATCACGAGGCAGAGAAAATCCCTGACCCCGCCGGGAATCGAACGCGGGAACCCGGGCTTGGTAAGCGAGAACGCTACTGCACGACCATGAGCTGCGGACTTACGCAATAGAAGACAGGTGGTCAGGTACATAAGTTTTAGGATAGAGTAAAAGACTGATGTGTCCAGTAATTAAAATATACTCCCAACAACAACAAAAAAATGTTTGAAATAGAGGAGACAGATAGTCGGTTGCGTAAGATAAAATGTCGATGTGCTGATTGATTAAAAATGTTGGTGAAGTGATGAGTGGATGTAGACTGCCAGGAATGTGGATATCATGTTAACAGAGCATTTAAGGTAGTGTGTAGGAATGTGTTTGTGTGTATGGATGTTTGGAGAAGGGATCTGGGACAGTGAAGAGGAATGTGGTTCCGAATCAAGCCTTAGAAGAGTACCTTATGAGCGCCTATTGAGCGACAGGAAGTCCCTTATCAGCGCCTATTGCGCAACCGGAAGTGAATTATTCTGCAACACGATCGAAGTAGAACTAGAGATCGTGTGTTGCAGCAGCTTCGCCAGAGAAAAGTTCCGTTCAATGTCACCCGCATTAAGATGCGAAACGTACATAACTTGACACAGCAATGAATCTGCGACGTGGTTACCATCTTCGCTGGCGGCGCAGTGTGCCTGTTTATCGCAGTTTGAAGGCTATTGATATTGACTTGGCTGGTCAGTTTAATAAACAGCAATTTACTGGAGGTCCTATTGTTTTTCGTGGACTCCATCTGAACTTTACTTGTGATGTACAAGCAGTGTTTGGAGGTAGTACCTAGCTGACACTTGCTGTTGTATGGGGCAATCAAGCAGATTATGGTGGCTTTGAAGAATTTCCAGATGCTAACATTTTGGCTTGGAAGACATGGAGTATCGCTGGAAGGAAGCGTGACCAGGGGAGGAGCGTTGGATTCCGCAACAACTCTTGGAATGCGTATACACCATAGAGGACTTCATAATCGGATAAGTGGACACGACTACAGAAAAATTTTAAGTTATAAAAAATTAATCTACCGTTATTTTTTGATTACATTTATTAGGTCCTGGATCACTGTAAAAGAGCAATTTCACATGAAAGTCCACCATGTTAAACGGTCGATGGCAATGGCCCATTATACACTAACGGAAAAAAAAATCACAGCAACAAAAAATAGTTAAGGTAGACTTACGAAATATTGCTTATACATTTCTCTACGCAACATATTTTACTGATTAAGATTGCAGGATCACAATTTAAGGTACCCGTTAGATAAGCCAGTGTAAATGTGAAATGCCAGTAGATTAATAACCGGTGTAACTGACAGACTGTTAATGCAAGCATGCATCCGTGCGTGCGTTCTGTTGTACAGGTACCGAATGTCAGATTGTAGGATGACGTTCCATGCCTGTTGCACTTGGTCGGTCAATTATGGGACGGCTAAAGCTGTTTGTGGATGATGCTGCAGTTGTCGCGCAATGATGTCACACATGTGCGAGATTGGACACAAGTCTGGTGATCGATCAGACCGAGACAACATGTCGACACCCTGTAGAGCACGTTGCGTTTCAACAGCGGTATGTGGGCGAGCATTATCCTGTTGGAAAACCATTATAGAATGCTGTTCATGAATGGCAGCACAATATCTTGAATCACGAGACTGACGCACATAGTTGCAGTCAGGGTGAGTGGGACAATCACGACAGTGCTCTTGCTGTATACGAAATCGCACCCCAGACCATAACTCCAGGATTCGGTCCAGTGTGTGTAGCATGCAGCAGGTTGGTTGCAGGTTGTCAATAGACATCTTCTAACCAACACACGGCCATCACTGACACCGAGGCAGAAGCGGCTTTCATCAGAAAACACAAGAGACCTCCAGTGATCTCTCGTTTGGAGCAATTTAAGTCTCAAATGGCAGTGGTTTGGGGTCCGTGTAATGCACGCTGCAATGCATCTGGCTGGGAGCTGTACCTGAAGTAACCCATTTGTAACAGTTCGTTGTGTCAGTGTGGTGCAAACTGCTGCTCCAGTTGGTGATGCAAACGCACTGCGATGCGCCAGAGCCATACACCAGACGCGATGGACCTCCATCTCGTCAGTGCCACGTGGCTGTCCGCTGCTCAGCCTTCTTGCGACCGTACATACTCGTGATCACAGTTGCCAGCAGTCATGTACAGTGGACAGAGTCCTGCCAAGTTTTTCTACAGTATCTCTGATGGAACATCCAACTTCTCGTAGCCCTATTACACGATCTCGTTCAAACTCAGTGTTAATGACGTCTTTGGCGCCTAAGTGGCATTCTTAACCCATATCAGTTCATTCACGAACAATCTCAAACGTTGTGGCGTGTATTTAAAGCAAACCTCATTTCCATCCTCACAGTGGCGTTACCAGGGCCACTCATGTGATTGGCGCGAAATCTGAATGGAAATCATCATCATACAGATGTAGAAACATTCCTATCAGATTTCGCTGACGTCGCTCAACTTCTTCTTGGTTTAGCGATATCTTTCCGTGTTTGTATTGTGGAACCAATGGATCCCACTTCTTCTTAGGTTGATGGAAGATGCTCCAAGATTCGTTTCGTTTCTCTTTTTTTAACATATCTATAAGAAGCAACAGACAGCTCGAAAATGGACATGGTTCTCACTTTTGCTCAAATATTCATATGAGAAAAATGGAATATAATTCCACGTGCGGATTTAAAGAGCAGTGCTAACACACGTCGATGTTTAGGTTAACATCTACTTGAGAAAATCTGTTAAGAGACAGTAAAATAACCAATGACGGACAGAGCAAGGAGGACACCAAAAGCAGACTCGCTATGTCAAAAAAGGCATTTCTGGACAAGAGAAGTCTACTAATATCAAATACCGGCCTTAATTTGAGGAAGTAATTTCTGAGGATGTACGTCTGGAGTATAGCATTGTATGGTAGTGAAACATGGACTGTGGGAATACCGGAACAGAAGAGAATCGAAGCATTTGAGATATGGTGCTATAGACGAATGTTGAAAATTAGGTGGACTGATAAGGTAAGGAATGAGAAGGTACTACGCAGAATCGAAGAGGAAAGGAATATGTGGAAAACACTGATAAGGAGAAGGGACAGGATAATAGGACATCTGCTAAGACATGACGGAATGAATTCCATGGTACTAGAGGGAGCTGTAAACGGCAAAAACTGTAGACGAAGACAGAGATAGGAATACGTCAAGCAAGTAATTGAGGACGTAGGTTGCAAGTGCTACTCTGAGATGGAGAGGTTAGCACAGGAAAGGAATTCGTGGCGGCCGCATCAAACCAGTCAATAGACTGATGACAAAAAAAAAAAAAAACTCGTCATAAAATGAACTGATTGGTGTACCTAGCTCCACTTACGACGGAGGACTGTCGACGCACTAAACATAATAACCGAAACTGTCGGTTCAGAAGAACTGACAGGATTCTGAGATCTATGAAGCAAGATCATAGTAGAAGGGGAAAGTAAGGAAGACACAAGCAGCGGACTGAAAATATTATGACAAAATTTTTGTTTGTTGTTCTTGTTTTGGCCTTCAATCCAGGGACTGGTTTGATGCAGCTCTCCATCCTACTCTATCCTGTTCGAACTTCTTCATCTCCCGGTACTTACTGGAACCTACATCCTTCTGAATCTGCTTAGTGTATTCATCTCTTGGTCTCCCTCTACGATTCTTACCCTCCCTTGATGCCTCAGAATATGCCCTACCAACCGATCCCTACTTCTAGTCAAGTTGTGCCACAGATTTTTCATCTCTCTAATTCTGTTCAATACCTCCTCATTAGTTATGTTATCTACCCATCTAATCTTCAGCATTCTTCTGTAGCACCACATTTGTAAAGTTTCTATTCTCTTCTTATCGTCCACGTTTCACTTCCATACATGGCTACACTCCACACAAATACTTTCAGAAACGACTTCTTGACACTTGAATCAATACTCGAAATTTCTCTTCTTCAGAAACGCTTTCCTTGCCATTGCCTGTCTACATTTTACATCCTCTCTGCTTCGACCATCATCAGTTATTTTGCTCCCCAAATAGCAAAACTCATTTACTACTTTAAGCGTCTCATTTCCTAATCTAATTCCCTCAGCATCTCCCGATTTAATTCGACTACATTCAATTATCCTCGTTTTGCTTCTGTTGATGTTAATCTTATATCCTCCTCTCAAGACACTGTCCATTAGATTCAGCTGCTCTTCCAGGTCCTTTGCTGTCTCTGACAGAATTACAATTTCTGTTTATGAATATGATATTTTCTAGAGCTGTCGACGAAGCTTATTAAACTACGTTAACTGTGAACCAACATGTGAATGCAGAGTACAGAGGAAATATGAGAATCTGAGGGATTTGAAATGCCATACTACATAGGAATATTAAAAATTGAAAGAAATTGGAAAGATATTAGAAGAAAAACGCAGAGGTTCCTATCTTTTAGAAACCCTGTAGAAAGAAGGAGCATACTGTTCATCGATAATCTCAGAAATTCTGATACAGTTAATTACACATCTATGGAAATGTGGGTGGGGACTTGGTGGAGGGTGATTTGGAAAACCAACTGTATGTATAAAATGACAAAACTAAAGTAAGATAGATATAGAGGAAGAAACAAATTACTGATCAAGTGTAAATGGAAAGAAAAAACGTAACACATAGCGTGTCAGAATGGTGGATATTTAGTCTCGACATCAATCGTCGAAGCTTAGTTCTGCCACGTTTCCGACTTGAGCTACAGCCCCGGGCGGTTAGGAGCGCTCTGTGGCTGTCAATGCAGCCTCTACGACGTGCATAAATTAATCCGTCTGCTCCGAGCACGCTTCCTGCCGCAGTAATTGCCAGTGATGTAACAAAATTTACGTTCCTGTGGCAGCAGGAACCACGTGGAATCCAATTACGGCATAATTGCCGCGACAGGCGCAAGGGCTTCGCTCGGTTGTCGCCCGGAGTGCTGTGAAGGCTCTGCGCATGCACACACTAGACTCACTCCCTAGCGTTGACTATTGTCACCGACTACAGCTAAACGCCATATGTGTGCATGCAGGGTAGACGTATTCCTTTACAAACAAGACTAATCTTAAGTATTCAACTTATTTTCTTGTAGTGGTTTCCAGTTTTCGTGATGGAGGTACTTATTTTCGTTCAGACTTCCACAAATGTTATTGGCGCAAGGTTACATCAACATCAGCAGTTTCATCAGCCGTTATTCACCCATTCAAAAAAAAAATGTTTCTCTCAGGTTCCTCTGTACAGCAGGATCTGTAGTTTCACACACTCAAGTATCGTAAGATAAGGTTACCTTGTCGCAGATTTTAAGGTTTTTCTGCTACTGAAGTAACAGCTCTAAACAAAAGAGTGCAGCCTGTTGCAAAATATTGATGTATCGGTGTACCAAAAAGTGATTTATTGCACAGAGCCAAACCTTTTATAATGAAAGTGATATTTAGGGGGAAAATGCGAAAAAGTTTGCTCATAAAGGTGGAGCTCTTCTCGTTGTTTCTACATCTACATCTACATCCATACTCCACAAGTCACCTGACGCTGTGTGGCAGAGGATACTTTGAGTAGCTCTATCGGTTCTCCCTTCCATTCCAGTCTCGTACTGTTCGTGGAAAGAAAGTTTGTCGGTATGCCCCTGTGTGGGCTCTAATCTCTCTGATTTTATCCTCATAGTCTCTTCGCGAGGTATACCCAGGAGGGACCAATATACTGCTTGACTCCTCGGTGAAGGTATGTTCTCGAAACTTCAACAAAAGCCCGTTCCGAGCTACTGACCGTCTCTCTTGCACAGTCTCCACAATTTATCATCTCCGTAACGCTTTCGCGCTTTCTATATGATCCTGTAACGAAGCGCGCTGCTCTCCGTGGGATCTTCTCTGTCTCTTCTATCAACGCTATCTGGTACGGATCCCGCACCGGTGAGCAGTATTCAAGCAGTGGGCGAACAAGCTTACTGTAACCTACTTCCTTTGTTTTTTGATTGCATTTCCTTAGGATTAATCCAATGAATGTCAGTCTGTCATCTGCTTTACCGAAGATTAATTTTATACGGTCATTCCATTTTAAATCAGTCCTAATGCCTACTTCCAGATAGTTTATGGAATTAACTGCTTCCAGTTGCTGACCTGCTACATTGTAGCTAAATGTTAAAGGACCTTTCTCTCTATGTATTGGCATTACATCATCCTTGTCTACAGTGAGATTCCCTGCACCATGCAGATCGTTGCAGATCGTCCTGCATTTCACTGCAATATTCCATTGTTACCTCTCGATATACTACAGTATCATCCGCAAAAAGCCTCAGTGAACTTCCGATGTTATCCACAAGGTCTTTTACATATATTGTGAATAGCAACTGTCCTATGACACTCCCCTGCGGCACACCTGAAATCACTCTTAGTTCGGAAGACCTCTCCATTGAGAATGACATGCTGCGTTCTGTTATCTTGGAACTCTTCAATGCAATCTCACAATTGGTGTCATTGTCCATATGCTCTTACTTTGTTCATTAAACGACTGTGGGGAACTGTATCGTACGTCTTGCGGAAGTCAAGAAACACGGACTCTACCTGGGAACCCGTGTCTATGGCCCTCTGAGTCTCGTGGACGAATAGCGCGAGCTGGGTTTCACACGACCATCTTTTCCGAAGCCCACGCTGATTCCTTCAGAGATTTCATTATAGTCGAACATAATACGTGTTCGAAAATAATACAACTGATCGACGTTACAGATATAGGTCCCTAGCTCTGCACATCTGTTCGACGTCCCTTCTTGAAAACGGGGATGACCTGAGCCTTTTTCCAATCTTTTGGTACTATATGCCCTTCTAGAGACCTACGGTAAACCGCTGCAAGTAGGGGGCAAGATCTTGACGAAAAATAAATTTCATGAAAACAAATACAACAGTTCTTGAAGGAATGGATGAATCTCTTAAGTATGGCCAGCCGGCGTCGCCCATGCGGTTCTAGGCGTTACAGTTTGGAACCGTGGGACTGCTACGGTCGCAGGTTAAAATCCTCCTTCGGGCATGGATGTGTGATGTCCTTAGGTATTTTATTTCAAATAAATAAACAATTTTTTCTCTTATATTACAGTTCCTTGACCCTTCGAACAACTTTCATTTGTCCTCTGACTTCGGAGGTTAGTTGACGTAATAAACTTTATTCACTGTGTTTGAATTTCAACTATTTGCGCAAACGTTATTAGGTAGAGCTTCGATCGCCCCTTAATTCTCAACAGGGGTAGCTTTCGTTTCCTTGTAATGCTAACCATGTGATTTCATTGTGTGGATAATAGTTGGCTTGCTAAGTTGACCACAATAAAGTTTTTCCTAATACTGTTTATGGCGCTGATGCTGCTCGATCTTAATGAAGCCATGCTAATGCGTGGTCAGGAATAAAATTTCGTCACAAATGCGGTATTTCGTTGGTACGGTGACAATAGATCGAGGTAAAAGCCCCGACGACAACTCTATTCACAACAGTATTAAACTGTAAATCTTTAAGCACGGTCCAGCACAGAGAGGGAACGCTACAGTGGTGATCTATGCGCATCACTTAGGCACTGGATTCGCTGAACCCCTTGGGAATATTCGAGAGGAGCAGACAACGCATTACCAGATTTGTTTCCATACGGGAACAGTTGTGCCCAGCGACGGTCTTCATTTCAAGTAGTAAAAGGTACAGTAATTAGTCGCAAATGATGTTTATTCCTTATCCAGATCTTCAGTGCAGTAAATGTAATTTAAAACATTAAAAGCATATGTATACGCACATAGTCCGAACCGACTACGTGCATATATAACTGTTTTTAATGTTTTAACTCACATTTAGTGCAGTGAAGACGGCCACTCTGTGAGAGATATCGAACCGACTACGTGCATATACAGGGTGTTACAAAAAGGTACGGCCAAACTTTCAGGAAACATTCATCACACACAAATAAAGAAAATATGTTATGTGGGCCTGTGTCCGGAAACGCTTAAATTCCATGTTAGAGCTCATTTTAGTTTCCTCCACCTACGCTCAATAGAACACGTTATCATGATTTCATACGGGATACTCTACCTGTGCTGCTAGAACATGTGCCTTTACAAGTACGACACAACATGTGGTTCTTGCGCGATGGAACTCCTGCACATTTCAGTCGAAGTGTTCGTACGCTTCTCAAAAACACATTCAGTGACCGATGGATTGGTAGAGGCGGACCAATTCCATGGCCTCCACGCTCTCCTGACCTCAACCCTCTTGACTTTCATTTATGGTGGCATTTGACAGCTCTTGTCTACGCAACCCCGGTACCAAATGTAGAGACTCTTCGTGCTCGTACTGTGGACGGCTGTGGTACAATACGCCATTCTCCACGTCTGCATCAGCGCATCAGGGATTCCATGCGACGGAGGGTGGATGCATGTATCCTCTCTAACAGAGTACATTTTGAACATTTCCTGTAACAAAGTGTTTGTAGTCACGCTGGTACGTTCTGTTACTATGTGTTTCCATTCCATGATTAATGTGATTTGAAGAGAAGTAATAAAATGAGCTATAACATGGAAAGTGAGCGTTTCCGGACAAATGTCCACATAACATATTTTCTTTCTTTGTGTGTGAGGAATGTTTCCTGGAAGTTTGGCCGTAACTTTTTGTAACACCCCGTAAAACTGTTTTTAATGTTTTAACTTACATTTAGCGCAGTGAAGACGGCCACACTGTGACAGATAACTAGATCAGCAATAAACATCATTTGTGACTGATTGCTCTATTCTTTACGACTTCAGTAGATTACATGTCAGCAGTGATGTTCACTCTGCCATCATTAACAACCAGACATGACGCTACATTGAACTAACCTCACAGTCACCTTCACTAAACCGTACAGTAGCCACACTTGGACCTTTTTACTATCACGCAGTTAATATGTGATTCAAATAATGCTTTCTTTAACAATACTGTATATGGTTTAGCTATAAAAAAGATATTACTAATAACAACTATGATAAACTTCTTGTCTTTCGCATTGAGCCATTTCATTCATTGAATCATTTTCGAATCATCTAAATGAGACACCAAGAACTGTGTGTCTTCTGAGGCTTTTCTGTGATTTGCATATAGTTTGCTATTACGCGTTCGACCTTCTTACGTCAGATCTAAGTGTAACTTACGCGGGGTTGTCACGCGGTCCGTCTCGTCACGGTGCGGGCGGCTCATCCCGGCGGAGGTTCGAGTCCTCCCTCGGGCATGTGTGTGTGTCTCGTCCATAGCGTAAGTTAATTTAAGTTAAAATGAAATAGTGTGTAAGCTTAGGGACCGATGACCTCAGAAGTTTAATCCCATAAGACCTTACTAAAAATTTCCAAGTTCAATTTCATCACTGTACACTGAGGCGACGAAAGTCATGCGATAAGTCGTAATCACGTGTCGGATCTCCTTTTTCCCAGCGTAGAGCAGCAGCTCGACTTGGCAAGGACTCAACAAGTAGTTGACAGACCTCTGTAGAAATGCTGAACCATGCGACCTCCATAGCCATCCGTAATTGCGAAAGTGTTGCCAGTGCAGGATTTTGTGCGCGAAATTACCTCACAGTTATGATCCATAACAGTTCGATGGAATTCATGCCAGATGATCTGGGTGGCCAAACCATTCGCTCGAACTGTCCATAATTTTCTTCAAATCAATCTCGAACAACTATGGTCGGGTGAAATGGAGTATTGCCATCCATATAAATTCAATCGTTGTTTGTGGACATGAAGCTATGCTTCGTGGGGTCGGCGACTCACTCCATCGCTACCATCACCTCTTACCAGCTGAAATATGCACTCATCTGCCCGGGTTTTCCAGTCTTCTATGGTCCAACCGATGTGGTTGCCAGCCAAGAAGAAGCGCTGAAGGCTAGGCTGTGCTGTTAGCGAAAGAACTCGCGTCGGTTGTCTGCTGCCGCAGCCACTAATGCGAAATTTTGCAGCAGTGCACTAACGGATACGTTCGTCGTACGTCTCACATTGATCTTTGTCCTTTTTTTCACGCAGTGGTGTTTATCTCTTGGCACTGACAACTCTAAGCAAACGCCGCTGCGCTCGGTCGTTAAGTGAAAGCCTTCCGCCATTACGTTACACATGGTGAGAGGTAATGCCTGAAATTTGGTACTCTCCCACACTCTTGACACTGTAGATATCAGAATAATGAATTCATTTACGATTTACGAAATGGAATGTTCCATGCTTGTAGCTCCAACTACCATCCCACATTCTAAGTCTTTTAATTCCCGTCGGACGGCCATAATCACGTCATAAACCTTTTCACATGTATCGCCTGATTACAAATGATAGCTCCGTCAATGCACCGGCCATTTATATCATGTGTACGCAATTCTAGCGCCATTTGTATATGTGCATGTCACTATCGCATGACTATACCGCACAGTATGAAAATAAGAAAAAGGATTAAATTAAGTTAAATAATCAATTCATTTTCCAAATTCTCCAAACAGTTGTTGTTTTAGTGGTCTTCATTTCAATGATTCGTTTGTTGCTGCTCTGTACGCTGTTCTATCCTGCACATTTTCACCTTTGCCTAACTACACTCCTGGAAATTGAAAAAAGAACACCGTGAATTCATTGTCCCAGAAAGGAGAAACTTTATTGACACATTCCTGGGATCAGATACATCACATGATCACACTGACAGAACCACAGGCACATAGACACAGGCAACAGAGCATGCACAATGTCGCCACTAGTACAGTGTATATCCACCTTTCGCAGCAATGCAGGCTGCTATTCTCCCATGGAGACGATCGTAGAGATGCTGGATGTAGTCCTGTGGAACGGCTTGCCATGCCATTTCCACCTGGCGCCTCAGTTGGACCAGCGTTCGTACTGGACGTGCAGACCGCGTGAGACGACGCTTCATCCAGTCCCAAACACGCTCAATGGGGGACAGATCCGGAGATCTTGCTGGCCAGGGTAGTTGACTTTCACCTTCTAGAGCGCGTTGGGTGGTACGGGATACATGCGGACGTGCATTGTCCTGTTGGAACAGCAAGTTTCCTTGCCGGTCTAGGAATGGTAGAACGATGGGTTCGATGACGGTTTGGATGTACCGTGCACTATTCAGTGTCCCCTCGACGATCACCAGAGGTGTACGGCCAGTGTAGGAGATCGCTCCCCACACCATGATGCCGGGTGTTGGCCCTGTGTGCCTCGGTCGTATGCAGTCCTGATTGTGGCGCTCACCTGCACGGCGCCAAACACGCATACGACCATCATTGGCACCAAGGCAGAAGCGACTCTCAACGCTGAAGACGACACGTCTCCATTCGTCCCTCCATTCACGCGTGTCGCGACACCACTGGAGGCGGGCTGCACGATGTTGGGGCGTGAGCGGAAGACGGCCTAACGGTGTGCGGGACCGTAGCCCAGCTTCATGGAGATGGTTGCGAATGGTCCTCGCCGATACCCCAGGAGCAACAGTGTCCCTAATTTGCTGGGAAGTGGCGGTGCGGTCCCCTACGGCACTGCGTAGGATCCTACGGTCTTGGCGTGCATCCGTGCGTCGCTGCGGTCCGGTCCCAGGTCGACGGGCACGTGCACCTTCCGCCGACCACTGGCGACAACATCGATGTACTGTGGAGACCTCACGCCCAACGTGTTGAGCAATTCGGCGGTACGTCCACCCGGCCTCCCTCATGCCCACTATACGCCCTCGCTCAAAGTCCGTCAAATGCACATACGGGTCACGTCCACGCTGCCGCGGCATGCTACCAGTGTTAAAGACTGCAATGGAGCTCCGTATGCCACGGCAAACTGGCAGACACTGACGGCGGCGGTGCACAAATGCTGCGCAGCTAGCGCCATTCGACGGCTAACACCGCGGTTCCTGGTGTGTCCGCTGTACCGTGCGTGTCATCATTGCCTGTACAGCCCTCTCGCAGTGTCCGGAGCAAGTATGGTGGGTCTGACAGACCGGAGTCAATGTGTTCTTTTTTCCATTTCCAGGAGTGTATTACAGTCTACACCAGTTTGAAAACGGTTACCACATTCAACCCTTTGCCTCCCTAAAATTTTACACCCTTCTCTCCCTTCTCTCCCTTCCCTGTTTCTCCTCCCATTAGCAAATTGATTTGTTCTACCAGTGAATATATTCCTATATCTAAGTTCTATCACTAATTTCTTTTCCACCAGTATGATTCATTAGTTATTCGATTTCCACACCTAACTTTTAACTTGCTTTAGAAGCAAAATATTTCAAAAGCTCCTTTTCTCTTCTTGCCTGAATTGCTGATTGTGCAGATTTCACCTACATCCTAGGGTACACTTCAGAAAAACACTGTCAGAAAAGACTGACCAACTCTTACACTTATATTCGACGTTACCAAATTTGTCATTTTAAGGAATGCTTTTCTTATACGTTCCAGACTACTTTTTGTATCTATTTTGGCCACTATCAGCTATTTTTCTGGCAAATAGCAAAACCCATCTACTACTCTTAGTGTCTTTTGTTCGTAACCTAAGTTTATCCTCATACCCTGATTTGATACAATCACATTGCATTGCCTTCGTTTGACTTTTGTTGATATTCTTCTAATCTTTTTTTCAGGACACTATGCATTCCGTCACCTGCTGGTGGAACTCTGTTTCCGTCTCTGCGGTTTCCCGGTGACACTGTAATTTTGTCAACGTATTTATTTCTTATCACTGAATTTTAATTCCCTTCCCTAAGTTCTCCTTGGTCTCACTTACCGTCTGCTCGATGTAAAAATTGAATAATGTTGCCAGGGATATGCTACAACCCTATTTCACTCTGTTCTGAATTATTGCTTCTCCTTTCAGGCTTTCTCATTCCTGTGACTGCACTGTAGCTTTTGTGAACCTTGTAGAAAACTGCTACCTTCAGAATGTCGATGAGTGCTTATCAGTCAGTCAAAAGTGGTCTCTAAATATACAAATGATGTAAGTATAAGTGTGTCTTTCTGCAGCATGAGTTACCGTGTTCATAAATTTCTTCAGAGCCCGAAATGTTCTTCCCCTAGGTTGGCAGCTACATTTTTTTTTTTTTTAGTTCTGCTGTAAGTAATTTTTGACGGTATCCTACAACCGTGACTAAAATAAACTGATCTGTAACATTCGCACCTGTCAGCACCTGCCATCATTGGTATGCGAATTACTACATTCTGCTTGAAGTCCAAGGCTATTTCGCTTGCATACAAGGTACAATAGTTTTGGCATGAAACGCTTTGCCAAGAATCTCAGTAATTCTCAAGAAATTTCGCCTACTCCTAGAGACTTGTGTCAATTAAGGTCTTTCAGAGCTCTGACAAATTCTTCTCCCATACTTTTATTTACACCCTGTTGTTTCTTCTGCAATATTCTCGTCCATTATACATTATTCTTTCCTCCTTTCAGTCTTGAATTCTTTGCTTAGTACGGGCTTTCCGTCCTAACTATTGGTATTTACACAGTGTTTCCTCTATCTCCAAAGGTTTCTTTACTTTTCATATACCGTGCATCTATCTATCTGTCTCCTAGTTATGTATGATTTCAGAGCCTTGCATTTCTCGCCCAACCATTCCTTCTTTACCACTTTGCACTCACTGCCTATCAATCTCATTTCGCCGGCAACGGTGCCCGAGCAGTTCTAGGCGCTTCAGTCCGGAACCACGCGACTGCTAGGTCGCAGGTTCGAATCCTGCCTCGGACATGGATGTGTGTGAGGTCCTTAGGTTAGTTAGGTTCACGTAGTTCTAAGTTCTAGGGGACTGGTGACCTCAGATGTTAAGTCCCATAGTGCTGAAACCTATTTGAACCATTTGAATCAATTTCATTTCTTGGACATCTCGTCTAAGTCACGAAAGTTTCTTAGACAAACGTAACTTATGGTATGATAACTGCAAAGAAATACTGGGTTAGAAAATAAGTACTTTAGTTCATCGAAGAAAGGTGAAAATAAAAAAAATATTCATGGAAATTTAGGAATACGGATTGTAAACTATTCAGCAACGAAATAAATACGAGGTTCTGGAGAAAGGTGAAGTAATCGGAAAGAAATTGTTTTGGAAGGACTGAATCGTCATACGGAAACGTAAAACAGCTTTCAGTAAAATTAAATCGAGGAGGTCAACATTTTAGAGTGTATTGGCAATTCCACTGTTAAACGCAGACGAGAGAGTGGATAGAGGGAAAGATTACATTGAAGGCCTCTCGATATGGAGGACAAAGCGGCCCACTATTCGAGTGAGTGTTGGAAGACTTGCGAATATCTGCTATCTGATGTTGAAGTAAGGTGAATAGAAATAGGTAATATCCCTACAGAATTTGAGTATATTCTTGTGTAAGCAACCAGAACACTGTTGACAAAAAATCATTTCAGCTTACATTTGATAATCTTAGAGGTCATATGTATTTAATCTGAACGAGTCACCTGGAGAATATAGCGCCGGTCACAGCGTGATTTACAATTTGAGAGTTTCCTGTGAAACCAATACCACAGTAGTACTTACATGTTAATTAATTTCCGACATTACAGCCGCCGTCATTATGTGTTTTCACTATAAGCCTTCTGTGTATAGTGATGTAACTTATCTTAAATCACTTAAGGTATTAAAATACAAACCGAACATTTTACGCTCTCGTGATGGCTTCTATAGTATGGGCGAAAGATGTTATTTTCGTCTTCTGTGTATTGTGGTTTACGCTTTCCGAAAGGAACACAAAAACTCGACGTCTGCTAGTAGAATCATCGCAGGTGAAGTTTTGACTAAGTTTTGTAATTTTTGATGTATGCTTACTTTTTACCTTTATGGCTGTCTATCTATGAAAGACTATTTTTAACATACCTGTCTACTATTATTTGTGGCATTGGAAAATGCCTTCGAGAGGGTTCCAGCGACTTCGCATTTGTGGAACTCAATCACATAATGATAAGATAGTAACACGGCAAAACCATCTCCCACCGTCCTACATTCTTTGCCCATCGGTACCATTTGTAAGAAAACGTAATTGTATAAACAGGTCGAAATATTCCCCTTGAGCAGTTGTACGCGTTATACACTGGTTCCGGACAGATAATGCAGAACGGTGAATTTCATCTAGACTTGTCGGTCTGAGTTATTTCATGTACTCGGGAGTCGTCGGCGTTTTCTTGCAGCTATCTCGTTTTATTTTTCCCCGAAGATATACGACCACAGGCATTTGTTGAGCGTGCAGAGCATTTTGCGTTTGTAGAACTACCGACTTAACGATTTAAAGATGTTTTATTATCACGAACTGCAGTTATCTGTGCGGAATGGGTGGGACATTCGGAATGTTGTTATCACGTGGATCTTCTTATGACCTGTGGAACGTCTGCCAGTAATGGCAGCATAACTTTCGGAAACCTACATACTTTTAACTATTTATAGTCTCGTTAACAGAGAGGACAGTGAAGCGAATCGTGAAAAGCGCGTGCACCACTCATTAAAAGACTACCATCGTTGTTTATCGTAAGATAGTTGTTTATCCGTTCCTTGGCCAGCGTGGAATTTCAACCGACCAGTAGTACCTCACGTAAAGATTAAGTAGCCCGTAGTTTGTAAACGACAGTTCATACGGGAAAACGATCTTTCAGGAAAACTGCAGGTGACCGCAACAGTCAATGGAGTGAAATGTATAATATCATATTGGCTGAACACTCCTTTGGTTGAGCACGTTCCTAAATTCAAGACGACTCGTACTGACATATGGATAGTGTGTTGGCGCTGCTAAAATGTTACTTGCATTTCTTTCATCAGTTGCTGTTCTTTCTCGTTATCGTACTTTGTTTTTCACACTTCATGGTGCGTGATTTTTTCTTTCTTTTTTTCACATGAAAAGTCTATTAGATCGTCCGTCGAGATTTCTTGTGTGACAGTAAATTGTCAGACTTGAATCGCTAATAACTACGACATCAACAATGAGTTAACAATGGATAGATCATGTCTGTACGTGTTTGTTTTTCCTGTCACATCATCATACCATAGTAGTCGCATTGCACATGATGGCAAGGATTTAGCCTTGCGTAAAGTTATAAATTGGTGTAAAGTGGAAACGCGCTCAGCTAGCACATTGATTCGGGTGTCATTTTGAGCACCTTCCGGATAACTACCGGGGCCCAAAGTGAGATAATAAAAACATTCGCCGAAACATAAGCGAAAATCGGTATTATACTGAGAATTACGAAATATGAAAGATGCCGTCTCGTATGACTCGAAAATAAGTTCGTAAATACTGAAAATACAGCGCAGAGGAAGGCTCACGCCGAATCGAAAGAAGTCCGAAAATCCAAGAAGTTCAGTTACAAGAGAATGCGAAATCTATGGCAGCGTCGAAAAAGAAGTAAAAATAACATGAAACCATTCTATTAAAGAAATTTATAAATAAATTACGCATTAATAAAAGCATTTCGTCATCAGGCCACGTGTGGCAAGCCGGGACCACCCGACCGCCGTGTCATCCTCAGTTGAGGATTCAATTAGGAGGGGCGTGTGGTCAGCACACCGCTCTCCCGGTCGTTATAATGGGTTTCTTTGACCGGAGCCGCAACTATTCTGTCGAATAGCTCCTCAATTGGCATCACGAGGCTGAGTGCACCCCAAAAAATGGCAACAGCCCATGGCGGCCCGGATAGTCACCCATCCTAGTTCCAGCCACGCCAGACGTCGCTTAGCTTCGTTGGTCTGACGGGAACCTGTGTATACACGGCGACAATGCCATTGGCTTAAATTATTTATTAATACTCAACACTTACTGAGATTTTATCCCGACGTTTTCATACAAAATCTACGCCACGGGCATTAACTGCCCCCACAGATTTTTGTTTTTCGTTTGTTTTTTTTAATATTTGCAAAGACACATCGTGAGGGCCTGGTGCGAACAGGATAGCTTTCAGTCTACAGCCGTACAGGTGCTTTAACAATTTAGCGATCTTCGGCGTAAACAAAACTCATATTCTATTTTTCGACTCTCGTCTATGATATGAATCTGAAAAGGCTCAGCAGAATATTTTCTGATGACTACAGCAGAAAGATACTCACTAGTGGAATTCAGTCTCTCAGGTAAACGTACAACTTGTACTTAAGTTACATCTGGTTCAGCCGGTCCAAATTATTAGACAACTTACAATGACTGCCGGATAGTGATTTGTAGCCCTGAAATCCTTAATATGACCAAATTTCACACGTGTTGTATCTGTAAAGTCCTCTTCGAAAGCTCTTTCCAACACCACATGAAAAGTACATAGCTCCATTTAAAATAAAAGATAGGTGTGATAATTTGGCAGCTATGAATTTTTTAAACATTTACGTGCGACAGAAAATTACAAACTTCTCCACTGTAACTTATTGTGGAAATACTAGATGTAGCCTGCCTCATCTGTGTGTAAGAGTAGTCGGCAGCTCACTATCTAGATACCAAGAAGCACACCATCTGATCGGAAACCAAAAATAAATACATTAGTAACGTCTAGTTAAAAACGCTATATTCCCATAAGAGGGCCTTGTTGTCTATGTGCAACATTCCACGCTAACCAGATGAGAAGAATAAAAGTATTTTGGGACATAAGAAGGAACACATTGAATACCAAGAATTAGAGTACGGCGTCACATACACCAGAAACTGAGAGGGATACACTTCATTAGGATTTAGAATGCCGTTCCTTATACTTCCAAACTTTTGCTGTATAAAGAAGGAAATGATGAAAGACATCATTGACTCAAATTTTATTCAAGAAGGGACCCAGATCATATCCAAAAATCATTGGGGAAGGGTGGGGGGTGGAGGAGGCTATCGTAACTAGATTCGGTGAATAAAATGTGTGCTTGAACAATAACCTGAAAACTGAAGACCGTAATGGGGTGCATTAATCAGAGGAATAAAATGGTTTCAGCCAATAAATTTATATAACGATAAGCTATAGACACAAGCAAAAAATAAAAACAGAAAACACATCGTTTTCATGGATATTATAAAGGCAAACGAGAAAGAAAACATACGATTATTATGGTAGAGAATGAAAAAAAGAGGCATTCCAGTGCCGGCCGGAGTGGCCGTGAGGTTCTAGGCGCTGCAGTTTTGAGCCGAGCGACCGCTACGGTCACACGTTCAAATCCTGCCTCGGGCGTGGATGTGTGTGATTTCCTTAGGTTAGTTAGGTTTAATTTGTTCTAAGTTCTAGGCGACTGATGACCTCAGAAGTTGAGTTGCATAGGGCTCGGAGACAGCCAGACATTTCAGTCTATCTTGCACGGATAATTTACAGGGTTTATATTAAGGCAACAATCTAAATAACTGTGGATAGTGAGAAAAGGAAAGAGGATATTGTCTTAGACGTTCAAGAAGGATGCAGCTCTTCGCCACCTCTCGTTCATGAAACTGTACGGCACTGTAATATGAAATTACGGAATTAGACATACGATTTTAACCAAGAAGATTATTTAATCACGATGCTGTTTACATATGATTTAAGTCTGTATATCGAAGTACACACAGTATGTCAAATACGTGACATGTTAATATAAATATAAAATTTGTACCTTTCAAGGGGAATTCCCACTACAGACAAAAACTATAATAGAAAACATTATCAAGGAGGAAGTAGATAGAATTAAATGTTTAGGGACTATGCCAACGTACACCGGAGATCTAGGCCAAAAAGACGATCTGTCTAAAACTAAGCAGGTGCAGAAAACTACCTTAAACTGAATAAAATTACATCAGTTCCAACACTGCTGCGCGTGAGGAATAAAAAAACATAGCCGACAGCTGGGAACACGTAATGCAACCAGGGTTATTATGGAACATCATCGTTTTTGTAGTCCAGGTGTTACGATGTGGTGAGGTATAATGTTGCATTTACATACTGACCCCGAAATCAGTATGACTCAATGGTCAACGCCATTGTGACATTGTACTCCTTCCCTAAGTGCGTCGTTTCAGGGTTGACTCTGACTTTACTTTTAGAGATGATACTGTCCGACAACAGTTGGAGGACCTCTGGAGGGTATCCGGTGAATGGGCTGGCCTGATCGTCCGCCGTCTTAATCCCTAAGTGGATTGCGTTGGGGAGGGGGTGTACTACAACACGTCCACATCGTCCAACGATCGTACAGCAGATACCAACCGCGGTGACGAGGTGGGTAACGCCCTACCACAAGAATTCATTACGAAACTTGTGGCCAGCATGGTGCAAATGCTTCAAATGGCTTTGAGCTCTATGGGACGTAACAGCTGAGGTCATCAGTTCCCTAGAACTTAGAACTACTTAAACCTAACTAACCAAAGACATAACACACATCTATGCCCGAGGCAAGATTCGAACCTGCGACCATAGCGGTCGTGCGGATCCAGACTGAAGCGCCTGGAAACGCTCGACCACACGGGCGGCTGGCCAGCATGCGAGGACAATGAAGTGCATACCTTGCTGCCCGTCGTGATCGCATACATTAATATGAATTTTATATTTGATGACGATCTACAGTTTCAAATATTGAAATACGAGGGTCGTCCACAGAGTAACTTTCGTTTCTGTTTCTATCCGCGGCAGCGCTACGATCGCAGTTCCGAGCATGTGCGACAGTTACTTCGACTCAAGGAGAAGACATGTACGCCATTTTCAGATCGCTGCTGCCGACGTGTGCCTTGCAGTCCTTCTTTGTAACTTCAGCCGTAATCGAAAATGCCGCCACGTGATAAATCAGATATGTGATTCGTTTTGTAATTGCAAATAAACTTAAAGCAAGAGAATTCATCGACAAATTTGCGACGTTTACGGACAAAATGCTATGAGCGATGTACTGTTTCTAATGGGTGGACTTGTGTTTAAAAAATGTAAACTAAATATTACGATACGTTTTGTAGATAATCAACAAGTACGCCAAAGAAGAAGAGATAGAACTACAATGGACATACTATTCCATGGACTCTTGCACTTATATGCATGAACTATCTTTCCTTTGTCTTTCACTTATCTTATCTGCTTGGATTCGGACACTTTTGCGTAAAGCTCATCTTGCTGTACCTGCTGATAATGTAAGTTGTACTTCAAACCCCAAAAATATAATGGTTATTTTGTCAAAATAATTTGTGTATGTGGTCAATCAATTGGTAGTCTGATACCTGGATTGTCTTAAGTATATATGGGCATTAACAAAGAATTTTCTTTGTTAGGCGCCATCATGAAATCAGTTTACATGGGAACAATATGGTATCTTATGGGACAGAAGTCGACATAAAATGCAGAGTACATGATTATTAAACATAGTCAGTGGCCAGCACTATGGTATTGCCATACGTAGGAATACAACGTGCATCTCTTTCCTTTTCACCCTCTTCTAACAAAGCCCTAATTTGGGTGTAATTCTTACAGTACGTAAATGTATGTGCAGGACTTTATTCTATACGGGGTGATTCTTATTAACGTTTAAAAAAAAACCATAGTGACGTAGATGACGCTGAAACAAGTAACTTAATATAAGACACATGGGGCCGCAGATGTCGGGAAATAACTTAGAAGTGGATGATAGATGTTGGTCGTGTGACGTCACCAGATGACGTAACTCGCCGCACGTGCAGCGGTTGACCCTATCTGTCTGTCCGACGTGAGGATCCCAAATTAAATCAAGTATTTACGTCGATGGGGCTCTGGTCCTACTAGCCCTACTTTACAGCGTGTGTATAAGCGTACGTGTCTTGCGTCTGGAAGGCAGTATTTTTTTCATTATGCTAGACAATTATGTTTTTAGACCGACGTAAAATTTATTGTTTACTGTCTTCTGGTCTCGCAGTCTCCGCTCATTTGTCGCAAAGCGCAGTACGAAAAAAACCTACCTAATTTCTCACAAATAGATGTGTATGAACTTCAGAGTGCTCCCGTCATCAGTAAATGACTCACACTTTCATTACTAAATATTGTCTGCAAACAAAATAATAAGAGACAAAAGGAAAGAGACGCTAGCTAAGAACAGCTTTTACTTGGTTATTTGTATGTTTCGAACAGATCACATTTACAAAAGGTGAAACTCGCACCCTTTGCCTCAATGCAAATATTGCATCGTTCAGCAATCCCTCGACGCTCAGGCACAACCGCTGTACGCGTGGCGAGGTATGTCATCTTGTCTGGCGACATCACATGTTAGGCATTTCTCATCCATTTTTGGGCTATTTTCAAGAATTTGCGACCCCCGGTATCTTACATTAAATTACTGGTCTGCACGTCATCTATGTCGCTTAATAAGTACGCCTGTTGATGAAGTACAGTCGTCCTGATGAGGACAAACGTTAGTAACAAAAATAGATAAGAACTATTCAGAACCCATTCAAATATAATCTGGTTCTGAAATAATACGAAATTCCGCGAGAGCCAATATCTACAAAATGCAAGAAATATAAATCAGACAAAAGCTTACTTTAGGGACTAAGAAATGGCTTTTGCCCCACATGTCAAAACATAATTGGGTTTCATATTAGACAGGAATACGAAATAGAGAATACATTTCAAAAACAATGTACAAGTGTTTATAATGTTATGAATCAATTCTAAAGAGCTGCTGTGAGTAGCATTAGTGTCATGATTATCTTAGATTTGCATGAAAATGCTACGAGACGACACAGAAATCTGGGTACGCTTTTAATGAATTTACTTATGTGACAAAATTGTGAAACTGGTAACACAGCTCTTCAACAAAATGGTACATGGAGAGTCAATACCCAACGAGATGAAGCTAGGTTACATTAATACAATATTTCAGAAAGGGGATCGCAAAATTTGTTCAAACTACCGAGGAATTTGTGTTACAAACACATTAATGAGCATTTTTGCGAAAGTAATTAAAAACAAACTGGAAAAAGATTTTAGAGCCCAAGAAGAACAGTGTGCATTCACGGCTGGGAGATCATGTGTAGACCATATTTTCACATTACGACAGATTTTGGACAAACATAGGGAAAAATAAAAAAATATCGGATTAATTTTCATAGATCTAGAAAAAGCGTATGATACTGTTCCAAGAAAATTACTTTGGAGAGCACTACTTATGGCAAACATAAACCCTTCCTTGATTAAAATAATACAACAGATGTATGAAGATAACATTTGCCAAGTGAAAGTTGGTAATTCACAGAAATTTAGAACAAGCAAAGGCCTTTTACAGGGCTGTCCCATGTCACCATCATTATTTAAAATCTATATATATATTAGCCTTAGAACATGGTCTCGTAAATGTAATAGTATGGGATTAGAAATAAGAGATGGAGTTTACCTACATCATTTATTATTTGCTGATGATCAAGTAGTCGTAGCACAAGATGGGGAGGATGCTAACTATATGTGCAATCAACTAGCAGTAGCATAAAAAACTAGGGGTTTGAAGATTAATTACCAAAAAACAGAATACTTGAATAATGATTCAGATGAGCTATACATTGAAGGAATGAAAATCAAAAAGATAAACACTTTCTGTTATTTGGGATCCATTTTAGAAATCGAGGGGAAATCAGAATCAGAAATCAATAAAAGAATTAGTAGCGAACGGAAAGTCATTGGGATGCTTAATTCAGTCTTATGGAGCAGGAATGTAATGAGCAGAACTAAAAAATTAATATACAAATCCATATTAGAGAGTGTGGTTCTGTATGGAACGGAGACCTGGACAATTAACATGAAGCACATTAAAAAATTACAAGCTCTAGAGATGGACTTTTGGAGAAGATCGGCAAGAATCTCCAAGATAGAAAAGATAAGGAACACCGAAGTAATAAGTAGAATGGAAATAAAAGAAAGAATATATGACGTAATGGATAGGAAGGAATTACAGTGGTACGGGCATGTACGACGGATGGAGAAAACCAGAATACCAAAATTGATACTGGAGTGGGAACCGGAGGGGAGAAGAAGAAGAGGACGCCCTATGACCACCTGGATCCAAAATGTACAGCTCACAACGAGGAGAATGGGTGCAGAGGAAGAAGACACACAAGATCGAAACACCTGGAGAAATACTTTGAGAATATAGTTTAAGAACGGTTATTGTTTATATTGTAATTTCCAAGTAAATTATTATGTTGGAGATAAACTCCTGTAATGAGGAAAAGCTCAAAAGTAATAATAACTTATGTCGTGACTACACTTTTATTTTTCATTAACCTTATGCTTTTCAACTTTCTGACACTTTCAAAGGCTAAAAAAATACAACACATAACTGGTGTCAGACAATATGAAAATATGTTACATTTCACAATTTATGAGATATGTTGCAACGACTAGAATGTGGCTTCCTAGCTTACCATTGTTACGTCAGTCACGTAAAAATATTAAATACATTGTATCACGTGAACGTTCTGGACCACGAGAGAAGTGCAAACTACAACCAAGTGAATGTTTTGGGAGTCAAGTGAATTAGACCGTCAGCTGGCGCTGGGTGCGTGGTATACGCTGCAATTTGTATTTGTGTACAGTCACAACTTTCATCCTTATAACGAATATAATAATTTCATTAGTCAGTATAGGAGTTACTTACAATGTTTTACAAAATAATGTGTTGTAGTTTTTTTCCGAACACATTGGAAGAGCGCGCTGATTGGTGCAGGGGACAACTAACAGTTAACAAAAGAAACTTTTGATTTACTTACAACATCACAACGCTTTCGCCGTCCTTTTACTAACATTTGCTGTCACAATATTTTAAACGGTTTTAGAGGATTTTCTTTAATACGTTAAGATTAAATTTTTGCACCCCTTGACCACTCCCCTAATTGCGCAATGGCGAACTGCAACGTTTGTTATTTACAGAAAACGATTTTATCGCCATACAATTACAGAAAGGTCTTATATACGTAATCTTAAGTGAGCAAACTTTAATCAGTTCCCTTACAACCCTCTAGTGACCTATATAATTTTAACTCTTATTATAACCTTTTGACGAGGACTGCTAGAAATCCTTGGGTAACAGAAGAAATATTGAATTTAATTGATGAAAGGAGAAAATATAAAAATGCAGTAAATGAAGCAGGCAAAAAGGAATACAAACGTCTCAAAAATGAGATCGACAGGAAGTGCAAAATGGCTAAGCAGGGATGGCTAGAGGACAAATGTAAGGATGTAGAAGCTTATCTCACTAGGGGTAAGATAGATACTGCCTACAGGAAAATTAAAGAGACATTTGGAGAGAAGAAAACCACGTGTACGAATATCAAGAGCCCAGATGGCAACCCATTTCTAAGCAAAGAAGGGAAGGCAGAAAGGTGTAAGGAGTATATAGAAGGTTTATACAAGGGCGATGTACTTGAGGACGATATTATGGAAATGAAAGAGGATGTAAATGAAGACGATATGGGAGATAAGATACTTCGTGAACAGTTTGACAGAGCGTTGAAAGACATCAGTCGAAACAAGGCCCCCGGAGTAGACAACATTCCATTAGAACTACTGACGGCCTTGGGAGTGCCAGTCATGACAAAACTCTACCAGCTGGTGAGCAAGATGTATGAGACAGGTGAAACACCCTCAGACTTCAAGAAGAATATAATAATTCCAATCCCAAAGAAAGCAGGTGCTGACAGATGTGAAAATTACCGAACTATCAGTTTAATAAGTCACAGCTGCAAAATATTAACGCGAATTCTTAACAGACGAATGGAAAAACTGGTAGATGCGGACCTCGGGGAGGATCAGTTTGGATTCCGTAGACATGTTGGAACACGTGTGGCAATACTGACCTTACGACTTATCTTAGAAGAAAGGTTAAGAAAAGGCAAACCTACGTTTCTAGCATTTGTAGATTTGGAGAAAGCTTTTGACAATGTTGACTGGAATACTCTCTTTCAAATTCTGAAGGTGGCAGGGGTAAAATACAGGGAGAGAAAGGCTATTTACAATTTGTACAGAAACCAGATGGCAGTCATAAGAGTCGAGCGGCATGAAAGGGAAGCAGTGGTTGGGAAAGGAGTGAGACAGGGTTGTAGCCTCTCCCCGATGTTATTCAATCTGTATATTGAGCAAGATTTATGTATCAGGAAGTCGTTTCTGAAAGTATTTATCTGGAGTGTAGCCATGTATGGAAGTGGAACATGGGCGATAACTAGTCTGGACAAGAAGAGAATAGAAGCTTTCGAAATGTGGTGCTACAGAAGAATGCTGAAGATAAGGTGGATAGATCACGTAACTAATGAGGAGGTATTGAATAGGATTGGGGAGAAGAGAAGTTTGTGGCACAACTTGACTAGAAGAAGGGATCGGTTGGTAGGACATGATTTGAGGCATCAAGAGATCACAAATTTAGCATTGGAGGGCAGCGTGGACGGTAAAAATCGTAGAGGGAGAGCAATAGATGAATACACTAAGCAGATTCAGAAGGATGTAGGCTGCAGTAGGTACTGGGAGATGAAGAAGCTTGCACAGGATAGAGTAGCATGGAGAGCTGCATCAAAGCAGTCTCAGGACTGAAGACAACAACAACAACATTAAATATTTATAAACTTTTACTGAAATTAGTAATATACGTGCTGTAAGTTTTAAAATGAAAGAAAATACTTGGAAAGAGAGCATTGGTCGTATTTTTTGTTTTATTATCCGCAAAATAGATTTTCGGTCATTTAGTGACCATAAACTCATGTGATCGGTCTAAGCTTGTTGACACCAGTGCCTATCAATTTAAATTGTATATTACAGCACTGAGGATGGTCACTAAGTGACCGAAAATCGATTTTGCGGATAATAAAACAAAACAAAAAATAAGACCAATGCTGTTTCTCCTTCTAAGTGTATCCATTATCTGGTAGTGGTGCACAGGACACTCCATGGAGTCGCCAATCAATAACAAAATACTTGTTTTTTAACGGACAATTTGCCCAGCGCCATTTAGCGTGCTCTTCCATTCTATTTGAAAAATCTGTAACACATTGTTTAGTAAAGTAATATCTGTTGTAAAACATTGTAAGTAACGGCCATACTGTCTAATGAAATTAATTTTTACGTTATAACGATGAAAATTGTGACTGTAATCAGAAACAAACTGCAGAGTGTACCACATACCCAGCGCCACCTGGTGGTCTAGTCCATTTGGCTTCTAAAATTTTCACTTGGCAGCAGTTTGAACATGTCTCGTGTTCGAGAATGTTGACGTGAGATAAAGTATCCAGTGTTTTTATATGACTGACATAGTAATGGTAAGCTAGAAAGCAACATTCTACTCGTTGTAACACGTCTTTTTCAGTGGTGAAAGGTATTATATTTTCATTCTGTCTGATATATGTTTTATATTGTATTTTTGTAGCTTTTGAAACGGACGTGAAGTCGAAATACGTAAGGCTGATGAGAAACAAAAGTGTGGTCAAGATTTAAGTAAAGTTAATAAAAGATTAACTTAAACTGAGATCTGCAGTTTGTGATTTTGAAATATGATATGAACATGGAAACAAAATTGCATTCAAGACATTTCAATATAGTATTGAGCCGTGCTGTGGCTCCTGTTGGTGCTGATTGTAGGTTTCCACCCTCTGTTGGAGATCAGACGGTATCGTTTAGTTGGCATTGTTGCGGTTGTTTGTCTTCTTCTCGTGTTGACTGGCGCTTCTCGGTTTCATAAGCTTTGCCTGTCTGCTAGTGGCAGCAGCGGCGGTTATCGATTTGTAATAACTGTTACTCTAGCTTCTTTTGCCAGGTCGTGAGTGGCGAGTTCGGTTGGGGACCGAGGAGAAGCGAGGTCCGTGCTGTGCGGAGAACATTGCGTGACCGCTGGCGGCACGCACGGACTGCCGGATGGAAGGGCTGTGGTCACGAGGGTGCACGACCTCGTCGTAAACCAGACCCAGCGAGCTCAAAGTTGAGTAGCATCGCCGAGGCGAAGAGCAGCGAGTGGAGTGCTTGGACAAGGCGGATCTGATTCGCTTCCCTCGACATATTATTACTATTTGCTGCGTTCAACTTGTTACGAATTGTTAAGTTCAGCCAGCGGTAATTTTTCTTGCCTGGTGGCCGCTAACGCCCCAGTTACCTGCCCTAGGATTTAGTGTACGTAAGGGCAGTGTACAATTCGTCGCCTTTCCGCTGCTGTCCGGTAAGGCTTGTAGTTTTGAAAGCTTTATTGATTGTAGGTTGGTTGGTGATTCCTCTACGCTGGTGGTAATGATTCCTTTCTCGTACTGGGGGCTCTAAACACAGTATTCTGGGGACTTAGTGCAAACCACCGGTTACGGCTACGGAAAATTGTACCATCGTTGCATTTGGTTTATCCGTCGTCAGGTACCTTCAGCAAGATTATCATTAGTCGTACGTTAGACTTCCACTTGTCTGAGTTACCATCTTGTGATGTGAATGCAACTCCTGGTTGCCTATCTCATCATTCGTGAAAGTGTTTGTTGCCGGACTTTCTCAGATTTCGATTCCTGGAGCACCGTCTGGATCAGTTGCTTGTTTTTTTTAATTAACTTTTGCTATTGTATTTGCTCTTTTACAGCAGGTGTCAAACTATTTTATATTATTGCCAATTCTGGCGTGTAAGGCCTTCTTTTAAAACATTATCTGTTGTATCTGTAGTTAATGGTGATTTGCTGAATTTTAACTCACTGAAAACACTAATATTTACACTGCTGTTTATTCCTTCATTTATGACATGTGGTATTTTTAGTTATTGTTGAATTTGGAATTACTGGTTTAAAATAAATTGTGTGTAATTGTAAAAGGCAACCAACAGTAACTGATTATGGACTCGTCCACAATCGTAACCGAATCCTGCCTTCCCCTTACTACTAGCAGGTTTCAATTATTGAATGTGAAAATATTTAATTACAGAATTGCCGTAAAAAGGATATCAAGACACTCATGTAGTGTGAAGATCAAGGGTGTAAGCCACGTGGTTTGTTATAAAAGAAAACTTACCGGTAACAGAAATGCAGTGTCCAATTAAGAGGCAGAATGGCGTTGTATGCATTTAAGGTGTGTACTGTTCTGTGAGACCATTTTTCTGTAGTGCTGCAATTTCGCACGGTACAGTCGTCCTAGTACGTCATGCCGTCGCCAGAAACCCCGTGCACACATTGCCGTCCACAGCACATTAACTAATATGACAAACAGACAGGCCTGTTTGCGTTCACTGCACACAAGGGCACCCGTCTAATTATACAGAGTATCCAGACTACAGGAATGTCCAGCGGAGGAAACGTACGCAGTGTGTGGCGTCGAGGGCCTAATGTACCACCAAACAATCACCCAAATGAACTCTGCACCTTAGGAGGTAAGGTGAAACTTCTTCATTTATTTCTGAAACTGCTGAGTGAGACTGAACGTAAGTGAACCTTCTTAAACTGCTGAGTGAAACTGACGTATTGTCACTTTGCTTGTCTTTACCATTACAACACTGACCTACAGAATTTTTTGATAAATACACCTCAAACATTTTCTATTCATTTATGTCCCTCGATATACAAAACGCAACGCAATCTGACTCTTAATTAACACAAGAGAATGTCCCTGAATTAGAAGAAATCCTAACAATAACCCATACATTTCATAACTAACTTGCCTTGAGAGGCACCCACCTGGCTTGCTCAAACTGTGGCATCAAGCAGTCAGGCCTGCAAGATGAGTGGTCTGCCAAGCGAGTGGATTCATTCTTATTTATCACGTAATATGAGCTCTAGTACTCACAATTAAGTTACAAATTATTCTGCTGATTGAATGTTAAGCAACGGATACGGAAACGCACATCTGACTATTAGTAATTTGCACAACTCTGACTGTTCACTACGCACTGGCAATACCACATTTTCTTTGTTATTTAACGGCTTTGATCAACACGTGGCCATCGCACTGAATATGAATGGCGCACACATTATAAATTCTGGATATCATGACAACATACATTTCGATGGAAAAGCCCACCGATCTTTTTTTTTCACTATCTTTTTTATTCCGATAAATTCTATAACCTAAACACACCATTACATTTTCTACAACAGTTGCACATGAAAAACTCCGCCCAGAGGGCATGGCTTTACATTTGTCACTGTCTATCTTATGCTCTTGTAATTATCTAACACTACAGTGCAGTTTCTAAATAGGATGGTGGATCTTTTGCTATATCTCACACTTCGACTCTCATACCCATCATCACAAAATTTCCCTCAGACTGTGCGGTACATAAGGAACATTCATAACCCACTACCTCTCAACCTATCTTGCTACTCTCCCATGCAAACCACACATACTTAAATTACATGAAATACACTTCACTGGCAACATGGAAGACAAAACAAGGAATAGTCACAATATCATAATTACATCACTTTCAGCTTTCCCACTTCAATTAGTATTAATCCCAGTTTCACACAACGCTGCCCCACTTCGAAGCTTTTCCTTCTTACTATGAACTCTGGAGAATATATGCACGTCTTCCTGTGCAATGCAAGCCAAGTGGCTTTGATGGATAGACGGCTGAGTCACCTTGCTTCACTCTCAGAGATTTATAGTTTGAATCAAGCGTCACACGGAAACATAACACGCAAATTAATATTAAGAACATATTCGTCACATACGCAAGTCCTCAACTGATATCCTTTGTCTCACACACAGATTGAGACTCACACAGTATTCACCACGTGGAAGTACTCGTCTCTAATTTCAAGTCCTGCACACGCCATTTCTTAAATATTTCCAACTTATAGTACACACGCCAGTAATTCAGCTTAACGTTAGCACTCGGAAGTATTTCAACTTATTGCTACACGTTGTTTCATTGTGACCGTTGGTCACTTCCGAAGATTACTACGATCCCCTTAATATTACCTACCTGACATTTAATTCTCCCCACAAAAGTTCCTGAAATAGAGAAATTATTATCCCCAACTACTCTTAAGTATTCCACATGCATACCATTCTATCCACTCTTTTGTCTTTACGGAGCACACCTAAGACATGTCTTACCAATACAAGATCCAGCGCCAGAGTGCTGAAAACATGGCCTTTCTTCAGGTCATCTCGCACCTCTGTCGAGGTGGGGAAAGACCATGCCACCCATTGGTCAGCCACATTTCAGGCGCTCAAGTTCAACCAAAGGTGACCAAAGGACTGTTTCAAAGATGATCATATTTTGCACATTCACTATCTGTGGTTAGCAGACGACCATACATTCATTCATTTCGCAGATCTCACCAAATTGGGTGTAGGGATTTATTTTGTGGGAGTGCACATGTAATCAATTAAATAAATGAATTGTCAGTATTTGTTACACTGGTATCCGGCTTCGCTGTATTAATTGAAATTGAGTTATTATTACAAAAAATATTTTGTTATGACAAGATTAACGAAGAATGTTCTACCTATTTTCAATGTCGGGTGGTACTGTTCCCTTTCAACCTAACAGAAAAATTTAATGACATGAACTACAGTAAATACAGCAGCTATACAGCTAGCTAAATCAAAGTATTCTAACTACTGTAGGCTCTAACTACTAACAGGCATGTGTTTAGCAAAGGAAATATTTTGCTGCAGAGCAAACAATGTATTTAGCAGATTTTACCTTAATCATGTGACATCCTGTTCAAAAAATTATATAATCATCAATAATTCCATTACCCAAATTTTACAATCCATGTCCAACCAACCAGTATTAAATCTCCATGACGGACACACGTGCAGGCCGTCCGCTCGAGCTAACACTTCCGACCTCTAACCTCTGTCACAGCTGAGTAACTATTAATTTCCTACTGCGAGTCCGACCAGCCACAGAGTCTCTTACAGAGGGCGCTTAGAGCTGTCAGTGATACTAGTGCAGTCTAAAGCGCTGTCAACATACAAACATATAAAAAGGCTTCTTCAAAGTGTTTCGGTGCATCACCTATTAAGTTCTTCCGTTATGCTGTATACGGTCTATTTGGAGAAGAGGTTGAAGTCTGGGCCCTGCAAACTACCCATTAAAACATCTATCGCAGAAGGAGCATAGAACAGGTGTTAGCACACTGTATATGTACCAAGAATGTATTTCGTGCTGTCATGGGTCTGAGCTGGAGAACAATTTGAGAGAAGAGACTAAGGTTGATCCTTGTCTTAACTCAGTATCCACGTCTTTGTTCCGGAGCATCTGTGGCCTCAAGTAAGGTTACTAGACACTAGGCAGTATAAATTTTTAGAAGGTTTTTACCGGTAATGAAATTTACACCAACTTACACGCTCTTAATTGTGGGGAATGAAATGCCAGTGCACCTACGTCCCAAAACACCGCCTCGTCGGGATTCTGGCGCAACGAATGCCCTGGCCCCTTGGCTGTGAAACGTATGGAAACTAATCAATTTATCAAAAGTATATCTGCCCAAATACCACTCCACATACTGCATTAGGATACTGGAACCAGAAATTGTATTGCACACAATCCTCGGCAGCGAATATTCTAACGACTGTGTTTTGAGTTAGTATTGCAAGAACCACAGAAATGCAAAGTTCATACGCATCAGCACAGGTAATGAAGATGAATGTGGTAGCGCTTAACGCTGTAGCAGCAGTAACAGTGAGGATTAACTGCTGCCTAACTATGTAACTATAATGATCCACGAGATTATGGCTACACAATGTGCATTTTATGCGCCAAGAAGCACCTGAAAGGCCAGACCGTTCTCTCTGATTTCAGATCAGCTTAAACAGCTGAGATATCTCTATAGTTGTCAAATAAGTTACCAGTAGAATACGACATCATAAACTTGTTATTAATTATCTCAACTAGGAAACACGGACGAGTCCTTGTAACGGATGAAAGGCGACTACAGTATTCATACAAACGAAACAGCCGACAACCTAGCGAGTGTACCTATTTAGCCGGTTAAAAGAAAGGTGCAGCAGCGCCAGATGAAAACATAGAAATGTGAGAGAGAAAATTTCAAGAGTCTCCCCAATGCACTTAAAAAAATCAAGACTTACCCGAATTTGACGGAAATTAGTAGATGTACTGTACATGTACAGACAAACAAATGAATACTATTTCAGAAAAATTGTATGACTTATTGAAGAGAAAGGGGTTCACAAATTGAGAAAGCAAATAACGCATTGGTCCACCTCTGGCCCTTATGGAAGCAGCTGTTGGGCTTGGCAATTATTGATTGAGTTGTTGGATGTCCTCGTGTAGGATATCGAGCCACGTTATGTCCAATTCATGCGTTAGATCGTCAAAATCCCGAGCTACTTGAAGGACCCTACCCATAATGCTTCAAACGTTAGCAATTGGGGAGAGAATCAGCGTGCTTCTTGACTAAGGTAGGATTTGGCAAGCACAAAGACACGCAGTAGTAATTATCGCCCTACGTGGGTAGGGGGGGGGGATGTAATTAGCATGCTGATTTGTAAGCTAAGGTTGGATGGCCCTAAAGGCCATTGCTATCTCAGGCATGTCATCTCCAGACACGTCTTCTCTGGTGATTAAGGTTCAGTTCGAAGCGGGACTCATCACTAAAGACCATTCTAGCCCAGTCGACGCCGAAGACGTGTCTGGAGGCGCCAAACACAGCGGCGGGATACTAGCCTGACTGTTGCACACCCTACGGCACGGTAACCAGGATGTGATGCCATTTCTTTCCGTAACAAGGCCCATTTGGTTTTCCCTCGTGGCACTTTTCCACCACGACGGTACGTCGGCTATAATCTACGAGCCGTTTCGTTGCCCTTCACGGCGTGCCATCCAAGGCTTCCGTTAAAGCAAGAGAATGCGCGCCCCCATACGGCTTCTTAAACCCTACCTTGGCCAGCGGGCTGGGCGGATCTCTCCCCAGTTGCAACGTTTGGAACATTGTAGGCAGGGATCTTCTAGCAGATCAGGATTTTGACTATCTAAGTGGACGATTGATTGGACAGAAAGTGGCACAATATCCCTTAGGAGGACATCCAGCAATCTATTAATCAGTACCAAGTACAATGACGGACATGCATACGGGCCAGAGGTGGACCAACAAGCTATTAACTTTTTCAATTTATAGAGCTCTCTCTCTTGAATAAATCAGGCGTTTTTTCTGAAATTGCTATCATTAGTTTCTTTTACATGTATATCACATCTATCGATTCCCGTCTCATTCTGATTGTTTCGTGGTGCGTCGTTTCTTTCATTCTTTTTTTTTTTCTTCTTTCTCTTAGAGTGTACCACTGGACAGGATATATCAAAATTTGGGAACAATGTCCTTTTCTATACAAAGTCTAATACAGACCACAACATAAATGTAGAAATTAGTTCCACAAAATCTGAGGAATGCACTATATGACCCTATTCACTTTCTTCAAGTATGCAGATCGGATACTATGTCCAATGAATAGGGTCAGTACAAATACGTGTACGTCTCACATTAAAATAACAAACCATTTTCCACCAACGTAACTCTTCCTTCCAACTGAAGCCACGCATTTCTGATGGTACAATTTCCTGCCGTTGTCTTATATCACTCACTCAGTCATCAAGTTTTTACGGTGATATTGGATCGTCGTTTTAAACTTGCAGAGTTCTCAGGGTGTGTCATTATATTCGTCTGTTACTTCAGAGGATTCGGATGAACCTGGATCCGGTGATTCATTCTGAAGATTCTTCGAACAGGCTGTCTGAGATGACCCTTTTATTCATCCGTTTTCCAATTTCTTTTTATTTTTTTTTTAATTTTTTGTTTCACTCAAATTTTATGGGGAAGTAATAAATAGTGCTTTCGGTTTGCCGTTTGAAGATTTTAGTGGACACTTCCTAGAGGACGGCAAGTCTTGGAATGAAATACAATATTTTGGTATGTTCTTGTTACATGACATGCAATAGATGGGATTGCATATGCTCAATCTCGTTTTCCGTTGGTATGTTCTGTTGGTTCGACAATGTCAGCGAGAACGATAATACTTGGGATATTTGAACCGCGACCTATAAAATACAAAGCCCTAATTGTCACAAGAACTGCCTTTCCCTTCAGGTCGCAGCTATCGGACGTGGTTTAAGTTACAGTATTTAGTCAGATTCAGTATTATAACATCGAGTATTTAAAGCAAAATTCATTGACGACAAAGATATCTCATTTTAGAGTGGTTCAAATGTCTCTGAGCACTATGGGACTCAACTGCTGTGGTCATCAGTCCCCTAGAACTTGGAACTACTTAAACCTAACTAACCTAAGGACACCACACACATCCATGCCCGTTGCAGGATTCGAACCTGCGACCGTAGCAGTCGCACGGTTCCGGACTGCGCGCCTAGAACCGCGAGACCACCGCGGCCGGCTATTGTAGAGTGAGCTAGTGCACTGTCTTTCACTATAATGGGATTGTAAAAGCCGTACAAAAGCCTCTCTGCCTCAGACAGCAGGCGTGGCTCCAACCTCATCCACTTTCCGTCTCTCCAACCTCTGCCGCTTTTTGTCGCGTTTGATCACGTCAGATTCATCGCAGTAAACTTGATACATTCGTGCCATTACTTCACAACAACCTGAGCTCTGAATACAACGCACTGGCCAACAGCGCTGAAAAGCGTCTCCTGACTTCATGGAAGAAGGCGAGTCCACGTATACATCAAAGAGATGAAATTAAAAAGTTTTTTATTAACTTTACTACTTAAACATTACTGAAATCCATATAGTCCCAGCTACCCAAGTAGGAGCAACGTTCAATACTGCCAATGGCAGTATTTTGTGTTAGTACACATAGTTTATTTTCACCACAGTAAATTTTTTCACGAGCACCTGACAAACACTGAAATATGTCCGTGTTTTTAACTCATTGTCTAGTGTTTGTTTACCTTTAGAGCTTGCGTATTTATTTCTTGCATTACTTACGGTATCAGCAAAGCTTCTAGTGGAAAGTAAATTGAGCCGTGGCTGGCTCGCGTTATGCCTTCTTTTTTTTATCATTAGTTGCAGTTCAATGGTGTCCTATTTCTTCTTCGGTTACTGTCACAACGTCGCCACAACGTTGGCAGCAGAAGCGTGTATCGATACTAGTACTGCTGTACTATCTTCGGTGTGGCGGATACATTTTCCGATTGTGCTGTGTGTTGCAGTTGGTCCGTTGCGGCATAGCAGAGAGGAAGTCTCCGTGGTGCGTAGTCAGGCCGGAGTAACTGGCCGCGTCCACATGCAGCTGGAGTTGTGAGGCTCTTCTTGCGAGGCTTACGAAGTTCGTCGCCCAACTATCCTGGACGCTAAAGTTGAGTGCTCACGTAACCTACTATCAAGCTTGAACTGCTATCACATATCTCTGTTTGATCCCGGTTGTCGCTTTCTGGGAGATTCCTGCAAGCACCAATGTGTGTGCTAGAATTGCAGCCGTCTTCCTGTGTGGTGTTTTTACTTCATTTAATTCAATCCTTCATTAATGAAGTGTACCAGCGGTATCGTCTGCCTTGTGGATGTTGATGTTCCGGTGACCTGTCCTGGTCGTCGACGTAATTTTCGGCAGTGCATTTTCCTTGTTGTGTTGATGCAATCCAGCACGGCGTGTGGTTCGACAGCTCAGGTAATGTTGGTAGTTTTGGGCGTTTATTCTGACTTGGCTGCATTGGGCACCAGTATCCAGAACGTTGTGCTATTGACATCTTGTTGTCGTTTTGCTGGTCAGGTGTAGCAGAACTGATCTTGTTGGTTGGTTCGTCGGGTGGCTTTGGGTTGGGTTGCCTTCCGATGAAGAGGTTGTCGGTCTGACTGCCTGTCTCACCTAAACGTGCGTTAGGTGTTACCTACCCAGGCCGATCCTTGGATTCTTTTGAGCGCCGCTCCTTGTGTTTTACATAGCGATTTCCTTTTTAGCTTAAGTACTCTGTGTGGCCTTCAGGCGAGTTTTAGATTATTAAAATTCCTTGTGCATCGGCCTTCAGCCATAAACTTGTTTCAAGTTGGTATGTGGCATTCACCACAGTTTTCTGCCTTTTCAAATCAAAAGTTGAAAAAGTTTGTCTACGCCATAAGCCGTAAGAGATATTTTCTACTTTCTACTAGGAATTCAGCCCAGTTTTTCCGCTTTAATTAATAATAGGAAACTTTTTTGTCTCGGCTTTAAGCTGTGAGATTTTTTGGGTTTCGTATGTTCTTGATTGTGAGGCCTTTAGCGGAGTTCTATGGAAATAATTTAAGCTAAGCCTTTCAGCCTATTTACATTGAAGGTAAAAAAATTTTTTTAAGGAATTGAAAACTTCAGAATAATTCCTGAACCTCAGTTACTTGCTTAGACATTGTGCCTTAGATTTTCGATGTGGCCTTCAGCTAATCTAAATTAAATCAACGGAGGTCTTTCGTTAAAATTTTTGATAGTTTTGATTATTGCTTGTGTGATTGTCTGTTTTCAGAAAGAAAGTTTATATGTTGAGTGCAACTGACAATAACCTATTTCGACCCCTTTCCACAAATATAACCTCATCCGCTTTCTCCTCCTAGCCCAGGGATTTCATAAATGTTCACACATCTCTTTTCACTCACCATCCTCATCAGCCAATTCGATCACTTGGTGACATGACCTCTTTGCGTCGGCGTGCAAAAATAGGACTGCTGCAGGCTCTTTCACCTCTGCCGATCTTCGACTTCCCATTTCCAGTCCAGTCCGGCTGCCTTTCTTAAGTATCCATTCCATCTGTCCGGTGGTCTCCCCCTTGGTCTTTTTTGGGAAACTGGGTTCGAGTCCAGTACTTCTTCTGACCACCTGCCTTCTTTTCTTCCAACATGACCAGCCCTCTGCCATGTCAAGGTATTTACTCTTTCCATTACGTCACTCACTTTGTTTTCTGATATGAACTGCTTCCTTTCTGTTATTCGTTGAGTAGCTCAATAATGAAATTTGCAATCCTGTTTGGTCTGCTATTTGTTTCCTAACAATGGATTCATTTAACGTTCATGTCTGAAGGCCGTAAGTTATCACTAGCAGTATATATTGGCCAAAAAATGTTTTATTCGGCTCAGACGAGATCTTAAATTTCGAATTTGAACAGTATTTTCCACAATCTTTCCCGTATAATTTAACGGTATAAATATTTCTGGTTTTGCGTGTGCTTTTATATTTAACAGTTCAGCCAGATAGACATATTCTGTGAACCTTTGCATGAATGGGTGAACACTGGAGGGAAATATATCTGTTGTAAGTACGCAGTGGTAAAGGATCAGGTCTCTTTTCGGTGGTGTTCATTCTTTCTCAAACTTGACTGCTTTCTGTAGCATCTTAACCAGAGTCGATCGCTTTCCACTGGTTTTGATCAGACTGGGAGGCCTAAACCAGTAGCTGAGACGATTCATCAGTGGCATCGAATGCGTATTTCTCGTACGCCACTAGCAGCTAGATTCATCTTCGTAGGTCAGGTTCGCGGTACACGTAAGAAGCAGCTACTGGGGGCTAGTGTAGTACTAGTGACGTGCACATGTGTGAGTGTGGTTTTTTTTTTCTTGAGGATATTTTAGGTAGGGGTCAGAGATGAATTACCTTCCGAAATCGAAGATAGCCTTACACATCACTGGCAACGGGTCCTACACAACGCTGGCGCCTACTTTGAAGGACAGTAACAGGTGCAAACACGTAACGCTTTTGTATCGGTTGTGAATAAATAGTTGCCACTATTTAAGTTCCAACTCTCGTATTTAATGCAGTTAAGAAATCGAAAGTATCTAGTGAGGTTATCGCTGATTACAAATGTGAATTTCTGTGGATGAGGAAAAGCTTCTAAGATAGGTAAAAAATTATGTAGACGGCCTGCGGAGCTACAACGGCAGAGCATTTCTGAAGAAACTTGTAGAATTACACGAATGAGTTTCCTCATTATGCTGTTGTAACAGAGGGCTACGTCAGCATACGAGGTACAGAAAGGGAGAATCATGCGATAAAACCAGTTACAGAGACAGGAATTCACATGAAATAGTGCTGAATGTTTTCTTCGAAAATTACTTAAAGCAGACAGTTAACCAACTCGTAAAGCTATCGTCTTCGACCTGCCAGCAACAAACAGACCCGAACTTCTCGAATCAGTTAAGTTAGAGAAATGTGTCGGTGATTATAAGGCTATGATAGAGTTTATGATCACGGGTATAACAAGGAACGCTTAAGAAAAGTAGGAAAATATTTTTCCTTAGCATGAGTTACAAGGCACAAATTGCTGAGTTTATAAGTAGTGGACCTCAAATATTCAGTGCTAAGCTTGATCATGTGGAGCACAAATGGAAAAAATTCGGAAGCATCGCACAATATGCCTTAGACATATCATGGTTAACGTCTTATGCCTTAGGAGAGACCCACCAGGGTTTAATATATGTGTTAAAAAACTGCTACGTAAGCAAAGAGAACTTCATCACATATTCAAGAGGAGTCAAAAGGTGAACGAATCGAAAATAAGCGTAAGGAGTGGAATGAGGGAAACGTTCAGTGACATTGTAAATAAAATTTTGCCACTCGATCTGACTAAACACCCTAAGAGATTTTGATCTAATGTAAAGTCAGTAAGCGGAAGCGAATAATGTATTCTATCACTCAGTGAACATACTGGAATCGAACCGCAAGATGACAGTGAAAAGGCTTAAATACTGAATTCGGTCTTCAAAAATTGTTTCACCGTGGAAGATCGTAGTACGTAACTTTCTTTCTACCATCGTACGAAAGTCTAAATGACAGATTTTGAGATAAGTGGTCGCAGAATAGCAAAGGAATTACAATAGCTTAGAAGTAGAGGTATCAGGACCAGATCAGATACCTGTAAATGAACATAAAGTATGTGAAAGGATTTGTTCCGCTCCTAGCAGTAACTTAAGTTCCTGGAGAACGAAAATCTCCTATATAAATATCAACATGGATTCCACAAATAGAGATAGTGATAAAGTCAGCTCGCTCTGCTAACATATGAGATGTATAGGTACTTTTAGGAGTACTCCAAGGAAGTGTGATATGACCGTTTCTCTTGGAGACAAACATAAACGTTCAAGGAGAAAATGTCAGAAGCTCCGTAAGGCGATTTGGAGACGATGCAGCTGTCTGCTAGAAAGTGACAACGGCAGACGAGTGTAACGATTTGCAAAAGGATCTGCAGAGGACTGATGAATAGTGCATGAACTGGTGGTTGACCGTGTATGTAAATAAATGTAACGTTCTTCGCATACATAGAAGAAATCCACTGCTCTACAATTACATCATTGATGAAAAATTTGTGGAAACAGTACCTACCGTAAACTACTGTACTAACCATCCGGGGCGACCTTAAGTAGGATGACCACATAAAAGAAATAGCAGGGAAAGCTGACGCCAAAGATTCACGAAATAAGTTGCTTACAAAATGCTTGTTCATCCGATGCTTCAGTATTGTTTATCGCTCCGGGACCGTTACCAGGTAGCACTAATAAATGCGATGTGGAAGATCCAACGAAGAAGGATGCGCTTCGTCACTTATTTTTCTTGAGGGTGTTTTTGTTCTCTCTTTGCACCTAAAAAACTGCGTGTTTTTTTTCACCTGAAACGTTTCACTTTATTGAGGTAAAGCATCATCAGTGATCTGTAATTAAGTTATTTGCATTCTGATTTACTTTAAAACCGAAAAACAGTTCGTTAATTATATGTTGATTTGTACTTACAGGGTACTTTATTTCGCGCGAGAGCGTTACACAGATGCTCAGCAAACTCAAGTGGCAGCCGCCAGGTGAGAAGTGCTGTGCGTGACCGAGATTTTTTCTACTGAAATTCGGAAAAAGTACGTTTCGGGAAGAATCAGACAGCATATTTCTTGCTCACAAACACGTCTCGCTAAATGACCACAACGAGAAAATTCAAGAACTTAGAGCAGATACGGAGGTTTGCCGACAGTCATTTTTCCCACGCGTCAGTTGTGAATGGAACAGGGAGGGTAGGATCAGTTGGTGGTACCAGAAGTATGTTCCGTCACTCTCCGTCAGGCGGCTTGCGGAGTATTGATGTACATGTAGAAATAAATTATTAATTACTATTCAACTGCCAAGCCGTAACAGTGACACAATGACCAAGTAAAAAGTACACGACGCTGATAATTCAGTTGTTTGCAGTTGTATTATTCACGGTTCTGGTAATCGAGAGTTCACTTATTTACGACGTCTTCAGAGCATTGATTTAGCGAGATGATGCCACGCGTCTACTTACCGACTCTGATATTATTCCCCACAAAATTTTGAGGAACTAAGTTCGTAATGATTAGAGACAGTACTTTACATTGACTTAGGGATGTAAGAAATACACAGCTTGAAACATCTACTTTGAATGATGTATTCCCAGAAAACTTAGTACTTCGTCCAAAAGCAGTTCTAGACTATTGCTGCAACTTTAAGATCAATAAAATGTTCTTCTAGCAAGTGTTTGAAGTCACTGGAGTCGTTTCACAGAATGGTGGCAGTCCCTACCTTTATTTTTCTCAGCAAATGACAGTTACCTGTACTTCCGTACTAGAACCTATCTAATCCAGTTAACCTAGGCGTTATGCGATGAGATAGCCCGTAGTTCTGGATCGAGTTTCCAAAACAGCAACGCAAGCGTTGCTTGCAACGGCATCGTTTTCCTTCCCCATATCATTGGCTGCAACGGCCGTCCCGTGTTAAGCCCGCACACAGTATCCAGAAGCTGCTCCGGCAACCTCCTGCCTGCTTCTGTTCCACGACGGGCCCTCTCTCCCTCCCCTTCCACCACTCGCTACCCCGAACAAACACAACGCTCCCGTTGATCACCTTACAAGCTACTTCTCTACGTTAATACTTTAAATCCTTGCATGGTTCAAATAGTATAAAATTTAGTGTTTATTTTCTTTGGATAAAATGGAATATTAGAATCCTGTTTAGTTTTAAACATTAAGTATTATACTTTACATATTTTACAACATAAAAAATCTGTATTTGAATTCATCCTCACTTTTTCCACATATCACAGGATTCTTGTCTTAGTGACACTAGGCCCTCTAAGCCTTCGTTTTCTGTGTAAAACACTCGAAGTATCTATCTTTGTATACTTCAAAACTATTGAGATCTTTTTGATAACGCTGAGGAAAAATATATTATATGAAGATACAGCAGAATAGCTGCATACTCATGATCAGCTACTGCGTTTTCATTAAAAGAGAAAAGGTCTGTTGAACACAATCCATTTTCTACACACGCTGGTTTTGTCACTTTCCCCCATGTAATTCCACAAATGCTTCTGATGTTTCTAATATTTGTTGACATCTTTGTCCCTTCGCCTTTCTTGTTCTTTGCTATTATTGGACAACCTTTTAACTCTGCTGGAGAATCTCTCCCAATTTTCAGTCATCTATGTGGACAGGAATGCTACACTTCATACATTTCTCCTCTATGCCATTAAGATTTACCCTCACGGTAAGCCGTAATTTCATAACACTTATGGTCCAAAAAGAAGTAGTTCTCTTTTGTATTCTACCACCTGCAAGCAAAGCCAAATAAAATAAGAATTTCATATAATTGACATAAAAGTATTTTCCTTTTCCACTCGGACTCCACAGAACCAACTCGCCAAAAGAGTTAGAAGCCCCGTGCAAACTTCAAGCCATACCATAAGTTTTTTTACTTATCTGCCTTTGAGTGGTTTATTCAGGCCGCAGGAATTTATCTCGTGTGTAAAACTTTCCATCTCAGAGTGGCAATTGCAAGCTATATCCTCAACTTTGCTGGATGTTTTCCAATCACTGTCTTTCTCTACACTTTCAGTCTTCTATAGCGCCCTTTGGTACCATGTAAGTTATTTCTTGATCTCTTAGCAGGTGACCTACGACCCTGCCATTCTTCTCAGTGATTTTCATATATTCCTTTCTCATTCTCTGGAGGCTTCCTCATTCCTTAACTTATCAGTCCACCGATTTTTCAACATCCTTCTGTAGCACCACACCTCAAATGCTTTTATTCTCTTTTGTTCTGGTTCGTATGTTTGACACTAGTTCACTTCACTTCGCTAGGAGTTTCCCCTTTTTCCAATGCTACCCTGCTTTTTATCTCTTTCTACGTCCATCATAGACTCTTTTGTTGCTGCACACTGTATTCATACACTATTTGAGAATGAGAGCAGTTAGTGATTTCCCACAAACTTTACAAATAATTTCAGACCTTCACAAAAATATTCCTCACTTTAGTCCCCACAAAAACGAAGAAAAGAAAAAATTAATCGCTTACTACATTCTCACTGATAATGCAACACAACTTCTCTATCGGGCATGAAGTTTTAATTTAATACTTTACTAATAAATTTCTTCGCTATCCATTTTCCAGACAGTATCCACATTTACCACTGAAAGTACAAGCAAAACTGTAGCAGTGTTATACCTGGTTCTAGAGATATGACGTCACAAACACTAAGATGCGTGATAAAGCTAGTTTTCTGGTTTACAGAACCAGAACACAACCTGAGGAATCGGACGTGGAGGGGTAACTGGTTTCATGTGACAACAGACTGTTGAGATATCGTTCTACACTCGTGCCATTTGATGCATGTAGGCTCAACTACTGGACACCATACGCAACCCATCTTACGAAGGACTAACCTATCGTGACTTTTGGTTAATTTGTGCAGATTAATTACATTTCATTAAGTGTATACTGATTGTAATGAGCGTAAGTGCAGATATTTCCATTGGTAACTGTGAATGGTACAGTTAACAACCCTAAGTCAATATTTACGTCATTTGCTGACTGATAGTTATAGCCATTGCAAGTCGAATGGTTTTAGGTTGGGTAGTGACTCCACATACATGTGCCATAAGCAAGCTATTAATATTTATTTTCCACGAGCCGCAGGTCACGTGTTGAAGTAGGGACGCGTGGATACAAGACGGTTAGCTTGTCAACTTTAACAGGCATAGTCAATTTACAGGAGCAGTTACAACCGCGCAGAAATCATTAGGCCGTTAAGTTTGTCACGTGTTTGTGGGAAGACGGCTCGATGCAGACGAAAGACAAACAACACACTGATATGTGTACATATTAAGGTGCAATACATTAAAATATCTGTGCTGATACCCCGTAAATTGTGCCGTCTGTGTGAGGTGGTCCTCAGATTCTTAGAAAGCTAAAAAAATTAAAAATTCGACGTCGTTAGAGGGGCACGGTGGTTTGAGTAGTAAAGTGAAAGGAACCAATAGATTTTACAGTCTATGCGTAGTGCTACTCAGATTGTTAATAAATTTTAAAAAATTTAAATTTATTTCCGTTAGAGGTGAACTGTGGTTTGATCAGTAAAGTGGAAGGTACCTGTAGATTTTGCCGTCTATTCAAGGTGCTGCTCAGATTCTAAATAAGTTAAAAATTTTAAAAATTCGGCTTCGTTAGAGGTGAAATGTGGTTTGAGTAGTAAAGTGAAAGGAATACGCAGTGACACTATGAAACGTTCAAGAGTTTTCTAGAAGTAATCCACGGAAACCGTGGGAAAACATACAACTTATCCGTGATATTAAGGTCGAAACAGTTTCCTTTGAAATGGAAGAACGTATCAGAAAAAGTAAGCAGGCAGGGAGCATAAAACAGGTCGTTCTAAAGAGGAATTGTAGTTGGAACAACCACTTAATAATGTATAATGCTGCGTGGTACACGAGTATGTGAGGTAGGTACTTGCATTTACTTCACACGTAACCAAGGAAAGTGTCGAGCAGGTAACTGGGGATCTGACAAACGGTTAGTGGACCAAATTATATATCGAGTCTAAAGCTTGTATAATAATGAGACAGAGGCGTCGATAACGTGGAAATTAGGATACATACTTGACTGTTGCATCGAGGTAAACAGCTGAAATTAGAAAGAAACGGTAACTGATTGCACGAAGTGAAGTCAACAGTGACTATTTTTGATAAAATAATATCAGTTATTAATATCACGATGGTAGAAATTAAAAGTACTGAGGAAGTGGATTATCTTGGCGGCTTGCACCTTCGGAACGGGAGGAACAGCAGAGCGCCTCCAGGAACGAAGAGAAGCTATGCGGGGTAGGTGGAGGCGCCGGCGCGCAGGTGTTAACGCAATAAGCGGAGCGACACGTCGCCTTGTGGCAGCTGCACGTCACCTTGCATCCAACTGAGCCTAGCTGCGTATTCTCTGGCGTTGTCGACATCCGACACCTACGATAGGAGTCGGCGGAAGCAGAGGACGAACACATGAATCATATCTGCCGCCGTTGGGGCGCATAACACAAGCAGGCATCACTGCAGGTGCTAAATGTTCGCAAAGCTAACAAGGTAAAAGGAGCTACAAGGAAGCCACTAACCGTCAAGATTATTCACTTCCTATGCTACGCTGATTGTAAGTTCAGATGGCTTAGTAACATGATCCTACGCAGATCAACAATCCCCTGGAATACTTTCTTGATCAATAGTTGTACACTGCCTGGCGAAAGAAAAATATTCGCTGAAGAGCCAAAACAGTATGATAATCAACTTAATACCGTGTTTGTCCACAGTGACTGCGATGTAGTGTTGATTATCCGTGTCATGGATTTGAATAGTAGTTTGTTGTTTTCCGGAGACGCGAGGTACTAGATTCCTATGCAGTTCTCACGGAAATCCCGAAAATTAGCAATAGGCTCAAATGGCTCTTAGCACTATGGGACTAAACTTCTGAGGTCATCAGTCCCCATCACACATATCAATGCCCGAGGCAGGATTCGAACCCGCGGCCGTAGCTGTCACGTGGCTCCAGACTGTAGCGCCTAGAACCGCTCGGCCGCTCCGGCGGGCGTAAATTAGCAGCCACTTGTTTGAGCACTCGGAACTGCCACGCGACAGAGTCATAGATCAATGCCACTCGGTTTAGGAAAGTGGAACTGGCTGCAAAGCCATCGACGTGAGTTCACTAACATGCTTCTCAAACGTCTGGAGCACTCTTCTGGCGTTATTTAACGGACAGTAATCCTACTGGACGATGCCATCGTCGTTGCGGAACACGTCAAGCGTGTATAAGGGTGCAAGCACTGCGTAAACACATTCATGTAGTTTACAGCTGCCACGGCTCTTTCGTATAGAGCCACAGATGAGTGTCGCACATAATACAACCAATGGAAAAATGCTCCTATCGGAGCACAGAAAATCTGAATATTTTCCTTTTTGTTTAAAAGATTCTGATTGGTAAGTGCGGTACCAACTGTCCCATTCTCACCTCCACAGCAAGTTTAAACATTTTTTAATATGCAACTCTAACTCTCAGAAGCTCACTCACACCCACTAGTCCATCGTTCTAATTTGCTCATATCCATCTTCTCCCAGCTATCCTTTCTCACTCAGTCAGCCCAACTCACTATCTTTATCTCTTTATGTCTCTCTGTCATTATCCGCTGTGTGACAGCCACAGTCTCCTTCGTTCTGTCCAACTACTACAGTCTCCTCTGTCATCGTATCCCTCTTGCTGTCTGTTAATGGTAATTTCTCATTCCTTCCTTTCTAATGCAGATGTCTGTTCTTACTGTCACTATCTCTCTCTTCCTCGTTGTCATTCTCATATACCCCATCTCTCATTATCATTGGTTTTCACCCACTTCCACGCTCTGTTTATTCCTCGTCACCTCCCCACCCCTCGGGCAGTCTCCCACACTCTCTTTGCTAGCACTGTTCTGTCGCTGTCAGCTATGTTCCACTGCCGCTCTGTCTCTCTCCTACGCTATTTGTGTAACACAACCGTTATCTACTATCTTCCAGCATTTATTCCAGAATTCTTGGGGAAAGTTTTGAGGTGCTGAGGAACGTACATTGACGCAGCTGATATTTCACTTTTCAGTCAGTCTCTTAAATAAGCACGAACATATTTGCATTTTTTGTGCTCCGATAGGAACATTTTTCCTCTGCCCCTTTTTCCTCCTACTGCAGCAAGGCATTAAATCATATGAAAGCAAATGTATTGGTCAGTAAAATTTATATAGTTTACTTATGTGAAATGTAAATAACGCAAAACTAATTTCACAACTGAGGCCGGATCTTACGTGCATGAAAAATTCGCATGTGTTTTAGCCCTACAAATGGCGCTCGCACAGGATAATGGAGACACTTTACAGCATATTCGTGCTACATCAGTTTATAAACTACGTTTCCGCCTTGCACCGTATTTTATGTGCGTATTTTACGTGTACAAGTAGGGTGATTATGAACCTTTGTATCTCTGAAATGGATAATGACATGGAGAAAGTTTTTTAGTTCTTAGGAATACACCGTAAAAATTACAGTCATTTACTGTGCACAGCCCTTAGAGGACCCGCAGCAGAGTTTTGGTACCCAAAATAATGTTTTTGGGGTGTTTCTCGATAACGGATAAAGATATCTAACATTTGTTATAGATAAATGCCAGAGAATCCACCGCTATGATCCGAGCATTTTGCTGCGAATACTTGTTAATTATGTTTCCCCTAATATCGGATTTTATCTGTAGGAGTAGGGTAATCCTGAATCTCTGTATCTTGTAAACAGATTAAAACATCAAGAACATTTTCAAATATATTCGAGATCATGTTCTTTGCTTAACTTTGTTCTGGATGCTATTTACAATTGACAATCTGAAGTTCCTTTGGTATTGGTACTTTAATCTTATTCTCACATATCTCTGATGCTTGACAAAGTGTCTATTCATTTATCTTCATGGCTATGTACAGGAATATGGTAATCTTATTAGGTGCAGACTGAACTAGAATGTTTCCCCAGTCGCATCTGCTCCTTACCACGTAACGTACCCCGAACGTCATCAGACGTTATTTAGCCTAGCGGGGATGGGTTGTGATCATAACATTTTTGGGTCAAATAAGTGTATTTAATAAATATTCAAATGAAAGTGACTTTCTTGTTTTCAAATCTGCTTAAAAAGTATAAAGCAGTCTCACCTAGTCCCATGCAGATTCCTATCCCCATACAGGCACTCCTGAAAATTCTTGAATGTGAATTTCTAGCAGCTGCGAAACTTCTTGTAAAATCTGAAAGGAGACACTTATTATGCATGAAATATAAAGAGGTGAACTGTTCCTGCTTCACTTAGTATGAATTGCAGTAGTAAGGAGGTGACCTATCCATGCACCTGTTACGTATTATATGCGCCCCAAGCCTTTCACTTTAAAACTTACAAATATTTTCTTTAGTTACTAAGAATTCGTAATAAAAAATTTCAGGAGAATGTGTATGGGATTAGGAATCTGTATGGTGCTAGACGAATTTATTTTATGCTTTTTAATCAGATTAAGAAGCGTAGTATATTAAAACTGGAATTTATTTACATAATTATTTTATACTTCGTGGACTTGTATGTTTGAAATTTATCAATGGAATTGAAACATTTTGATGATATTACAACTGAGACATGTGGTAAATTTCAGGTTTATTTCAGTTGCTCTTCACCTGGCACAACAATATATGGCTTCCTTCTATATATGTCTCGCTAAAACACCCGTTAAAGAAAAACTTACATTCGAGCTCACACGGTACGTTACCAGTAATCGGTCTTCCTGCGACCTATTTACCATTGCAACAGGAAATGGGGCAAATGCCTGTTGTACACACAGTTCCCTCCCCCACAAATTAGACAAGAAAGAGAGCCATGTTGAATGTTTCAAAAGTCTAGCTCTTCAGCAAAACGACTTTAGTATACAAATTACCCTGCGCCATACACCGGACAAGAGGGTGAGCTAATGTAGCACTATCATCCATTTCAGAGTCATGTTTAAAATTACATGTCTCTATCTCATCGGCTAGTTACTTTAAAGTCAGTACAAAATTTACTGAGTAGACAGACAGACAGACAGACAAGAAAGCTGTAACCATCTCCTCTTACCTTCCTGCCTCTGGTTCCCCGCCCTCGTCAGCTTGCATACCGCCTGGAACGCACCCCCAACTCTACCAAACAGATCGACAAGAAAGCAAATTAAGATTGCATTATCATCCAGTTCCGAGCTATGTTTAAATTTTCATGTCTGTAGCTCATCAGGAAGTTAGTTTAAAATCAATTGCAAAATTGGTACCGAACAGACAGACAAGAAAGCGACCTTATAAAAACATGGTAAAAAGCAGTTTTCTTACCCATATTTCATCCATACGTCACATAACAAGCATTAAATGTGTTTAACTCATGGGATATCTAGACTCTGCTCTCGCCGATAAGGAGTTACTCGATGGCACCTCGCTACTAGCGAAGACTGGCGCAGCGGGGGATCCCAAAGCATTATATTGAGATCATTTTTAATACTGCAAGAATGTCAATGTTTATGCAAGCATTTAACTAAATAACACCGTGTTTTGTAAATACTACGTTCCTAGGCATAGAACTAAGAATTTTGTGTCATGTTTCCATGCTCTTGTAGAAGTTTTCAGTGACATTACTGACTGTTGTAAATTAACGGAATAAATTAGCGTATGCCTAGATTCTAAGAAATTCATATAATTTTGGTGAGGTGATTTATAGAGTTCGTTTGTATCAGGTTCTAAACCTCGCTGTTTACATTTGCTTGAAAAGCTGTTATTATTCTAATGTAATCCTTACGATGGTTATTTGCAGTGAATGTGGTTGGGCGTTTGTCTGATCTGTTACAAATGTTTCATTCACCTAGGTCTACATCATCCGCTGGACAGTGTGTCTAAGGCGTTTAGCCTATCGGGATTGCTTCCAAATACGTCTCCGATGACTGACTGGTTGAAGGCATATGCGACACTCACAGGGGAAGAGAACGTGATGCCAGTCCTAAGCGGTCCATTCGGCATGTTTTAGGACCCATCTATACAGCGCTGCATGACGTCGTGATTTCAAAGGTGGACCTCGCCATGGACCGTCGGGAATGAAGTTGCGCATCATGCAGCCTATTGCGCACACTTGGAGTCGTAATACGGTGTCCTGTGGCTGCACGGAAATCATTACTCAACCTGGTGGCGTTGCTGTCAGAGTTCCTCCGAACCATAATACGGAGATACAGTCATCAACTGCAGTAGAAGTCCTTGGGCGGAATGAGCGAGGCATTTCATCGACAGTTCCTGTCTCTCTGTATCTCCTCCATGTCAGAATAACATCGCTTTGGTTCACTCCGAGACGGCTGGACACTTCCCTTGTTGAGAGCCCGTCCTAGCTCAAAGTAACAATGAGGAAGCGATAGAACCGCGATATTGATCGTCTAGGCATGGTTAAACTACAGACAACACGATCCGTGTACCTTTTTCCTGGTGGAATGACTGGAACTGATCGGCTGTCGGACCCTCTCTGTCTAATAGACACTGCCCATACGTGGTTGTGTACATCTTTGTGCGGGTTTAGTGACATCCCTGAACAAAGGGACTGTGTCTGTGATACAATATTCACAGTCAACACCTATCTTCAGGAGTTCTGGGAACCGAGGTGATGCAAAACTTTTTTTGATTCGTGTATATCGAATGCCACCGGAAGTCAAGAAAGAAACAATCTCTGTATATGTAAGGATACGCTCTACACAATTAATTACTGCCCACTAATAACTCGGGTATTACAAACATCGTCCAGCCCAAGCACGAAATGCTGTATAGCAAGGACGAGAAACTAAAAGTCACAGATGAATTGAGAAGTGAATCAATGACCGGTAATATTATGCAAATGGGCGAAAGAGTTAATGCGTTGTGAGTAGGGCCTGATGTAAGGATAACAACTCCTTCGTTTTCCCTCCGTGTTTTACAAACGTTGTTTAGAGCGAAAAGATTTCTGAAGCTACAGGGAGGAGGAGACGACATTCTCGGTACAATGGTTGATTGCACCTCGTACCAAGAATTTCAACAGACGTGTGTTGCAGCATGTTGCGGGACATCAGCTGAAGCGCCTGTAATATTGACATTTCTGAAGAAGCAATATGTCTCCTCCAGGTCTTTCCATGGCAATGTATCACAAAAAGATAGCAATACTCGTTTGGTATCTATAGGGACAGGATCCCAGTAGCTGAATGCTGCGAGACGATGGCAACTATTAGGCGCAGCTTCAGAATGTAAGAAGTTGTTATCAATGAAAGTGGGAAATTCTTAAAGACATTATGATCACTGGACAAGATGTTGTAAGGGAGTTCCATTGTATAAGTGCAGCTCTATAGCACTTGATTTGTACAGAGCATTTAAAACTTTTTCAGTCATCCTTCAAAGAGACGACAGTGTATCCACAACCAGTTATATTGAGATAAGTAAGCCATGGTTGGCATTGCACATTTATTATCTTATGGACATACACAGAGTACATAGGATAACAACACAATAGGTCGCAGTAATTGCTCAAAGCGATGACTGCCAGTCTAAGTGCATGCGTTGCAACGGCAGCTTACGAGATATGAGGTCGTTCATGCCAGAGCCGGTCAGTGTAGCGAACACCAGCCTTTGAGGAGACCGTGTTGGATTGTGTGGCCAGACATCCAGCAACAAGCACCCGTCGACTGGAGCTTGAAATGTACACTAGAAGGATGCAGTGCGAGTAGTACTGATGGAGCAGGTGTTACGCACCTATCATAAAGAACGTGTGGAAACATTCAGATAAACGAACCCTGATCCCCCGTGTTCACTTCTGTCAAACGGATTGTCCACTGCAGTACTGTAGTACCGAACTTAAATAAAGTTTGTGTGTGCTCATCGTTGTGACTGGAGTCCTGAGCGACTTCGTCCGTTCCATTACGTAATAAAATGGAACTCATACAGCCATCCTTACGATGTTATTTATTATATGGCTACCATTTTCGGCGCTTCAGTGCACCATCTTCAGACTTCAACTGGCGCTGAGGGGTTAACACCATCCGTACACACGATTCGTCAGTGGCCGAAATGTGTAACTGCTTTTCGCAGACTACCTGTAACAACGATGTCTCTCCAACCATCAAATATCATCTGAGTCAGTTGATGGTTGGATAAGGGAAAGGATGAAATAAATAAGAACGTTTTTTTTTCTTAATTTCTCATATTCGGCTCAATGGACGCTCAAAAGAATTAAATAACCATGGTTGACAGGATACTTTATCGTAAAACCTGATAAAGTGAAGAGTATACACAAATTGGTTTCAGCAGTAAAAACGGCACGACAAATGTTTTCATCTGTTCTCCATATTTCAGAAACTTATTTCTTTCGGCAGCGAAAAGCTCCAACAGTCATTAGTACACTAAAACAGGCTCTCAGTTTGATAGAATCTACATTGTTCCAAATTGTTATTCTGTTTAGAGTAGCATTCACACTGTAATGGTGAATAACAGGTAACGTTCCAGCATTGGTTCAGGTGCATATACGAGTTAAAGTATCTTCATCAAAGAAGAATTTGAAAGCCATGGACATTTGGGGTGCAAGATGACTTGCATGCATTGGACCGAGAGATCCTCTGATACTCTTCTACAGGGTTATCTTTTCTGCAGTGTATAAACTCTAGGAATTGATTGATGAGAGGATACGGAACAAAAAAGGTCCGGAAATGTATGGTTTCCATGCTGGAGGCCATTTATTCAATCATACATTGTTGCAGCAATTGCGGTACCAGCAGCCACACCTACAGGTAGAATGGTTTCCACCTCAAGGGTGGTGCTGTTCCTCATATGTCATGCCCTAGGGCCCTTTCCTGCCATAGCAATTGCTAATGTTGTGACCGATTCACTTCTGCTTGTCGTGCGATAGCGTTCTCGCGTCCCGCTCACGGTTTCGATCCCCTGCGGGGTCAGGGATTTTCTCTGCCTCGTGATGACTGGGTGTTGTGTGATGTCTTTAGGTTAGTTAGGTTTAAGTAGTTCTAAGTTCTAGGGGACTGATGACCATAGATGTTAAGTCCCATAGTGCTCAGAGCCATTTGAACCATTTTTGTGGGCCAGGTTAATTGGCGACCGTATGTTGGTACCAGTCTTCCTTCCACGTCACCTAACATGCCGGAATTATAGACGTTTCTTGTGGGTGACTTTGCCTCTCCTACTGGAAGAAGTGCCATTGTTAATTCGAAAGATTATGAGGTTGCTACGTGATGGTGCTAAAAACCATTTCGCCACTCACGTCCGGACACATTGCATCCTTTCCTTCGTGGACCATGGATCGAACGAAGTGGTCCAGTGGCATGGCCTGCTTGTTCACCGAGTGTAAACCCATGCGATTTCTGGTTATGGGGTCATCTCGGAAGTGTTGTATATGGAGAGCCGATTCTAGATGTGGAGACACTGGAGCAGCGTATTCATGCTGCCTTTGACAGGATCTGAATGCAACCTGGCCGATGTGAACGTGTAAGACAGAACATGCTAAGGTGTTGAGGCACGTATGCGCTGAAGCAGATGGAAACCACTTTTAACGTATACTGTAACTCTGGCTACATGGTACAGCGCGTGTTGAATCGTAGTCTCTGTAATAATTTATTACTGAATACATGGTCTCTAGCATGGCAGATATGCATTTCCGGACATAAGTTCATAAGACCTTTTTAGTTCCGTATCCTCTCATCGATCACACTCTAAAGTTTGTACACGGTGGGAAAAAATCAACTTGTATTGGTGACACGAGTCACCAAGAACGCTGAACTTGTACATTTTCGTCCTGACTTTGCAATCTACACATCCGCATTAGAATTTTTTCTGGTAACGTCATTTTCTTATACATTCAGTTCGAGAGTGTCTTCATATTCTGACTCACCTTACTCTGAAATAAAGTCCCTATCAGGTTTGTTCAAGACATCTTCAGGTCGCTAAGATCACATTCATCCTACATCTGAGAAATGTCACCATCTGAGATTTGCTTATGGGCCCTTTCAGAAAGTTTGTGGCTTTCACATTTCGAAAGAAAGAAAAATCCACTATAATATGTAACTTCATAAGACACTTTTCATAGTTTTAACGACGATAGATCTAATTATGTGATACAATTGTTAAACACATACGGGACACACTTAAAAATCAAGAATAAACTGGTTCTTACAGTTGCAACCCAGTTTTGTTGCCATTCAAGGCAAGCCATTTTGAGCCTACATTCCAGCTACACAATGCCCCGTCATCGCACGGAGAGTGTTTCTACTGCTATTCTTCGCGCTTGCCAAACCGTGTCTTGGGCCAGAAATGTCGTCCGAACTCTCCCCAATTAAGAACGTTTGGAACATTATAGGCAGGGCCCACCAACCAGTTCAGGATTTTGACGATCTGACACACCAGTTGAAAAGAATTTTTCACGATAACCCTCAATAACATATCCAACAACGCTATCAATCAATATCAGGCCGAATAAATGCTTCCAGAAGGACCACAGATGGTACAGCGCGTTATTGACTTGCTCGATAAATGAAGCTCCTTCTCGTAAATAAAACATCCAATTTTTATGAAATTGTAATTATTTGTTTGTCTGCACAGGAACATCACATCTCATGATTACCGTCCCGCTCGGATAATTTCTTCGAGATGCGTAGCTGTTTTTATCTCCTTTTTCTTATAGTACATATACTTTGGTTTTGCTTTAAGAGCGAGAGGCTGGTTGTATGTATCCTTGTTAGTGTCTCTTTGGAGGTACCTTTATTGGGCAAAATAATTGACCTGAAAAAGCAAGCATATCAGAATTTTCACTTTTTAATTGAGGTTCTTCGTGTAGAGTCTACAAACCAGACTTCACACCGTATAACGAAATGAAGCCGTCATGCGTGGAAAAGTTGCAGACGAAACAGTGAGGAACAATTAGAAGGCAGAAACCCATGTCCAGAAACGCTATGCAATGACGCGGCGGCGAAACTTTAGGCGGCTGAGGTCACCCCTCAGAAGCTTGCCACCTCATTGTGCTATACGTGCACATGATCAACGCTATTTCATGTACTGAATGGTATTCCAGGCCCGTTGCGAAGAGTTCCACTTGTTGACAGTCATCGTACTATCTCAAGTTTTCTGTCAAAGAACTGGCCCTCCTCTAGTCGTTATTACCTATAACATCGACGATCTAATGCATGTTGAATGATCTTTCTTAACATGAGTTCCTATGCTCAGTTTGTTTCTCAAGTTCCCCACATAACCAGTCGAATTCGGTCCGTTTCGTTTTTATTCACCCTGTATACTTTTTTAAGTATGCAGACGAAATGCATTATGAGCAGTTAAATGATAACGGAACAAATGGGTAAACATTAAGTAAACTGTTAATTAATGCCAACGTAATCATCATAAATGTTAATACACACATGCCACTACGAGACAACATGGTCAATGCCTTCATGCAAAAACATTTGCGGTTGCTTACTGAAACGGAATATGTTACATCTTTGTGATATCAGTAGTAGACGACGATATAGCTCTATCAAACTAACCTTTCAATACCATTCTTTTTCTGACGTTGTTTCTTTGAAACCTACATACCTTATGTTCTAATAAGAGGTTTCTAGAGACGATTGTGATATTTGGCGATTATCTATCAAAGTTCCATTTACCGTATTATACAGGGTGTTTCAAAAATGACCGGTAAATTTGAAACGGCAATAAAAACTAAACGAGCAGCTATAGAAATACACCGTTTGTTGCAATATGCTTGGGACAACAGTACATTTTCAGGAAGACAAACTTTCGAAATTACAGTAGTTACAATTGTCAACAACAGATGGCCCTGCGGTCTGGGAAACTCTATCGTACGATATTTTCCACATATCCACCATGCGTAGCAATAATACGGCGTAGTCTCTGAATGATATTACCCGAAACCATTGACAACGTGCCTGGCGGAATGGCTACACATGCAGATGAGATGTACTGCTTCAGCTGTTCAATTGTTTCTGGATTCTGGCGGTTCACCTGGTCTTTCAAGTGTCCCCACAGAAAGAAGTCACAGGGGTTCATGTCTGGCGAATAGGGTGGCCAATTCACGCCGCCTCCTGTATGTTTCGGATAGCCCAAAGCAATCACACGATCATCGAAATATTCATTCAGGAAATTAAAGACGTCGGCCGTGCGATGTGGCCGGGCACCATCTTGCATAAACCACGAGGTGTTCGCAGTGTCGTCTAAGGCAGTCTGTACCACCACAAATTCACGAAGAATGTCCAGATAGCGTGATGCAGTAATCGTTTTGGATCTGAAAAATGGGCCAATGATTCCTTTGGAAGAAATGGCGGCCCGGACCAGTACTTTTTGAGGATGCAGGACGATGGGACTGCAACATGGGGCTTTTCGGTTCCCCATATGCGCCAGTTCTGTTTATTGACGAAGCCGTCCAGGTAAAAATAAGCTTCGTCAGTAAACCAAATGCTGCCCACATGCATATCGCCATCATCAATCCTGTGCACTATATCGTTAGCGAATGTCTCTCGTGCAGCAATGGTAGCGGCGCTGAGGGGTTGCCGCGTTTGAATTTTGTATGGATAGAGGTGTAAACTCTGGCGCATGAGACGATACGTGGACGTTGGCGTCATTTGGACCGCAGCTGCAACACGGCGAACGGAAACCCCAGGCCGCTGTTGGATCACCTGCTGCACTAGCTGCGCGTTGCCCTCTGTGGTTGCCGTACGCGGTCGCCCTACCTTTCCAGCACGTTCATCCGTCACGTTCCCAGTCCGTTGAAATTTTTCAAACAGATCCTTTATTGTATCGCTTTTAGGTCCTTTGGTTACATTAAACCTCTGTTGAAAACTTCGTCTTGTTTCAACAACACTGTGTTCTAGGCGGTGGAATTCCAACACCAGAAAAATCCTCTGTTCTAAGGAATAAACCATGTTGTCCACAGCACAGTTGCACGTTGTGAACAGCACACGCTTACAGCAGAAAGACGACGTACAGAATGGCGCACCCACAGACTGCGTTGTCTTCTATATCTTTCACATCACTTGCAGCGCCATCTGTTGTTGAAAATTGTAACTACTGTAATTTCGAAAGTTTGTCCGCCTGAAAATGTACTGTTGTCCCAAGCATATTGCAACAAACGGTGTATTTCTATCGCTGCTCGTTTAGTTTTTATTGCCGTTTCAAATATACCGGTCATTTTTGAGAAACCCTTTATCTGTTTTATTACATTTCGGCCGGCCGCGGTGGTCTAGCTGTTCTAGGCGCTCAGTCCGGAACCGCGGGACTGCTACGGTCGCAGGTTCGACTCCTGCCTCGGGCATGGATGTGTGTGATGTCCTTAGGTTAGTTAGGTTTACGTAGTTCTAAGTTATAGGGGATTGATGACCACAGATGTTAAGTCCCATAGTGCTCAGAGCCATTTGAACTATTTTATTACATTTCGAATATCGTTTCCTTTATATTTTTCATTTTGTCTCTGAACACGTTCATTATCCTATGAAATCAGATTTGTTGCTTTTGGCAGTTATCGGCAAATAAATTTAGTTTGTTAGTAATCTATTTAGTAAAATATCCTATATAGAAATTGTATTTACGATTACGAAAGCAACCATTCTTCACAAAACGTGTTTATATTTCATATAATATTTCGATCCTAAAGGTTATCGCACACTGAGTTCAGTAATATCCATGAAACTCTTTGTGCTATCAGGATGTAACGTCTTTTTTAACTTTCTTTTTCTCTGGAAAGAGCTGGAGAAAGAGCGTTTGTGAGAAGGATTCGTAGAAAACAGACATTGGGAATCAAGTCATAGATTTGTCTCCAATGTAATATACACTTGTAAAAATTCGACGATGTGTGGAAAAAGTTTGTATTTAAATATGTTTTGATTCTGATCACGAAACAAAAAAATGTGGTCCTCAAAAAAATCATTAATTTAAATGTTTATCCAGTAGCATTTTTACGAAACTGAAATGAACTTGATTATTGACATACCTGATTCATGAATGCACTACCAATTGGTCGTAAACCAAATGAAGACCTTGGGTTCTTCAGAGAACACACAACGTTTAACTTACAGGACAAAGAGCTGAACCATCATCTACCTCTTCAAGATTTCTAGATGGCTACACTGTTTAACTACATTTTATTGCTATAGTCAACGAAGGCGCTGCCTATGAACAACCGTTGTTCCCGTCATTAACTGTGCAATTTTATCCGTCTGTAACTTCAGAAAGAAACGTCATAAGATCTTGAATTTCTGTTCTTCTAACTATTATCGTGATTATTAATCCCTGCTGACAAGGTTGCTACACTATAGAACCATGATTGTAACCAGGCATGTACCTCTTCGTCCAAAGTTAATCGACGGCCACAGTTGTTTTTCTTAAGAGCTCTAAAATTGGAAAATTGCATGGGGAGATATCAGAGCTTTGTTGAGGATTTTTAACGGCTTTCCAGAGAAATAATTCAGCTTATTGGAAACAACCCTGCCAACGTGTACGAAGCAAAAGATTTTTTGTTTTCTTGCTCTTATGTTTTCATTCGACTGCCCCTTATAAATGTAAGTCACTTCCACCTTGGACTAGAGGCGTCTTGGAACAGCTGAATTATTGTAAATAATCTCGAAAAAACGTGGGGCTGTCTTCATGTCTACTGTCTTACGGTAAACCTTTTTGGAAAGTGAGGTCTGCCTGTCTGTCAGATTATGGAGGGCTATCTTCCCTGATAGTGGATCCAACTATCACGCGATTGGAACTATGGGGTGGCATGAACAGTTGATTTATTACCGGTTTTACTATGTTCCTACATACTTGTTCATCATCTTTAATGTTCTCACATGATTCAGGTTGTACAACATCAAAAGATTATTTCAGTCCCGTGGTGCTAAATACTTCCCAGGCACGGTCAATTTAAAAAGTTTCAGTATCCTATAATTCGATGCTATTTAACTAAGCGCAGGGAACCCATTCTCTACAATATATTTTATATTTATGATCCACCTCAATAAAATACAAAATCTTTCTTTGTATTTTTACTTGCATCGGCAAAATATTGCTGACCGATGCTGTTTGAACTGTTGGCCGAAACTGTGACATTTCAGATGTTTAATTAACCAAATTTGTAAAATAAACGGGCCAAGTAGCAATTGCATTCAATTATTTAACGACAGCGAACAGGAAAACAGACATTTTAATTTGCGGAAAGCAGGAAACGCGTCGTGTTGGGGACGGCAGCTTTCAGAGATCGACAGTTGACAGCGGCGACATGAATGCAATTTACATTTCTGAAACTGCAGCTGTCAGCGTTTGTGTAGCTCCTCTGGGTGACATGAATATTCACAAGCAACCGAATATGTGCAATTGTGTTGTAGATTTTTACGGGGCGAAATGTATTTGCTTTGTAATCTTTTTTTAAAAAAAATGTACTGGGTAAAGGAAACTAGTAATGCTTGATTTAGTGAAAGATTTCCTAAAAATGATATGTATCAATTGAAAACGGAAGTTGCCGAATGCCGATTAAGTGATAACGCGCGCGAGAGTGATCACTAGCGCTCCATATGTTTTTCAGATAACACGCATGTTGAAGCATACGAATTTTTATTATAACAGTCCACTGGTGAATTTCGGAGGTATTGTAAAAGAACAAATAGTTACAGAATAACCTACCTTTTATTTCAAGAATTCATTGCCATTTTGCCGAACGCCATGCTTTCCGTAACAGACCTTGGGAGTAGTGATTTTCGTCATCTACGAAGACGCAGGGGTATACATCCTGATACTTGTGCTGACCTTCTGTAGTCTTGACATCGAAGGCGGTATCCATTAATTTATAGGGCGTCACTGTGCTCTCCAAGGTAGTCTTGTTGGATGTCTCGAAGAATGTTCTCCATTGAAATATTTGTATTATTTTTTCTGCAAATATTTGCTGTATATTTCTGTAATATTTCTATTCTCGTATGTGCCATCGCCATGTCTCCGCGTTGTGATAGTCCACCTTGGACGTGTAAATGTTGGCACAGGTGGTTAAATCGATCCATTCAATAAATTTTAGTCGTATTATTACTAGCTTACAAACCAAGCATTGCCAGCGTATTCATTTTACCAATTGTCTATTAGAAACAGAAACAAAAGATGAAATTTGTTTGTTGTGTAATATCGAAAAAATATTATTTCCATGTTTTCGTGGAAGCACCGTCGAAATTATGTAACAGTCGTACAACGACAGATGCATAAGATGGATAAGTACAGCTGCTTCATGATTTTGTAAACATCTCGATGTTAATGGCTCTTCGTAGCTCCATAGTCGGCTACTATTTTCGCCAACAGCAGTTTGCGCATTTTAGTTGAAAGCTGTCAAAAGCACTGCCAGGTGTCAGAGCGAGTGTCTTAGCAGTAAATAATAAGTATGCGCACACGGAAAAAAGTCGCGGCACTAGAAAAATAATTAATGTAGACCAGCGAAAATTCGGGAATATGTTTGTCCAGTTAACATATTTAAGTGATTCACATTGCAAGATCACAGTTCAAAGTAAGCGCGAAATAAGTCATTGTAATGTGAAATTCTGGTACATTAATAACCAGTGTAAACCAAACAATGTTCATGGAAGCGTGCAGACATGCACCAATTGTATTGTACAGGTTTAAAATATCAGTTCGTGGTATGGAGCTCCGTTCCAGTTGCACTTGATCAGCCAGTGCAGGGACCGTTAATTCTGGTCGTGGATGACGCTGGAGTTGTCGCATATGCTAGATGATGTCCCACCTGTGTTCGATTGGAGAACGATCTTGTGACCTATCAGGCCAAGGAAACATGTCAACATTCTGTGGAGCATATTGGATTACAACATCGATATGTGTGTGGGCGTTATCCTGTTGGAAAACACCCTTGGAACAGTGTTCATGAACAGCAGCGTAATAGTTCGAATCATCTAACTGACGAACAAATTCGCAGTCACTGCGTGGGATAGCAACGAAAGTTTTCCTTCTGTCATACGGAATCGCATTCCATACCATAATTCCAGGAATACGTCCGGTGTGTCTTGCACGCAGACAGGTTGGTTGCACGCCGTCAACTGGCCTCCTTCTAGTCGACACACGGGGATCACTGATATCGAAGCAGAACCATCTTTCATCCGAAAACACGATAAACTTGCCATCCAGTGAGCTCTCGCTCGACACCACTGAAGTTGCAAATGGCGGTGGTTTGGAGCCAGTGGCGTGTACGCTACAAGGCGTCTGGCATGGAGCTGTCCTTAAAGTACGTGACTGATAAAAGTTCGTTGAGATACTATTGTGAAAACTGCTTCTCAAATTGTTGCTGCAGATGCAGTAAAATGCGCAAGAGTTATAGCCGAACACGATGGTATTCCCCCTCAACAGTGATGCGTGGCGGTCCGGAGCCCGGTCTTCTTGCGACCGTACATTCCGCTGACCACTGTTGCGAGCAGTCATGTTCAGTGGCTGCATTCCTGCCAAGTCTTTCTGCTATGTCGCAGAAGCAAAATCCAGCTTCTTGTAACCCTATTACACGATGTCAGTCAAACTCAGTACGGTATTCATAATGAAGTCTTTGTCACCGTAACTGCATTCTTGACCAATATCACCGCATCGCGTCCAGTGTCAAATGTTAACTAACTCTCACAGCCTTTATTTCAAGCAAACCAGACTACCACCCTCATAGTGGCACTACTAGCAACATTCTTATGCGACTGAAGCGAAATTTGAATTAACATGCTATTTCAGATGTCGAAACACGTCCACCAACTTTCGTTTGTGTCGAGCAGATCATCATTCGTGTTACGATTCCTTTCTCCGCCAGTGCGTTAAAACGTAATGCATGACGCGGCATTTTTTTCCGCATCTCTATGTTTTCGGGCTGCGCGGGATTAGCCGAGTGGTTTAAGACGCTGCAGTCATGGACTGTGCGGCTGGTCCTGGCGGAGGTTCGTGTCCTCCCTCAGGCATGGGTGTTTGTGTTTGATAATTTAGGTTAAGTAGTGTGTAAGCTTAGGGACTGATGACCTTAGCAGTTTAGTCCCATAAGATTTCACACAGATTTGTTTTTATGTTTTCGGTGCCATGTCCCTTCAACTATGTTGTCGTTGAATGTTTTATTTCCATACGTACTTTCAGGAGTATGTACAGATGCTGTTTGATAAATGTGCGGCGAATAGGGTTAGCAGCAAGGAATTAATAAAATTAATAATGTAATCACGCATCTCACAATTTATGAATTATGAAATTTTTTAATAGACATGGAAAGGCTCAATAAATTTCAGCAAGTAACAGCGAATACACTCTTCATGAACTACAAGAGCACAAGAGGAAGAGGTATACTCGGAAAAGGCCGGGAGTTGCGCGAAGATTTCAATTAGATTCCATCATGGTCAGGCAGAGATTTCGTTATCAGGTACTGGATTTTAAGGCACACCCAGCAGCATATCAAGACTCCAGTCACATTGTAGTAGTGATAAAGAGTAAGCTAAAGGTAAAGAGACTTGTGAGAATGAATCAGTGAGCAGAGAAGTGGGATACGGAATTACTAAGCGGTGAAGAGATACACTTGAAGTTCTCTGAGGGTGTAGGTACTGCAATAAGGAATAAATCAGTAGGTTGTTTAGTTGAAGAGGAATGGATATCTTCAGCAAGGGCAATCACAGAAGTTGGAAAGGAAAACGTAGGTACGAGGAAGATAATTACAAAGAAACCATTAGTAACACAAGCAACAGTTCAGTTGATCGATGAAACTAGGGAGTACAAAAATATTGAGGTGGATTTAGGAATACAGAAACACAAGCCACTTAGGAAAGAAAGAAATAGGAAGTAGAGAGAAGCACATGCCAAATGGCTGCAGGAAAAATGCGAAGAATTCGAGGAATAAGTGTTTGTTGAATGTAGTGACTCAGTATATACACTCCTGGAAATGGAAAAAAGAACACATTGACACTGGTGTGTCAGACCCACCATACTTGCTCCGGACACTGCGAGAGGGCTCTACAAGCAATGATCACACGCACGGCACAGCGGACACACCAGGAACCGCGGTGTTAGCCGTCGAATGGCGCTAGCTGCGCAGCATTTGTGCACCGCCGCCGTCAGTGTCAGCCAGTTTGCCGTGGCATACGGAGCTCCATCGCAGTCTTTAACACTGGTAGCATGCCGCGACAGCGTGGACGTGAACCGTATGTGCAGCTGACGGACTTTGAGCGAGGGCGTATAGTGGGCATGCGGGAGGCCGGGTGGACGTACCGCCGAATTGCTCAACACGTGGGGCGTGAGGTCTCCACAGTACATCGATGTTGTCGCCAGTGGTCGGCAGAAGGTGCACGTGCCCGTAGACCTGGGACCGGACCGCAGCGACGCACGGATGCACACCAAGACCGTAGGATCCTTCGCAGTGCCGTAGGGGACCGCCCCGCCACTTCCCAGCAAATTAGGGACACTGTTGCTCCTGGGGTATCGGCGAGGACCATTCGCAACCGTCTCCATGAAGCTGGGCTACGGTCCCGCACACCGTTAGGCCGTCTTCCGCTCACGCCCCAACATCGTGCAGCCCGCCTCCAGTGGTGTCGCGACAGGCGTGAATGGAGGGACGAATGGAGACGTGTCGTCTTCAGAGATGAGAGTCGCTTCTGCCTTGGTGCCAGTGATGGTCGTATGCGTGTTTGGCGCCGTGCAGGTGAGCGCCACAATCAGGACTGCATACGACCGAGGCACACAGGGCCAACACCCGGCTTCATGGTGTGAGAAGCGATCTCCTACACTGGCCGTACACCTCTGGTGATCGTCGAGGGGACACTGAATAGTGCACGGTACATCCAAACCGTCATCGAACCAATCGTTCTACCATTCCTAGACCGGAAAGGGAACTTGCTGTTCCAACAGGACAATGCACCTCCGCATGTATCCCGTGCCATCCAACGTGCTCTAGAATGTGTACGTCAACTACCCTGGCCAGCAAGATCTCCGGATCTGTCCCCCATTGAGCATGTTTGGGACTGGATGAAGCGTCGTCTCACGCGGTCTGCACGTCCAGCACGAACGCTGGTCCAACTGAGTCGCCAAGTGGAAATGGCATGGCAAGCCGTTCCACAGGACTACTTCCAGCATCTCTATAATCGTCTCCATGGGAGAATAGCAGCCTGCATTGCTGCGAAAGGTGGATATACACTGCACTAGTGCCGACATTGTGCATGCTCTGTTGCCTGTGTCTACGTGCCTGTGGTTCTGTCAATGTGATCATGTGATGTATCTGACCCCAGGAATGTGTCAATAAATTTCCCCTTCCTATGACAATGAATTCACGGTGTTCTTATTTCAATTTCCAGGAGTGTATAAAAGTCAAAACAAGCTTCGGTGAAATTAGAAGTAAGGACGGTAGAATTAAGAGTGTAGTGGGAATTCCACAGAGGAGCGAGAAGTTGGATGGAAAGGGTAAGCTGAAAAAATGTTCAAATGTGTGTGAAATTTTATGGGACTCTACTGCGAAGGTCATCAGTCCCTAAACTTACACACTACTTAACCTAAATTATCCTAAGGACAAACACACACACACACACACACACACACACACACACACACACACACACACACACACACACACACACACACATGCCCGAGGGAGGACTCGAACCTCCACCGGGACAAGCCGCACAGTCCATGACTGCAGCGCCTAGACCGCTCGGCTAATTCCACGCGGCCGGGTAAACTGAACTTTTCTATCGGGTGGAAGACATGTAGTCGATAGCTAGTATTAGAAACAGAATTTGCAACAAGATTGGAAGGTTTACGTTGGAATAATTCAGAAGGGATGAATAACATTCCATCAAAATTTCTGAAATCATTGGGAAAAGCGGAAACAAAAGTACTGCTCACGTTAGGGTGTAGAATGTATGAGCCGCGATGTTTCATATGACTTAAAGCAATAATATAACCCACACAATTCTGAAGACTGGAACACCCGACAAGGGCAAGAAATATCGCACAATCCGTTTAATAGCTCATGCGATCAGATTACTGAAATGAACAGTACACGGATTAATGGAAGCGAAAACTCAGGTTGTGTTACATGACGATCAGTTTCGCTTGAAGAAAGGTGAAGGCAACAGAGACGTAGGTCTGATGTCGTGGTTTATAACGGAAGCAAGACTGAAGAAAAATGAAGACACCATAGGAAAACGTTTTCAGCTAAGTAAAAAGGTGCAAGGTGTTCTGAGAAAAATTGGAGCAAGCTATAGAGAAGGAACGGTTATTTAGAATATGCATAAGAACCAAGAGAAACCAATAAGAATGGAAGACGATGAAGGAAGTGCTCAGATTGAAAAAGGGGTGTAGTTTCTCGCCCGCACTGTTCAATTTATATAGCAAAGAAGCGGTGACGAAAATAAAAGTAAGTTTCAACAGAGGAATTATAATTCAAGGTTAAAGAATATCAATGATAAGATTCGATAATGGCGTTGCTATCGTCACTGAAAGTGAAGAAGAATTAAAAGATCAGCTGAATGAAATGCGTACATAATACGGAATGAGAGTACATTAAAGAAAGACGAATGCACTGGGTAGTAGTAGAAATGAGAACAGCGAGAAACTTAACATTAGGATGGGTGATCACGAAGTAGATGAAGTCAAGGAATTCTGCCACCTAGGTAACAAAACAAACCATGACGGTCAGTGCAAGGAGAACATCAAAAGGAGTCTAGAGTTGGAAGAAAGGCGTTCCTGACCAAGAGAAGCTTGCTACTATCAAACATAGGCCTCATTTTAAGCAAGACATTTCTGAAATGTACGTTTGGAGCAGAGCTTTGCATGGTGGTGAGACTTGGACTATGGGAAAACCAGAAAAGAAGAAAATCGAAGTATTTGAGACGTGGTATTGCAGAAAAATGTGGAAAATTAAGTGGACTGGTAAGGTAAAGACTGAGGAGATTCCCTGAAGTGACGTCGAGGAAATGAATATTTAGAAAACATTGACAAGAAGATGGGGCACGATAGTAGGACATCTGTTAAGATATCAGGGAGTGACGTCCATGGAACTAGAGGGAGCTTTAGAGGAGAGAAACTGTAGAGGAGAGCAGATACTGCTATACATACAGCAAATAACTGATGACGAAGGTTGCAACTGCTACTCTGAGATGAAGAGGTTGATACAGGACACAGGAGAAGAATTTGTAGTTAGCCAAATAGGTCAGAAAGTTGCTGACTAAAAAAGATGGACTTATGAAGCAATAATCGAACACGTCGAATATTCCGGTTTCTAATTTTTCTCTGTTTCAGTTGAGAGATAGCCGAAATAACAGGTTACTTGTCACAGTTGTCTATGACAGTAGATAATACTCTTCATCGCCGTCTTTATTACAAAACCGACAATATAAACTAGATATTATTATTTGACGCGTCGGTAACGTATGTGAAATCATCTCCATGTATCTAACCTGGTACGACGAAATGAAATAACACACTCCTTCTTTATCAGTGAGCACAATAGGTCAACTAAAATGGACATTTGTCTTCGAGCGTACTACATAATGATAATACATCTAATAACATCTTTTATGGCTTGGTTCTACTCAATCCACATTTTTTTCAAAATATTGTGTAATATTTAATACTTTCACATCATCAAATCTCTTACCAGAAAGTAACAGAAAACAAAATTCATTTCATAAATATTTATATACAGGGTGTTACAAAAAGGCACGGCCAAACTTACAGGAAACATCCCTCACACACAAAGAAAGAAAATACGTTATGTAGACATGTGTCCGGAAACGCTTACTTTCCATGTTACATCTCATTTTATTACTTCTCTTCAAATCGCATTAATCATCGAATGGAAACACACAGCAACAGAACGTACCAGCGTGACTTCAAACACTTTATTACAGGAAATGTCCTAATGTCCTCCGTTAGCGAGGATACATGCATCCACCCTCCGTAGCATGGAATCTCTGATGCGCTCATGCAGCGCTGGAGAATGGTGTATTGTATCACAGCCGTCCACAATACGAGCAAGAAGAGTCTCTACATTTGGTACTTGGGATGCGTAGACAAGAGCTTTCAAATTTCCCCATAAATTAAAGTCAAGAGGGTTGAGGTCAGGAGAGCGTCGAGGTCATGGAATTGGTCCGCCTCTACCAATCCATCGGTCACCGAATCTGTTGTTGAGAAGCGTACGAACACTTCGACTGAAATGTGCAGGAGCTCCATCGTGCATGATCCACATGTTGTGTCGTACTTGTAAAGGCACATGTTCTACCAGCATACGTAGAGTATCCCGTATGAAATCATGATACCGTGATCCATTGAGCGTAGGTGGAAGAACATGGCGCCCAATCACGATATCACCAAACTCATGCCTGCCCAAACGTTCACAGGAAATCTGTGTTGATGACGTGATTGCACAACTGCGTGCGAATTCTCGTCAGACCACACGTGTTGATTGTGAAAATGTGCAATTTGGTCACGTTGGAATGAAGCCTCATGCGTAAAGAGAATATTTGCACTGAAATGAGGATTGACACATTGTTGGATGAACCATTCGCAGAAGTGTACCCGTGGGGGCCAATCAGCTGCTGATAGTGCCTGCACACGCTGTACATGGTACGGAAACAACTGGTTCTCCCGTAGCACTCTCCATAGAGTGACGTGGTCGACGTTACCTTGTACAGCAGCAACTTCTCTGACGCTGACGTTAGGGTTATCGTCAACTGCACGAAGAATTGCCTCGTCCATTACAGGTGTCCTAGGTCTTCCCCAGGCGCGAGTCATAGGCTGGAATGTTCCGTGCTCCCTAAGACGCCGATCAATTGCTTCGAACGTCTGCCTGTCGGGACACCTTCGTTCTGGAAATCTGTCTCGAAACAAACGTACCGCGACACGGCTATTGCCCCTTGCTAATCCATACATCAAATGGGCATCTGCCAACACGGCATTTGTAAACATTGCACTGACAGCAAAACCACGTTCGTGATGAACAATAACCTGTTGATGCTGCGTACTGATGTGCTTGATACTGTAGAGCAATGAGTCGCATGTCAGCACAAGCACCGAAGTCAACATTACCTTTCTTCAATTGGGCCAACTGGCGGTGAACAGAGGAAGTACAGTACATAATGATGAACTAAAATGAGCTCTAACATGGAAATTAAGCGTTTCCGGACACATGTCCAAATAAAATCTTTTCTTTATTTGTGTGTGAGGAATGTTTCCTCAAAGTTTGGCTGTACCTTTTTGTGACACCCCTATATACTCTACAACACGTTCACATTTAATTCTGCAGTCTGGATATGTGTAAGAAATTGTTAACCCTATAAGCGTGCCATATGGGTTATTTTTTTGACCATGTGCGTTGTTCTTGTTCAAAGAAAACACTTGCATAAAACTGACGTTCATTGCAAATTTCCCGATGGCAATATTGTTCCGGGCGTATCTACAAGCGACGGCATGAAGATGAATAATGCAAGAGCAAAGAGGGCTGTGAGACGACGTCAGCGAATAGCACGCTGACTAGAACGTCACATCGACGGGAGCGGTCTCGAGAAGAAGAGAATACAAGCGCTGCTTCTGCTTGTTTAGGATGGACAGTAGTAGACTTGTACTAGCAGACCCGGACAATAGGAGAGCCGTTACCCCAACTGGAAAGAGATTTTCACTCTGCAGCAGAGTGTGTGCTGATATGAAACTTCCTGGGAGATTAAAACTGTGTGCCGGACCTAGTGTCGAACTCGGGACCTTTGCCTTTCGCGGACAAGCGTGCTACCAACAGAGTTACCAAGCACGACTCACGACCCGTCCTCACAGCATCAGTTCTGCCAATACCTCGTCTCCTACCTTCCAAACTTCACAGACGCTTTTCTGCGAAGAGTCTGTGAGGGCGCGTCGTGAGTCGTGCTTGGGTAACTCAGTTGGTAGAGCTCTAGCTAAGGCAAAGGTCCCGTTTTCGAGTCTCGTTCCGGCACACAGTTTTAATCTGCCATCAAGTTTTGTCATCCTGCTATACAGAGACTTGTACCTTATATTAATTGCTTGTTTGGATATTGGTTATAAGGAAGGACATTGATTATTATTTGCATGTCTTCCAACGCTTGCGACTACTCCTTGTATATCGAAAGTTAATTATTGTCAATCTTCTTTATTGTACGAGGGTAATTCCAAAAGTAATATCTCCTATTTATTTATAAGTACAGAACTTTGTTTGTGTGGCAGTTGGTCACAGTGTTATGAAGAGTGCTTCACGCGCTGTGTGTAAACATGTGCACGCCGTGCTGGTGCACTCACTCTTGGCTTGGCAGCCGTTGACAATGGAGCTCCCGTTGGATGTTACCGCCAAGTGTGAATTTCGCGCACTTATTAGGATTATTAGGATTTTGAACGCAAAGGGGACTGCGCCGCAGGAAATCGAACGTTAATTGAAGAAAGTGTATAGTGAGTCGGGAATGATTGTAAAAAACGTTCGTAAGTGGTGTAGGGAGTTGACAGCTGGCTGGACCGAAATTCACGACGAAAAAGTGAGTGGGAAACCGTCAATTTGCAAAGCTTGCATGAAGATCTGTGGATTATCCCGGATGATCTCTGCACGTTGGTTCCTGAGGTTTCCCGAGTCACCACTCACAGAATTTTAATAGAAACATTGAACTACCGGAAGGTGTGTGCAAGATGGGTGCCACGAATGCTGACTGAGGACGACATGCGGCAACGAGTTGATGCTTCCCGTGCATTTCTTCACCACATTGCAGCCGATCACGACAACTATCTGGACTCAATGGTCACTGGTGATGAAACCTGGGAATACCATTTTACACCTGAGAGCAAGCAACAATCACGCCAGTGGTGGCATCCTCCTTCGCCAAAGCCGCGGAAATTCGGAAAAAAACAGATTGCCGGTAAAGTCAGAACAACCGTTTCTTGGGATCGGAAAGGGCTTTTGTTAGTTGGCTTCATTCCCACTGGGACCACAATTAACGCTGACAGATACTGTGAAACTCTGAAAAAACTCAAACGGGCAATTCAGAACCGGAGAAGAGGAATGTTGAGCAAGGGCGTACACATTCTCCATGCCAAAAAAATGGTTCAAAAGGCTCTGAGCATTATGGCACTTAACATCTAAGATCACCAGTCCCGTAGAACATAGAACTACTTAAACCTAACTAACCTGAGGACATCACACACATCCATGCCCTAGGCAAGATTCGAACCTACGACCGTAGCGGTGGTGCGGTTCCAGACTGTAGCGCCTAAAACCGCTCGTCCACCACGGCTGGCACAGAAATGGTGATTGTCAAAAATAGCTAAATGTTCAAGCAGTAAACCATTGTAGAAATAAACAAACAGGTTATGTACTAATAAAAAATAGGAGACCTTACTTTTCGGATCACGCTCGTAATAGAAACCATTAATCTGCGTTCCTCGAATTGTTGAATAGCTATCTGAGAAAGTAGCATCCTTTAGGCACGCAATAGGAGACGAGTGGCAAGACCGCGCAAATATATTCTTAATAATACACTACCATAAGCGAAAAATGATCAAATACAAAGCACTTATGGCGGCTTGGACATTGATAGAGATGGAACTAAATTTCGTTAACTGACGTTCCCGTGGGCACATAAGCCTACGCTCATTATGTATGGTAGGAGGAATATCCCGAGATTGTGAGTAATATGACCCAGTGCGTTAGCCTCAAGGTATATGGCGAAAATTGTTCTAGAATCTCTCTGCGGAAGAGCCCCCTGAAAGTATCCAAATGCTTCACGAAGTTTCACTCCCTCTTCAAACTGTTAACAAGCGCTTGATACAGATTGCAGCTTATAGAAACATTATCATCGTCTCCCTTCACAGTAAATTTTACTGCTTTGACTTTTTCTAAGAGATTCTAGGTTTTGCTACAGCGAATATCAGAGAACAACCTTCTGTTTATAGCATGTTCTCAACGTTCCTTAAAAGATATTCGGAAAAAAATTCTAATTGTGAAATGAACACAACCACTGATTACAACACAGATATTTTGGAAGAATGTAAAGCAGTTTGATTCAAGCTCCACTATGTGAATTGCAGTAATTGGAGTTCAGAGTAGAAAGTGATGAATGTGATAGTGATTGCAGGTAAATAAAAGAAATACGGGGTAACACAAGTTTGTTTAGCAGGTTGTATACAAATGTAGTAAATATCGTATAACACTAATTTAATAATATTTTTAATGTGACAACGAAGGCTTTCCCGGCGCAATAATTGATAATATCTTTTTCGGGTATGCAGCCGGATCATAAAGTTTCATGAAGACGTTATGATCCGGCTGCATACCCGAGAAGGATATTATCATATTTTTAATGTATAATATAATTAATAAAACCATTCAAACAATACTTGTTGTAATTTTTATCTCTGCCTTACTGTTAATTGCTGTAAAATGCTCCATTTTCATTATGGGTGCTATATTTCCAGCAAATGTCTTTCTAAATTACGAAACGAAAACTATTAACAGTAATGACTCAAAACTGTATGTAATTACATGTAGTGATGGTTTTTAAGGCTCAGCACAAAAAATCACGTTTGGTGGTAAGCGCTACGAGTTCCTCTGAAAAATGGTTAAGTGCAATTGAATCTACGCTTGACAAAACCGTGATGAAAATGAAGAACTCAACCGACAATATTACCTATTAAGAAGGATACAATAATCAGGCTTACTCGATGAATGGCTAACAAATAATGGATGATATTGTCAGTTAAGAACATGAGTTGAAGCTCGGACATTCTCAGTTCCTCTTCATCTCAGAGTAGCACTTGCAACCTACGTCCTCAATTATTTGCTTGACGTATTCCAATCTCTGTCTTCCTCTACAGTTTTTGCACTCTACAGCTCCCTCTAGTACCATGGAAGTCATTCCCTCATGTCTTAGCAGATGTCCTAACATCCTGTCCCTTCTCCTTTTCAGTGTTTTCCACATATTCCTTTCCTCTCCGATTCTGCGTAGAACCTCCTCATTCCTTACCTTATCAGTCCACCTGATTTTCAACATTCGTCTATAGCACCACATCTCAAATGCTTCGATACTCTTCTGTTCCGGTTTTCCCACAGTACATGTTTCACTACTCCCGACGCACATCCTCAGAAATTTCTTCCTCAAATTAAGGCCGGTATTTGATATTAGTAGACTTCTCTTGGCCAGAAATGCCTTTTTTGCCATAGCGAGTCTGATTTTGATGTCCCCCTTGCTCCGTCCGTCATTGGTTATTTTACTGCCTAGGTAGCCGAATTCCTTAACTCCATTGACTTCGTGACCATCAATCCTGATGTTAAGTTTCGCGCTGTTCTCATTTCTACTACTTCTCATTACCTTCGTCTTTCTCCGATATACTCTCAAACCATACTGTGTACTCATTAGACTGTTCATTCCGTTCAGCTGATCATTTAATTCTTCTTCACTTTCACTCAGGATAGCAATGTCACAGCGAATCGTATCATTGATATCCTTTCACCTTTTATTTTAATTCCACTCCTGAACCTTTCTTTTATTTACATCATTGCTCCCCCGATGTACAGATTGAAGAGTATGGGCGAAAGGCTTCAGCCTTGTCTTACTCCCTTCTTAATAAAAGCACTTCGTTCTTGATTGTCCACTCTTACTATTCCCTCTTGGTTGTTGTACATATTGTATATGACTCGTCTCTCCCTATAGCTTACCCCAACATTTTTCAGAATCTTGCACCATTTTATATTGTCGAACGCTTTTTCAGGTCGACAAATCCTATGAACGTGTCTTGATTTTTCTTTAGCCTTGCTTCCATTATTAGTCGTAACGTCAGAATTGCCTCTCTCGTGCCTTTACTTTTCCTAAAGCCAAACTGATCGTCACCTAGCGCATTCTCAATTTTCTTTTCCATTCTTCTGGAAATTATTCTTGTAAGCAGCTTCGATGCATGAGCAGTTAAGCTGATTGTGCGATAATTTTCGCACTTTCCAGCTCTTGCCGTCTTCGGAATTGTGTGGATGATGCTTTTCCGAAAGTCAGATGGTATGTCGCCAGACTCACAGATTCTACACACCGACGTGAATAGTCGTTTTGTTGCCATTTCCCCTAATGATTTTAGAAATTCTGATGGAATGTTATATATCCCTTCTGCCTTATTTGACCGTAAGTCCTCTAAAGCTCTTTTAAATTCCGATTCTAATACTGGATCCCGTATCTCTTCTAAATCGACTCTTGTTTCTTCTTCTATCACATCAGACAAATCTTCACCATCATAGAGGCTTTCAATGTATTCTTTCTACCTGTCTGCTCTCTCCTCTGCATTTAACAGTGGAATTCCCGTTGCACTCTTAATGTTACCACCGTTGCTTTTAATGTCACCAAAGGTTGTTTTGACTTTCCTGTACGCTGAGTCTGTCCTTCCGACAATCATATCTTTTTCGATGTCTTCACATTTTTCCTGTAGCCATTTCGTCTTAGCTTCCCTACACTTCCTATTTATTTCATTCCTCAGCGACTTGTATTTCTGTATTCCTGATTTTCCCGGAACATGTTTGTACTTCCTCCTGAAGTATTTCTTCTGTTACCCATGGATTCTTCGCACTTACCTTCTTTGTACCTATGTTTTCCTTCCCAACTTCTGTAATGGCCCTTTTTAGAGACGTCCATTCAACTGTGTTGCCTACTGCGCTATTTCTTATTGCTGTATCTATAGCGTTAGAGAACTTCAAACGTATCTCGTCATTCCTTAGAACTCCCATAGCTCATTGATTCTTCCTGACTAATGTCTTGAACTTCAGCCTACTCTTCATCACTACTATATTGTGATCTGAGTCTATATCTGCTCCTGGGTACGCCTTACAATCCAGTACCTGATTTCGGAATCTCTGTCTGACCATGATGTAATCTCATTGAAATCTTCCCGTATCTCCCGGCCTTTTCCAAGTACACCTCCTCCTCTTGTGATTCTTGAACAGGGTATTCGCTATTAGTAGCTGAAACTTGTTACAGAACTCAAGTAGTCGTTCTCCTCTTTCATTCCTTGTCCCAAGCCCATATTCTCCTGTAACCTTTTCTTCTACTCCTTCCCCTACAACTGCATTCCAGTCGCCCATGACTATTAGATTTTCGTCCCCTTTACATACTGCATTACCCTTTCAATATCCCCATACACTTTCTCTATCTGTTCATCTTCAGCTAGCGACGTCGGCATGTATACCTGAACTATCGTTGTCGGTGTTGGTCTGCTGTCGATTCTGATTAGAACAATCCGGTCACTGAACTGTGCACAGTAACACAGCCTCTGCCCTACCTTCCTATTCATAACGAATCCTACACCTGTTATACCATTTTCTGCTGCTGTTGATATTACCCGATACTCATCTGACCAGAAATCCTTGTCTTCCCTCCACTTCATTTCACCGACCCCTACTATATCTAGATACAGACTGAATATAGCATATGAGCGTGGTGTAGTTCGCAGCTGAAAAGTATTCTATTCTACGAAACAGTTAAAATTCCCCTTATATTTGGTGTAGCGCCTAGCTTCATATCTGCGGTCGGCAGAGTTTATGAACTCGCGTGTCGCAGTCATGTAGGAGCGCTGTTGTGGGAACCTCGCAACAACAAAGCATACTTTGGCTGTGTGCTGTGTGTGAGCTGTTTCCCAACGGTAGGTGTTGTGTTAGGTATTCGGCACTTTATTTAATAACTCTCTTCAAAGAATTTCAATTTTAGATGAAGTTTTTGACAAAAGAATTTCTCGCCCAGTATTAAAAGCAGGAATGTTAACACGGTATATGACTACATAATGGCACTAACTGGGCTGCCAGAAAGTACGATATTGGTACACGAAAGGTCAACAACAATAAACCACACATGAGGCAATTCACGAATGTAAGCTGATCCTCTACTCTTATTTTACTTTACAGTATTTCATAGAATTACATTACATGAGGATGTTTTATGTAGACATATGAAGAGGAAGGGAAATAATGCTACAAAGGCCTAATAATATCTGGAAAAGTTTCTCTAATTTGGCCAAAGGATGCAAAATGCCATTTCTCCTATGATCCTTCCGACTGGTTTGATGCGACTCGCCATCTATTCATCTCAGAGTAGCATTTGTAACCTACATTATCAATTAGTTATGGATGTTTTCCGATCTCTGCCTCCCTGTACAGTTTTTACCCTCTGCAGCCTCTGGGCTCCCTCCAGTGTTGTGGATGTTATTCCTTGATATCATAACATCATTTCTCTTTTTCTTGTGAGTGTTTTCTATACATTCCTTTCCTGATGTTTCTGCGGAGAACATTCTCTTTCCCTACCTCTTCAAGTCACCAAATTTTTTACATTGTTGTGCAGCACTGTAAGCAAACGCTTCTATTCTCTTCTGTTCCTGTTTTCCCATACTCCATGTTTGACTGCCATACAATGCTGTGCTCCAAACGCACATTCTCAGAAATTTATTCCTTCAGTCAAGGCCTACGGGTGACACCAATAAACTTCTCTTGGGCAGCAATGCCCTTCTTGCCAGTGTTGTGTGCTTTTTATGTCCTCTTTGCTGTAACCGTTATGGATAACATTGCTGCTTAACTTAATCTACTAAGCGAGCACCGATTCTGATATTAAGTTTCTCGTTATTCTGATTTTTACTACCTGTCATTAGTTTTGTCATTCTTGGATTTACTCTCAATCCATAATCTGTAGTCATTAGACTGTTCATTCCTTTCAACGCATCCTGTATTTGTTTTTCGCTTTCACTGAGCATAGCAATGTCATCAACAAATCTTTCGCCTTGAATTTTATTCCAACTCCTGAACATTTGTTTTATTTCCATCATTAATTCTTCGATGTGTACATTGAACAGTATGGGAAAAATAGTACATCCCTGTCTTATACTCTTTTTAATCCACTTACTTCGTTCTTGGTCTCGTAGTTCTATTGCTCCCTGTTGTTTCTAGTACATATTTTACGTTACCACTCTTTCCTTCTAGTCTGTACCTGCTTTTCTCAGAATTTCGAACATCTTGCACCATTTTACATTGTCGAACGCTTTTTTCAGGTCGACAGATCCTATGAATGTGTCTTGATTTTGCTTGAATCTTGCGTCCATTATCATTCACAACGTCAGAACTGCCATTCTGGTTCATTACGTTTTCTAAATTCAAAACTGATCGTCATCTAACGGACACCCTGTTTTCTCTTCCATCATTATGAATATTTTTTGCCAGCAACTTGGATTTATGAGCTGTTAAGCTGATTGTGCGATAATTCTCGCACATGTCGACTCTTGGCATAGAATAAATCGAACAAATAGTGCTAGAAAGGTGGTAAAAAAGAAGGTAAAAGCAAAAGTCTTTATTAATGTAACTGCCATAGGCACTGTACGTGGAAGCAAGTTCAGTACTGAAACTTATTCCTAAAACAATTACAGCAGCTGCTCCAGCTGATGCTGATGCCGCTCTTCTTGTTCGCTGTTGCTACCACAAATTACTGGCTCTATGAAGACATTTGGTGGTCTGTACACTGTGTTAGCATCGCTTAATTGCTATTATTTGCTCCCGGAACTCTGAAAAGGATTTACTGTATCACAGACAAAACGAAAACGAGAAATATGAAGCAAGCATTTAATTCCGACAGAGAAAGGAGGAGAAAGAGATGCGCTTCCATTTCATAGCCCAAAGGGAAAGGCATATTATCAGCACGACGTAACATACTGTACCAAGGTAAACAAATGGAGTCTAGTGGATAACAGACGAGTCTGTCATTTCCTGTCTGCGGTCCAGAACTTAACGAGGCTGTTCCACGTGGTACGCTTTGCCGCTCTCCTCAGGGACTCATCTCCGGAGGTAGTGCCGTGGAGGCTGAGTTTGTCTTCTCTTTTTTGTGTGCGAGTTTTCTACGCATTGTAGCGTCTCTCACATCCAAGTTTCCATCACCATCTGTCTTGCCAGTCCTATTCTTGCATGGCTTTATCATGCTTCGCACTCCTCACCCCACCGTTAAAATGTATCCAAGGCCTTCCTGTTTTTCTGTGTCATGGAAGTCTCCAGCGCCAAACTTTTAAGGCCATCTTTCCTCTGGCCATCTTTTTAAGGTGTCCATTACTTGTTAGGTGTTTGTTTTCAATGGCATCTACAATATCTATGGCAACTCCCATCTGTTTTCGTAGCACTTGATTTCTTATTTTGTCGCATCTAGTTACTTCACAACTTAGTCTCCGAAATTCCATTTCCATCGCCTTTATTTCATCTCGCGTTCACCGGAGATTTCCGATAGTATAGCATCAGACAGATCAGTGCTGTCAAGTACAGTTCTGTATATCACAGTTTTCAAATTTCTGATGTGTTTTTATTCCAAATAGTGGAGTGCAGGCGCTTAATTGGGTCCATTCCCTTTCCCACTGTGTGGTTTATTTCCTCGTAGCTTAAATCTTTTTCACAAATCATTGTCCTTAAATAATTTTGTGATCGACTCTACTTTACTGTCCTCCTCTTCCTCAGCGGATATGACCTGATCATCGACGATATTTAGGGAAAACAGGATGTCATCACCTATTACGATGCCCATGTTTTTGCACTTCTTTTTCCAGTTTTTCAATGCTTCATTGAAAAACATTTATAGAGGGTACGCGCTAAGTAATATCCTTGTCCCAGTCTTCTGCTGCATTTAAATTTTTGTGATAGTAAGTTTCCAACTTCAAAACAAGTATTATCTCAAAACAGCTTTTTAAAGGCTTGTACTTGACATTTATGAGTGTTCTGGTTATTTGTTGCTTCCCACATCCTAGATAGTGGCATCCCGTGTGTCTCAGAGTCACGTGCCATTCTGTTGTAAGTCACCTGTCTAATGATGAAAATATTATAGTTACATGAACGCCCTAGCCGGAAGCCAATGGTTCCTTCTACTTCCTCTGTTTCGTGTTCAATTCTAGTTTTAAGGATGTTAAGTAAAAATCTCGATATAATACTCTGACACCTCGATAATTTGCGCAGTCATTCTTATCTGGCGTTTTAAACATGTTTGTGATTAACCCTTCTTTAATTTCGACTAGGATTTTCTTTCCTCAAAGTCAGAGGTTAAATAGCTTCGCGAGATGTTCCAATAATACATTTGTCCCATCCTCAACAACTCCATATAAGTGGCTAAGATATATCTTCTTTAAACAATTGTTCATAGTGTATCTTCCATGTATCTAGGTTTACGAGCTGTATGTTTATACTGCTTTTGTCATTTGTTCTTAGCAAACTCTATTTTCCCATTTTCTTTGCCTCTTTTGACTCTTAAGTCTCTATTTAGCTATTAGTTGTTTCACATTTAAGCTCCCACATAACATTTTCCTCTAATTACTGCTTCACCGTAGTCTTAATACCTATGTTTTATCAGTGTTACTGCTTATAAGGGTTCTGCTATAGGTCTCTTTCTCTTCCGCCTTTGCTTCACCGAGACTGTCATGCTGTCATGTCGTATCAACAGTCTCATGTAGTATCATGTAGTATCCCACCCTATGCAACTTGTATAAATAGGGAGTTACGTTATATGGTCGTTGGTCTATTTTTTTTTTCATTCTTATTACATTTGTTTTGGCAGCTACCAACTTCTTAAAAAGGCGACCAAAGTGCAGACAGAAGCAAGAAATAGATGCATATTGTGCTCCCCTACACACTTTGTAATCCCCCATCATAATACGATTACTTTCTACACCTTGAAAGTTGTAGCCCTGTACATTTATGGATACCTTTGTCTTGGGAAAAGAAGTCCTTACCTTAAGACTGTAGTGTTCATACATTTCTATCAGTCTCTCTTCCTTATCATTCACAATATTCTCCACAAATTGTATACAACCTTGCTAGCTTTGCGTCTCGTATTACAAATATATATATATATGCCTCTGGCCCCATTTGGAGATGACGTGAAACAAGAAAAACTTAATTTGTCGACCTAACAACTATTTCGTAACAAAATATTTGGTATCTCTAAATTGAAGACTAAGCAATTGAAAATATAAACTTTGTGGCCTTGATTAAAATGCAGTCTAAATAATCGGTATAGCTACATCAATGCAGAGTGGGAGTAAGGAACCGTAAAACGCCGATTACCGATATACAGATTACTCCTCTCTCTCTCTCTCTCTCTCTCTCTCTCTCTCTCTCTCTCTCTCTCTCTCTCTCGCTCTCAGCCGCATAATTAATATCACACACGAAAAGGATGCAGCAATATTGTTGAAATAACCCTGGCGCAGCTGTCCATTGCAGTGGACAGCTGTTAATGTCGCTTCTGCGGCGTTTTTACTCAATCCTGAGGCTGCAAATGCACGCATTCCATTCGAGTGATGACTCCGAACTACTGTTGTGTCCTGCGTACATTTTCAGCCTCAGGACTGATTAAAAATGCCAAAGAACTGCCATTAACAGCTGTCCACTGCAGTGCAAAACTGCATCACTTTGATCGAAATATCACCAGTATTGGTAGTGACACTGCCTCTCTAAACATTCATGGTGGTATCTGTTTGTTCTATATCGTGTCTCCCTACCACTTTCGCGCAACGACGCACTGAGCGTGTTTTTTAGGGAATTAACTAGTTTGAACCTGGGACCTGTTGCTGGTAAGGAGACGCCAGACCACACATGACATGTAGAATTCAGAAGAGTTCGGTGAGACTAGCGATGATATAACCAAATACCATATGATCTCAGCGTCAGCTCCACTGCACTCCCTGTAAAAGAATCTTAATACTAACTAAATTTAGTGGAAGGGGTTCAAGGCTTTCTTATTTTTAGTTTGCTGGTAAAATAACGTCGAAAAAGCAGTTAAGTTTACCATTAGAAATTTTGTTCTACTCACAAAACATTGTTTATAAATTGCACTATTGATAAAAGGGGATATTTTAATACAGGATGGTAAACACCAACTGCGTGCAACAAAAATGTGAACGAATATTCCCTGAATGGGTTTCCAAGTTCTACAATCGATCGAAGGATGACCTATGCCATATCACATATATAATCTAGGTTTAATTTAAGTTTCACAAAAGAGAAAACTACCAAAATGGTCTACAGTGACCCTCAATTATCTTTAATTACTTATCTAACTTGTCGTAAATTACAGTGGCTGATGTGGCTTCTCAATAACTATATAAAAGAAAAATCATCGCGTTTCAGATCTGTTTTTCAAGTGGCAAATGTGAACAACATCAGTTTTAACTAACGATCGACACTAGTATTACGCAAAAAGGGGGTGTAAAAGATGAGACTTCTGCAGTTCTGAGTGAAGCCTTATGCGCTCAAAAATGCGGCATCGCGTGCGTTCATTACCTTGTCGGTGTTTAGGCAGCGTCAGGGCAGCGGCAGGCAGCACAGCTCCGCTCACCTCGCCATCTCGGAACTAACTCTCTCCTAACTTCTCCTTACTACAATTTACCGAAGTTGGTTAAAAAAAAAAAACTATCTGGCTGTGTTTTCATTTGACCAATCAGGGTCTCAATGTTAACCTTAAGCTCCGCCTACAAAAATACTGTCCATCCAATGAGAAACGTTATACTTTTCGTGGTGGGGCAATGTTTTTAAAGTGTACAGCGTAACAGAGACGCGAAAGAGTCTCACGATAAAACCTGCAGCTGGTGTGGTCCTTTTAGCGTTATCGTAAGATCTATACTGTTCTTCTGGGGGGGCTCTATCTTTTAACATGGGCTGGGAGGTGGTCCTAATGTAACAGATACGCGAAAAGGCTCACGCTAAAACTTGCAGGTGGTAGTGGCCCTTTTTGTGTTATCGTAAGATCTATACGGTTTTTCTGGAGGGCTCTAGCTTTTAACATGGGCTGGGGGGTGGTCCTTGACGTAACAGAGACGCGAAAATGTCTCACGCTAAAACGTGCAGGTGGAAGACTTAGAGGAAGGCTGTCGACGTGGGTGTCCAGTCCGTCCCTTATCGTAGGGCCTTCTAGCTTAACACGGCTCTGCTCTCGGCTTCTGTTCTCGTTTCTCCCCTCGGAACTGCGTCGGTCTCACGGTGGGAAGGTACGACATGCATTTAGGCATTCTTGTGTTAGTCTGTGGTATTCCATTTGCTCACTCGTTACTCGTATTACTTTGGTTAATTTAATGTACACGATTTATTCGGAGCTATGTGACATACTACTGGATTTGCTTATCATGTCAGGGTTTTCATGGAAGGTGTTGGATTTGCCTGACACCTTACAGTTCTGCTAGCTAACAATCAATAATAATTCACGTTTTTAATTCATTCTTCTGGATAATCTTCATAATATATATAAACAGTATTTTGCAAGCGGCTCTACGTCTCTTGAGCCTGTATTATGTGTTGCCATATAGTGTTTAGCAGTTCAAATTACATCAAGATTCATACAGGACAAAATACGATCGAAAAAAGACAAACGTTCGAGCGTTTACATAAGGCAATAGACTAATAAAATTACGAAAACAATTCTATGCTCATTAATTTGCACAGAATGTTTTCACAGATTATGTAGAAATGTTTGTGATATTCTCTTAAAAATAGCGTTTGAAATACTTTTAGTTTTACATAATACTATACTTATCCAGTCGTCCATTAAGAGCTCCTAAAAGGAACAGGGCTTTCCTGTTGCTAATGTCATCTATAAGGTTTTTCGAATTGTTAAAGAAATTTTTCTTCTCAAAGGTAGTAACATTATCTTGAAGTGTGCATGCTGTAGTGATCGGTATGTCGTTTTCTTTTAACTTCATATCCACATGCATCGGATATTCGTTGACACAGTCATATTTCATAATTCAGCGTTTACACGTTTTATGTATCGCAACTGATATCCCCTTCTTTGCCCAACACGTTTTAGTCATTCCACTGTAAAACTGAAATAATCACCTATTTCCTCTGCACCATTATCTTTCTGTTTCGTTCCATTTGTGCTATTGTGAGTTCTTTGATTATGTCTGTTTTCTTAGAGAAGATGCCCGGAACGTTCCATGTACCAAAATTTATATAACTTTTTCGTTTGCTAGGTCGATTCGCCTTAATTCCGAACTGGTTCCGAATTTTTTTCAGTCTGATATTCACCGAGTGATAGTGAACAGGTCCATCTCTTTGATTTTTCATTAATGTTTCCTTGTTTTATACGAATTGTCACTGTGGACTCAGTGCCCCGGCGCACCCTGTGCTTTAATCAGAAATCAGTATAGCGTTTAACCCACATAAACCATTGGACTTTAGTCTCTGAGGTTAATTGGTCTCTCCCTTAAGGACCCCTACTGCCACCTCCACTGAATCGAGATCCATTGTCTTCACTGCCTCCACCTTTGTAGACAAGAAAGGAAAATCAATGGCAACCACTGGCTCCGAAACCTAACGCCCTTGAAATCTAAAAACAAAACCAGTCGAGGAAGGGAAGCCGATAAAAAAAGAAAACAGAAGCATGTAACTGAAAGTAATGTCACATTTAGCTAAGAGTCCATGTGGCTGCCACCCACGTACTCCCCAAGATGGGAGATCCTTGAGACACTACACTATGTTTGGATTCTCACCAATTGGCCAATCTGCATGGGTTACCCTGCCAGGAGCTCTGCTCCCGCTGGTGTAGCTCAGTGGCCATTGAGACAGACAGACGCCCCGCCAACGGTAGAGTGGTAGTCCATTGGCATGGTCTGAATTTGAAGAGGTACAAAAAGCAAGTTCTTCTACTTTGTGGCTTGCTTACTCAGTAACAGTCGTTAGGGGATAAAAGGTACGCAGAAAATGTGTGCCACGTCCTATATACACACCGATTCTTGTACGTTTATACATCTAATAGCAAAGGTAATTGAGATACAAACTGTATCATTGCACCTTCCAATAAGAATTCTTACGATAATGTACTTCACCAAACCTGAGAGATTGTACTAAGTAGACCCAGCGAAAGGCCACAGCAAATGAGAACCTACCCCTTCCCTTCTCGCTTACCTACTTCTTTGAATAATTAGTGTTAATTGAATTTTGTGGAAACAGGGCATCAGATACACAATCACCGAAGGAAAGTTAGGAGAAACATTTCTTGTAGTCGCTAAATTTTGCACAGTGGTAGGAGAGAGTGCAGTGAACAGCATATTAAAGAGTCTGACATGGGGTATGAACGTGAGGGTGGAGTGTTTAAAGATCACGTTTTTAAGTTTTTACTGAAAGACTCGAAAACTGCAGGTTCTGGCTAAAGGATTTCCCAGTACAAAATTAAACTTCTCTAAATATCCTACAAAATAGTTCCTATTCTTTGTTTGCTTAGGAACAGTCTGGAACCACGCGACCGCTACGGTCGCAGGATGTGTGATGTTCTTTGGTTAGTTAGGTTTAAGTAGTTCTAAGTTGTAGGGGACTGATGACCTCAGACGTTACGTCCCATAGTGCTCAGAGCCATTTGATTCTTAGTTCTCCTATAGCCTAGTTGTGCCGTTCTTCTAGGAAAGACCAATTTCCTCACCATAAGCAACGCTTACTTTTCGGTTTACAAGCAGGCTATACAGTGAAGTGCACAAAATACCGCAAGAAGAGCATACTTGAACGTAACTGAACACGCTAGCCAAGCTTGCAGATCCGCTGTTGTATGTGTTTGGTCATGACCAGCATCTGTACAGTGTACTCAATACGTTGCAAGTATTAGTTGTGGTCAGGACAGAGCTCTGTGTAGTTGTGATTGCATTATGTCGGAGCTAAGTGAATTCGAGTGTGGGCAAATTGCTAGTGCTCATATACTGGGCGTTTTCGTAACTGAGGTAGCCAATGTATTTGGTTTTCAAAAGGTACCGTATCCAAGATTTACATCACATACAGGAAGAACGGAAAAACATCATCCGATAAGCCACAAAGTGGACGAACGCATGTGTCGAATGATCGAGATAGGCGGTCGTTGAAGAGGATTATAGCGAAAGACGCGGAACTAAACTTCACACCCGCGAACCCTGTCAGCACCAACACAATGCGAAAGGACCTGCATAATCCGGGAATGGTAGGGCAAACTGGAATTATAAAACCACTGGTCTGTTATGAAAATACCCATAACACGAAAATGCGGCGCGGAAGCTCTAGGAGCAATGGATGGAAGGCATGTGGTCAAATGTGTCTCGTTTCGAACTGTTTCCAATTTCTGATCGATTTTATCATGGCGTGGTTTTAGTGATGGTTTTGACAGTCATGTTGTGATATTCCATGGGTTCCATGGCTACTGTGCAACTTCACATTACTGACAAGAAGTGCGATTTTATCTGACAAGATCCATCGAACGATACAACGTCTATTTCCAAGTATTGATGTGCTCAAAGACGACAGGGCCCCTGTCCACGCAGCTCGCGTTCTCCAGGAATGGCTTTGTGAGAACCAGGTTGAGTTGTCGCATCTCTGCTAACCGCTACAGTCACCAGATCGCATAATTATTGAGCATTTGAGGTCTACTTTGAGAAAAGGGTGCACAACCGCTGTCCACTCCGATATCGTGACCTGAACTTGCTACTAATGGTATAACATTCCGTTGGAAAAATACAGAACCCGTGTTTATCCATTTAGAGACGAATGGAAGCTGAATGCCAATGATTTTTCTATGCCGTATTACGCATGATAATGTGTTCTGTTTTTGGTGTTTCCGTACTTGTATCCACCCCACCATACCTCCACAGCATACACTGATGATTTCTCTAAGGCTAGTACGCAAAATCCACTGTGCTCTTGCTTGTGTAGTAGATTCATAATCAGTTTATTAAGCGCGATTTTTTTTTTTTTTGCGGTTGTTAAGTGAGCTAGTGCATCAAAATATCACATAACTGGAGCTTTCAGATGCCTACCACACTGAAGAGCCTCTAACAAATGTAACACGATGTCAATATACACTACCGGCCATTAAAATCGCTACACCAAAAAGAAATGCAGATTATAAACGCGTATTCATTGGACAACTATATTATACTAGAACTGACATATGATTACATTTTCTCGCAATTTGGGTGCATAGATCATGAGAAATGAGTACCCAGAACAACCACCTCTGGCCGTAATAACGACCTTAATACGCCTGGGCATTTGATGGCGTGTACAGCTAGAGCTGTCCTTGCAGCTGCAACACGATACCACAGTTCATCAAGGGTAGTGACTGGCGTATTGTGACGAGCTAGTTGCTCGGGCACCATTGACCAGACGTTTTCAGTTCGTGAGAGATCTGGAGAATGTGCTGGCCAGGGCAGCAGTCGAACATTTTCCGTATCCAGAAAGGCCCGTACAGGACATGCAACATGCGGTCGTGCATTATCGTGCTGAAATGTAGTTTCGCTGGGATGGAATGAAGGGTAGAGCCACTGGTCGTAATACATCTGAAATGTAGCGTTCACTGTTCACCGTGCCGTCAATGATAACAAGAGGTGACCGAGACGTGTAACAAATGACACCCCATACCATCACGCCGGGTGGCACGCCAGTATGGCGATGACGAAGACACGCTTCCAATGTGCGTTCACCGTGATGTCGCCAAACACGGATAAGACCATCATGATACTGTAAACAGAATCTTAATTCATCCGAAAAAATGACGTTTTGCAATTCGTGCACCCAGTTTCATCGTTGAGTACATCATCGCAGGCGCTCCTGTCTGTGATGCAGCGTCAAGGGTAACCGCAGCCATGGTCTCCGAGCTGATAGTCCATGCTGCTGCAAACGTCGTCGAACTGTTCGTGCAGAAGGTTGTTGTCTTGCAAACGTCCCCATCTGTTGACTCAGGGATCGAGACGTGGCTACATGATCCGTTGCAACAATGCGGATAAGATTCCTATCATCTCGACTGCTAGTGATACGAGGCCATTGGGATCCAGCACGGCGCTCCGTATTACCCTCCTGAACCCACCAATTCCATATTCTGTTAACAGTTATTGGATCTCAACCAACGTGAGCAGCAATGTCGTGATACGATCAACCGCAATCGCGATAGGCTACAGTGCGACCTTTATCAAAGACGGAAACATGATGGTACGCATTTCTCCTCCTTACAAGAGGCATCACAACAACGTTTCACCAGGCAACGCATGTCAACTGCTGTTTGTGTATGAGAAATCAGTTGGAAACTTTCCTCATGTCAGCACACTGTAGGTGTCGCCACCGGCGCCAACCTTGTGTGAATGCTCTGAAAAGCTGATGTTTCCATTTCACAGCATCTTCTTCCTGTGTGTTAAATTTCGAGTCTCTAGCACGGCATCTTGGTGGTGTAGAAATTTTAATGGCCAGTAGTGTATATTCGACAATATCTATTTCATTGTCTCCTCTATAAGTGACTGGAATTCTTTTCACACAGTGATGGGTATCAAATCCATCACTCCAGGCTCAGCTCGCCCTACACTAGAAGAGGCGGAAGGAGTAAATTGGTACTAGATGGTATCGCACTTCAAATCTTTTAGCTTAATTCAGACACTGTATAACAGAAGATTACTATTCTTGGCTTGAACGTAATCATATCATCAGATACATTTACACCTACTTAGCCAGGTGTACTGTGGTACAGTGGTCAGTGCTTGCACTCAGTGCTGTCCACAAATGCCGGAATTTGTGGAGTCCACTAACACGATCGCGAGAGAGATGCAGTAACTTTTTGGTCATCCATTAATTCGCAAGTAAGTTAATACAGTATGTTTACACAACTCTAGAATACGCTGTCAACACAGAGAGCAGCGAGGTGTCACATCTACCAATCCACTCAGTTTCCGACCAACAAAACATAGGCCACTGACTAAATCATACGTACCAAGTAAACACTTGTGTGTAGGAAGGAATTTTAAATAAAAGCTCACTTCACAATTGCAAATAAGTGCCCGCATACAAAAATGAAAATAACTCCACTATATAATCACGAGCTCCATTAAGGTACTATATCTACTCACATGAGAGGAATGGATAGGAAACTCTATTTTACTTAAATGCGGTACACATATTTAATTTCTGTTCTTAACGCACTACATTCGACAAAGAACAAAAATTTTATGCCATTAAAATTCTATTTTTATCAATTTGCTCTTTTCCATCCTTGCACCGCGGAAACTATTAAGTCATACAGAAAATATATATAGAACCTTTCTTGTGGGACATTTACTGAAAAATTTTCTACTTGGAAACTTTTTCTTCAGAAGAATTCGTTTTCAAGTCATTCAAGAATAAGATAAAGAACAATGGCCTTTGCACGTCACCACTGCCTCCCCCCTTTCGGTCAACATAGTATTGCGAGAACCACCTTATATTGTGTGAAGGAGCCCTACTTTTTGGACCACTAATTGAGAACTGTTCCATTCACGAATAAAGTTTAGGAAGAATGATTGTCGTTTAGCCTCTGTACTGGCTATAATTTCTCGAACTTACTCCTAATGGTCACTGCGGTGGTCTCGCGGTTCTAGGCGCGCAGTCCGGAACCGTGCGACTGCTACGGTCGCAGGTTCGAATCCTGCCTCGGGCATGGATGTGTGTGATGCCCTTGGGTTAGTTAGGTTTAAGTAGTTCTAAGTTCTAGGGGACTAATAACCACAGCAGTTGAGTCCCATAGTGCTCAGAGCCAGCCTAATGGTCACTACGCGGGACGTCTACGGGGAAGTGTCGGAGGGGGGATGGGTGGCGGGGGTGGGGAAGTAATATGTTGTCCGACTCTTCCCGCCAAGTGCTCTGTCGAAATTTCAGTAGTAACTAACTCCTTGATGCGCAACGCCTCTCTTCTTATGTCTACCAATGGAGTTTGTGCTGCATCTCTGTAACGCTCTCGCGCCGGCTAAACGATCCCGTGGCTAAACGCGCCGTCCTTGATTGGATCTTCTTCCTCTCTGTCTGTCTCTCTTTCTCTCTGTTCTATGTCCTACCTGGTAGGGACCCCAGATAGACTAACAGTTCTCAAGATTCTGCCGAACAAGCGCCTTGTACGCAACTTCGTTAGTGGATGAGTTACATTCCCTTAAGATTCTTCCTAAGAATGTGAATCTGGCTACTGCTTTTCGCTCTGTTTGTTTTATGTGGTAATTCCTCTTAAGGTCGCTCCGGATAGCTATCCAATTCATACACAATTGCGCAGTACTGTATTTATTTTTCTATGTGTGCACAGTATCTTACATTAATTTACTTTCAGGGTTAACTGCCAGACCCTGCACCATTCATCAATACTCTGGAGGTCATTCTGCAAATCGTTACTACCTTTTGCGTTGCTACATGACTATAGACAACCGTATATTCTGCGAACATCCATAACGGGGGTAGGACGTCAAACGGGTCGACTTAGAGCAAGACAGACACCACTGGACATTTTAATTTCCACTGCCTATACTTTTCGAAATATATTCATAAAACTTTGTCAGCATGACTAGGAAGCATTCAGGATTCATACTCATAGAAGTGGAATTTCAATAACAAAACAAAATAACTTTATTCATGTGAAATTCCATCATTTTTTCACTTACTATTGGCTGCATTTGTTGCTATCTGTACACTTTTCTTCATAAGTGAGAGATATCCTTCCATGAATATCGCACAGCATACCAACCATACTTACAGGTGTATGAAACTCTAGAATTTATTTAATTTATGAAAAAATGAATGAGCTGTTACATTTTAAACTACATATTTAGAAAAAAGTCAAATTTTATAGTTAATTATCTCACTTTGTATCACAGTTTTAATAAATTTGGAAAACGTTACATGCTGCATAGAGGGTGTCACTCCTAGGAGTCGGACGATGTTTCCATTTTCTCTGGTGTTTTTGACAGTTATCTGCAATGTGCAGATGGAGTCAGGCAGCAGGCGGCAGTGGCCGAGCAGTTTTAGGCGCTTTAGTCTGGAACCGCGGGACTGCTACGGCCGCAGGTTCGAATCCTGCGTCAGCCATGGATGTGTGTGGTGTCCTTTGGTTAGGTTTAAGTAGTTCTCTAAGTAGTTCTAAGTTCTGATGACCTCAGATATTAAGTCCCATAGTGGTCAGAGCCATTTGAACCATTTTTGGAGTCAGCCAAAACAAATATTGCTCTCACGTTTTCATGCGTCTCCCACTGTCAGCAGATTTTTAAAGCGGAATTTCAAGTGCCGGTTCGGCAAAACGGTCTAAAATTAGTCTAATGCTGTATTTCTTTGCGCGACTTCTACTAACAGGAACAGAAAAACACGAAGAATAACCAGCAGTGTCAGCAACAAGTGAGGAAGCTCTGGCCCGAGTTCACCTGTAACACCATGCGATAAAACTGCTCAGTCCTGCACTCATTTTGTGATCCCTCGTCAATCTCTCCCAAACCTATATCATCCATCCTGCTTAGCTCTGTAAATCATCTCTTTTCATTCACTTCACGGTACATCAGTTATTTGGTTACTTCCATTGGAAGTATTCAGGACTGTTCCCAGTATTCAACTTATTACACAGTCGTCTAAGAAAATAGTTTTCCATGTGGTACTATTAACTGCTATACGCCTGACACTCCACGATTTTCGGTCAGCTCAAAACCCACGATTCTACATGCTTTCGCTTCACAAAGTTACTTCCCATGAATTTTGACTCACAGGAACGATTCAGGAACCTGCGACCACTTTCATATCGATTATACTTCACTGTTAAACTTTTGTTCCCTCTTCCGACAGTCGTCGTTCTCCACTAGCTGCTGACTGACTGTTTCCCGAAAGCGCACGCAGTCTACCTGGGACTCCCGGACGGTTGGAGTGCAACTGTAGCTTCCATAGCCGTTTACAACATCAGCAATATCGCAGCGACAGGAAAACCGCTGCTAATATCTGTCTTTAGTTAGGGTACTCTAAATGGTACCTTTAAATTCCGAGATCGAAACGTCATTTCTATACAGAAACATTTATTGTACGGCCTATTAATCCCAGATTCTCTAAAGAATCAGACTCCCTTGTCGTTGGCTGAATGAAGGTGGCTTCTTCTGCCAGAAGACTTCATCTGCCATTAATCATGATTTTTATTCAAAGATTAAACGGTGGTGAAGTTCGAACTCGGGACCGAGGGTGTTATGATTACTTTTCAAAGACGCTACCCGTAGACATGGGTGGTCCAATTTTCATACTGCCTTTTTTTTTTTTTTTTTCATCAGTCTACTGACTGGTTTGATGCGGACCGCCACGAATTCCTTTCCTGTCCTACCTCTTCATCTCAGAGTAGCACTTGCAACCTAAATCCTCAATTATTTGCTTGACGTATTCCAATCTCTGTCTCCTTCTACAGTTTTTGACCTCTACACCTTCCTCTAGTACCATGGAAGTCATTCCCTCATGTCTTAGCAGATGTCCTATCATCCTGTCCCTTCTCCTTATCAGTGTTTTCCACATATTCATTTCCTCTCCGATTCTGCGTAGAACCTCCTCATTCCTTACCTTATCAGTCCACCTAATTTTCAACATTCGTCTATAGCACCACATCTCAAATGCTTCGATTCTCTTCTGTTCCGGTTTTCCCACAGTCCATGTTTCACTACCATACAATGCTGTACTCCAGACGTACATCCTCAGAAATTTCTTCCTCAAATTAAGACTCGTATTTGATATTAGTAGACTTCTCTTGGCCAGAAATGCCTTTTTTGCCATAGCGAGTCTGCTTTTGATGTCCTCCTTGCTCCGTCCGTCATTGGTTATTTTACTGCCTAGGTAGCAGAATTCCTTAACTTCATTGACTTCGTGACCATCAATACTGATGTTAAGTTTCTCTCTGTTCTCATTTCAATTACTTCTCATTACCTTCGTCTTTCTCCGATTTACTCTCAAACCATACTGCGTACTCATTAGACTGTTCATTCCGTTCAGCAGATCATTTAATTCTTCTTCACTTTCCCTCACGATAGCAATGTCATCAGCGAATCGTATCATTGATATCCTTTCGCCTTGTATTTTAATTCCACTCCTGAACCTTTCTTTTATGTCCATCGTTGCTTCCTCGATGTACAGATTGAAGAGTAATAGGAGCACTACGTTCTTGATCGTCCACTCTTATTATTCCCTCTTGGTTGTTGTACATATTGTATATGACCCGCCTCCCCCCAAGGCTTACCCCTACTTTTTTCAGAATCTTGAAAAGCTTGCACCATTTTATATTGTCGAACGCTTTTTCGAGCTCGACAAATCCTATGAACGTGTCTTGATTTTTCTTTAGCCTTGCTTCCATTATTAGCCGTAACGTCAGAATTGCCTCTCTCGTGCTTTTACTTTTCCTAAAGCCAAACTGATCGTCACCTAGCGCATTCGCAATTTTCTTTTCCATTCTTCTGTATATTATTCTTGCAAGCAACTTCGATGCATGAACTCTTAAGCTAATTGTGCGATAATTCTCGCACTTGTCAGCTCTTGCCGTCTTCGGAATTTTGTTGATGATGCTTTTCCGAAAGTCAGATGGTATGTCGCCAGACTCACAGATTCTACACACCAACGTGAATAGTCGTTTTGTTGCCACTTCCACTAATGATTTTAGAAATTCTGATGGAATGTTATCTATCCCTTCTGCCTTTTTCTATCGTAAGTCCACTAAAGCTATTTTAAATTCCGATTCTAATACTGGATCCCGTATCTCTTCTAAATCGACTACTGTTTCTTCTTCTATCACATCAGACAAATGTTCACCCTCGTAGAGGCTTTCAATGTATTCTTTCCACCTATCTGCTCACTCCTCTGCATTTAACAGTGGAATTCCTGTTGCACTCTTAATGTTACCACCGTTGCTTTTAATGTCTCCAAAGGTTGTTTTGACTTTCCTGTATGCTGAGTCTGTCCTTCCGACAATCATATCTTTTTCGATGTCTTCACATTTTCCCTGCAGCCATTTCGCCTTAGCTTCCCTGCACTTCCTATTTATTTCATTCCTCAGCGAATTGTGTTTCTGTATTCCTGATTTTCCCGGAACATGTTTGTACTTCCTCCGTTCATGAATCAACTGAACTATTTCTTGTGTCACCCATGGTTTCTTCGCAGCTACCTTCTTTGTACCTATGTTTTATTTCCCAACTTCCGTGATGGCCCTTTTTAGAGACATCCATTCCTCTTCAACTGTGTTGCCTACTGCGCTATTCCTTATTGCTGTATCTATAGCGTTAGAGAACTTTAAATGTATCTCGTCATTCCTTAGATCTCCCGTATCCGACTTCTTAGCGTATTGATTCTTCCTGACTAATGTCTTGAACTTCAGCCTACTCTTCATCACTACTATATTGTGATCTGAGTCTATATCTGCTCCTGGGTACTCCTTACTATCCAGTATCTGATTTCGGAATCTCTCTCTGACCATGATGTAATCTCATTGAAATCTTCCCGTACCTCTCGGTTTTTTCCAAGTATACCTCCTCCTCTTGTGATTCTTGACCATGGTGTTCGCTATTACTAGCTGAAACTTGTTACAGAACTCAAGTAGTCGTTCTCCTCTTTTATTCCTTGTCCCAAGCCCATATTCTCCTGTAACCTTTTCTTCTAATCCTTCCCCTACAACTGCATTCCAGTCGCCCATGACTACTAGATTTTCGTCCCCCTTTACATACTGCATTACCCTTTCAATATCCTCATACACTTTCTCTATCTGTTCATCTTCAGGTTGCGACGTCGGCATGTATACCTGAACTATCGTTGTCGGTGTTGGTCTGCTGTCGATTCTGATTAGAACAACCTGGTCACCGAACTGTTCACAGTAACACACCCTCTGCCCTACCTTCCTATTCATAACGAATCCTACACCTGTTATACCATTTTCTGCTGCTGTTGATATTACCCGATACTCATCTGACCAGAAATCCTTGTCTTCCTTCCACTTCACTTCACTGACCCCTACTATATCTAGATTGAGCCTTTTAATTTCCCTTTTCAGATTTTCTAGTTTCCCAACCACGTTCAAGCTTCTGACATTCCACGCCCCGACTCGTAGAACATTATTCTTTCGTTGATTATTCAATCTTTTTCTCATGGTAACCTCTCCCTTGGCAGTCCCCTCCCGGAGATCCGAATGGGGGACTATTCCGGAATCTTTTGCCAATGGAGACATCATCATGACAATTCTTCAACTACAGGCCACATGTCCTGTGGATACACGTTACGTGTCTTTAATGCAGTGGTTTCCATTGCCTTCTGCATCCTCATGTCGTTGATAATTGCTGATTCTTCCGCCTTTAGGGGCAATTTCCCACCCCTAGGACAAGAGAGTGCCCTTAACCTCTATCCGCTCCTCCGCCCTCTTTGACAAGGCCGTTGGCAGAATGAGGTTAATTATTTATCAAAATTTAGGCAGTGACCGGGACCGAAGACGTTTTGATTATGAATCAAAGACGCTACTCCCTTTTTTCTTATATCTCATTTTGTTCGCATGTGCTCGTTGCATCTGCTCGGGGCGGACGTCGTAAGACATCCATTTATGTTCGTTGTTGATCGATTGACTCAGTTTTTTTATTACAGAGGGCGCATAACCCTCTGACCGAACACTCTGAGCTACCGTGCCGGAAACCCCTAGACCACAAATACGAAGCATACCATATAGAGCAGGTCACGAGAAGCGGAGAGTAGTTGCTACATCAACAATGCATTCATTGATTTACGGTGACGACAATGTTGTTACCGGACGAAATAAATATATTTAAAAAAAATAAAAACACACGGCGCACACCTGAGTGAGTGAGATATGTTAGTGTTAAATGTCAGAACAACTAGGGCAGTTAGTAAAAAAAGTCCGTCGGGAACCCTGATTTTAGAGTTGAGGTACAACAGTCTCTCTCAAACTTCCTTTGTTACTTTTTCAGTCAGCTTCACATTTCAAGCTTGTTAAAGAGCACACTGCCAGAAATATAAATATATCACACTTTTGAACAAAACTGTGATAACTCATGCAGCAATTCCATGAGGAAACGAGAAATGAAATGATTCACTCACCAAAAAGGAATACAACAGACAACTTAGGATGGAATTGGACATAAAAACTGATAAAACGGGAAACTCGGTCGTCTCACGGCAAACCAATAAAGTTTATAACTTGAAAGATGGTACAGAAAAAGTCCTTTAAGTACATCAGTTCACAACAGGATCAAAGAGGAAGTAGAGTGGTGAAATTAAAACACAAAACAGAAATAAATGTTCCTTATCCACTGTTGAAAATTATAAGAAGTAAACTTTTCTCAAACGAATTTGAAGATAAACATATATTAAACTCATACCATACCTGTTCTAACAAATGTTTGTGAGTCTTGGACATTTAAAAAAAAAATCAAGAAATGCGAAACTGATAATCTTCCACAGGAAATCTGTGAGGAAAATGTTTAAAGGAATTGCAGATAAGAACAACAGAAATGATTACACAGAGAAAAGCAGCGACGTGTGACTTATTCGGAGAGCCAGACATCAAATTTAAGGATAGGAGATTTTGTTTAACCGGACACACGCTTCATTCTCTGGAAGAAGAAGAAATCCACAAACTACAGAGGAAGGCCTGAAGGTTGAACATTTCTCAGCTGGCTTACCACGTTTCTTTGAACATATCAGAGGTGATATGAAAATCGTACGTATCATGAACTGGAGTAAAATATTGCGGAGGTAAAATAGTCCCCCATTCGGATCTCCGGGCGGGGACTTCTCAAGAGGATGTCGTTATCAGGAGAAAGAAAACTGGCGTTCTACGGATCGGAGCGTGGAATGTCAGATCCCTTAATCGGGCAGGTAGGTTACAAAATTTAAAAAGGGAAATGGATGGGTTAAAATTAGATATAGTGGGAATTAGTGAAGTTCAGTGGCAGGAGGAACAAGACTTCTGGTCAGGTGACTACAGGGTTATAAACACAAAATCAAATAGGGGTAATGCAGGAGTAGCTTTAATAATGAATAGGAAAATAGGAATGCGGGTAAGCTACTACAAACAGCATAGTGAACGCATTATTGTGGCAAAGATAGATACGAAGCCCATACCTACTACAGTAGTACAAGTTTATATGCCAACTAGCTCTGCAGATGACGAAGAAATTGAAGAAATGTATGATCAAATAAAAGAAATTATTCAGATAGTGAAGGGAGATGAAAATTTAAGTCATTGGTGACTGGAATTCGGTAGTAGGGAAAGGGAGAGAAGGAAACGTAGTAGGTGAATATGGACTGGGGCAAAGAAATGAAAGAGGAAGGCGCCTGGTAGAATTTTGCACAGAGCACAACTTAACCATAGGTAACACTTGGATCAAGAATCATAAAAGAATGTATACATGGAAGAACCCTGGAGATACTAAAAGGTATCAGATAGATTATATAATGGTAAGACAGAGATTTAGGAACCAGGTTTTAAATTGTAAGACATTTCCAGGGGCAGATGTGGAAACTGCAAAAAGGTGGGAATTTAAGGAGATGGGACCTGGATAAGCTGAAAGAACCAGAGGTTGTACAGAGTTTCAGGGAGAGCATAAGGGAGCAATTGACAGGAATGGGGGAAAGAAATACAGTAGAAGAGGAATGGGTAGCTTTGAGGGATGAAGTAGTGAAGGCAGCAGAAGATCAAGTAGGTAAAAAGACGAGGGCTAGTAGAAATCCTTGGATGACAGAAGAAATATTGAATTTAATTGATGAAAGGAGAAAATATAAAAGTGCAGTAAATGAAGCAGGCAAAAAGGAATACAGACGTCTCAAAAATGAGATCGACAGGAAGTGCAAAATGGCTAAGCAGTGATGGCTAGAGCACAAATGTAAGGATGTAGAGGCTTATCTCACTAGGGGTAAGATAGATACTGCCTACAGGAAAATTAAAGGGACCTTTGGAGATAGGAGAACCACTTGTATGAACATCAAGAGCTCGGACGGAAACCCAGTTCTAAGCAAAGAAGATAAAGCAGAAAGGTGGAAGGAGTATATAGAGGGTCTATACAAGGGCGATGTACTTGAGAACAATATTATGAAATTGGAAGAGGATGTAGATGAAGACGAAATGGGAGATACGATACTGCGTGTAGAGTTTCACAGAGTACTGAAAGACCAGAGTCGAAACAAGGCCCCCGGAGTAGACAACATTCCACTGGAACTACTGACGGCCTCGGGAGAGCCAGTCCTTACAAAACTCTACCATCTGGTGAGCAAGATGTATGAGACAGGCGAAATACCCTCAGACTTCAAGAAGAATATAATAATTCCAATCCCAAAGAAAGCAGGTGTTGACAGATGTGAAAATTACCGAACTATCAGTTTAATAAGTCACAGCTGCAAAATACTAACACGAATTCTTTACAGACGAATGGAAAAACTAGTAGAAGCTGACCTCGGGGAAGATCAGTTTGGCTTCCGTAGAAATGTTGGAACACGTGAGGCAATATTGACCCTACGACTTATCTTAGAAGAAAGATTAAGGAAAGGCAAACCTACGTTTCTAGCATTTGTAGACTTAGAGAAAGCTTTTGACAATGTTGACTGGAATACTCTCCTTCAAATTCTGAAGGTGGCAGGGGTAAAATGAAACCAGATGGCAGTTATAAGAGTCGAGGGGCATGAAAGGGAAGCAGTGGTTGGGAAGGGAGTGAGACAGCGTTGTAGTCTCTCCCCGATGTTATTCAATCTGTATATTGAGCAAGCAGTAAAGGAAACAAAAGAAAAGTTCGGAGTAGGTATTAAAATCCATGGAGAAGAAATAAAAACTTTGAGGTTCGCCGATGACATCGTAATTCTGTCAGAGACAGCAAAGGACTTGGAAGAGCAGTTGAACAGAATGGATAATGTCTTAAAAGGAAGATATAAAATGAACATCAACAAAAGCAAAACGAGGATAATGGACTGTAGTCGAATTAAGTTGGGTGATGTTGAGGGTATTAGATTCGGAAATTAGACGCTTAAAGTAGTAAAGGAGTTTTGCTATTTGGGGAGCAAAATAACTGATGATGGTCGAAGTAGAGAGGATATAAAATGTAGACTGGCAATGGCAAGGAAAGCGTTTCTGAAAAAGAGAAATTTGTTAACATCGAGTATAGATTTAAGTGTCAGGAAGTCATTTCTGAAAGTATTTGTATGGAGTGTAGCCATGTATGGAAGTGAAACATGGACAATAAATAGATTGGACAAGAAGAGAATAGAAGCTTTCGAAATATGGTGCTACAGAAGAATGCTGAAGATAAGATGGGTAGGTCACATAACTAATGAGGAAGTATTGAATAGAATTGGGGAGAAGAGAAGTTTGTGGCACAACTTGACCAGAAGGAGGGATCGGTTGGTAGGACATGTTCTGAGGCATCAAGGGATCACCAATTTAGTATTGGAGGGCACCGTGGAGGGTAAAAATCGTAGAGGGAGACCAAGGGATGAATACAGTAAGCAGATTCAGAAGGACGTAGGTTGCAGTAGGTACTGGGAGATGAAGAAGCTTGCACAGGATAGGGCAGCATGGAGAGCTGCATCAAACCAGTCTCAGGACTGAAAACCACACCAACAACATCGCTTACTGTCAGCAAAAAATCGCTGTTGGATTAGAAACCACGTAGTGGTCACAGTTCAGGAGAAATGACGTCATAAACAATGAGATGCGCGAAAAACTGCTGCATTTACTATTCCTTTGATACTAAGTACTCGCAACATGTTTCGCAGACAGTATCGACAGATGCCGCTGAATGTCCTTACATAAATACAGTGTCGTACAACACATAGTTCCCGAGATGTGACATCATGAACACTGAGATGCGCAAAAAAATGTCCCATAGTACATGAAGTTTTAGTACATTTATTCTTTCCCAGTAAGACACGCCTACAGCCGAGTCAAGGAAATATCTGAAATCTTCTTTCAACTTCTTTCAACTGTGAAGCTCAGACGGTTGTAGGCGAAAACAATAGCTGCCCATGGAGCTATGGAGGGGCGTTCTCACAGAGAGGTTTGCAAAATCGCGTTATTGACACGCGAAGTATCGTGCAGAAAGTGGCCCGGATCATTTCACATCGAGTCTACTGCAGGAGTACATATGAAACATTTTTTTTGATATTACACTGTAAAACACGAATCATTTTTTCATAGAGTGTAATCTGTCACGGCTGGTACAGAGATCACTTAAAACTTCCGGTTATTAGGCTGAGGTCGTTGTATAAAAGTTTCTCCTAACGTTTCTTCTCCGCCTGCAGGAGACATCGTCAGAGGTAAAATGGCGAACTGCAACCGAACTCGAGGGAGTGCCGAATAAATGGGCAGTGTAGAGGGCACAAGTCTATCACGTGGTGTCGGGTACGAGATTATCTCTGGTGTTGCTGACATTTTTGTTTGAAAGTAATCGATCGTCGTTTTTACGTTGCAGTGTTGACATCCAAATTTTATCTACTCTAGCACGTCCCTCTTTTCTGTTAACAATATTATGGGCGCGACTGCTACGGTCGCAGGTTCGCGTCCTGCCTCGGGCATGGATGTGTGTGATGCCCTTAGGTTAGTTAGGTTTAAGTAGTTCTAAGTTCTAGGGGACTGACAACCACAGATGTTAAGTCCCATAGTGCTCAGAGCCATTTGAACCATTATTATGGTGTTAACACCCGTCTAGTTGAACACAAGAGGAATTGCCGCTTAGGACATACGGATAAATTGGCCATAGTGGAACATTCTTACCAAGAGGCTGATCATGAAATAGAAATCACTGACATCAGTGTCGTACCGAGAACATCGCAGTACCATGCACGTATGTATAGAGAGAGGAGATTTAACAGAAAATATGTGGACATTGCAACCGTAGAATGTCGATCGATTACTTTCAGTCACGAATGTTGGCAATACCAGCGATTATCTCATGGCCGACATCACGTGACACACTTTGGTGACAATACACTGCCTATACAATCGGCGCTGCCTCGAGTTCAGGCTGCAGCTAGCCATTTTACCTCTGAAGTTGTCTCCCGTAGTCGGAACGGAGCGTTAGGAGAGTCTTATACATCGACCACGCTCTAACAGCCCTGATGTTTTAAGTGATGACGTGTCATTTTTTATGTAACTTTCTGATAAAAAATTGTCAATCAATATTGAGGCAAAGCTGGGGTTGTCAGCTAGTTGTATGCAATGCCGGGTCTGTCGGCTGGTCTTATTACTAAATAGTGAAAGGCCTTAAAAAATTTCCTCTCGATTTGCACACACCGAGGCGCGTTCCTAATTTGCGCGTGGTTTACGGGAAACACGATGTCGGACAAGAGCAAGTCGTCGCTGTCCTGCGGGCAACGCCCGCCTCTTCGAGACAGATGGTGGGCGATCCATTCTCCGCCGCTGCCTGCGGCAGCTCCCAGCCCCCGGCCCATCTCATTGGGTTTGCAAACAAGCCTCCGCTATCGGGAACCAGCAGCAGAAGACAGCGACTGCAGGCGATAGCCTCCCACCAAGAACGCGATCTGCCGAACACGTCCGTATTTAGCTCGAGACGATCTCTGGCAAAGTTTCAGTTGCCTGATTTCCCAAAGGTAAAGTTGAGCAAATCTCATCTGAAAGCACTTTAGATTATTTGAATGGGCACGTCTTCCGTTTGTGGAAACTCAGATTCCAATGAACGTAAATGGTTCATATGCTAACCAAATAGTTCATGATTCGATTCAACATATCGAAATATACACTAATATGCGCGCGCGCACACACACACACACACACACACACACACACACACACACACACACACACACACACACACACACACCACGAACAAGTTATGTAAATTGGTCACAAATTGTTATTTATACAGGTATCGACGGAAAATGCAAAGTTGTATACTTTGGCGGCCGATGGACGAATATGTCATTCTGCAGCGCAATTTCACCTAGCATCTGGCAAGCATAGTAACAATTTCATACCAGGGCATACGGTCTTTGCAAAATTCATTCCGTGTTGAAGAGCAGCTATGCCTCTGAGACAGGCGTGTAAACAACGTACGCAGATCCCAGCATTTGGGAGAGGACGTGCAGTTGGGCTCAAAGTAGCCGGCTGGAGTAATCGGTCAACCGCTCGCCATTCGAATAGGAAAGAGGCAACTATTCGGCGATGTTGGCAGGAATGGGCAGCCGGCTAGAGTAATCGGTCAACCGCTCGCCATTCGAATAGGAAAGAGGCAACTATTCGACGATGTTGGCAGGAATGGGCGAACCACGAACGAACACAGCATCGAGACAGGTAACACAACGAGAGGACCGAGAAATCCTCAGACAAGCTCTTTGAGCCTCAGATTCATCATTACCATGCATCCGATGTACAACTGGTGCTTCAGTGACCACAAGAACAATAAATAGAGGGAGCTGAACTCACGACGCCCCTTGCACAGACTACCCTTGACCTCTGTACAACAGGCTCGTTTGCAGTTGTGTCGGGCACATCCGGCCTGGGATATCGTTGACTCCAGCAGAACTGTCTTCAGTGTTGAGTACCACTTCGAAATGAGACCCCGTTGACCAGGAAACAAGTAGAGAAATTTCCGCTACAAGTAACAATAAAAGGTTATTTGTCACACGACCGGTTTCGAGCTTGCGCCCATCCTCAGGTGTTCATAAATTCATGCACATGTTATATTGCTGGAGATCACTGTATAAATACAAAAAATTATTTGCTGGTCACTAAACAGCTACAAGTGGGACAACTGTATGTGGCAAGGCAGCATCTGTCGAAAACATACCTGTACTTACATAAAGATGACGCATCATTATTATAGTTTGTGGTGACAGTTTTTCCACTCAGTTGCAGACTTATCATTTCAGTCCTATAAAGTTTAGCTGAATATTTCGCTATTAAGATGTGCACTCGTGAGATAAATTGTGTTTACATACAAACATGTGGGCTATGGTTAAAGAGCTTTCGACGTAGCAGGTGTAAAGATGTTGCTCATTCAGAAACATGCAGGTTCTGTTCAATGAACTTATCCACAGGAAGTGCATGGGTGTTACACATGTAGAAAGTTAAAAAGCTATTATGCACTGCGAAGTTTTTTGATACACTTTATGAAGTTTTTGATCCACATTTTTGTCGGGGAACTTAGATCCAGGATGTACAATAATGTTGCATATATGAAATTACTAAAAACTATTACAAATTAAAAAATGAGAACTAGAACTCTTGAACCACACTGTTGTCAGAGAGCTTAGATCTAAGTGGTAAAGTGATGTTACACACATGAAATTTTGAAAGCCATTGCAAATTATACAATGACAGTTACAGCTTGTATTTACAATACGACTTTTACAAAATACGGTAATGTGTGTGCAGCTCAGTGGAAAAACTGTCACCACAACGTAACTATATTAATGATGCCTCGCCTTTATGTAAATACAGACATATTTTCATCAAAAGCTGCCTTGCCACCTAAAATTGTCCCATTTGTATTTGTTTAGTCACCAGCAAACAATTGTTTTGTATGTATACTGTGATCTCCAGCAATATAAACGTGTACATGAATGCATAAACCCCTGAGGATGGGCGCAAGCCCTAAATCGGTCGTGTGACAAATAAATAACCTTTTACTGTGACTGGTAGTGGAAATTTTTCTACACCCTATAAAGGAACAGTCACGGAGTTCAACAGCATCAGCTACGGATAAAATTCAGGAAAGAAGAGTTTGGAGACACACCGGACGGCGGTGGGACACCAACCTGTTATCTGAAACACGGCCCGACAATCAGGAGTGGTGATCTGAGGTTCAATTACAATCCATTTAATTTTCATCCGTGTTGTACGTCGCCGACATTCTAAGCCACTAAGCCACGTTTTCTCGCCTGTCATGACGTCATGACTCCTGGACTTACATCTCAGCAAGATAACGCCCGACTCTACAAGCGCTTGCGAGAGACGGTCTCATTTGGGAAAAGAGTTGCAGATTGTGGGATAACACGCCTCGTACGAGGGCCTGAGCTTGAAAAAAAAGGGTTCATCGCACAATAAATAAAACTCCATCAACCAGTAGAAGGACAGTTGTGAGAGGGAAAGGTTTCAGTCACATGACGATCTGGAAAATTCTGCATGAAAATCATCCGTATCACTTTCAGCGGGTTCAGGGATTAAATTACAAAAAATTGCCGCCAAGAATAATCTTCTGACAGAGCAGTGCGATGTTTCTGAGGTTCCTAGCACGTAGCTTATTCCCTGTTGAAGCTATCTTTTCACGTGACAGGATCTTCAGCTGTCACAACAATCTCGGCTGGGCTGATGAAAATTCTCATTAAGTGCGACAAAAAGACATCAGTGGAGGTTCAGCCTCAGAGTATGGGGTAGAATCATTTCCGTTCACCCCACTGACACCTTCCTCTATCCGCAACGGTTTACGAGACAGACTTATCTACTTTTTCTCTCATGCGTGAATTGCTTCATTTACGTAAGTCGTCATCCAACGAACGTAGCTTTCTTACGATTATGTTCCACTTCACTTTACACGGATCGTTGGTCAGAATCTCGATAACCAATTTCGAAAGAGATGGCTTGGTTAAAGGAGATCCAGTCGCCAGATGGAATCCAATGACACCAATTGATGTATTCGACTCGCGTACCCAATGCTGTGACGTATCCAGAATCGATTTGACCAAACAAGGAACACACCATGAGTTTACCATAACATAGGTCAAAGTATTTTACGCAGCCTTGGAGGATACATGGAAACAAGAAGTGGTCACTTCGAGCAATTTTTATAAATGTATATCTATTTGGCAAGTATATCATTTTTGTGCCACGAATACTAAAGCCTTTCACACCTCCCACGAAGAATTTTTGGATCCAAATTGATACGAACTTTTTAAAATATTCTGATGTCAAGAATATTTTGCACATCCTTCTGTACACGTTGTATGGACGCTTCTAATAATTACGAATGCTTCCTTATTGGCTGCAGTGTCTGTAATCCTAGATCCAGCCAATTCTGTCATTCGTTTTCTCTTTCCACATACACACACAGATGCAAGAGAGGAATATTACATTTTATGTTTTGATTACTGCATCCTAGATGTAATTGCTTTGCTATTGCGTTACTGCAAATGGATTACCTCTCTTCCCATCGTTACGTTTAGAAGAGTAGGAGAAATTACTGTATAATTAATGAGCCGAAAATGATTGCACAAGTCCAGGAAAACTATAGTTGAGTAACGTACAAAAAAGTATTCTCAAAATAAATTGGTACTTTTTAGATTTCAAATGACCGTGTAAATGTTTTTCCAGACATAAAGATTAGTCTAATTTGTAATCTGTTGAAATCGGCGTACACATATCAGCTATTTCGGTCTTCTCCATTCTAGTCTTGTCATGTGTAAAAAAACGTTTTCGAATTTCTCATGATATCAAGAGTTGTTCAAGTATTTCATTATCTTGTAAAGCACAGACGGGCATTCACTCACGTACGTACTATAGTTTCAACCTAAACTTCCTGCAGTAAAATGATTACATTCACCGAAACATTATACGTCGCCCTAAGAAAGTTCACACTGAAATGTAAAGTCGTAGCGGCAGCGGAGAATCTAGTACCTTGGGACATTTTTCAAACTTTTTCCTCTAGACAGCCTTGTAATAAGAGTTTCATATATCTTCTTATTCTATTTGTGAATGATGGCATTCACGTTTTAGATACTGCAGACTTATTCTGAATTTTAAAAAATTGCTCTGGAAAAATGAGGTTTATCCAAATATGAAAATATTTCCCAACGTACAACTTAGTCATGTACCTTGCAACAAATATTTTTTTAATTTGAAAAGCGTTTGAATCGAGAAAATCTTGCCAGTATAGTATTTCGTAGTCTATCTGTTTCATTATTACTGGGCTACAGACCAATAATCATTATGTGAAACCAGATTAAGGAGAAGGATTATCAGAAAACATTTACAAGTGAAATACATTTTGAAATAGAAGCTACTGGAAACTAAAATCTGTTTCCATCTCGACATAGTACTCGCAGATTTCGTCTTGTTTCTGCGGCTGAAAAAACCATTGGGTGCCTTGAAAAACTGAAACTGTGTATGTAGGCGTCTTGTGATGGATAAATCTTCAGTGCCAGTAAATAAGCACAAAAGGAGAAAAATACAAGTGTAAGATTTGGGCTCACCACGTTTCTTGGTCGCAGCGTAATGCTTTCGAGATGATATTTACAACTTTGTGACTATCCCTCGTTTAATAAATCACAACAGTTCTTCGGTATCGATTATATCTACATGTATAATAATCTAAATACACGAAGTGTGTTCAATCGCTAGCTTATCTATGCTCTGTGTTGTACGTTATCTTTCTTATTTTTTCGTGTGGAATTTCCATGTATACAGGGTGTCCCAGGAGGAATGGCCAGTATTCAGGGATAAGACAGAAATGATCATTCGAAGCAGAAAAGTCTAGTAAACATGGGCTCCAAAAGCATTCTTTACGTGCTATAAGCTTTTCTTCATCTTAGGTACTGTAAAAAAAATCCCTTCTACTGCAAGTTCTTTGATTTCCATGTTTTTGGAGGAGTCACAATGGGCCAAAATAAGAAAACATTGTTTATTACATATGGCCTCTAGAATGTCTCACTATGGGCACTTGTTCAGTAGGAGAGATGTGTTTCACACTACTAAAGATGCAACAGTATTCACAGTTCTTAAGGTATGCACTTTACAGCTCGTGTTTAATGGACTTCTTTTCTTGTTCTGGCCCCGTAGTACCACTTCTCAAAATATGGAGGTGAGTTTCACAGTATTCAAGGAGAAGAAGTGCTGATAGCTCTTAAGGTACGGTATGCGTTTTACAGCCTATGTTTACTAGACTCTTTTGCTTCAAATGGTTCTGCCTGTCAAATCCCAGAATATTGACCATTCCTCGTGAGCCACCCTGCACCCCTTAATGTGGCAGATGAACATCATACTATCGTAATCACAGTACTAACTGCGCGGAGGATGTCACGATCTTCCTTCATACTTCTTGAAATATTAAATTCTTCCTTCTTCTTTAGTTTCTAAACTTTTATTTTTGTTTTCTTGAAGTTTTCATACAACTTCAGGCGCTGCCAAACATTTTCAGTGCCTTAGCGTATTTTAAGTCAGATTAAGTAGTGTGTAAGCGTAGGCACCGATGACCTCAGCAGTTTGGTCACATTGGAACTTGACACTTATTCAATGTATTACAATTAATCACACTGAACACTGAAATTAGATGGTATTCTTATATCCTAACTCCACGTGTTGTTGCAGCCCACCCCTCAGAAGTTTTCACCAACCTTTCCCCCTTACATGAAATTCTTGTAACACTTGACATCGAATATTGCTTCCAGATATTTAGACTGTGGATATACACACGTAATTTCGAAGGCAGGTAAGGTAAACGTGGTGGCGCCCGATGAACGGGGTCCTGTGGCAAAGTTGGTACCTCGCGACAGAACCACAAGTACTTATAGTAGCTGCCATACACAGCGACGAATGAGCGACGCTGATATAGACATGCCCCAAAGGATTTCGATCGCCACCACGTCAGCATGATTACTTACATCAGAGCGGAGTGCAGCTCAGTCCATCTCAGAAGTCACTGCCGAAGAAGACAACATCGTCTGGCTAAAACCAGAGTGCTAGAGTTGTAATAGAAGCATGCGGCAGTATGGATAGTCAATTATAACTCTGAGAGAATATACTATTATATGTACCGTATCAAGATATACGTTAATGTAAAGTGACAGTGATACATACAAATGGCGTACCTGTAGCCATGGATTGTTACAAAGTTAAGTATTTCTCTCGTTCAAATTATAATAAAGTGATCTAATAGTTCCTGTGTGTTGTAATGCCAACTCGGCTTCCTCCAATAGTAAATCTAAGACCCCTTCACTGTACTGAGGGGTGTTATTTCAATTGGTACAAGACTAACAGAGGCGGGGACTCAGAAATAATACTGAACACAACAAACACTTTTGAACTATCGTACGAACGTTCGGTTATAAATAGGTTTTTAGATACTTGGCTTGTTAGTCTGTCTTTGCAAGCCAAATCCTCAAATTAACGTGACATTTCGGAGTTCCAACTGACTGTCTTCTGGAGGTGCAGAGTTAAATTGTGGATAAGAGGAAGTGAAGCTATAAAGTTCTTTTACAGCAGAATGCATTGTGCCCATCTTCTTTTGTTTGCGATACAGATGATAACAAAAGAGGAATGCTGGTCTGTGTATGGCGTTGCTCTTTTTGTAGTCCGTAGATGTGTTTTACAGTCGGTTTTGGGCGGAGTTGTGTTTAGGCTGATTGTTTTGCTGGACTTACTTTATAAATGCATTTACTGCCAATGCAAGTATCTTCACAAGATCAATAGCGTGTAGGTAGTTAATAATAAATGAACAATGTTCTGTCCAGAGTTAATGCTTATCTAAAAATGGGTATATCAATAAAAAACTTCCTAAGTAATTTATTCATACATACAGCTGAAACCTGTTTCGACCCTGTGACACACAAGTAGGCCCCAGCCAAGAACAACACAACAGAAATCCCAATTATCATTAGTAAATTACAGTCAAGCAATCATATAAACACAGTACAAAAAGTTAATAAAATCAGAACGGGATCTATGTGTACCGTAAAAAGACCTCCATCAGCAGCATTACTACTGCTAGATACAACTGGGCTACCAATGCTACGCAGTCTAAAGACAACAACAGCAACAACAAAATTAAAAAAGTATATAAGTATGTAAAGTAGATGAACACGCCTTCAGCGTGACAGAATATTGAACTCTCTCATGTATGATGGTAAAACATAATGCCTTACACAGACCATTGACTGTAGGTGCTGCCTAGCTCCTTGATACACCGCAATTCAGCTGATATGTAACGTTTGCTCCTTTGAAACAAGCAACAACAAGAGCAAACGCAGCAGCTTTTGTGGAACTGTTCCTCAGAAACATGAGTCATGTTGGAAAGGTACTTGCAGATAATGGACCACGCTATAGACAGAAGTCACAGCAATCTGTATTAAGAAGAAATAGGATTAGACCAGTATTTATCTCAAAATTCCATCTGGCCTCAAACCCAGCTGCAAGAATAATTAAAGAACTTGGTTAATTACGTTGAATGTATTCTAACAGACATCATTGAAGCTTGAATGTATTCTTGGAAGAGTTTCAAAATGTCATCAGTGAAATGCCACATGAAGCTACGGGTATGTACCTGATTGCAGTCTTAAAGAATCAACCACACCCAGATTGAGAAATTTAGTAGATTTTCCACCAAGTGGTAGACAGATACACACAGGATTAGTCAATATGGCAATAAAACAAATTCAGAAAAAGTCAGTGAGTAGGCAAAGAAGACAGCAGGGTACAGTTCGTCAACTTAATTTGGAAGTAGGAGACAAAATACTGGTCAAGGGTCACCGCTTGCGAAAGGAACACTAATACTGCTTAGGAACTAACTACTGTGGCACGGGGTGACAACTTCTGCCCACCTCGCTGCACCTAAAACCAGTCTGGATAGTTACCCGTGTCAGGCTTGGTGGCCCACGACTCGTGCACCGCAAATCAACGCGGCTTCCGACAGTGGCTGAAGTTGTGTCCGCATCTCTCCATCTGTCTGACTGACTCATCCAGGCCTAACACGCCGATACGGACAACCTCGACCACCGTGCCGATTCTTGGTCCCACTGAAGTCTCGCAGGCTTGTCCGCTGCTTCTACAGTTGCAGCGGTATTGATCTTTAGATGGTGTTGTTACCACCTGGTGAAGCTGACTCGCCAGGGACCGGCGTTGCTGCTACTCAAACGCTGCTAATCGCGTCCTCTGGCCAAACTACGAGGCCAGACCAGCCCTGCCAAGCTGACTGCGCGAGAAGGAAGACAACGGTTCCTCGAAATCCAGTTTCACGGCACAGTATATCACTGTCTGCAGTGTCGTGTCAGGCTCATCTTTGTACTTTGACCTAATGAATTTATGACCTTATGGGTCGAAACATTTGTTTCCACATAAACTTTTACAGACTTTATCTGAGTGTTTTGGTAGCTAATGACTTCCTGAAGTGTTGCGTAGCCTAATTATTGAGACTGTAGTGGGAAGCAACTATTGTAATCAAAAATAGCTTATTTTATTAAGTTTGCAGTCTTTCAGATGAGTGTTGACGACCACTGACAAGTTCCGAACCATACGAGAGGGCTGGAAGTACAGGGTGTATCAAAATGAATATACGGGTCTTAGGACTCTGTGTCATTTATTATACTCAACTTATAGTTGTAAACAATACAGCAAAAGAAGCAGTTTAAACATTTGTTCGCACAAGTGTTCCATGTGAGCACGATGCATCACACATCCAATCCACAGGCGTGTTCTTCCTAAACCTTCACAGTGTGTCTGGGGTAATTTGTGCTGCAATACTGTTCCTGCAGTCGGGTAGATCGGCAGGTGGCAGAGGCACATACATATGATCCCTTATGAACTCCCAAAGAGTACCATGACCGCGTCAAATGGTGTTCGAAAGTGATCATGCAAAAAGGCTGTGTTATCCGTCCCCTTGCGTTCAATCCAGCGAAAGGTTTAAAACGTCGTTTAAACAATCGCGTATTGAGTTATGCCAGTGAGCACATCTTGCTGTCAAATGAAGTTCTGTGGTGAAGCTTTTTCCAGTTGAAGAAACAGCAACAGTTCTAGAGCATCAAGTCAGGAAACTCCAGTTGTCGTTGCTTCAATTAAAAAGAAAGGCCCGAAAACTTTCAGCGGTACCATATTGTGGGGATTTCCTGACCCTCAGATGCGCACATTAGCTATATTATCATTTCCACTAAGGTGAAACGTTCGCTCATCACTGTAGAAGACACCATCCAGAAAATTCTCATAGTCAAGCAGCAACATTTCATTTACAAATGGTGGCAACTAAACCGTAGTTTGTGCATTCCAAAGCTTCTAACGATAATGACGTAGTCGTAGGGGTCTCCTTAAAAGTTTCCACACACGCGTTACTTGTATTGCTAATTCATGACTAGCCTCCCGAACTTTTTTCTTGGGGCTACGTGTAAAACTCTCACTCGCTGTTAGTTCTTCAGTCACTCTCAGTCGTTCCATATTCTTCCCTTTGCACGCAGACATAGATACAAAACTGTCTGAGTTGCTATTTCACTGGCTCTATTACGTATTACTTTATACTGAATGTAATAAATATTACAGACGTTAAAACTCGTCTACTGTTTTTGAAACACCTTGTTTTCTATGGCGCATCATCGCATCATGTGGTCAGTTTATAGTCATCTGATAGTCTGTCACTCTTAAAGACGATCTACAATTGGAAAAGAAAGTGCAAGTCACTCCAGTATATAAGAATGGTAACAGAACGGACTCGCAGAATTATAGACAAACTTCCTTAAATTCAGTTTTTTTCATAATCTTTGAACATATTTTTAGTTCGATCATAAAAAACTTTCTTGAGACTAGAAGCATATGTCCACAAATCAGCAAGGTTTTAGAAAGTATAACTCTTGCGAAACTCAGTTTACGCTTTTCTCGCATGATGTACTGAGAACTGTGGGTAAAAGGCAACAGGCAGATTCCGAATTTTGACATTTCCGGAAAGCATTTGACACGGTACCCCACTGCAGGCTGATAACGAAGGTTAATGAAAGTACGGGTATATGGATAAGGACACAGATATGTGAATGGCTCGAAGACTTTTTAAGTGATAGAACAAAGTATGTTGTCCTTAACGGCGAGTGTTCATCAAAGACAGGGGTTTCGTCAGGAGTGTCCCATGGAAGTGTGATAGGACCGCATTTGTTCTCTGAACACACAAACCATCTGACGGACAGTTTGGGTAGCAACGTGCGGTTGTTTGCTGCCAATGCCGTGGTGTATGGTAAGCTGTCGAAGTTGAGTGGCTGCAGGAAACTACAATACGAATTAGACAAAACTGCAATCGGTATAATGAAGGGCAGCTAGCCTTAAATGTGCGCATGAGTAGGAAGATAAAAGCTGACCTGTTCGGAGACAGTATTACCAGTGTTCTGCTCGACACTGTTAACGCACTTAAATATGGGGGTGTAACGATTGTAATGACCCCACAGCAAATACCCTCTACCACGCACCAATTAATCATTTTCAATCAAACCATCCATATTCATTCACTTTGGAAAAGTTACCTGATCTGATTTTCTCGTAAATATATGCGGCGATAGCTTGTCGACGCCAAAGTATTTTCTAGTGCATATATTCTTTGAAATAACAAAGATGCATATATTCATTCTCCATGTTAGAGTGGTAACGAGGACAGCTTCTGGAGTATCTCTTGAGGGATTGACGTGTTTCTCAGAGATTCATATTCTGCTTTTCTTGTCGCTAAAGCAAGCTAATTAACATTTGAGGTGCTAGCGGTTTGTTTTGAAGAGAAAGAGACTGCAGAAGGAAAATAATTAAGGCGTGGAATCACCGGAGATCTGGACATGTAATGGAGATGAATTTAATACAGGATTTCCTCCATAAATAAGGTTTGTGACTTTATTGTTCTGGAGTGAATGAACGAATGAGTTTTTTTCTGAATCATTTGTTGATCACGTTGGCTCTGTAATTAGTGGGGAAGTTTCAGCTGTGCCGAAGAGAGCGTGCAATCACTGGGTCTGTGTCGAATCACCCAAATAGGCTTCGTACACATCTGGAATTCGTAATCTTTCGTAAAAGGAACAAATTGCTCACACGATTGATTCTCCCGACTGACTGCAGTCTTTAACAGTAATAATAAATATAAAGATCTCTTACAGCAAGCCAGCAGCTGATTACCAATACGAAGGACTCCACTAAAGATTCTGTTCGGCTGATTCCTTTTATCACTATATCACGTAATGAAATTTTATATTAAGAACTATACATAGATAAAGGAGAGGAAAAGAGAGAGCGAATGAAAATAGAGATAATACTAATAAACCTCCATTAGTCTAAATTTTCGCCTGTCTTATCACGGATCAGCCAAGAACTTGGAGGGCCTTACTTTACTGAATAGACATGTGTGAAGGTGATGGTATCTTAAAGACAACAGATACGCGTCTATACAGACAAGACATTACACAGAGATAGCGGCTAGGTGCTTTGATCATCTATTCTTAGATTAAAGAGACGGCAACTTATTATACGAACATTAAAATGTTAAACGCTGCAAAGCGATATGAGGTGGAAGGAGTATGTGAGAACTGTGACAGAAAAGGCGAGAGGCCGACTTCGGTTTCTTTGGAGAATTTCAGGAAAGAGTGGTTCACCTGTAAAGGAGACCGCATATAGAACTCTGGTGAGACCTGTTCTTGAATACTGCTCGAGTCCTTGGAATCCGCATAAAGTGGAACTGAAGGAAGACATAGAAGCAACATAGAGGGTGGCTGCTAGATTTGTTACAAGTAGCTTCGAAAAACTGGTGTTGCGGAGATGCTCCAGGAACTCAAATGGGAACTCTTGGAGCAAAGGCGACGTTCTTTTCGAGAAACACTATTGAGAAAATTTAGAGAACCGGCATTTGAAGCTGACTGCCGAATGATTCTACTGCTGCCAACATACATTGCGGGTAAGGACCATGAAGATAAGATGCCAAAATTAGGGCTCATACGGAGGCATATAGATTGGCTTTTACCCATTCTCTATTTACGAGTAGAACAAAAAGGAAGAGGCAAGTAGTTGTGCAGGGTACACTCCACGACGCACCGCAAGGTGGCTTGCGGATGTAGATGTAAATAAGATAGGCCACAAATCTGAGTGACTGCTCTGATTACCTGCAATCTTCGGATGAATCTCTAGTAAATCCATGGACTCTGACAGACACACTAAGTGAGATCCATGAAATCATTTGTGTGTTGACGTGTAACGGGTGAGCCAGACAGTAAGAGATTTTACTGTATATGTGCTTCCAAACGGTAACTTAATTTTTCCATTGCGGCCAAGCCACGGCCGGCAGTGTTAGCTGCCTGTAAATTCTTTCGTCCCACGGCTTAGCAACAGGAAGTCAGTACCGATGAAGGGCACCTTGTTCACGCGCCTCCCTCATGTGCTTACGAGGTAACGCCGCCCCAGGCGTCGCTTAGCAGGCAACGCTCTGGAAAGTTCCAGGCCGCCCGCACGGTTTGCTCGGTCCTGACCAATCAGGACGAGTGGTGCGTCGAATATACCCGGCCGCCCGTCGCCGGGGCCTCGCTCTGGTATTCTTGCTCACCCGCGAGTCGGATGCGCGCCCTGTAGCATTGAACATCTCCAGCTTCTCTCGGTGCTGCGGCACTGTGGACTTAGTTTTGGCAGACAACAGCTTCCGGTAGCTTCACGAACAATGTTTCGCCAAACTCTAAGCTCTAGCTCTCCCTCACCTCCCCAGGCCTTTCTCTAAAAGTAATCCTAGTCATTCCATAACGCCCACCGCCTGCCTATACGCCCATCCTGTACAAGCACATGTTGCAGTTTTAGAATATACAATCGCTATGGAATGCTAATGAATGCAGAAACGCATCTAATTCATAATGAATATTCATCTGACTATAATGAATACCAACAAGGTTCAAATGGCTCTGGGCACTATGGGACTTAACTTCTGAGATCATCAGTCCCCTAGAACTTAGAACTACTTAAACCTAACTAACCTAAGGACATCACACACATCCATGCCCGAGGCAGGATTCGAACCTGCGACCGTAGCTGCCTGAATACCTACATGCTACGGAGTTAATTCACAATTATTTATACAAAACTGCACACACCAAAAACGTTTGTGACTGTATTGATGACCACTCTATAGCCTGAATGTTGTTCTGGGCACCTTACATTTATTGCTGCGGAAAACAGGCACTTCTTGTGATTTCGATCACTGTGACCTTCAAATCGGAACATAAAGGTGAAAGAAAGCGATGATATGCTATGTTTCATGAAGAATCATTAGTTGTGTAAAGGGCTAACTTGATCCTCAGTGTGTCAGTACCAAAAGTTTCGCATCCTGTAATACAGGTTAACTTGTTCTAACACTCTGGGAATTGTTATTCCAGGATAACTTGTTTTAATGAAGTAAGAAATGGAATTGTGGCCACTCGTAGCCCGAGATGAACAACAGCCGTGCAATATTCAGTGCTGCTCGCTAAGAAAACGCAGGAGGAAGAAAACGTAAATATACGATGCACGTGCAGCATAATTTATGCTCGAAATACTTTAAACTGAAGAGAAGGATGTTCATGACATCTCGTCCTTTGTTTGCCGCAGAAAGAAGGGAACTCTCTAATCGAAACTCACAAAGTATATTTTTCAGTTAGAATGTGTATTAAAAATATAATTAGCTATAGAAATTACACGGTACACAATGTACAGGTATGATACTCCTTGGACTGTGTTGCATTCAATTCCGCAAAGCTGACTGAAATTATTATAACTTCCTATAAAATACGAGAGATCTTATCTCTTAATAACCGCGAGGATTCTGATCTCAGTACTCAGTACTTGAAGCGGGAAAAGACTAGAAGGCCTCGAACCACAACATGGTACGCTAATTCTCGACTTTACCAACGATTTCTTCTCCTCCAAGAAGTTACGATTGCATTACACATTTTAACGCAATAAAGTACCAAACAGTTACGAAATACGCGGAAGAGAAGAGACCACAATGACAGCATGTGAACTCACTCAAAGGAATATGGCTAGGAACTCCAACCAACGGCTTTACAAGTTAATCTACGAAACATTGCACGCATGGGAGCTCCTGAAACACTGCAAGGCAAAACCTGTATGAAATAACCAAGCCAGGTAATATTAAAACAGACTGCTGGCTGAGGGCCACGTGGGCTTAGCACGAACCTTACTCAAAAGATTTTAATTATCCGTTTCAAGAATTAATTTATGGAACTGCTGGCAGTAATGAAACTGACATGATGTATTTAATGGCAGAAGTGAATATGATGTTAAGTCTCTCTCTCTCTCTCTCTCTCTCTCTCTCTCTCTCTCTCTCTCTCTCGCAGGCATACCACCCGAGGTGCTCTTAACTGCGGCAGTGAAGGTGAGGTCGATCACAGCTTGTAGCTACAATGCGCGCGTCTCCACGAATGTCACTCGTTTCCACCAAGCCCTTTACTGGTACCTAAGATATACCACTTGGCAAGAGGCTTTTGTTTGTGCTCAGCCAGTACATTCTTGAGCTCAAGGCTTTGATGACGTCACGCTTTGGCTTGGCAAAGATGGGGCGTATTCGTACACAAACGTAAATTAGATTCTACTCATCTAATTGTATTTTCTGATAAAAAACATAAAGTTAATCGCGAATCGTATGATTTTACATTCTCAATGTTTGAAACCACGCTCTGTTCTGCATACAGACGATACACGTACACGAATAAGCATACACGTTATGACCAATGTGCACCGGCGCGTTGGATGCCGTCTAGGGCCATTAATGGTACGTGACGTGGTGACAAAAGTATGTAAGTGGAGCAGACACAGGCGGGGGTTACCCTAGCAAGTAAACGGCCAGAGCCTGTGAACGAGTGTCTCAAAAACGGCGAAGCTGGTCGAATGTTCTCCCGCTACTATCGTGAGCACCTATGGAAAGAGGCAGAAGGACAGTGAAACTGCCATTAGGCGCTAAATGGTTAGACGTCGACGACTCTTCACAGAACTGGGGTTTATGAGGCTTGTCTGCTCTGTAAAGTAGGAGAGATGGTGATTTGTGGCACCTCTGCCGAAAGAGCACAATGCTGTGTTTTGGAGCACACTGTTCAACATGGAGATCCGCAGCTGACTATTCCTACATGTTCACATGTTGACTTAATTACGATTGCAGTGGGCACCATGCCATCGGTATTCGACCGTCCATCAACGAAAACGTGTAGGTCTTCGGATGAATCACAAAAATAGGTTCATATGGCTCTCAGCACTATTGGACGTAACATCTCAGGTCATCAGTCCTATAGAACTACTTAAACCTAACCAACCTATCAGCATACAAATCCATACCCGAGGCAGAACCTGCTACCGTAGCAGCCGCGTGGTTCCAGACTGAAGCGCCTAGAACCGGTGAATCACATTTTTCCTACGATAGATCGATGGTCGTCTCAATAGCCGCAGTCATCTGGGTGAACGGCAGCTGGAAACGTACAGCGCTCCATGGACCCAGTCTGGTGGGAACAGTATTATGCAGTGCGAGACATTCTCCTGTGCTTCCATAGAACTGTGGTGATAATTGGAGACACGCTGAAAAGCTGATAACCACCTGCATCTCTTCATGCTTTATGTCTTCCCCGACGGCGACTATATCTTTCAGCAGAATAATTGTCCACGTGCTACGGTGTTTGATGAGCCTTATAATGAACTCACGCTGATGTCTCGGCGAGCAACTACGTCTAATGTAAAGTCTGTGACAATCTGGCACCATCAGCGCGTACGCAAATCAGCGGCTGGTTATCTACACGAATTACGCGACCCATGAGTAGACATTTAATGCCACATACCTCCACAAACCCACCAACAAATTGTCGGATCCTGATAAGTAGAATCAGTGACGTATTTCGTTCGAAAGACGGACAAACAGGCTATTAAGCAGGTGGTTAGAACGTTTTCGCTCATCAGTGTATATTACATCATACTGCTTCGTAAGTAGTTTTCTTGGTATTATATGATTTAATATTGCATGCATATACACATATTCACACACACACTATCGGCCATTAAAATTGCTTCACCAAGAAGAAATGCAGATGATAAACGGGTATTCAATGGACAAATATATTATACTACAACTGACATGTGATTACATTTTCACGCAATTTGTGTGCATAGATCATGAGAAATCAGTACCCACAACAACCACATCTGGCCGTAATAACGGCCTTGATACGCGTGGGTATTGAGTCAAACAAAGCTTGGATGGCGTGTACAGGTACAGCTGTCCATGCAGCTTCAACACGATACCACAGTCCATCAAGAGTAGTGACTGACGTATTGTGACGAGCCAGTTGCTCGGCCACCATTGACCAGACGTTTTTATTTGGTGAGAGATCTGGGGAATGTCCTGGCCAGGCAAGTAGTCGAACATATTCTGTATCCAGAAAGGCCCGTACAGGACCTGCAACATGCGGTCGTGGGTTATTCTGCTGAAATGTAGGGTTTCGCAAGGATCAAAGGAAAGGTACAGCCACGGGTCGTAACACATATGAAATGTAATGTCAACTCTTAAAAGTGGAGTCAGTGAGAACAAGAGGTGACCGAAACGTGTAACCAATGGCACCCCATATCATAACGGCAGGTGACACTACAGTATGGTCATGACGAATACACGTTTCCAATGTGTGTTCACCGTGATGTCGCCAAACACAGATGTGACCATCATGGTGCTGTAAATAGAACCCGGATTTATTAGAAAAAATGACGTTTTGTCATTCGTGCACCCAGCTTCGTCGTTGAGTATAACATCGCAGGCGCTCCTGTCTGTGATGCAGCGTCAAGGGTAACCACAGCCATGGTCTCCGAGCTGGTAGCCCATGCTACTGAAACGTCATCGAACTGTTCGGCAGATGGTTCAGGATCGAGACGTGGCTGCACGATCCTTTACAGCCATGAGAATAAGATGCCTGTCATCTACACTGCTAGTGATACGAGGCCGTTGGGATCCAGCACGGCGTTACGTATTACCCTCCTGAACCCAATGATTCCATATTCTGCTAACAGTCATTGGATCTCGACCAAAGCGAGCAGCAATGTCGCGAAACGATAAACCGCAATCGCGATAGGCTACAATCCGACCTTTATCAAAGTCGGTAACGTGATGGTACGCATTTCTCCTCCTTACACGAGGCATCACAACAACTTTTCACCAGGCAACGCCGGTCAACTGTTCATGTGAGCACGTTGCAGGTGTCGTCACCGGCGCCAGCCTTGTGCGAATGCTCTGAAAAGCTAATCATTTTCATATCACAGCATCTTCTTCCTGTCGGTTAAATTTCGCGTCTGTAGCACGTCACCTTCGAAGTGTAGCAATTTTAACTGCCAGTAGTGTAGATAAAACAGACATGGCCAAATTCACCTGAAAAAATACAGTATACAACTTACAGAAGAGTGGTTGAAAATTGTAGGGTGTCGGGTAAGAGGCGAATAAATAAAAAACGCGGTTTTCTTATTTGTAGCGCCACATGACATCTATAGATTCGCAGCTGGCCTAAACTAATAGAGCGTAAATGCAAACCACATGGTCCCATCAGTAAGCTACAATTCAAATTAATATTGGTACCTATAAAATGACGCAAATAACCACTTACATTTCTCTTCGGACTTCTGGATGTGTGCACTGAGAAACACCAGCCCAGCAAAAACATGTGGGGAAAATTGGTAACAATCTCGGATCAGCATTACTTTCCAAATCCCACATTTTGCGAGGTACTGTTACTATAGAATCTAAAAAAGAATAGGGTTGCTTTCAGTACCAATATTCTTGTTTGTTGTACCCCATAAAATATTTTTTGAGCTATCAATAATTATCCACCACCAGATCGAGTTGCATTAATTTCCGGAATAATTTTGTCTTCTGGAAAATGTAGGATGCAAACCCCTGAGCTATTCCCTTGGAATTGTTTTTGTGCACACATTCCACATTCCTACACGGGAAGGAAAAGAAAACAAGTATAATAATTAGATAATAACAATAATCAGATTCGTAGCCAGGGACACTACAGCATCTAGGCACTCTATCACTACAAAAGATCACAAAATTTCATAGAAAAATACGCTCGTCTTCACATCCATTGAAACACCTGATTATGTTCACGCTAATTCTAGCAAGTGGCTCAACTCGACCGTCATTTGTCTTGATGAGCACTGCTAACGTGACGTCTTTGAGCAACACGAAATCCGATCACACGCTAACCACGGATGACTCTTTACAATGAGCAGATCTCTCTCTCTCTCTCTCTCTCTCTCCCCCTCTACTAGTGATCGCCGAATATATATGATACTTGAACTGCAATAAATATGACTACTTAATTTCACACAAAAAATTAATTACATTCTATTGTTGAGTCAGCCCCATGTAACAGGGACCTTTCAACATCGAAGTCTGGAAAATGGAAAGGAAGACGTTAAAAGATACTTACATATCATGGAAAGAAATATAACCTTTCTCCTTCTAGATTCTTGGTTTAGTAATAAAAGTTACGAATCTTTATCAGCCGTATGTCGAACTGACACTCACAAATATATACTGATAGTTCAGTTTTCATCTGGTACGAAAAAAGTACTTAAAGTGGCTGACCGATAATTTCTCAGTGAGTACGAGGCGTTTTACAGAACATTAGCCCAGAAGTTTACTATGGACAGATCACTGGAGTTTACAGTGACAATATTCGGAAGTTGCTATTACTGTTACACCATTTCTGTCCCCACCATACTTTCATAATCTCATTAAATTCGTTGAATACTCTTCAAAACAGCCGCTGTCAGTCAGGAACCATTCCTAACCATGGCTTAGGTCTCAGCAGAAACGACGGATGAATTATTTTCATTCACCGATATCAGACAAGGTCTGGATTTCCTCGACGAGAAAGGGCATTAAGGACGAGACGCGACACTCCCATTGCTTTAATTTCGTCTTTGTTGGGCGAAGTTATTTGAACTGACAGATTATGAAACTCTGAGAAAAGCAGAAATGTTAGGGGTCTTACGAAATGAAAGAGGATTAAGGGATTAATAGAGTTTAAAACAACAGAGATTAGCTCTCGCCTAATGGGGGAGAGAGTAATTACCTAATTTCGCAGATGTTGGAGGCGAAGTTTTCTGTTATGTCTTATGCAAAAAGCGTGTAATACCTGCCGTTGGTAGGCAAGATAAATACAATAGTTAATGACTATTTTTCATACTATACTAAACGCAAAGTGCAAAACATTTCATGAACTATATTTCCGTCATTTTGTGTGAAATCAAGGTTTAGTTACTGAGAAATGAAATGACCATAGTCATAAATTTTCTTTTTGGTTCGCAGCTTTACCTCTAACATGTTCTTCACACTAAAAGCGTTTAGACTTCGCGTTTTCTGTCGAAAAAATTCAGCACGATGATGATATTAGTGCTGCACTATTAAAGATACACAAAAAATATTTGTAGTGGTGGTTAAAGTTAACAGTACGTGTTCACTTGTTCAAACATGTTGTTGACTCCACTTTCCAATGCTGTATTTTGATGACCGACTCGTTGAAAATAGTTTAGAACCTGAAATCAACAGCGCAATTGAACGGATGAAAGCACACGACTTTTCAGTCACATGAAGGCGCCTATGTTCATCTAAAGAGGAAGTTCCAAAAGTGTAAAAGTAGGAAGAGCACCTGCACCCTACAGAAAGAAAGCTTAAATTATCGAAATGACACGCTATTACATTATGCTGAAAAGTAATGACCCAGAATTGTTTTTTTGAAAACACTCAAGTCTTTTTAAATAAAACAAACGTCATTAAAATTCTACATCTTTGTTCTTCATGCCTACATATGTGCAGTACTACGCCGCTAGAGGGCTCCAAATTTCAGCGAGTAACATGGCGATGTGTAACTATTTCGGTGCCTGAGAAACAGTGTCCTGTAGTCCAATTTCGAATTCCAAGGGTTCGTCTACACATGGAACACCCTCACGTCCAGCATGAGAATGCCAGACCACATACGAACACTCCGACATCTGCAACTATCCGACTCCTTGCGTTCATTGTCACCAACCATCTACCGTACAGTCCAGACCTAGCCCCATCCTACTGTTATCGTTCCTACAACGTAAATAACACCTTCGAGGGGTCCCCTTTGATAGTCCGTTTGATAGTCACGAACCTGTGCAAGCAGAGGTGAGGTTGTGGCTCCATCAACAAAGTCAAACACTCTAAAGTGACGGTACTTCCAAATTGATATCTTGTTTGGAGAAACGTGTTCGTCGCTAGGTTGACTATGTTGCGAAACGAATATGTAGACAATCGGAATAGAGGTGTAGTATATTAATACGTTTTCTTTATTTAAAAAGTTTTAAGAGGCTTGGCATAAATATTTCAGAGGCGTTACTTTTCAGTACGCCCTCGTAATGGGACGTGGGATGCGCAACTAACGGAATACGTTAAAATTACTTCAACCGGGGGGCCGAACCGCACAATAACCCTGGGTTCGGTGTGGGGTGGCTGAGGTATGACGTGGACTGCGGTAGTCATACAACATACAAACTGCTACTGCGATAATACTTACACCTGTAGTACCTGCTTCTTTGAAATTGGAATTATTATATTCCACTTTCCTATACCACGATGCTGTGATTGCTCTCCACAGTTAAAATTCCGCCCCGCTAAAAGATGGCGATCAAGGATAGAGGCGTTTTCTTGCTGCGGCAAGCGGACTCGTGGATCATTGAAGGACCCCCCCAGAGTGTCCATGAGCGTTAAGAAGCGAGCGACGGGGGCAACGATGAGGGAGCCTTGAGGGAAGCAGCGCGATTTGGAGCTAGGGATTTGGTAGGCGATTGGCGCGTGGCATCTGATACGAAGCAGCGCACAATGCACGGAGCATGGTCCAGCGATTTTTGTTCTGATGCCCGGGAAGCCTGAATCCGGAGTGCATGGAGGCGACTGCGCCTAGTGATGTGAACTCTGTACATTGAACTGCCCATGGAACCTTTCATACCTTACAGTGTTCATTAAAATTTGTTTAACACTAGGTGTACATTCCTCAGCCATCTCACCGCTATTTCGTTTATAACTGTGCAAACCGTATTCTTGAGACCACGCGCCATGTTCCTGCCTACCTACTCACAAACTACAGCATAGGATAGAGTTTGCCAGACCGGCTGTCCTAACACCGCGGGGTATCAGACAGTACTGTCAAGGGTGTCGAGAGGCTAGTAACTTCAGAATGCAAAACATACGAAAAACGTACGGTAAAATAACACAAAACTTCATCTTCATTCATTGTAGCCCTAGATCACATATTAAACGAATGATCGGTATTGTGAGTTCCATTATATCGTGCATGTAACTTCCAGTTGTGGAACTAGAAGTCTCTCTCCTGTTGTTGCACTTTAGCGCTCATATTGGTTCATGTGATAAGCTCCACGAACGGCGATCTTTGGAGGCTGTACATTTTTCCTTCAGTCTGTTTCTTTGATTCGTTCCTAACTTGTTTCATTACCATACTTCCTTCAGAGTAGTTCAATTTACAGAAGTCATGAGGAAGGTCAAGAAACTAGTTGTTTTGTAGCTGCGATTATTGCAAAAAATACGTTACCTCATGTAGTCGCAGCCATCACTCCAGCTCGCTGTGCTATAGCGAAAGCAATGTTTGGCCATTAGTATGAACAAGACGTGAAAAAAAAATCCTTCGGTTGATAACAGAGTTGGAATATTTATTTATGATGCTACAAAAATTGAACATTCGTTTAAAACCCAAGTTGTTGAAACAAATTTAATGTTTACAATTAATTGGATCAATCTACCAATGACCTATCTCAGTTCGTTTTTTTTTTATTTGTTTCACTGATGAAGGAAACGTAGTAGAACAGTGTCTCTCTGACAGGGAAATTCCCCCAACTACCAAAAATAGAGGGGAAATATATATGTCGAGGAAGAACTGTGTCGGCATATGCGTATTTGCATGGCGCTACTTCAGTCACGGGTTCCGTAATAGGATTCATCAGGTTGGAGAAACAACAAAACGAAATCTGAATTATTATGCGCTGATTTCTAGATAATTAAAAGCTCATAGCGAAAACTTTTGGTGAGAATTTGAAATCAGTTTTCGACCAGATTGTTAAAATGATAAATTTCAATAAGAGGAAGCCTCTCTAGTCTAACTTTCTAGCTCTAATACCTAACGATACAGGAATACAGCACTGTAAGCTCCTCTTCCATTAAACAGTCCATGGGCTATGAAGAGGGAGAATACTTGGTAATTTTATAAATTTAGTCACGAAATGGTGCATTTATTTGAGTAAGATAAACAACCGAGTTTCTAGATGTATTGAAACACGACCTCTGGAGTAAAAAACTAGCTTATCCTTTCTGGTTTATTTGAGATACTCAGACAGACAAATCTTAGTCTACAAGGTAAGGATGCATATCTCTTTACAGCGGCAGACAAAATTGCAACCTTCAGAGCCAAAGTCGAGATATGGTCGATAATTTTGAAAAGTTTCAAATCAATTTAAACGATTCATAACCATTTAGTGCAATCTGATGTACACGACTTATCAATTTACGATCATCACTATAGCCCTTACCTACATAAAAGAGCACTCCTCCTTTTGCTGCGGTTTTCTACAATTTTTTCGTACGAAAGTGCATTTTCTATTCTGAGTGGTATAAAAAGGGTTAAACGTGGAATTTTGAATTAGTTAGATGAGGAAACGTGGGTAGATATGTTCTACAACCGAATTAACTTAAGACAGATTTGTAATGCTCGACCAGCAAACGTGACTCATTGAATTCATGATAATATTGAATACATTTGTATCATTGTTAAGGTGTTTAATGTATTATCATATTACTTCGACATGAAACATATATACACTACTGGCCATTAAAATTGGTACACCACGAAAATGACGTGCTAGGGACGTGAAATTTAACCGACAGAAAGAATATGCTGTGATATGCAAATGTGTCGTTTTTTAGAGGATTCACAAAAGGCTGGCGCCGGTGGCGAAACCAACAACGTGCTGACATGAGGAAAGTTTCCAACCATTTCTCATACACAAGCAACAGTTGACCGGCGTTGCCTGGTGAAACTTTGTTGTGATGCCTCGTGTAAGGAGGAGAAAGGCGTACCATCACGTTTCCGACTTTGGTAAATGTCGGATTGTAGCCTATCGCGATTGCGGCTTATCGTATCGCCACATTGCTGCTTGCGTTGGTCGAGATCCAATGACTGTTAGCAGAATATGGAATCGGTGGGTTCGGGAGGGTAATACGGAACGCCGGGTTGGATCCCAACGGCCGCGTATCACTAGCAGTCGAGATGACAGGCATTTTATCCGCATGGCTGTAACGGATCGTGCAGCCGCGTCTCGATCCCTCAGTCAACAGATGGGGACGTTTGCAAGACAACAACCATCTGCACAAACAGTTCGACGACGTTTGCAGCTCGGAGAGCATGGTTGCTGTTACCCTTGACTCTGCATCACAGACAGGAGCGCCTGCGATGATATACTCAACGATGAAACTGGGTGCACGAACGGCAAAACGTCATTTTTTCGGATGAATTCTGATTCTGTTTACAGTATCATGATGGTCTCATCCGTGTTTGGCGACATCACGGTGAACGCACTTTGGAAGCGTGTCTTCGTCATCGCCATACTGGTGTGCCACCCGGCGTGATGGTATGGGGTGCCATTGGTTACACGTTTCGGTCACCTCTTGTACTCATTGACGGCACATTTCAGATGTGTTATCACCCGTGGCTCTACCCTTCATTCGGTCCCTGCGAAACCCTACATTTCAGCAGAATAACCCACGACCGCATGTTGCAGGTCCTGTACGGGCATTTCTGGATACAGAAAATGATCGACTGCTGCCCTGGCCAGCACATTCCCCAGATCTCTCATCAACTGAAAACGTCTGGTCAATGGTGGCCGAACAACTGAATCGTCACAATACGCCAGTCACTACTCTTGATGAACTGTGGTATCGTGTTGAAGCCGCATGGGCAGCAGTTCCTGTACACGTTATCCAAGCTCTGTTTGACTCAATGCCCAGGCGTATCAAGGCCGTTATTACTGATTCCTCAGGATCTATGCACACAAATTGCGTGAAAATGTAATCACATGTCAGTTCTAATATAATATATTTGTCCAATGAATACCCGTTTATCATCTGTATTTCTTCTTCGTGTGGCAGTTTTATTGGCCAGTGGTGTATTAAGGTTCCTTTAAAATATCATTTGTTACAATAGAATCTGTTTTATCAAAATTAGTAAAATAGCGTTTCGTAAAACTGTATATATTAGAAGATTGTCGCCATGAGGAAAAGTTTGGAATGCTCTGCCACAAGGACTCATATTGCTGTTGTTCACATTGATCAAATTTATTGAACCTTGTGTATTGGGAAACTTCGGCACATTGATTTTGGATCTGTTAAAACTGTTTACTAAATTGAAATATTCTTACGGTTAAGAACTACACTACATTTTCTGATTTTGTGTTTATCTGTTTTAGTTTCTTTTCTCGAGTTTACTGTTCAGTTTTATTCTGTTATGTCAGTTGACGCGTGTCCATTGTGTAACATGTAGACCACACTTGAAAAAATAATTGCCTACTGTAAGTTTGGTATGTGTTACAACACTCCCCTTGCGTTTGCAAGACTGGTATCAGCCAGTTTTGTACATGGTACAAGGTTGTGGTTGGACGAGGTTGTGGTTGGAGACATGCAGGCCCGTCACAACTCGCGGTTGTTGACCTGAAATCCACTAACCTGCTTCTTTCAAATGATGTCTCTTTCGCTGCATTGGAAGCGCTGATGGAGGATTCACTGGATGTGGATGTGGAGATATAGATGCGACATTGAATTGTTATGGTCATTCTCTGCTATTGGTTTAGTGAACAAAGAGGGTACACGATTTGAAAAGGGATGCCATATAATTCAGTTTATCCAGTGGTGTCGTCACATACACTGCACTGTACATTTCCTTACACAATTGTACTCAGTCTACAATTGCAGAAATTCAGAATTGACTTGCATGATGCATATATGCGATATCATTCATACAAGTTTGATTATGCAATATGAAGAGAAAATTACATTTCAATAAATAAAAACCACTTTCGTTAAGTAAGTAGGCCCTTGATGATGAGTCTGTCTTTAATTAAAACTTACATGATTAATGAAACACGTCATCAATGTGAGTTCTTTGAGCCATTTTCAACACACACTCACAGTTAGCAAGCCTGAAAACGTCTGCACATTTACTCGCTTCACCGTACTCTGACATGCACCAACACACCTCTGCGTATGTGGACTGCTGCCAGCGCCACCGTGCGACGACCGCAGGTCAAATGCACGGCGTAGTCATATTCCGAGGTTATTTGAACCCGCAAACCGACCACCAAAGCGTTTTTTCGCCATGTATCAGCATTAGCCTTAATTTATTAGCATGAGTGTAGTAGATACCGATCATCTGACATCAACGTTGCGCATTAGTCCCCTTAATTGGTTTCAAAACAGGAAATTCTCAAAGAAGATTAAAATTTTGGAAGTCTAGCAGAAGGTAGCAATTCCTTTGTCTGTGTCTTTCTTTCAGTCATAGGTGCAGTGATCATATCCTAAGGTATTGCTAAGAGTTGCTTCTGTTATGCTTCATACGATGATTTGCAGTGTAAAGATTTACTACCTGTGTTATCTTCAGGCATTGATGTCTCTGTAAATTCATTTTGCTGTGCGGCGTTTTACCATCCACAAGCACTGAAATGTTTATGATCTTTACTGTAATATTTCTTTCAGATTTTCAGAATTTTGCCATCCTTTGTCATGTTGCCACATGATTGACGATATGCTGTCATTGGCGTTCTGTTGAGGATTCTTATTTTGCAATGTTATCCCCAATTGTAAAGCAGTTGCTGCTAGGCACGCATCCCTTGTCCACAGATTACGTCAACATGAACTTTATAGACATTCATGATAAACAATGGTAAACTAAACCCACAAAAGCTACAAACGATTTACCGAGGCTCACAAAGTGTTTCCTTGCCTGTGTTTCGTTGCTTGCAATATTGCTCTCTCTATACTTGTAATTGCCGTACACTGCACAGACGATTTATTACCCTTTTATATGTGTATTCGGGAGAAATGCATGTGTTCTGTCTCAGTCTGGAAGAGCTGGCCTTCAACACTGCCAAGACTGCCTATTGCTATACAGAGTGTAACATTTTACATTAAAGTTTTTGAATACATCAGTATTTGCTGAATGTTTAGCTTTCAGTACGTGCTAAGTATATGAGCCACTTTTCTTTTTGCAGATATGATACGTTTCATATAACGTTCGATGGTTTCATTATGTACTGGCCTTTAGTTTTCATATTTTTATCTACTCGTTATTATGACGCTGATTCATGATTTCTTCGTCCATCATATTTGTGTACCTGCCTTGTATGTTTACCGATAAGTTCCGATATGTACCGCTCAGCCTGCACTTCACTCGATTTTGGTGGAAAAAGGTTCCTCTACGAACTTCTTACTGATGGGTGGAACCTTGAGGTGGTTACATGCCCAGGATTTTTTTTTTTTAATAATGTGTCACAATGTTGGTTACCTACATTGTAATCACTCACTAATTTCTCCTTTGTGTACTTTCTTCTTTCACTTCTCCTGACATTTTCCATCTGAGCTTTTCTACTTTAGCTGGTTTCCCATCAAAACTTGTCTTTGTTAATTAAGCACTTAAAAAGGTTTTTTTTCATTTCATATGATCATTTACTTACTGCTGGGTCATGCTTTATTATTATACTCATCATTATTTGTGTGTTTATGCAGCTTGTTGTGTATGTCTAACTTAATAATAATTTATTTGTCGTTATTCGTTTAAAATGTTTCATGTTTTGTCATCCAACTATATATGATGTTTTCATTACCCATTCAAATATCTTATATTTTGATTACCCTTTACACTCATCATATGTTGTTCCTGTTTCACACGTAGCCTTATCTGTGTTTTCCACACATTTAGATGTTTTAGCATTTCGTTTGACCTACCTGAAGAACGTATTATAGGGCTGCGCAGTGTCTTTACTGTGTTTTTTTTTTTTTTGTAGCTATACAGTTATAACCATTCACCCTCCGTTCAATAGTTAAATAGTATAACTCGGAGGCTTATAGGGAGTAGAATAGCAGACAGTAGTGTGTAAATCTAAATAAGGAAACAGCGCTATTGCAGCTCGAGTCCCTTTAACCGCTAATTACATACAAAACGTCTCTTAGTTCTCCGAGGTTCTTTACTGTAAACCACTGAAGGCATGGCTTTCACACTGTTAACGTTGTATCCCTATTCTTCATTACCTGAACTAGTGTTTGCTACATGTGCTCTCAAGAGGTAAATATTATACTCCACCCATTGCTCTAATATATGTTTTGATCATACCTATCAACTGTAGTATAGAGTTTTTTCTTCTCTAATGTACTTGGAAAAACTTTTTATAACTTTTACACCCACTTCTATTAAAACAGCGACCTTCGTAGAGGTCACTTCTTCAGCAATTCTCAGCGCTTCTCGACCAATATTTATTCATAAAAGCTTTTATGAATTTGTCACAGGTTCCCATTGCCACACTATCTTATTCTTGTCATCCCCCTGTTCTGAAAAGATTCCTTCAAATTGTTGTTTGTATGATACTGGGTGGATACTCTCCCTCGTAGAGAAATTGTGAATCCTATACATTTGTAAGTTCAGATCACCACACATCATATAATTCTTTATGATATCTTTTGATCTATCCTGCTTATACCACTACTCAGGTCTCTACTTGATTTTAGATTCCGTCTGATTAGTGTGTTGTGATACCGCCACTAATTCAGCCTCCAGCGTTTCTTTGATTTTTATACGAAGTTTCTCAAGTTCTGAGCGACTGCACTATTGTGACATCAGCTCTTAAATGCATTTACTTTCTGGTGGTTCTGAATTTGCTTTGAACTAGATCACAGCTATCCTTATTGTCTTGTAGATCACTTACGAATTGTGCAAAGTGATTTTCTGAACATGTTATTCTAGGTCCCTGAGCTTCCAATGCTTGTTTACATTGAACTTTTTGTTTCAACATTGTTTGTAATACTATCTTTTGCTCTCTTCCACTCCTTAAATAATGGTTGAGGTTTCCAGTCAGATCTCGTTTTTTATTTAATTAATTTTAGTTAAATGGTTCAGATTGCTCTAAGCACTATGGGACTTAACATCTGAGGTCATCAGGCCCATAGACTTAGAACTACTTAAACCTAACTAACCTAAGGACATCACACACATCCATGCCCGAGGCAGGATTCGAACCTGCGACTGCAGCAGCAGCGTCGTTCCGGACTTAAGCGCCTAGAACCACTCGGCCACAGTGGCTAGTTAATTTTAGAATTACTTTGATCTATTTTTTAATTTATATCACTTTTTATCTCTTCAACTGATTTATTGGCTACTTTAAGGTTTTTTTTCAGAAATTGCATGAGGTTCGCTATAAGATCATCAGTGGTAGCTACGTTTAAATGTACTGTGCTTTCATTAATTAAATAGTGCTCATCGTCAATTAGCTTAGTATCAGGTGATGCTGTACGATGACTCTGAATGGGTTAAAATAGTTCACATCGCTGATCCGAATGTGTTTGAGCAACACGTACCTGACGTGTGACAGGTAATACTTCGCATACTATTTGTGATTCTATATTATTTTGTTTTGATGAAGTATCGTCAGTTATTTCTAACGTAATAGCACTTGAAATTTTGGAAACATTTTCTATTACAGGACTATCCTCATGATTTTGTTATGTATTTATTTCTTTTGGTATGTATTTATTTCTTCTTGCTAGCTCAAACGAAATTCTGTCTTCTGTATTTCGCGGTACTTCCTTACCTGTCAGGACAGCAACTTTTTCTTCTCACTCATTTTACTTCCAAGTTCAACATTAAATCTAATCTTATCTTGAAAATTTTCAATTAAATTTAATTTCTACCTGCAGTCTGCGCGCGTTTCTTGACTACTTCAGTGCGTGATGTTCGTATCTGAGCTGCTGTCGTTTTGCTACTCGGCTGTGCTTTTTATGCGAGAGCTGATGACCTTATACTGTTTTCTGTTGTGGCGTAGTGGCTTTTGTCTGCTGGGCTGTGGGCTTCGGTGCGTTGCAAAGGCTGACTTTAGTTTGTCGTAGCCCGCTGAGAAGACCAGCTCGCTAGTGTTCGTGCGGTGTTCCACTGGTTGCCGATTCTGCGCCTGCGTCGCGCCGCCAGCCGCTGCCCGCCGCTGGACGTTCTTCGAAATGGAACGCCGTCCAGTATTTTCCTCTCTCGTGCTCTTGATGTCATTTCTTAATCCCACACTACAGTACTTTGCATTACACGTCGTTTCATAATCATACGACCATGTACACTGTCACTATTTGACTCGGTACTGTCACGTTTGTAAGAGAGGTATCAGTCTCTGTTTGTCCTAGAGCAAATGTCTACGGTGAGGTAGCCGATGGAGATATGCAGGTCCGTCACATCTCGCAGTTGATGATCTGAAATCCACTAACCTGCTGCTTCAAAACGATGTCTCTTTCGCTGCAATGAAAGCGTGCTGGGCGAGAACTCGCCGAATCTTCAGCAGAGATGTAGCTACAACTGTTAATTATGAAGGGAACAGTCAGTAAAGAAATATTTGTTTTGTAAATACTTTACTTTTCAGTAAATAGTGTCCACGATTTAAAACAGGGGTGTCATATAATTACGACAACGGCCTTGCCACAGTGGATACGCCGGTTCCCATGATATCACCGAAATTACGCGCTGTCGGGCGTGATCGGCACTTGGATGGGTGACCATCCAGGCCCCCATTCGCTGTTGCCATTTTACGGGGTGCACTCAGCCTCGTGATGTCAATTGAGGAGCTACTCGACCGAACAGTAGCGGCTTCGGTGAAGAACACCTTCATAACGACCGGGAGAGTGGTGTGCTGTCCCCACGACCCTCCTATCCGCATCCTCTACTGATGATGACACGGCGTTCGACTGGTCCCGGTAGGCCACTCGTGCCCTGACGACGGAGTGTGTCATATAATTGCATTTATCCAGTAGTATCGTCACATACTCTGCACTTTACACTTCATTACACAATTATATTCAGTCTGCAACTGTAGGCGGTTTATCCAAAATGCATTTCTTGATGCGCATGCCCGGCCTCACACTGACGGATTGTGAGTAGGTGGTATGAGAAATAAACTATATTGTAATCAGTGGAAACCACTTTCGATATGTTGACTAAGGAGGCCAGTGATGATGATTCTATCTTTAATTCGAACTTACATAATTAGCGTAACGTGTGTGAGCTACGACCGACACATGTTTGCTCATGGTGGCCTGCTCCCCGTAATTTCGTCGCCAGTTCTCTGCCAAGCAGAATATGGATCTGCTGTGTTGAATCTCGACCAGTCAACTTCACGGAAATTTTGTCTGACTATGCACATGGGGTGGTGTACCCGTGGTCTAGGGGTAACGTCTTTGATTCATAATCAAAACGTCTTCAGGCCCCGGGTTCGATCCCCGCCACTGCTTGAATTTTGATAAATAATGAGCATTGGTGGCCGAAGACTTCCGGCATAAGAAGTCAGCCTCATTCTGCCAACGGCCTTATCAAAGAGGGCGGAGGAGCAGATAGAGGTTCAAGGCACTCTCTTGTCCTAGGGGTGGGAAATTGCCCCTAAAGGCGGAAGAATGCAGAAGACAATGGAAACCACTGCATTAAAGACACGTAACGTGTACCCACAGGACATGTGGCCTGTAGTTGAAGAAGTGTCATGATGATCTCTCCATTGGCAAAAGCTTCCGGAATAGTCCCCCATTCGGATCTCTGGGAGGGGACTGCCAAGGGCAGAAGATTGAATTATCAACGAAAGGATAATGTTCTACGAGTCGTGGCGTGGAATGTCAGAAGCTTGAACGTGGTAAGGAAACTAGAATATCTGAAAAGGGAAATGCAAAGGCACAATCTAGATATAGTAGGAGTCAGTGAAGTGAAGTGGAAGGAAGACAAGGATTTCTGATCAGATGAGTATCGGGTAATATCAACAGCAGCAGAAAATGTTATAACAGGTGTAGGATTTGTTATGAATAGGAAGGTAGGGCAGAGGGTCTGTTACTGTGAACAGTTCAGTGACCGGGTTACCGGGTTGTTCTAATCAGAATCGACAGCAGACCAACACCGACAACGTTAGTTCAGGTATACATGCCGACGTCACAAACTGAAGGTGAACAGATAGAGAAATAGTATGGGGATATTGAAAGGGTAATGCAGTATGTAAAGGGGGACGAAAATCTAATAGTCATGGGCGACTGGAATGCAGTTGTAGGGAAAGGAGTAGAAGAAAAGGTTACAGGAGAATATGGGCTTGGGACAAGGAATGAAAGAGGAGAAAGGCTACTTGAGTTCTGTAGCAAGTTTCAGCTAGTAATAGCGAGATACGTTTGAAGTTCTCTAACGTTATAGATACAGCAATAAGGAATAGCGCAGTAGGCATTACAGTTGAAGAGCAATGGACATCTCTCAAAAATGTCATCACAGAAGTTGGGAAGGAAAACATAGGTACAAAGAAGGTAGCTGCGAAGAAACCATGGGTAACAGAAGAAATACTTCAGTTGATTGATGAAAGGAGGAAGTACAAACATGTTCCGGGAAAATCAGGAATACAGAAATACAAATCGCTGAGGAATGAAATATATAGGAAGTGTAGGGAAGCTAAGACGAAATGGCTGCAGGAAAAATGTGAAGACATCGAGAAAGATACGATTGGTGGAAGGACAGACTCAGCATACAGGAAAGTCAAAACAACCTTTGGTGACATTAAAAGTAACGGTTGTAACATTAAGAGTGCAACGGGTATTCCACTGTTAAATGCAGAGGAGAGAGCAGATAGGTGGAAAGAATACATTGAAAGCCTCTATGAGGGTGAAGAATTGTCTGATGTGACAGCAGAAGAAACAGGTGTCGATTTAGAAGAGATAGGGTATCAAGTATTAGAATCGGAATTTAAAAGAACTTTGGAGGAATTACGGTCAAATAAGGCAGAAGGGATAGATAACATTCCATCAGAATTTCTAAAATCATTGGGGGAAGTGGCAACAAAACGACTATTCAAGTTGGTGAGTAGAATATATGAGTCTGGCGACATACCATCTGACTTTCGGAAAAGCATCATCCACACAATTCCGAAGACGGCAAGAGTTGGCAAGTGCGAAAATTATCGCACAATCAGCTTAACTGCTCATGCATCGAAGCTGCTTTCAAGAATAATATACAGAAGAATGGAAAAGAAAATTGAGAATGCGCTAGGTGACGATCAGTTTGGCTTTAGGAAAAGTAAAGGGACGAGAGAGGCAATTCTGACGTTACGGATAATAATGGAAGCAAGGCTAAAGAAAAATCAAGACACGTTCATAGGGTTTGTCGACCTGGAAAAAGCGTTTGACAATATAAAATGGTGCAATCTGTTCGACATTCTGAAAAAAATAGGGGTAATCTATAGGGAGAGACGGGTCATATACAATATGTACAACAACCAAGAGGGAATAATAAGAGTGGACCATCAAGAACAAAGTGCTCGTATTAAGAAGGGAGTAAGACAAGGCTGTAGCCTTTCGCCCCTACTCTTCAATCTGTACATCGAGGAAGCAATGATGGAAATAAAAGAAAGGTTCAGGAGTGGAATTAAAACAAAAGGTGAAAGGATTTCAATGATTCGATTCGCTGATGACATTGCTATCCTGAGTGAAAGTGAAGAAGAATTAAATGATCTGCTGAACGGAATGAACAGTCTAATGAGTACACAGTGTGGTTTGAGAGTAAATCGGAGAAAGAGGAAGGTAATGAGAAGTAGTAGAAATGAGAACAGCGAGAAACTTAACATCAGGATTGATGTTCACGAAGTCAATGATGTTAAGGAATTCTGCTACCTAGGCAGTAAAATAACCAATGACGGACTGAGCAAGGAGGACTTCAAAAGCAGACTCGATATGGCAAAAAAGGAATTTCTGGCCAAGAGAGGTCTACTAATATCAAATAACGGCCCTAATTTGAGGAAGAAATTTCTGAGGATGTACGTCTGGAGTACAGCATTGTATGGTAGTGAAACATGGACTGTGGGAAAACCGGAACAGAAGAGAATCGAAGCATTTGAGATGTGGTGCTATAGACGAATGTTGAAAATTAGGTGGACTGATAAGATAAGGAATGAGGAGGTTCTACGCAGAATCAGAGAGGAAAGAAATATGTGGAAAACACTGATAAGGAGAAGGGACAGGATGATAGGACATCTGCTAAGACATAAGGGAATGACTTCCATGGTACTAGGGGGAGCTGTAGAGGGCAAAAACTGTAGAGGAAGACAGAGATTGGAATATGTCAAGCAAATAATTGAGGACGTAGGTTGCAAGTGCTACTCTGAGATGAAGAGGTTAGCACAGGAAAGGAATTCGTGGCGGGCCGCATCAAACCAGTCAGTAGACTGATGGCGCAAAAAAAAAAAAAAAAAAAAAAAAAAAAAAATATAAATAAACCTTCTAATACCGTGGGGTCTGTAATGACCCCAGGCCATAATTCCTATTCCAAAAAAATTATGAAAAATTCGGACTTTTTCTGAATTAAGTAATGGGTTCATAATATATTACTATATCTTTTTGAAAATATTTAGCATTGCAGAAAATCAAGAAAGAACCACTGAATACCATTGGGGTCACATGCGACCCCAATGCTCTCTTGCCGTATTATTACCCAATAATGCTGCATTGAAGCCGTAACTGTTGCTGTATTTCCTTTGTTTTGCTCTTGTAAATATTGTTGTAACGTGTGATTGTTGCCAATACTTTATAAGCTGACAGTTATTTGTTCCATACACGTGGAGACTACTATTGTGTGTGTTGCATTTAGTGGGAAATGTCACCTTTCCGAAGACGAAGTGCTTGAAATATTACTGCAGGATAATCCTCTATCTGGAGAATCAAGTAGAGATATCAGCGATATAGTTTCTGATGTCTCATGCAGCGATGAAGAAGTTGTCGTCTTAGAAGAGAAGATTCCTCAATCAGAATGAAGTTCAGAAGAAGAATTGGACAGCGCAGGAAAATATGGATTGAAATTATGGGCTGCATGTGATAGTGCGACGTCTTACGTTCTCAACCTCCAAGTTTACACTGGTCGACAAGAAAATGATTCTCGTGAAGTTGGTCAAGGCAAGAGAGTTGCTTTAGATATAGTGAAAGGCTTAGAAAACAGTGGCAGAAATGTAACAACTGAGGGTCAAGGCAAGAGAGTTGCTTAAGATATAGTGAAAGGCTTAGAAATCAGTGGCCGAAATGTAACAACTGACAACTTTTTCACTAGCCTTAGTTTGGCGAATGAACTTCTGAAAATCAATCTCACACTCTTAGGAACAATTAGAAAAAATAAAGGAGAACTTCCACAAGCTTTCACTCACACCAAAGGTCGAGTCAAATATTCATCTATTTTTGGATTGCAAGAGCATGCATCTAATGTTTCATATTGTCCAAAAAAGGGAAAAGTGGTAACTTTGCTCAGTACAATGCATTCAAGGAAGGAAATGGAATATTGTGAAGAATGCAAGCCAGTAATGATTCTGGATTATAATAAAACAAAATCAGATACCATGGACAAGCTGGTTAGAACGTACACTACAAAGATGATGAGCAGAAGGTGGCCAATGGCATTATTTTACAACATGATTGATATCAGTGCACTGAATGCATTTATCATATGGCTACATCTTACACTAGACTGGACAGAAACGACCAACTACAATAGACAGGAATTTCTCATTGCATTAGGAAAGCAGCTCGTCGGAAAAAAGCCAGACAAAATTATTTCCGCAGTACTTCCATCAACAGTACAACCAAAAACAAGGCCCGAGGATAAAAAATTCACCCATAAATGTTCAAAATGTGGATGTTCTGTGTGTAAAAACCACTCTGCAATTTATTGCTGTAAGTGTAATGCGTCCTCAATGTCAATTCGGAATTAAATCAAAAATGTTTCTAGTTTCATGAGAATAGTTTGCAAATTTTACGGAAACAATTAATTTAAAAATTATGCATTTTAATTTAATTTATTGTCACTGTCATCATGTTTTAGATTGTGGAAAAAATAAGGAATGTGATTTTATCCTACCATTATTAAAACTATCCTTCATAAAAAAATAAATTGCTTTGGGCTCACTAAAGACCCCAGTGGTACTCAATGTAACGAAAAATACTCGGTATTAGAAGGGTTAATGTGTCATGAGTGCTCTATACAATGCTCATCAGCAGAGCAAACAGTTTGTCCTACGTAAATGTCACCACTTCACACCACTGCCCCTGCACTCCTCAGCATCGCCAAGTGGGATACGTCAGTGTCGAGACCAACCACCAGGAGGCGAAGCCGGTCAGCAGAGGGTACCGGGACACGCGGCCTAATCGCGTCCGCGGTCCAGGTGACAGGGTAATAGTTCCAACAATATTCCACCGTTGGCAGCTTTATGAGCTGCCGACAATACAGCACGAGTCATTTACAACTCGTCTGCTAACTCTACACCGTACTAGCCAGCTTGCAGGTGAAAGTCAATACGAAGCTCCACCTTTACAAGGCAACAGTCCTGCCAGCTTTTTTATGTGGTTGTTCCACGTTGGGAAAAAACAGCCCCTCTAATTTGAGAACCATCCAGACTTCGCAAAATTGATGTCTTCGACTCATTCTTCAGACGTCCAGGTGGGCAAGAATCCGTGACCTACATGACGATCTTAACCAACTACCCATCCAGGAAACCAAAACACACACACACACACACACACACACACCAACGCCACCTAGTATATGTGAGATCAGTAGCTCCTGAAAGTTTGCTCTGGGTCCTGGTGGCTCGGGAGATTATCGAAGTTCCACAGTAACGATCTACTTCAACTTACACATATATGCTATAAGGGCCGAAGGACACGAAGCCCAGAGGCATTATCAAAATTGCAACAAAGATAAAGTTTCACCTTGATAATCCACAAGGGTAGACCAGCCACTAAGTTGGTACCACATCGCCACAACTATAAAAAGCACATAAAAAAGGCAGTGTGTAATTCCGAACTAAGCATTCCGCCAATTTTTCTCTGTGAAGTTGGTCTCCCCTACCTTATTGTGATTCACAGTTACTTTGTACCTATTATATTACTCATGTTACTATATTGTTGGCTTTTATTTTCATACCGTAGAAACGGGTATTTTTGTTCAATAAACTTATTATATCCTGGAGATTCTTTTCCTATGTCGCGTAGTGTGACGTTTCAGGAAGAAATTCTATTCAACAAATCTCACGCTCACGGAGATGTAGCATTACCGGTTAGTGGCGTTCGGTCACGATGTTCATGATGTAACGTTTTCCATTTCCATAACTGTACGTACACTATTTAGGGAATCGTTCATCGTGAAAATAGATTGTCTTGAACCGTATAGTATGCATAAAAGTGCTAGTTTCTTAATATGAGATGCTCCGTTCAAGTTATTTTCGGTCCTTGCCAAGCGACCGTAGCAAGAAAATCGCCAAGTAGAACAATTAAATCTTACGAAATTACAATTCACTCAATTTCTTGCGTTATTAAATAAGAGGAAATAACAAAATGACTGAATTCGCTGCATATCATTCCAGATTCGAAACGTCGTTGGTTACATAGAAGACAGTGTGCCTTAGAGATTCAATTAAAACTAAACAGGGCGTATCAAAAAGAATCATCCGATTCTTTGAAAAAATCGTAACTATTGTGTTAGTTGAAATAGTGCTTGAACAACGCTCTGTTGGAAAGAGCAAACGCGAGTTTTACATGGTTTCCGGTAGGTAGCATCAGTGTGTGCCCACTAGTAAAAATGGCATTAGGATAACAGAAAGAATTTTGTATTCTACGTTTTGCGCAGTGCGGGCCGGTAATAACTGTTCAGCGTGACTTTCATAATAGGTATGTTGTGGATCCTGTTACAGTACAGAGCATTAGATGGTGGCATGAACAATTCCGAGAAACAAGTTGCCTGTCTAAAGGCAAATCGGCAGGCCGTCCCCGTGTGTCTGACACAGACGTCGAACACATCTGCCATGGTCTCACAAGGAGTCAGCAGAAATCCCTATGCGTGCTGCTCGACAGTTCAACATACCCCAGATGTCCGTTTGTCGTGTGTTACGTCGACTTTTACAAACCAAATAAAATTCAGCTGCTGCTAGCTCTTCGTGAAGGTCAGAGTTTTGTAATTTCGTTCTTCGCAAGATGGAGGACAACAGTTTTCTTCCGCACTTAGTGTTTAGTGACGAGGCAACATTCCATTTAAATGGAAAGGTGAAACGTCACAATGTGAGAATATTGGGTATGGAACAACCACATGAGGGGACTCTCTAAAATTTAATGTGCTTTGTGCTGTTTCAAGGGAAAGGGTGTATGGCCGATTTTCCTTTGCTGAGAACACTCTTACAGGAAACACGTATCCCGACATGCTTGAATACTTTCTCTTCCCACAGCTGGCATCTGGAAGTGCGGGAATTTTAAATCAAAGAATTACTGAACAATGGATAGTACGCATTGGACCAAATGACTGAGCCGTACATCACTGGCCTGCAAGATCACCGGATCTGACTGTATTTGATTATTGCTTGTGGGGTTTATAGGAGACGCTGTTTGATGTGCCTCCGTTACCAATAACAATTAATGAATGAACTGAGACATCACATAATGGCAGCTGTGGAAGCTGTAACTCAAGACATGCTCACTGCAGTGAGGGAACAACCTGAATACCGGATTGACATATGCCGTGCGTCTCAAAGGGGGCCTATTGAACAGTTATGAATGTGAAAAAAAACTTTGAATTTCCCGTTCATAGAAATAAAAATCATAACAGATGTTTATTAGTTTCGGCAATATGGACTTCTCATATCGATGATTCTTTTTTATGCACCCTGTACTATGAATGAATTTTGTGCTTAATGGTTTAAAAGCGTTTGTGAGACAAAATTATTGACATTGATTTTAGCAGTTTCCCGTTCATAAAAATAAAAATCATAACAGATGTTTATTAGTTTTGGCAATATGGACTTCTCAAATCGATGATTCTTTTTGATGCACCCTGTACTATGAATGAATTTTGTGCTTAATGGTTTAAAACGTTAGTGAGACAAAACTATTTATATTAATGTTGGCGCCTTTTATAGAGTACCTTAAGCTTGGATCAGGGCTGCACACAAAGCAATCTCAGGTCCCTGCTACGGCGGTCGTCTTCTCCGGATCACAGCAGGATCGAACAGCCATCAGGAGGCCAGTAGCCTGTTGCTGGCAGTTACTGACAGCGACGGCCTGCTGAAATATGACCTGGCTGCCACCCCCCTCTCCCCCCTCCCCGCACTAGCCTCCTCGAGTGATTTATTACCTTGCCGAGTGCAGTCCCTCGCGTCTGTGATGCATGGATACATGATTACCTTCTTCCAGGCGCCTGGCGATCTCGTAGCGGTTCTCGCTGTAATGCACCCTCATCAACAGTCGGTGATTATAATTTTTTAAAACGACCTGCCACAGTTCGAAAACACAACTCCAACGGTGAAACGTCATTAGTTGAACACTTGCTATTAATTTAGTGGAATGTAATCGTAAACAAGACAATGTTCACTTCTGAAACGAATATAAAGTTCTGCGTGAAACGTAAGGGTATCAAGTACCGTAGCTCGACGAGACTTGGACGATACATAGAAAGAACTACTCTAATATACTACAGAAGTTGAATGACAGAAATACGGTATGAGACAAACAGAAATGATACACTTACTGAAAGACAGCTATTTGTTAAGGTACCCTGGACAATTCAAGGAGGCGGAAGTGGTTCCTAATAGGGTTTGCGAATTCCACGATCGGCAATGCAGGCTCTGCAACGTGCTCCAATACTGGCCGAAAAGTGATGTTGTAGTAGGGCCTTCCATCCCTCCACAAGCAAGTTTAACAATAGCTGGATGGTCATTGGTGCATATGGACGTCCTGCAATAGATCTGCCCAACGCATCTAGCACGTAATCGAGGGCATTTAATTCGGTCTATTCGACAAATATCCTCTCGTTCCAAGAGCATCTGCGCCTTCGCAGTTCGATGCGGTCGCGCACTGCCATCCATAAAAATGAAATCAAGGGTGGATGCACCCCTGAAAAGACGCACATGAATAAAAAATACAGTGTTAGAACAATGTTGACCAGTCAGCATATCATGTTCAAAGATTTGGAGGCCAGTATACCCATGTGAGAAAACTGGAATAGAACAGAGTAGAAGGATTTGGGATGTGGTACTACAGAATAATGTTGAAAATTAGATGGACGGTTGAGGCATGCAATGAGGAGATTATGCGCAGAATCGGAGAGGAGAAGAATCCATGGAAAAAAGGATAGTAGGAGTTCTGTTAAGTCATCACGGAACAACTTCCAAGGTACTACAGAGTAAAAATATAGAGGAAGACATATCTGACATGAAAAGGCTGATACAGGAGAGCAATTCGTGGCGGGCCGCGTCAAACCAGTGAGAAGACTGATGATGAAGTAATGGTTCAAATGGCTCTGAGCACTATGGGACTCAACTGCTGTGGTCATCAGTCCCCTAGAACTTAGAACTACTTAAACCTAACTAACCTAAGGACATCACACACATCCATGCCCGAGGCAGGATTCGAACCTGCGACCGTAGCAGTCGCACGGTTCCGGACGGCGCGCCTAGAACCGCGAGACCACCGCGGCCGGCGACGAAATAATGATAATAAAAAATACTCCAGAAACAGCTGTACCATCAAAATGATCGCTTTAGACAGGCAGCTTACGTGTTCCACCTGTCACTTTATCAGAGTACTTTCAGCATTGTCGAAAATGGTCGTTTCAGTGCTCGCGGAGCTATTGTGTGTTATGGATCAAAATGCGCCCTCGCATCGAACACCAAAGATGGAGGAATTCGTGGAATGACAGGGTATTCAGAAAATTGCCCGTCTTTCCCGTTCCGTAAAATCCCATCTAGCACATCTTTGACGTATTATGTAGACATATTGTAGGATTTCCACATGCACCAACGAACATCCAGCCAGTGTCAAGCGCGCTGGTGCAGCAACGCTACGCCCTACAATCAGAACTCCTTACCACGTTGTGGAGAGCATGCCAGCACCTTGTAGAGCATACATTTGCGTCTGTGGTGATCACGCACACAACTAACAACCACGCCCCATCTTTTTAACGTCCAGGGGATCAGCACGAATCGCGACGACTGCGGTGTATTTTCTGTCCTTGGATGAAAGCATCTTTTCTGTTCGTCTCACTTCATATTTCTTTCTGTTTCCTTCTGTACTATACTGAAGCAGTTCTCTCGTTCTACGGTCCTAATTTCATCGAGATATGTTACTCAATAGTGACACATCATGCGAATGTTATCTTGTCCTTACGTTTTGCACACGCGGCTCAAACCAACAATGACCACCATTCAAAGTCCGTAAACCCGCGACGTGCTACCATGTAAATCACGTACCTGGTTACATATCTTGTGTACACTCAAGCCAAACGTTGAATTTTGTGTCCTGCATGGTACATCCATAAATCTGTCATACCTCCCCGGACTTAAGGTCGCTTCATTCAGATATTAGTTCACTTGGAGGTACTCTCCTGTATTCAACGTTCATCACTATTTTGTGCCTCCATAGCTGAATAATACAACCACAACTGTAGTTCAGGTTCGTTTATCTCGACACAGCCGATTTGGTTCAAAAAATGGTTCAAATGGCTCTGAGCACTATGGGATTTAACGTCTGAGGTCATCAGTCCCCTAGAACTGAGAACTACTTAAACCTAACTTACCTAAGGATATCACACACATCCATGCCCGAGGCAGCATTCGAACCTGCGACCGTGGCGGTCGCGTGGTTCCAAACTGTAACACCTAGAACCTCTCGGCCACTCCTGCCGGCCTGGTTTGGTTCCAAATGAATATCTATAAGTGGCTTCGTAAATTCACCAACATTCTTCGTACCTAATGTTGGCAAAATCGCAGTGTTATGGCTCAAAAATATTTCATCGACACACATAACGCTGAAGGGCACATTCTGAAACACGAGGAGCACACTCAATCATTTCAGCTCCTGGCACAAGCAGAGCCCGCAATAATAGCCCAGTCAACGAATACCAAAGAAGGTCTGTCACGAGAAAAAATTCGTGTAGACATATTTTTGAACAGTGGTTGGAGAGAGTTTCATTAACAATACACTAAAAATCCCCATCTGTTGGTTTTGACCGATGGGGCGTGGGGGGGGGGGGGGGGGGGGGGTTAAACGTCGCGTTTCAAGGTTTTTCTACAATAACTCGAAAACCGTGTCTTACATCGAAAATATTTCCCAGTACCAAGTTAAAGTTCATTAAATTGCCTACAATAAAAGCCCTATTCATTCCTTTATTAAAAAGTAATAGTTTCTGCGTTCCAGGGGATGGAAAACCGGCAAATTATTTAAAATGCGGTTTTAAAGGTTTTTTCGTTAACTAAAGTGAGCTAAGGCAAAATATTAAATGACCGTACCATATCTGAATGCAGTATTGCCGTCTAGAGGAATAAATTGTTTTTTCTGGATATGTGACTGATAGCTGTGGAAGGGAGCGGGGGTGGAGTGTAGAAGTGTGATGGAAGGCAGGTCGCCAGAATGACGTCACTTGCTTGCCTCATTCGTGCATCTGCGAAACGCAGAGTCAGCATGTTAACGCCCACTCTCTCGACATGTCTACGCACAGGAAACAACTAAACGCTGTTTTACAATAGTACCTATCCTTCCATAGCACGTCTTGTAAAACACTAGTGACACAGTGCCCAGACACACCTGGACAGCGTTTATTATCCACAAAATGCGTTAACACTTAATGTAATACAGATATTAGTTACTAATAGAACTACACATACGAAGATATTCTACATGAATATCCGCACTATGCCGTGAACTGCTAGCAGGGAAATTGATTGTTAGACATTCTGTACGACTGTTGTGGCTTTCTTCTGGGAAACGTCAGTTCCTCCACCATGAGAACCACTCGCTCGTCAGTTTACGCACAGAGTAATGAACTGAACACTCCACAACATTTCCTGGCCAGTTTTCTTATGTGAGCAGACAAAACAACTTTATTGTGCTTATATTTAAATACTGGAATGACTCTCAGTTTATTAAGTGAGCACGTATATGCCGTAACTGAGAGAGTTTTATGTTCCTATAAACAATGGCTGAGAAGTGTTTGATCTGTGAGAGTCATGTCAGTGGCCTATGCAATGTTAGTGAGAAAGGAATACGTGAATCGGCTATTTGAGAAAAGGTAGGAAAGCTGAAAGTTTCAGGAATAAAAAACATGGTGTTGGTCATGCAGCTTGCAGAAAAGAGTGCGCCATCACTAAGTCAGGTAAAATACTTCTAATAAAAACTATTTAAGAGTACTAGCCTTCACCGTTAGCTGGAGTCAAACTTTTGGTTTCATCTGGAGCGCTGTATGATTTTAAAACTAGCTATCTAGTAGCGTGGGACCCCCGAGGTCGAAGGAATTAATGTGTCAAAGGAGGAAATATTCAACTACACACAGGAGAATAACGACTGCAAGTTTACCTTACACGAGTTGCTGAAGTAAGTTTCAGGAACATTACCCCATATAAGACAGTCAAGAACAAACTGAGAGAAAAGTGTGGGAACCGCGTGGTTTACAGCAACATCCGCAAAAAAAAAAAAAAAAAAAAAAAAAAAAAAAAAAAAAAAAAAAGATACTGTTCTGTGCTTTCGTAGTTCAGAAGACAGAATTTTGTATTCTTCGAACTGCAAAGACGAACAGGCAGAACAGGAAGGAATTGTAAAAGCAGTAGCCATTACAATATTAGGAGATACTGAATCAGTGACATATGATAGTTCCGTACTTTAGTTGAGCAAATGCTACTTCGTACACATTGTGTCTTCATGGACTGCCTTTCAGTGTAGAAATGGGCAAAACAGTAAACTGAAGCTGACATTTATACAGGGTGTTTCAAAAATGACCGGTATATTTGAAACGGCAATAAAAACTAAACAAGCAGCGATAGAAATACACCGTTTGTTGCAATATGCTTGGGACGACAGTACATTTGCAGGCGGACAAACATTCGAAATTACAGTAGTTACAATTTTAAACAACACATGGTGCTGCAAGTGATGTGAAAGATATAGAAGACAATGCACTCTGTGGGTGCGCCATTCTGTACGTCGTCTTTCTGCTGTAAGCGTGTGCTGTTCACAACGTGCAAGTGTGCTGTGGACAACATGGTTTATTCCTTAGAACAGAGGATTTTTCTGGTGTTGGAATTCCACCGCCTACAACACAGTGTTGTTGAAACAAGACGAAGTTTTCAACGGAGGTTTAATGTAACCAAAGGACCGAAAAGCGATACAATAAAGGATCTCTTTGAAAAATTTCAACTGACTGGGAACGTGACGGATGAACGTGCTGGAAAGGTAGGGCGACTGCGTACGGCAACCTCAGAGGGCAACGCGCAGCTAGTGCAGCAGGTGATCCAACAGCGGCCTCGGGTTTCCGTTCGCCGTGTTGCAGCTGCGGTCCAAATGACGCCAACATCCACGTATCGTCTCATGTAGAGTTTACACCTCTATCCATACAAAATTCAAACGCAGCAACCCCTCAGCGCCGCTACCATTGCTGCACGAGAGACATTCGCTAACGATATAGTGCACAGGATTGATGGCGGCGATATGCATGTGGGCAGCATTTGGTTTACTGACGAAGCTTATTTTTACGTGGACGGCTTCGTCAATAAACAGAACTGGCGCATGTGGGGAACCGAAAAGCCCCATGTTGCAGTCCCATCGTCCCTGCATCCTCAAAAAGTACTGGTCTGGGCCACCATTTCTTCCAAAGGAATCATTGGCCCATTTTTCAGATCCGAAACGATTACTGCATCACGCTATCTGGACATTCTTCGTGAATTTGTGGCGGAACAAACTGCCTTAGACGACACTGCGAACATCTCGTGGTTTATGCAAGATGGTGGCCGGCCACATCGCACGGCCGACGTCTTTAATTTCCTGAACGAATATTTCGATGATCGTGTGATTGCTTTGGGCTATCCGAAACATACAGGAGGCGGCGTGGATTGGCCTCCATATTCGCCAGACACGAACCCCTGTGACTTCTTGAATGACCAGATGTACCGCCAGATTCCAGAAACAATTGAACAGCTGAAGCAGTACATCTCATCTGCATGTGAAGCCACTCCGCCAGACACGTTGTCAAAGGTTTCGGGTAATTTCATTCACAGACTACGCCATATTATTGCTACGCATGGTGGATATGTGGAAAATATCGTACTATAGAGTTTTCCAGACCGCAGCGCCAGCTGTTGTTGACAATTGTAACTACTGTAATTTCGAAAGTTTGTCTGCCTGAAAATGTACTGTTGTCCCAAGCATATTGCAACAAACGGTGTATTTCTATCGCTGCTAGTTTAGTTTGTATTGCCGTTTCAAATATACCCTGTATCTCACGTCTTCACTGCTGCGGTTCGCCCTCGATCATTCATCTCACTTATACCACCTACTGTTGCTCTCTTTGTTCACAGAAGGAATGGATTGCTCTACTCAGCGACATCCAAAGATGCAGGAGCACCTGATGTTGTAATGAACAACATCTTTTGCCGCTGTTCTGCTGTAAAGTAGGGAACTACGTGGAAGCCGAAAACCTGGATTACGTGTTCGTCTGCCTATACACCTGTAGGAATGTATGGGGAGGTAAAGTGATGCGAGTCTGTTGAGTTGTAACGAAAATGCACTGAAGATGGCTATTTATAGCCGAATCCTAGATCTGCAAGTATAATAAAAACTAATGGCATTGCGACTGACTGCTCCTTCCTTAATATGTTTGCCCTCAGAATCGCTTGATGTGGCTTAGTTGTGCTTATGACTAATCTTTCTGCTATTCACATCACCTTCCCTGCAGCACGGTAGCTGCACGAAAAGGCATCCCCACCATTTCCATTGTGCCCTCCCTTGCTATGTCATCTGCGCATGTCAGGCCCAAGCGCCTTTGTGCACACCTTATAGTCTAGCGAAACGACGAAAATTAGGGGAAAAATTCGTGTAATCACAGATTTTTGCTACCACCTGCGGGGTGTAAGCGTTACAGGGAGTAGGTTTTAAAGCTTATTTTCTACGTTTATCGAGAATAATTCGATAACTGTGGCTTCTATCAGAAATGTTTCCCACTAAAAAATTAAACCACTTTAAATTTTCTACTAGAAAGGTATTCTTCACTTTTTTCTCTAGATTTAATAGTTTCCAAGTTGCAGGGGATGAAAAATTTCAAATTATTTAAAAATGCATCTTCAAGGTGTAAAAATAATATGGAGTGTCCTTCTGCTTGTAGACCTGTAGGAAGATACGGTGACATGAACTGTCTCGAGTCTTTTGACTTGTAACGAAATTACACTGAAGATGGCTGCTTATAGCCGAAATCTAGATTTGCAAGTATAATAAAAACTGATGGGATATCGACGCCTGCCTCTCCTTGTTTACAATCTACAGTTGCTGTGCAGAACAGTTCCTGATGGCATCAAAGTTGGTTAATCATACTTACGTCAGTATGGTCAATAACTGAACAAGGCAGTTGAGTAAGGGATACGAAAATCAGCGCATAAAGAACTGAGATGGCTGTTCTAACTAATGAAGTACACAGCTCAGCATCCAACAAAAAACTAAGGTTGCTGCACTTTTGGAACGAAGGGGTGGATTCTCCTTTAAGTGCGAATGACAATTTGTTCCTGCACAGGGACCATGTTCTATCGCCAAACAATATTCAGGCAACATAACAAAATGCAGCTCTATATTACATTTAATGTTAACGTGTATGTCATCATGTCTTCTTGATCAATTTTCTGTTTCAAATTTTCACATCTGCTTCTATATCTGTACACTACAAAGCAACTTACAGTATAAGTAACAAAGTACTTCCGTTTCCACTGACATTTTGCCCCTTCACTGTGGAATTCGTGAGTGATACATGGGACTTACGGACCATCAGCAAACATAGATATGAGTTTTAATTTTTCTGTTTTTCTCGCAATATTCACTTTGTAAGACATACGTAGAGCGAAACAAATTTGTGCCCAGACTTCACTTGAAATGTTGGCTCTCACTACTTCAGTGGTACGTCTTTCATGACTCTCCATGATTCTAGGCAAAGTAACAACCTGAAGCTTGTTTATCATCTCCGCAAAACTCTTACACCAACTAAAGTAGCCCGTGATGAAATATGTAGCTCTTCTTTTGATAATCTATATTTCTACAGTTAACACCAGCTGGTAAGGGAGATTCGATCTTCCAAGCGTTTTGCTTCATCGATTAATTACATTTCCATAAGACCCTGGTATCTGCTTTTCCTACAACTTCACTTCAGGTATCTACAGACGGTTACTCTTAGGTATTTTATCGTTATTGTTGTGTCCAGTGACTTTTCACTAACACCATAATTCAAAAGTAATAGATATCTTGTCTTATTTTTGAACAATACGTTTCTTTTACATATGTTCATGGTGGTGGTGGTGGTGGTTGTTAGTGTTTAACGTCCCGTCGACAATGAGGTCATTAGAGACGGAGCGCAAGCTCGGGTTAGGGAAGGATTAGGAAGGAAATCGGCCGTGCCCTTTCAAGAGAACCAACCCGGCATAGCTCATATTTTGTTCGCTCAACAACAATGTGGCACAGTATCGATCGTAGTCAATAAGTCAAAGAAGACGGCGTCCATCAAAGCGCCGTTGTCTACGGCGGTCTGGATTTCATGGGTGAACTGAGCAAGTTGAGTTTCACCACATCTACGTTTGTGGAACCTGTACGGCTTCATTCCTTGAAGACGTCATAACGCGTAGCACAAAATACGTGCCACAATTATGCTACAGATTGACGCCACGTTGTTATCTCCTAAGAGGCTCAAAAAATGGCTCTAAGCGCTATGGGACATAACGTCTGAGGTCATCAGTCCCCTAGACTTAGAACTACTTAAACCTAACTAACATAAAGACATCACACACATTTATGTCCAAGGCAGTATTTGAACCTGCGACTGTAGCAGCAGCGTGGTTCCGCAATGAACTAGGAGGCTCACGTGGAGTGATAGAACGTAACTATCGAATAGCAACAGGCTAGACGATACGGCTTTCTCATAAAATATACTACATTGTACTATTACAGAGGTGTTAAAATTTTGTGATAGATTGGAGCAATAACCGTAGAATGAAATTCTTTTGAAAAATAGTAAATAGCCAATAAGTTGCAAAGTGGAAGTTTTATTAAAACCCCTTTACCATGGTTTCATCGTTTATAAAAACGTCTTCTTGAGAAGGAAGTATTGACAACTGGATTACATGTTGTGGAAGAGGTACGTTCGCGGAAATACAGATGAAGGCGTCAGTCAAATACAAAATGTCGCCGGCGTAATAAATTAAGACATGCGCAACATGGTTGTCTTCATTTGGTGTTTCTTCACCAATGTGCAAGCTAGGGCACAGCAAATTTACTACGGAGGTGCAATTTTATATCTGACTGACGCTTTTTGGCTATATTTTAGCGTACCTCTGCCACAACGTCTAAACCAGTTGTCAGTATTTCCATCTGAAGAAATGTTTTTATAAACGTTCCAACCATGGTAAAGGGGTTTTAACAAATCTTCCAATTTGCAACTGAGTGACTGTTTACAATTTCTACTAGAATACTTACAAAAGTATTGCCAAATGTATATGAGCTGCTGACGTTATCCACTAAAGACACGAAGCGAGAGCTTTCTGTTTAAGTCGGATTTGATGGTACTTTTCACATAGACCTCTTTCGGCCCGAAACGACTTGTAGACTAAAATGTAATTATACGGAAATGGAAGGGGGATTACTGCTGTCAGCTGGAACAGGACATTCATATTCAGCGGAATCAACAGCTACCAGCGAAAATGTGTACGGGACAGGGATTCGAACCCGGGATCTGCTGCTTACTAAGTAGGTACGGTGACCACTGCGGCATCCGGGAAACAGCGTTATTGTACCTGCACGCACTATGTCGCTGCACCTCACACCGACACACAGTCCCAATAAGCGCCTCGTCTTCACTGTCCATGTCCATTATACTTCCGTTCGCTACTCAGGGATTCCCACAGGTGGTCGGACGTCTTAAAATGTTAAAATTTAGTTGTAGCTCTTTTTATGAATCTCTGAAATTTAAATAATAAACTAGGATTAGATACCCTATTACTTTAAATGAAGAAAGTGCATCTATTGCCCAGTTAGGCTTATAAGTTACATAAAGGCGTGGTGTCCGTCCTTTCGAACACCACGCATTCATACAAAAGGTAATTCTCCTACCTGCTGTTAGTGGATATACACACAATAAGTTCATCTGTGGGGCACCACATACCACAAATGATACATAGTTTTGTGTATTACTTTCTTTAAATAGACCGCAAGGGAAATAGCGCATCACTCTGAATACTTTACTTTGACAAGTTATTACCCTATATGGATATCAACCGACGTAGCGGCACTGGACCATAATTCACAGCAGTATGGGCTTTACAAGGTGTAACAATATACTTGACTAATGGGCCGCGAAAAGAATGGCTACGCTGAGTCCTCACAGGACACACACGGCAGATAAAGCGTGTGAAAACTGTTCATTTAATTATAGCTTGGTTCTAGAGCTCTTGGTTAAATCTTAGAGTGTCAATCTTTCATCCTCAAATCCCCAAAATCCAGACCATCCCCCCTTTTCTTTAAGTACCAGTGCCCTTCGCTTGAAACTACCGATGCTATTGCAAGATGAAGACATCTAGGACATCTAGTATCACAGTAAAGAACTTCTGCGAATGTGGTGCTAAACAGTCGGCACGGAAATTGTGCTACGTTATAGGCTCTGAGCACTATGGGACTTAATATCTATGGTCATCAGTCCCCTAGAACTCAGAACTACTGAAACCTAACTAACCTAAGGACATCACACAACACCCAGCCGTCACGGGGCAGAGAAAATTCCTGACCCCGCCGGGAATCGAACCCGGGAACCCGGGCGTGGGAATCGAGAATCCTACCGCACGACCACGAGACGCTGGTGGCTGCTACGTTATAGTAGAACGTTGTGACGTACGGTCTTTTTTGTATGGGTCACGTTGAGGAGGCTACTGATAGTGAAAGTAACTATATGTGAAGTTACTGTTGAGTAAATGAGTATGTACTATTGCTTTTACTAGTAGTTTCGAAATTAAAGGACTGGAGTGGTATTTACTTTTTGATATGAGTTTATTAAAATTTAGATCACCTTTTGCTTGTCATTTAGGACTATAATTTGTTTTAGGCATTATGAGTTCTAGGAGTTTCGAGTTGTGGTACCGTGCGTCGGAAACGTGCGAAACTGCTTTCAAGCATATCACATGAAATGATGTGATCCGACATTGAAACCGCGTTCTTTAAACATCAATTGAATATTTACATTTTGCAAGTCTATTCATGTATTCCTTGCTTACTAGGATAATAAAGATTAATTTTGTGGAAAATTTTTAAATAATTCTTTAAAGTGTTGGGTTTGAAAGGGTTAAGGGACATCGTGTTTGCTTTGCCGTTTCCTTTTTCTTTTCCTCTTTCAATTACCCATGAACAGATACTAAACGACCAATACATTCGGACGCAGCTGGGAAAGCGCGATATAAATCAAATTAACTGGCGCTCCATATACCACAGGTGTGCTGCATCGAGTATCACGTCATTAATCTGCGAATCTGTAGGCCCACCGAAGTGAAAAAGTATATAAGCGTACATTTTTAGCTTTGAGAATTTCAGTACCTTTTTTTTCTTTTTTAACCTGAAAGAAAAGAATCTGTGTACCAATGGATATATTTACACTAATATATCTATTTACCTACTCAACCAAAGATCTCCACAATGCTTTGCGACTTGCCTCTAATTATTGTTTCTGTCATCCTGCATGTTCCTTGTACTTTGAAATAGAGTTTCTGTTTTGCTATATGTCGTTCGCGCTTACTTTCTAGATGCCGTCTTTATTCAGAAAGTGCTTACAGAGAGTGATGCTTTACGTGTCGTATATCATGACTGACAAAGGGGTCCGTGACCAATGGAGACATTCAACAGTATTTTAATTATTTAGTTTCACATGTAGCATCTACGTTCAATCATTGCTTAAGGACGTCCACAGAGCCATGTTCTACAGTATTGTATCCACTTTCTCTGCTAGACAGGGCCACAGAAAGTCGTAACACAACAGATATTAATGCACATAAATTCTACTTATTATGGTTGTGTAAACCTACGAAACGCATTATGGAAAGAAATAAACATCGCCTGGTAACAATAAACATGTTGTCATTCCATTTTCAAAATCTTTTCTTTCTCTTATGATATCGGGGCGCTATTTTCGCTGCTTACACGTTGCTTCTGTACACACCAGAGACTTTTTGTGTGAGAGACTGCGCTTACAACCTGAAAGCTGGTTCATGAGAAAATAAAATATATTTCTATATAGTTCTTGAATAATAAACTTCATATCTTATAACTACAAACTCTTGAATGCAGTACAGTGTAAAAACGAAATTTGTTAATTATTACCGGCCAGAATTTGTAGTTAAATGCTAGAACGTGTGCTGTAACATTGCAGACTGGAAATTTATATTGAAGATGATGGTAGGCATTTTGAGGACTGCTTTTTAAAGCCACTTATGTTGTTACTTCTAAATACAGAGTTACAATTTTGAAAGTGCGATTAGTTTTGGAGTACTTGTGCTAGAATCCCTAAAAGTGATCACTGACATTCTAATTCACTCTAGCTTTATTTTGTTAATGTTGTTGGCAATCGATGTAATTAAAAACGTGGCTTTCAGAAAGTAATAAACATTGTAGTGATTATTAAAATTTGTGTATTTTGAGTTGTAATTGTAGCCACCTGTTTAGAATTCATTTATGTGTAAATAACACAGCTATATCACCTTTCATTTTTAGGCGATGTACGGTTTGTAAGGCCGATGGTAGATTATGTAAAACGCCACAGTTATACTGAGATGGAGATAATTGCTATCTAGCTAATGCGAAATGGAAAATTGCATCAAGTTAACTTTTGGGTGCTGAACACTGTAACGGCACATCAAGGGAAAAGTTTATACAGAAATAATTGGAATAAGAAGAAAACGTTGGTGGGAAGAGGGTAGTGAACTTGTCAATAAAGAAAGTAGTGAGAAGGCAAAACTTTACGTGTAGACAGAATCTGAACATACAGTTATTGTTATCGAGTATGAGGTTTTAGCTGACATTCAAAAAAGAAAGGCTAGTAGAATGCAGAGAGAAGTGGAGGATCAACATCAGGCTGGACTAAATACCAAAATAACCCTGAAACAGCTTAATGTTCGTCGCGGTTTGATTCACGATTTGCGAACAACGCAGAAAGTGCTTCACAAAACTTGAATAAGTCCGGTATTTCGTTAATTCCATGCAATCTATATACGTAATCATTTTTATTGTTACTGCCAATATTATTATTATTTTATCATCATTATATAAATATATAGCTATGTATTTTAAGAACTGTAATGTTGCTTCATTAAGGATATCAATACCAGCCAGCGAAATAGATGCATAAATGAGGAAATAAACAAAATTGTGGAGAATTTATTTCATTATATACAGAGCTATTTTTACATTGCAAAACTCTTACGAAAAATAGGCTGACTTCTATCATATTTTCACTTACGGCAGGACTTCTGATAAACTGATAATTACGTTCAGGGCGCATAAATCACCTTATGCAAGCGTTGACAGAGTATCAGGTCGTGTAACGACGTTGACAGAGACTCCTGCACAAGCGTCATTGACGGTAACGGCCACCTTCACGAACTTCGCTATCAGGCGGTATTTGTAGCTCTCGTAATCGAAGGATCGAGGGGTGATGCCACCCTGAGCACCAACTTAGTGCTTTCAGCCTGAAGTTGGTGATCAAAGGGCGCGCCTGCCGGCTTCCCTTCAGACTGCTGGAAGAGCACCTACCTGCCTTACCGAGTTCTGTAGTTAGGAGTGAGGACGCAATTCAGTGCAGGTGGAGCGTTCGAGCAGCGCTTCCAGGCGTCTGCTTCTCTCTATCTGCGCGCACCTATAAACTCTGCAGATCACTTTGAACTGCATGGCACACAGTGCTTCCCTTTGTACAAATAGTTTTGTGTTCTAACACTTCCGCAATTGGATGCATCAAAGATAACACAAAGAGATTTTGCTTGTTATAAATTCACTCTTTCTGCAAGCTAAAACATCCAAATCATTTGTTCCTATTTATTTTTACCAGTGTCGGGAATGTGTTAATTCTTTCTTCCCTACTCCTTTTTGGAGAATATGGACACAAAGACTTTTTTATGACAAAACACATTCACAAAGTTATAGCAGCAAACAATGGGATGTTCTTCAGGCACCGACTCATTTTTTTCTCCCATTTCACTGATCTGAAAAATAAATCCAAGTTTCTGATCAAACTGCTTTCAATGCAGCCTGTTCATAAAATTCACCAGCGTCTGAAAGATGCTCTAGCAGCATAGTATAATGAATTTCGTCGTCTACAAGAGCACTGTTTTTGATTTACAGGCACACTTTCTCGCTCTGATGCTTGGCCCTTTTGCGTTAACAACAACAAAACACTATATACACTACTGCTCATTAAAATTGCAACACTAGAAAGGACGTAAATATAGCGCGTAATCGTATAGGAGGAATAATACATTATTAACTTTATAGATGAATATAGAGGGCGCGAAACTTGATTACGCATTAACCCTCGCTATATCAATCCACTCATTTGCTTGAAATATAAAAATTTTGACAAAAAATATTTGTTCTTTTAGAGAAATCTTCTATCGGATTCGTTATATGTTTCAAATTTTTCAGCTTAACTTAACTCAAAAACATTTAAGTCTCAGTAGAAGATGTCACTTCCTCCAACTATGTGGTTCTCAAAATTTGTATGTTCAGGACCTTACCTAAGCATCAGTATCTCTTTAAGAGTATGTCGCGGGTAAAACTGAACAACAGTGAACTAAACTTGCATTTCTAAATGTTTTGTGGTTGTCACCAATTCCGTAGTGCACGTTATTGAAAGTGAGTTGATATTGCTGATAGTGTTCTAAAACATATTTTCAGGTGCTGGTAACTTCTTACACGTCTGTATGCTTTTAAAAGATATGATCTTAGTGTAAATCAAGAACAATTAACAAATTTATTTTTTAGTTTTTTATCGGTTAGGCATGAAGTACCCCACTCCGCTACCCTTTTTTTATTTATTACACGTTACGGAAAAAGCCTTCGAACTGCTAGGGTTGAATCGAAATGATCTTGAATGACATGACTTTATGCCAGATCCAGTCAATCATCGTTGTTGAGCAGTTGTGGCTTGACAATGTTTTTAATGGGTGGAGTAATTGGAGATGGCCAGGACAACACCCGAAGGTCCCGCCTGACAGTACGGGATACATGCGGTCATACGTTATTTTGTTGAAAGGCAATGCCACAGAGACATCGCAGAACTGTCTGATCAAAGGTATTCGGACATCATTACATACAGCAGAACTGACCACTAGATGCCACGAGAGGCGGACCAATCAGTATCAGAGGAGGCATGGAGCATTATTCAGTAGAGAAACAGCAGTATCAACTATAGGAGAGGCAACTTTAGGAGAGTTCAATGACTTCGAATAAGGACTCGTCAGTGGATGCAATCAGATCTATAAATCCAATTCACCCCTTTCAGAGCAGCATTCACTGACTGCTGGTGACGTGACTGAAGTGAAATTCCAAAAGAATAAACATAGCTATAGGAAGACGAGGCAGGCTTCATGCATTGCTGGACAGAAACCGTCGAGCATTGCGGGCGGTGGTTGGAAAAAAATCGCATGAAATCCTTGGAGAGAATCACTCGTGAGTTCTAGAGTTGTATCAGCAGTTCATCTAACACAGTAACTGTGTACAAGGAGTTGAAAGGAATAGTATACAGTGGTCGAGCAGTTCCTCATAACGCACACATTTGTGCAGTCACAGCTAAGCAAACGTTTTAAGGTGGTGTAAAAAGTGATGCTACTGGCCAGTAAATGACTGGAAACGAGTGATTTAGAGAGATGAATCACACTATAGCCTCTGGCATCCCGATGGAAGGTTCAGTGTTTGGCGAATGCCCGGAGGATGTTACCTGCCGTGCGGTGAATTTTCAACAGTGAAGTACGGGGCAGCTGGTGTTGACATATGGGGATCTTTTTCGTTTTTTGGGTGTGGTCACATTACTGCACTTAAGAAAACGCTAAATGCAGAGGGATATGAATTAATTGTGAGGCTCTGTGTACTGAGTACAGTAGAAGAAGAGGTCACAGACGAGGACTGTATCAGTATAACAATGAACCCTACAGTAAAGAAGTATTTGTTGTGAGGCAGTGGTTTGTGGACAATAACATCGTGAAACGTACGTCCTGCCCAGAGTTTCAGCCTGAATAACGTGGAAAATCCTTGGGACGAGTTAGAAAGTCGACTTAGCTTCAAACCCCTGCGTCCGACATCACTTTCTTCTCTGGTCTCGGTTCTTGAGAAAGAGTGGGCTGCCATCCGTTCTCAGACATTCAAAAACCTCACTGAAAGTGTCCGCAACAGACGTGAAGCCATCATAAAGACTAAGGGTGGAAAAAAACACTTATATCAATTAATAGGAGTCTGCATATTTTAATCAGATATTGGACACTTTTTTTTACTGCCACCCGAAAGCTCTTACAACGATGACCACAGTGTATCACACCTGTTACGATGACTTTGATAATTTCGCAAAAGTATCTGAATAACGTGTTAAAAGTGAAAGAGAATGCGGTCGGATTCGAGATTTGCTCTGCAAATACCACTGTTGACTCACATGCCAGTCTCCGCCGTTGTATTAAGCCTTTCTGCTGTTTGCTTACACGAGAGTTGTTCACGTAAACATGAACACGTTCACATATTTCAAAACCGTTTCTTAAACTCCTTTTGATACGTTAAACGGTAATGTTTACAACAATCGTAGGTGACCCTGGTTCTGCACTGATGCGTAATTTCGCATCAAAGCAAATTCACTATTGGCGTAAGGGCATCTTCCGTTGCTTGCAAGAGCGGCTGTATGGCAAAAAGTCAGCTCCCAGATTTTACAGGCTATAAGACGCACTTTTTACCTTCGAAAAATTGCCTCTTATACTCGAAATTAATACAAAAGATGTCCAGAGTTTGATTTAAAGTTCCCGTCAGGCTTAAAGATGGCCATTTATTGGATGCCTCGGGAAACCTATGTCTATCAGACAACAATGGATTGAACTAGCATCAGCTGTGCAACGATACAATGAACACGAGTTGCGGGCATTCAAAAGCTTGTTACCACTGTCTCCCTCTCGCCCCGCCATCACAAATTCAGAACACTGCCTACCCACAGTACAATATTTTTATTAGTCTCTAGTTTCGTAATGTAAAAAAATTAAATGTATTCATCTGATGCGAGCTATAAAATGAAAATAACAGCATATGCAAAAGAACATGGGAACGGAGGAGCTAAGACGAATTTCAGCCCTCGACCTAAAGAAAAAAAATTCGCGATAGGCGGGCTAATAAAGAAGAACTGGAAGAAAAGAGAAGACTGAATGTGCAAATGGAGGACTAAATGAAAAATGACCAAAACTAGACGATGTCGTACTGAAATGGATTCAAGGACACCTTCAAAATGGCACTGGAATTAACACAAAAATGATTCAAATACCATACAGGCACGTAAGGTAGCTCAACAGTGAAACTTAACAGACTTGTTCTGGGTTGATACTAAAGGTTTATCAATCCTCATGAACTTAGCATGGGAATCAAAACCTAAGTATCTCAAAACTTGCCACAAGAGTATGAAGAGAAAATATTATTTTTTCATCGCTTAATTATTCAACATCGAAAGAAAACTAGTACGAATTCAGCCAGATAGAGAATATGAATGAAATTCCTCTGACGTTTGGTGTGGTGAGTAACACAACCATTGCCAGGAATGGTGCTAAAACTGTAACTATAAAAACAAGTGGACATGAAGAAATGCACTGCACTGTTGCAATTTCACGTTGTGCTGATGGTACTAGACTTAATTCAATGATAGTTTTCGTGAGAGATACAATACCAAAACCTCCTGATATACCGCCAGGTGCCGTTGTTCATGTACACAAGGACTGGATGAAAGAGGCTGGTATGAAGTTAGGGATTAACAGAGTGTCGGAGAGGAGCAAAGGCGCAGTACTGAAGAAGAGTTCTCTTCTTCTATTAGATCTGGTTAGTAAATATTTGAAAAATTCTGTGGATGAGAAACTAAGACAGGGAAATGTAGAGCTTGCTGTCGTTCCGGAAAGACTTACTTCACAACTGAAGCCGGCCGCTGTGGTCTCGCGGTTCTAGGCGCGCAGTCCGGAACTGTGCGACTGCTACGGTCGCAGGTTCGAATCCTGCCTCGGGCATGGATGTGTGTAATGTCCTAAGGTTAGTGAGGTTTAAGTAGTTCTAAGTTCTAGGGGACTGATGACCACAACAGTTGAGTCCCATAGTGCTCAAAGCCATTTGAACCTTTTTTTTTTCACAATTGAAACCTCTTGGTGTGATGATAAATAAACCATTTAAAATGTATACGAGAGAGGAATCGAACAAATGGATGATGGGTGAAACCCAACATGAATTTACGCCGAAAGGAGCCTTAAAACAACCTGTAATCAAACAATTGTGCCCCTGGATAAAATAATCGTTGAAAACTTCCTGTCAGATTAAAACTGTGTGCCGGAGCGAGACTCGAACTCGGAACCGGTGCCTTTCGCGGGCAATAGCTCTACCAAATGTGCTACCCAGGCACGACTCACGACCCGTCCTCACAGCTTCAATTCCGCTAGGTTCCAGTTTTAATCTGCCAGGATGTTTCACATCAGCGCACACTCCGTCGCAGAGTATAAATCTCATTCTGAAAACAGTCGTTGCCTATAGTGAGAGAAGATATAATTGTAAGTGCTGCATACGTAATGCTCTCGATGGCAATGAAGACCATCTTATACAAGGTGTTACAAAAAGGTACGGCCAAACTTTCAGGAAACATTCCTCACACACAAATAAAGAAAAGATGTTATGTGGACTTGTGACCGGAAACGCTTAATTTCCATGTTAGAGCTCATTTTAGTTTTGTCGGTATGTACTGTACTTCCTTGATTCACCGCCAGTTGACCCAATTGAAGGAAGCTAATTTTGACTTCCGTGCTTTTGTTGAACTGCGACTCATTGCTCTATAGTACTAGCATCAAACACATCAGTACGTAGCATCAACAGGCTAGTGTTCATCATGAACGTGGTTTAGCAGTCAGTGCAATGTTTACAAATCCGGAGTTGGCAGTTACCCATTTGATGCATGGATTAGCACGGGGCAATAGCCGTGGCGCAGTACGTTTGTATAGAGACAGATTTCCAGAACGAAGGTGTCCCGACAGGAAGACGTTCGAAGCAATTGATTGGCGTCTTAGGGAGCACGGAACATTCCAGCCCATGACTCGTGGCTGTGGAAGACCTAGAACGACGAGGACACCTGCAATGGACGAGGCAATTCTTCGTGCAGTTGACGATAACCCTAATGTCAGCGTCAGAGAAGTTGATGCTGTACAAGGTAACGTTGACCACGTCACTGTATGGAGAGTGCTACGGGAGAACCAGTTGTTTCCGTACCATGTACAGCGTGTGCAGGCACTATCAGCTGCTCTTTGGCCTCCACGGGTACACTTCTGTGAATGGTTCATCCAACAATGTGTCAATCCTCATTTCAGTGCAAATGTTCTCTTTACGGATGAGGCTTCATGCCAACGTGACCAAATTGTAAATTTTCACAATCAACATGTGTGGGCTGACGAGAATCGGCACACAATTGTGCTATCACCTCATCAACACAGATTTTCTGTGAACGTTTGGGCAGGCATTGTTGGTGGTGTCTTGATTGGACACCATGTTCTTCCAACTACGCTCAATGGAGCACGTTATCATGATTTCATACGGGGTACTCTACCTGTGCTGCTAGAACATGTGCCTTTACAAGTAGTACACAACATGTGGTTCATGCACGATGGAGCTCCTGCACATTTCAGTCGAAGTTTTCGTACGCTTCTCAACAACAGATTCGGTGACCGATGGATTGGTGGAGGCGGACCAATTCCAATGGCCTCCACGCTCTCCTGACCTCAGCCCTCTTGACTTTCAGTTATGTGGGGCATTTGAAAGCTCTTGTCTACGCAACCCTGCCACCAAATGTAAAGACTTTTCGTCCTCGTATTGTGGATGGCTGTAATACAATACGCCATTCTCCAGGGCTGCATCAGCGCATCAAGGATGGCATGCGACGGAAGGTGGATGCATGTATCCTCGCTAACGGAGGACATTTTGAACATTTCCTGTAACAAAGTGTTAGAAGTCACGCTGGTACGTTCTGTTGCTGTGTGTTTCCATTCCATGATTAATATGATTTGAAGAGAAGTAAGGAAATGAGCTCTAACATGGAATGTAAGAGCTTCCGGACACATGTGCACATAACATATTTACTTTCTTGATGTGTGAGGAATGTTTCCTGAAAGTTTGGCAGTGCTTTTTAGTAACCCCTGTATATAAAGAGAACAACGACGACGATTAATAATAATAATAATAATAATAATAATAATAATAAGGAGAAGAAGAAGAAAATTGAGATGACTATTTTCAGGGATTTTAAAGGTCAGTTCGATTTTATAAACTAATAATCTGTTTAGTCTGGCTTTCCAATACAACAATAAAAATGGTAAAAATATTAGTTTTTCAAAAACTAATTAAAAAGTAGTGCATATTTTATAGTCAGTGGAGTCCTCTAGTTCGTAAAATACGGTATTCTGTATCGCATACACTTGCAATTGGTTTGCCCACTCCAGCACTGCTATTGTGGACCGCCCTCAACTATTCACCTGTCTCATGTGTTTACACGTTAAGCGCGCCGTCAGTCCCGTGCGACTAGCAATGGATTCGACTTTGGCAGTGTCAGTCCCCTGGGCCTATTAGTGTACTTTTCCTCTGAGCAACGTCAGACCGTACGAACTGGCAACGTACTTTTCAATTGTACGACATCAGTCAATGAGAACGGCAGTAACAACGTTAAAAAACTATTGTAATTTTTTTGAAGTTTATTAAAACATTAAGTTAAAAGACAGCTTTTAGATTTGCAAGTATCGCAAAAGGTAAGCACCTATTTCGTCCATTTTCTAGCTGCATTGCACTCGAAAGTTTTTTGTGTTTGTCTCCAAGCGTTCAGATGTATATCTAGTCATGCATCTGCCAATTTATCCAACTTATGTTTACTTCTTCATGTATAGTTAATGACTAGAATTGCTTCATGTGGATGGCGTGTGAGCGCCCCTGCCAACTGTTTCCGAATTATCGTGATTGACACTTTCCGTCCGGTCGCTCCTTGGAAAACATTTATCACAGCGGTACTCAAAACGAGATGGAAAACTAGCTTTCTCCATCATTTTACTCTCTTTCTTAGTGGACAGCTACATGCAATCATCTGTCCAGAAAGAGGTAAAAATTAGTTTCACCATTATTATAGTCAATAATAATTTTTTGGTTTTCGATACCATCACGTTTACTGTTTCACTCGAGCTAAGGCCTTACCAGAAGGAACAGTATAATCGACTCAGTGCTCAACGTGTTAACCGACGTGCGTAAGGCAGTAGGATTTAAAATCCATGGAAAAGGAAAAAAAACTTTGAAATTCGCCAATGATAATGTAATTCTGTCAGATACAGCAAGGAACGTGGAAGAGCAGTTGAACGGAATGGACAGTAACTTGAAAGATGAAGATGAACGAAAGCAAAACGAGGATAATGGAATGTAGTCGAAATAAGTGGGTTGATGCTGAAGGAATTAGATTAGGAAATAAGACATTTAAAGCAGTAGCTGAGTTTGGCTATTTAGGGAGCAAAATAACTGATGTTGGTCGAAGCAGAGGGGATGTAAAATGTAGAGTGGCAATGGCAAGGGAAGCATTTCTGAAGAAGAGAAATATGTTCACATCGACAATAGATTTAAGAGTCAGGAAGTCGTTTCTGAAAGTATTTGTATGGAATGTAGCCATGTATGGAACTGAAACATGGACGATAAATAGTTGGGACAAGAAGAGAATAGAAGCTTTCGAAATGAGGTGCTACAGAAGAATACTGAAGATTAGATGGGCAGATCATATAATTAATGAGGAAGTATTGAATAGAATGGGGAGAAGAGAAATTTTTGGCACAATTTCACTGACAGAAGTGATCGGTTGGCATTACATGTTCTGAGGCATCAAAGGATCACCAATTTAGTATTGGAGGGCAGCGTGGACGGTAAAAATCGCAGTGGGAGACCAAGAGATGAATACACTAAGCAGATTCGGAAGGATGTAGGTCGCATTTGGTACTGGGAGATGAAGAAGCTTGCACAGGATAGAGTAGCATGGAGAGCTGCATCAAACCAGTCTCTGGACTGAAGGTCACAACAACAACAATCGACTCAGTGCTCAACGAGTTAACCGACGTGCGTAAGGCGGGAACGTGCCTTGTAATAGAGCCAATCATTTTGAACACAGCGTTCATGCGAGTGCGACTGCTGTTGCAGGTCCCATGGAAGCCTCAGTGAACCTCCACCACAGCGTAATACTGCACTCACAAGCCTGCGTCATTAGATGTTTCGAGTAGCCGTTCGTCTGGATGACGGCGTTTCCTAAAGCGACCATCGAGCTGGTGTAGCAAGAAACGTGAATCATCCAACCCATCGAGACGTTTCCATTGACCTACAGTCCAGTCTCGATGATGTCAGGAGTGTCACTGAATCAATATGGGAACGCGTAGGGGTCGTTTTGCTGTATCGTCCAGTCTTCAACTATGTCCGTTGAACGATCAGCTCCAAAGCACTTCTACTTTCTATAGCTTTTTACTTACTCTATCGCCAGATGTGTCGCATGTCACCACCTACCCTGTTTTAGAAAACGGGCAAGCCACCGACCTCAACTTTCGGTCACGAGGCATGAATGTCCAGCACCTTTATTCTTAATCGTCCTCCAACCACTTACCATAGATGCTCACCATAGTAACAGGTGAACGGCCGAACAGCTCCGCCGTGTCCTAAATTCTCGTCTGTCGAGGACCGCAAAAACGTGCTGTTTGTTTAAGTGACTTCCATCAGTGGATTTATTCACTTGTGTTCCACAAAGTAACTAAACTGATTCCACATCTTCCGGCGAATCTTCACGGGGTTACGTATAATCTTCTAATTCTCTGGTTATTTTTGGAATAGTAACTGCGTACTAAGCAAGTTGTTGTTCCTATGCCCATCTTGTATGGATCCTACGCTGTTCAAAATGGTTCAAATGGCTCTGAGCACTATGGGACTCAACTGCTGTGGTCATTAGTCCCCTAGAACTTAGAACTACTTAAACCTAACTAACCTAAGGACATCACACACATCCATGCCCGAGGCAGGATTCGAACCTGCGACCGTAGCAGTCGCACGGTTCTGGACTGCGCGCCCAGAACCGCGAGACCACCTCCTACGCTGTATTTTTCTGCCTAGCTCCGGAATTTTTCATGTGGTCCGGGTGCCACGTTTCTTCGCAGAAGAATGTTCCGTGCTCCCTAAGACACCGATCAATTGCTTCGAACGTCTTCCTGTCGGGACACCTTCGTTCTGGAAATCTGTCTCGATACAAACGTACCGCGCCACGACTATTGCCCCGTGATAATCCATACATCAGATGGGCAACTGCCAACTCCTCATTTGTAAACATTGCACTGACTGCAAAACCACGTTCGTGATGAACACTAACCTGTTGATGCTACGCACTGATGTGCTTGATGCTAGTACTGTAGAGCAATGCGTCACACGTCAACAAAAGGACCGAAGTCAAAATTAGCTTCCTTCAATTGGACCAACTGTCGGTGAATCGAGGAAGTACAGTTCATACCGACGAAACTAAAATGAGCTCTAACATGGAAAGTAAGCGTTTTCGGACATATGTCCACATGACATATTTTCTTTCTTTGTGTGTGAGGAATGTTTCCTGAAAATTTGGCCGTACTTTTTTGGTAACACCCAGTATAGTCAGTAGTGGACAAGTAATAAATTACAGCGTCATGACTATTGCTGAATTCTGGCTGCATAAACAGCGAAAATGTAGTAATCGATAATTTTGTTATCCCTTTCGTCATTCTGTGTGGGGTATCATGGACAGTTTCTTGACGGTTTGAAATGATGTGACAAGTTTATTGACAAATCGTTAAATGCTCTCAGTCTCAAATACTGGGTGAATGTAGTCCGGGTATTTGCATGTCGTCAGTTACGCTGCATCAAGGAAAACACGCTGTTTCTTATTGTAATGCCTGTCTTTTTACGTCAAACTTTTAATATAAAATCATGCAACTTACTGAGTATATTACGGCAGCGTTTTAAGTTTTTAAATTCGATCAATAACGACAATAACTGCTTGGAATACTGAAAATCATAATTACGTTGCCCCTGGAAACCTTTAGATAGTTAACGTGCCACTGTTATAGGGTTCTGGCATGGTGGTTTAGTAATAGAGATGCTGCCGTTGGTCTATCCGTGCAGATATAAGAATAGTTTGGTTCACGGACATATACTCCGTGCTTTAGATGGGTTTCAGTTACTAGACAAACGTCAATAACTTCGTCTCGGAGAAACAGACGAAGTTCATCAGCTGAACGTGAATGCCACGAGGCTTTTGTTCAAATGGTTCAAGTGGCTCTAAGCGCTATGGGACTTAACATCTGAGGTCATCAGTCCCCTAGACTTAGAACTACTTAAACCTAACTAACCTATGGACATCACACACATCCATGCCTGAGGCAGGGTTCGAACCTGCGACCGTAGCAGCAGCGCACTTCCGGACTGAAGCGCTTAGAACCGCTCGATCACAGGGCCAGCGAGGGTTTTGTCATTCCATTAATGCTCTCAATCATGTATCCGATGTGGTCTAGATCTTGTGTAACTGACATCACGGCAGCATTCATTTTCTACTGGAGGACCTTTATCAGTATTTTTAAGCTGTCCACTAGCGCAGTGATGTCCGCCTCCGGTAGCTGAGCGATCAGCGCGACAGAATGTCAATCCTAAGGGCCCGAGCTCGATTCCCGGCTCGGTCGGAGATTTTCTCCGCTGAGGGACTGGATGCTTTGTTGTCCTAATCATTATCATTTCATCCCCAACGACGCGCAAGTTGCCGCAGTGGCGTAAATCGAAAGACTTTAATCCGGCGAACGGTGTATCCGACAGGAAACCCTAATCACACGACAAGTAAAGCGCAGTGATTAGTGCAATTATGCTGCTGAAATCGCTTTTTGTAGCAGATGTTATGACACTGCTGCTTGGCTGCTTCAGTGTCTATGATCGTGAGTGGACGAACTTCATTTGAGAGGTGCTTCTGCCCTCTACCCGTATTTCGGCCCTTATTACGCCGAGACGCAGCGCTTGGCTGCATCGGTGGGGTGAGAAAAATAAATTGGTGGATTACTTCGCGTGGCTCTAGCGAAGAAATGGCACTGTCTGTGGTGTAGTCTTCTGCGTTGTTTCGGTGGTATTTTCGTCCTGAGACGTGCTTGGGCGCTGCTGGGTAGATGCTCCTTCTTTGGCTGGCGTCGTTTAGGCGACATTTACAGCGTAGGATACGTCAGAGCATACGCTGGCCGACTTCTGTTGTTTAAGCTCAGTAATTTGTCCTCATTGGCAATTTAAAGCTCGTTTCCGAACAGTGCAGCCGCAGCAGTTAGCCACATCTCCTTCCTCGCAGCAGATTGCGCATGTAGGTCTCAAATCGCGCGGGAGAAAGCGATCACAACCATTGTGGTTGCTAGTTCGCCTATCAGACTTGTATGGCGTGGAACAGTGTGACTGATCTCCTAGCACAGGTGGCGTTGTTCTGGGCTTCGTTACGTCTTAGATTTCCTGCTCGTACCAAGAGACTGGCGACGCTTGCTGTTTTCTGGATTGCAGTAGCAATAACCGGGAATAGTGGTTTATCTTCTTCTGCAGGGATTTGAGCTTTGCGATGGCTCTTGCGGAGTTCTTCTCTCATGTGTTATATATGATAGTCGCCAGCATTGTCGGGTAGATTACGCAGTATCAGCTTCATCATATTCTGAGGTATGGACGCTTGAGCTCAATAAGGTAGCTTTCTATCTGATGTTTCCCGTGTTGCTCATTGGAAATTCGCAGCAGTACGCAATGTTATCTCTCAAAGGTTTCTGTCGGCCATCTTCACATGAACAAGGCGGTTTTCCAGATTTGGAGACGCTGCTGAAGTTGCCTGTAGTTCTCTCGACACTGAAGTACTAGCAGTTGGAGCGTTGGATTAGAATTTGGCTCTTTGAAAGGACGTTCTTACAGATTTGAGAGCAGTGTAAAGGCTCTAGAGGTTTGTACTGGAGAGAGAGGTTCATAACTATACTTGTCGAGCTGCTCTTCTGGCCTGCACAAAGCCGTAGACATCGAGTACTGATGTCCTCCCCGGAGATCTTCTTTTGTTTCTCATGCCAGTTCCAGTTAATGGACAGCTAACGATTTATCCACCTCCCGAATCCTAGAGCCATACTGCTAAGCTAGACTTCTCCATCTCGTAATCAACTGCAGTGGTCGTAGATGCCATAATGGCTTATGGGTCGCCGGCAGGGCAAGCTTCACCGACCGGTGGTGATCGATCGTTTCCAAACTCGCTTTTGCCTCTGCACGCTTCCGCAAAGCTAGCACAAACGTCTCATCAGTGATGATTCCCCATACGCCTCTGCTTCGTATTGTACTTGTCTTGGCGCATCACTAGAGAACTCTCTGTACTGTTCAGCACATTTCGTGTGGTACCGTCCAGAGATTGCGGTGCCACACAAAAGTCGGTAACGCGAATCGATACCACAGACATCACCGAGAGCTCGCTGTTGTCCGCAACAACCAATTGAAGACACTCCGGAGGACACGCCCCTCTCTCAGGACAGCAGCGCCCTCCCGTTGAGGTCAATATAGTGTCGAACTAGGAACAGACCAGCCCGCTCGAGGTCTTATTGTTGTAAATGTTGAGCATTCTACCTCAACACATTTATTCATTTATGTAACGAAGTGAACTAATATTTGTTGTGTTCTAGTATCATGAGCCCTATCACACAGCAATCAAAGAACTCGTAGCTATGGCCAGGCGAAAGTAGTTTCGTCTGGTCACAAGTGTTTGTTTATTGTGCATTGAACTATGTGCATTGCCATCCTGTATTGTCTGCTGTGGCTATTTCAAAGCATGAGCATATGAGTGTATTTTAATTATTTACGAAGAACAATTGTTTGAAAATGGAAGCAATTTCGAAACTAGTCGCCATCAATAAATTGAGTACAGTTCTTAATGCGGCTTTAGACAGAATTCCTACCTCTTATTTCAAGTCATCTTTTTATTAGAACTTAATATTTTTCAAGTATGTTTGCTCGTGGAAATACATTGAAAAGACATGCACAACTATATTTTGTTATAGATCATTAGCAGGTTTTGAGGAACTTCCGCGGATGACACATGTTCCGGCAGCAAGAGTTCGTTCCACCTTGTGCAACTGTTACAGGGAGCTTCCGATATGCACACAAAAAGCCAAATGTGTAATTAATAAAACTGTATCTTAACATTTAACATTACACTTTATTTTCTTTGAAACAAATCACGAAAATGACATATTTTTCAAGCTTTCAAGTGATTAAATGGTTTTCTCCCACACACTTACTTTTGTGAAGATGCAATGAGGGAGACAAAAGAAAAGTTCACGAGTGGAATAAAATTCAGAGTAAAATTTATCATTGACATGACTCACTGCTGACATTTGTACGCTCATTGGAAGTGCCGGTTAGAATGACAGAATGAACACACAGTATGTATAGAGGGCACATCAAAGAAAGACGAAAGAAGGAAGAATAGCGAAAATGAGATCAGCGATAAACTTAACATCAAAACTGGGAACTACATAGTACATCTTCACGGTAAAATAAGGTATGACTGAAGCAATATACAAGGAGCAAAGTAGCACTGGCGAAGAAGCTAAAAGAAGTCAACAAGTATCAAATTTCTGAGAATGTACGTTTGCAGTACAGTATTTTATGGAACTGATTCACGGACAGTGGGAAAACGTAAGAGAGAAAATTGAATCGTCTGAGATGTGGGGCTACGTTCAAATTAAGCTGATTAAGAATAAATGAGGTTTTCCACAGTATCGACGAAAAAAGGAATATTTAGAAAATACTGAGAGGAAGAAGCAACAGAGCAGCGAGAAGGGTTCTGACACCGCCATCTATCATTCACTCCATCTGCTTCGATAAGCTTTCTCTTGTCCGTCTGTATCACTTTGCGTTGGCAGATACTCACTCAACCGATGGAAAGTAGCGTTGGAGAAACACCGCCGAAATACCTACCTAGCAAATGGCGCATAACTTAAGTTTGGAAGAAGCATTTTTAATATCGTATAATTTATGACGTTTGGGATTCTAAAGAACTTGCTTGAAAATGTTTTAAAGATCAACTAATTAAGATTTATTGCCTCCAAAGCATGTAACTTACTATGGAATCCTTGTTTTACTGTCCAACTAACATTAATGAAAATTAATGACAGTTCTCCAAACGAAAGCAGCCAGTTCATCAATCCAACCGGAATGATTTAATGTTCAACCCAGTCACTGACCCACAGCAGTTTCCGAATTACTATATCAAGTCGTTCGGTGATCTTCTTAGAAAGAAGTGCTCGTCCGTATGTTCCGATACGTTCACGAAACACGACTCGCGGAGTTTAAATACAACAGCGAAGTTCACATGCAAAGACTGCCAAACAAAGCCACTTAAAATGTCCACACTTTCACTAAGATGTTTAATACTGTATTCGTCTTATAATTTCGAAACAATAACCGACAAGACGCAAGATTTCCTTCATCATAGCACAAGGCCGCAAGAGGGGATGGAGAAGATGGTACGGGAGGGAGGGCAGGGGACAGGGTGAGCAAACTCCCCGGGGTCCACGTCTCTTGGGGGGCCCAAGTCTCTCTAGGGTTCGGATCTCCCAGGATACTCAGTTGGCAAATATTACACTGCTTACGCATAATAAATTTTGTATCATACAACAAATAAAAGATCATTACCATAGTACCAGCATAGCCAATTTAGCTCTTGCTTTCCGCTATATTTCTTCACTTTAATGATTCTTACAGGCCACTTGTACACAATTCTATTTCGTGCTTAATCTTGAATGCTCAATATTTTATTGAGACATCGTGCATGAAAACCACATTGTAATAATGCAATTTCTTTAAATATTGTTGGAAATCCTGCTAAAACATTTTCCCAACCAATGTAAATATCAACACATGAGAAACGACGTTGTAATTTGGCAGGATCGCCAGTAACATTTGAAGATAAAGCACTTCTGTTTATATTACAAGGTGATTTTGTATGAAATATACAGAAAACATATTTCATTCAGAAGTAGACACTATATAAAGCGTATCTATCAGTGTATATTGTCCTGGAAGAACCGAAAAAGTGAAGAAATGAAATGACGTGAAAGAGATATATTGACTTACACGAAAACTTTCAAGTTACTTGATCTGACATTATTTCTTGGCCAAAAAAGCTTTGCCTTGAGAGGTTCGCCTTATAAAACAGGAGATCCAAATAATGTAAATTTTCTAGGAATATTAGAGCTTTTGCTTTACAATGATCCAGTTCTTGGAGAACAACTTAGCAACATCGTCGACAGACAAGAAGCTGTAACGTGTTTAGAGTTGTATTATCTGCCAAGTGATATTCGGAATTAATTTATTTTTAGTTGCGGCCATCGTGTCAGAAGTGCCACCCTCTAACTGATATAAAATGAGAAGTATTATTTAATTATTGTTAATAGAATTCCTGTTTGAAATGTTGAACAACCCAACGTTATATTTATTTCGATAAGGAAATTGATGAATATGAAGCAAATGAACTGCTTTTAGAATTCGTAGACTGTTGTCAGAAAACATAAGTTGCTGTTGCAAATTTAATTCGATCAATACTTGTGAAACATTCAGTTCCTATCAGTGAATGCTATGGACGAAGCTGAGATAACGGAAGTAATATGGGAGTGTATTATAAAGAAGCTCAGACACATTTTTTCAGTGGAATGCTCTTGTAAAATTCGCTCTGTTTCTCATACATATCGTTATGTATTGTACTTTTTTTTTCGGAGTGATTCAGCTTCTTTACAAATTGTTGACTTGCAATCCACAACGATATGAAATTCTGAAACAGTTTGTTGGGAGCTATTTGCATTCCATGTCTGATATTTGTTGGAGTGCTCGTGTGTAATCTCTGAACCGAGCTGTAGCTCACTTGGATAAGTTTGCCATCGGCTTTTGAAACTCTCGGAAGTTAAATTTGTCAGCTGAAACACGTTCTGTGGCATGGAGTGTCCTGGATTATGTGAAGCTTTTCAAGTGTTTAACCGTGGCATCAATTGACTACAGAAGCAAGTTACTAGAATCTTGAATTACTATCACTGGTGTTTGGATAAGATTTATTAAATGATTTAAAATCATTTCGTGAAAATTGAGACACCATTCTCCTTGAATCTGACACTGTTGCCACTGCAATTAGTATCAACTACAGGAGATACGCACTAAGAAGAGGAAATCATTTCATAATAAAATGAAGTAGACGGATGTAAATTCCGAAGATTTATTCAAGATAAATCTTTTATGTCATTGTTGACTACTAGTGTAACTTGAAAACCTGTCATGAAACAATGAAGATTATAAATGAAAGATTTCTGTTTTTATGGTAATACCCGAAGTGACTGACGATCAAGTCGCAATTAATAATGATGTCACTACAGAATTAGAAGAAGAAATAATTTATTTATCAAAGAACTCGTACTTCAAACTTTGGCTATATTAGTTTGGAAACATTACACCTCTCGAAGAAGATACATGAGCATTTCAAGCATATTTCCAAACGTATGACTAGCTATGGCATCTTTTACTCTGTTATAGTGCGTGTAGTTGAATCATAAACGTCGTTCAGGACTCTGGCTTCTGTTGAAAATTGTCTCAGATGAAGTATGCGTCAACAATGTCTCAAAGGTTTGGGGATCTTGGCAACTGAACGTAACTCGGCATGGCAACGTGACTTCGATGCTGTGATGCAGCATTTGCTGAACGAGAGGCTCACACAGCGGCACTGACAAGTGGGCTGTAATATGCTACCCGTTGCACGACTCATTACGTTTTACACGCTAGTGCACCAATGTGTGTTTACTGACATGTGTGGACACGCCAGGGAACGAGCGGTCGCAGAATATTCCGTACCGCAGGGTTGCTGGCACCAGACATTTCGTCAGTGTTCAAAACCTAGGTATTACACTGATTTCAATAACAGTTGGTCTTTCTTTTCGAAAGTAAATGTAACCGTTTGAAAAATAAAATTACATTCAGCGTACATACATTTACAATAATTCATTATTGAGTAGCGTTTAAAGCCGAACTTGTCACAAACTGTTTTATATTCCGAGCAACCGCACCTGTTGAAAGGCATGATGTTAAGATGAACTCCGCTTATAGCTGGTAAAATTGTTGTTTAGAAAAGCACAACCTGTTCCGCGTCTTAAAGCCGCATCATCAAGTGTAACCAACAAGGTAAAAAGCGAAGTGTAGTATGATCACATTTTGCGGGTATCAAAATTAATACAGGAATGTCTAAAATATATCCGCAACGTTAAAAAATCATAGGCATAGCCATCACTCCTAGTCTGATTTTACCATTCAGAGAATATCGTCAGTACTATGACGAGCGAAAGGTGAGGAAGACGTTCTCCAGTCAGTAAAATTAGCCTGCATCTAAAAAGAAGAAAGAAAATATTTTATAGGGGGCGGAAGCTAAAAGTTTTTAAAAAGGGACTGGTTTGGCTACAAAAGATTGTCACTGTTAACATAAGCCGCGGCACTATGCAAATTACTGTGTAGAAAATATCAGTTGGTATTGTCTTGACAGTGTGACAGCTGGGTGTAAATATTCTTTGAATGGTGAAGTTTGACTAGGGGCCATAGGTATGCCTCTGATCTCTTAACGTTGTGAGTATATTTTACACATTCCTGTATTACTTTTAATGTACACAAAATATGGTGACACTACACTTTTGTTTTTACCGTGTAGGTTGCACTTAATGATGAGGCTTTAAGAGAGGAAACCGTTTGTGTTTTAGGAAACAACAATTTAACGGCTCTAAGAAAAGTGCTTTCTGGCATGATTTCGAACTTTTCAGTTCATCTGTCGTACTTTCCCCTTCATCCAGGTCTCTAGCTTTGGTGGTACTGGGCTCCTGATAATTCTCTTTATCACTAATTTGCAAATTAATATTTATCACTATTTCTTCAGCATTCGACTCCGCGAAATCGTCATGGTGCTGGTATTCTTTATCGACGTCGGAACGCATGCCACAACATGCGTCACTAATATGTTCCAAAACGTTGTGTACAAAAAAGGGGTTTCCAGGGCCTCATTCTTCGGTTTCTGTTCGTGATACAAACGTAGGGTCAAGTGTTTTGGATGGCCCTTATCTAAGGACAATTTGTATACTCAACAGAAGGATCGTCTTAATGTAACTATCGTACTATTTTGAATATTATTACTAACAAAGAGATAGAGGGGCTGGCCAGTACTTACCTCAGCTCAGTACAGCCGATAGAAACACAAAAAACAACCGAAAATTTAAGTTCCTAGCTTTCGGGATAAATGTTCCTTCATTAGGGAGGAGAGAGGGGAAAGAAAGGGAAGAAGGGAAAGTGGATTTAGTGACTGTGTAACTAAATCCACTTTCCCTTCTTCCCTTTCTTTCCCCTCTCTCCTCCCTGATGAAGGAACATTTATTCCGAAAGCTAGGAACTTAAATTTTCGGTTGTTTTTTGTGTTTCTATCGGCTGTACTGAGCTGAGGTAAGTACTGGCCAGCCCATCTCTTCGTTAGTAATTGTTTCACATCTTTATATGAGATTTTCCATTAATTATTTTGATTATTACACACTTCCTCCGGCTTGGGCAACGATGTGCCAGAAGGACTTATGGAGGCATCATTTACTTCAAGACATTTCCTGAGAAGAACCGAAAAAAGCATTTTTCTCCATTTCTTCGCCATCAGCAGCGGAAACTAAAGGCACAAAACTGCTCAAATTTTGAAGTTATATCCAGTAGACAGTTAATATGGTTTTTGGGTACCAAAACCAAGCCGCGGATTTCAAGATGGCTACGCACAGTAAATGACTGTAATTCTTACCATGTATTCCCCATCTCAAGTAAACCGAAAGGTATTCTTGCTAGTTCAAAGTTACCACACTTTTACACGTAAAGTACGCACGTAAAATTCGGTGTGAGGCGAAAACATAGTTTATAAGATGATGTATCTTGGAGATATATGCTGTAAAATGTGTCCGTTATCATCAGAATGGTTTCGTGAACCCTATGTTTTAGTATTGAAGCACATACACAATTTTTGTGCAAATTGCAAGGAACTTAACATCTGGGGTCATCAGTTCCCAAGAAGAGACAGCAGCACTGGGCACAAATGAATGAGATAGTAGCAGTAAGAGAGAGCAAGGGGAACACAGTACAGAGAGAGGAGACACTAGCCCGTAGACAGTGACTGTGTGACGAGAGATATAGACACCAAGACGCAGGGGTATAAGGACAATGAGTGAACCTACATGAGTGAGCGAGGAAGGGCAAGTGGAAGTAGATGGAATCAGTGGGTGTGAGCGAGATACAATTAGGGCAGCGTATAGGAGTGAGAAATGAGTTTATAAAAAAAGAGAACGAATATGTTCACATAGCAAAATTTTTTAGACAATATTTGAAGTTGCTGAGGAAGGTAGAATGACGTAGGTGGTACCCCACTTTCATGTCAGGTCTTTCAAACAGGTCGCATTCGCCTTTTTTGTGCTACGATAGGAGCATTTCTCCACTGATATTTGATCTTGGCAGACTCATTCACGATTCACCGATTACTGAGTTAGTGCTCTCAAAGCAGCAGCGGGCATTGGGAGACATAGCTCACGAGTACTTTTCTTTTACGGTCCAAATGATTTTGACTGTAACATAGCTTTATTCAAGATGTACCATAATAAGTATATCTGGTTTTCTGAAATAATAGAGCACATGAAATTAAACATCTTTCTCAATAAAGCTAAGTCCACTAAAGCGTCGTTTTGAACTAGTATTGGGATGAAAGAAACTGATTGTGGTATAAGTGCTGGTAGGACTTCGTTGCAAAATCATTGAGAAATTTGGAGCACGATCTTAACAGTGGCACATCACACAAGTGTGCTACAAGCTGCTTTCTTTCTGGAAAATTATTATGAGTAAATACAATCAAAAGCGCAAATATATGTACAAATGTTATTTAAATTTTCACCAACCGCAATCTTCCTAATTCAGAGATGTGAGAGCAGAAAATGTGCTCGGAAAAAAATTACGTACTGTAGGCAGGAAATTTAAAGTCTAGACTCAGTTCTGTAATTAGGAACGCTCTTCTGCTCTTTCGTAGAAAAACAATGTTTTGTGTTTTAATGCCGAAATTGAGTCAACAGATTTACAGAATATATTTTGTGGCTTATAACAAAAAACTAATTTCAGTAGTACATTGTTTCGATGGTAAGAGTAAAGGCTCAAACAAAAGCATCTTTAATCTGGGTGATAGACAGTAACCTTTGAATAGAAAACGAAGCATTTGCGGTTACTGTATTACTGATATGTAATGCTTCTGTTTATGTCCTCTACGGCATCATAAAACTAGAACAATTACTCTTGTATAACCGTATGTAAACGTTCTGCTGCACGTATGAACACCTTGCCGATTTATTTGGAGGCATCTGCTTTCTAAATACAATGCAACGACGTCTAACAGTCTACATATTTCAGTCCAATGTTCACCTCTGTACCGCAGGATAACACTGCATCTAGCATGCAACTGAACGTAGCGCTGTTAATAGTGGGCCAATGAAAAACGTGCGAACACTACCCTGTGCTCTAGTTCAACGCATTAGGCCATTAACAATTTGCACGAATACAGCCGGAAATATCTCGTATCACAGTATAAACGGCATTTATACCGTAAGAAGGTTCTCGAGCGACTCCCCAGACACCCAAACTGTACCGCACAGCACTACACAAAGCGAGGTAGATGCTTAATTCCTACTGGCTGATGATACAAGCAGCCAGTCACGCAAGCGGGATCTATCCCATTCGCGTGGTTTTCCAAAGTCATCCCATAGAATCATAGAAACCAATTAATAAAAAAAATCTAACTTTACGTAACCAAAATTTAATTTAAGTAAGACAAATTGTGAACTACACCCACAAAAGAAGAGCTCATTATTTAACATGTAGCATTTCTTCTAGCTGCTTTTATACAAAAGCTGCATATTAGAAATACGTCAATTGATTCTTAATTTCACAAGATCTTATCGATGCATACATTTTGGATAGTTTTTAATAAAATAAAATCTACACCTTCTGTATGTCCTCCATACACTCTTGCGCCCTCTCTGCAACACTTTAACAACAAACCATAGTTAAATAATCATTTTGAAAGTGGTTAGTATTCGTCAACAGCTATTGAAATGAGAAAAAAGAAAAGTCTAGAAATAAAATTGGTGTGAAGTGATCATCTTAGTTATAGTTTCAACTGATACTCTAGAGCGATACATTAGTCCCGAGCTGATTTTCGTAACCCCAGTGAAGTTCAGGTAAATTTTTCTACCTCGGAAAGTACTAAAGATATGGAAATAAGATTTATACAGTGTAGTTGTAATATCAATACAAGTATATAGAGGAAATACTATAAAGATCGATTAATGTTAATACTACTCGTTTACATTCACAGGGAGTATGCAAAACGGATCGTACTCCCGCCAAGGTATTCCACGCTGCCCAAAAGGCCAGCGACAGCTCCGCGTACGTGAGGTAAAAGAAAAACCGATCTCGTCCCGGCTACATGACAAGATCGCTTTGTTCAGCGTAAGGTGTCAAGACTCAGAATAATTTGCTTCCTTGGAAGAAGATGATAGTATACGTGTTAAGGCATCAGGTAATAACTTTTATGGCACCAGGCCGAGCCATAAGAGACAGAAATCGTAGAATAATATATGGATACATCAGAAGACACTGTGTGTAAAGTCCTGCTGTGAGAAGAGGTTGGCACGGCAGAGACATTGGGAGCCTGCAGCATCTAACAGCTGGAATTGTGAGGACGAAACAACTTTCATTGTGTCTTTCAGTAAATTCCCCAATTCACGTAACGTTACTGTCGTAACCTGCGTGGTCCATGATCCATACTTATCTCACGTAGCATCACCGTTACACATACCGGTGGCGAGCTTAAATCTGTGACATCTATAGTTTCTGCAGGTAGCTATGATAAACTGTTGCACATACATGCGCACTCTTCACTGGTACCGGTAATACGCGTGTGCTGAAAGTAAATAAACGTTCTGTGGCATTCCGTGATACATTCAAACATTTCACACCATACTTTCTGGAAACTTTCCTGCATCAATGTCAGTTACAGTAGGCTGTGTCACAACACAACTACAGCGGGGTGAAGAGACATTACTCGGGCCAGAAGCACACATGTAGACAACACGAAACATATAAACAGAATTGACAGATGTTGTTCCAGAAAAAGTAAAATAGATCTAATGTCCCAGTTCGACCTATGTTATCTGGGAGACGTTTTCCCGTGATGGGCTAGCCGCTTGGGTGGGGCGTCTTGGCACGTTTCTCACCGCCCCCCTCCCCCCCCCCCCCCCGTCTCCATCGTCTCCCCCACCCCCCGCGTCGGAGGTTCCATCGAGTCCTCCCTCGATGAGCGTGTGGTCCTTAGCGTAAGTAGCGTAAGTTAGTTAAATGGTGTGTAAGCCTAGGGACCGATACCTCAGCAGTTTGGTCCCAAAATCGATAACAGGTACACAGGTACATACGATGATGGAGCTGCGAAATCAACAGGTAGTAGCATAGTCGAATAGCTAATTCAATATAGGAAGTTCAGAAGGTTCTTGTGCCGTAGCATTTTCTGTCAGAAGGCTGACATGCGTATTTTTTCTCGATAAGGTATCGTTTCTCTGACCATGTTCTAATCCAAACTTGTTCTACAAATTGTTTTGTGTCCTTTTAATAACAATAATTCTGTGTTGACTGTTTATTATTTTATTTCGTTTCAGGACTTTTGGTTGGTTTGTTGGATTGAAGGGACCTAACTGTTATTAGGACTTTTCAAGAGGATTCTGATTAGTGGAAATTCCTCACTCGAGCTCAGTACTTTGTATGTTACAACTACATATTAGCTTACCTAAAACGTTGCGAGCATTGTTGGTCGAATGTGTGTTCCATTCTAGTCCCGCGAGCTGTTAAACAAATTAAGAGCTTTGCAGAGATACCCCTGCGGTTTTGAAGTGCAATAGTTCAAAAGTTGAGAGTGAACGTCGTTGCATAAACTATTACTAACGACTATTCAGGCTCACAAGCCATCCACCCATCGGTACGCAGCTCATTTTCCGCTTGATGTTATTCTTGTAGATATTTGCTTCTTGCTCACGATCTGGATGTTCAGATTTGGCTCCTGTTTTCGGAACAGTCTACCGTATCGTCCAACGTTGATCCGTGAACTACACAATAGCTTTATGGCCATAGAGAACAGGCGACGTTGACTTGTCAACAAGTGGGGGGCCGCTTCACAGAGCCCTATCACTCCTTCAGGGAAGCACAGTGATAAACTGTTGTGAGGGGGTGCGCCGTTTCGAATAATCTAGCGCCATGGTGCGGCATATGCATTGCGGCCTTGTATCTGCAGACAAAGAAAAAATGTGTTACACATATATTTCTAGATAGTAATTCAAATTTTATTCCTATCCTTCGTGTATTCAAAATGGTAAGGAACGAAGAATGTTCAACGTCCGTCGACATCGAAGTCATTAGGGAAGGAGCACCAGCTCAGGTTATGTCAGGGTTGGGGAAGGAAGTCGGCCGTGGGAAAATCACGGAAAATCTAAATCTGGACGGCTGGACGCGGGTCTCAGCCATCGTTCTCCTCAATGCGAGCCCAGTGTGCTAACCACCGCGCCACCTCACGCGATATTATCACAGGCTGTTGTCATACTTCCAACGTGCGATTTTCCAAATTATCTCAGTAGCAGGAGCATCCTGTGCACTCCATGCTGCGTGATATTCACCCGTTGGCAGCCATTTTTCTTACCATAATTTTTCTAATCTTACACACAATTCCCATTGAATCTTTTTCCCACATGGGATATTGCAAAGACGTTTCTCGGTCGAGCTACAATCTCCATTAACCACCTTTATTTCGTTTTCCTTTTAGTCGTAGCTTAAGTCATCCACTTAAGACCGTTACATGTTCCAGATATTTGTTCTGTTTCTCCTAGCAACACCCAGCGTGCGTACCTTCACTGCTAGCTCAGTAACGTCTAGCATACCAACCGGTGATAGATTTCTAAAGTGGCTAAACTAAACGTTGCGTATTGCTGAAACTTAATTGCGATGTAGAAATACCTATTGATGTCAATACATTGTTTTCTTTTTGTAATTTATTTCTAGAAGGAAAAGTCCACGTTCCTACAGTGAGGGGATAGTATGTGCAGTCCATGGGGGCCGTGTCTCTTCTAAACACTGCAGTACGTGTGTTGTGTGTCATTACAAGATTTGTGTTGCTTCAGGATGATTCGGAATACAATAAGGTATAGTCACTCAACCGGAGCAGGAAATGAGTAAAGAACATGTCACAGCGAATATCGCTGTGAGTTTAATTGACATCTCAGGAATTTGTTTCAGGTTTCTAGTGGCCGCGGAAGAGAAACAACAGGTATGCAGAACCGATATCTCCATGTTACAGCAGGCGGAGACCCTCTAAAACTATGCTACACGTCTATGGCGACTGCTGCAAACAGCTACAGGACTGCAGGTGTCAAAACAAATAATTACATGCTAGAAGATCACCCAAGTGCCTGCTCCAAATTGGGCTCAGAGAGGGGGGCTCAGCCACAGGACTCCCCTTTTTCCAGTACATGGAAGGCTGATTGATATGAACCATCGGGACGACATCCCTGAAATGCACGGTGGCTCCCTTTGGCGAACATATTGGAGCGGGAGTCACGCTGGAGGACGACAATGCACGCCCACACCGTCACAGCCTTGTGAACACCCTCCTACTGCAGCATGGAATCAGTTGTATGGAATGGCCTCCATATTCTCCAGATCTCTGTAGCATTGTGAACGCATGGGCCATGCTAAGATGAGCGGTTTACAATCGCTTTGTCTCACTAGAGACCATACAGAGCCTCATAATGGAAAAATGGAACAATATCCTTGGCAAAGAGTATGCACACCCGCGTTCAAAAGTTCTTCCAATTACGAAGAGAGCCATTTGGCTCAGAAACAATGTCTTATGCAGACACTGAGGTTTTAGTCTCTTTTATAGTTCTGTTTTTGGTTTTTTGTCGGTGTTTAGTAAGTGTAAATGTGTTTATGCTCTTTACTATGAGTGCACTTGACAGAAACATATTAGTTTTGTATTCTATTGTATTCACTATTGGTAACAAAGGGATATGCAACGTTTGTTTTGACCACTGCATTTCAGTCACGTCAGACGTTTCTCCTTGCTGTTAGCTAAAAGCGTTCCAAGCCATTTATACACTTGTTTATATTTATTTTTTTCATTATATTTATTTGTATTTATGTAGCTTTTTTTCATTCCTATAGTTAGGCTGAATACACGATCTTAGTTACTACTTTTGTGATTAATAACATGAAATAATTTGTGCAACTTGATTTTAGAGATGAAATGAAATGGAATGTCCTGTGACGAGGGCCTGTCGTCGCGTAGACCGTTCGCCTGGTGCAAGTCTTTCAATTTGACGCCACTTCGGCGACTTGCGCGTCGATGGGGATGCAATGATGATGATTAGGACAACAAAACATCAAATCCCTGAGTGGAGAAAGTCTCCGACCCAGCCGGGAATCGAACACGGGGTCTGTCGCGCTGACCACTCAGCTACCGGCGAGGACATTTTAGAGATGTTGCATATGTATTGTTAGTCTCTTGTAATTCATGTTCATACCTCCTAATAAATCTTCTCTCTTAAATCCAACGGTGTGTATTGAAATTAATCCAGTGGCACGCAGCACAATACCATCACCAAGTGAAGGATATGAGATGTGTTCCACTGACAGTTATTACTTTTCCAGTTCAGAAATCTGAAGTATTCCTCTGTGACTATAGGAGAAAATTCTTTTTTAGCTACCGAGGCTAAGAATACCGTGTATACTGTAAACAAACTTGCAGTCTTAGAGGAAAGATAACTCCCAGAATGTAGGTATGAAGATGAGGTATGGAAGGGAAGTTATACTGACATAAACACATTTCATTTGCGTTAAGAAATATTTTTCTTTCCTAAGGCATAGAATTTTCAGTATATATTCACAATGTTTATGTGTGTGTGTTTGTGTGTGTGTGTTTTTACTTTTATCATTTAAGGGTGGACCAACACAGGGTGGGTTCTCATCAGAAGTGGGACGCCTACATAGGGACAGTAAAGTCCCGACGCAATTTCAGTTTTATTTATATGTCAGGAGAAAGCGGGGCGGTGAGCTGGGATCCCGTGTGGCTGAGCTGCAGCCGATAATTAAACGTCAACAGTGGCGGCAGGCAACTGCAGTAGGGACTCCCAAACAAGAGAGAGAGAGAGAGAGAGAGAGAGAGAGAGAGAGAGAGGGCGAGAGCGGCAGGGAGTCGGTAATCTCAACGCCACGCACGGACCACGGCAGTTCCATCGTCTCAGCTTTGGCCTATTCCTCAGAAAAGTAAAAAAAAACTTGTTGTTGCTTGTTTCCAGCCCAATTATTCGTCATGGGTCTTAGTGCTCACTCATAACTGTTGTGAATCTATACGTTGATATTTTGACATACCTCATGTGATAAAATTATTTTTAAGCTTATTTTGTATTGTCTGTAATAGATCCCCATGATCCAAACTGATCTTCTGGAGACTGTTGTGTACTGTCTAGGCCGAAACAGCAAAACTATTGTACGTCTATATGTCGGTTTTCTTACACTCTAACTGAGGATGAGGAGGAGTTTGGTGTTTAACGTCCCGTCAACACCGACGTCATTAGAGACGGAACACAATCTCTGATTAGCGAAGGATGGTGAAGGAAATTGACCGTGCTGTTTCACAGGAACCATCCCGGCATTTGCCTGAATCGATTTAGAGAAATCAAGGAAAACCTAAATCAGGATGGCCGGACGCTGGTTTGAACCGTCGTCCTTCCGAATACAAGTCCAGTGTGCTAACCACTGCACCACCTTCATCGGTACACACTGACAAAAATAATGAAGTAGCCATGAGACATGGTCGAATGCGAATGTAATTTTGTAGACGCACAGATTAAAACGGCAGGTAAGTAAAAGTTGAGAGACAGGTAGAACGACCACCAGAGTGCGCTAGTGGTGAAACCTCTCCACGTTATTTGATTTTTCAAACAGCTGAGAAGAACTGAGTACTCAGATATTTCTCTCTTTACTGATTCTGATCAACACTAAACTGACACACAATATTTTTAGCGCAACGCAATCTGACTTTCAATAAACCCTACACAAGGATGGCCGTGACTAACAGTAACCTACGTCTTTCATGAATCGTTAACCTCACAAGAATCTTCGTTACTCGAACTGCTGCAATACAGCAAGCGCCAATACTGCGAGCTAAATAAAAGATTCTGACTACTGAAGGCACTAACTGCTGATAGGCATATTTATCAAATGAAAGATTTTGACAGTGAACAAACTATGTATTTGCCTTAATAATGTTCAGAAGTCTCCATATATATACAGCAGTTATATAGCATATATATTCAGTATGACAAATTTACTCTTTCTGATGGACACACGTCCAGATCGTCCGCTCTCAAAATTCTACCATCTCTCTCCTTACATCCACCACTGCTGGCGGCTCACCTCCAACTGCGCAACGCTACGCGCTGTTCACATGCAACTGCCCCACTACAATAGGAAATATTCCAACAATGCAAACCAGCCACAGACTTCACACAGCACAGTCAGTGATTTTCATGTAGAGTGCTACGTGACGTTACCAACATGAAAACCTAAACAGCCTACTTACATAGCCCCAAATTTGTAAGAGTGGATAGGATGAACTGGCGGTCCTCGGGTCGTAGTCTTGCGGTAGTGCTCTCGCTTCACGCGCAGGGTGTACAGTGTTCGAGTTCCGGCGAGGTCAGTGATTTTCTGTGCCTCAAGATAACTGGGTGTTGTGTGTCCTTCATCATTTTTTCATCCTCATTCACCAGTCACCGTAATGGCATTAAAGAACCTGTGGAGCGGTGGCCGAACCGCCCCACGAGGGGTCTCCCGGCCACCAATGCCATACGCTCATTATTATTATTATTATTATTATTATTATTGTTATTATTGTTATTATTATTATGAACTTACATATAGACATATAACTTTTGAACACGATTAAGGTAAATCCATTGTTTGTTCTCTATCAAAATGTTCCATTTGCTAAATATGCCTATCAGTAGTTAGTGCCTTCAGTAGTTAGAATCTTTTATTCAGCTGGCAGTATTGGCGCACGATGTATAGCAGTAGTTAGAGTAACGAAATTTTTTGTGAGGTTAGTGATTCATGAAAGTTAGGTTATTTTCAGTCAGGGCCATTCTCTTATAGCTATTATTGAAAGTCAGATTGCGTTGCTTTAAAATATTGTGTGTCACTTTAGTGATGATCAGAATAAGTAAAGAGAGAAATGTCTGAGTACGATCAGTTTTGCTCTGCTGTTTGAAAATCAAATAACGTAAGAGGTTTTCCAGCATTGTCATTTACAAAATTTTTCTAAGGGGATGTTTCATATGGCACCACTGTCAGGCGTAGTTACCAAATGAAAGATTTTGACAGAGAACAAACAATGTATTTAACTTAATTATGTTCAAAAGTCATCATATATATAGCATTCTTGAGTTTCTCCACTGATGTACTGCCGGTCCACAGTGTCCAACGGGCACAATATTTCGGCGATCATACATGTCGCCATTATCATGTGAACTGACGGACTGAGCTCCTGTGAACGTGCCGGTACGGAGATCGTACGCTATGGCTGCTCAGGGGGAACTGGCCCGCAGCTCACTCCCTCCTGCGTCCGCGCCCCGCGGACTATGAATGCACGAAGATTCTGGTACAGACGTCGAGCTTCTGGGACAGCGTTGTTAGAGAAGCCATCGAAATTCGCACCAATGACGACCTCATAAACCGTGACTGTCGCTATAATCTTAGCAAGGCTTGGGAACCAGCGATGGGGTTATTCAAGAGTAAATCGAGCAAACGTATAGTTGTGACGACCACGGCGGACAGAGCCATCCCACCGACGTCATATCAGATGCCGTCGCAATCTGTTCCACCGCGTGACCGTGGCGTGGGGCGCGGACGGCGGAGGGAGTGCGCCGCGGGCGGAGGGTATTTAAATCGGCCGCCGCCTCGACCGAAGCCCTCGCTCGCCGCGCCAACATGCCTGGACGCCCGAAGGGAAGACGAGGAGAACAAGTTGCTGCGATCGTTAGCCTCCTGGGCCAAGCGCTCGGACTGGACAGCAAGCAGAAGAGAAAGAAACCTATACAGTGATTACGCTGTCAGAAGCTGGGTCACTTAGCCACGGACTGCACAGGAGTACTCGCGTGTTTGAAGTGTGCAAAGTCGTACCTCACACGCGAGTGTACGAAGCCCAGGGATGACGCTGCTACATGTTGGTGACTGTAGCGGTTCACACGCCGCCAACCACCGTGGCTGCAGTTACTTCAAGAGCTGTGGCCGCGGGAAGGAGCGGCACACACACCGATGGCGAATTACCGCGCAAGAAGAGGTGGCAGTGAATCAAGAAGCGGTAAAGGTTCTGCCCGCATATCACGTCACTGGCACTTCTGCTGTCGCGAGTGGAGGACCGTGCTGCTGCAATCCCTACAGCATTCACAAGATCGACGATGCTGTCGCCAACGGAGTTGCCGCTCTCAAATCTGCCATGGCAGGGGAGAGGGCTGCACTTCGGGCCGAGGTGGACGTGGTACGCCTCCAGCTCGCGCAGCTCCGCGAGTTGCTGGCCTGCAAGTCTCGCAATGGGCGAGAAGTTACGACTGCCACCATCGCCACGCAGACGAACGCTCTCCCGGCTCCTGCGGTAACGCAAGGCGCTGTGGTGGTGCCCATGGAGGTGGTGAATGAGATGTCTGCCCCCTCCTCGAAAGGGGAGGGCCTGCGGAAACAAGATTCCGAGCCAGCAATACGAGATGATGTGGCCAAAGGCATCGAAACGCCCGCCTGCCCTTCCGAGGACAAGGCGGGACAGCCGATGCTGGGAGACGAAGTCACAACTGCTGCGCCCATCCGAGAACAGGATACCCAAGAGGTAGTGAACACGCCGCCAACAGAGACAACTGCGCCAGGACTGCTGAAGATGGTCGCAAAATTATTGCGTGACAAGACGTTCGCGAATCACAGTACCCCGTATCCTTTTACCGCTTCCAATGTTCCTAAACCACCTCTACCCCATAAGCCTTATGATTTCGGGTGGGCAATTGCAAATCTGACCGCCGTCATTCCTAAGAGGGACTTGGACCTTATAAATCGCTTCCCTATTTTTACCGACTATGACTGGCAGCGCATAATCGCTGCTATTCCGAGAGTTAAGCAGAAGAAGAACAAACATTCCTCTTCCTCTCGCCGCTAGTTTCCTAGCACCAGTTGTATATTATCCTGTCAAGTTCAGACAAGTTTTTAATCCCAGTCAATTTTATCTTGTGGAGTAAATGTCAATTGACAACAGACTCCGATATTTTTGACCACCTCAGCTGAGGTTGTCCATACCAGAGAGCTGCAAGCAAGCAAGCAAGCGACTGAAGCCAGTTCCCCCTGAGCCGCCATAGCGTACGGATCTCCGTACCGGCGCGTTCACAGGAGCTCAGTCCATCAGTTCACCTGATGATGGCGACATGTATGATCGCTGAAATATTGTGCCCGTTGGACACTGTAGACCGACAGTACACCCGTGGATATTTTGATTATATGTATAGCAGTTCGTGATTCAGTATTACAAATTTACTCTTTCTGATGGACACACGTCCAGATCGTCCGCTCTAAAAATTCTGCCATCCCTCTCCCCACATCCACCACTGCTGGCGACTCACTTCCAACTGCGCAACGCTCCGCGCTGTTCACATGCAACTGCCCTACTACAATAGCAAATATTCCGACAATGCAAACTAGCCACAGACTTCATACAGCAAAGTCAGTGATTTTTATATAGAGTGATACGTGACGTTACCAACATAAAAATCTAAACAGTCTACTTACAGTGTTGATCGAATCTAGTGCTCTTGCCATGTCTGATAGGAAATATAAGGGGAGTGAAAGCGTCAGTTGTTGAGTGATCACTGTGAACGAAGCGGAGATGTTGCGTCCTGCTATGATACAGCGCTAAAAGACCTGACGGAGTTTAAAATGGGTCTCTTACTGGGTCTCCACTTGGCTGGCCAGTCGAATCGTGTGTCTATGTTTGTAGTGCGTGCTGATGTGGCAGGGATCTGATGCTGGACTGCATGGAAACATGAGCCTGGCGTACTCGTCTCCACGGTTCCGGTCGACCACGTTTGAATACCACAGCGCAGGGCCGCCGTGTTGTGCACCACCGCTTCGTAATCAATACACGACTGCACCTGCTGTCATCCGAAAACAAGTAATGCTATCCATGGATCATGTGAGGTGTAATTGCATAGTTTTAAGAATGGATCCCCTACAGCTTACTTGTTTGGTGGACAGGTAACGGATAGTGGGGTGTGAGTTATTGCGTTGTCTTTGAATGCCCACTGACAGGAAACTGCATTTCCTTTATTCAGTCCAATGCGGCAGCTGGTTGAGTGCGGGTCTCTTAGGGCTTCTTGCCGGATTATGTCTGCGTGAAAATGGACGTAAGAACGGAGCAGCGAGTTTGTGGGAAATTTTGTTTTAAAACCAGGAAATTAGCTTCTGAGACTTACGCACTATTAGAAACAGCCTTTCGAGATAATTGTATGAGCCAGTTAAATGTTTTTGTCTGGCTCAACAGATTTGAAAATGGCCGCAAATCATTTAAAGATGAAACACGGTCCGTCCGTCCTTCCACCTCAAAAACGATTGAAAACGTTGTGAAAGTTCGCGACATAGCACGCTCTGATCGTCGACTTACAATTAAGGAGATGACTGATGAACATAATTTAACTTTCTATGCACTTCAGTCAATTTTAATTGAAGATCTGAACATGCGTCGAGTGTCCGCAAAATTCATTCCAAAAGTGTTGTCAAATGACCAAAGAAAATTCCGACTTGAAATGTGCCAAGAACTGATCAGGCGGGCTAAAAATAGCCCATTTTTGTTAAATAGGGTAATTACAGTTGGCGATTCGTGGGTATATGGATATGATCCTGAAACCAAAGTGCAGTCGCCGCAGTGGAAGACTCCAATTTCACCATCAGCGAAAAAAGCACGGCAAAATCGTTCGAAGATGAAAATAATGTTGGTAATTTTTTTCGGTTCCACCGGTATTGTGCATCATGAATTTACCCCTGGAGGACAGACAATTCACCAGGAATACTACAAATGTGTCCTTGAGCGTTTGCGCGAAAAGGTGCGGAAGAGAAGGCCTGCATTGTGGAAAGACAGAAGTTGGGTGCAACACCGTGACAATGCACTGGCTCATCGTCCCTTCTCCATCCTTGAATTTTTGGCCACATTCAAAATTCCTGCGCTTCCATAACCGCCATATTTCCCTGATTTGGCTCCTGCGGACTTATACCTTTTTCCTAAACTGAAATGTTCACTGATAGGAAAGCGAGTTCACTCGACTGAAGACATCCAGGCAAATACGGTCAGCGTCCTTACACACCACAGGAAAAAAATTTCCAGGAATGTTTCCAAAAGTGGAAACACCGTTGGAGCTGGTGTGTTCGGTCAGAAGGGGACTATTTAGAAGCAGATGCATCACAGTAGCATGTAAGTACCACCATTGTACAATTAGAAGCCCATTATTAAAACTTTCCAATCACACCTTCTGCTGTGTCATCCCACATCACTGACTGAAGGGTAGCAACAGCTTGGCTATGGGTTTTCCGCTGCATGCATCGGCTGGCCTTAACACCACGACACCGGCGACTGAAATTCAAGGAATGCTGTAACGGAGAGTCATGGACTGCTGATGAATGTTGTCACTTTCTGTCAAAAGACGAATAGCAGTTCAGCTGACCATTGGGAGAGTATGGCAACGACCAGGGGAGAGGTCCATTCTTCCAATGTTTGGAGATGCAATATTGTCATTATAGTTACGAAAAACATAAAGCATCAGAATTAAAGCAGCCAGTGTTTTATTTTGAATAACTGTAGGTATTTACACACTATAGGAAGTGGCAAGGTGCGAAAAGTATTGTCAAAAACACTGACAGACAACGTTACGTTGATGTCAAAAGAAATAGGTCAAATGGCTCTAAGCACTATGGGACTTAACATCTGACGTCATAAGTCCCGTAGACTCAGAACTACTTAAACCTAAGTAACCTAGGGGCATAACACACATCCATGCCCGAGGCAGGATTCGAACCTACGACCGCAGCAGCAGTGCGGTGACCATTTATTTCTTCTATACTAATAATAAAACTTAAAAACCTTCATGTATGTCTGTCTATTTGAAGAAACTAAACTGCAAAACTACTAAAGGAATTTTCGTGAAGGTTTCCATCGCTTAGGATAGCATATAGGTTCTATTTCATCAAAATTAGATCACAGAGAAACGTATAAAGTTTCATCTAAAATCGCCTCTTCATCTTAGTTGTTTCCGGTTTGTCAGTGAAACGATTACGGCATCGAACACTAAAGAACCAGTAGATGCCGCTGTTAGTTTCGTAGTAAACCAAAGAACGGGGAGACGGGCTAGTGACTCAGTGACACTGCATTGATGAAAATGCGAATCACGGAGACATATGTATCCTTTGAGGAAACCATTTTCTCTTTGAGTTTTGAACTATAGTACACCATATTTCGGAAAGGCTTTTGCTGGTTGATATGTTCTATGAAATACGATTCAACGCAGTGGATACAATGGTTACACAATCCTTAACATGTTTGGTGTCCTAACTTTACCAGGCGTATTAGATCGGGGAAAGATAGGCGGCGGACGCCACGCCAAGTAAGTTCTGACTGTCGGCGCCGTCTAGCTTATGTTTTGTTTACTGTTTGGCTGCTATTTGCGTCATTCCGTGTCCGGGCACTCTGCAGTTGCGATTTACTGTTGGTTTATCTTTCTACTATTCTGTGGTGAGACTTATGCACGAGAGGGCATTTGTTTTCAATTTATCGTTCTCTATGTCAGCGTAATTACACACAAATTTTATTTCATAGCTATGCCTCAAAACAGGCGTGAGCGTAAGCAGAAATTATTTCCTGTTGAAGGTAAATTTGTCGTAGGTATAAATTAATAAGCGTACCCTTCGTATTTTGTTTTGTCTTTTATTACCTTTGTTGACTGCATATATACCGGGTGATCAAAAAGACAGTATAAATCTGAAAACTGAACAGGTCACGGAATAATGTAGATACAGAGGTACAAATTGACACACATGCTTGGAATGACATGAGGTTTTATTAGAACAAAAAAAACAAGGTTCACAAAATGTCCGACGGATGGTGCTGGACAGAAAAACTGCTACCGTGACGGGTGAGAGGTACGCCGATATGTTACAGAAATCATCCCCAGCCTGGCTGATAAACGCCTGCTGGAACGTGCGATATATATATATATATATATATATATATATATATATATATATATATATATATATATATATATATATTCGATATTTAAATTTTGCAGATCGAGCAGCATTCATATGTGCCAGTTTAAACACTGGAATTTAGTTTTACGTGGAAATTCACTTGCTGCAGAGATACTATAATTTTCCAGAATGTAAAATTCAGTCCCCTAATGGACCATTCATTACTACTATTTAAAAAACCACATAAAAGTATGTGATTTCATAGATAGTAAAATGCTGCGTATTATGTAATATAAATTAAAAATTTCAAATGATTTGTGCCTTGAATCTGTTTAAACATAGGGTTGCAGAGAACCCCACCTCATAGTATATTTTACAGAAAAGTCACCTCGGGGATTAAGGGTTAACGCAAAATTGAATGATTTTTTGTAGTTTTATGGAAGTTTCTTGCATATTAAAGAGACAATAAAATGAACCGATATAAGTTGTACTGTTATTATTTCAAAGGAATATTTTTGATTGTTGAATTGAATAATTTTAATATTTAAAAAGTGTAAGAGACATCGTGTTTGGATAGGCACATTTCCTGGTTTATTTCGTAATAAAGCGTCTTCTCGATGTGAAGCTCCCAGGCTGAAGTGCAGTAGTCCGACAGACACAAAAATTAATCTAAAAACAGAACTGAAAACACATTGGTCGTAGCTTTACAGTAGAAGTATAAAATCTTACATAGATTTCTACTAAATGTTTAATTACGTGATGGTATAAACCAATTATAATCAGACATTGCGTATAACGTACGTCGAATTTTTATATGTTCTGTCTTGGAGGCGGTGATAGAAGCAGGTTTTCATTTCGCTTTTTGATACTTCAATTTATGTGGGCTTATTTATAAATTACCTAGGTGTTACCCATGGCTGCGCTCGCATTTCGGTAGTTTTGCTATGACGAGCGATGCTGAGTAAGTAAGCTACTGTACGTCGTGCAGTAACGTCAGTTACGCTAACGTGGCTGTCACTTCGGGTAAGCATAGCTTGTGATGTGCCCCCCCCCCCCCCACCCGCCCCCCTCCCAGCCATTACCTCGCGTCTGCCCGACCGCATTATGAAGCGACACGGGCGGTGCATGCGGAGCAGCAAGCATAGGAACCCGCATCTTTTCATCGGGCTGTTGAAGCAGCTGTATATTATACAGCATACACATTGCGCAACAAATTTAATAATTTTGTAACATGGTTTACGTTCACTGAGGTAAAAAGAGACGTTCCATTCCGAACGTCATCCTCTTAGAGGACGCATTTCTTTATTTTCTAAAGCAGCCTGTTTCTTTTCTCGTGGTTCATGCCGTTTCCATAGAAAATTTCCTTGCAACCTGTTAAGCAGTTTAGTCGTGAAAGCGTAACAGGCAGGATAACTTTTGCTTTCATAATACTGACGTGGTAGTATGGATTGACCACGTCCACAAGGTGTGTTAGTTAGGGGAACAGCAGGTGGCCGACGTCACGGCTAGCGTGTCCTCACTATCGGTGAGCCTATTCAATGTTTTGTTTGCTGTGCGGCTCGGATTTGCCTCAGTCCGTGCCCGGACACTCTGCAGTGTACATCGGACAAAAAAGAGGGCAGGTTTCATATTTTACCTTCATTTTCGGTCTAGCCGGCAGAATGAGGAGGTTCTGATAAATCATAAGAGGTAATTTCATCCTAACATTCAACTGAAAGAAATGTTGATTGTCAGAGGTTAAGAGGACAACAAAGGATGCTGACAACAATGCATATTTCTTTTAAGCCAATCTGACAATATTTCACCGAGAAAAAAGTGTATTGTAATTGTACATGTAGTGGAAATTCTATATTTACATTTTTTTTCTTATCACCTTTCAGAACACATTTGATTTTAACTAACGCTTTGAGTGTTTTATTGGGATAACAGACAGATCCCAATCACAGTTACCCAGAAATTCTTCTCTTAAACATACTCTTGTTTGATAGAGGAATTTTGATCACTGGCGGCTGTAAAATCATACTCTTTTTCGTCTGGTTCTTGACGTATATCACTGACCATTTCCTCCGTCCACCAGTTAACAACTTCATCAAATTCGAGAAAATTAAAACTGATACTTCCCTGCGAACACACTTTATACTGTGTAGTACTGAAGAAACCATGTACGTACTTAATGAGATGCGGTCGAGAAGACTCTAACAACTGTCAGTAACACGTATCAACAAGAAACAAAGAAGGGGACAACGCAACCGAAAGCGTAATATTATAGAGTTGGTTATTTAAGGGGTGTAGGGTGAGTATAGAAGCATAGGGCAACAAGTAACCTTGGAGAGCGAGTTCCAAAATTTTCATGCGGTCTGAGGGACTACACCTCGTGAGTTAAGGGATAACAGTCAAGCTCGTTTGACATTCATACCGATGTAACCTCTGATACGTATGTTTCCACATTAGTTAAACTGGTAATCACTGTTTAAGGAGTCCCGCGTGCCTTTACATTAAATAATAGAATAACTGAAACACTCCGCCTCTACGATGCGACATAATACTTTTAATTCTTCATTACTTTTCTACCAAATTCTTTATACGACTTCTGTTCAAAAACTTCTTGAACATTCATAATTTCGCTCTAATGGTGTGTTGGAGAGAAATGCAGGTGGCATCCCTACAAACGTCTATGTTTAATATGTAACTGCTGGAAGTTTCATTGTTCCATGTCTTTTCCATGTCTGTTATTTTTCAGTGCTGTATTATCTAGAACATTATGTCGCACAGTTTGAGAATTTCGAGATGGTAGAGTTAGAGGAGCAATGCGTCCTCAATAAATTTTACGTGAAACTGAAGGAAACCTTGACAGACACATACCAAATGATGCAGGAAGCCTACAGTGATGAGTGCTTAACCCGTACTCAGTGTTACAAAAGGATCATATGGCTTCAATATGGTCGGACGGAAGTTAAAGACTACCCTCGTTCAGGACGTTATTAGACGTCTACCGACGACGCTCATGTCAGGAACGTCTACGAATTGAAGACCGTCTGCCATAGAAATTGCAGAAGAATATAATATTTCAGTAGGATCATGTCTTGAAATTCTGACATAGTATCTTGAAACACATAGTGTTGCTGACAAGTTCGTCCTATGGCTCATGAGTCAAGACCAGAAAGACTTTCGTCTCTCAATCTGTGAAAAGCTTATCGATCGCGTAAATGAGAACAAGATGTTCTTTAAGAAAATCATAACTGGTGATGAGATGTGGGTCTATCGTTATGATATTGAGAACAAGGTTCAATCTTCACAATGGGCCGGAAAATGTTATCCAAGACCGAAAAAAGCTCATCAGGTCAGATCAAATGTCAAATTCATGCTGATAGTTTACTATCACATGGAAGTATTAGTTCATCGTGTGCTAGAGGGACAAACTGATATTTAGATTAGATTAGATTCAGTTTTCGGTTCATAGACCCAACAAATGAGATACACTGCTGGAAATTGAAATAAGAACACCGTGAATTCATTGTCCCAGGAAGGGGAAACTTTATTGACACATTCCTGAGGTCAGATACATCACATGATCACACTGACAGAACCACAGGAACATAGACACAGGCAACAGAGCATGCACAATGTCGGCACTAGTACAGTGTATATCCACCTTTCGCAGCAATGCAGGCTGCTATTCTCCCATGGAGACGATCGTAGAGATGCTGGATGTAGACCTGTGGAACGGCTTGCCATGCCATTTCCACCTGGCGCCTCAGTTGGACCAGCGTTCGTGCTGGACGTGCAGACCGCGTTAGACGACGCTTCATCCAGTCCCAAACATGCTCAATGGGGGACAGATCCGGAGATCTTCCTGGCCAGGGTAGTTGACTTACACCTTCTAGAGCACGTTGGGTGGCACGGGATACATACGGACGTGCATTGTCCTGTTGGAACAGCAAGTTCCCTTGCCGGTCTAGGAATGGTAGAACGATGGGTTCGATGACGGTTTGGATGTACCGTGCACTATTCAGTGTCCCCTCGACGATCACCAGAGGTGTACGGCCAGTGTAGGAGATCGCTCCCCACACCATGATGCCGGGTGTTGGCCCTGTGTGCCTCGGTCGTATGCAGTCCTGATTGTGGCGCTCAACTGCACGGCGCCAAACACGCATACGACCATCATTGGCACCAAGGCAGAAGCGACTCTCATCGCTGAAGACGACACGTCTCCATTCGTCCCTCCATTCACGTCTGTCGCGACACCACTGGAGGCGGGATGCACGATGTTGGGGCGTGAGCGGAAGACGGCCTAACGGTGTGCGGGACCGTAGCCCAGCTTCATGGAGACGGTTGCGAATGGTCCTCGCCGATAGCCCAGGAGCAACAGTGTCCCTAATTTGCTGGGAAGTGGAGGTGCGGTCCCCTGCGGCACTGCGTAGGATCCTACGGTCTTGGCGTGCATCCGTGCGTCGCTACGGTCCGGTCCCAGGTCGACGGGCACGTGCACCTTCCGCCGATCACTGGCGACAACATCGATGTACTGTGGAGACCTCACGCCCCACGTGTTGAGCAATTCGGCGGTACGTCCACCCGGCCTCCCGCATGCCCACTATACGCCCTCGCTTAAAGTCCGTCAACTGCACATACGGTTCACGTCCACGCTGTCGCGACATGCTACCAGTGTTAAAGACTGCGATGGAGCTCCGTATGCCACGGCAAACTGGCTGACACTGACGGCGGCGGTGCACAAATGCTGCGCAGCTAGCGCATTCGACGGCCAACACCGCTGTTCCTGGTGTGTCCGCTGTGCCGTGGGTGTGATCATTGCTTGTACAGCCCTCTCGCAGTGTCCGGAGCAAGTATGGTGGGTCTGACACACCGGTGTCAATGTGTTCTTTTTTCCATTTCCAGGAGTGTATTTCTTGTTGGTGTGGAACATGTCAGAAAGTATAACATAAAACACTGAATATAATACTTAACCACCTAAATCATTTGTCAAGAGATAGTCGGAATCAGTTAATACAATGCAGTAATCTGGAACAGCTAATATTTATAAAATTAACCCGCTCTCAGTATGAAACACTGTTATACACTGTTAATACATTTATCATACACAAAATACCTAATCTTGACTGTTGTGACCAAGTGTTGTCAGAACTGAAATCTAACTAACATTTTTACTTAAGCTGTCTTAACAGTCTCTGTTAAGATATTGATTATGGAGTAGGAGTTGCCTATCAAAAAGTCTTTCAAACTCTGTTGAAACCGTACTTTAATGGTTGCTGGCGATATATGGAAAAGTGTGTTCCTGAATACTGGACCCCTTTTTGGACCATGGTAAGTGATTTTAGGTCTGGCTCTGAGCACTATGGGACTTAACATCTGTTGTCATCTGTCCTCTTGAACTTAGAACTACTTAAACCTAACTAACCTAAGGATATCACACACATCCATGCCTGATGCAGGATTCGAACCTGCGACCATAGCGGCCTGGTAGGTCTTTATGTAGATTGTTCTTATATTCTTATCCTAGTATTTATACTATATATTGAGCTATTAGTTGGAAACAGGGGTGTATTACTTGCAACATATTTCATTAAGTAATAGATATACTGAGAAGCAGTGGTTAGAATACAAAGTTCCTTGAACAGGTTTCTATAAGATGTTCTTGAACTTACACCACAGGTGATTCTTATCACACGCTTTTTGCGCCCTAAAAACTTTCGCTCGGTTTGATAAGTTGCCCCAGAAAACGATCCCATACGACATAATAGAATGAAAGTAAGCAAAGTATGCAAGCTTTTTTTGTATTCATATGTCCTACATCTGACATCATTATCAAGGAAAATACAGATGTGTTTAGGCGCTTAACAGTTCTGTGGGATGCCCTACCCAACTTAAATTATTATCGAGTTGTAATCTCAGAAATTTAACACTGTCGACCTCTTCGATCTGCATGTCTTCATACTGGAAGGATATCTCTTACAGGTTCTGAACTGCATATAGTGGGTATTTTAACAGCTCATTAGCTTTAAACCACTTACTAATGTCAGTGAAAATTTGATTAGCAGCTATTTCTAAATCTGTACTTAACTTGCTACTTACTGCAATGTTTATATCGTCTGCAAACAAAACAAACTTAGCTTCTGGCGATGTAACACATCAGAGGTCATTAAAGTACACAAGAAAAAGCAATGGACCCAAGATGGAACCTTCAGGAACACCACATGTAATTAATTCCCAGTCAGATGAAGACTAACATCTTACTGTACAGGTATTTTGCAACGACGCCCTTTGTGTCCCATTAGATAGATAAGCCTCAAATCATTTCGGAGCATTGCCAGTGACACCATAGTATTCTAATCTTCTTAAGAGAATGTCAAAGGCTTTTGACAGGTCACAGAAAATGCCTGTAATCTCTAATTTATTATCTCATGAATTAAGTACTTTCTCACTCTAAGTGTAAATAGCTTTCTCTATATTAGACCCCTTAAGAAATGCAAACTGTGACTCGGATAATATATTATTTGCAGTTGGATGCTTTAACACAATCTTTTTAAATATTTTTGAGACAACCGGCAAAAATGAAATTGGTCCATAGTTTGATGGTATCTCTTTATCCCCTTCTTAACTTCAGAATATTTTAGCCAGTCTGAAAATGTTCTGCTGCTAAGAGACTGATTACACAAATAATTTAAGACATAACTCAACTGGCATGAGCACTCTTTGATTAACTTTGTTGATTTGTTATCTTACCCACTAGAATACTTAGATTTTAATGATTTCAGGATGGATGCAACTTCTTTGGGAAACGTGAGTGCCATTTCCATTTAACTGAAGTTCTTATTAAACACTGGTCTGAAATACTCCATTGTACTGTTTATCGAACCTGATAACCCCAAGCTGTCAGTAACAGAAATGAAGTACTTTTTAAGAGGTTTGCAACACTACATGTACTTGTCAACAAAGTCTCATTTATTTTTAGAGCTATATGTTCCTCCTCCTTTTTGGCCCCACTTGTCTCTGTCTTCACGATATCCAATACAGTTTTTATTTTGTCATCCGATGCAATTATATCTTTCTCACAATAAAGCTGCTTCGATTTGTGGATAACTTGCTTCATTATTTTGCAGTATTCTTTGTAACACATTACAATTCTAGCATCAGAGATGTTCCTCGATAGTGCATGCAGTCTTCTTTTTGTCCTATATGATATCTTGATTCCTTGTGTAATTCACAGTTTATTTTTTTACTTCTGTGGGATTTGAGTTACCTTTAAGCGAAAACAATTTTCAAAAGTGGAGGAAACTTTATTAACGAATGCTTTGCATTTTACATTTGAGTCAGACGTATTGTAAACATCTATCCAGTTCATGCCTTTAAGCGATTTCCTGAATTTCTTAATTTTTTTCTTATTTATTACCCTCCTGTACTCAGATTTAATAGATTTTTTATCTTGACAAATTTCAACGCTTAACAAAAGATGCTGCATGTCATGATGAGATAGCCCATTTACTATTGGTTTTGTGATATGACTTTTTTCCCTAGATTTGTTTACAAAGCTATCTCAGAGCATTTACATATCCTGGTAGCAACGTTCATAGTAGGAACTAGTTTGAATGATAGTATTACTGACTACAATAAATGTTCACTGACAGAGCTTTCCAATAAACCCATATTAAAATCCCCAGCAACCACTATTTACTTGTTTTTTACTATGAGATGGGACAGCAGAGTCTCCAGATTTTTCATGAAGTTAAAATTCCCTGAAGGTGATCTGTATATACCTACTGCTATAAATAACATATTATAAAATACTACTTCTGTTGCTCAAGCTTCTAAGTGCTGCTCTGAGCAAAATTTATTAATATCAATATTCGAATACTATCTGGGCGTGTCGAGAAACCTGCGAGAAAATGTGCGAATCAATTCATGACTCTTGCATCACGATGACGCCCCCGCACAATCCTCCGCTTTGGTGCGTGACTATTGTGCATGAAATGAAATCGCTGTGTTGCCTGATTCTCCGTACTCTTAAGACTTGGTCACTGCGCACTTTTCTCTTTATTTCCACAGTTGAAAACCTCGTTGAAAGGTTGAAGATTTGCAACGACAGACGAAATAAAAGAAAACTGTCAGACAGCGCTTCGTGCGATGTAGAAAAAGGATACCAAGACTGCTTCCGAAAGTGGAAACGTCTTTGCGAGCGGTATGTCAATTGTAGAGGAGGGTGTTTCTGTTGTGGTTGGCAGGAGAGGCAACACAGGGTGACTAAAGGAGGCCGAAATGCACGCGTTTTAGCTCACGCAGGCTGGCGTGAGGTCTGAAACATGACAAGGGAATTAGAATTGAGAAAAACGGACGTAGCTGGTGGAATACTTAACTTTAATCCATTAATGACGAACGTCTCTCTTGACGGTACATGATTTACAATATCAATAGAACCTGATCACGGCGCCTTGCTAGGTCGTAGCAAATAACGTAGCTGAAGGCTATGCTATCGTCTCGACAAATGAGAGCGTAATTTGTCAGTGAACCATCGCTAGCGAAGTCGGTTGTACAACTGGAGCGAGTGCTAGGAAGTCTCTCTAGACGTGCCGTGTGGCGGCGCTCGGTCTGCAATCACTGATAGTGGCGACATGCGGGTCCGACGTATACTAACGGACCGCGGCCGATTTAAAGGCTACCACCTAGCAAGTGTGGTGTCTGGTGGTGACACCACAGTTTCGAAGAAGGTCAAGAGCCATAAGTAAAAGGTAACCGTAGAAAAATTTGGCGGATGAATTTCAGGAATGTTTGACCAAACCTCGTACAGTGTAGGCCACCCTCAGCGCTGCCGTGCGCAGTAGAATCCTGGGGGGCCTCTTAATAACGAAACTACTCCAGTACTCCGCACATCAAGACAGCGCGTAACCAGTAGCGCTGGCGCATCGTCATTATGTAGCAAGACTCTGTTCTTCAGAGAAACGGCGCTCTCGCCTCCGAAAGTCTCAGAAGCCAGCGGTGAGTAAGGAGAACAACATCGGTGCTTTACAACTAAAATATAGTAGTACTTAGCAGCGCGGGACTAACCGAGCGGTCTAAGTCGCTGCAGTCTTGAACTGTAAGTCTGATCCCGGCGGAGGTTCGAGTCCTCCCTCAGGCATTTGTGTTTGTCCTTAGGATCATTTAGGTTAAGTAGTGTGTAACCTTAGGGACTAATGACGTTAGCAGTTAAGCCCCACAAGATTTCACACACATTTTGAACAATAGCATTTACAGTACCAAGCTGTTCGGAGTATGGTTAACAAAATCAAAGCCGAAACGAAATAATAGTAGTGGAAATATGCTCACTCACCAACAACTAACTGAAAATCGTGCGTGTTGAAGTCACTTCGCACTCTGATTTTTTTTTAATAGTGCTCGTAAGTATTACTATGTAAAATTCTAATTTCGGAAGTTTTCGCATATCACCTTGTGCCTTAGCAAGAAGAAGAGAGAGCGAAAGAGGCACACAATTTAACCTCCACGGATAGCAAACGATCGTCAGAGAGGTGAGAAAGCCAGAAGCGACCGCTGGACAGGATTGCCTGGGCTGAGGCAGCCACAGCGCTTGCAGGCAGCGGCGAGCCAACTCGACGAGTTCCGCCGCCACTCTGAAACCGCAGACCAGGGCCAAGTTTTGTCGCGGGCGGGACTGCTAATGGGTCGGTACGGCTCATTTAACTCTTCCGCCAGTTTACACAACAGCCTTGCTTTGGGTGGGGGTGGAGGAATGGAGAGGGCGGGGACAGTTCCGCAGCGCCCGCCACTGCGCTGTAGCGGCGTGACCCGCCGATAGGTGTCGCATTCACAAAGGGCAGGCCGGGGGCTGTGGTATCTGCGTCATTACTACGTCAATCAAAACTAACGTCATCGGACACACGTGTTTATTACATTCAACAACACTGATACTATAGCGAGTGTATGTAGTGTTTAGAAACAAGTCTCCCACTTTTTGACATGGGAGGGTAATGACAGGAGACCTATAAGCATACGTACTGTATGAGAAAAGTAATGAGACGGATTTTGTATCTTTCAGGGTTGTTTCAAAAAACAATATTATCATTTTTAAAGTACGACGTATGCTCAAAAAATTCCGAAATATTCATAATTTGTCTTGTTGGCAATTTTTTCCATCTTCATGGCACATTTCAAAATCACAAACTGCAGATCTCAGTTTACGATAATCGTGACTGTACTGCTATTCACAACAGCTCCTCAGGTGCGTTGGATAGAAATGTGGTTGGCATCGCTGAACATGCCTGTGTTTAATGTGTTTCATTGTTGTACGTCAGTTAGTTATTGTTCAGTGCTTCATTGAATAGAACGTTGTGTCACAAACTTTCCAAATTTTCAGATGTCGTAGTTAAAGGAGCAACGCGTCTCTATTAAATTTTGCGTGAATCCCAAGAAAACCTCTACAGACACACACCAAATGAAGCAGGCAACCCTCGGTGATGAGTGCTTAATCCGTACTCGGTGCTACGAATGGTTCACACGGTTGCAAAATGAACGGACAGAAGTTGAAGATGATCCTCGCGCAAGCCACCCTTCGACGTCTACCGACGACGCTACTGTCAAAAACATCAAAGAAATTGTGCGTGCCGATCGAAGAACGACTGTCCGAGAGAAAGCAGAAGAATGTAACATTTCGCTTGGATCATGTCAAGAAATCCTGAGACAGCGTATTGGCGTCATTCTCAAGAAAACCTTTACAGACACACACCAAATGACGCAGGAAACCCTCGGTAATGAGTACTTAAGCCGTACTCGGTGTTACGAATGGTTCACACGGTTTCAAAATGAAAGGACGAAGTTGAAGATGATCCTCGCGCAAGCCACCCTTCGACGTCTACCGACGACGCTACTGTCAAAAACGTCAACAAAATTGTGCGTGCCAATCGAAGACCGACTGTCCGAGAGAATGCAGAAGAATGTAACATTTCGCTTGGATCATGTCAAGAAATCCTGAGACAGCGTATTGGCGTCATTCTCAAGAAAACCTTTACAGACACACACCAAATGACGCAGGAAACCCTCGGTGATGAGTACTTAAGCCGTACTCGGTGTTACGAATGGTTCACACGGTTTCAAAATGAAAGGACGAAGTTGAAGATGATCCTCGCGCTGGCCACCCTTCGACGTCTACGACGACGCTATTTTCAAAAACATCAACGAAATTGTGCGTGAAGATCGAAGAACGACTGTCCGAGAGAAAGCAGAAGAATGTAACATTTCGCTTGGATCATGTCATGAAAACCTGAGACAGCGTATTGGATGCATCGTGTTCCCCCCAAGTCCGTCACACGGCTTGCGAACCAAGACCAGAATGTCCTTCACCTCGCCATCTGCGTAGAGTTTTCGGATCGCGGAAATGCGAGCAAGATGTATCTTAAGAGAATCATAGCTGGTGGTGAGATGTCGGTGTGCAGTTGTGATATTGAGACCCAGGTTCAGTCTTTTAAGATAAGGTCTCCAAGACTAAAAAAAGTTAGTTAGTTCAAATTTCAAAGCCTTGCTGATAGTTTTCTTTGACTTTGATGGATTAGTTCATCAGTTCTTGCTAAAAGGACAAACTGTTAATCGATGGTTCTATCGGAAGGTGTTCGCGACACCTGCGAGAGAATGTGAGAAGGAAACGGCCTGTAACGTGCCGAGAAAATTCATACCTCTTGCAACAGGACAACACACCCGCGCATTCATCTCTGTTGGTGCGCGACTATCGCGCAAAAAATGAATTCACTGTGCTGCCTCATCCTCTGTACTTCCCAGACCCGTCAAAATAGCTCTGAGCACTATGGGACTTAACTTCTGAGGTCATAACTCCCCTAGAACTTAGAACAACTTAAACCTAACAAACCTAAGGACATCATACAGATCCATGCCAGAGGCAGGATACGAACCTGCGACGTAGCGGTCGTGCGGTTTCAGACTGTAGCGCCTAGAACCGCTCGGCCACCCCGGCCGGCCCAGACCTTTCCCCAGTGGACTTTCGTCTATACCCGTCGTCGAGAACCCCCGTTGATAGGTCGAACATTTGCAACGATAGCCGAGATAAAAGAAAACTCGCAGACGGCGATTCCTGCGATTCAGCAAGAGTTGCACCAAAATTGCTTCCGGGAGTGGAAACGGCATTGGGAGCGGTGAATCAACTGCAGAGGAGAATATTTCAAAGGAGACCATGCACAAGAAGTAAACTGTAAGCGCAGAAAAATGTTGTCGACAGAGTTCGGGAACTTTTTGAACAGCCCTCGTAGTTTCCTTCGGTGGGTATTCATTGACGGAGTTGTTGCTTCCGGCCAGGAAGTAGCGCTGATAGGGCGTTTAGCATATCGGCCACATCATTCTTTTGAATATTTCCAAGGTTCCGAAATTGTGTCTTTTAAGACATTTTCAGTTTCGGGAAAAGAATAAAAGTCACAAGCAGTCAGATCAGGTGAATAATGGGCTGTGGAAGAATAAGAATGCCTTTTGTTGTCAAAGATTCCGTGATGGAAGTGGGCGTTTGGTCTGAGGCATTCTACATCTGGAATTTTCCGGTCTCATTCGACTCGCGCATTTTCTGAGCCTTTCAAGGGTACCTTCATCAAATGCTTGGTTGACAATTTGTACTCAAGGAACAAATTCTTTGTGCCTTTCTACCTATTGTCGAAAACGCAAATCAACCTTGTTTTGATCTTTGATTTTTTTGATTCGACCTTTTTTCAGTCAAGCAGATGTCCCAGTCTGCTACTCCTCACTTTGCCGTTTCGTCTCAGGAAAGTACTAAAAAAATTCCACTATTCAATACCTATGCTCACGCGACTGAACAATTTGTGGTCACTGGCAATACTCTAAAGAAAATCAACACACACGTTTCTTCGATTGTCCATCTTCGATTGTCCATCAGTTGCGAGGTGTCCCGGGACTATACGCATGTGCAAAATTTTAGTCAAAATCTATTGTACTCTGACGGTGTTCAACAAGTCACCGATCACCCTTACTGTTAAATGCGACGGTCTGATCTCAAGAGAGTACGGACGCGCTCGACGTTTTCGTCCGGTTTTTGGTGGTCTCCCTGAACGAGACTCATCTTCAACTTGCTCTCCGCCTTCCAAAATTGATTTGTTTCAGCGAATAACTTGTGCTCTTCATAAGGAATACTCCCACAGACCTGTTTATAATTTTCAAAGGTCACACTCAGTAATTCCCAAAGTTTGGCACAAAACTCGATGGCATAATGTTGCTCTACAGTACGCTGTTCCAGTTTCATTACGCACAAAAAAAAACGCACACACACACACACACACACACACACACACACACACACACAACTTCACGTGATGGCTGTACTGAACTGAATCTCGCAGTGCGCATCTGGATGGGAGAAACAGACCGGTCTACACAAATAGAACAACACATAGCTCCCAGATCTCTCTCAGTATTGTCGTTCTCCTTACCTTTCTCACCCACCTAGTATGTTGAGACAAAAACACTTGTTCGTGTTGTAATAAAACTTGTTAGGGTGAGATAAAGTGCACTATCTGGTCTTACATAATATAAAATGACTGATCCTCAAGTTAAAGACTAACAACTCAGAGATCCACTACAAATATCTATATGAAAATATGTAGACACTTTATGCCATTATTATGATTATTACGGACTTCTTTAATAGATAAGCATTGATAAACAGTTATTTCTACTTTTTTTGTAATGTGTGCGCCAAAGTTGATTTTACATGAACAGATCGATATAAGGTAGTATTTTCTTTGCTACATGTGGTTACAAGTTCAGTACGAGTATGGAGTAAGAGTTATGTATGTGTTAAAATAGCACGGAGGTTTAACATAAATGTATTGTGAAGTGAAATAACTAAAAATACATCAGTTCGACAACAGAAACTCAACCAGTGTTCATATCGTTTAAGTAAATGAGCCGGCAGGTGAGGCCGTGCGGTTCTAGGCGCTTCAGTCTGGAACCGCCTTACCGCTACGGTCGCAGGTTCGAATCCTGCCTTGGGCATGGCTGTGTGTGATGTCCTTAGGTTAGTTAGGTTTAAGTAGTTCTAAGTTCTAGCGGACTGATGACCACAGATGTTAAGTCCCATAGTGCTCAGAGCCATTTGAACCATTTAAGTAAATGAAGCCGAACGTAACCTAAACCAGTATATGAGGTGGCATTCCAGAATCTAGGATGGATATGGATTACAAGCCACAACTTCCGACGACGACGAAGAACAGTAACAGATGTACTCTATCAAAACTGTTTATTTATATTCTGCCGTTGCGACCTCTCTCTGCAGTGTGTCTATCTCATAGTCCAATGAAATTGTGACCAGGTGCACTAATTTAAACTTACTTCAAAATTAACGAATCGTCTTTACGTTATAAGAGTGTGGTGACGGTTAGAAGGAATAGCCTACACTGTCCTGATTGCCATGTGTCTCCTGACGCTACAACATATGCTCAGTGTGTTCTGACCTCATTCTTAAACATACTTCAGCATTCCTTCTCAACGAATCACAGACTCCTGCCTACACATCTGGCTGCCCTCGAACACTTTTTCGGTGGGTGTGGAAACCATCAATATTTTTAACGTCCGCAAAGCCTCAAACGTGCTGGATTACCGCCGTGTGGTCGGGGAGTCAAAGCTACAGGAATTCATGTACCACTCTTTGGTTCATTAAAAGTTTGTGTTTTGTACTATCGTATGAGGCGCAGGAAGTATGGTGTCTCGTTTTGCATAAACCACATTCACATTCACTGCAAGACAACTGAAAACGTTGAGGGAAGTGATAAGTGACTACTCAAGTTCGTGTGTAGAATGTAGGAGTTTGGAGATGCACCATCTGACTTTCGAAAAATATTATCCACACAATCACGAAGATCGCCAATCCAGATGAATGTGACAATAACATCACAAAAAGCCTATCTTATCATGCACCTACGTTGCCAACGAGACCAGTATACAGGAGAATGGAAAATAGAATCGAGGATCTGGTAGAAAACGTTAACAATTCTGATGTCTCGATTGATAATGGAAGCGAGACTTGCGGAAAATCAAGACGCGTTCAAAGAGTCTATCGACTACGTAAACTGGTGCAAGATGTCGGAAATTCTGAGAAAAATATCAGTCAGCTATATAGTAGACGGGCAATATACAATACGTACAAGAACCGGGACGGAGCAATACAAATGTAAAACCAAGATGGAAGTGCTTGGATTAAGTATAATGTAAGACGCAGATATGCTCTTTCCGGCTAAGTGATCATTTCCTACATCAGAGAACCAATGATGGAAATAAGAGAATAATTCAAGAGTCGAAATAAGATTCAGAGTAAAACTATATGAATGCCAAGATTCACTGATGACATTGGTATCCTCAGTGAAAGTGAAGAAGAATTGTAGTATCTGTTGAATGGAATGAACAGTCTAATGAGTACAGAAAATGGATTGAGGGTAGATCGTGACAGACGACAGAAATGAGATGTAGCAGAAATGACATTAGCGATAAACTGAACATCAAATTTGAGAACCACGAAGCAGACGAAGAAAATTGGTTCCAATGGCTCTGAGCACTATGGGACTCAACTTCTGAGGTCATTAGCCCCCTAGGACGTAGAACTAACTAAACATAAATAACCTAAGGACGTCACACACATCCATGCCCGAGGCAGGATTCGAATCAGCGAGCGTAGCTCCTAGAACCGCACGGCCACTTAGGCCGGCAGACAAAGATAATTCTCCTACTGTGGAAGCAAAATAACCCGTGACAGTTGAAGCAAGAAGGAGATAAAAAAAGCATACCAGCAGAGACAAAGAGGGCCAGGGGAAGTCTATTAGGACCAAACATAGGCCTTAATTTGAAGGAGAAATTTCAGAGATGTACGTTGGAGCACAGCATTGTATAGGACAGCGACATAATTGAGGAGAATCATTAATGTTGGTTGCGATCTAGTGCTGTAGAACGATGGTGGAACTGGATGGAAATGGGATGAGTTTTTCCGCAGATTCCCTGAGGAAACGAATGTAAGGAAAGCACTGATTGAAAAGCCAGGATGATATTAGATGCGTTAAGACATTAGGGATAATATTCACGACACTAGACTGAGCTATAGAGGGTAATAACTGTAGGGGAAGACAAATAATTGAGTACGTAGGGTCAAGTGAAGACGTTGGCACCGGAGAAGCATTTGTGGTGGGTCACATCGACGCATACACAAGCCTACTTAAAAAAAAAGTTCTCGGGAAGTGTGGGTAATCTGACGGTCAGAAATTACACTGAAGCGCCATAGAAACGACTATAGGCATGCATATTCAAATACAGAGATATGTAAACAGGCGTCAGCCACTGTGGCCGAGCGGCTCTTCGCGCTTCATTCCGGAACTGCGCTGCTGCTACTGTCGCAGGTTTGAATCTTTCCCCGGGCATGGATGTGTGTGCCGTCCCTCGTTAGTTTTTTTTTTTTCATCAGTCTACTGACTGGTTTGATGCGATCCTCCACGAATTCCTTTCCTGTGTTAACCTCTTCATCTCAGAGTAGCACTTGCAACCTACGTCCTCAATTATTTGCTTGACGTATTCCAATCTCTGTCTTCCTCTACAGTTTTTGCCGTCTAGTACCATGGAAGTCATTCCCTCATGTCTTAGCAGACGTCCTATCATCCTGTCACTTCTCCTTATCAGTGTTTTCCACATATTCCTTTCCTCTCCGATCCTGCGTAAAACCTCCTCATTCCTTACCTTACCAGTCCACCTAATTTTCAACATTCGTCAATAGCACCACATCTCAAATGCTTCGATACTCTTCTGTTCCGGTTTTCCCATAGTCCATGTTTCACTATCATACAATGCTGTACTCCAGACGTACATCCTCAGAAATTATTTCCTCAAACTAAGGCCGGTGTTTGGTATTAGCAGACTTCTCTTGGCCAGAAATGCCTTTTTTGCCATAGCGAGTCTGCTTTTGATCTCCTCCTTGCTCCGTCCGTCATTGGTTATTTTACTGCCTAGGTAGCAGAATTCCTTAACTTCTTTGACTTCGTGACCATCAATCCTGATGTTACGTTTCTCGCTGTTCTCATTTCTGCTACATCTCATTACCTTCGTCTTTCTCCGATTTACTCTCAAACCATACTGTGTACTCATTAGACTGTTCATTCCGTTCAGCAGATCATTTCATTCTTCTTCACTTTCACTCAGGATAGCAATGTCATCAGCGAATCGTATCACTGATATCCTTTCACCTTGTGTTTTAATTCCACTCCTGAACCTTTCTATTACTTCCATCATTGCTTCCTCGATGTACAGATTGAACAGTAGGGGCGAAAGGCTACAGCCTTGTCTTACTCCCTTCTTAATACGAGCACTTCGTTCTTGATCGTCCACTTTTCTTATTCCCTCTTGGTTGTTATACATATTGTATATGACCCGTCTCTCCCTATAGCTTACCCCTACTTTTTTCAGAATCTTGAACAGCTTGCACCATTTTATATTGTCGAACGCTTTTTCCAGGTCGACAAATCCTATGAACGTGTCTTGATTTTTCTTTAGCCTTGCTTCCATTATTATCCGTAACGTCAGAACTGCCTCTCTCGTCCCTTTACTTTTCCTAAAGCCAAACTGATCGTCACCTAGCGCATTCTCAATTTTCTTTTCCATTCTTCTGTATATTTTTCTTGTACGCAGCTTCGATGCATGAGCAGTTAAGCTGATTGTGCGATAATTTTCGCACTTGCCAGCTCTTGCCGTCTTCGGAATTGTGTGGATGATGCTTTTCCGAAAGTCAGATGATATGTCGCCAGACTCATATATTCTACACACCAACGTAAATAGTCGTTTTGTTGCCACTTCCCACAGTGATTTTAGAAATTGTGATGGAATGTTATCTATCCCATCCGCCTTATTTGACCGTAAGTCCTCCAAAGCTCTTTTAAATTCCGATTCTAATACGGGATCCCCTATCTCTTATAAATCGACTCCTGTTTCTTCTTCTATCACATCAGACAAATCTTCACCCTCATAGAAGCTTTCAATGTATTCTTTCCAACTATCTGCTCTCTCCTCTGCATTTAACTGTGGAATTCCCGTTGCACTCTTAATGTTACCACCGTTGCTCTTAATGTCACCAAAGGTTGTTTTGACTTTCCTGTATGCTGAGTCTGTCCTTCCGACAATCATATCTTTTTCGATGTCTTCACATTTTCCCTGCAGCCATTTCGTCTTAGCTTTCCTGCACTTCCTATTTATTTCATTCCTCAGCGACTGGTATTTCTGTATTCCTGATTTTCCCGGAACATGTTTGTACTTCCTCCTTTCATCAATTAACTGAAGTATTTCTTCTGTTACCCATGGTTTCTTCGCAGCTACCTTATTTGTACCTATGTTTTCCTGCCCAGCTTCTGTGATGGCCCTTTTTAGAGACGTCCATTCCTCGTCAACTGTGTTGCCTACTGCGCTATTCCTTATTGCTGTATCTTCAAACGTATCTCGTCATTCCTTAGAACTTCCGTATCCCACTTCTTTGCGTATTGATTCTTCCTGACTAATGTCTTGAACTTCTGCTTACTCTTCATCACTACTATATTGTGATCTGAGTCTATATCTGCTCCTGGGTACGCCTTACAATCCAGTATCTCATTTCGGAATCTCTGTCTGACCATGATGTAATCTAATTGAAATCGTCCCCTATCTCCAGGCCTTTTCCAAGTATACCTCCTTTTCTTGTGATTCTTGAACAAGGTATTCGCTATTACTAGCTGAAACTTGTTACAGAACTCAATTAGTCTTTCTCCTCTTTCATTCCTTGTCCCAAGCCCATATTCTCCTGTAAACTTTTCTTCTACTCCTTCCCCTAAAACTGCATTCCAGTCGCCCATGACTATTAGATTTTCGTCCCCCTTTACATATTGCATTACCCTTTCAATATCTTCATACACTTTCTCTATCTGTTCATCTTCAGCTTGCGACGTCGGCATGTGTACCTGAACTATCGTTGTCGGTGTCGGTTGGTCTGCTGTCGATTCTGATTAGAACAACCCGCTCACTGAACTGTTCAATGTAACAGACCCTCTGCCCTACCTTCTTATTCATAACGAATCCTACACCTGTTATACCATTTTCTGCTTCTGTTGATAGTACCCGATAATCATCTGACCAGAAATCCTTGTCTTCCTTCCACTTCACTTCACTGACCCCTACTATATCTAGCTTGAGCCTTTGCATTTCCCTTATCAGATTTTCTAGTTTCCCTACCACGTTCAAGCTTCTGACATTCCACGCCCCGACTCGTAGAACACTATCCTTCCGTTGATTATTCAATCTTTTTCTCATGGTAACCTCCCCCTTGGCAGCCCCCTCCCAGAGATCCGAATGGGGGACTATTCCGGAATCTTTTGCCAATGGAGAGATCATCATGACACTTCTTCAACTACAGGCCACATGTCCTGTGGATACACGTTACGTGTCTTTAATGCAGTGGTTTCCATTGCCTTCTGCATTCTCATGTCGTTGATCATTGGTGATTCTTCCACCTTTAGGGGCAATTTCCCATCCCTAGGACAAGAGAGTGCCCTGAACCTCTATCTGCTCCTCCGCCCTATTTCATACGGCCGTTGGCAGAATGAGGCTGACTTCTTATGCCGGAAGTCTTCGGCCGCCAATGCTGATTATTTATCAAAATTTAAGCAGTGGCGGGGATCGAACCCGGGACCTAAGACGTTTTGATTATGAATCAAAGACGCTACCCCTAGACCACGGGTCTTAGCCCTCGTTTGCTACGTTTAAGTAATTCTAAGTCAAGTTGACTGATGACCTCAGCTGTTAAGCCCCATTGTGCTTAGAGCCATTTGAACCATTTGTAAACAGGGAGATTACGGCGGTCTGGTCGGCAACGCTAACGTAAGACAACAAGGGTCTGGTGCAGTTGTTATACCGGTTACTGCTGCTACAATGGTAGGTTATCAAGATTTAAGTGAGTTTGAACGTGGTGTTATAATCGGCGCACAAGGTGATGGGACGCAGCATCTCAGACGTACCTATGAAGTGGGGTTATTGCCATACGACCATTTCACTAATGTACCATTACCATCAAAATCCGGTAAAACGTCAAATCTCCGACATCGGTGCGGCCGGAAAAAGATACTGCACGAACGGGAGCAACGACGACTGAAGAGAACCCTTCAACATGGCAGAAGTGTAACTCCTTCCCAAATTGCTGCGGATTTCAATGCTTGGTCTTCAACACATGTAAGCGTGCGATCCATTCAACGAAGCATCATCGATATTGTCTTTCGGAGCCGAAGACCCACTCGTGTACCCTTGATGATTGCACGACACAAAGCTTTAGGCCTTGCCTGGGACCGGCCGCGGTGGCCTCGCGGTTCTAGGCGCTCAGTACGGAACCGCGCGACTGTTACGGTCGCTGGTTCGAATCCTGCCTCGGGCATGGACGTGTGTGATGTCCTTAGGTTAGTCAGGTTTAATTAGTTCTAAGTTCTAGGCGACTGATGACCACGGATGTTAAGTCGCATAGTGCTCAGAGCCATTTGAACCATTTTAAGCATCGCCTGGGCCTGTCAACACCGACATTGGATTTTTGATGGCTGCAAACATGTTGCCTGGCCGGACGACTCTCGTGACAAATGGTATCGAGTGGATGGACGTGTACAGGTATGGACACAACCTCATGAATCCATGGACCCTACGTGTCAGCAGGGGACGGTTCAAGCTGGTGGAGCCTAGATACGACTCTGACAGATGACATGCGTAAGCATCCTGTCTAATCACTTGTATCCATTCATGTCCATTGTGCATTCCGACGGACTTTGGAAATTCCAGAGTTGCTAAGGAGTGGTTCCATGAACAGCCTTCGACGTTCAAGCGCTTCCGCTGGCCGCCATACTCTCCAGATATGAACATTATTGAGCGTATCTGCAATGCCTTGCAACGTGCTGTTCAGAAGAAATCTCAATCCCATCGTACACTTACGGATTTATGGACAGCCCTGCAAGATTCGTGGTGTCACTTCCCTCCAGCACTACTTCAGACGTTGTTGAGTCCATGGCACATCGTGTTGCGGTACTTCTGGGAGCTTGCGTGACGCTAAACGATATTAAGCAGGTGTAAAAGTTTCTTTGGCTCTTCAGTATAGTAATACACAAAACTGTCAGTGTGCCTGTCAATGTACCATGTAAAATGTATGGCTTCTGTATGAGTGTCACCCGCAAACTCTACCAACAAGGTGAAACTTGAATGAGATTTTCTCTTTGAATTGGAGTGTGAGCTGATATGAAGCATCCTGGCAGATTAAAACTGTATATCCTTTTTCACATATCAGAGTCCCTAACCACTTTTAATTACTCCTTACCGTATTACACATATAGATATTCGTCGACACGCCAATCTTGCGTCGACACTTCAATATTTCATCATAATAAATACATAGCATAATCAAATTCCTCATTTAGCATCAGCTTATTGATCATAAACATATCTCAACAGCATAATACACATTGTCATCATAATAATAACATCATAACAGATCAATCACATCTCAGAATCGTCTCAGCTTCTTTCAATAATTTCAAGACCTTCAATAAAGTCATCTACCTCAAACGTACTTCAAAATTCATGGTCCTTTACCAATTAGATAATTCAAAGCTCTCATAGTATCACAACGGTTCCAAAAAATATATGAACAGTTCAAAAAGTACAGACAAAATACAATTTCGTAAATGTGAAGTTATCCAACTGTGTAATTGCGTAAACATCTGTCACTGATGTAGTGAAAAAAATGTTTGTCTCTCTCATCTAAATGATCAGAAAGCTGTGTAATTTATGTGTTAGAGAAACATGTTACCGATGTGTAAAGTTCTATAAGAAAATACCATGTTAGCTAGGGCTCCTTGTGCTTGCCAAACACATGGTACACAAAGTAAGCGTGTACCCCCATGAGGATTAATGTAATTATACCCTCAGGTGTTAGAGATTACAGCAATGGAATGAAATTTATCACGGAAAACCTTTGTATCATTGTAATTAAAACATCTTAGAAATAGATGCTTTAAGTACAAAATTAATCACTCAAATGCGTGTCCTGTAGCGCTAAATGTGCGTCTTGCTGTAAGATAATTCTGTGGAAGTGTCGTAGTTATCGTCCTCTGTAAGCAAAGTTCTGCTGAAGTCAATGTACTTACCTCATAATAAACGAAAGTGAAATACTTTGGGTATAGATATCTTAGTTATTACGTACCTTACCGTGATCAAGAAAGTACTATAATGTAACGCATTGTTGTGCTACGAAAAAGGCTGTCTCATTGTAGTTGTACCACAAAAGTTATTACTAGAACATGTTTTACTTTCCAGAATAATACAGAAAAACTGTGCAGATATAAAACAGATACACCGCAAAAGCAACAATGTAAATTGTGCCACATATTAGTAGCGTCGCAATATAATCGTGCAGTTATCAAAGAAACCAAATGCTAAGTCATCTTTAATCTCACCGAATGTACTTCAAATAAAGAGTATCTTTTCAAGTAAACCAAAATGTTGCATTAAAATCTCATTATCAGTATATGTTCTAAGCATGTAAGCCTGATAGTCGTTACGTAATCGTGCAACTAACAAGCAAGAATGTAAAAATAACAACACTGTGTCGTCTGTTCACTGTAACAATGCATTCGTAATTTCTGTTTAAAAATGTTCCCTAGGTTCTACACTGGATAGTTAACTTCAAAACATTGTTGCATGTTAACAGTTTCTCAGTGTGACAAAGCATACTAGTAATGTGAAGTGAAAAGTTTCATGGCAAAGACAAAGTTAAAAAGCAGATTATCTTTCAATAAACGGTTTTACATGTGAAATGTGGTGTAAACCTTTACTCTTCCTAGTACGCAGACTTTCAACTTCAACGGAATTATCATGTGGTATATGTCGGATTCTGTAAGGTCCATTGTAAACTAGAAAGAATTGGTTACTCAAGTGTTTCTTCGTATGTGACACTGCCGATCGTGAAAGCATATCCAGAGGCTCTGCCTTCCAACAAGACGTCTGTTCTGCTCGGGGTCTGGATTACAAGAGAGAGAAGCAACGGTGTTCTGCACGTGATCGGTATTCCGCGCATGCTACTGGCTAAAATCAATGACTTGAATTCGCTAGCAGTTTCAGCAAAGGGCTCAGGGTGTCTCCTGTCAGCAGCTTTAACTGGACGCAACTTCCTCGGTTTAGAAAGGCAAGCGACTTGTGTCACGTAGACACAGCGTGCATTACTCTGGGAAAAACTTGTAAAGATAAGATAAAATAAGATAAGATAAATTTCTTAAACCAGTTCCCTATAATATTCCTTCACTGGCTGCCATCCTGTACATCTGTTAAGCCATCAGTGAATGACTTCCATGGTACTAGAGCGAGCTGTAGAGGAAGACAGAGAATGGAAAACAGCCAGCAAATAATTGGGATCATAGGTTGAGATGAAGAGCTTGGTACAGGAGAGGAATTTGTGGCCAGCCCATCCAACCAGTCAGAAGACTGATGACTCTAAACGAAATTTTAAGAAAAATGAAGGGTGGACACACCACTAACAATAAGAGGTGTCCCAATACTTTCGGTCAAAGAGTGTTCGTCGCTAGAGCCTTCTTCACTCTTTATCTCCAAACAGAAAACGCCACTGATTGGTGACAACAACGTCCATCTTTTGCACATAACAGAGTAGGTGTCAGAGATGAGATGCTATGGAACTCTGGTAAATGTCGTTCGGATTATGTAGAACCAATGTCACAGTAAAACGAGTTCGTTAAATTCCTACTATTAAACATCCTGAACATCGGCAACTTGATTATTCGCCCCTGTACTGCATCCATCCACATGCTGGAACTTAAAGCAACGGCATATGACGTACAGAAAGAAGAGCAGCATGAACCACCAAGTCAGAGAGGCTCCCAGTGCTGTGATGTGCAATATCTTGCTTCACGGATTACTTATACTGCAGATTGTAATGTTATCAGACGCAATGCTGCGTTCACTTACTTTTGTGACGCCTTAGCGCCAGGTTCAATTGGTAATTTTTGGCTCGTAAATTATCAGCTTGTTCATTCCTACTTTCTAGAGGCACGTTTTCCATGAGTGTCAAATCTGAGTAGTTCTGTCAAATTCAGAAATATTTTTTAAATAATTTTCTTCAGACAGAATATGAGAATTTGTATTAATTCGTATCTCAAATTTTGTCATTTAAAATGATCACATTATAGTTCAAAGTCTTTTTCTAAATCATTTGTGCTAAAGATTTATAATTTAGGCATGCTTGACTTTTTTGACGAAGTCACATCTTTGTAGAGAATCGTGCTTCATAATTCGTCCTCAGCTGCAAGATGGATTTTTAAGAGATAGGGTGAGATGAGTTTAAGACTATTTAGAGACTGGGTGGAACAACTGTATTCATAACCTCAAGAAAAATTTTCCATTTCATGAGAAATGAGGAAGCTGAGAAGCTGGTTGACAGTTTGATATAATGAACAAACGACTGCAACGAGATAAACAATTAAGTAACATTTAGTAACACTGCCTGTTTTCAATAACTTGGCACTAAGCGCTAAATATTTGATTTTATTTGAATATAACGCACACAGAGCTCTTCATTCTTTAATGTTATGTGAGAATGAGTAGGTTACAAAATGATACTTAGTGTACAAGTGTTTCGATAATGAACACTATCTCAGTCATCTGTGCAGGAATGACGGCAGGAATTTCCGAGGATGTTTGCAAGCCACAGGATCGAAGAATTATTTAAATCACATTTTATTTTTGTGAGCAATACAGTGGTAAGAAAGGAAACTTCGTGTAAGGGACCACGCAGTGTGTATTACCAATTTCCCACTAATAACATGAGTATAATCGTTTGGGGTTTGTTTTCAGGGAGGAGACCAGACAGCGAGGTCATCGGTCTCATCGCATTAGAGAAGGACGGAGAAGGAAGTCGGCCGTGCCCTTTCAAAGAAACCATCTCGGCATTTGCGTGGAGCGATTTAGGGAAACCACGGAAAACCTAAATCAGGATGGCCGGACAAGGGACGACTATAATTGTGTCAGAAAGTGAAAATTTGCAAAATCAAGATGTGTCCTGCACGTCTAGCTGAGTGGTTTTTCCTACAGTGAGATCCTGTACAATGTATCACAGAATAGATAACACAAGAGTCCTTAGATTAATTGATGAAGGGAGAAAATACAAAATTGCAGCAAATGAAGGAGGCGAAAGGTAGTACAAACGTCAAAAAAATGAGACTGACAGCAAATGCATCACGGTAATGCAGAAATAGCTAGAGAACAAATTTAAGGTTTTAGAAGCATATATTGCTAGCTGAAAGATAGATACCGTCTACAGGAAAATTAAAGTGGCCTTCGGAGAAAAGAGAAGCTCAGAGAAAAGCTAAGCTGGAAAACCAGTCTTAAGCAAAGAAAGGAAATCTGTGAGGTGGAAGTAATTTATGGAGGGCCTCTACAAGGGAGATGAATGTGAAGATGGTATTGTAGAAACGGAAGTGGACGATGATGAAAACGAAATGAGAAATATGACACTGAGAGAAGAATTTGTCAGAGCTCTGGAAAACTTAAATCAAAAGAAAGCTGCGTGATTATACCACATTCTGTCAAAATTACTCGCAGCCGTGAGAGAGCCAGCCATGGCAAAACCCTTCCATATGTGAGCAAGATGAATTTAACAGACTTCAAGAAGAATACAATAATTTCAATTCCAAGGAAAGCAGGTACTGAAAGGTGTTTGTATCACTGACCTGCAAGTCTGATAAGTTATGAATGCATAATACTAACAAGGATTCTTCACGAAAGAATTGAAAAAAACTGGTAGAAGCCGACCTTGGGGAAGATCAGTTTGGATTCAGGAGAAATGTAGGAATACATGATGCAGTACTGACCCTCTGATTTTTCGTAGAAGATAGATTAAGGAACGAAAAACCAACGTTTTTATCGTCTATAGACTTAGAAAAAGCTTTTGATAAAGTTGACTGGAATACCCTCTTTGAAACTCTGACGGTAGCAGGGGTACGACACAGGGAGCAAAAGGCTGTTTACAACTTGTACAGAAATCAGACAGCGTTTATAATAGTCGACGTACACGAAAAGGAAGCAGTGGTTGACAAGAAAGTAAAACAAAATTTAGCCTGTCCCCAATGTAATTCAAGCAGTAAAGGAAAGCAAAGCAAGAATTTGGAACATGAATAAAAGTCCATGGCGATGAAATACGCTGAGATCACAAATGTCATGGGAACCTGATACGTACACATAAAGATGGAGCTAGTTTCGCATACAAAAAGCAGAAAAGGGCAGTATATTGACGGAGCTGTCATTTGCGCTAAGGTAATTCAGGTGAAAAAGGTTTCGGACGTGTCTTGGCCGTACGACGGGAATTAACAGACTGAAGGCGGAATGGTAGTTGGAGCTAGATTCAGGAGTCATTCCATTTCGGAAAACGTTTGGGGATTCAATATTCCGAGGTTTACAATGCCAAAAGAGTGCCGACAATCACAAATTTCAGGCATTATCCCTTACCATGGATAACGCAGTGGCTGACGGCCATTACTTAAAGACCGAGAGCAGCTGCATGTATGTAGCATTGTCAGTGCGTGAAATAACTGCGTGAAATAACCACAGACAACAATGTGGGACGTACGACGAATGTATCCTTTAGGAAAGAGCTGCAAAAGTTGGCGTCAGAAAGCTATGGCAGCAGATGACCGCTACGAGTGACTTTGCTAACAACTCAACAGCTGCAGCGCCTCTCCTGGGCTTGTGACGATGTCGGTTGGATCCTAGGTGACTGAGGAACCGTGGCCTGGTGAGATGGCTCCAGACTTCAGTTGGTAAGAGCTCATGGTAATGTTCGAATGCGACGCATTAAAATGCTGTAGGGAGCTGGTGTTGAGTGGAAAGGTACTAAGCCATAATGGATTTATTAAAGCTTCTAAAACCGCTAATAAATTTGAAACTTCCTGGCAGATTAAAACTCTGTGCCGGACCGAGACTCGAACTCGGGACCTTTGCCTTTCGCGGGCAAGTGCTCTACCAACTGAGCTACCCAAGCACGACTCACACCCCGCCCTCACACATTTAAATCCACCAGTACCTCGTCTCCTAGCTTCCAAACTTCACAGAAGCACTCCTGCGAGGCTTGCAGAAGTAGCACTCCAGGAAGAAAGAAGTTGGTAGAGCACTTGCCCGTGGAAGGCAAAGGTCTTGAGTTCGAGTCTCTGTCCGGCATCAGTTTTAATCTGCTAGGAAGTTCCATATCAGCGCACACTCTGCTGTTGAGTGAAACTTTCATTCTAGACTTATGAATTTATTTTTAAAAGCAAACATCCAAGAATAATATTGACTGAAAAGACTAAATTTCAATAACCAACTGATGGGAGACACCTTAAAAGGGCTACAGTATAATCACTTCCTTTTTTTAAAAAGATTATTAAATGAAGAAAAAAAATACATGTGCATTACGCACAGTAAAACATATGAAAAAATATATTATGTCACGAATATCAACCATCGGCTATTGCCAGTAATTATGAAAACGACATTGCCTTGGAAGTAACCAACATGACTGACAACGGTGGTTTAACTTTGATGATAGAGGCGGTAGCAGAGGAGAGGCCAGTAGCAATAATTCCTCCTCCACTAACATAGGACAGTGGTTGCCGCTACCACAGTACTAGAAACCTTCATTAGTATTTTCAGTCATGGTACTTCCACATCATTGACAAGATCACAGTTAATGAGAGATACAATCACCTATCCTGTAACACAGGACTACTCGTTAATTATTTAGTAAAATTTAACATACTACAAACTCTTCTTCAGTTTTCTTTGTCGTTGCTCTCATTTTAGTAAACATGCTCGTGATACTAGCCAACAGGTAACTATAGATATGCCTCAGAAATAAGGCAGCTAGACTAAACAATCTCCACCCACAATTCTGAGTCAAAACAATTGCGTCTGGTTTCTACACCCTTAGATTCTAAACTCATTTTGGGATAGTGACGCCACAAGCCCAGACACATTGACAATACTGGTGCCAAGTAGTACCTGGCAAATCCTTCAAAAATGAAACATTTACATACATTACAAAGAGTAACCTGGATACGGAGGCAAAATAGTCACCACACGACAACAACTGACGTGCACATTAATCGGTTGCTCACCGTGATTTCCTGTACAATCCAGCGCCCATTGACAACCGCTTGCTTACAGAGCGCCGACAGAAGGGTGTAACGATGATTGCTCGTAGTCGAAAACCCACAGGTATCATCCAGTAGACTCCACCGCTTCCAGTACTTGCAAAGGTCAGACCGGACTCGAACCCAGCACTACAATGGACATAAACTGCTTGGAACTGCAATAGCAGAGGACACGTCGAATTCTGTGCGACCCATGTTCACGACTGCAACCGACACTCGGCCCCTCCGAAGCAGTAGTCAGCAAAGGCACCACTCTTCTCAACGAAACACGGCAGACCCTTGCCCTCACCAAAACGCCGCCTCACTAGCGCTCTTCGTTGCCCGTGTCACACTACCCCCCCCCCCCCCCATCCCCTCCCCCATCCTCTCTCTAGGTCGCCTCAGTCCTTAACTACCTTCTCTTCCGATCTGCCCTCTACCGGTGACAGCAACGCTCCATGCGCTCTTGCGGCCAGAGGGATTCCTAATCGGCGGGAATTACGCGAAATTAAACGCGCACGACACACGCAGGCACCACGACGCTATGGACCCAAGTTGTCAACAAGGCAATGTGCAAGCTGATGATGGCTCCATAATGGTGTGGGTGCAACTGAAACTGTCATTGGTTGGAAATGGCTGTGTTCGGCTACTTGGAGACCATATGCAGCTATTCAAGGACTTCATGTATCCAAACAACTACAGAATTTTTATGGATAACAACTCGGCATGTCACAATTGTTCTTCATTGGTATGAATTACATTGTGGACAGTTCGAGCGATTGATTTGGCCACCCAGACAACCCGGCATGAATCCCATAGAGCATTTAGGGGATTTAATCGAGAGGTCAGTCATTGCGCCAAATCGCACCGGCAAAACGTTTGTAATTGTGAATGGCTATAGAGGCAGCATAGCTCAATATTTCAGCAGGGGCTTTCAACGATTTGTTGAGTCCATGTCACGTCGAGTAGGTGAACTTCGCTAGCCAAAAGAAGATCCGCACGATATTAGGAGGCATCCCACGATCTTTGTCACCTCAGTGCAAGATTTTGAGGTTCACCGATGAGACTGTAATTCTGTCGGGGATAAAAAAGTCCTTGAAGGAGCAGCTGAATGGAATCGACAGTGCAGACAACTTTGTAGTTAGGACAATCACAGCCACGAGTATCCATTCATCTTGGGTGTTAATAATAGCTTCAGCTGTATTTCAGTCCTTTATTACTGTACCACTATCTGTTTCGTGGCCTTAAAGCCACATCTTCAGAAAACATAAGATTAAAACATTAGATTGGAATGGACAGCATCGTAAACGATGGTATAAGATGAACATAAAAAAAACAAAGAAAAGAAAAAGCAATGATAATCGAATGTACTTTAATGAAATTGGTTGGTGCTGAAGGAATTGCACTAGGAAAAGAGGCACTTAAATAATATATGAGTTTTGAGATTTGGGCAATCAATGACGATTCACGAAATAGGGACAATATAAAATGGAAACTGCCAATAGCAAAGAAAACGTTTCTGAGGAAGAAAAATTTGTTAACATCGAATATTTATTTAAGTGCTAGGGAGTCTTCTGAAAGTATTTCTATGAAGTGTAACCAAGTATGCAACTGAAACATGGAAGACAAACAGTTTAGACCAGTAGAGAATATTTGTTTTTGAAATCGGCTGTTCTGGAAAAATGGTGAAGATTAGATATGTAGAAACTTAGCTGACGAGGAGATACTGAAAAGAAGTAGAGAGAAAAGAAGTTTGTGGCACAACCTTACTAGGGGAAAGGATAGTTTGATAGGATCTATTCTGAGAAATCAAGCAACTGCCATTTTAGCGTTGGGGGAAAGATGGAGGATACAAAATCGTCAGACTAGTGTAATGCTTTTATTTTAGTATTTCAGTAATAACAATAAAAATATGCATTGTTTCGACTTAATAATCACAACTTGCAATCATCAGTGATTCGTAGATCTCTTTAGCGTAACTTCCCAGGAATCGCAGTTCAGATATTCCTCCGAAAATTTCAGAGTAGGACCTAAATGTTTCACGCAGCTAGTTACAGAATTTTAATAGCAACTAACTCTCAAGACAACGTAGTAACTTACTCAATACAACATTAAAGTATAGACTCACCTTTTTCTTCTTAGCGTTTATCCTTTGTTGAACGGGCTGCGCTTTATTAAAGGTCTGCTAATGTCGCCGTCGTCATTTGCCTAAGAGAGAGAAGTTGTGTGCAGAAAACGTCTGTGAGTTGTGTAAACCTTTTTCTGTGTGTGGTAGTATATTGTTTCTGTGTCGTATTTTCTGAGGAGGAAATTTGCGACCAGCCCAGGATTTACCTCTGCGAGCGTGGAAAACCGCCTAAAACCACACTCAAGTGGTTAGTGCACTTGGTACCGTCAGTAATCCGTAGCACATATTCAGTCGAGGTCTGGTTCACCTCCCTGTCTTGCAACACAGAGCGCTGCTCATTACGCTACATGGGACGAGATCAGCAGTGTCAATATTTCATTTATCACTAGGATTGTGGACGCGTCCTCAGACCCAGGTTGTGTGAGCATGTCAATGAGGAGAATACTGTTTCTTTTAAGCGTTCCCGCCGCCGTCTACGCAATCAGTCTTTCTGTCAGTTCCGTTCTTCCAAGGGAGGTACTTTCCTTTCCGGTCGTCCCTAACTTAACTCAGTGAGGTCTGGATGTTCTACCTGCGCGCTCACGTACCGTGTCAGATCTGTTATATTGACAACAGGAGCGGTCAGTCTACGAGTGTATGCCTTTCCTATATATAGTGTTATCCGCAAAGGGCTAGACTATAAGAACACCCACGCGGGCTCAGCCTCACGCGAGCAGCTGAAAAGTATAATAAGTAAAACGTAGCTTGTACGTTCTGGAATTTATCGTACGTTCTAGAAGTTTTTCAGACTCAAAATTTCCGTTCTAACGCATTCTCCGAAAGGCTGTTGAGAAATTGGTAAATTTTAGACATGTAAAAATGTAAACGGTATTGTTTAAATTTTTTGGGATGTTCATGACGCACTGCCCACACCCCTCCCCCTTGATTCTGCACCTGTGTGTCTGTACTACATAATTTTTTTTAATTATTACATTACTACTAATACAGGGCGTCAAATGGTGTAGAATATTACGAAAAGAACAAATAATTCCAATACACATGTGTCCAGAAACGCATACCTACTGCAACCTGTACACATGGCACATCTTCTAAGTAGGCAGGTGATACACTAACAGGAAAATGATTGTAATGAGACCTATTTAATCTTTCTGGTAGGATGTATGCAATCAGGAACGCCTGGCTGTATGTGAAATGCGAAATGATATTGATGCCTTCCTTCCGCAACTGCATGGAGATTTTCATCAGCCAACACATGCTGATTGGTTTACTCATGTTGAGGTCAAAGGGGTGATCTACAGTGATTACGTAAGATAAGAAAAATTTCTTGCCCGAAATCGCTACAAGAAACATTATAGTAGATAACCGGTTTTGCCGGCCGGGGTGGCCGAGCGGTTCGAGATGCTACAGTCTGGAACCGCGTGACTGCTACGGTCGCAGGTTCGAATCCTGCCTCGGGCATGGATGTGTGTGATGTCCACAAGTTAGTTCGGTTTAAGTAGTTCTAAGATCTAAGGGCCTGATGACCTCAGAAGTAAAGTCCCATCGTGTTCACAGCCATTTGAACCATAACCAGTTTTCGTAAAAATAAATTAACAACTTCAGAACTCCATAAAGATCATTACAAACATCTTGTGCCAGTTACACACAAAATATTTTCATTGAACTTTCACGTACATAAATTATCACTCATTTCACGTTTTATGTACTAGGATATTCAATGGAAAGATTTTGTATGTAGATGGAACAAGACGTTTGTAGTAACCTTTATGAAGATCTGAGGATGGTAACTAAATTTCATCGAAATCGGTTATCTACAACAAAGTGTTTTATGACAATTTTTGGCCGCGCGGTTTGGGGCGTCATGTTGCGGACTGCGAGGCCATTCCCACCGGAGGTGCCAGTCCTCCCTCGGGCAATGTGTGTGTGTGTGTGTGTGTGTGTGTGTGTGTGTGTGAGTGTGTGTGTGTGTGTTGTTCTTAGTATAAGTTAGTTTAAGTAGTGTGTAAGTCTAGGAACCGATGACCTAAGCAATTTAGTCCTTTAGGAATTCACACACATTTGACAATTCCGCTAAGAAGTTGGTTATGAAAGTTCAGATAGATGTTGGTTATGAAAGTTCAGAACGCCATCTCTCGTCAACCCTGCCCCGTCGGTAAATAAAATCTTCGACTAAAATAGTGGATATTCAGCACGCTTCTGCAAGAGCCATTGATAGATCTTCTAGACTTAGTACCTGGACGTACGAAAGATGTTCTGCACACAGCAGTTGTTCATGTAGTGAGACTAAAGGATGACTCACGCCTTCTGCTGTTACCAGTCGTAGTACACAAGTTCCAGCTCATTCGTCCAGTCAATGTAGCACGTGCGTCTCCATCTGAACTGGAGTGACCGTAACCTACTACTGTTTACTTTGTGGGATGCTACAGAACCTGTGTCCTTAATTCGCTGAAAAAGTCGCACGAACAGCTAACCGGACGGTATGTTCCCGCATGGAGGGCACAAGCTCGCGGGCTACTTCCAATTGCTAACCTGCGGCGGAAAATCATATCCGCTACATCACTTCTGGAGTAAGTATGCTTCCGTTTATATTATCTAGAAGTGAAAAGAAAATGTACTGAATCTTTTGTGTACATCCCGGTGGAGGTTCGAGTCCTCCCTTGGGCATGGGTGTGTGTGTGTGTGTGTGTTTGTCCTTAGGATAATTTAGGTTGGGTAGTGTGTAGGTTAGGGACTGATGACCTTAGCAGTTAAGTGCCATAAGATTTCACACACATTAGAACATTTTTTTTGTGTACAGTACAGTACAAACATCACAATAAAAGTATACGTAACAATTAAGTCGTTTGTCTAAGTAGATACGGAGGGCTTATTTCAATAGTGGCACAAATCCATTTTTGTTCGTTTTGAGATACAGAGTCTTTGAGTTAAATGAGCACTGAAAAATCTGCAGTTGAGATACCAGAAGCATTCAAGCAACAAGGTTTCTTGCTAGAGATGAACCGTTCTTTCTGTTTATTTGGATCATTAATGTCAGAAGCATTATAGGCAGAAAAGTGGAGGTAGTGGACATGTACCGCTATTGAAATAAGCCCTTCATATCTAGAGCTTTGCGTAATTTACTCCACAATAACACACACTAACAAAACTGAAACTGTAGTATCTACAACGCAAAGCAAACGACAGAACTGCCTGAAGAATACCTGGTGTTCAGACCGGTGTATGTACTAGAGTCTTTAGATACCTAGAGATACATGCAGTAATGACCCCATTGACGGATCATCGAGGCAACGGCTGTACCCATACGCTTGTATGCTTGTTTGCTCGATATTTAGCATGTCTGTCACGCAGGTGAAATTATACAACTAGACGTCTTCATCCATTAGCGAAAACTGTTCAGATTTCACAAAGTATGAGTTTTCGGATCCATGTTTACTGGACGTTTTTCTAGGTTTGGTGCTTACTACTGCCACTCAAAACATTCGACACACTTTTAACATCCTGTATAAGATGGTCTTGGCTGGATGATACCTGCACCAAACGTCAGTGAAATACGATATATAATTTTTATGAGCAGATCAATGAAATTTCGTTCTGATCGGAGTTTTAATAGTTCTACCTTTTAAAACACTTCCATTAAGAGGCAAAGAGATGTAGCGAGACCGTCACACACGAAGCATTGATCTAATCGCACAGCGGCTGTTCGGAGAACGTTCTTTCTGTTCAGAGAACGTTCTTTTTCTGAATAAAAAAAAAAGGATATTAACATTGATGGAAAAATAAATGTCGGGGAAACAATTCTGTCCCAGACCGCCGAGGAACATCACGCAGAGCTGACATGTATTGTGTGAGGCACGTAGCATTTTTAGAGGACGTGCTCTGAAAACGAAGCGAACGACCTGTGTCCACAACGCTTAAAAGTTTCATTTCTAGCACAATCCGTCCTTTAGTCGTAAAATCTCCTGTTACGTTCTTCCGATAACATACGCAACCCTACGACAATAGCCTACAAAATCACAAACACTAAATACGAGCTCTAAAAAGGAACATTAAATAGAAATATTAAAAAGACTCTGTCATGGGCCGGTTCATGAAAGCTACTTTACATCTTCGCCAAGGTCTGTATTTTAGCACTTCTGACAGGTTTACTTGTCCTGTATACGCTGATATTTTACATGCATTGGCTAAAATTAATGACACACTTGTTCTTTTGTTTCCCACAGCAGGTGCATCTTTGTTGTGATCTGGTTAACTACCTCTCACTATACTGGCTACCTCTTTCACTACGTTATTTGTCCGCAACTCGTGGTCTAATGGCTAGCGTTACTATCTCTGGATCACGGGGTCACGTGCTCCTTTCCCGGCCGGATTGGGGATTTTGTCTGCCCGGAAACTGGATGTTTGTGCTGTCCTCACCATTTCATCATTATTCATGAAAATGGCTAGATAGGACTGTGTACAGATTGGGAATGTATACGTTCGCTGTTGACAGCGAAGTTGAGGGCCTAACAAATCAAACCTCGTCATCTACGTTATTTCTTTTCCCATGGGCATAAGTGAGTATTTCAAGGCAATGTGTTCATTACGGCTCTTTTTGCAAGGTGTGGTGTCATCAGCGATAGCCTTATAGTGATAGGCCTATCTGCATGTATGCCGTTTCTAAATCTGTCTGCTCAAGAATGTTTTCAAAGCCATATTCGGTATAAATTATTTTAAAAGCAATTCTTTCACCACAAACGCGCCTATGACGTTAGGACAAATAATAATGGTGCACAGTTTTATTAGTCATCTTAAACTTAGATCCTATCGGACGTTTAATCAGCAGTTTTGGTCCGCGTTTCCACTAGATAATCAACACTTTTTAAACCAGTCACTTTACCATGAATTTTTTCTTGTTTAATGTTTTCTATTATGTGAGCATCTTTTCCCTCTTCTTTTTCCCGTCCTTCTTCACCAAGACCCCGGAGCAGACAAATTTCGCCGTCAGTGAGACAATTTGGATTTATAATAGCTGCAAGATTAAAAGTGTATGAATAATAAATGCAACAAAAGTACGATTAATGCAAAATTTTTGACTAAAATATACACTGACGAAAAAGATGGCAACACTGCCTAATTGATTAACGTTGAGTAATGAAACTTCGGGAACACATTTGTCTAGGTAACACATTTCAGCGAAAAACATTGCAAGATGACAGTTTAATGCAAGCGCGAGATAAGCCCTTGAAAATGTGAAATGCTGCTACATTAATAACCGGTGTGACGGTCAGAACGTGGAACGCAAGAATGCTAAAATGTATTCATCGTGTTGTACAGGTTCCGAATGTCAGTTTGTGGGCATGCCGTTACACTCGGCCGGTTAACACGGATTCGTTTAATCGTGGTTGTGGATTACGCTGGAGTTGCCGTACGATGATGTCCCACATTTGCTCGATTGGAGCCAGACCTTGTTATCGAGCAGGCCAAGGTAACATTTCGACACTCCGCACAGCACGTTTGGCTGCCACAGCGGTATATGGGCGAGCATTATCCTGTTGGAAAACACCACATTTAATGCTGTTCATGAATGGCAGTACAACTGGTCAGCTCCCCAGAATGACATACAAGTAACAGTGAAGTTGCGTGGGATAACCGCGAGAGTACTCCTGCTGTCATACAAAATCGCGCCCCAGCCCATAACTCCAGGGGTAAGTCCAGTGTGTCTATCACGCAAACAGGCTCGTTTCAGACCATTAACAGGCCTCCTTCTAACCAACACACGTCCATCACTGGCACCGAGGCAGAGCCGGCTTTCACCATAAAATGCAACAGACGTCTAACCCGAAGTCGCAAATGGCGGTGATTTGGGGACAGTGGAGTGCACGCTACTGGGCGTCTGGTTGTCCTTGTAATAGTTCGTTGTATCAGTGCGATGCCAACTGGTGCCTATATTGCTGCTCTTGATGCAGTGAAATGAGGCGGAGCCATATGCAGAACACGATGGTCTTTGTTCTTGGTAGTGCCACGTGGCCATCTGAAGCCCGGTCTTCTTGCGACTGCAAGTTGTCGTGACCAACACTACTAACAGTCATGCACAGTGGCTACATTCCTGCCAAATGGTGCAAATAAATTCAAATGGCTCTGAGCACTATGGGACTTAACATCTGAGGTCATCAGTCCCCTAGAACTTAGTACTACTTAAACCTAACTAACCTAAGGACATCACACACATCCATGGCCGAGGCAGGATTCGAACCTGCGACCGTAACGGTATCGCGGTTGTAGACTGAAGCGCCTATAACCACTCGGCCACACCGGCCGGCTTCCTACCAGATCTTTCTCTAGTAACGCAGAAGAAGCTGCCACCTTCTTGTAGCACTACTACACGACCTCGTTCAAAAGCAATGACGTGTTGCTAAAAAGGCATTATTGACTAACATCAACTCACCACGTCCAATCTCAATGGTAACTAACGCTCACGGCCGTTTCACTATGTATTTAAAGCAAACTTGATTTGCATCGGCGACTGCATGACCGGCACGAAATTTGAATAAACATCATCTTTCAAATATAGAAACACGCTTATAAACTTCCCATCCGTTTAGGTGTCACACTCCTTTTTGATGGTGCGATTTTTTTCCCTCATTGTACTTATACGACTAGTGGAATGATGTTGTGGACGCATAAGCCACTTACATATGTGCAGACAACAACAGAATTACTTGTGCTATTTTTTTACCCTTTTAGGTTCTCTGTTGATAACTGCTGTGACATTTACCATCTTAGGATTATATATGTGATACATGTAAATAAAACATGCCTTCTTGAGCATGGGCATGGCAATGTCTATGCCAACACATGTAATGAAAAGTAAAATACATTAGATTCAAGTTAAATTGTGAAACTGTTGCCGAAACTTAGAGAGCAAGATTTGGTATTGCGTGGCTTCGCTTAAGGCAAATGCCAGGATGGTTGTGTTAAAAAGAACACATTCGATTTGCCTCTAAATTCTTGCACAGTCAGAGATTTAGCTTCTATCCAATGATTTCTTCAACGATAGATTACAGTATTCTTTTTTGTTAGGCGTGCAGTAACATTTTGTTCGAGGAAGCACCGTTGTAGTTTAGTCATGTACTTAGATTGGTCAGGCTATAAATGGATGGCTTCAATAAAGAACATCCAGGGTGCGCCAGAAATATGCGACAAACTTCTAGAGGTTGTAGAGAGTGACTTGAAGGACAAATAGAGAAAAGTAACCCATGTCCAGAAACATCATTCAACGACGCTACAAAATGTAGAAGCTATAAGCCTCCTACTAGGCCACAGCTTCAGTAGCAAACATGATGTTGTACGCTTACGGACCGTAGGTGGTACGCCTCTGAAATCTTCATCGTCTCCCGGTATACAGGAGAAAATAAGCTACAAATGAAAACCTACGTCTGAAATGTTCATCCACCAAACAACGGAGCATCATGGGAGACAAGGCCAATCTACGCTGCAGCTAACTCTATCCTCTCCACTGGCGATCGTAGCAGTCAGTACCGACCAGTGAAAAACAAACCACATTGCGAGACATTACGCCATAGGTAAGTCGGCACACAGAGTCACGTTCGCTGCCGAAGGGTTTGGCTAGTGTCAGGCGCCAGCGCCTGTAACTTCGACACACTGCAGGGTTCTTGAATGATGTTTCTGGACACGGGTTCTATCCTCGACACCCTGCATAAACAAAGATGTTTACAGACACAAATCAGCATGACCGTCTCCATAAATTCAGCCAGGAGTTCACCAATCAACAACAAGAAGCTAAGCTCTGAAGGGCCAATTTAATGTTTTCTGGGCTAAAGTTGTTTGATAACACAGGCTATCGAAGAAAAAATTTGTTAAATGAAAGTAGGTTATTTACCCAGGTTTAGTATTTGCGGTCTTTAGGTGATAACAAGAAGCCACATCAACAATTTGTTACAATCAACTCTCAGTAATTTAATGAACCGCATCTTAAGCAATTTAATGATACGGCATGTTCATGAACTACTCAACGTTTGCATTATGAAGCGAGCATGCTGATAGTGACTGGACTATTTAGTATGTAGCGTAATTGTTATGAGGAATTTCTTCGCTCTTCTTCACTTCCAGCTGTATGTTTTGTAAGAACTTTCACAGCGTGTATTTAATACAATGGTAAGTAATACTGGATAAAACTTGCTCACTCGGTTTTTATTACACTTTTTATGAGGTTTTGAAACATATGAGGAATTTCTGTGTAATTTCTAGCAATCCTTAATTCATATTTTCTTCAGCACAGTTCAATCATGTGTCACATTTCCTAAATTTGTGTTGTTCATTAGATCTATAGGGAGTACACTTCCACACTCCAGAGATAAACACGACTTTGATGTGTCTTCAGCAAGAACTCAGTTAACTCTTTTAGTATTACAAAATGATTCATATTCACCGTTTTGAGGGTTCGGATTATAGTAAAGTATTGATCACAATTTCTGACATCGTATAGATGTTTCCTTAATATTCAGAGCATCTGACTTACGCCTAGACAATTAATTGCCTTTTAAATATACACATCTCGAACGGACATCCCAGTCTGATGACACTAACTGCGGATTTAATCAGTAAAAATGATCAAATTACGGGCGTTACATCGGAGATAACAGTTCAAGTTGACATGTAAGTAGTCATTTCGAATCTCCATGGAGATATAATTTCGTTCCCCTAATTCTGATTAACCAGGGGAGAAGAGGAAATGGGGTATTGTAAAATACCAGGATCTTATGTTCAGTTTTCAAACGCCTTCGGAACGTATTATACAGGGTAGTAAGGAACATTCTGAAAAGCTTGTAAGGGTGTTCCAGACTAGGCGGTGCTGAGAAAAAATGGTTAACAAACATTTGATACGTTGTGCCGTTTCCGAGGTAGTTAGCACTGACGACAAGCAATCAGGCTATTTCGAGAGCAAATTCAGAGACGGTATCGCGATACGTTTTCTTTGTTAGGTTTCCTAAAATTAAGCAAGACAGTTGTACAAAAATTGGAATTGGGACGGTAGCAATGATCGGACACAAGCCAAAGATTGAGCACTCTCGAGCCCTATCACGAGAATAACTGGCTGGCAGCTTGAATCTGCACCTACAACTATCTGATCGACCAACTTCATTGCTAATAAGTCAGAAACTGAATTTTTCTTCGCAGTTATCTAACAGCAAAAAAGAATCCTGCAACACCCTTACAAGCTTTTCGGATGGTTTCTGGTCATATCGCATAGTTTCACAATAGTAACTTGTTTGCGAAGAGGGACTCGTATTCGGAATTTAGCTTCTCCGTGTCTACATCTACATCTACATTTACGTGGATACTCTGCTAATCACATTTAAGTGCATGGCAGAAGGAACATCGAAACACCTTCACAATTCTCTATTATTCCAATCTCGTATTGCCCGCAGAAAGAATGAACACCTACGTATTTCCGTACGAGCTATGATTTCCCTTATTTTATCGTGTTGATCGTTCCTCCCTATGTAGGTTGGTGTCAACAAAATATTTTCGCATTCAGAGGAGAAAGTTGGTGATTGGAATTCCGTGAGGAGATTCAATCGCAACGAAAAACGCCTTTCTTTTAACGATTTCCAGCCCAAATCCTGTATCATCTCTGTGAACCTAATTGGTATACAGTCTGGACCAGAAGACTTGCTTTTATTAAGTGATTTAAGTTGCTTCCTACTGCGAGGATATTTACTTCTATGTTACTCATGTTAGCAGCTGTTCTCGATTCGAATTTTGGAATATTTACTTCGTTTTCTTTTGTGAAGGCATTTCGGAAGGCTGTGTTTCGTAACTCTGCTATGGCAGCACTGTATTCGATAGTATCTCCATTGCTATCGCGCAGAGAAAGCCTTGATTGTGTCTTGCCGCCAACATACTTCACATGCGACCAGAATCACTGTGGATTTTCTGCCAGGCTTAGACACAAAGTTTCATTGTGGAAAATGTTACAAGCATCTCGCATTGAAGTCCACACTAAATTCCTAGCTTCTGTGAAATATCGCCAATCTTGGGGCTTTTGCGTCTGTTTTGTTGTTTCTGAAACAGTGTTCAAACCCGTTTGATGTACCAAGGAGGATCAGCTCAGTCATTTGTTAATTTATTTGGTATAAATCTCTCAATTGCTGCCGATACTATTTCTTTGAATTCAAGACACATGTGGTCCTCGATTTTAATTTGGAATGACTGGAGATTGTCTCTCATGAAGCCATGAAGTGAATTTTTATCTGCCTTCTTGAATAGGTATATTTTTCGCTTATTTTCCGAGGATTTCGGGGATTTCAATATTTATTCTCACTACGACAACCCTGTGTTCACTAATCGCTGAATCGGTTTTGATGCTCGTTATTAACTCAGTATTGTTGGTTGCTAAGGGGTCAACTGTGTTTTCACAACCGTTTACTATTCGCGGGGGTTCATAAACTAATTGCTCGAAATAATTTCAGAGAATGCGTTTAGTACAGTTTCGGATGATATTTTAAACGCTCCTCCGGAATTAAACATGTATTTTAACCAACATATCGAGGGTAAATTAAAGTCACCACCAACTATTATCGTATGAGCGGGGTACGTGTTTTAAATCAAACTCAAGCTTTTTTTAACCTTTCAGCAACTGTACCATCTGAATTGGGAGGTCGGTAAAGGAATCCAATTATTATTTTGTTCCGGTTGACAACAATGACCTCTGCCCATACTAACTCACAGGAAGTATCTACTTTAATTTCACGGCAAGTTAAACCATTCTGGCATCTAAAAACTCGCCACCGTCAATCGTGTTTAACCTATCCTTTGGAACACCGTTAGGTTCTTCGCAAAAATTTCGACTGAGCTTATATCCGGCTTTAGCCAGCTTCCAGTGCCTATAACTATTTGAGCATCAGTGCTTTCTATTGGCACTACGAGCTCTGGTACTTTCCCAACACACCTTCGAAAATTTACAACTGTTATATCGTTGGTTCCTGTAGCTACGTTCTTCCTGTGTTCAGACTACACCCTTTGTGACTGAAGCCCTTCTTGTCCTTTCCCGAGACCCTGTAAGCTAAAAAACCGCCCAGTCCACGCCACAAATCTCCTGCTATCGGTGTAACCGCCTCCTGCCTATAGTGGACACGTGACCTATTCAGCGGAACTCGAAACCCAAGCACCCTTTGGCGCAAGTCGAGAAATCTGCAGCATACACGGTCGCAGAACCGTCTGAGCCTCTGATTCAGATCTTCCATCTGGCTGTATACCCGAGGTCCGCAATCGGTCTATGCTGCAAATGTTTAGCTCTGCTTTCATCTTGCAAGCAAGACTGACAGCCTTTACCACTTCTGTTAGCCGCTCGAAACCAGAGAGAATCTCTTCTGATCCAAAGTGACACACGTCATTGGTACCGACGTGAGCAACCACCTTCAGTTGGCTGCACCCTGTGCTCTTCATGGCACCCGGCAGGACCTTTCCACACCTGGAATGACTCAACCCTGTATGCACACGGAGTGCACATTTCCCTTCTTGTCAGCCGAGTCCCTAAGGGGTCTTCTTAGGCAGTTGTTGGTTTTATTGTTCTGAAGAAAGTGCAGTTATCTACGCCGAAACCTAGGTTAACAATACATGCTTTTTCTGCAATCGAGGCGGGTTTCTAGTTTTTTAATATATTAACTAACGATTCCTGACGCGCCGCTATGTGGAAGGTTCCCTAAGGGGCCCCATAATGCTCCGAACGTTGGAGCTCCCAACTACCAAGAATCCCACCCTCTGCGACTGCCCGAATCTTGCAGGCTGAGTGGTTTCCTCTAAAACAGGACAGGCGACAGCATCTGGCTCAGCGACAGCGACAGCGACAGACAGCACCTAGAACTTGTTTGTCAGAGAAACCGGGGAGGCCTTACATGCGGCCGCCTGGGAAGTCTTTCGCTGCCTTCTTCGACCCGGGGCGACCTCCCACTCGAACACATGTGAGGCGTCAGCCTCAGAGCGAGCAGTAACTGGGTTGGCCACCGCTGAGAACCGATCGGAGGACTTTAACGTGCTCGAAGTCCGTTGGATCCTCACGGCCGACCCACAACAGTGGTGATCAAATGTGTGTGAAATCTTATGGGACTGCTAAGGTCATCAGTCCCTAAGTTTACACACTACTTAGCCTAAATTATCCTAAGGACAAACACACACACCCATGCCCGAGGGGGGACTCGAACCTCCGCCGGGACCAGCCGCACAGTCAATCCATGACTGTAGCGCCCCAGACCGCTCGGCTGATCACAGTTTTGCCCATCAACTACAGCCTCAAGCTGCGTGACCAAAGGCGTCACAGCCTGAATCTGAGAGCGAAGTGTCACCAACTCGGCTTGCATCCACACACAATAAACGCAGTCCCTGTCCATACTAAAGTCGGTGAAAAACTAAACTATGCAGATAATCGGATTATCGGCACGTGCTGCGCAGCTCTACTGTAGACCCTGACGAATAGGCACGAACTGTGCCTAGTAATTCGCAGATATTCAAAAACCTAACTACCGAAGCACTCAGGTGAAACTAAATAATTCGCCCCTGATTAGGAACTTGTAATATGTCACAAAAGCGGTTGCTTCCCTGTTGCTGCGTCTGTCTCGGTCGGCTACTGCTGCTACTGATACTGCGTCCACTGCTCCCACAAATACTGTGTAAGTGATGCGCAATATGCACAGGCAGACGGGTTGAACTCTTTCCTCCCACTACACAGATCAACACAGCAAATAAAATTCGTTACACTATAAGCTTTTGCGTACGGCTAATCCGACTCCCACTTAGCAATGGCTAGCCGTCAGTTGCGAACGGGATAAGAAATACGTCATTACCGTGCTGTAGATTCAGATTCCCAAGCAACATCGTAGCAAAATTTACTCCATTCCGGTCATACTGGGCAGTGAGCTCACGTAAGTCGGATACTGGCTACAGTGAATGAAGAAAGGCTATTAGAGGAAACAAAAAACCTCTCTCTGCTGAAACTTGCTGTTCCCTCCCAACCAACGTCGTATCAGTAGGCCACTTTATGCGGCAGTTCTTCCCTGTGAACCTTTTTCTGTCTGTATCCTTTTAAACTTGGCAGTTGATGGACACACGCAAGTCTGCAAATGGCATTAGTATCTGGCGGATTTCCGCAAAGTCTTGGTACAGTGCGTGCCGTGCTGAGATTGGTGGAAGGCTGAAAGGCTGTTCGTTTGCCCGTTTTGTGCATCCCAAGCAACTTTAATACATATTTCCCTGTTTTCTAATTTAGTATGCGATTCACAAAAGATTTGTTCTGTCGTCTTGACTCTCCTAAGGCTGTTTGTTTAATGGGTTAAAATCAAAAGGTTTTTTAGTATGTGGTTGGTGATAACTTCAGTACACGTCTTGAAAATTACAGAGACAACACTGAATATATGTACATTAATGTGTCGGTCTCTTTTCTTATAAAGTAGAATGGTTGCAGCATTGCTTCAGATTTACAGAAAATGTCTGCAGAAATTCAACAAGCAGCTTTCCAAATTTCCTCTGCAATACTTTCACTCACTATTTAACCATTTCTACTTAAACACTGTCATTATTGCCATCTTCTTTCCTTTATACTTCCGATGGCTTTACACGCCTTATCTGTCGTTACTTCCGTAATCTCGATGGTTTTTTTCTTTTTTGTTATGACCTTTGTTTTTGACTGATCAATTGGACTGTACAAACATTAATTTGAAACTCCGATTTTAAGTTATAATATGTTCTATGTAGATAACTGCTGAGACATTTACCTTTTTATAAGGTTAAATTTGTTGACCCAACAACAGTTTGTGTTTTGGTTCCATCATATTTTCACTCTTTGCAACGGCTTCCCTTATCATAGGTTCACTGTGCCTGCTGACAACCTCTCAGAAACATTTCCAAATAGTTCAGTATCATTCGACATATTGTCGTATACTCATCATTTACCAGGAAGTCGCATACTCCTTAATAGTGACCCCACTTAATTTTAAATTTTATTTCCTATTGCTTGCTCCAGAACTGCAACAGATTTTTCTGTTTCCATTATTACTTTTGGTTACTAAAGTGTCCCTTAGTTTACGAATGTATAATCTGCTTTTTCTGAGCTGCTTTACTTCTTGATTAATGTAATTTTGTATACCTGCATTATTCTACATTACGTATAATGCACGGTTCTGATTTCCTGTCTACTCGTCCCTTTCTGGCTTTCTATTTGTTACTACACTACTTCTTCAAATATATGATCACGCATAATCCGAAAATGTTTCTGGAACGTTAAACACTTTCTTTATTACTTGACGAAATGTAGTCAACGTTACGTGTTAATTCCGTTTGCTAGTAGCCAGGTCAGTTTAATTTGCTCTCCCGTTTGGAAGGTTTTGTTAAGGACAAGCATATCGTTCAGGAAAAGTTTACTAACGTATGTCATTTCTGGTATTATATACAAAATCTCCCCTCAGAAAAATCATAATGTATTTTTTGTCACACATTTTCGTTAAAGGCCCATATTGTCAGCTTGTCGTAGCATCTTCTGTTACTTATCAAAGTTTATAATACTTCGGAAAAATCTATCTAGTCATCATAATATGAGCTGGCCACTGCATGGATTTGAATGGAATACCGATTGCTGACTTTTAAGGTGTTGTGATTATGTTAGACTCCTTTTATATCTGTTATGCTCTTGTCAGTGGTCTTGTTTATAATAAGCGGTGCATGCTAATATCAGCAGTGTTATGTTTATTACAGCTTAACAAATGCCAGTATTTTGATTCAATTTGATCCACGTTCTTTACTCTACTTCTGATAACACATGTACATCCCAGATCATCTCGTTTGAATTCCAAGCTATCTTTGAATTAGGGAGTTGGGCAATTTTCAAAAATGAAAAGAAGCAGATTCATTTGGTTGACTACGATTCTTTTTTCGTGACCTAGTAAAGTGCAAGTGCGAAAGTAGCTAGGTGCTCTAGATTAAAACCACAACCTTATTCTGTCACCTGAGCCAGAATACCGTCGTCTGACAAACTCGGATGTGGTAGAAGGGCCTCCGATTTATTCCGCCTATTCGAAGAGCTCCACTCACACCAGTGTCTGGACAGCTTCTCAGCCGCGAAGTACGGGATCAACCTGGGCAAGCTGCTCGCTCAGCACACGCCAGCAGATACGTTAAGAAACTACGTCACCCACAACGCATTTGGGTTGTAGGCTTCGACTCACCACATTGTGTGTAGTGTCAGTTGGTTAGGAGCCCATCCATATTTATTTCCCACAAAGCTAAGTGTTAAAATTGTTATCGTATTGGCACTAACAACTAGAAGGCGTAAACGAGTGAATTGGGAATTAATGCTGAATACAGTATACGAAGGTCTCTTCCAACTCAAGTGTTAGCAGAATCACATTTCGCATAGCGTAGGGAAGGGTAGAAGTACACAGGCGGCTAAGGCTACACAGGGTAATTTCATATAACTGGGTACTTTGCAGATAGAGATTTCCATCAGCCGCTGGACAAGTCAAATTGCGACGGGTTTATTTCAACGTGAAATTCACGAGGTAAAATATATATTTCTACCGTTTGGTGCAAGTTCTGGAACTTAGATGTGAAAGTACGTTCATAGTAAAGCACAGTTAGTTTGTAACAAAATAATAGAGGTCAGAGCTCTTTGTCTGAACTGTGCTGCCACCGAGTGACGGTTCTCTAAAACGTTAGCATCTAAAGCTAGTGTTACAAGAGCTGAAGGAACCAATACGCAAAAAAGGCATCTATAACTGCCTATTCCCCTTCCAATAAATTACTCAAGAGGAAACGAAAAATAAGAGAAGAATTTGTAGGCAATAAAATTGACATTAATAGCTGAGAGAGCACTAAAAAACGGGAAAGCACATGGTAAAATTTTACGGGAAAAAAGAATCTGAATAAGCTAATTCCTATTTAAAAATGTTGGCCTATAACTCTCTACAAGCACATCTAGAGGGGTGGATCAGCTTCTTCGATGGCGCCAGACTGCCAGACTGCCTCGGCTACCCTCAGGGTGGAATCTCTGATTTCGAAGCCTTGTTGCTGCTGCTGCTGTTGATGTTTCTGTCTGTCTGTCCGTACGTCTGTCTGCAGGCCCTAGCCGTCCGTCAGCCAGAGCCGCCACCCGGTGCTCGCTGCTGCTGCTGCTGCTGCAGCTGCTGTAGCCGTCAACCCGTCCGTCCGTCCGTTTGTCTGTTCGCCGTGGCGCCGCCGCCGCCGCCCGCGGATTCTGGACCGCCACCTTCTTGCCGACTAAACCCAGCCGCTGCCCGGGGGGATTCACCGGACCACTTTCGTCGCCTGCCGGAGTGGCTGCCGCCCCCTCGCGCGCCAGCTCCTTCACCGCCGCCTCCGTCCTTAGCGGGAGCCGCCGTATCTCGTTTCTTGCCACCACCGCCGCCGTCGCCGTCGCTGTCACTGTCACCTTGACCTTCGTCGCCGTCTTCGCCCCCCTCTCGCACGATGCCACCATGTCTCATCCCACCAACTCAATCATTTTCACCTCAACTCAGCTGCTCAGCCGGCCGCGGTGGTCTCGCGGTTCTAGGCGCGCAGTCCGGAACCGTGCGACTGCTACGGTCGCAGGTTCGAATCATGCTTCGGGCATGGATGTGTGTGATGTCCTTAGGTTGGTTAGGTTTAAGTAGTTCTAAGTTCTAGGGGACTAATGACCACATCAGTTGAGTCCCATAGTGCTCAGAGCCATTTGAACCATTTTTTATTTTTCAGCTGCTCCAACGACCATCACATGGAACTCATTCGCCGTCCCCATTCCCGTCCTTCCTTCCCTCCTGTGCTGTTTTCGGCTGTAACTACCCCCAACTCTCCCTCCCCTATCGCTGTCACCCCACCACCATCTGCAGACTTCCAACCATTCCCTGCGCTACCTCCAACAGGCTCCAAGCCAGCACAGATTACGGCTCGCCGCTCCACAGTGTCTGCGCCACCAACGCCCCCTCTGTGTCATCAGCCCCTCAGCTGGGAACTGCTTCCCGCCATCTCCCCCTGCACCCCATCCCCTAACCCCCTCTCCACCCTTCCAAACACTCTAATTTAGACCCTCTCCACACAATCTGAAAAAAAGTAAACTCCTGATCCCCATGACCCACCTACCCCCATGGACACGACCCCAAACCCCACCCCTGCTACACCTGCCACCCACACCTTTGTCCTCCACAATCCTGAAGCTCAATTCCTCCATGCCTACACGCTAACCCAGGCCTTCCCCCATGCCCCCATCTCCCCCCATATTCCTCGCAAGGATTCGGTCCTCATTAAATCTCCCAATGCTTCCTTCCACACCAATCTCCCCTCCCACATCCCATGCATCCAACTTTCCCAATGAGCCACCCTCACCCCCTACCACACTCTATTCTCTCCCCATCAGCCTCAACCCCCGATGCCCACCAACCTTTACCGCAATCATCACAAAGCGGAACTCAACTCTCAGCCCAACATTGAAATCCACTTGGCCCATTGCGTCTTTAATGATGTGAGGCCAACTTTTCTCATGCGGATATTCACCAAATCTTCCTTCTACATTAACTACCTCCTTACAGAAGGAGACCTCAAATACAATCGCCATCACAAAGTGTAACCCTCTTGTTCCCCAGTCCAATCCTACCACTGCCAATGCTGCCTCAAGCACAATGACCATATTACCGTTGCCTGAAAGAACCCCCCACCCCCTAACTGTCCTCATGGCAAAGCTTCACACTTTTTAAAGAACTGCCCTCCCCCCTCCAGCAACACCTGTAATGAACCCCATCCTAATTACTCTGAGAAGTGTAAAGCCCCTGAACTCACTGTCCCTGTCCATCCCGTTGATGACCCCATCCACCCCAACAACTCGCACTGTCCTCCCCCTACTGCAAAGGACATCATTTGTTTCACCTTCATTGGGCTCCAAAACATCCACCCCTTCCAGCACTCACACTCCCTTTCCCAAATCGCCCTCACTGTCGGTCCACCTTACCACCTATGCCACCTACTCACAGAACCAGGCCCACTTAACCTTCACTGCCCTTCACCACCCTTGTCTAACTCTCCCCTCCCATGGTGTGACAACACTACAGTATCCTTTACCATAATACACTCCTGGAAATGGAAAAAAGAACACATTGACACCGGTGTGTCAGAACCACCATACTTGCTCCGGACACTGCGAGAGGGCTGTACAAGCAATGATCACACGCACGGCACAGCGGACACACCAGGAACCGCGGTTTGGCCATCGAATGGCGCTAGCTGCGCAGCATTTGTGCACCGCAACCGTCAGTGTCAGCCAGTTTGCCGTGGCACACGGAGCTCCATCGCAGTCTTTAACACTGGTAGCATGCCGCGACAGCGTGGACGTGAACCGTATGTGCAGTTAACGGACTTTGAGTGAGGGCGTATAGTGGGAATGCGGGAGGCCGGGTGGACGTACCGCCGAATTGCTCAACACGTGGGGCGTGAGGTCTCCACAGTACATCGATGTTGTCGCCAGTGGTCGGCGGAAGGTGCACGTGCCCGTCTACCTGGGACCGGACTGCAGCGACGCACGGATGCACACCAAGACCATAGGATCCTATGCGGTGCCGTAGGGGACCGCACCCAGCACCCAGCACCCCGCACCCAGCAAGATAGGGACACTGTTGCTCCTGGGGTATCGGCGAGGACCATTCGCAACCGTCTCCATGAAGCTGGGCTACGGTCCCACACACCGTTAGGCCGTCGTCCGCTCACGCCCCAACATCGTGCAGCCCGCCTCCAGTGGTGTCGCGACAGGCGTGAATGGAGGGACGAATGGAGACGTGTCGTCTTCAGCGATGAGAGTCGCTTCTGCCTTGGTGCCAATGGTGGTCGTATGCGTGTTTGGCGCCGTGCAGGTGAGCGCCACAATCAGGACTGCATAAGACCGAGGCACACAGGGCCAACACCCGGCATCATGGTGTGGGGAGCGATCGCCTACACTGGCCGTACACCTCTGGTGATCGTCGAGGGGACACTGAATAGTGCACGGTACATCCAAACCGTCATCGAACCCATCGTTCTACCATTCCTAGACCGGCAAGGGAACTTGCTGTTCCAACAGGACAATGCACGTGCGCATGTATCCCGTGCCACCCAACGTGCTCTAGAAGGTGTAAGTCAACTACCCTGGCCAGCAAGATCTCCGGAACTGTCCCCCATTGAGCATGTTTGGGACTGGATGAAGCGTCGTCTCACGTGGTCTGCTCGTCCAGCACGAACGCTGGTCCAGCTGAGGCGCCAGGTGGAAATGGCATGGCAAGCCGTTCCACAGGACTACATCCAGCATCTCTACGATCGTCTCCATGGGAGAATAGCAGCCTGCATTGCTGCGAAAGGTGGATATACACTGTACTAGTGCCGACATTGTGCATGCTCTGTTGCCTGTGTCTATGTGCCTGTGGTTCTGTCAGTGTGATCATGTGATGTATCTGAACCCAGGAATGTGTCAATAAAATTTCCCCTTCCTGGGACAATGAATTCACGGTGTTCTTATTTCAATTTCCAGGAGTGTATCTGCTCCCTGCCCAACAACAATCTCCTCTTCCCCCACGCCCTTCATCATCTCCATGTCGATACCTTCATCCTAAGTGAAACCTCCCTTCCAACTCAATGTCTCCATCTCCACAACTTGTTACACCCTTCACCACACCAATATTCCATACCCTCTGGTGCATGGTGGGTTTGCTATAGGCCATCTCAAGCACCTCCCTGTTCAGCCGCCCCAACCTCTCCTCAACAGTCCTGCGAAGCATCTCTCACTCAGCCTCTTCTTTCCCACCCTTACCGTCACCTATACCACCATTTATGTCTGTTCGCGAACCCCCATCCTGTACGATGTCCTGTCCCACATTGACCGCACTTTCTCCACCTACATAATTGCCGCCAAGCTCAATGTCCAGTGCCGTGCTCCTGCTGACCTCCTGTGGTGGCATCGGTTTATCACCACCATGCAGGGAGACATGGTTCCCCTCCCCAAGCACATCTGACCCGAATCCTACACCACTCCTGATGTGATCCTTGCCTCTCCCAACCTCCTTGGGCGCATCACCACAGATGTCCTTGACCTCATTGGTAGTGAGCATGCTCCCATTTTCCTCACCTTCTCTAATGGTCACTATTCCCACTCGTTCCTTTCCTTGACATCGCTCCTAAACTTGTCCATGATTTCTTCCGTACCAACTGGGATGCCTACTGGGACTCCAGTCACACCCAGGTTGAAGGCCACGACCTTAGCCTCCAATCTCTTGATGACATCTAAACTGCTGCCTTCCTGCACCAGACATTGTCTGACACCATCGCCACCCATATCCCTACCAAAGGCATCTACCCTCACCATCCAGCCCTGCCCCCACAGCCGTCCTTCTCCTTCATGAATCCCACCACTTCTACTGCTCTTTTCTCTGCACCCGTGACTGAGACACACACAGCCACCACTGACAATTACAACGACACTTCCACAACCTGCTTACTGTAAACAAACGCCATGCATGGTGACAGACATATACACAACTCAACACGACACTTCCAATAAATGATTCCAACTAGTGGTCTGCTTTCTTCCACCTTACCAGGAACTGCTCCACCATCAGTATCCTGTCCTCCTTCATGACCATCCCCTTCCTGACAACCTCAACTTGGCCTCTAACCTATCACGTTTTTTGCATCCCAAATGATCCCCAATTTGATTATTCCCTCTTCCCTGACATCATCAACCGTACAAATACCTCTGTTCCACCCCTTGCTCCTAATTTCCAGTACCTGGGCCACACACCACCATCTGAACTTAACATTCCCATCACTGCACAGGACATCAGCTTCACACTCTGCACTAAACGCAACACTGCTCCCAGGCATGACCATGTTACCTACCACCACCTCAAACACTGCCCTCCCTCATTCCTTGCAGTCCTTGCCACCCTCTACAATGTAATCCTAGCCACCGGCTTCTACTCTGACCTGTGAAAAACCTCCCTTATCCTCATGTTCTCCAAATCCAACAATCTTCCCTCTGTTGCCTCTTCCTATCGCCCTATATGTCTCACCTCAGTGTTCAGCAAGCACTTGGAATCCATCTCTACCAGAACATCCATCACCACTTCCACTGAAACCACCTCTTCCGCAACACCCAATGTGGCTTTCGAGCTTCCTTCGCTGCCGATGACCAACTCCTACGCCTCACTCATCTCCTCTCCCTCCAGCTTAACTCCTGTCGCTATGCCATTTTTTTCTCCTTCAACCTCGAAAAGTCCTATGACCATGTCTGGCATCCTGGTCTCCTGTTTAAACACCAGACCTACACCCTTCCTGTCAACTACATCTGTCTGATTGCCTCCTTCCTCTCACACCGCCCTTCCAATGGTTCCATTCATAACACAGATTCCCGCACCTTATACCCCTCTGCAGGCGTGCCCCAGGGCTCTGTCCTCTCCCCTCTCCTTTAGCTCTTGTACACGGCATATATGCCACAATCTCCCCCCTCCACTACACCTCCTGCAGTATGCCGATGACACTGTCTTCCTTGCCCTTTCTCCTACCCTTCAGTGGTCCCAACGCCTTCTCCAGTATCACCTTGACCTTTTTGCCATACTGTGTAACCAGTAGCTCCTGAAAATCAATCCTTCCAGTCATTGTAAGTTACACCACTCGCTCCTTCTGGCTCCTTGATTTATCCCTTACCATCTGCACCCATCCTGTCTGCCTCTCTCCCACCTTCACCTATTTTGTCCTGAACTGGATCCCTCATCTCCACTCTATCCAACCCAAAGCCCACAACTGCCTCCGACTCCTCAAACTCCTCTCTGGCTGGACATGGGGGTTGAATCCCTCTACCATCCTGCACACCTACAAATCCTTAATCCATTCCATCCTCTGTTATGCCAGTTCAACCTGGATATCGCCCCCCCCCCACCAAATTCTGTAAGTCCCTCCAGATCCTCGAGCACAATGCAGTCCTCCTTGCCTTTTGTATATGCCTACTGTCCCCCCCACAGATCCTCTACAACCTGATTCCTTTCCCACATCTGCTCCTATTCCTCAAACGTATCCACATACTCTACACTTCCCGCCACCTTGATCCCCCTCATCCCATGGTTGAACCACCCCCTCTGCCATGCCTTCACTGTTGTGTCCCTCCTACCCTCCATCTCTACACCCTTCATCTCCTTTTCCAAAATGGCTTCCGTCAACGTCCCCTTCCAGATGATGCCATTCTCCCTCTATTTATCCCTCCTATCAATTCCGATCCTCACCACCCCCTCCTTTCCTCTGTCCTTTCCCCAGGCAACCTCTCCTTTCCATCCTGTTTATTCCACACTGCCCTCTCACGGGCTCCCTTCTCTCCCCTGAGTCCTTCCTGCTCTCCCCTCCACTGCCTCTCCCACTCCTTCTCGCATCCGCCCAGGCCCCACCTATTCTATGTTCCCTAACTCCATTGGCTTCCCCTTTTTTTCTTTTTCCTCTCCTCCCCCCTCAACCCCAGCACACCACCCTCTGCCGCCATGTCACTTTCATAGCGCTGTTACAAGTGGGTGTTCAGTGCTGTGCGTCCCCTGTCAGTGTTGCGAACAGCTGCCATACTGTCGGTAGTGGTGTTATTTATCTCGTGAAAACAGAAATCAGACTGTCACAGTCTGTTTTTAATTGTGCCTGTCTACTTCTTTTGTTCCTTCATCCGCATCATCACCACAGTGTTTTGATATTTTAAATTCCACACCTTACCACCATTTTACAGTTTTTTACATCACCGTTTTATCGCCTGTTTTTCTTGTTTTTTATATTCTCATTATGTTTTTTTGACTGTTCTATAGGCTGTAGAGAAGCATATTACGCTGGTGCTAACCTGCCAATTGAAATCCAATAAAGAAAAAAAAATAATGTCTACAAGCTAAGCCCAAAGTAGCACAAATGAGAATGGAAACGAGGAATCCTACGTTTTCTTAGGATGTGGGACCTCGTATTCTGAGGACCAGATGTAGTGCAGTTTTGCACAATAGCAATAATCCACTTATGGTGGTAGTCGCCCATCTGTGGTTGAAACTCCGAGTAGACTAGGAGTATGTAACTGAAATTTTCTTGCTTTTTATTTCATCTAATCCAAAGCAATTTCTCAAAAACTGGAAACATTTTGTTCACTGCCAAATAAAATCCTTTCTGAAAAATCTATGAAATTTATGTGTTTTACATTGCTCAAGAGCACACCAAAGTCTGTTATATTCAGTTTCATGGCATGTTCTCATTTGTACGGATATCATCAGCCAGATTACTACTTAATTTATGCAATATATCAGGTTCAGCGTGACGGTTTATGGTGCTCACGTGTACCTGCAACAGTGCTGGAAATGGTAGCAAACGAAATTAAGATAGAGCAGAAAGCCAATACATACAGATGTCCACCTCCTTTTTCTCCTCAAATCGAACGTTGGAGCGTTCTTTCATGCTCCATCCCTTCTTTATGCTAGTTCCTTGGGACTCAACTCTCTCTTCTCCGTTTAATCTCATCCATTAGTTCTTACTTCGGTTATCCTCTCTGTTTTCTTCCCTTTACTCTTTCCTCAGTCGTATTATTGAACTGGGATGAGAAGCGGAAGAGGTGCCTAACCACGGGTGTTCCACATACCTGTGAGTGTTTTTAGTACGTATCTATTCTCGTCTTTTATTATTTGATACTCTGACATTACCGGCGTCTTCAAGATTGTCCATCAATACCACATCTTTAAAGGTTACAGTTTTTCCTCTTCTCGCTTACTCAGTGTTCATGTATCTGTATCATATACTCCAAATGTAGTTCTCGTCAGGTACACTTAATTGAGGACTGTACATTACTCCTTAGAGTTGAGCGTTTGCGGCGTATGGTGGACAAACAGCAACCACCCCTCGTTAGCTGCGGCTCGCTCTTGAGGCCTATGGCGCGCTTCCAACTGTGATGTCAACGGGAGCCCAGCTAACACCTGCTGCGAGGGACCAGAGCTCGACTCGTGGTGTTCGCCAGCTGGCCAGCAGCCACGCAGTTAGGGCCACGTGTTCTCCACTACAGCACACATACAATGGGATATTCATCAGGATATATACTGTACTCCTAGGTGACCACTCATCAAAATCATACATCACTGTTTGCCAAAATTGCAGCACCACATAAAAACAGAAATGAAAACAATTTTGTTCAGTTTAATTTTGAAAGGAAAGAAGACAATGCAGTTCATTTCGAAAGGTTCGATTGATTCCATAAATTTTCTCTGCATGAGTGTAGATAGAAACTTACGCAGGGAACTATAAATTTTTATTTTCGACAGAACCATGCTGCTATAGAAGTGTATATATTTTTTCATGTATGCTCATACAACCTATGGAATATTTTTACAATTACGTTTGGGACCAAAATTTTCATTCATTGTTCGCAAATTTTTAATTGTTTTGGAAAACAATCTACATAAATGAATTCTAAATTCAGTCAAAATAGTAATTAATTAATATTTATAAAGTTCTTTACTTACATTGTCCTTTCGTAAAAATATGAATATCGACAGCAAGCCAATACCGACCACGATAGTTCAGACATACATCCAGACGTTTGCAAGTAGAAGATGAAGAGACAGAAAAAGTGTATGAGGTTACTTAACGGATAATTCAGTACTTCAAGGGAGATGAAAATCTAATAGTCGTAGGGGACTGGAATGCGGTTGTAGGGGAAGGAGAAAAACAAAAGATTAAGGAAGAATGTGGTATTGGTAGTAGAAATGATAGAGGAGACAAACTAATTAAGTTTAGCAAAAAATTTCAAAGCGTAAAGCCGAAAACTGTGTTCAAGAGTCACAAGAGGAGGAGATATACTTGGAAAAGGTAAGGAGATACAGGCAAATTTCAGTTGGATTACACCATCGCCGGGAAAGAGATTCCGAAATCTGATATTGGATTGTAAGGCGTAACAAGGAGCAGATACAGACACAGATCACAATCTAGTAATGGCGAAGAGTAGACTAACGTTCAAGAGAATGGTCAGCAAGAATCAGATCGAGAAAGAAATGATTCTCGCAAAGCCTGACTCAGCGCATAGAGGAATCAAAACAACCTTAGGTGAAACTGAAAGCAAGGGCAGTACCATTACGAGTGCAAAGGGAATTCTACCGTTAAAAGCAGAGAGGAGAGCGGACAGGTGAAAAGATTACCTTGAGGAATTCTAGAGAGCTAGGACTTACCTGATGACGTGATAGAACTGGAAAAGGAGTCGACAGGGAAGATATAGGGGCTCCAGTATTAGAATCACAATTTAGAAGACCGTAGGAATATTTAAAATAAGATAAAGCAAAGGGATAATAACATTTAGTCGGAATTTCTGAAAATCATTGCGGGAATTGGCAACAATACAATTATTCACATTGGTGTGTAGAATGTATGAGACTGACGATATGCCATCGGAATTTCGAGAGAAACATCATCACAATTCCCAAAATTGTAAGAGCCGAGAAGTGAGAGAACTATGGCAGAATCTGCATAAGAGCTCATGTGTTCAAGTTGCTCACAAGAATAATATACAGACAAATAAAAAAATAAAATTTAAGATCTGTTAGGTGACGATCAGCTTGACTTTAGGAAAGGTAAAGGCATGAAAGAGGCCGTTCAGACATTTATATTGATGATGGAAGCATGATGAAGAAAAAACAAGCCAAATTCAGAGGATTTCACAAGCTTCGCTTTCGTTCGTTGCATCTGCTCCAAGCGGACGTCGTAAGACACCCGTTTAAGTTCGTCGTTGATCGGTTAACTCACTTTTTTTTTTATTACGGAGCCAGCTTACCCTCTGACCGAACACGCTGAGCTCCCGTGCCGGCGCCATTTGAGCTACTCCAGCACGGCTCATGCTCCGTCCTCACAGCTTTACTTCTGCCAGTACCTCGTCTCCTACGTTCCAAACTTTGCAGAAGCTTTCCTGCGAACCTTGCAGAACGGGTAAGTTGTGGGGTAAGACGAGTAATATACAATATGCCGAAGAACTAAGGAGAAATAATAAGGTTTAAAAAGTATGTATGACAGGGATGTAGTCTTTCACTACTCCTACTGTTCACTCAATGCATCGAAGAAGCAATGAGGTTCAGAGGTGGGATTAAAATCCATGTTGAAAGGATATCGGTGATAAAATTTGCTGATGAAATTGCTGTCCTCAGTGAATGCGAAGAAGAATTACAGGATGCGTTGAATGGAATGGACTGCTGAGTATGAATTGAGAGTATATCGAAGAAAGACGCAAGTAATGAGAAGTAGCAGAAAGTTTTAGAAAAGAAATTTAACATCAGAACTGTGGATCACGAAGTACATCAAGTTAAGAAATTCTGCTACATAGGCAGCAAAATTAGCCATGACGGATGGAGCAAGGCGGACATAAAAAACCGACTTGAATTCTCATAAACGGCATTCGTGGCCAAAAGAAGTCTACTACCATCAAATATATGCCGTAATTTGAGGAAGAAGTTTCTCAGAATGTTTCTTTGGAACACAGCATTGCATCTCAGTGAGACATGGATTGTGGGGAAAGCGAAACAGAGGAGAATAGAAGCATCTGAGGTGCAGTGCTACAGAGGAATGATGAATATTTAGTGCACTGATAAGGTGCAGAGTTGGCGAGGAATTCGTTATATGGAAAATACTGACAAGATGGCGGGATAGGATGATAATGCATTTGTTAAGACTTTACGGAATAACTACGAGAGGGAGCTGTAGTGGCTAAAAACTGTAGAGGCAGGCCGGGACTGGAGTACATCCAGCAAATAACTGAGGACGTATGTTGCAACTGGTACTCTGAGACGAAACGTTTGGCACAGGAGGGGAATTCGTGACAGGCCTCAGCACGCCAATCGGAAGTATGACAACTCAAGAAAAGCTTAGAAACTGTACTCAAAATAAACATCCAGATTGTAATCAAATCAGAAGGCAACATCGGAGGCCGATGGTGCAATGCGGAGTGGCTGATCCATCACTGAAACAGCTTATTCTTTAAAACTTGCATCTACTTCAAAGGAGAATGCGATGCGCATCTTTTATGTGTGTTATCATCCTCTTGTCTTGGAAATGTTCCAGCAAGTGACATACTTGCCCTTGCGACTGCTGTCAATAACAGTGTCAACCGGTAAGTTCAATCTGGAGCCAATGTAAATCTTTAGTTTCAATGCTTGTCAAATTGCCCCTCTGGTTTTTATCGTTATTTGTGTAGAAGATACAGTCTTTTGTATCGGATTACACTTAGTATGAAATGTGCAGAATGGAACGTTTCTTTAATACTGGACGTTTTTCTTCCTAAACAATATCGCCTTCCCTTCAGACAACACTCGTTATGCCCACTGATAAATAATCCATAGGCTGTTTGGCTTCTTCATTACCTCGTACATTTTATTAACGGGTCGCCAGCCTCCCTTCATGTCTCACTGAAAGATAGCGGCTCTAAACCAACAAATTTTCTTAGCCTCTTTGGCCATACTTCAAAATCTGTGACTTGTATGTTGGATCGGTTTAATACATTGATATTACCAACAAACAACCTCAGCCACCGTGTAATATATAAAAACCACTGAAGAAAACCAAAGGAGTAGGGTAACTACAACGAAGGCAGGAGATGAGTAGTAACATAATTGCAAATAACCTTTACTTACTTTAACACCAATGATCCGTGTTCACTAAGTAAAATCTAATTTTCTCCATGCGTAATAGCGCCGTCCCAGACCTGAAAATTAATTTTTAATTGTGTGTGCCTCCGTAATGTGTAAAGTTGAACACTGTTACTCAGTTCTCTGTTGCTACGTATCTTCTTACTATAGAATGCCCTGGTATTTTCCACCCAGCCCTGCTCGTCTAATTGCCGCTGGAGTGGCCGAGCGGTTCTAGGCGCTACAGTCTGGAACCTCGCGACCGCTACGGTCGAAGGTTCGAATCCTGCCTCGGGCATGGATGTGTGTGATGTCCTTAGGTTAGGTGGGTTTAAGTAGTTCTAAGTTCTAGGCGACTGATGATCTCAGCAGTTAAGTCCCACTGTGCTCAGAGCCATTTGCACCATTTTTTTTTTGTTTTGCTCGTCTAATTGAGAGGAATTGGTAGAATAATTTACGTTTCTTTGGACGGATGGCTGCTCTCAAGTCACACCTGCACTTGTCAATGACTTTGTTATTGCATTCCGTCTTTCCCCAACAGCAGTCACATTTGACAACAGCCACCTTTCGTCTTCCACGCAAAACTTTTTCCCTCTTCTTAAGCAGTCACCTATGCCCCAACTCTTCCATAAGACAACATGACTGGATTTCTCCGAACTACTAATAAAAGCCCTTTTGCAGTTAGTTCTTCTTCTCCGAGAAACTGTGAAGAAACCATCCCTAGGCCATTCCGTTGTTGTTTCATGCGGGCGGGTTTTGCAGTGGCGGGATAATTCACGTTCTGTGTTGATAGTGCTATCCCGTTTACCTGTCAACAGATGAAAGTTCCCACAACTTGCTAATCCGTTACACTAAGCTGGCTGGAACCTCGGCTGCTTTACCTGCGAGTTCCTGTGCACACTGGAGGGCACCAGGGGCTAAAGGCAAAAAAATACAAAGGCCTACTCGTTGTCCAGTTGAAGCCGTCTGTTTACTTGAGAGTACTCGAGCCAACATGGACGTCGACGCCTATGTTACCAATAAAATCAGGTTATACACTCCTGGAAATGGAAAAAAGAACACATTGACACCGTTGTGTCAGACCCACCATACTTGCTCCGGACACTGCGAGAGGGCTGTACATGCAATGATCACACGCACGGCACAGCGGACACACCAGGAACCGCGGTGTTGGCCGTCGAATGGCGCTAGCTGCGCAGCATTTGTGCACCGCCGCCGTCAGTGTCAGCGAGTTTGCCGTGTCATACGGAGCTCCATCGGAGTCTTTAACACTGGTAGCATGCCGCGACAGCGTGGACGTGAACCGTATGTGCAGTTGACGGACTTTGAGCGAGGGCGTATAATGGGCATGCGGGAGGCCGGGTGGACGTACCGCCGAATTGCTCAACACGTGGGGCGTGAGGTCTCCACAGTACATCGATGTTGTCGCCAGTGGTCGGCGGAAGGTGCACGTGCCCGTCGACCTGGGACCGGACCGCAGCGACGCAAGATTGCACGCCAAGACCGTAGGATCCTACGCAGTGCCGTAGGGGACCGCACCGCCACTTCCCAGCAAATTAGGGACACTGTTGCTCCTGGGGTATCGGCGAGGACCATTCGCAACCGTCTCCATGAAGCTGGGCTACGGTCCCACACACCGTTAGGCCGTCTTCCGCTCACGCCCCAACATCGTGCAGCCCGCCTCCAGTGGTGTCGCGACAGGCGTGAATGGAGGGACGAAAGGAGACGTGTCGTCTTCAGCGATGAGAGTCGCTTCTGCCTTGATGCCAATGATGGTCGTATGCGTGTTTGGCGCCGTGCAGGTGAGCGCCACAATCAGGACTGCATACGACCGAGGCACACAGGGCCAACACCCGGCATCATGGTGTGGGGAGCGATCTCCAACACTGGCCGTACACCTCTGGTGATCGTCGAGGGGACACTGAATAGTGCACGGTACATCCAAACCGTCATCGAGCCCATCGTTCTACCATTCCTAGACCGGCAAGGGAACTTGCTGTTCCAACAGGACAATGCACGTCCGCATGTATCCCGTGCCACCCAACGTGCTCTAGAAGGTGTAAGTCAACTACCCTGGCCAGCAAGATCTCCGGATCTGTCCCCCATTGAGCATGTTTGGGACTGGATGAAGCGTCGTCTCACGCGGTCTGCACGTCCAGCACGAACGCTGGTCCAACTGAGGCGCCAGGTGGAAATGGTATGGCAAGCCGTTCCACAGGACTACATCCAGCATCTCTACGATCGTCTCCATGGGAGAATAGCAGCCTGCATTGCTGCGAAAGGTGGATATACACTGTACTAGTGCCGACATTGTGCATGCTCTGTTGCCTGTGTCTATGTGCCTGTGGTTCTGTCAGTGTGATCATGTGATGTATCTGACCCCAGGAATGTGTCAATAAAGTTTCCCCTTCCTTTGACAATGAATTCACGGTGTTCTTATTTCAATTTCCAGGAGTGTATATTTGACATCACCATAAAAAACAATAGAGTAGTAAACGAAAACGATCGAAGCGTATCATGTGAACAGCATGGCATTATGATGCAATGATGCAATGATACCTTGTCCTATCTAAAGACTCAATAATGGCTTAAAAATAGCGTAACGTAAGAAAGAAGAGGTCTAAGTAAATGTAGCTTAGGTGGAGGAAAAATCCGCCATCATTTAATAAGTTAATGACTTAGAACCCCACAATGAAGAAGGTATGATTACCGTAGGACTATGGCACTGGTACATTAAAAGTTCAGATTCAAATATTGAACTGCAAAGCTATCCCAGACGTATCATAGCATATGACAGTGAAGACATGTACATCGCTATAAATTAAGGGGAAAATAGGTCAGAAGATGAATTTGATACTATCCAATACATTATCCATATGGTAGCCACAAAAATAATGCTTCACTGAAAGAAAATCAGATCGTATGGAGAAAGGAAATAAATTTTTCTTGTGCTATCACATTGTATATTAGTATTCACGATCATTATAGTTCCATTTATTCGCCATCTAGATCTCAGTAGTTCTTCAATTTACTGTAATCAGTTCTGGTTCTCTTCGAAATCCATTATCAGATGGTATGTGTATCATGTGTATAATGAGTTTACCTGCGAGTGATACACCAACCATAAGATCTGATGATGGTCTTTGAGGGGAAGCAGAACTGTAAGAAACTTAGGTGTATCACTTGAATGAAAAAAAATACAACATCGAAAGCTAAAGGCAGAGATGATCAGTAACGTTGTGGCAATGTAAAAACAATATATTTGCGAGAAATGAGTGCACCAGAGCTTCTGTGATAGTGTTGTGAAAGATCTCAGTCCAGCAAGGAAGTGTCCATTACGTACACTCAGACTGAGATTTTCAAATGAAGGCAATTACATTTCGTGACTATAATGCACGATTACGAAAGCGGTGTCTTTGGACTGAGCAGGAACTGCCACCCCGATAGACAAGGACGTTGCTCGGACTATGTGCCGGGCGACCTATATAGTGCAGCAGCGAACAAACGGTTAATATAATCCCTCTGATATCGAGATCTGTCAGTTTTTTATTGTATCATTACAGAGATCCAGCTCACTGTTCAAAGACTTCTGGCTGTTCATCTGCGTGAAGCATCGACATCACTGGGTGCATTTCCCACGTTCACATTAAACTATGAATAGCTACGTACGTCATTTCTCGGTTCGGTGGAAGTCAAGGATGGCCACATTAAAGAAACGATTCCAAGTAAACTAACCTCAGGCTTAACTCAAGTATGATAATAGAAAACATGGAAAAATAGGCTGAATCTAAAGAAATATTCAGTAATTTCAAACATTTCGTCTGTCAATGGCGTATGGTAGGATTTAAATAGATGGTTCAGAAGTCAGAAGAACAACGTCAATTTTTGACTATTTTCAGTAGAATCTATGACTCGATGGCAAAGACATGTTACATTTCAATAAAATATTGAACCAAGCCAAGACCACCTAGAGACAAGACTAAACAACTGTATCATCACATTGTTGCCAAGCGGCGATCGTAATACAAACTTGCCAACATCAAAAAATTGTGTGGCTCGTGAAACAAGCGACTTGTGAGCCGAAACTGGAATGCGGGTAGTGAACATAGAAAAAACAGTTTTTCGTTTGAAGATGAGACCAAAGACAGAGAGATGAACGTATAAGTACAATTAAATTCGTGGACATTTGTAAAGAAATCAGCTACTCATGTCTTTGAAAAATGCATTACTTTCATGAGAATAAACTGTTAGGAATATCTGGGGCATTTTTAAATGTGCAGTGGTTATTTAGTAGAGCATTCACACATTTCTAAAAAATATTTTCATACAATACCTAATACTGCGTGCACATCACAGTCGGTTGTAGTTTTCTGTTACCAGTACATCAAGAACAAATCCAGTGACTGGAATTTTTCTTAATGAAATTGGTTTTGAATGGAACTCAACTTTCATACGATTATCAAAACACAATATACAATAAGCAATGGGATTGTACAGATACATCGATACACATAAAAATGATACACTCTTCTTTCACTCATTTCACCCTATTCTAACGTAAAGATATTACTTTTACTTAATCTTTCACGTCCTGAAGGCTGTTATACGAAATGCTTTTTAAAACTTCATTACGATCGGCTAAATTAACCTTGATGCTTTCCTGCAGTGTTGCTCTCAGCAATGTGCTCCTGTTTTCTTCTGGTCCCTGTCTGGATGATCCTGCTCCTCAAAATGGGTAAATTGTACATATTGGAAAAATACCTATCACACTATTTAAATAATACCGTGGTTATGAAATGCGAATAGTTACAGTTTTTCCGTATGCGGGGCATACCTCCAAGATAAAGTCAGTACCTCTCAAATGCATGTGGCACACATAAAAAATGAGCAGTGAAGTATATTAATCATTATGTATTCAAGCCAAGTGGTCCGGCAAACATTAAATGCCATAATCTAGATCATATGTTAGTAACTTATATTCAAAACAAAACTTTCCATTGAATTATTAGTAACTGAGAAATCCTGAATTAAAACTGACTGGAGCAATTTTTTTCTCGCTAGATCGTTTTTAGGGAAATTGAACACATTCACCTTGTTTCCTGCTGTATAATTTGTATTACTTTTTGGTACGTGACATTTCATAACCGTAGCAAAGATGAAACTGCGTAAACGTAAAGTATGTTGCGTTAAACTCGCACAATCACCACATACAATGTGATTTCGGTGTACCGATGAATAACAGTAATAAATGTCTTAAAGTCTAGTCACTCATCCTTGCCTAACGTTAAAATCGCTATAATCGACGAAGTTATTAAAAAGGGAACAATACATTTACAATCCAGACACTTGCATCACAATAATAAAGTCAGCCAATACCAACAAACCTAAATTCAGAGTTGTGTTACTTTTAGAATTAAATTCTAAGCACCAAAACTTTTTAAAGCTGGGGTAACTAAAGGGAAAGTGAACAGCTAGTGTACTGGACTAATACACGCTGGCTGAGATTTGTAAAAGGCTCTCCTTTAATGAATGAATTCAAAGAAATCTTCAACTACACCTACTAACTTTCTGGGGATTCATCTGGTAAACAAAAGACAAAAATATTATTTTTTCAAATTTAAGAAAACAATTTATACAAAAATACTTATTGCCTAGACTGCACTTACATTAGAAGATTACAGCATGATAATTAGCTAGATTTGGTTGAAAATAACCACCGTGTTCAAATCTGTAACCAAAATCGCATAGTACACAAAATCGCCTTATTACCTCTTTACAAAGTAATATTAAAGATATAAATGTTTGATGAAAACACAAATTACAAAAGCACGGTGGATACCTTACTGGCTGATTAAATTTCTTTGATTTTTCCAGTACTTTTCCAGTCTTATGTTTTCCCCAAATAGTGTTTTTATTGGTAGATACTGAACGCTGAGAATTCTTTAAATATTGTCTTTTTTAAAAACTTGTGTTAATGCTTAATTGGAAATATCTAATTTATTTGGGCAAACTGATGTTTCTACGTACCACCAAATAGCAAAATTAGCTGCAATACATCATCGGACAAGAAATCTTCCAGATATGAAACGTACACATCAATCTTTAAAATAAGATTAAATACACTCACCATCAAAACTTGTGATAAAAATTGAAAATAACAAATTTATTTGTTGTTTGCAAACAGCCACTAATGATTACATATAAACTTTTCACCTGTGACCTAATATTTGAATAAAAAATGCTGGCTAAATATATGCAATTTAATGCAAATCCAAAATTCACACACGCTTTAGAAGACTTCTTGGGAACTGGTATTTAATAATCTGAATTTACCATTTGATGATGTCAAAAGTGTAGTTCCTTGTATTATAGTGGCACATACATGACTAGTCAGTGGAATGATATACTAGTGACATCAAGACGCATATAACTCTATTATATCTGCATAATCCTTTTCATAATCCTCTCCATACGCTGATTTAAAGAAACACTTCAGCACTATTTTAAAATAACGAAAGGTTCTGTAGAATTCTGAAACGTACAAAATTAGAAAGGACAAAGTTTTACATGACACTACTTGCACCTTTTCATCAAGTGGCGCCAATTCACTTTTGGTATCTTTAAATAATTTTTACGATTTCATTGTAAGAAGTATAATTTCCTTAGCGGCTCTCCCCTAAAGTTCAGTCTTTTCCTTTTGTTTCCTTTTTTCTTTTTTCCCTTTCCCAGTGACTCTACATAATAATAACAAATGTTTTTTCACTGCATGTATCAATAGTTTCGTTATGTCAACATATGCTATCCCTCCAGAAGAAACAACGGCATCAAAACCCTGCCGCAATCTGAATTCACAGAAAGCCCCGTTCCAATGATGCATTACATCTGGTACATACCTTACCAAATAGATCAGGAAATTCCTATTCCCAAAATGAGCTTAAAGGCTTGATCCATCGGTGATTCTGTCTACTTTCCTTTATACATGGACATGTCTTCCTTTATCCTTTTCACTGAAATAACTTCTTAATTTGATGCTTAGGATTATCAGTCTGCGTTCCAGAAAGCCATTCTTTCTCAACCAGAAGCGTAAGTGAGTGGTAGCTTCTGCCTATTTGAGTGCCCCCAAATTTGGATCTGAATATAAGTTGTCTTCGTTGAATCAAGTTGGAATGGTGACTTCGCCATTAGCTGTTGTAACGGTATCTTCATACAGGTTGAACAGTCGTTTGGAACTGCACCATACGCAAATCAGTGATGCCTTTAATCTTCTTTAATTTATTGTATGTTGCAAAATCAAGATCAATGCTTTTTGAAGGAATCAAATAATCCTTCTTTGTCAGATTAAAAGTTTAATGTTACATGTAAACTCGTGTTTGTAAACGTCGGGTTGTTATCTGAAAATTGTGTAAAACTTATTTTGATAACTAGGTGAAGATTAAATTTTGAACCGAAATGAGTGGAGCAAACGCTACGCGATGTGAAATCCACACTAACTGGTACATTAAACAATTCGCCTGCGAGAAAGCAATCCATTTTCAATGAAAGCTCATTGTAAGAAAATGACTCCAAATAAAAAAAAGTTGTCAATCTTTATCTTCAGTACTGTAAACAGTCACTGTGTCAGAAATGTTATTATAATTACACAGCAAATGAACATAAAAATTGACACTTCTGACTAACGAAACTACCCCCGAAAATTCACAAACTGGCACTTTACTGAAACCTCCTATTGCTTTTACGCCTAAAACCTGATAGAATATTATTTATAACTTACGCTCTGACCATCACTGCCCCTTAACGGTAGGCATTAACTTTGATGGTAATTAAATTTGTTGGTCTACCTGTGTGCACGGAACCCTCGTCCGCCTGCGGCTGGTTGTTTTGGGAATAATGATATGACTGTCAAATATCAAATTTCATTCACCACATGTGTGATGTGCAAGAGAGTATGTCACCAGTTTTTAGAAAATGCTTCACAGTGCACAACTCGCTCGTACAATGTGAGTATGCTAACGCAGTTTTGAAAGTAAAAATGAAAATGATGAACTAACGTTAACGACTGATAAATGAGAACAAAGACACGAAGTTTAACTAAGCTTCATTAAGTGATGACAACAGTACACTTTTCATAAAGCTCTCACTTTTAGAAAGGTTAGCAACATATTTCTTAATAACTTTCCTGTGTACAAATACATTCCTTGACATGCATTTCAACTATATGATGAAAACCAAATGTTGCATTATAAAATTTCGACAGCAAACATGAACTATACGTACAGTAAAAAAAATAAAAAAGTTGATTACCTGCAAAATTGGTTCTTGTCATTTTTCTATTAATATTTGCTCACTATCTTTCCTCAAAACGTGTATTACAAAATTCCTTTTTAAATAATGCTGCCTCCATTACACGAGAGGTTAGCTTCCAATCTTTTCGAACCAAGTTCATTGCGAGACAGACACTGATACAACCACAGTCTAACATAACAATCGCGAAACCACGTCTCGTTTCTGTCAGCGATAACAGCGCCTCAAGCAGCCAGAGAGTTAGGCTTTTGAATACAGTATCGGATGAGTTATCGGGAGAAAGAAAACTAGCGTTCTACGGATCAGAGCGTGGAATGTCAGATCCCTTCATCGGACAGGCAGGTTAGAAATTTTATAAAGAGAAATGGATAAGTTAAGGTTGGATATGGTGGGAATTAGTGACGTTCGGTGGGAGGAGGAACAAGACTTCTGGCCAGGTGAATACAGAGCAATAAATACAAAATCAATCAGAGCTAACGCAGGAGTAGGCTTGATAATGAATGAAAAATATGAATGCGGGTAGTGTACTACAAACAGCATAGTGAACGCATTATTGTAGACAAGATAGAAGAAGGAAACGTAGTAGGTGAATATGGATGGGGGGTAAGTAATGAAAGACCAAGCCACCTGGTAGAGTTTTGTACAGAGCATAACTTCATCATAGCTAACACTTCGTTCTAGAATCGCTGAAGAAAGTTGTATACATGGAAGAGCCCTAGATATAATATAAGGTTTCAGATAGATAATATCATGGTAAGACAGAGATTTGGGATCCAAGTTTTAAATTGTAAGACATTTCCAGGGGATGATGTGGTCTCTGACCACAATCTATTGGTCATGAACTGCAGATTAAAACTGAAGAAACTGCAAGAAGGTGAGAATTTATGGCGATGAGACCTGGATAAAATGACAGAACCAGAGGTTGTAGAGAGTTTCAGAAAGAGCATTAGGGAACGACTGACAAGAATGGGGGTAAGAAATACAGTAGAAGGAGAATTGGTAGCTTTGAGAGATGAAATAGGGAAGGCAGCAGAGGATCAATTAGGTAAAAAGACGGGGGCTAGTAGAAATTCTTGCGTAACAGATGATATATTGAATTTAAGTGATGATAGAAGAAAATATAAAAATGCAGTAAATGAATCAGACAAAAAGAAATACAAATGTCTCAAAAATGAGATCGACAGGAAGCGCAAAATGACTAAGCAGGGATGGCTAGAGGACAAATGTAAGGATGTAGAGGCATATATCACTAGGGTAAATTAAAAAGACCTTTGGAGAAAAGAAAACCACTTCTATCAATATTAAGAGCTGAGAAGGAAACCCAGTTCTAAGCAAAGAAGGTATATATGGAGGACCTATACAAGGGCGATGTACTTGAGAACAATATTATGGAAATGGAAGAGAATGTAGAAGATGAAATGAGTGATATGAAACTGCGTGAAGAGTTTGACAGACCACTGGCAGACCTAAGTCGAAACAATGCCCCAGGAGTAGACAACGTTCCATTAGAACTACTGATAGCCTTGGGAGAGCCAGTCCTGACAAAACTCCACCATTTGGTGACCAAGATGTATGATAGAAGCGAAATACCCTCAGACTTCAAGAACAATATAGCAGGTGTTGACAGATGTAAAATTTACTGAACTGTCAGTTTAATAAGCAGTGGCTGCAAAATGCTAGCACGAATTCTTTACAGACGAATGGAAAAACTGGTAGAAGCCGACCTCAGGGAAAATCCGTTTGGATTTGCTACAAATGTCGGAACATGTGAGGCAATACTGACCCTACGAGTTATCTTAGAAAATAGATTACGGAAAGGCAAACCTACGTTTGTAAAGTACAGGGAACAAACGCTATTTACAAATTGTACAGAAACCAGATGGCAGCTATAAGGGTCGAGGGACATTAAAGGGAAGCAGTGGTTGGGAAGAGAGAGAGACAGGGTTGTAGCCTATCCCGTATGTTATTCAATCTGTATATTGAGCAAGCAGTAAAGGAAACAAGAAAAAAATGGAGTAGGAATTAAAATCCATGGAGAAGAAATAAAAACTTTGAGGCTGGACGATAAACATTGTAATTCTGTTAGCGACAGCCAAGGGCCTGGAACAGCAGTTGAATGGAATGGACAGAGTCTTGAACGGAGGATATAAAATGAACATCAACAAAATAAAAACGAGGATAATGGAATGCAGTTGAGTTAACTCGGGTGATGCTGAGGAAATTGGACTAGGAAATGAGTCACTTAAAGTAGTAAATGAGTTATTCTATTTCGGGTGCAAAATAACTAACGATGGTCGAAGTACAGAAGACATAAAATGTAGACTGGCAATGGTAAGGAAAGCGTTTCTGAAGAGCAGAACCTGGTTAACATCGAGTATAAATGTGTCAGTAATTAATTTCTGAAAGTAATTGTATGGAGTGTAGCCATGTATGGAACTGAAACATGGACGATAAATAGTTTGGACAAGAAGAGAATAGAAGCTTTCGATATGTGGTGCTACAGAAGAATGCTGAAAATTAGATGGATAGACCACATAACTAATGAGGAGGTATTGAATAGAATTGGGGAGAAGAGAAATTTGTGGCACAACTTGAATAGAAGAAGGGATCGTTTGGTAGGACATGTTCTGAGGCATCAAGGGATCACCAATTTAGTGTTGGAGGGTAGCCTAGAGGGTAACAATTGTAGATGGAGGCCACGAGATGAATATAGTAAGAAGATTCAGAAGGATGTAGGTTGCAGTAGGTACTGGAAGTTGAAGCAGCTTGCAGAGGATAGAGTAGCATGGATAGCTGCATCAAACCAGTCTCTGGACTGAAGACCGCAACAACAACAACATCGGATGAGTGCGAATACTAACCTTTATACTTATTTGTAACATAGTTTTGATAGTATGGAGTGTATGTACTGCCATAAATATCAATCTAGCAGCCTAATGCCCTGCAGTCATGGACTCTGCGGCTGGTCCCGGCGGAGGTTCTGGTCCTCCCTTGGGCATGGGTGTGTGTGTTTGTCCTTAAGATAATTTAGGTTATGTAGTGTATAAGCTTAGGGACTGATGATCTCAGCAGATAAGTCCCATAAGATTTCACACACATTTGAACATTTGAACATAAATATCTACAATAACTAAAAATTACACACCATTTTACTTTATTTAATTTTATAAGTACCCAGGTAGTGACGAAATGGTACAGTCAAGACAGTTTATTTATGATTCCCTTGTAACATAGACAAATATACTCTATAATCTCGTTTTACTTTAATAACAAAAAATTGCTATTAGAGAGCACAAGATCTGACCTTTTGCAGAAAGACGTCCTATATCTATCCAACAATGCGATATTTTGATCGCTACACCTTCAGGCAAACAGTGAATTTGAACCGTAAAAACACATATGCATTATTTAACATACTAACTAAGCCACCATAACTTTGCCTTAAGGGATAAGCATCAGACTGGATAATATATCGTAAAAGTAATAAAACTGTTTCCCCACACAGAAGAAATCAACTTAACTGTTGCTAAATCTGAGCCACAAACGACAAAATTCTTCTACATATATGATTATGAATTTAATGAAATTATGTTTTCAAAACCATTCGTGTATTAGAAAAGGAGAGTGAATTATAAGAATTGGATATCATTACATAAACAATTTTTGAGTGTCAAGAAAGTGTTTATGTTAATAAGAGCAGACAACAGAAATATATGCTTCTCCTTGTGACGTCTCCAGGCAAGACATTTGTAATATTGGTGTAAAATACGTGGAAAAGAACATTTATTTCGCTTATTATTTTTCATTTGCGTATGAACAGTTATCGATCATGTGGGCTATGTAAAAAAGGATATAATTATTTTTCATTTTTATATTTGTGTAATATTATGTATGACAATTTTGCAAATGACGTCTGTGGTCGGCGAGGGTTGAAACCGAACCAGCTAATGATAATTAAAAATATAACAAAGGTATGTATTAGCATATTAAATTGCTTATAAATAGTGGAGGTTTAGACATTACTCTCTCTGTCTTCTTGTAGCCGTGAATGTTGTGAGAGCCTGTGATGCTCTCTCAAACGCTTAGTTAACTTTCTTTTCTTCTTTTATCGAGAAAGACGCCACTGGATACTGATGTAGAAAAAAAGGCGTGTACTTTCAATTTTATATTTATTCTGAATATAGAAACTGTTAAAAATGCTTGTAATAATTTGTAGCTGGCTTGCCCAGTATTTCATTCCACATTTTTAGCCGTTTTCAGCGAATTTAGAATTTTCCATGACGCAGTGCTGCGGCACGAACTTGGAAGCCGCTGCCGCAACAAACTCAAACTATAATTGAATGACAGCAGTTTTCCCGCTACTAAGCCAGCAGGTAATGGTGCATTAAAATTATTTATTTCGGCTTCCCGTAGACCCCAGAGGAGAACTGTAGATTTTATTACGATATTTTCTGACGGACATGGACAACTGCTAGTATAATATGACTAGCGTAAATAATTTGCGTAAATCAGAATGTTAAAACTTTACTTGTGTGATATCAAAGACTGCTGTGTTGAAATCTGGTCTGACTAGTAATATTAAAATCAATTTTCATTTTTAGCTTCATGCTCTCGTGTTAGCCGTGGCAATCAATAGTGTTCAAATGTTAAAAAATCCACTGCAGTTTTTATGTTTGGCAAACGTTGTGTGTATAATAAGAGTAATATTCAGTGCATAAAAAGTAAAGATATACATGTTTCATTTCGTAATAACTTACAATAATGATACAGTGTTCCATTTCTAACAAGCCAGATAAGAATTATGAGAAGGTAGTCTTGCAAGTTAAAGATCATACATTCACGGCAGGAAATATTTTAGTATTGTGTGTATCCCCACATAGTAGTTCAGAGGGCGCGAAGTTAAAATTTTCAACTTCAGAAACCAGTAGCGAGAGCAAAATTTTATCATTTGTGGTTCGCAACACTAATCTACATATAGTTTACTTAGAGTGCTCTGCAACATAAACTGTATATAAAATCAAAGTGCACGGGGAGACATCCTGTATGAAATATGTGTTTATATTCTCTTGCTTTCAGCAAAATAAGTGGCAAATGTAGACCAATTCGAAAATATTTCTTCATGAATAAGTAGTAGTTTACGTAAACGAATCAGTGTGATTCGGCTGTTGCTGCATGTTTTTCACGATAATTATATCTCATGGCACTTTACTAACGCACGGAACGTAAAAATATAATAACTATTTAATTAATTACGTAGAAACTAAAATCAAACATTATCATCATGACGTGTGAGACTCTCTGCTTTCTCACCGCTTGGTGCGTTAGTACCGCTCCCGCTATCTAACGGTAACAACTTTCGTACCAGGGAGTGTCGTATATATTACACTGTGGTTATAACACTCTCTTCAAATGAAGTAATATCTCTGACCAATATCTCTCGTCTCAACTTATAGTTTTACCAAGAATACATCGATACTGCAGAGGTGAAGTACATATATCAAATTCGCAACCTCGTTCACATTTATGGTGAAAATTTGGTGAGAATCCTCGTGGCAAATAGGACAGCCTCCTTTCAATGTTACTTGAGGGAAAAGCAGATACGCTGTTCGAAGCACTTCCTTTTATAACACGTTCCATAAAACTCTTAACAGTATTTGTCAACACATCATAAAAATTGGAGCTAATGGATCATTATTTTGAAACTTAAAAATCTTAAAGATGGTTCAAAGTATGAAATAACAGTTATAAAAAATGCCTCTTTTTCGCCACATAATTTATCTTGGATGTGCTCTGGAACTGCTTCGAAACTGTGACGAGTCTCTGACACTTTGTGACACTGAACATCTCTAACAAATACTGTAAAATCTGGCAAGATAGAAATTACTCGCTCAGCTACATTTACATTTTCCAACCATCTCATTCAGCAAAGCATGAATGGGAATGTGCTAGACCCGGTAGAGTTAGTATAATCAGCTCTTCTTGCTGGTATATCTCTGAATAAGTACCAGAAATGGTTGGCACTACTACAAATGGTTGGTAGCCCTGGAGCAGGTCACATACGCTTGTATATTGAGCTCGCTAAGGCAAGTAATTAATTCTGTAACATCTGTCTATAATAACTGTCAATTAAGTTAATATTACACCGTAAGGACGTAATTAGTCTGTTTCATACACTTTGTGATCAAAAGTATCCGGACACTCCCAAAACATACGTTTCTCATATTAGGTGCATTATTTTGCCACCTACTGTCAGGCACTCCATACCAGCGACCTCAGTAGTCATTAGACATCGTGAGAGAGCAGAATGGGTCGCTCCGCAGAACTCACGGACTTCGATCGTGGTCAGGTGATTGGGTGTCACTTCTGTCATACGTCTGTACGTGAGAAGGTGGAGAATGGTGAAGGGTTTGCATTGTTGCCTTAGTCAGATAAGGAAGAGGGACACTCAACAGACTTCCACAAGGAAACCAACAGTTTCAAAAAAGTAGAAGTACGAGACAAGCTATGTTGCTAGGCCGCAGTCATGGAAGAGGTGCAGACCAGACCATGCAGGAAAAATTAGGTGGCAGGTACCAGGCCACAAGTATTTTCAAGCCCAGTGCATGTCTTAGCCAAGTGATAAAGGATATGGGATCATTGTGCAAGGGTTATACAAAGTAGGATCATATTATGGTAGTGGGTGGCGTGGGAAACTGTAATGGCAGCAAGTAGCGCTGCAATGTTGAGTTTGACCTGGTAAAAATAACATCTGCAATTAACCATACATATTTTGATTTGGTCCCTGCTTTCATGCAGTATGATTGGCCCCAATCGAACAGCTCTATCAGAAAGGGCAATATGGAGCTAGATCAGATGCTTCGGGTGGCCACTTTGTCAGGCATAGGTTTCGTTCCTGTGAATAGTACTGACCGGTGGGGCTTCACTACACATTGCTTCTATCTCGATAGGAAAGTGAATGGTAAACTGGCTGGTATGATAGCACAATCTTTAAGGGAGAGGGGGCACTGAAACTCATGGCAGTACTTCTTTCTTAGGATAAGATCAGAGTCCATTCGTCCAACAAAAATTGAAATTAAGCTTAATGAGAAGCCCAGACATGCAGGTACTAGAGATGTTTTATATCACAAGATGCTCATCACGCTCATAACAGTACAGTGAAAAATAATGTTTGTATGGCACAAGATTCTTATTAAAGCACAACAGAAAGGAATGTTAATAAACTGCATCAGATTAGCAGAGCATTAAAAAACAAATTAGGTGAGATTCTTGTTTGTTTAGAAGGTTGAGAAACTGAGGGTGAACAGATGTATTATTCTTGTTTGAGCGACATATAGTCACAAGTATGGTAATGGTAAATGTAGATGGATATAGGCTTTCAGCACATGTAAGTAGAGACACTGCTGAGAGAGGTGGAGTTGCCATACATGTTAAAATGTGTCACAGTGTGAAAAATTTGGAAACTAAAAATTTTGTGTTGAGAAACAAATAGAGGCATGTCATGTGAGCCTTCACTAAATAATGGCACTTTTATCATTGTAGCCATGTATCAGTCCCCATTCGGAAATTTTCATCTGTTCTTGAAAAACGTGGATTCTTGTTTGTGGAGACAACAATGTAGATTTTCTGAAAGAGTATGGTAGGAAGTTTTACCTTAAAATATTACTTGGTTCTTTCATTTTGACGTCAGCTATTCGTTTTCCTATTTAGGTAGTACAGGATAGGTAATGTTTTTATAGAACAAGATAAATTTAATCAAATAAAACCTTTTCCTGTTAAGAATGACCTGTCTGATCATGATGTACAGCTAGTTTCAGTACATGCCATAGCTATATACAGTAACGCAAAACAGTCCTCCGAAGTAGTGCATTCAGTTAACGATTTAAGAATTGAAATTTTATAGACAGCTTGCCACAGTTAGACTGGCATGAAGTGTACAGGGAACCTGACGCTAATTTAAAATTTAACCAACATCATGATACCCTTGAGAGTATATTTGAAAACTATTCCCTACCAAAACAGAGAACTTAATAGTAAGAAACCATGTAAAAAGTCATGGCTTACTAAAGAGGTAAAAATATGTTGTAAACAGGGAAGAGAAACGTATCTTACAGCTAGGAGGAATAATGAAACATTATAAATCATTACAAAAACTACTGCACAGTATTAAGAAAAGTTGATAAAAAGTCCAGAAGTATGTACATTATGTCTGAGATTAGCATATCTAATGATAAAATTAAAACAATTTGGAATGTTTTTAAAAGGGAAACAGGCAACCTAGAGCACAAGAAGACTGTATTTCTATCAAACTCAATAAAAAGTTCACTAACAAGAAGTCAAAAGTAAAAAATTTTCTAATAATAATTTTTAATTGTTGTACATAAAATAGGATCCAGACAATCATTAGAAACTTCAAGGCAATAAATGAAAGAGATGACACCTATGCAATCTGACAAGTGTGAAATTCAACCCACCTCTCCAACTGAAATTAGGAAAACAATAAATACACTCAAAAGTAAAAGCTCACATGGATTCGACGGAATTTCCAACAGAGAACTAATAGTTTGCTCACAACAATGAAGTAGTGTTCTCAGCCACATATGATGTAGTTCATTGAAAGTACAAATTTTTCCTGATAGACTGAAATGTGCTATTGTTACACCATTGCGTAAAAAAGGGGACACATATGATGCTAACAAGTACCACCCAATTTCACTCCTGCCAGCTTTATCCTAAATTCTTTAAAAAGTAATGTATTCAAGAGTAGTACCACATATTTGTAAAAATTATATACTAACAAAACGTCAGTTTGTTTTCTGAAACGCTTTAAAAATACCGCTATATATTCTTTCACTGATCAAATATTAAATGCGTTGAATAACCAAACAAAATCTATTGTGATATTCTGTGATCTCTCAAAGGCTTTCGATGGTGTGAATCATGAGATGATTCTAGATATGCTTAGGTATTGTGGTATGAGTATGACAGTGCACAAGTGGTTTAGTTCATATTTTAATGGAAGAATGCAGAAGGTTGAAATGAACAGTACGGATAGTCTGCAAAAATCAGCAGAGTCCTCTACTGGGGAGGTATCAAGATTAGTGTCCCACAGGGTTCAGTCTTGGTTCCCTTACTTTTTCCAGTATATATTAATAACTTGCCACTCCATGTTCATGAAGATGCAAAGCTAGCTCTTTTTGCTAATGATACAAGCACGGCAATTGCACCCAACAAACAAGAATCAGTTGGAGAAATTGCAGATAATGTCTTTCAGAAAACTATTAAGTTGTTCTCTGCTGCAAATGGACACTCACAAAATTTTGAGAAAACACAATTTACATAATTCTCTACAGTAGATGGCATAACACCACTGATAAAATAGACTATGAACAGAAGTTTATTGCTATGGCAGAATATTCAAAATTTCTGGTACTGTTCACTGATGAGAAATTTAATTGGAAGAAACACATCAATGATTGGTGAAATAGTTAGGTTCAGGTACTTATGCTATTAGAGTTACTGCACATTTTGGAGATAAAACTATCAGTAAATTAGCCTAATATACCTATTTTGATTCACTGTTTTCATATGCCATCATATTTTGGGGCAATTCGTCATTAAGAGAGAAAGTATTCATTGTACAAAAGCGTATAATCAGAATAATACCTGTAGCCCACCCAAGATCACCTTGCAGACATTTATTTAAAGAACTCGTGATATTCACAGTATCTTTACAATACACATATTCACTTGCGGAATTTGTTTTTAATAATCCATCCCATTTGAAAAATAAGAGCGAAGTAAATAGCTACAACACTATCCTGGATTAAATCTCACATTTACACAGAAATGGTTGAATTATGCTGCTACAAAAATCTTTGGTCATTTGCCGAATTGCATTAAAAGTCGGACAGTTAGCCAACAAGCTTTTAAAAGCAAATTAAAAGAATTTCTGAATGATAACTTCTTCCACCCAGTAGATGAACTTTTAGATATAAAGTAGTAACTGTAAAAACAATTATTAATTAATTATTTGGTGTAAAGGGAACTTACGTTGAAGTGGCATGTTCCACATCATTACGATATGTCGCTTTCATGATCTATGAAACAAGTACTAATGTATCTATGTACACTCATATGAACTCTGTTATATTCCAGTCGGCGTTCTTACAGCCTGCGTGAAAGGCATTATGTAGTACATGTAATCTGTAGGTACTAATTTTTAAAAGGGTTCTACCCAGATATTGTTTAAATTCACTATTTAACTCTCTCAACAGGTTCAAGTTGATGTTCGAACTCTCCATTGCCTTTTGTACAACTTTCTTCATATTTTCTTCACCCAAACCTATTTTTATTCCATTTAAAAGAACATGTGTTGTCCGTGTCTTCAAGAAAAACGGATGTCAGATATCTCACAGAGACTTCGCTTTTCTGAATATTCCAGAATCTGAGTACCAAGTCCATTTGTTGCGTCTCAGCTATTCTATGTTTTAAACTTTTGTCGTAGCAAGCAACAATATAGTCATAGTTTTTACAGTTTCTAAAGGTATATCACTTAACTATGGAGCAAGACCATGGACAATTGTGTATTCAACTTCGGCACACTGCAGCTAAAGATTTGGTATAATTTCAGAATACACAAATGTCATCGTGGAAAGAGAAAGAGTTACAACTGTGTGGTGAAACGACCTATGCTGAATCACAGTATTCAGAAGACAAACATATTCAGCTTTTGTTGCTTTCTCTCACAATAAGAATATTTTTACAGAATTTCTCTTGCAGGAATGATCATAAGTGTCATTTGACGAATTAAATCGGGCCTTATACTTGGTACTTCGTCATCACAATCCAGATGTAAAGTCTCTTCGCCACAATCTGCTTGTTTTTCAAATGAGAAACAGGTAAACAAGCCTTCCTTTGAAAGAGCAATTTCCAGTTTATTTTCTTCCCTTTCATATGTTTTGTTTACTTACTTGTTACTTAAGCTAAAAGTTCTTGTGCATAGGTTGTAGTAGGCAGAATACTTGCCTTTTTTCATTTGTTTTAACCACAGTGAAAAGTCTCCATCGAAGTACACCTGCTACCAGACATCATCTGCGAAACATGTGCTCTTAAGTAAACAAGCATAAATAAATAATACTGGCATGTATTAACTCTTAAGAAAAGACAACTGAAATTCAAAACATACTTTTCAACATAAGCTGAAAAGATAATGATGGCGTGAAATAATAAGGCACGGCTCATTAAGATACGTTTTGTCAAGCAGAGAAATTGTGCATCTTATGAAGTCATTTAATTCAAAAAATTAAGAGATGCCAGCCGCGCTGCGGGACAAATGCATTGCTTTACATAACGTCACATGGTTACAATGGTTACATGTGCAGTATGTTTTAGTCCTCAACATTGAAAAAGCTGTCTTACAAAGAACCTCTTGACTGCTAGATCGCAAAAGGCCAATGATGTTTACGGCTTTCGACGACCCACAGATCTGTCATACAACTGCAGCATTGGCTGCTAGTAGCTACAGGGGGCGCGACTGGAGGTGTCCAACCGAGAGCACAGCATTATGCTACGGAACGCCCGGCTCCCTTAACTGAGTAGTCAGGGCAACGGAATGCCACGCCAGGGGGCCGGGGTTTCTGTTCCCGGTAGGGGCAGGAGATTTTCTCCGCCCAGGGACTGGGTGTTGTGTTGTCCTCGTCATCATTTCATCCTGATCTCTGACGCGCAAGTCGCCCAACGCGGCGGCGAATGCAGTAAGTACTTACCCGGCTCACAATGCCGCAAGCTCATTTCCATTTTTTAGGCTACGAAATGTAGCTGAACGGCTTAGTCGGCGAGTAACCCACAAGAGTGCTACAGTGCTGGTGGTATTCATACAAACCAGAGCAATGGCAACGATGAAAAGAGCAAACATGCATTACATGTAGAACAACAGTAGAAGAAGTTGACATTTCTTCAGAAAGGAACCCAAAGAATTTCACAGCGTGAGAAAGATCCAATCTTGTACAAGATGAGTCGGAGGAATGTGTGGTGTCGTATAGGCTCCACTGTGCAGACACTGTACATGAGGAGTACAATGATGACGATACGTGGTTAACAAGTTACGGCAATACTGAAACAGGTGCCGCGCCATATAGTTCATCTTCCTTGTCGGAGAGGGAGATACAATCCCCTTCTCCTTATCCAAGAAGATTACGTACACGAAAGATCATCCACATCACAGTAGAAAAACACTCATAAACAGATTTCAAATAAGTTCGCAGGAATCTGACCTTGTTGCGCATGAGAAAAGCCACGGATATTCAAGGCAGGCCAAGCAACACATGTTACAAAATCTGAAGTTTGAGCAAGGAAATTCGATACGGTTTACATGATGTGTGTGAAAGTGGCCTAATACATTATACATATAAAATAGCGCGCGACAGTTATTTCCATGGATGGAGTGAAGGTTCCATAAATTCTACGGAATTGGAAGGCGTAATATAATGTAATTTGAAACAAAGCGCCAACTTGACGATGCACAGCAAACTGTAGAATAGGCCCAAAAATTTGTAGATGAGATGAACTTAACCTACATTCAGTAACGAATTGGGTTTCAGTTTAGACCAGTTGGAATTTCAACAGGAAATGCATATGAAAGGAATCCTAAAGTTAGAGGTACAAAGAGAGTTGTATCAAGATCAACTAAAGTAATTACCGTACCATATTCGTCTACAATTATGTCGACTATTAATCTCGGTGCGAACGGCCTTGCCGCAGTGGTAACGGCGGTTCCCGTCAGATTACCGTAGTTAAGAGCTGTCGGCCTGGGCTGGCACTTGAATGGGTGAACAACCGGTCTGCCGAGCCCTGTTGGGAAGCGGAGTTCACTCAGGCCTTGTGAGGCAAACTGAGAAGCTACTTGATTGGGAAGTAGGAGCTTCTGTCTCGGAAACTGACCTACGGCAAGGAGAGCGGTGTGTTGACCACATGCTCCTCCATATCCGTATCCAGTGTCACCCGTTGGGCTCAGGATGACACTGCAGCCGGTCGGTATCGTTGCAGCTTCATGCCCTATTCTGGAGGTGTTTTTTTTAGTTTTTTTAATCTTGATGGTAAATTGGTTGGGAATTTAACTGTTTTTTGTCCTGCGAGAAGGTGGAGATGCTTTGCCCCTTTCGATTCTTCCTCGTGTGCGTGATTTTGCAAGGGCAGTAGGGAATGTTTACGCCACTGGCGACAAGATTAGGAAAAAGGGCACAAGAGAAGTAGAATTACGGTTTGCACACTGCCTTTGGCCAACGGCCAGTCAAAATAAGTTACTTTTGCTTGATTCCTGGGCTAAGTATAAAAATCATACTAGTTTAGAGCAAACTATCCCTCCTGGCAACGTTTCTCATTGCAATTAATGCAGCTGCTGGAGTTTTGTTTTTCCGTGCTTATAAAATATACGCTCCTGGAAATTGAAATAAGAACACTGTGAATTCATTGTCCCAGGAAGGGGAAACTTTATTAACACATTCCTGGGGTCAGATACATCACATGATCACACTGACAGAACCACAGGCACATAGACACAGGCAACAGAGCATGCACAATGTCGGCACTAGTATAGTGTATATCCACCTTTCGCAGCAATGCAGGCTGCTATTCTCCCATGGAGACGATCGTAGAGATGCTGGATGTAGTCCTGTGGAACGGCTTGCCATGCCATTTCCACCTGGCGCCTCAGATGGACCAGCGTTCGTGCTGGACGTGCAGACCGCGTGAGACGACGCTTCATCCAGTCCCAAACATGCTCAATGGGGGACAGATCCGGAGATCTTGCTGGCCAGGGTAGTTGACTTACACCTTCTAGAGCACGTTGGGTGGCACGGGATACATGCGGACGTGCATTGTCCTGTTGGAACAGCAAGTTCCCTTGCCGGTCTAGGAATGGTAGAACGATGGGTTCGATGACGGTTTGGATGTACCTTGCACTATTCAGTGTCCCCTCGACGATCACCAGTGGTGTACGGCCAGTGTAGGCGATCGCTCCACACACCATGATGCCGGGTGTTGGCCCTGTGAGCCTCGGTTGTATGCAGTCCTGATTGTGGCGCTCACCTGCACGGCGCCAAACACGCATACGACCATCATTGGCACCAAGGCAGAAGCGACTCTCATCGCTGAAGACGACACGTCTCCATTCGTCCCTCCATTCACGCCTGTCGCGACACCACTGGAGGCGGGCTGCACGATGTTGGGGCGTGAGCGGAAGACGGCCTAACGGTGTGCGGGACCGTAGCCCAGCTTCATGGAGACGGTTGCGAATGGTCCTCGCCGATACCCCAGGAGCAACAGTGTCCCTAATTTGCTGGGAAGTGGCGGTGCGGTCCCCTACGGCACTGCGTAGGATCCTACGGTCTTGGCGTGCATCCGTGCGTTGCTGCGGTCCGGTCCCAGGTCGACGGGCACGTGCACCTTCCGCCGACCACTGGCAACAACATCGATGTACTGTGGAGACCTCACGCCCCACGTGTTGAGCAATTCGGCGGTACGTCCACCTGGCCTCCCGCATGCTCACAATACGCCCTCGCTCAAAGTCCGTCAACTGCACATACGGTTCACGTCCACGCTGTCGCGGCATGCTGTTAAAGACTGCGATGGGCTCCGTATGCCACGGCAAACTGGCTGACCCTGACGGCGGCGGTGCACAAATGCTGCGCAGCTAGCGCCATTCGACGGCCAACACCGCGGTTCCTGGTGTGTCCGCTGTGCCGTGCGTGTGATCATTGCTTGTACAGCCCTCTCGCAGTGTCCGGAGCGAGTATGGTGGGTCTGATACACCGGTGTCAATGTGTTCTTTTTTCCATTTCCAGGAGTGTATTATCGAACCGTCTGCAGCTACACCTTAAAGAATAATGAGTTTCACGACAGTTGCATTAGGCTACATGCCATTATTTTCTATCACTTCCCATCAGCTCCTTAGATTCTAAATGCATTCTTTAAGAGTGGATACCTAGCTGAACGCCCTGAATGGTTTGTATTTCCCAAGGAATTCGCCTTCGAACTGTATGGTGCGAACCTCTGTCAGCACTATGGCGCACCATTTTTCATTCGGTGTTTATGGTTCAAGTCAATGGTTTGTTTTGATTATCTCTTGAATAACGACGATGTCTATTTTGTGAATACGTACATCTCATTTTCCGTTGGCCTTCTGCAGCTAAAAATTTGTCTATCATAATTGTTAACACTATACTTTCAAGTGAGTCTTACTAAAGATTGAATTTGCGACCTCGCACTTAAGGCGTTCCTCGCTAGTGACCCCTATGGTGCAATTTCTCACTAATAGCACAGTTCAAAGACTTCAGCGTCTGTTACGTGAGATCTGTATGACAGAAAAGCGCGAACCTCTTAAAGCTACGAACTAAAATTCCAGAAATATGTGAAAATCCATGATTGTTTAATGATTTTACCGGGGCCTTTGAAATTCCCTGACATTTCCACTTTTTACCTATTTCTAGCTTAAGCGTCCACCCTGAAAGGTGAAAACAACAACTCTGGTAAAAGTGACGGTGCATGTAAAGATCGATAAAAAACATCGTATTCAAAAAACCTACATGAACATGCATTACAGTTGCCTGTATTGTGTTGTACCGATAAATAAATCGTGCTTTTAACGTAACATAGCATGAACATATAATGGTTATATTAAGTGAAGTTCCAACTCATACTATATGTACTAGTAATAATCATCATGCCGTGACGTGCATTTGTGCACAACGTAATATGATTAAGAACTTAAATGCTAACAGCAGCAACAAAACTGGGCCTTGTTGCACAGCTTTAGGAATACACGGAAACAAAGTAATGTCTCAGCAAACATTTCATTTATCCTACCAAATCATGTTCAAAATTTTAAAATGAGTGAAAGGAATTCTGATGATTATTTGGTGGCAAAAAATGTTCGCGTAGTTACTTGTTTCTTCTCATGTATTCCTACAGGTATACAGCAAGGCTTAAGTTTTGTTGTTGGTGCTAGCACTCAATCCCTTATTCATGTTGCCTTGTACAGATATGCATACCACGACATGATGATTATTACTGGCACATCCAGTTTCACTTCAACCCTCTTTTAATATGAGCATGGTATGTTATATTAAAAGCATAAAACTTTTTTATTGTCAATTTCAAAGCACATTCAGACGTTCATTTAATTTTTATTGTACGGTTTTTTTACGTTCGCTTCTGCGTTCTGTCATTTTTGTGAAAGTAGTAGCTTTCACCTTTGTGCTTTATGGCAGATCTGTAAACCAGCAAAGTGCAGAAAATTGACATGGATGTGTGTGATGCCCTTAGGTTGGTTAGGTTTAAGTAGTTCTAAGTTCTAGGGGACTGATGACCTCAGAAGTTAAGTCCCATAGCGTTCAGAGCCATTTGAGCCATTTTGGTTCTTCGGAACGTAGCGTCTGGCGACAAACTTCAAACTTTGTAAAAAGGTTCTGAGGCAATTTTCTGCACTTTGCTGGTTTACAGATCTGTAGATGTTTGTGAAGAAGTTCGTGATATACAAAGTAAACCATGCTTTCATCATGTTTTAATGCTCTTATGTTTGTAAAAAGTGTAGTATCGTAGGTTATCGATAAAGCCAGAGCGAGTGCGTCGAAGATATCTACTGGCGCCGCGAGAGGCGCTTTGCACACTGCCGTTAATAAAGAACTTCCATCCTACCACCCAATGAAAAGCACCAAGAAGGTGTTATAAGAAGCGGACATGTGGGCACTGGTCTTCTACTTCGAGATTAATTCCATGCCTCTAATTGATGTCGAACGTCACCCCGAGATGATGATAGATAGCTCTATTGGGAAACATTCAGAATACTTTTGTTACCTTTCCAGATTCTGGGTGACTGATCACTTTGTACACCTTGCAGCCATTTATTATCAGCAAGAGAAACATAACATTTGGTGCTACAGTCTGGAACCGGACGACCGCTACGGTCGCAGGTTGGAATCTAGCCTCGGGCATGGATGTTTGTGATGTCCTTAGGTTGGTTAGGTTTAAGTAGTTCTAAGTTCTAGGGGACTGATGACCTCAGAAGTTAAGTCCCATAGCCTTCAGAGCCATTTGAGCCCTCTTGGTTCCTCGGAACATAGCATCTGGCGACAAACTTGAAAAAAATAACATGAAGATCGCTTCCTCCAGTCAATATAATGTGAGGCTTTAGTAAAGAATAGTTCTGCAGACTATTCCATACGTTCATCAAGACTTCCTTTATAGTTCTAGAAGTCTAATGGGGTGCACAAAAGGGGTTCCGTATGGAATCACTCCTTCCGTAAGTGCCATACCCTCAGAGAATGTAACGAACCAGTACGAGAACTATTATGATGTTTAGACCTACAATTACGGCCAGAGGTGGTTTCTCCGGGTACTGATTTCTCAGGATATAAGCACCCACATTGAGTGAAAATGTAATCAAATGTCAGTTCTAGTATAATATATTTGTCCAATTAATACCCGTTTATCATCTGCATTTCTTCTTTGTGTAACAATTCTAATAGCCAGTAGCGTATTATTTGCAATCTCCTGGGTGAGCGCGCCAAGTTTCCGTCACTTCCGACAGAAAGCGTAGCTGCAGGACATTTTAAAAATGGCGTCTGTAGTTGATGTACGTTACAAGCAAGTCAATGGAGCGTCTGCTGTCTACAAAAGAACAGTTAGTCGCTGGCTACGGAGGGTGAGGTCATCAGAAAGGGGTTCGGCTGAACTCCCTGATTTGCAGCAGTCGGGGAGACCATCCACGGCTGTCACACCTGCATGGTGCAGCAAGCTTATGTTGACATTCGCGTGGACAGACGCATTACGACTCGGCAGTTGGCGCTGCATATCTCAATCAGCAAAGCAAGCTCACACAGTGAAGCACTGGCTCCGCCACCAGAACAAGGGTTGCTGCCGACTGGTCAGACACGCCCGTGTTTCGCGCTGGAGGAACGCCACACAACGGAATGGAGGCTACGAGGAGGAAAAAGATGTATAGACGAAACACCATTCTTGCGTGGGTGTAATTCTCATTAAGTTCAATAAGCAATTGTTGAAGAAAAAATGCGGTGCATTACTTTCTGGGCAGCCCTCATATGTGTGTGTTACATGGAATTGGACCTGTTTATTAACGCACCTACAAGTGATGAGTGCAAGATCATATGTGTTACTAATTGCAAATAATGGATCAAAGGGCTCTGAGAACTATAGGACTTAACTTCTGAGGTCATCAGTCGCCTAAATCTTAGAACTCCTTAAACCTAACTAATCTAAGGACATGACACACATCCATGCCCGAGGCAGGATTCGAACCTCCGACCGTAGCGGTCGGCGATTCCAGACTGTAGCGCCTAGAACCGCTCGGCCACTCCAGCCGGCTACTAATTGTAATTTGTGTTCCAGATCATATGTTGCGCAAGCGTAAGAGTATTCCTTGATGTAAGTCCTTTGAAGGGAATCAATTGTAACATGATCTCTGTTCGAGGCAAAGCAATCTTGATGCATGTGTATGCTTGAGTTAATGCATCAGCAGTCACTCATATTTTCGCTTCTGAATAATAGCAATTTTAAGGAGTGTTAGAAAAATTATTAAATCAGTGTGCTTAAACTGACACACAATATTTTTAGCGCAACGCAATGTGACTTTTAATAATCCCTACGAAAGAATGGCCCTGACTAACATTAAACTATACCTTTCACAAATCACTTACCTCACAAAAATCTTCGTTACTCCAACTACTGCCATACAACGAGTGCACTACTGCCAGCTAAATAATATATTCAAACTACTGAAAGCACTAACAACTGATGGGCATAGTTAACAAAAGGAAGATTTTGATAGAGAACAAACAATGTATTTATCTTAATAGTGTTCAAAACTTTGATGGACACACGTCCAGATCGTCCGCTCTCAAAATTCCATCATATGTCACCCCACATCCACCACTGCTGGCGGGTCACCTCCAACTGCGCAACGCTACGCGCTGTTAACAGCCAACTGCCCAACACTACAATAGCCAACAACAATGCAAACCAGCCACAGACTGCACACTGCACATCCAGTGATTTTCATACAGAGCGCTACGTGGCGTTACCACTATAAAAACCTAAACAGCCTACTTACAGTGTTGAACTTTATCTATACGGGTAACCGCTTGTGCCATTAGTTCACATTTTCTATTCCTTGTTCATTCTTGTGCGAAGCCTTATTTGGGCAGATTATTGTTCCCTCCGATGTGTGTTGGTAGAGTAGCTTTGGCGGAAAACGATGCGTTCCTATTTCCTGGGCCCGGTGCAGAGACATGTTCGCTGCTTTTGCCACGGTGGCACTTCCGTCGTCTCAGTCTGCCGGCCCTACCAGTCGCTCAAGTTAAGCGAAGTTGATCGTTTGATGCGCGCCACGGTGCAGTGTCGCCATTTAAGCGGGAAACAGTACTTTGATCTATTTGGTGAATTTAATGAGCTCGGGAAGTTTCGGGGTGTTTGCAAAGCCCTAGGTTCCTCCTCATTATACCTCTGTAATTACTCGTTTAAACCTTGCACTCTTATTGCTACTTCTCAGCGCGTTAAGTTTAAAACCTGTCACTTATCAGTATAAATCGTTGAACTTTTCCTTTGTCCACAGTCATTAGCGAACACCATTCCTTGTCAAATTTTGCTGCTCGTTCCTTGTTGGCTGTGATAGCCTCCTGTAGCTCTGAGCTTACTCTGAATTTTGAGCAATTGTATATTTACTAAAGGTTGTGTCAAAGGTTCCGCTGGTTAGGCCCAGTTGCAAGTGAAACTTCAATTTTGGGCAATTATATATTCTTTAACGGTTGTTGTATACGTTTCTTCTGTTTGGTGCCAGTTGGAAGTACATTTCAATTGCATATACTTCACTTATCTTGACGTTTTGGACTATTGTATACTTACTAAACGTCATTTTTAATTTTTAGTTGGAATGTAAGGGTTGGGATTTGTATTTAAATTTTATTACTTCCCAAGTTTACTTTGAGGGACTGTGTATGTTAGTGCTTAAGGATTTTTTTTTATTAGGATTACCCATTGCTAAGCGGCCTTTCAACAGCTGCAATTAGTGGTGTAACTTACTATCCTTCCTGTATATGGATGAATTTTATTCAATTGTACCTCAGCTTGCTAATTGTTAGTATATTTAATGGCTGTCATTGTAATTCATTTACATGATAAAATTGTTTGATGAACTTGCTTGCAGCCACACCCAGCTGGTGTGAGCCACTCTGTCTTTAGGAACTGTGTACTTCCGATTTCATGCTCTGCTCAGTGATACAGTCACACTGGTGTTTAATTAATAGAGGCTGGTAAAGTTTTGCTTGTGATAATTCTGACTTTTTTAATAACACTTTAAATTGTAACGATAATATTGTTGTTAAGTAAGAAAGTATTACATGAAACAACAAATAACGAAATATGTGGGTCCATCTTCCATGCATTTTGCTTAAAGTTAACCCAACCCTTAGTGTGAGGTATCACTGAGTATTGATTCTGAAGTGTGAACAACGCTGGTACCAGAACGAATATACAGGGTGGTCCACTGATAGTGACCGGGCCAAAGATCTCACGAAAACATTACAAAGAACGAAGCTTGTCTAGCTTAAAAGGGGAAACAAGATGGCACTATCGTTGGCCCGCTAGATGGCGCTGCCATAGGTCAAACGGATATTAACTGCGTTTTTTTTTAAATAGGAACCGCCATTTTTATTACATATTCATGTAGTACGTAAAGAAATATAAATGTTTTAGCTGGACCACTTTTTTCGCTTTGTGATAGTTGGTGCTGTAATAGTCACAAACATATGGCTCACAATTTTAGACGAACAGTTGGTAACAGGTAGGTTTTTAAATTAAAATGCAGAACGTAGGTACGTTTCAACACTTTATTTCGGTTGTTCCAACGTGATACATGTATCTTTGTGAACTTATCATTTCTGAGAACGCATGCTGTTACAGCGTGATTACCTGTAAATTCCACATTAATGCAATAAATGCTCAAAATGATGTTCGTCAACCTCAATGCATTTGGCGATACGTGTAACGACATTCCTCTCAGCAGTAGTTCGGCCGCCTTCCGTAATGTTCCCACACGCATAGACAATGCGCTGACGCAAGTTGTCAGGCGTTGTCGGTGGATCACGATAGCAAATATCCTTCAACTTTCCCCACAGAAATAAACCCGGGGACGTCAGATCCGGTGAACGTGCGGGTCATAGTATGGTGCTTCGACGACCAATCCACCTGTCATGAAATATGTTTTTCAATACCGCTTCAACAGCACGCGAGCTATGTGCCGGAGATCCATCATGTTGGAAGTACATCGCCATCTGCCATGCAGTCAAACATCTTGTAGCAACATCGGTAGAACATTACGTAGGAAATCTGCATACATTGCACCATTTACATTGCCATCAATAAAGTGGGGGCCAATTATGCTTCCTCCCATAATGCCCCACCATAAATCAACCCGTCAAGGTCGCTGATGATCCACTTCACATCAATCGTGGATTTTCCGTTGTCCAATATTACATATTATGTTGGTTTACATTACCGCTGTTGGTGAATGACGCTTCGTCGTTAAATTGAACGAGTGCAAAAAATCTGCCATCGTCCCGTAATTTCTCCTGTGCCCAGTGGCAAAACTGTACACGACGTTCAAAGTCGTCGCCATGCAATTCCTGGTGCACTGAAATATGGCACGGGTGCAATCGATGTTGATGTAGCATTCTCAATACCGAAGTTTTTAAGATTCCCGATTATCGCGCTATTTGTCTGCTACTGATGTGCGGATTACCCGCGACAGCAGCTAAAACACCTACTTGGGCATCATCATTTGTTGCAGGTCGTGGTTGACGTTTCAAATGTGGGTAAACACTTCCTGTTACCTTAAATAACGTAACTATCAGGCGAACGGTCCGGACACTTGGATGATGTCGTCCAGGATACCGAGCAACATACATAGCACACGCCCGTTGGGGATTTTGATCACAATAGGCATACATCAACACGATATCGACCTTTTCCGCAATTGGTAAACGGTCCATTTTAACACGGGTAATGTATCACGAATCAAATATCGTCGGAATGTTACGTAATACCACGTACTTATACGTTTGTGACTATTACAGAGCCATCTATCACAAAGTAAAAAAAAAATTGGTCCAACTAAACATTCATATTTCTTTACGTACTACCTGAATATGTAATAATAATGGGAGTTCCTACTTAAAAAACGCAGTTGATATCCGATTGACCTATGGCAGCGTCATCTAGCGGGCCAAACATAGCGCCATCTAGCTTCCCCCTTCAAGCTAGACGAGTTTCGTTCTTTGTAGTTTCTTCGTTTGATGCTTATTTCGAGAGACATTTGGCCTGGTCACCATCAATGGACCACCCTGTATAAGGCAATCGGGAGGAGTGTCATTGACAATTCTAACAAGGTGAAATCAGAAATTGTGTATCTTTTACGGTAATTGCATCAACTGTAGGCATACGCAACGGCGAAGATGTCTTAGTTAGCAATACGAAGTCACGAGCCATATGAAAAAGTCATATCGAAATAACGAAATAGAAATGTGCACTCGCTTATTCGATGTTACCGTGGCGAACATTCATAAATCTCAGTGCTGCATTCAATCAAGGGTAAATCTAGGAAGCTTGCAAACAAATCAACATTCACGCCACACAGTGTTCCGGAGACTTCCGACAATTCAGAGGAATCCTGTACCAGGGAATGCTGTGTTATTTTCATATGAAAAACATAGCTTTCATGTATGGCGCCAACTTTAAAAAGGAAACGTATGTACTCGTAATTTGAGGTACATTTCTCTTGTATTATTGGAACATAGTAATTCCAATTTACTTCTACATCCACACTGTGTAAATCACTGAACTGCATGGGAGAGGGTACTAACTGTTACGTTATTAGGGCTTCGTCCTGTTCCACTCACGCATCGTGATGTCTCTGGCGGCTACGATGTCGTTAAGCTTCGGCGCAGGTTGATTGTTGCTACAAGAGAGAGAGGAGGGATGCAGGTATATCACAGGAGAGGGCGGCGAAACACGAAAAACTCTACGTAATCCCGCTAAACTTCGCTGACAGTGAAATAGCAGTTTGCTTGGTAGGTTCTCTCATGTATCTTTTGCCTTTCCATCCAAGAATTCAGCATTCAACAGTTAATCAGAAGTGGTAATATATGTCAGTTTCCTACCTCCATTCAAAGCTCAGAAAATGACCAACAGTTCACTTCATAAGACTCTGGAATTGCACTGCTTTGCAATTAGAAGACAGTAGCTTGAACTTTTGTAACAGTTTTTTAAAAGAGATAATCCAGTCCACATGAAATAACATCCGAACATTCCAAAGAAAGATTCTCGTACACAACAAAGTAATCCTTTTCATTTCAACATTAAATTTAATGATAACACAATTAATAGTCTCTTTTATGAACAAAACGGGCGTATCCCGTTGCAGCAACGGTCTTCAATCCGCATCCATCAGTGGTCAGATAGCTGCGGCCCTGTTCGTTTCGACGATGCGCTGTGCTTCGTCCCACACTCTCGTAACAGGTAACAAATATTAATGAGCCTAGATAGTATGATGAAAACCAAAACCTAAAGTAAAAACACAAAACCAGGGACACTAACAAAGCATCACTCCTTCACATAATCCACACTACACATTAACGAGGGGGAAAACAATAAAGTAGGGTTCCATAATCTGTTTTGGGTCACTACAGCAAGGAGCGCGATAAACATGACTGTTTATACACTTCGGTGTGCGCTGTGTTTAATCTTGTTCTTCCGATCCCTACGGAAAACAGTTTAATCCTAGATTCATGAAAAACTATTACTTGAAACTTCGGAAGTAAGCTTTCTAGACATAGTTTCGTCTATATTCATACCAATATCGCTCATTTCCATTCGATTCTGAGTTTACTGAATGATAATGAGTATTATTTAAATTGCTGTGGTAGATAAAAGTAATTCACTTTGTTGTTTACATACTGACAGCTTTTATAAGTAACGTTTGTCTGAGGATAGGAAAATAATTTATCACAGCAAGAAAAATTCGTTTGTTAACTCTCGTCAGTATCACAACCAGAATTTCAGCAGCAAGACGCGTTAACGAATATTGGCCAATTTGTTATGAAAGTGAGAACATGGAATCATCAGTAACTTGTCGAGTGTTTCTTTTTACTGTCTAAAAACATTAAAATCCTTCGTATCCGTGTGTAGTGCGTTTTCATGCAGAATATTAAAAGGAAAAAATTTAAATTGCTGTCGCAAAGGAGGCTATACCCAACGTCCTGTACACCGACGCTGTTGCTTTTTTTGTAAAAATAATACAGTGCAGCGAAAATGCTAGCACCCGTATCATCCAGTCTTCAAGGGAACTCGACGGAAATATTTTCCGCGCGGCCGCTGTCTCCGGTAGAAAAGGCCGCCTGTTTTCCAACCGGCGCCCAGAAACGGCGTCCCGGCGAAAATTCTGCTCGCGGAGCAACGCACCCCGGCAAACGGCCTTGGCTGCGTCACTGCGCTGCGAAAGGCCCGCTCATCAAAAACAGCTCCCGAAATTAGACTCCCGCGTGTGACATAAACACAGCGTGTGAAGAGAAACTGTGTCGTTTCAGGCCTGTGCGAGAAATTCTGAAATCAGTCTACTTTGTTGTATATGTCTCCAAGCCTTTTGCTACCTCTCTGTAACGAGCGTAATCTAAAAGGAAACTTTTAATTTTACAGCGCTGTACAGATATTACACCGAAAGAGCTATGAGGGATTTTCTCAACGGTAAATTCTGTCAGAAATAAAAGCGTTGAATACCTGCAATTTTGTCGTTATCGCAGTTTTACACAGTACGCCTTACGAGTACCTTGACTGGCATAAAACAGTCGTTGTGGAACAACCACTTCCCACTACAGTTTTATTTCACAACTGATATTAAACACGGTTAGTTTCAAGTGAATTTGTTGGCGCCCGTCTCATTTATGCGTCGCAAGCGAAGTCATAATACCAACCTGTTCGAATGTAATTAAAAATTGTGTTCGAAAACAGTTCTCGACCTGATACCACCTACGATACGGTTTATTTTTATAAATAAAAATAATTATATACGAGCCGAGGTGGTTTTGTGCCTAGGGTAATTATTAACGGCATTGTGCCATTTGGCGCGGCTACTGCCGCACTAATCCTTGAGGAGTACCACCTTATAGGACTCTTATGCTCTTCAGTCCCGAGCGCACTTTTTTTTTGTCCCCATCACTCTTCTGACTGGTTTGATTCGGCCGGCCACGAATTCCTCTCCTGTGGCAACGCCTTCATCTCAGAGTAGCATTTGCAACCTACGTCCTCAATTATTTGCTGAATGTATTGCAATCTCTGTCAAACTCTACAGTTTTTTTCCCTCTACAGCTCCCTCTAGTATCATGGAAGTCATTCTCTCATGTTTTGACAGATGTCCTATCATCCTGTCCCTTCTTCGTATCAGTGTTTTCCGATATTCCTTTCCTCTCCGATTCTGCGCAGAACATCCCCATTCCTTACCGTATCAGTTTTGCTAATTTTCAACATTCGTCTGCAGTACCACATCTCAAATGCTTCGGTTCTCTTCTGTTCCGGTTTTCCCAATGTCGATGTTTCACTACCATACAAAGGTGTACTCCAGACGTTCATTTCCAGCAATTTCTTCCTCAAATTGAAGCCGATATTTGATATTAGTAGACTTCTCTTGTTCAGGAAAGCCCTTTTTGACATTGCTTGTCTGCTTTTATTTCCTCGTTGCTCCGTTAGTGGTTGGTTATTTTACTGCAAAGGTAGCAGAATTCCTTAACTTCATTTACTTCGTTACCATCAGTCCTGATGTCTTCTCGCTGTTCTCTTTTGTACTACTTTCCATTACCTTCGTCTTTCTTCAATTTATTCTGTCCACACTCTGTACTCATTAGAATGTGGATTCCGTTCACCAGATCATGTAATTCTTCTTCACTCGGGATATCAATTTCATCAGCGAATCGTATCATTCATATTGTTTCACCTTGAATTTTAATTTCACTCCCGAAAATTTCTTTTATTTCCATCATTGCTTCCCCGATATACAGATCAAAAAGTAGGGGCGAAAGGCAACATCCTTGTCTAACGCCCTTTTTAATACGAAGACTTCGTTCTTGGTCGTCCACTATAATTATTCACTCATTGCTGTTGTACATATTGTATATGACCCGTCTCTGGCGATGGCTTATCCCTACTTTTTTTCAGAATTTCGAATATCTTGCACCATTTTACATTGTCGAACTCTTTCTCCAGGTCGACAAATCCTATGAACGTGACTCGAATTTTCTTTAATGTTGCTTCCATTATTAACCATGCTGTCAGTATTGCCTCTCTCGTCCCTTTACCTTTCCTAAAGCCAAATTGATCGTCATCTAGTGCGTCCTCAATTTTTTTCCCGTTCTTCTGTATATTATACTTGTAAGCAACTTGGATGCATGAGCTGTTAAACTGATTGTGCGATAATTCTCGCACTTGTCAGCACTTGCCGTCTTCGGAATTGTGTGGATGATGCTTTTCCGAAAGTCAGATGGTATGTCGCCACAAGTCATTCTAGACACCAACGTGAATAGTCGTTTTGTTGCCAATTCACCCAATGATTTTAAAAATTCTGATGGAATCCCTTCTGCCTTATTTGGTCTTAAGTCCTCCAAAGCTCGTTTAAATTCTGATCAAATACTGGATTCCCCATCTCCTCTAAATGGACTCCAGTCTATCACGAGAGATAAATCTTGCCCCTCATAGAGGCTTTAAATTTATTCTGTGCTCTCTTTACATTTAACAGTCGATATCCCGTTGCACTCTTAACGTCATCACCCTTGGTTTCAATGTCACCCGAAGGTTGTTTTGACTTCTTGTATGCCGAATCTGTCCTTCCGACAATCATTTCTTTCCGATGTCTTCACATTTTCCTGCAGCCATTTCGTCTTAGCTTCCCTGCAATTTCCTATTTATTTCGTTCCTCATCGACTTGTATTTCTGTATTCCTGATCACATTAAAAGTGTAAATAAGCTACGTTTTTCGTAATTGCTTTATGTCAGCGCTAGTTAGCAACGAATGTTCCTCAACTTTTTTTTAGCCCGTAGTGAATTTTTTTGTAGATTATACCTTACATGATGCCTTGGGACTTAAGCAGGGAAATTATACACACAAATGGGCTGTTTCGACTTGCCTTATTACGAAAAATAGTCATAAAGGTTGCACATATTGTCCATATTTGCTATACATTTTTTATAATAGGACAAACTACAAACTTGGTACCAATAATTTCAACAACTGTAAGCAAATAACTCTAAATATTTGACTATTTAAACAAACATTTACTAAGTAAACTGTCTGATGGAAAAACTGTAATTATTTTCATAATGTACTTAATCTTACTCTTTTTCATGTTTTCAGAATTCGTTTCTTCGGCGAATTTGTGCAAGAGACACTGTTTCTGATGCACTGCATCGAAGCGCGATCTTCATCTTCGGATTCATCAGTCTCCAAGTCAGGCTCACCTTTATTAATTCTGTTGACCAGCTGAATGATCTCTTCATCAGTCGAGCCTGGGAATCAACTTTGTAGCTGACATAAACAATCTCGGCATCGAGTCCAAAAATTTTAAAGCTTATAAATCCGTTATAACATCAATTCGTAGTTTGCAGCTAACTGAGGGACGACTGTAGAGTTTTTGTGCGATATTAAAGCTTGTGAAAACACATGTAATCAGAAAAATTTCAACCTTCACTTTTATTTCACTGAGACATAACGTGTAGTCGAAGAACACGAAGTTTCCCATCAGTACTGCTACATCATGATGCTCGGCAGAACTACGAACAAGTGAGCTGACGCAAGCGTGATGTCTATTGCATATATTAGCACAGCTCATATAAAGTTAAGCTGCGTACAGCGAGTAAAAAAAAATTAAAGCTTTCGAGGCTACAGTGACATCTGCTGAAAGTGGCAATGACAGCAACCAAACCTACATATTTCATGTTTGTTGAATCGCAAACCAACAGAGCGACTACAAGAAAAAATGAACGAACTTTAATGCACTTACTATCGCAAGTAATCAGTAAAGTCTAATGCATTTACAGGAATATTTGATACCAAATTATGGAAAGAATCTGAATCACACTATTCTCTACGTATGTTTTCTTCAGACATTTTCCACAATGACTCGCCCGGCGTGCTATGTGTCTTACTGGTAGCATATGGCGTTTGTACAGGGTGCGGGGCTTAAATCCGTACTAACGAAACTTTTTTAAAGCACATTTATTAAAACAAAATACAAATGAAAATGAAAATTTTTTTATATAGATGTAGTGGTATCTTTGAAGAGTAACATTACTCAATGTAACCCCCTCCAGTAACAATGACCGCCACCGGTTAGACACATGCCGGTCGGTGTGGCCGTGCGGTTCTAGGCGCTTCAGTCTGGAACCGCGTGACCGCTGCGGTCGCAGGTTCGAATCCTGCCTCGCGCATGGATGTGTGTGATTCCTTGGGTTAGTTAGGTTTCACTAGTTCTAAGTTCTACGGGACTGATGACCATAGATGTTAAGTCCCGTAGTGCTCAGAGCAATTTGAACCATTTGGTAGAGGCATAGTCTCAGCACCATGCCACTTTTCGCGCAGCTCCTCCCGTCAAAGGTTCGAGTGCTCACTCGGGCATGGGTGTGTGTGTTATCCTTAGCATAACTTCGTTTAAGTTAGATTAATAGTGTGTAAGCCTAGGTACCGCTGACCTCCACAGTTTGGCCCCACAGAAATTTAGCATAAATTTCCAATTTCCAGTTTTACCACTTCCAATCATGTCCTGTAGCGATCGCACGCACTCTTTAAATGACGCTGTCCATATTATGGAGCCTCGTATTATTGGTAGCTCTTTCGACTACACTCCAAAGATAAGAGTCGAGGGTGTTCAAGTCAGTTCTATTCGGGGGACAGAACATCATTGATCGGAACATGTCAAAGTTATCCGACGGCCAGTTTCGGACTAAATGGCTCCTATGAGGTCCTCCTCTCCCATCCGACGCATTGTTCTCTAGCTAACATTCAACACTGACACCGATTTTCTCTGCGATTGGCCCGTGTCCTCCGAAATCAGCGCCTGAGCCTCTTCGATGACTGCCACAGTTCCTTGAATGAGATTTCCTCGCCGGCTTAGCGGAACCTTCCCCAAACTTTTCCGAAACGTTAAGCTTGGCATCAGTATCGTAAACAGTAGATCTAGGATGTTCGAAGAATCTAACTATTTCGGTGGGTTAACGATCGGTGCGAAGTCATCCGATAATGCTCTCTCCTCGACTGTAGTTCGCACTTGTCCGTAACATCTGGACCGCTTTGAGGTTCTGACTATTGATTAGATGTCTATGGCTGACAATGCTGTATTCGCAATGGAGTAATCACGCCCAAAAATTCTGTTAAATTGTCCCTGTTATTGACAAAAAAATGGTTCAAATGGCTCTCATTACTATGGGATTACTACTTAAACCTAACTTCCCTAAGGACAACACAGACATCCATGTCCGAGGCAGGACTCGAACCTGCAACCGTAACGGACGCATGGTTCCAGACTGAAGCGCCTAGAACCGCTCAGCCACTAGGGCCGGCTGCTATTGACAACCTCAAACAGGTGATAACATGTGAATTAGCTCCCCAAGTTGTGATGATGCTCTAAATCAATCATGAGCGTTATTTGGAATCTAATCCTACGAAAAAATGGGTACTGACAAGGTATTTATTGCAAAAACCAGACAAATATGTAAGTTGAATAAGCATTGACCTACAATGGTATTTGCGATACAAAAATCTAAATTTAAGATCGGCAAAACATCTACACTATGTGATCAAAAGTACACGGACACCTGACTGAAAATGACTTAAAAGTTCGTGGCGTCCTCCATCGGCAATTCTGGAATTCAATGTGGTGTAGGCCCGCCCTTCGCCTCGATGACAGCTTCCACTCCCGCAGGCATACGTTCAATCAGGTGCTGGAAGGTTTCTTGGGGAGTGGCAGCCCATTCTTCATGGAGTGTTGCACTGAGGAGAGGTATCGAAGTCGGTCGGTGAGACCTGGCACGAAGCCAGCGTTCCAAAATACCCCAAAGGTGTTGTATAGGATTCATGTCAGAAGTCTGTGCACGCCAGTCCATTACAGGGATGTTATTCAAATGGTTCTGAGCACTATGCGACTTAACTTCTGACGTCATCAGTCACCTAGAACTTAGAACTAATTAAACCAAACTAACCTAAGGACATCACACACATCCATGTCCGAGGCAGGATTCGAACCTGCGACCGTAGCGGTCGCTCGGTTCCAGACTGTAGCGCCTAGAACCGCACTTCGGCCGGCAGGGACGTTATTCTCGTGTAACCACGGACCGTGCACTATGAGCAGCTGCTCGATCGTGTTGAAAGATGCAATCGCCATCCCCGAATTGCTCTTCAACAGTGGAAAGCAAAAAGGTCCTTAAAACATCACTGTAGACCTGTGCCGTGACAGTGCCATGCAAAACAACAAAATGAAAAACATGACCTCACCAGAACATCAACGCCTCCGAATTTTACTACTGGCACTACACACGGCGGCAGATGACGTTCACCGGGCATTCGCCACACTCACACCCTGCCATCTGGCCGCCACATTGTGTACCGTGATTCGCCACTCCACATAACGTTTTTCCACTGTCCAATCGTCCAATGTTTACGCTCCTTACACCAAGCGAGGCGTCGTTTGGCTTCTACCGGCGTGGTGTGTAACTTACGAGCAGCAGCTCGACCATGAAATTCAAGTTTCCTCAGTTCCCACCTTACTGTCATAGTACTTGCAGTGGATCCTGATGCAGTTTGGAATTCCTGTGTGATGGTCTGTATAGATGTCTGCCTATTCAACTGTCGGAGGTATCCGTCAGTCAACAGACGAGATCGCCCTATAGGCTTTTGTGCTGTACGTGTCTCTTTACGTTTCCACTTCGCTATCCCATCGGAAACAGTTTACCAATGAATGTTTATCAATGTGGAAATCTCGCATACAGACGTGTGACACAAGTGACACCCAATAACCCGCGGAGCGCCCCGTTCTGTTCCATCGCGATGCCTAATTACTGAGGTCGCTGATATGGAGTACCTGGCAGTAGGTGGCAACACAATGCACCTAATATGAAAACCGTATGTTTTGGGGGTGACCGCATTCTTTTGGTCACATAGTGTATGATTTTACTCTAAACCGCACCCCAGTGTATTCGACGGTAGCATCAAACGGTTTCATACTGATTAGAATTGACGTTGCGAAAGGGTTCACACTATGGAAACGCCGTGTGGGCGGGGCCTCCCGTCGGGTAGACCGTTCAAGTTGAGCCACTTCGGCGACTAGCGTGTCGATGGGGATGAAATGATGATGAGAAGGACAACACAACACCCAGTCCCTGACTGGAGAAAAGCTCCGTCCCACCCAGGAATCGGACCTGGGCCGTTAGGTATGACATTCCGTCGCACTGACCACGCAGCTGCCAGGGTTCAAAATAGTTCAAATTGCTCTGAGCACTATGGGACTTAATATCTGTGGTCATCAGTCCCCTAGAACTTAGAACTACTTGAACCTAACTAACCTAAGGACATCTTACACATCCATGCCCCAGGCAGGATTCGAACCTGCGACCGTAGCGGTCACGCGGTTCCAGCTTGAAGCACCTAGAACCGCACGGCTACACCGGCCGGCAACACGGGGCTCCCAAAACCGGATTTCGTAAACCGATTTCCCATTACCGCTTCTGGCTGGTCACGTAAACACTTCAAAATCGATTCTGGAAATCCGCATCTAGTTGCCGTTTTTCCAGTTCTGCAATCCATTTTCGCTCCCATATAATCGCAACCCGTTTTGAAACATTTCTAGGCTGTAATGTTTCATCTTGTTTGTAACAACTTTCGGCTAATGTGGACTAATAGCTTTTTTTACAGCGAAAGATAAGTAGGAATGTTTGACTGAAGGCGTTTACACCTCGTCTAGCAGAAGACATGTAGCGATTGTGCTGACCAAATCATTAAGTGTAACAGCTGTTTTGCAAGCGCCATATTTAACTGGGCTATCAAATCCAATTCACACCTTAACATGTAAACACGACAGCGAAAACGATTTCCAAAATTCTGTTTTCGTCTTTCGGAAGATGCGTCGCAGAAAAACGTAGTGTATGCAGCCAGTCATCGCGTCCGTTACAAACGGAATACCTTCCACTGTACAAGTCATGACGATATCAGCCAACGGCATTCAGCTCGCTCTTGGTTTGGTAGAATAAACTGTAACTCCTCCTCAGTCAATCAAATTCGTTTCACTGCCTTGTGGTGGGAACTCACCTTGGCGTATGGCGTGAGAACTTCTCTGCGGCAGGTATTCTTTGCTCATACGTCCGTGCTAGAAAGGCTGGTGGTCGCACTTGTTAAATGCTATCTCTACAATCTTAAACTTTCAGCATCGCCTCATCCTGGACTCTTTCTTAGGAACAGCCCCCGAAAGGAGACCGTTCTACGGGCTTCTCGACGGGTCATCTGTCCTAGGCAGTAAACGCTCACATCGTCCCATTCTTTTCAAAGTTATAAAACTGCCCTGCCTCCTGCAGTTGGCCTTTGCCACTTTCGAACATCACGGAGGCCCTCGTTCTCCCTACTGTCAGAGCCAGTGTGAAATTGTACTCACAGCATGTAATTCTATAGAAATGTTAGTATGACGCCGCCCAGTATCAACTAATAAATGATTAATAATTTTGTAGTCCCAAGTGAAAATGTTATCCCGTACAAAGAAAACATGAAATACGAAATTTCAAATTTATTCACGTTTTGTGACAAAATCTTGCCGCCTTACATCTACAGTGATTCGCAACAATTCATCAAAAGCGTGTAACTTCGAACTCTATTTTCCCTTTGATCTTTATCACTTGCTCTACCAGCGAACTTCCCTTCTTTGATAGAGTACGCCATGCTTATCGTGCTTATTTTTTCCCTATTCTGTAAAATTCAAATACATCAGATTTAATTAGTGATTATGCTTCATTTTTGAGTGCTCCTACAGCAAATCTTCAGGCATATCTGTAGACCACACATGAACATTGTGTTAAAATCCATAGCATTCAGATTTTTCTTTCATAGGTAAGAGAACAAGAAATGACATAGCAATATTGCGAGTCAGTCTCTATCTATCTATCTCTCTCTCTCTCTCTCTCTCTCTCTCTCTCTCTCTCTCTCTCTCCCTCTCTATCTTGTCAGTCTCCTTCTTCTTTCTCTCTTCCTCTCTCTCCTTGTCTTTCTCTGTCTATCTCTTCTCCCTCTCTCTCCCTCTCTATCTGTCTGTCTGCATCTCTCTTTCTCTCTCTCTCTAACACACTAACACACACACACACACACACACACACACACACACACACACACACACACACACACAGACAGAGAGAGAGAGAGAGAGAGAGAGAGAGAGAGAAACATCCGGACTTATCCTCTCAAAGAAACTGACCACAAGATCAACGAACATAGTACATTGTACAAGCTATATTAACTCCTCATCCCCCCCCTCCCCCCCGCTTTTCCTCTTGTCTTCTTCATAAACAAAACATGGTGAAGTGCTTGCTCTCTTTTAGGTCTCTTTGGTTTCATGATTTGAATCATGACGCAATTATGGTCCCAAAGACCTCAATATAAAATAGGTGAAAACTTTAAATTCGTCGTTCAAGAAACATTATAAGAGTTCGAAAAATGTTTACGAATGAAGAACCGTGAATTTTGTGCACTACCACTTTACTTCGTTAACCGATTACTACTTTAATTCGTTATCCGATTCCCGGCGTGTAATGTTATTATTGTAAACTGCAAACCGTTTCACGAAATACAGACTAGTACTTTAAAGTATCCACGGTCTGCCTTTTCAGTGGTTAAATATGAAATCGCTGTATCATATAGCTACATAAGAACCCATCATTTTAAAAGCACTGCTGTATGTAGTATCTCACAGTAATGAATAGTCCTATCACCATCCAGATTTATCACAGGAAACACAGGTCGCATACTTTGCAAATATGAGGGCCGCAACAGTCTGGTAAGTGAAACGTATGCGCAACTCATTAATCTCTGGCACATGAGGACAGCGAAATGTACACCAAAACAATGACGTTGCAGCGAATTCTCCAAGCGGCGTACTGATGACAAAGGAAGAACGCAACCGCACGATGCATTCGGTATTCGCTAATTTCGAACGTAATGGCGGAAAGTGAATATTAGCGGTTGCTAAACGTTTTTGGGCTCCGCTGGTGTAATTGCGCTGTCATTGTAAGCTAATTATGGCCCCCGCGCCGACGCGGCCGTTAATCTCGGGCTGTGGCGTTAATTGCAAACATCTCGACGGTTCCCGGCGGAGCAGTCGCCCGCGGGGGCCGTCCGTCACAAGCACAATACCTGGACACCGCCGGGCTGGCGACAGCTGCCGGTCACAAATACTGAGGGCGTGCCCTCTGACGTCAACGGAGGCCTTCCCCAGCAGAAGATAAAGGCTGGGCGGAACTTTTAACTGTGACCGATAATTATTTTGCGTAACATTTCTGCGATAAAAAACCTATTATTTTAAAAAAGCAGCCTTTCATACTGGTTTCAAATCCGAAAACCATGTTGCTCTATCAAGTCAGCTGGCAATATATCGACAAAATTTTATTTTCCATCGAACATTGGACGTCAAAATATTTTTTCATCGTTTCTGCTTTCTCTCACGCGCTATCGTAAATTATCCTAACACACTGGCTGAAACTCCAATGAAGTCGTCCTTTCCATATGATTTCCTGATATGTCGACATATCCCGTCAACTGGTGTTTTATTGCCCTTCTGGTTAGGTGTGTCCACTTGTTACCAAGATTATTAGACCTCTTCTAGAACGGTAAGGCAGGCGGCCGTTGGTGTTTTTTACCCGTTCATGTTGTTACAGTTATTGCTTGAGACTGGTACAACAGCCGAAATTGTGTTATGAACCAAATAATTTCATAACGGTAGAGATGGGGAATGTTGTGTCTTATAGTAGGGGCGATTGTTGCACCTAGAGGGTAGTGTAGCTACGAATACATGATTGTTTTCATCGATACTTCAGTCTGGTGACTGATTTTACAACCACAATAGCCTAGTAGATAAACTGACGTTTTTTGGAATTAATGGTGCAGCCAAGCAATGAATAAAGTCATATCAAACAAAAAGAATATAGAAAGTTGTAGTTAGTAATTGAAGAAACTCTCTGCCGTTAGTACTGTTGGTATTTGTGTGGTGATTTGCAAATAATCACCATTATAGACTAGTGCAGACACTGCCCACGTAGTACCTCTACTGCTGTTTTACCTGTTCGAGATGCAGAAGGAGGTAGGAAGAGCAACTACATAAAGGTTTATGGTGAATTAAAGGTAGAATGCAGCCAGGAGGTTGAAATAGCCTTAGTGTGCCACTTGTGGAGCGTGTAATAGTTGTAACGCTAGGCGCAAATTGAGACGTGATAGCGCGTGTGGTGCGGCGCAGTGGAACACGCGTTTTTGTAACTTCACAGGTTCAAATGGCACCGCGTAAATCGTGACGCGACGGAACAACAACAAGGGGGACACCTTCAACATTTAATGTGAAAATCTGTAAATAAAAATTAATATTCAATAAGTTAATAATTTGTATTTCACTAGGTTTCATTTCGGTATATTCACTGTGGCATACGGCACGCGCGGCTAGCAATCATACGGCACAGTGGACAGACTTTTTGAGCACCCTGTACTTGCTGCCTGTTATGCTGATCTGTTGCAAAAAGTCGAAAAGGTGTAATTTCTACAGGTATGACACCTCTGTGCTCCTGGTAAAAAGAATCCCAGATATGGAATACACAAGATGTACAATCATTACTTGGATATTGATGTAATAAGATACATTATAGTACGTACATGTGTACGTCATGTTTCCTCTGAAGGTAGAAACAGTCTAAATGCCTTCACAAATAACAATTATTTAGGTTCGCCGTGACAAGAAAAAGCATTTAGTGGTTGCATACACACTATCAGCATTAATAAACCAGTTATACAACAGGCTACACAAATGAAAACGTGGTCGGTATTATTCCGAAAGTATGATAATGCTGAAAGAGTGTTTTGATTTGATATATTTAATTTGTTGAAATGTATTGCTGACAAATACTTCCTGGTAATGTTTTTGAAAGAAATGAACTTTCGCTCACAAAGCACACCTTCCGCATACCTGTTCAAATGTGTGTGAAACATTATGGGACATAACTGCTAAGGTCATCAGTCCCTAAGCTTACACACTACTTCACCTAAATTATCCTAAGGACTAACACACACACACACACACACACACACACACACACACACACACACATGCCCGAGGGAGGACTCGAACCTCCGCCGGGATCGCATTCCTGTCGCTCGAATTATTCTCAGCTGCTGACAATGACCATTAGCCAGACGGAGGGCACTTCGCCACGAAGCTGACATATAACGCTCGAAACAAGACTAAAATGAAATACTTTTACTGAATACTTTCTGTACAATCGTTTGAGAAGGATAAGAGGAGGCGCTCGCTTTGATTCTTTCGGCGCAGAGCGTCGCCAACCGGTGCGTGCAAAGCATACATACGCGCTTCAACTTGCGCTGTATTAGCGCGGCAAACTTCTCGTAGTAGTGGTGTCACGTCACATGTGCTATACGCATCTCAAATTCATCTCAAATTGCCGTTAGTCTTACGCTATCGCTTCTAATAAAACTTGCGCGTTTTGAAGAATTCCTTGATGGCACTAGTTTGAGAGTAACAAGTACCAAAGCGACTGCTCGTCGTCGGCGATTTCGTTCACATTTGAGGCAGAGAGCGTGCAGGATACTTGGGCCGATGTGCTGTGACAATGCTGGGCGAGTTCCTTCTTTTGCTAGGAAGGAGAGACTGATAAGTGTTCGCTACCTTTCAATGTGTCGGTGATCACAGAAGCGAGGCGCATGCCTTCCCATATTTCTCAAACGATTGTACAGAAAGTATTCGGTTATCGTTGTTGTGGTCTTCAGTCAAGTTTGATGCAGCTCTCCATGCTACTCTATCCTGTGCAAGTTGCTTCATCTCCCAGTACCTACTGCAACCTACATCCTTCTGAATCTGCTTAGTGTATTCATCTCGTGGTCTCCTTCTACAATTTTTACCCTCCACTCTGCCCCCCAACACTAAATTGATGATCCCTTGATGCATCAGAACACGTCCTACCAACCGATCCCTTCTTCTAGCCAAGTTGTGCCCCAAATTTCTCTTCTCCCCAGTTCTATTCAATACCTCATCATTACTTATGTGATCTACCCACCTAATCTTAGCATTTTTCTGTAGCACCACATATCGAAATCTTCTATTCTCTTCTTGTCCAAACTATTTATCGTCCATGTTTCATTTCCATACATGGCTACACTCCATACACATACTTTCAAAAACGACCGCCTGACACTTAAATCTATACTCGATGTTAACAAATTTCTCTTCTGCAGAAACTCTTTTGTTGCCATTGTCAGTCTACATTTTATATCCTCTCTACTTCGACCATCATCCGTTATTTTGATCCCCAAGTACGAAAACTCCTTTACTACTTTAAGTGTCTCATTTCCTAATCTAAATCCCTCAGCATCACCCGACTTAATTCAACTACATTCCATTATCCTCGTTTTGCTTTTGTTGATGTTCATCTCATATTCTCCTTTCAAAACACTGTCCGTTCCATTCAACTGCTCTTCCACGTCCTTTGCTGTGTCTGGCAGAATTACAATGTCATCGGCGAACCTCAAAGTTTCTATTTATTCTCCATGGATTTTAATTTTTACTCCGAATTCTACTTTTGTTTCCTTTTTGAATAACATCGGAGATAGGCTACAACACTGTCTCACTCAATTCCCAAAAATTGCTTTCCTTTCATGCCCCTCGACTCTTATAACTGCCATCTGGTTTCTGCACAAATTGTAAATAGCCTTTCGCTCCCTGCATTTTACCCCTGCCACCTTCAGAATTTGAAAGAGAGTATTCCAGCCAACATTGTAAAAATCTTTCTCTAAGTCTACAAATGCTAGAAACGTAGGTTTGCCTTTCCTTAATCTCTCTTCTAAGGTAAGTCGTAGGGTCAGTATTGCCTCACGTGTTCCAATATTTCTACGGTAAGAAAAAAAAATAGTTTTTGTTTTACTTGTAGCTGTACCTGTCAGGTTCATAACAATGCGCCCATCATTTCGTAAATGGTAATAGTTGCTGTGATATTTACGTGGAAGCAAGACACTAGGCAAAATTCGAAGAAAATTGCTATTTAAAACAGATGTCTCTATGATTTTGTGTTTAGTAGATATTATATAATATGTTACTGCATCTGAAATATATTGAATTTTTCTTTAGACTTCAGTAGAAGAGTCTATATGTCACCAATCTCAAGAAAATTGTTCTGATGTAGCCCAGTCATTGGCGATCGCACAGGACCAGAGATACAGCCAAAGTGAAATATCCACAACATATTTCATCAATACTTTCAGATATCGAAAAGAGATTTTGACATATGACAGCACTAATAGCAGAGTATTTTGTCATATCGTTACTATGAAAATCATCATTATCTACCGCGTTATTCCATTAACTACAGACTTTTTCTGTAAAAAAATGTAATTTTGAATGGTCATCAATAGCTCGTGAAACGAAAAATACTATTGGTTTTGTAACAACACAAGTGAAGACATTGCACATTTGTTTTTGTACCGAGGAAGTGCTTTTTTATAAGTTCTTGTCCTTACCTTTTCTCACTTCCTCTCTTAATAAAACACTGTTTCAGAATTCTCTCGCTACTGTGTCTGCATAACATGTTAGTGACGTGAGGCCATGTAAACTCCGCTGTGTTTTGGCAAAAGAAGCAAATTTTAACATGGCAACGAGAGATATTTCTATGTTTTACTGAAAATTTCCAAGGCATTACGCTTCTTTCAGTGCTAGAAAAGGTTAACAAACCAGGCGAAAATAATTCGCTGCATTTTCGGCAGAACTCATTTCAGATACTAAGCGAAGCACTGGTGACAAATCTTTTTGAATGGTCACCATGCAAGTTAGAGCTTGGAGGAGCCCCACTAAATATTTACAAATGTGAGCGTAGGCTTAAGTTTAGAATGGCCTTTCCTCTCTAGCGCTCAGCGATTCCTCTACGGCGCCTCCCCATAACGCCCACCACTACTGTTCTCCCCACACGTGCCCTGCCATCTGCGCATCTGCCGTCCACGGTATTTTGTGTGGACTCTATACGCAGGGCTTGGCCAGACGAAAGCTACAGAGCTCGAGGTGGCTCAGCGTTTAGAGTGAACAGCACTTTCGCTGCGGGACAGGCGATATATTAGCTGTTTACATTAACGCTGCTTGCAAACCGCCGTTCGCACAGTGAAACAGTACAGAATGGTAATCCGATGGTCGTGGAGTTGATTCCCTATGTGGAAATTTTTTTTTCGGTATTTACTTTACTTGCACTGCTAACAAACCGGAGTATGAGCTAAGCAACACACTCGCTTAAGAGCAATGTGCTATAACGCTTTCTTGAAAATTATTGTCTCCAGCTTAAGTATGTCAACAAGATATCATGGGAAGTTGAGATGTAATCTCGTATGGAGGTGAAACCGGTAACCATCGTATTTCTCTTTATGACTTGGTAACATTGTGTGTTGGCTCTTACACCGTGAAAACAGCCAACAACTTCAGTATTACCATTAGGCTTTCTAATGTCAAAACGTTGTTGCTGAACAAAATAAACTGCCAGATGTTTGTGGTTGTGTATTTATCTTTGTGGTATTTTATGTTCAATGAGGAATTATATCGTCTTATTACAAGTTGAAACTACTAATACAATAAATGGAATTAACAGGTTTTATAACCATGTACCATGTTAAACGATTCTTTCTTTCTTACGCCGTGGAAGTTTACAGATAAGGTAAAATTGGCATTGAGCGTTATAGAAGCAACGGCGTAAAACCATAACAACATGAAAATACCCCTTGGTTACATATAACGTATATGTGCAACGTAAGATGTATACGGTTTTAACGGTATGCTACAATAGTTGTATGTACTCGTTTTAATAGAGACAATTCAATAACTACCTATTGTATTTCCAATTATTTTGCACCAATTTTTATGTTGTTTTTGTGACTAATATTACGATTAATTGCCCCATATTGTATCGGCACTTTTTTATTCATGATGAGACCATTAAGCGCTTTATAGAGTGAGCTGTTGAAGACATGGCATAACACTTACCCGGGAAGAGTGGCAACCAAGTGCTAAATAGATCCGTTGTTCGGACTTGCGTATACTAGATCAGGAACATTGCTAAATGACTTATCTGGGTTTAAAAACACTGATAGTTTCCCGCTTAATGTAAATGCAATTGGCGAACAGAAATTAGCTCCGTCAGAAATGACAGAAATATATACATAAGAAAACAGGTTTGCATCACGTCGGTTCCGAGAGTTCCGGAACCTGTACAAAAATTGGGATACAGATCAACTTAAACATAATTTCCGAACTTTTAATTGCTCATTAAAACCACGCATTGCGTGTTCTACCACCATACAGCGAGACTTTCAAAGGTGGTGGTCCAGATTGCTGTACACACCAGTACCTCTAATATCCAAGAGCACGTCCTCTTGCATTGATGCATGCCTGTCGTGGCATACTATCCACAAGTTCGTAAAGGCACTATTGGTCCAGATTGTCCCACTTCTCAATGCCGATTCGGCATAGATCACTTACAGTGTGTAACGTCGTCCATAAACAGGCCTTTTCAATCTGTCCCACGCATGTTCGATAGGGTTCATGTCTGGAGACATGCCTGAAGGAAGTCATTCACAAGAGTTACTCGATGGGGGCAAATTGTCGTCCATGAAGACGAATGCCTCGCCAATATGCTGCCGATGTGGTTGCACTATCGGTCGAACGATGGCATTTAAGTATCGTACAGCCGTTACAGTGCTTTCCATGACACCCAGCGGCGTAGTCCAGCCCCTTTTAGTGCCTTCTCAGAACAACAGGGAACCTCCACCTTGCAGCACTCAGTGGACAGTGTGTCTAACGCGTTCAGCCTGACTGGGTTGCCTCGAAACACGTCTCCAACGATTTTCTGCTTGAAGGCATACGCGACACTCATCGGTGAAGAGAACGTGATGCCAGTCCTGAACGGTCCATTCGGCATGTAGCTGGCCGCATCTGTACCGCTCGACGGTGTCGTGGTTGAAAAGATGGAAGTCGCAATGGACATCGGGAGTGAAGTTGCGCATCATGCAGCCTATTGCGCTCAGTTTGAGTAGTAACACGACATCCTATGGTTGCACGAAAAACATTATTCAACATGGTGGCGTTGCTGTCAGGGTTCCTCCGAGCCATAATCCGTAGGTAGCGGTCATCCACTGCAGTAGTAGCCCTTGGGCGGCCTGAGCGAGGCATGTCATCGGCAGTTCCTGTCTCTCTGTGTCTCCTCCATGTCCGAACAACATCGCTTTGGTTCACTTCGAAACGCCTGAACACTTCCCTTGTTGAGAGCCCTTCTTGGTACAAAGTAACAATGCGGACGTGATCGAACCGCAGTATTGACCGCCTAGGCATTTTCTTTTTTTTACTGGTGCCATGACACCCTACGTCTAGGAGAACCAATTTCGTCTGTTAATGAACTCCTGGGGGGGGGGGGGGGGGGGAGGGGCACAACCCGCAGTAATATGGGAAGATTGTTTTTAAGACGAAGGACTGCCTTCTTGCTCTATTACAGTGATTGCCTCCAAATGCATCCCGCTAGTGCAACCCCAGTGTAATGTCTATCGTTATCGTCAGGTAAGGAAAGCTTCAAAAATTGCTGTTTTCTCGTCGAGATAGAAAAAGATATCACACCCCGAGAAGTCTGCATTCCACTGCACATCATCAGAAATCCTCTCCAATAATTCGCGAAATGATGAATTACACGTTGTTTGCAGTCGAACTGTACTATGAGAGAGGGCTTTCTATCAATGTAAACGAAGTTTGTTTTTCTATAGATACCTTATACAGTCGTGTACAGTCACTGTAAAAATTTGGCGTTGATAGCGTGTGGAAGACGCCGAGAAAAATACTGCTACCACTCTGTTTACAGTGAATGTCAGTCCAGTACGTATAAATCATCAGCTGTAAAGAAGCAAAAATAGATACTTTTATATATGAGGTTTTGCTGTATGCCTTACAACCCCTTCCTGGAAATTCATGTCATATCCCAAATTTGTTATGCCTTTTATGAAAATATTAATAAATACAATACATTTACTTTTTCAGTTTATGTGCAGTATAAGTAATGTAAAAATCTAAAATGCAAAACTTTTGCTCCATAGGGATTCGCCACCACAACCCCCGCATCCGAGTTCTGTACTCTTTCCTATGCGCCGATCGCTGTATGGAAATTACACTAACATAAATGGCTGAAGCCTCGTTCGACCCTATCCAAAATGCTGTTTTGTATAAACGCCTAGCTGTCTGAGTAAAAGTCGTGAGAGGTTTCGGTCGTATGTAAAATCAGTAAGTGGATAAAAATCATCTATTCATTCACTCATTGATCACACTAGCGCCGAAATGGAAGACAACAGAGAAGGCCCAAATATTGAATTCGGTCTTTCTAAACTGTTTCACAGCGGGAGATCATAACACGGTCCCTCCTTTCAATTGTCGTGCAAACACCGAAATGGCTGATATTGAGATAACCGATTGCAGAACAGAAAAACAATTAAAATCGCATACTTATCGAAAGACGGCAGGACTAGAATAGATTCCTATAATATTCTACACAGATTGTTCGAAAGAACCTTCTCCCCTGGTAGCAGTTATTTGTCGTAGATCGCCTGGGCGACGGTACGACCTAGAGAGTGGAAGAAATCGCACGTCATTATCGTTTCTAAGACGTACTGAAGGACAGATACATGTAGTTATGGACCTACATCGTTTGGGGCAGTCTGAGCTATGGAACATGTTTTTATTCTCAAGAATTATGACGTTTTTTGAGAATGAAAATCCTCTCTATAAAAATCAACATGGATTCCGCAAAGAGAGATCCTGCGAAACACAGATCTCGCCATTCCCTGCATGAGATCCACAGCGCCATAGACGACGGTGCTCAGGTTGATGGCGCGTTCCTTGCCTTTAGGAAGGTATTTGACACTGTCCCAGGCTGCCGTCTAGTAAAACAAAACGAGCTAATCGAGAATCGGAGCAGATTTGATATTGGTTTAGAGATTTTCTTGCAGACAGAACTCAACACATCGCTCATAACGGGAAAAATTTTCCGAGTACCGGAAGGAAGCGTGGTGCGACCGTTTCTGCTTACAGTACATGCAAATGATCTAGTAGAAAGCGCCGCATGCTCTCTAATGCTGTTCGCAGGTGGTGCGGTTGTCTATATCAAAGTGGCTACGCCAGAAGATAGCAATGACTTTCAGAATGACGTCCAGAGAAATTATACTCTCCTGGAAATGGAAAAATGAACACATTGACACCGGTGTGTCAGACCCACATTACTTGCTCCGGACTCTGCGAGAGGGCTGTACAAGCAATGAGCACACGCACGGCACAGCAGACACACCAGGAACCGCGGTGTTGGCCGTCGAATGGCGCTAGCTGCGCAGCATTTGTGCACCGCCGCCGTCAGTGTCAGCCAGTTTGCCGTGGCATACGGAGCTCCATCGCAGTCTTTAACACTGGTAGCATGCCGCAACAGCGTGGACGTGAACCGTATGTGCAGTTGACGCACTTTGAGCGAGGGCGTATAGTGGGCATGCGGGATGCCGGGTGGACGTACCGCCGAATTGCTCAACACGTGGGGCGTGAGGTCTCCACAGTACACCGATGTTGTCGCCAGTGGTCGGCGGAAGGTGCACGTGCCCGTCGACCTGGGACCGGACCGCAGCGAGGCACGGATGCACGCCAAGACCGTAGGATCCTACGCAGTGCCGTAGGGGACCGCACCGCCACTTCCCAGCAAATTAGGGACACTATTGCTCCTGGGGTATCGGCGAGGACCATTCGCAACCGTCTCCATGAAGCTGGGCTACGGTCCCGCACACCGTTAGGCCGTCTTCCTCTCACGCCCCAACATCGTGCAGCCCGCCTCCAGTGGTGTCGCGACAGGCGTGAATGGAGGGACGAATGGAGACGTGTCGTCTTCAGCGATGAGAGTCGCTTCTGCCTTGGTGCCAATGATGGTCGTATGCGTGTTTGGCACCGTGCAGGTGAGCGCCACAATCAGGACTGCATATGACCGAGGCACACAGGGCCAACACCCGGCATCATGGTGTGGGGAGCGATCTCCTACACTGGCCGTACACCTCTGGTGATCGTCGAGGGGACACTGAATAGTGCACGGTACATCCAAACCGTCATCAAACCCATCGTTCTACCATTCCTAGACCGGCAAGGGAACTTGCTGTTCCAACGGGACAATGCACGTCCGCATGTATCCCGTGCCATCCAACGTGCTCTAGAAGGTGTAAGTCAACTACCCTGGCCAGCAAGATCTCCGGATCTGTCCCCCATTGAGCATGTTTGGGACTGGATGAAGCGTCGTCTCACGCGGTCTGCACGTCCAGCACGAACGCTGGTCCAACTGAGGGGCCAGGTGGAAATTGCATAGCAAGCCGTTCCACAGGACTACATCCAGCATCTCTACGATCGTCTCCATGGGAGAATAGCAGCCTGCATTGCTGCGAAAGGTGGATATACACTGTACTAGTGCCGACATTGTGCATGCTCTGTTGCCTGTGTCTATGTGCCTGTGGTTCCGTCAGTGTGATCATGTGATGTATCTGACCCCAGAAATGTATCAATAAAGTTTCCCCTTCCTGGGACAATGAATTCACGGTGTTCTTATTTCAATTTCCAGGAGTGTGTATGGTGCAGGCTCTGGCAGTAGATCGTGAACGTAAATAAATGCAATATATTGTGCATACATAGGAAAAGCATTCCACTGCTGTCTAGCTACACTATTATGACAAACCTCTGGAAACAGTATCTGTCGTAAAATATCGAGGAATAACTACCCAGAGCGACCTTACGTGGAATAGTCACATAAAAGAAATAGTAGGAAAAGCAGGTGATACACTCAGGTTCATAGGAAGAACCTTAAGGAAACGTTACTCATCCCTGAAGGAAATGGCTTATAAGGCTCTTGTTCGACCTATTCTTGAGTACTGTTTACCTATCAGGGATCCCTACCAGATAGGACTGATAGAAGAGATAGAGAAAATCCAACCAAGAACGGCATGTTTCTTTACGCGATGGCTTAGGCGGCGAGAGAGCGTTACGGACATTCTCACCAAACACCATTGGCAGACATTACAAGAGACTCGCTGTGCATCACGGAGAATTTCGAAAGGGCGGTTTCCGAGAAGACTCGGGCAACATACTACTTCCCCGCAAATGCGTGTCGCGTAATGACCAAAAAGAAAATTCAATAAATTGGAGGCAATACAGAGGCTTAACGGCAATAGTTCTTCTCGCCTGGAACAGGGTTAGTGGTACAAAAAAGTACGACCATTCGGTGGCTTCCGGGTTATGATGAAGATGTAGATCAGGGACTTTGGGACCAACCAGTGATTGTTACCGCTGATTTCGTGCTATTTTTTTACAACATCCTTCCGCAGTGCACGACGGTTGCTGTCCGCCAGTTGTTCGTTTAGTTGTGGTTGTTCCTTCGCGTTTCCACTTCACAGTATCACTAACAGTCGACTTGGGCAGCTTTAGAAGGGCTGAAATGTCCCAGATTGACTTGTTACTCTGGTGACGAGTTGTCGACGTTCAAAGCCATTGACCTCTCCTGACCAACACATTCTACTGTTACTGCTTCTCTACTGACATCACAATAATCACAGAATTCTTTTACACCGGCTCATGCTCCTCTCGTGTCATCTAGAGGTCAATTTCGCAATACATAGGGGTATGTAGATAACTGTCATCAGATAGTCTACAGTCAAATCAACTGTTTTCGTTAGCCTGTACGGTTTCAGCGCTGTCGCCATTGAAGGTAAAGTTTTGGTACATTACTTCCATCAAGGAATTACCTATGCAGTCAGGATTCAGTGATGTAGCTGTAGTTAAATCCGTGCATATTATAACGATGGTCATGGTGCCAGTGTCATCGCAATGAAATACTAGATAAATGATGACGTAAGCAGGTTGAAGCACTCAGTTACTTCAACAGAGATCATCGAAACAATTTCTGTGCGCTCCGTTTTGGTGAGGACTGTAGTGAAACAACAATGCAATGGAGAAAGGTTATTCAAATGTTGGCAGCAGTGGTCTTTCACGTTATTTCTCTCTTTTTACAGTTTGGTATGCTTACATTTTAAAATCCGTTTGATTAAGTAAACGATTTAGATGTACCTGCCCATTAAACCCACTACATAGCCATTAAACAACAGCTCATACCTAGAGAACAGTCCCTACCACTATCACGACTAAAACAGACGCCGTTGTTGATAGGGAGTAATACTGCTCCAAAGACATCACCACATTGTATCAGTTACGGGAAGCAACATTCATTTCATCACTAGTATGTTACGATTCGGCTAAGGAGGCATCTGTGCCCCGCTATTGGCGCAAAGTTGCTTAAATTGAATGCAATCATTTGTATTCGTGAATATTACCTGCTGTTAACTGTGGAGTAATGGTCGTACAGAGTTAGGAATTACGTGTTAAATTGTGTGGGAATAGAGTGAGGCAAACACGATATTTTCCTCCGAGTGGGAATAATCCATTACGGGTCACGATATATCGCTGGAGGTGCCAAGTTTGGTGGCCATAAAAAGGGAATATATACCGGCACTCTCAAGATAAAGTTGCCGCATATTACGAGGTAGCAGAGCTAGCGGCCGTGTTCTGCTTCATCTATGCTTCTCTCACTCTTCCCCGCATAGCTATCACGAAACTCCTCGCTCTTCCATTATATAAAGCGACCGTGATAAGCATAAAACAGTTTATATTTCGCCTAGTTATAGCTTATTTAGGGGGAAAGTAGCAGTTATCAGCTACCAAGAAATTTACCGAGCGGGATGACTACGCCTACATTTTCTCTTACTTTCAGAAATTCGTATACTACAATTATTATTTAGCCCAGAGTGTTGTGTACTTTAAGAATTTTTGAGACTGAATAACGAGTTAATCGTTTTTGTTCTACTCATTTTCGTTTATTTCTAATTACTTGTCGGCTTATGGCCCCATACTCAGGAAACAAGTGCCCAGCGACAGCTAGGGACACTAGTTCTTAGGTAACCAAACATTATAAACAAGGATACAATCCACTTGCGCAGAATTTTGTGCACCAAACTTGTTTTTTTCCTAATATTGTATATTAGCAATGTACGAAATTAAACACAATAAATAATCAGACCACACAACATTACAGCATGATATGGTATTAGACGATAACGCTAAAGTTTGTGAGGTCGTGAAATTCTTTGAAACTTCTCTAAATGAGCACTAGACACTTATATTGTGCAACAAACATGTTTTACATTGTAAATTACACATATGCTAAACACAGTAAATAATTAAAATAATTGTTTCCTTATACCTCATCATAGATATCACAAAAAATACACACAAAAACAGACACGATAGTACCTTCATATTCACAACACCTAATAGCACACAAACATGGTGCTTTGGTTTCCATTGTCAAAATATAACATTCAAACAGAATGGGACACCATTAAATGTACTGCATCTAACAATGGCTCCCTGACATAAGTGACAGCAGCCTACACAAGAAATAAGAGGAAAGTGTTGTTGCCCTATGTCTATGCTCCCTCTGCATCATCAGTCGTTACGAAAACCAACAAGTGTATTATCCCAAATTTAGGAAAGCGATCTGTCAAATTAGTCAAAACTCTCAACTCATGCAATTATAAAACGTCATTTTATGTAAGAGGCTCTACAGCTCATATCTTGTTCAACAATAAGAACAAAATAGGCTTATTAAATAACATTTGTGTTTAAAAATCGCTTTCAAGGGTTGCAACAAACTGGATATTAGTGAAACAGGTAGCGCTATAGCAGCTAGGCTCGTTGAAAATGAAAACAACTCGAGATTACGAAAGTTAGACTCCACCTTTTCTGAACATTTGCCGCAGGAAGGACACAGATACCAAGCCCACACAGAAGTGCTACACCCAGTCAACAAAGCAAGTCAATTAAGCATGTCAGAAACGCTTGAGGTAAACAAACATTTAGCTCAAAATCCCCAGTCGATCCTAAATGATCAACTACAGCTTAGCAGATCCCCACTTTTAAGCTTCACATGATGGAATCAACCAGCCACATACCAACGGCCCGTCACGGTAACACATACTGCTACACAAAATTAAAACACATCATAGGTTCGTATTCGTTCCTTGCTTACCGTATAAAGTACAACATAATAGCCAGCCGCCGTGGTCTCGCGGTTCTAGGCGCGCAGTCCGGAACCGTGCGACTGCTACGGTCGCAGGTTCGAATCCTGCCTCGGGCATGGATGTGTGTGATGTCCTTAGGTTAGTTAGGTTTAAGTAGTTCTAAGTTCTAGGGGACTGATGACCACTGCAGTTAAGTCCCATAGTGCTCAGAACCATTTGAACCATTTTTTTACAACATAATAACAGTATGACTTGTAATATTGTTCATTTTAATCATGTACTGTGTTTAATACCGTCCACTGCCTTAAAATGTAATTTCAATGTAAAACATGATTGTTGCATATTACAAGCTATTAGTGCTCGCTTAGACAACTGTCAACCAACATCACGAACTCGCAAATTATAGCACCATGACCATATAACCTGTAATACTGTAATATTTTGTATTTTAATTATTTTTTGTGGTCAATATTGTCCATAGCTTAAAGCGTAATCCACAATATTAAAAAACGTGTCTGGAAAACAACATTCTGTGCAAATGGATTGTATATTTGATGGAAATGGAAATGCCGTGTTGCTAGGGCCTCCCGTTGGGTAGACCGTTCGCCTGGTGCAAGTCTTTCAAGTTGACGCCACTTGAGCAACTTGCATGCCGATGGGGATGAAATGACGATGATAAGGACAACACAACACGCAGTGCCTAAACGGAGAAAACCTTCGACCCATCCAGTAATCGAACCAGGGCCGTTAGGTATGACATTCCGTCGCGCTGACCACTCAGCTACCAGGGGCGGACTGTATGTTCGATTATAATGTTTGCTACTCAGTTATTTCCTTAAAATCACCCAACACGCTCATAACTAGTTAGAAATATGCAGAAATCAGCATAATAAAAACTGCTTACTTGTTATTTAGTGTTAAATATGAAACTCCTGTAGAAATAAATGGCGGAAGGATCCGTAAATAATTTTAAGAATTATCTACTTATACTTATACGGATATTTACTCGACAACACACCATTGTGTGAACAACGGTCACCCTTTCCTAAGCACTTTCTGATTTTTCCCAAGAAAAAGAAGTAAGTTTAATGGGCGTTTTAGGAACCTACTGCTGACCAGCGTACGTAAATGACGTGCCCTGGCTGGTATCAGATCTAACAATAACTGATTGATTTGCAGTTGTGTGGCATTTGACTAATACTTAAAATTACCTCTTATTAAAAAACCTACGTACGCCAACAAGATCCACTAAAGATAAGGAACTCCTACTGACGTATGTCAAATAGTTATAGAATGTGTGAAACTCTCCGCTATTTCTTCTCTAACTCCCATGTGTGAAACGTATTAACTGCCATGTAGAAAAAGAGGACATTTTATCAGTTACTTTTGATATATACACGCCAAAAAAAGGTTTGAATTATCTCGTTTCCGAGAGTTCCGGAAAATATACAGCAAATTGGAATAGAGATCAACACACCCTTTTTACACTATTGGCCATTAAAACTGCTACACCAAGAAGAAATGCAGATGACAAACGGGTATTCATTGGACAAATATTATACTAGAATTGACATGTGATTGGGTTTTAACGCAATTTGAGTGCTTAGATCCTGAGAAATCAGTACCCAGAACAACCACCTCTGGCCGCAATAACGGCCTTGATACGCTTGGGCATTGAGTCAGACAAAGCGTTTACAGGTACAGCTGCCCATGCACATTTAACCCGATACCACAGTTTATCAAGAGTAGTGACTGGCGTATTGTGACGAGCCAGTTGCTCGGTCACCATTGACGAGACGTTTTCAGTTGGTGAGATATCTGGAGAATGTGCTGGCCAGGGCAGCAGTCGAACGTTTCCTGTATCCAGAAAGGCCCGTACAGGACCTGCAACATGCGGTCGTGCATTATCCTGCTTAAATGTAGGGTTTCGCAGGGATCGAATGAAGGGTAGAGCCACGGGTCGTAACACATTTGAAATATAACGTCCACTGTTCAAAGTGCCCTCAATGGGAACAAGAGATGACTGAGGCGTATAACCAATGGCATCCCATACCATCACGCCGGCTGATACGCCAGTATGGCTGTGACGAGTACAGGCTTCCAATGTGCGTTCTCCACGATGTCACCAAACACGGATGCTGTAAACAGAACCTGGATTCATCAAAAAAAATGACGTTTTGCCATTCGTGCACCCAGGTTCGTCGTTGAGTACACCATCGCAAGCGCTCCTGTGTATGACGCAGCGTCAAGGGTAACCTCAGCCATGGTCTCCGAGCTGATAGTCCATGCTGCTGCAAACGTCGTCCCACTGTTCGTGCAGATGGTTTTTGTCTTGCAAACGTCCCCATCTGTTGACTCAGGGATCGACACCTGGCTGCACGATCCGTTACAGCTATGGGATAAGATGCCTGTCGTCTCGACTGCCAGTGATACAAGGACGTTAGGATCCAGCACAGCGTTCCGCATTACCCTCCTGAACCCACCGATTCCATATTCCGCTATCAGTCATTGGATCTCGACCAACGCGAGTAGCAATGTTGCCATACGATAAAACCCAATCGCGATAGGCTGCAATAAAACCTTTATCAAAGTCGGAAACTTGATGGTACGCATTTCTTCTCCTTACACAAGGTATCACGACAACGTTTCACCAGGCAACGCCGGTCAACTGGTGTTAGTATATGAGAAATCGGTTGGAAACTTTCCTCATATCCGCATGATGCAGGTGTCGCCACCGGCGCCAAACCTGTGTGAATGCTCTGTAAAGCTAATCATTTTCATATTACAGCTTCCTGTCGGTTAAATTTCGCATCCGTAGCACGTCATCTTCGTGGTGTAGCAATTGTAATGGCTAGTAGTGTATTACTCAGAAAACCACACATTACATGTTGTACCACCATCTAGTGAGACCTTCTGAGTTGGTGGACCAGTTTGCTGTACACACCCGTACTTCTAATACCCAATAGCACGCCCTCTTGCATTGATGTATGCCTGTATTGGTCTTGGCATACTATACACAAGTTCATCAAGGCGCTGTTGGTCGAGATTGTCTCACTCCACAACAGGCGATTCGGCGTAGATCCCTCAGAGTGGTTGGTGGGTCACATCGTCCATTAACAGCCCTTCTCAGTGTATCCCAGGCATCTTGAAACGAATCGCAAGATGTTTTGCTGCACGATACGTCACAGCCATGCTACTCACAATCGGCGGAAGAGGGACGGCTTCCCTGTGGACGTTATAGAGACCGTGTAACCTAAAGGAAATAGCAAAATGGCTCTGAGCACTATGGGACATATCAACTGTGTTCATCAGTCCAAGGATATAGCACAATACGAATTAGACCATTGATAGTCTCCTGCAATAAGGAACTTTTCTTCTGGAGGCTGTTAGTCTCTCTCTGAACATTTTTTGTGAGGTCAGCACTAGCCCTTCGACGTTCAGAATCAGGAAGGTAATCGCTGGTTACAGTTTTCACCATCAGGATCAACATGAAGGGGTGCTTCGTATCTTGGTTCACAGGACCCATGTTATGTCAGACCCTGAGAGTTTGTCAGCTGTGTCGAAGCGTCTCTAAGCCACCTTTCGTCAGGTTATAGCGAAACACAGGTCAGACGGGCATTGCTCTATCGGCCAATTTGGCATCGGGTGAGTGGTTATAACAATAAGATGGGACCAATGTCTACGGCCTTTTTACCTTACGCAGGGAGCATTTTGTACAAGATTGGTCGTACTTTGTGGATATGTGATGTGAAATGTGTTTTCCGACCACCATCAAAGATCAAGGTTCTTTCAGGATCCGTAAAGAATGATCTCGATTTCCGTAAGGTGGGTGTAACACCATCGGGGGAGTGGAGGACCGGTGTACTGGGTATAAGCGGCACACACGCAAATAGTAGCCGAGCAAACCCGCCATTACAAATATGTCTTAGCACCTGTCATCCTATGTAATGTAATAAGACAGAGATTGTTGAATATCTTCCAGCTGTTAGGACAGTGATAATAAGGAAGCTGTTTGAAATTAAATTAACAAGAAGCCTTATGACTAGAGATCGCGCTTTTAGTTAAAATTCTGCATGTAATCGTGCTCTCACCCTTGTCAAAAATAAAAAAAAAAAAAATTGGGGACATAGCTAATGCTACCTCACCCCTTAATTGTAAAATTTCTTATTCATAACTTCTGACGTCTGTCATCTTTGATTTTTGATGGCGCTTGTGCTAACAGTGGGTCTGAGTGTTACCTTTCCGGAGTTTCTCTGAAAACCGAGGTTTTGAATTCCCCTCCAAAGGGCTTGTATTTTTGCTCTGAAAATGGCAGGTTATACTCCTGACGATATATCGGCGGTTGTCGACGACGTCACCCAGCTGCATTCCCGTAAATTATTTGAAAAACATTGTTCAAATCATTCATTTGAGAGGAGAACATGAAATAATAAATCAAACCTTCTCTGCCCAGTAAGCACCCCAAGGCAACCGCAGTTTCACCAGGTTTCACCGCCAGAAGAAGACGCCCGCTGCATCCCCGATACGAATCCCCGAACCTCTGTTTGACTTCACGCTACCTGCCTAGAATCCCAGACCTTCCATTCGGCCTGTGGTCACAGATCGTCGTAAGCCACCCTTTCCCTATTCAGGTATTCCACTGGCACACTGCTAGAGTCATACGGTCTTTGACAGAAACGAATGTCAGTGTGTACGTCAAGACTGAAAGCCACGTACATGAAATGTAAGCTGTTTTTGTTTATATCAATACGACACGAAAGATAACGACGAAATCATCAAAATAGACACGAACGACGATACAAATTGTGAAAATTACACTGTCTGTTTACTGCAGTTACATCGATCCCCCACTGTGCGTACCTTTCACCTTCACGATTTCTAACGTCCCGTGTGCTTTCAGTCTTAGTTGTAGCCCTGTCGGTCTGAGGCACCTTGCCACTGTTCGCGCGGCTCCCCCTCTCGAAGGTTCGAGTCGTCCCTCGGGCGTGGCTGTGTATGTTTCTTTAGTGTAAGTTAGATTAATTAGTGTTTAAGCCTATGGACTGATGGCCTCAGCAATTAAGTCCCGTAGAAACTTACTACAAATTTCCGAAAATTTCTTAATTGTAATTTAGTTATGTGATGGTGTCTTGTAATTTACTATTTCTATCCTCTAAATCTTCTGATTCGCAGCTCCTTATATTCAAGATATTTTCTTCCTCATATAAAAAAAAGGAAAGAAGATTAGGGTCTAAAGTCCGGTCGCCGTAGGTGTCATTACAGAGGGAGCACAAGCTCAAAGGCTGCGGAAGTATACAGCAGTTAGTCTGGAGTGATTTAGGGAAATCCCGGAAAACCTAAATCAGGATAGTCTGTGACGAGTTTGAATCGCCGTTCTCCCGAATGCTAGTCGCGGTTGCTAACCACTGCGCCACCTCCCAATACATTCTAAATATCGCGAAAACACCGACGACCTGGCCATTAGCCTCGTGCGTGAGAAACTTGGCGGGCAGATCGACGTGGCCGATATTGAGATAAGCCACCGTGTTTGGCGCAGGATACCAGGTGGAATGAAACCCAGGCCCATAATAATTAAATTTGTGTCTTACCGGAAAAGAGCTGAAGTGTGTGCTCAGAAAAGAAAACTCGCCAAGAGTGGGGTTACCCTGAGGGAAGATCTGACGCGCGAAAGGCTCAAAGTTTTGAATGCTGCGATCACACAGTTCGCCCTTCAAAATGTATGGAGCCAGGATGGCACGATCATAGTCAAGACGGAAGGAGGGAGGAAAACGGTGACTAACATGTTCGAACTGAAAGACTGGGCGAAATCTCGAGAGACACAAAGTCTCATATTGTAATCTGTCTAATATAAGTTAATTTTTATTCTTTCTTTTCATTTTTTAGCTTAAACATTGCTCCGTTATTTCTATAAGTACCATAAGTACTCTATTTAAGATCAGTCAATTGTTTCACATAAATATTGTTTCTTTATTTGTCTATGATAAGTGCTCATGTATATTCATATTGTCAGTCAAATGGGAATTAACATTCTCCATTAACAGGAATCTCCTTACAACCGCATTTCTATATCTGTTATTTTCATCCTCACCACTACCACTACTACTACTATTATCTTTTTCGTAACCACTACTGCCACTTTCCATCTTTCTTTTCGCTCCCTTCTCCGATACTTCCAGCCTGTTTTTCACCTTTAGTCAACAGACGCTTGAGTCAGTCACGACCTTGGACACACCTGTAAATATGTCTTCCCCCGCGAAATCCAGCTTTTGTCCCACTTCCGGCCAGCAGGTAAACGGAGCGCGCTCGGTCCTACATGCGGCCAATGGGACGGACCGGTTCTGGCGGCGGGCTCTTTGTGGCCCACTCGAACGCGCAGTCGCTAACGGCTCACTTCGACGAGTTCAGTGACCTGTTCTGCCAATCGCTGTTCCATATTATCCTCGTCTCTGAAACCTGGTTGAAACCAAACATTTCTTCCGACGCTATCCGAATCACTGGTTACTCTCTCCTAAGGGCAGATCGCGAAACACGACGCGGGGGTGGTGTGGGTGCCTATGTTCGCTCTGATCTGACACCTACTGTACTATGCATATCGGATGCAAAGGGCGAAGAAGAAGCAGAGATCTTGTTTTTCGAAATAAATACATCAAATTAGAAACTGCTAATTGGAGTAATCTATAAACCTCCAAACGTCGGTGCCATGTCCTCTTTTCAGTCTGTCCTGTCCTCGCTCGTGACACAGTATGAACACATAATCATTATGGGCGACACAAACATCGACTTACAGTTAAAATCTCCCTCTGCCGAAAATCTAAGGCGACTGTTCCACTCCAATGATATGAATTTAACACTGCTGGACCCAACTCATCACACGCCACACAGCCACACACTCATAGATATAATAGCAACGAAGCGACCAGATAAAATAATCCGCGCCAATCAGACATCCGCTACGGGACTCTCTGCTCATGACGTGATATTCTTGAATTACTCAATGCATACTTCCAAAGAAAAATCTCACCTGGTAACCTACAGAAACTTAAAAAATGTTAACCCTGACGCTCTTCAAAAGGATTGCTCCGACATCCCTTGGAATGATATAAGCAATGAACCGTCTTTAGACGGAAAAATTCGGCAATTATGTCGCAAAATTACTGCACTGTATGATAAACATGCTCCTCAACGCACTGTCAATGTAAAGAGAGCTCCCTCTCCGTCGCTCACGACTGCATTACGCCAGTTAATGAATAAACGTGATGCTGCACATAGAGCCTTCAAGCGTAACCCAACTCCAGAGGCGTACGAAGCTTATAGGAAACTACGAAACAGAACCAAGCAAAGCGTGAGGAATGCCAAAATCAGACATGCCCGCTCTGTCGTATGCTGCATATCAAAACCTGCTGCACTGTGGAAAAAGCTGCGCAGTTTCAGTATAGAGAAGCGAAGATCTGACGCTGTTTATCAAGCGTCTGCAGAAGAATTAAACGATTTTTTCTCAACAGCTGTAAACTGCCACGCAGCGACAAATTACCAGCCCCAAGATATCAATCTCTCGAGAGACAAGTTTTTCCTAAAACATGTCACCACCGGCACAGTACACAAGGCAATTATGAGAATCTCTTCCGAGGCAGTAGGAAATGATGGAGTGAGCATTGGCATGATTAAGAACGGCGTAGACACTGTTATTCCAGTTATCACAGACATCTTCAACCTGTCTCTTGTCAGTAGTACGTATCCTACTGAGTGGAAGCAAAGTTTAATTCAACCTATACCCAAGACTGACAACCCTAAGTCGCCAGGTGACTACAGGCCGATCAGCATACTACCTGCAATATCAAAAGCCCTAGAATACATCGTCCATGAACAGCTGACGGATTACCTCAAAACTCATAACATCCATGACGAATATCAGTCAGGCTTTCGAAAGCACCATATTACAGCAACTGCATTAATCAATGTAACTGATGACATTAAACATGCTATGGACAGACATGAAGCTACTATCCTAACACTGCTTGACTTCAGCAAGGCTTTTGACACAGTTGACTTCGATGTATATTGCTAATTAAAATGAAACAGCTGAATTTCTCAAACAGCGCAATACACTGGTTCGACAGCTACCTCAAAAACAGAAGTCAACACGTCATTTGTGGGTCGGAAAAGTCATCATGGAAAAACGTGCGCTCTGGAGTTCCCCAAGGCTCCGTCCTTGGTCCACTACTCTTCTCACTGTACGTTAATGATATTTCTTCAGTGATTCACTCCTGCAACTACCATCTATATGCCGACGACATCCAACTGTACATAAGTGCAAGCCCCAAAAACATTGCTGACGCAGTAGCGAGTATGAACGCGGATCTTTGCTCTGTTTCTCGATGGGCACGGTCCCTAGGTCTGAAAGTAAACCCCAAGAAATCCCAGGTGATACTTATATCTCATCCAAAGTTAATCAGCCGGTACTTTCGCGAAACAGTCCCTCAAATGCTCCTCATTGGTACCCAACTACCATACCAAAAAACAGTAAAAGACCTTGGAATAATCTTGGATGAACACCTAAACTGGGAAGAACAAACACTCACAGCTTGCCGGAAATCGCTCTCCTCCCTACATGCAATTCAAAAATTTAGAAAAATACTTTCAGCCCATGTTAAAAAAAATTAGTCCAAACACTAGTCTTGCCTAATCTTTACTACTGTGATGTAGTTCAACATGGCACAAATAGTGAAAATTCTAGATGCCTCGAGCTAGTGATGAATGCTTGCGTTAGATACGTGTGCAATATTCGGTTGTATGATCATATCAGTCCTTCATACTCCCAGCTAGGCTGGATACGCCCACATAAGGCACGTGATCTCCACACAGTGTGCTTACTTCATCGATTTCTTAGCCACTGGTGCCCCCAATACTTATCTTCTCACATTAAACACCTATCATCATTCCATAATCGCAATGCCAGATCAGATACGTCTAGCATCTTGGCTGTACCTTTACATAACACAAAATCTTTCTCCGTGTCATTCTCCATCTCAGCCATACGACTATGGAACGCGCTCTCCGGTGATCTGCGTCTTATCCAGAACTACTCAAAACTCAAGAGGGAACTCAAAACTCACATATTAGGGACGCTATAGCCATCATTGTTGTGCCCCTCTCATCTCCTTCTTTCTCCTCTCCATCACAGCTTCGAATTTTACCATTCTATTTCTCTTTCTCTCACCTATCTACCTCTTATACATCTCTTTTACCCCATTCTATAGTCTTATGTCTCTGCTCAATGAGAATAACTCACAAGCTGCAAGCACATGACGAGGAAATTCACAACTAACAATAGGACTGACATTCACAAAAGAAAAGTATTTTTACTTTCATATAAATAGTCATTACCATTATTATTATTATTACTATTCTTGATTGTTATAATTATTTTTTTATTGTTATAGTTATCATTGTACTACTGTTATAATCCGTATTTTTTTTCTTTAACATCAATACTGCATAATACGTTATATGTCCTTAATGTTCTGTAGAAACTGTAACTCGTTCAATCTGAGTATGCCTGGTTAGGTGTAAGAGAGGGCTTGAAGGCCCTAATCTTGCCAGGTAAAATAAATGCATAAACAAATAAATAAATAAATATACTTCAGCTAACCTTCTCAAAAAGGAATGAAGTTCGTTAATTACCTTCTTCTGATGCATTAAGAGTGACACAGGTGAACAATAGTAAAAGTTTGAAATTAACGTACAACGTGTATCATCACAGATTTTACATAGTGAATCCCGGAATATATTCAACTCGTTTAGCATTTCGCCGCCGTATATATATAAAAAAAATCTGCTGTTTGGTTGCCAGAATTCTTACGTTCTTCGCAGAGAAGCAGCATTTTACATTAGCCTTGAGTTCTTTAGTGTTGTGGTCTCATCCACTACGCAACTGTTGTTGTGGTCATCAGTGTGAATACTTTGGCGCATTTCTCCATTCTATTTTATACTGTACAAGTCTATCCTTCTCAGCATAACTGACACAGACTAAATCTGTTTCAAGCTGCTTATTGGGATCTCAAGCTATGGTCGCCTAGAACTTTTACTCTCCCCTCACACCTTCGGCATTTACCACATATATTTCTTGGGGCCTCAAGATGTGACCTATCATTTAGGCAAGAAGTGCCGTAAAGACTTCTCCTCATTTCGATTCAGAACCCATACTGCATCTGTATCTACATAGATACTCCACAAGTCACCGTATGGTGCCTGGTGGAGGACACATTGTACCATCACTATTCACTTACTGTCCTGTTCCACTCGCAAATAGAGCGAGGGAAAAACAACTGCCTATACCACTTCGTACGAACCCTAGTTTATCTTACCTTATCTGTGTACGTACGTTGGCGGCAGCAGAGCCGTTCCGCAGTCAGCTTTAAATGCCAGTTCTCTCAGTTTTCTCCGTAGTGTTCCGCGAAGAGAACGTTGCATTCCCTCCGGCGATTCCCACTTGAGTTCAGCAAGCATCTCCGCAGTACTCGCGAGAGGCAGCCCATATGGCAGGATGTCTCTGAATTGCCTCGACTTCTTCGCTTAATCTGAGCCGATGGGGATCCTAAACACTTGACCAGTGCTCAAGAATGGGTCGTATTGGTGTTCTCCTTTACAGCTCAACATAATATTCTCAAAATTCTTCCAGTAAGTCGAAGGCGTCCATTCGCCTACCCTACTATCGTCCTTAAGTGCACCTTCCATTAAAAATAGCATTGCAACGTTACGACAAGATATTTAATCGACCTATCGATATCAAGAAGCATTAATGCTCACCTGCATTAACGTACGTTTTTCTAGGTTTAGAGCAAGATGACGCCTAGAAATTTAGCCTAAGGCATCTTTTATCCTCCTACAGTCACTCAACGACGACACTTTCTGGTTCACCACAGCATCATCACCAAACAGCCGCAAATTGCTGCTCACACCGTCCCTCAGATCATTTATGTATATATAGAAAGAGCGGCCTATCACATTTCCCTGTGGCACTCCATGCGATATCCTTGTTTCTGATGAACAATCACCGTCGACGACAACTTAGTGGTTTCTAATTCTTAAGACATAAGGCCACTTAACATATTTAGCCGCGCGGGGTAGCCGTGCGGTCTTAGGCGTTAGGCGCCTCGCCACGGTCCACCCGGCTCTCCCCGTCAGAGGTTCGAGTCCTCCCTTGGGCATGGGTGCGTGTGTTGTTCTTAGTGTAAGTTAGTTTAAGGTACACTAAGTAGCATGTAAGCCTAGGAACCAATGAACTCATCAGTTCGGTGCCATAGAACGTACCACAAATTTTCATTTTACTTACATATTTAGGAACCAATTCCATATGCTCATACCTTGATTAACGGTCTGCAGTGGAGCACCGTGTGAAACACTTTCCAGAAATCTCGAAATACGCAGCTCATAAGTCAACTATCTAATCCCTAGAATTCTACTGTAGAATTACAAGTTAAAAGTCTCTATTCCCCTACCGTCTGTATAGTTTATCATGTACGTTTCCCTTTCGCATAACTCCAGACGCATATTTTCAAAAAATATTTCTTAATACTTAGGTCTGATTTCAATCATAACGTAGCTATTTACTTCAGAAAAGTCTTTTCCTATTGCGAGACCCAGTTGCACATTTTCTTTATTTCTGCCGTCGTCAAATATTTTGCTGCCCAAATCGGAAAACTAGTCTATTGCGTATTTCTTAATCTAAATCTGACTTCGTTCAATTAAACTCCATTACCCTTGTTTCACATTTAGTAACGTTAATATTATAACCACGTAAACCAGGCATGGGAAGACAATACAGCAAGGTCACATAGTTCCACAGATAGTATAAAGCATTTACATCTACATCTACATCTACATCTACATGATTACACTGCAATTCACATTTAGGTGCTTGGCAGAGGATTCATCGAACCACAATCATACTATCACTTTACCATTCCACTCCTGAACAGCGCTCGGGAAAAACGAACACCTAAACCTTTCTGTTTGATATTTGATTTCTTTTATTTTATTTTGATGAACGTTCCTACCTGTATAGGTTGGGCTCAACAAAATATTTTCGCATTCGGAAGAGAAATTTGGTGACTGAACTTTCGTAAATAGATCTCGCTGCGACGAAAAATATCTTTGCTTTAATGACTTCCATCCCAACTCGCGTATCATATCTGCCACACTCTCTCCCCTACTACGTGATAATACAAAACGAGCTGCCCTTTTTTGCATCCTTTCGATGTCCCCCGTCAATCCCACCTGGTAAGGATCCCACACCGCGCAGCAATTTTCTAGCAGAGGACGAACGAGTGTAGTGTAAGCTGTCTCTTTAGTGGACTTGTTGCATCTTCTAAGTGTCCTGCCAATGAAATGCAACCTTTGGCTCGCCTTCCACCACATAATCGGCGGCGGTGGTCTCGCGGTTCTAGGCGCGAAGTCCGGAACCGTGGGACTGCTACGGTCGCAGGTTCGAATCCTGCCTCGGGCATGGATGTGTGTGATGTCCTTAGGTTAGTTAGGTTTAAGTAGTTTTAAGTTCTAGGGGACTGATGACCACAGCAGCTCAGTTCCATAGTGCTCAGAGCCATTTTTGAACTTCCCCCCAATATTTTCTATGTGGTCTTTCCAGCTGAAGTTGTTCGTAATTTTAACACCCAGGTACTTAGTTGAATGGACAGTCTTGAGAATTGTACTATTTATCGAGTAATCGAATTCCAAAGGATTTCTTTTGGAACTCATGTGGATCACCTCACACTTTTCGTTTTTTAGCGCCAACTGCCACCTGCCAAACCATACAGCAATCTTTTCTAAATCGCTTTGCAATTGATACTGGTCTTCGGATGACCTTACTAGACGGTAAATTACAGCATCATCTGCAAACAACCTAAGACAACTGCTCACATTTTCACCCAAGTCATTAATATAGATCAGGAGCAGCAGAGGTCCCAGGAAGCTTCCTTGGGGAACACTTGATATCACTTCATTTTCACTCGATGATTTTCCGTCTGTTACTACGAACTGCACCTTCCTGACAGAAAATCATGAATCCAGTCCCACAACTGAGACGATACCCCATAGGCCCGCAGCTTGATTAGAGGTCACTTGTGAGGAACGGTGTCAAAAGCTCTCCGGAAATCTAGAAATACGGAATCAACTTGAGATCCCCTGTCGATAGACATACCTCCTAATATAACTACGACTCTGGGGTTTTGGCAAAGTCTGAGTGTGTAATACCAAGGGAGTGCCCTTGAATGCCATAATATGATGTGGCATAGACCATACCAGCATTTCATCTCAAAATACACTCCTAGAAATTGAAATAAGAAGACCGTGAATTCATTGTCCCAGGAAGGGGAAACTTTATTGACACATTCCTAGGGGTCAGATACATCACATGATCACACTGATAGAACCACAGGCACATAGACACAGGCAACAGAGCATGCACAATGTTGGCACTAGTACAGTGTATATCCACCATTCGCAGCAATGCACGCTGCTATTCTCCCATGGAGACGATCGTAGAGATGCTGGATGTAGTCCTGTGGAACGGCTTGCCATGTCATTTCCTCAGTTGGACCAGCGTTCGTGCTGGACGTGCAGACCGCGTGAGACGACGCTTCATCCAGTCCCAAACATGCTCAATGGGGGACAGATCCGGAGATCTTGCTGGCCAGGGTAGTTGACTTACACCTTCTAGAGCACGTTGGGTGGCACGGGATATATGCGGACGTGCATTGTCCTGTTGGAACAGCAAGTTCCCTTGCCGGTCTAGGAATGGTAGAACGATGGGTTCGATGACGGTGTCGATGTACCGTGCACTATTCAATGTCCCCTCGACGATCACCAGAGGTGTACGGCCAGTGTAGGAGATCGCCCCCCACACCATGATGCCGGGTGTTGGCTCTGTGTGCCTCGGTCGTATGCAGTCCCGATTGTGGCGCTCACCTGCACGGCGTCAAACACGCATACGACCATCATTGGCACCAAGGCAGATGCGACTCTCATCGCTGAAGACGACACGTCTCCATTCGTCCCTCCATTCACGCCTGTCGCGACACCACTGGAGGCGGGCTACACGATGTTGGGGTGTGAGCGGAAGACGGCCTAACGGTGTGCGGGACCGTAGCCCAGCTTCATGGAGACGGTTGCGAATGGTCCTCGCCGATACCCCAGGACCAACAGTGTCCCTAATTTGCTGGGAAGTGGCCGTGCGGTCCCCTACGGCACTGCGTAGGATCCTACGGTCTTGGCGTGCATCCGTGCCTCGCTACGGTTCGGTCCCAGGTCGACGGGCACGTGCACCTTCCGCCGACCACTGGCGACAACATCGATGTACTGTGGAGACCTCACGCCCCACGTGTTGAGCAATTCGGCGGTACGTCCACCCTGCCTCCCGCATGCCCACTATACGCCCTCGCTCAAAGTCCGTCAACTGCACATACGGTTCACGTCCACGCTGTCGCGGCATGCTACCAGTGTTAAAGACTGCGATGGAGCTCCGTATGCCACGGCAAACTGGCTGACACTGACGGCGGCGGTGCACAAATGCTGCGCAGCTAGCGCCATTCGACGACCAACACCGCGGTTCCTGGTGTGTCCGCTGTGCCGTGCGTGTGATCATTGCTTGTACAGCCCTCTCGCAGTGTCCGGAGCAAGTATGATGGGTCTGACACGCCGGTGTCAATGTGTTCTTTTCTCCATTTCCAGGAGTGTATGTATATATTTCATTGCAAAATTAATACTTGTATTTCAATCAACCTATCTTCAGAGTTCTTTGATACCTATAATAAAACTGTTCGGCATTTTCCTGTATTTCTCAAGGTCGACCTGTACAAATTCGGCCATTCCGGCCGAAGTCGGTGTGCGCCGACCCATCCCTTTGAAGGGACGGGCGTCCCAGAGGACCGGCCGCCTCCCTAGAACGAAAATTGCAGTGGCCGTCATGTTGTGTACGCCAGCCGCGACTTTTTCAACCTCGGAGTGCACTTGAGATTTAATTATTAGATTTTCATATCACTCACATGAATTCATACAAAATTGGCTTTACCTTATCGAGTTTCGGTTCGAATGAAGCCTCTTGATGTGCAGCATACGATTGTGAGGACGGAATATGTAAGAAATGAAGGCCAGGGGACCACGGCACCTTACAAAATCGTACCAGTCTGCTGTACATAATTCTTGTCGGTATTTTGCAACCATGAAGTTTTACTCACTTCTGTCAGCATATGCCTTCGCTGATGGGACTATCACATTGTTTTGAAGGCAGAGAATATTTTCAATTATTCATGCCTCACATAACTATCACACCAGATGAAACAGTTTCGTCTTGTTTCGTTCCTCTAACAATCTTAATAATTGTGGTGGAATGTTGCCTATCTTGCAATGCTCTCCTAAATTCTCGCATTACAGTATCATCCATCTCATTTGTATGCCTATTCTATTTCAGTACCACGGCATTCACCTTCTTCTCCTTTAGACAGTGTGACACTCCAGCATGCGTCTGAAACCTAAACGTCAAACAGATAATGCTGAAAGGAACAGAAAAGTTACATAGTACTTCTCTACAGCTCATGTTCGTTAGTTAGAAAAAAACATAAATCTCATAATTTCATACTTAAAATTTTGATTTCATTTAAATAGCCCCGTGTAAACGGCCCACTTTGGCCGCAATACTCAGTGCGACAATTTTATATTTCTGATGTAAATGTATGGTGTACACGATCATCTTCGGCGCGCTTTCCATTTAACCTATATATCCATGACATGATAAACACGGACTCCATAAAAATCCAGTTTGCAGACGACTTTGCATTAGCCGTTCAGAGTAAAGATCCTAAGCGCTGTGAGAATGGGGTGACAAGTGATCTGACAAAACTGACTGATTACCTCTATAAATGGAGACTTCAGTCTAACCCAAATAAAACCGAGTTTACAGAATTCCATCCAAGCAATAGAGGAACATAAAGAAAAGTACCTACATATGACTTTCAACGGAATCGAAGTACAAAAAACTACAATCCTGTATATTTCGAAATCATTATGGGTTGGTTCTTGACATTCAAACAACAGTGCACTTTGCTCAATAACTACTGCGCAAGATTTCCGAAAGCAGTGGAAGTGTGCTTGCTGATACTCTACGCTCTGCTTCACTTGTTCTGTATAGTCGTCTGGTGAATATTGCGCTGCTGTTTCGCGAAAACACTGCCCACACTACAAAAACTGATGTGACACTTAATGAAGCCGTGAGATTCATCACCGATCCTGTTAGGTTCAAATGTCTCTGAGCACAATGGTACTTAACATCCGAGTTCATCAGTCTCCTAGAACTTAGAACTACTTAAACCTGATCAACCTAAGGACATCACACACATCCATGCCCGAGGCAGGATTCGAACCTGCGACCGTAGCGATCGCGCGGTTCCACACTGAAGTGCCTAGAACCACTCGGCCAGAACGGCCTGCTTGGTCTACTCCCATTCGTTGGTTACGTGTCCTAGCAAATATTGCTCCGCAAGCTCTGAAGAGGAAAGATGTTGTGGCGAATTTTGTTTAAGAAAATCGTTTCTGATAAGATGTGTCCTGAGCAAGATGCTCTAAAAGTTTGTCCAACAACTTGTCTGAAATCACTAAAACCACCATGGGTTATTTAAGTAAGTATCGGTTTTTTCGACCTGACCCGCAACTGATGATAACGCCGAAACCAACAGCCGCCCAATAATGCTCACCTGGTTCGTGATCCAACGAAGAAAGCTGGCACGTTCCAACTACCGCTCCAAAACTTGTCAGAATTGAGCCCCATTAGTACCAGTCAACGGAGGTGTGGCTTCACGTTGAAGAAGTGGTTTTTCCCGTTCATCAGTTGGTTGCGATTGCAGAGAGTATATACCAATAGAGGAGAGTACGATCATGTGATGGTCATCTGAAGATTGTACACCAAGTGACACCGAGTGCCCTGGAATCTGATTTATATTCGAGATATTAAGATGATGGCACGTGATTTGGCTGTCGATGAATTCATTCCAGTTCGATAATGTACGTAATACGATACGAGTATTCTTCACAGCCTTTAATCTAAACATTACCAAGCCCTTGTTATCTGGTAATTATTGTCACAATCCTTTCTATTACATACATTTCTCGATAATACTATATAGTGAACAGCTCTTCGCTAGCGTACGGTATATGGAGATATCTGATGAAGCTTATGACAGTGAGCCTGTCTAACTGGCAAATTAAAAGAATAGTCGTTCAATTGTTTGTATCCAACTGTGAAAACCTATATGTTACTAAATTTATCTGTCAGTGTCTACATGTCAGTTGCAACTAACGTAGAGTGTACTTACATGAAGGATAGCTCACAAGGATATTTGTCCCACATAAAATATTCTCGAGTACGCCTAACCCAATTTCTGATATCTGCAACGTTCTAGAATACTGTGCTGGTGATCGAATCTGGAACGAATCGTCGAACTGGAAGCAGCCCAGCCCTGCCTAGTTTCTAATATTTGGTGAGGACTGTTTCCGCGCAGGATTTATTGCGCTCTCTTCTCCTACCCCACGATCCTCTCCACCCTCCGCCCCTTCCCATCTCACCCTTCCCATCCCCCTGACCCACTCAGCCCCGCCAGCGTTCCTCGGTTTCCGATACTTTCGCCCCCAGAGGCTTCTCAAAGCGCTGCCTTGCGCTGCTCGGTCCATCGAGCTATAAAGCGACATATTGCAGTCGCTGCATCCTGACAACGACAGAATCCAGTATTTTCCAGTATCCTTTTAATGCACACCTCTGCCGCTATGTGGTATGCATGCCTGCAACGCGGTTCTTATGATTTGTCGCTTCTGGGAACACCAGGACTTTTCAGAGGCATCCGGATATTTAACGATGGTAATGAGCTCAGGCTCGCTATAAGAATTAGATCTCTCTGCCGAGACGACGGTTTTCTTTAAGAAGTATTCTCAGTGGGACGCGAGATCGTGTGTCGTGATGATACGTTTCCTTGGTGGTGCACAGTCTTCAGAGCACATAGTCCTACATGTGACACAGTTTACTTGAGTGCTACAAGCACTCGTTCCAACCGCGTAATCGGCGCAGGAAGAACACTGAAACAGGTCTGTGGCTGCCCGTATTAATCTTTTCCTCCGGTCCTTTTTCTTCTCCTCGAATTCCTCTACTGCTCTCTCGTCATGTAAGAGTAGCATTTTCATCCAACGTCCTCAATTATGTATTGGATTTATTCCAATCTTCCCCTCCCTGCCCCCACGCCTACAATGAATCTTGGGCCTGGCTATTGGTGCCTCATTACCCAGGTAGCTATAAAGCAGGTGCAGCCACATCGGAGGGCTACCTGTCGAAAGGCTAGACAAAGGTGTGGGTCCTCAAGAGGAAGCAATATTCTTTTCAATAGTTGCAGTGGCGACAGTCTGGATGGTTGACTAATATGACCTTGTAACATTAACCAAAACGCCCTCGCTGCGCTGTTACTGCGAGCAAGGTGAAGCTGTAGCTCTACTGTAAAGTTGAATGGTGATGGGATCGTCTCGGGTTAAAAATTCCGGAAGTAAAATAGTACCCATATCGGATATCCTGGTGGGGACTACTCACGAGGATGTCGTCAGGAGTACCACAACTGTTGTTTACGGACCTGAGTCAGGACTTTTGGATCATTTAATCCTTCAGGTAGATTAGAAAATTTAAAGAGGGAAATGGATAGGTTGAATTTTGATATAGTGAGAATTAGGAAGTTCGGTGGCACGAGGAACAGGATTTCCCAACAGGTAAGTACAGGGTTATAAATACGAAATCAAATAGGTGTAACGCAAGAGTAGGTTTAAAAATGAACAAGAAAGTAGGAATGTGAGTAAGCTATTGTAAATAGCATAGTTAACACATTATTTGGAAAATCCGGAAATTTGAGGTAAGGTCTTATGGTTCTAAACTGCCGAGGTCACCGGTCCCTAAAATAACTTACGCTAAGGACAACACACACACACACCCATGACCAACGGAGGAGTCGTTCCTCCGATGAGGGAAGCCGCCCGTTCGTGAACAAGGCGCCTCAGACCACTCGGTTACAACGCATGGCTAACACATTATCGTAACCAAGATACAAGCGATGCACACAATCACCACAGTAGTATAAGTTCATAAACGAACTAACACCACAGATTGTGAAGACATTGAAGAAGTGTGTGATGAGATAAAAGAAATTATTCAGAAGTTAAGGGAGACGAAAACTTAATTGTGATGGAGAACTGGAACTCGATCGTAGGAATAGTTGTAGGAAAAAGTAAAGAATTCTAAGCATATTTTACAGGGGAAAATGTAGATACCACCTACAGGACGAATGGGTAGGTGTGAGAGATGAAACAGTGAAGACAGCACAAGATAAACAGGTAACAAGACAGCGCCTGGTAGAAATCCCTGGGTGGAAGAAAAATATAAAAAAAAGTACAGCAAACTAATCAGGTGAAGGGAACACACACTCTCCAAAAATGAGACTGATAGGTAGTGCAAAATAGCTATACAGGAACGGTTGTGGGAAAAGGTAAGGAATTCTAAGCATATTTCGCTAAGGGGAAGGTAGACACCGCCTTCATGAAAATGTAAGAGGTCTTTGGAGTAAAGAAAAAGAAGGAAGAACAGTAGATGTTTATAAAGCGAAGGAAAGGAATGAAAGAGGAAGCCATCTGGTAGAATTTAGAACAGGGCGTATTTAATCATCGCTAAAACTTGTATTAAGAGTCACGAAAGAAGGTTGAAAACGTGGTAGGGACCTGGACTACTGGAAGGTTTCAGATTGCTTATATAACGAAAGAGAGAGATTTAGGAACTAGATTTTGAATTGTAAGACTTTTTAGGAAAAGATATGTACTCTGACCACAACTGATTGGTCATGAACTGTAGATTAAAACGGAAGAAACTGCAAAAAGGTTGGAAATTAAGAAGATGGTACCTGGATAAATTGCAAGAACCAGAGATTTTTAAGAGTTTCAGAAGGAGCGCTAGGAAACTATTGACTTAAAAGAGGGAAGGAATGCAATAAAATACGAATAGGTTGGTATGAGAGATGAAATAGTGAAGGCAGCAGAGGATGAAACAGATAAAAAGACAGCTCCTGGTAGAAACCCTTGGATGAAATAGAAAGATAAAAGTGCAGCAAATTAGGCGAAAGGAATGCAAACGCCCCAAAAATGAGGCAGATAAGTAGTGCAAAATAGCTATGGAGGAATGGTTGTAGGAAAATGTAGGGGATTCAAAGCATATTTCACTAGGTGAAAGGTAGATACCGCCTACAGGAAAATAAAAGAGGCCTTTGGAGAAAACATAAGCAGCTATATGGATATTAAAAGTTCAGACGGAAAACCAGTCCTAAGCAGAGAAGGGGAAGCTGAAAGTTGGAAGGAGTAATTAGAGGGTCATTATAAGGGAGATGAACTTCAATGCAGTATTACAGAAATGGAATAGGACATAGATGAAAATGCGATGTCAAACATAATGCTGCCAGATGAATTGGATACAGCATTTAAAGACCTAAGTCCAAACAGGGCCCGGAGTAGACCACATATGGCCAGAACTACCGATACCTTTGAGAGAGCTGGCCATGAGAAAAGTGTTCCATCTGATGTGCAAGCTGTATAAGACGAGGTAAATACCCTTAGAATACACTGGTGGGACAGAGCATTGTGGTTACATTATGACTACCGACCTGCTACCGATATAAACTCAGGCAGGCAGTAGAGCGTCGCCTGACGAGGACTGCTGGTCAGACACACGCACGGCACATGTAGTATCAGTGAGAACGCTATCCGTGTGTAGGTTGGGCAAGGTGTGCGAAGTGTCTTAGTCTGACCAATGGCAGACTATGATGGTCCAGGGGCTCGGCACGAACATTTCCGGACCTCCACGAGTTGTTGAGTGCTCGAGGAGCGCTGTGGTGAGTGTTTTCAACACATGGCAAAATCAAGGTGAAACCACACCCAGACGCTGTACGGCTGGGCTACCACACTTCATTACAGCTCTCAGACGTAGTAGGCTGGGCAGACTGATTAAATAGGACAGGTGGCGGAAATAACATCAGACTTTTAAGCTGCGCATAATACTAGTGTGTCTGAAGAAACAGTGCACCGAACACTCCTAACGGTGAGCCTCCGATATGTTAATACGACAACATCGACAACTACTAGTGAAACAGACACATCACCATCGGCACTGGTCGTTGGCGCAGTGGCAGAGCGTTGCTTGGCCTGCTGAATGCCGACTCCTTCTTCATCATGTCGATGGGAGGGCGCGAATTCGTCGTCTTCCAGCAGAACAATTTCTTGACATCCGTACTGCGGGAAAATCCGGCGGCGGTTGCGTTGTGCTCTGGGAAACATTCACGTAGATATCCATGGGTCCAGTGGAGCTCGTGCAAGGCACCATGACTGGCAAGGAGTGTCGTACACTGGTTTGAAATCACGTAGACGCTTTCATGACGATCATGATGGCAATGGCATTTTTAAACAATATAATGTGCCATGTCACAAGGTCAGGAGTGTGATGGAGTGGTTCCAGGAACACAGTTGCGAGTTCTAGTTGGTGTACTGGCTCCCCAACTCGCCAGATCTGAACCCGATCGAACACATATTGGTTGCGATTGAACGTCGTGAATAACCTCATCGCCCTCTCCCCGGAAATTAAGGGATTAGGTGACATGTGTGTGCAAGTGTGGTGCCAGCTCCCTCCAGTGACCTACTAAAACTTCACTGCTTCCATGTCACAACGCTTCACCGCTGTTATCCGTGCCAGCGTTGGACATACTGGCAATTAGGTATGGTGGTCACTATGTTCTGGCTAATCACTGTAATAAATCCAGTTCCAAAGAAAAAAGATGCTGACAGTCGTGAATATCGCCAGTCTATCAGTTTAATAAGTAACGGTTGCATGATACTAATGCGAATTCTTCACAGAAGGACAATGGAGAAACTGCTAGAAGCCAATCTCGGGGAAATTCAGTGTGTATTCCGGAGAAATGTGGGAAGACTAGAGGTAATGCTGCCCCTACGACTTCCCTTAGAAGACAGGCTAAAGAAATCCCAACCCACTTTCCATAGTATATGTAGAATAGAGACAGTTTTGACAATGTTGATTGGAGTACTCACTTGGGAATTCTGAAGGTAGCAGGGGTAAAACACAGCGAGCGAAAGGTATTTGCAACTTGTACAGAAAACATTCTAGTTATAAGAGTCAAGGGGCATGAACGGGAAGCAGTGATGATTTCCAGAGAGAGAGGTCATAGTTCTTAGTAACTGACGGAAAGTCATCGAGTAAAACAGAAGTGATTTCTGGCGTTCCTCAAGGTAGCTGTTCGTTATCTATGTAAACGATTTAGGAGACAATCTTAGCAGCCGACTTAGGTTGACTGCAGATGCTGCTGTGTAGTAAAGTTATCAGAAGATCACAACAAGTTGCAAAACGGTTTATGAAATATATCTGTATGGTTCGAAAATTGACAGTTGACACTAAATAACGTAAGGTGCGAGGTCATCCCCATGAGTGTTAAAAGGAGTCCATTAAACGATAAATCAATCAAATCTAAAGGCCGTAAATTCAACTAAATACCTAGCAATTAAAATTACGAACACTCACATTTGAAAGAACGCATATGAAATGTTGTGGGGAAGGCGAGCCAAAGACTGCGATATGCTGTCAGAACACTTAGAAGGTGCAACAGGTCTACTAAAGAAACTACGTACACTATACCTGTCCATCCTCTTTTGGAGTACTGCTTACCGGATAGTATTAACGGAGTACGTCGAGAAAGTTCGAAGAAGAGCAGCACGTTTTGTATTATCGACAAATACGGGACAGAGTGTCACAGACGTGATACAGAATTTGGGGTGGACATAATTAAAACAAAGGCGTTTTTCGTTGCGGTGATATTTTCTCACGAATTTTCAGTCTCGAACTTTCTCCTCCGAATGTGAAAATATTTTGTTGACGCCGACCTACATAGAGGAGAAACGATCATAACATTAAAATAAGGGAAATCAGAACTCACATGGAAAGATATAGGAGTTCGTATTTTCCGCGCTCTGTTCAAGTGTGGATTAATATAGAATTATGGTGAAGGTGGTTCGATCAGCCCTCTGCAAGACACTTAAATGTGATTAGTGGAGTATCCATGTAGATGTAGACACAGGGAGTGAGACAGAGTTATAGCCAAGCCCCGACGTTATTCAACTGTACGTTGACCAAGCACTAAAGAAAACCAAAGAAAAGTTTGGAGTAGAAATTAACGTTCGGGGAGAAGAAATGAAGGCTTTCAAGTTTGCCTATGACACTGCAGTTCTGTCAGAGACAGCAAAGGACTTGGAAGACCAGTTGAAAGAAATGGACAATTTTGAAACGACGATATAAGATTAACATCAACAAAAGCAAACAATTATAATGGAATGTAGTCGAATTTCTAAGATGCCTACTCGTTTATTCGTATCTGCCACGTATCTCCCATGTAGCACAGCTTAGAATTGGAGTCTTACTCCCAAAGAACATGCATCTCAAGACTAAAAATGCCTCCCGGTAAGTACCCTATAAAAATCACTACACTTGCCATTAAAAATGTTCACAACAGTTAGTTCTAATAGATATGTAAATGATTCTAAAAGAGACACTGTCTTCGTAGAACTAAATGGTTTATTGTCTCTAGTACAAGACATGGTACACGTGCCTAACGTTTCTACGCATACGCACTGACGTTCACACTTATTTCGGATTGTTTTTATTTTTCTGAGGTAACCATTGTTTCTACCGATATTTACTAACGGCTCGCTTCTAATATTGATGAATTCTCAGTCCCGCCCACGAGCACAATAACATTTAACAGAATTTTTGAACTTCTCACGGTAGGCGGGCATGCATCGTCCAACCACGTCTGATATGCCGACTTCCGACTGCTTCCGACTACTCCTTGCCTTCAGCGCCACCCGCAACACCTGGCGCCAAACCGAGCTTCTCGATTACTGGGGAGGGTGGGGTGGGGTGGGGAGAATGGAGATGGGGCTTCCCCAGGCGGCAATGCTGTAGCGCTAGGCCCATACGTGTAAGCTACAGATATCGATACTCATAGAGTACCGATACCTGTAACGTTGCAAATTAAATCAGATGATGGTGAGGGGGTCAGATTAGCAAACGAGACATTTATGTAGTAGATGATTTTTATAATTTGGGCAACAAGGTAACTGATAATGGCCGAAATAGAGAGAATTAAAACGTAGACTGCCAATGACCAGAAAAGCGTTTCTGAAGAATAGAAATTTGCTACCACTGAATATAGATTTCTTAATGAATTTGTATAGAGTGTGGTCATGGAAGTGAAACATGGACAATAAACTGCTTAGACAAGAAGTGAACAGAAGCTTTTGAAATGTGGTGCTGAAGATGAAAAGTGGTAGTCAAGGGGAGGCAGGATTCGGTTACGATTGTGGACGGGGCCGTAACCAGTTACTGTTGGTTCCATTTTACGTTTACACACATTTATTTTAAAACGGTAATTGAAGACTCAGCAATAAATAAAGATATCACACGTTATTAATGTAAGAATAAACAACTGTGTAATTAATAGTACTTTCAGTGCGTTACAATTTACCAAATGAACATAAAATACAGACACAGCAAATAATGTTTAAAAAACAAGGCAGTGTGATCCCAGTTAGAATTTTAAGGCAAGTAACCACAGTCACGGCTGGAGGCCTTTAACGCCAAGAACGACAATTATAAAAAAAATAAAAAAACATGCTGCAAAACAGCAATGCAATAGCAAAGGTTGATTAAAAAAGACAAGCAACTGATCAACAAACGGGTGAGACAAAATGATTGTAAGCTTGGTAGCACAACCATTTAAACCTGCTGTAACGGCAAAAATGGAATTTATAAAAAAAATTAAAAAACGTACAATAAAACAGGTAATACAACAGCAAGTCTTTATTTAAAAGGACAAGAAATTGATCACCAAACAGGTGAGACAAAATGATGGTGAACTTGGTAGCACAAACATTTAAACCTGCTGTAACGCCAAGAATGGCAATTATATAAAAATATTAGAAACGTACAATACGACATCAAATACAATTATAAAACACAAGGGCCAGTCACAGACAATGCGGCAGGAATCGACCCCTGAGTAGGTCCTGGAAAAACACTTTTGCGAGCTATGAGACAGGCAGCCAAGAATTGCATTCACTTCACAAGACGGTAACTAAGATTAGTGGCAATCTAACGAACGACTAATGACAATCTTGTTGATGCTACCTGACGTCCAATATATCAAATGCAAAGATGTAAAAATACGGCAAATCCGGAACCGGCGGTCTGGACTCTGCAGAATGCTGTGCTTAGGGCGCCCAGAACGAGAAGGGAATGACTACCACCAGAGCAGAAGAATCGTCAACCAACCTACAATCAAGAAAGCAGTCAAAACTACACGCCTCACCAGATAGCCGCGGAAAGGCGATAAACCGTTGGTTGATTTTTATTTTATTTTTATTTTTTTGTGTCATCAGTCTACTGACTGGTTTGACGCGGCCCGCCACGAATTCCTTTCCTGTGCTAGCCTCTTCATATCAGAGTAGCGCTTGCAACCTACGTCCTCAATTATTTGCTTGACGTATTCCAATCTCTGTCTTCCTCTACCGTTTGTGCCCTCTACAGCTCCCTCTAGTACCATGGAAGTCATTCCCTCATGTCTTAGCAGATGTCCTATCATCCTGTCCCTTCTCCTTATCAGAGTTTTCCACATATTCCTTTCCTCTCCGATTCTGCGTAGAACCTCCTCATTCCTTACCTTATCAGTCCACCTAATTTTCAACATTCGTCTATAGCACCACATCTCAAATGCTTCGATTCTCTTCTGTTCCGGTTTACCCACAGTCCATGTTTCACTACCAGACAAAGCTGTACTCCAGACGTATATCCTCAGAAATTTCTTCCTCAAATTAAGGCCGGTATTTGATATTAGTTGACTTCTCTTGGCCAGAAATGCCTTTTTCGCCATAGCGAGTCTGCTTTTGATGTCCTCCTTGCTCCGTCCGTCATTGGTTGAACTTAACAAATAGTAACAAACTGAACTCCATAAATATTCTAGGGAAGCTAATCACATCCTCCTTCCTGAAGCACTCAACTCACTGCTCTTTGCCTCGGAAATACTACAAGCAGCAACATGACCACATGTAACTGTAGAATCGCAAGATCTCACAATGGTGGAGGTTCCTCTACTTGAATCCAAAAGCACTCAACTTAAAACTTGCAGGATCAGGTTTACGACGAGATCGTGCACCCTCGTGACCACAGGCCTTCGATCCGGCAGTCCACGCGCTCCACCAACGGTCCCGGCGTGTTCTGGCACTGTGCGGACCTGGCTCCTCCTGAGTCCCCAACCGATCGGCCTACTGACATGACCCGGAAGAAGTACGACATTGCTCCAAAAGATAGAGCCACAGTTACTACATATCGATAACCGTCGCTGCTGACACTAGCTGACAGGCAGTGCTTGCGAAAGCAATTGGCGGCAGTCAACACGTGAAGAAGACAAACAACCGTAACCATGTCAACTAAACGATACTGTCTGGCCTCCAACAGAGGACAGAAACCTACAAACAGCACCAATGCGAGCCGCAGCACGGCTCATAAGATTAGATGGGTTGTTCATGTAACTAATGAGGAGGTACTAAACAAACTGGGGAAAAACGAATTGGCAGCACAGCCAGACTAAAAGAAGTAATCAGTTGGTAAGACACATTCTGAGACAAGGGATCCCAAATGGGAAGCTGGGGGTAATAGTCCTACAGGCAGACCAAGAGACATGAATACAGTTAGCCCATTTAGAAGGAGTCAGGTTGCAGTAGTTACTTGGAGACGAAGAGGCTTACACAGGATAGAGTAGCATGGAGGGCTGCATCAAACTATTCCTCCGATTGAAGAGCACAACACCACATCTCCCTCACGGTCCCTACGGAAGGGATGGTTGGGATGGCGAAGAATTTATCTAGATCCTCCATTCAATTCTGGTCGTCTAAATGTTTTAAGTAGGCTTTTTCGTGGGACGATTTCCGTCTATGTTCAACAGTCTACCAACTTACGCTTTTCAACATCTTCGAGGTGTTCTCTCCTGAGTCACACAAACCGATGATCAATCACGCCGTCCTTCTTTGTAAACTTTCATTACCCCCGATCTATATGGTACGAATTCCACTCATTAGAACAATATTCGACTGGACGCCCATGTGACATGTAAGCAACATTCTTTGTATAGTGACTGCCTTTTCCCATTATCCAGTAAACCAAAGCCTGCCACCTGTTACAAACGACTGACACCGCGTGCAGTTTCATTCCGTATCCCTGCGAAATGACAGTCAGGTGTTTTTTGAGTCTACTGATTCGAAATGGTTCTCACGGACGCTGTAGTCATCTTTTCTTTTCGTTCTATGAGACGCACAATTCTACATGAATGAACAATTAAAACAAGATGCCAACCTCCGAACTACCTCGAAATCTTATCAAGGTCTGACTGGATATTATTGTAGGTTTTTTCAGACGCTCATCATAATAACTGCGTCATCTGCAGAAACGCTGTAGTTATCATTAATGTTGTCTGTAATGTCATTATTACACTACATTAACAACACTGGTGCCAACAAACTTACCTGTGGCACGCCTAAACTTAGTTCTGATGATGACTCTCCATCCAAGATAACAAACTGTGTCCTTCGCGCCAGGAAATCCTCAGTCCAGTCACAAATTTCATGTGATAACCCGCCTAATCGTACTTTTGTTACTAACCTTTGGTTCTTATGAAAGAAGTTATCTTCTCCAGGTTTCAAATGTTCTCTTACAGGCTAGTTCATTCCAAATCAATACAACTTATACAAGAAACATTAACTAAAATATTATATGGAATCTATATTAGTATATAAACAGGGGAGACGTTCTTAGCAAAAATGTCTATTAGTTATTGATCGATTTATTCCAGGTATGTAGACAATACTGTAATAAACAATCATTCGGACGGACACAGACGCCACATTAAAAAAAAAAAAAAAAAACGGCAGTGTAAAGGTTTCTATGAGAAAAGCGAAATCATGTAGTGTGCTGCACCGTAAAACCGTACGGTCTATTTTCTTTCTTGCAGTCGATTTTAACTATTATAGTAGCAGATTGTGCCTCCACGTATATTCTTTCTCCATATAACGAATTTCAGATAAAAACCTGTATAGAGTTGTTTTGGTTTCTTCCTCGCAGTTAGTTTTAATAGTTAACCTGTATAACCTACGTCTGACACATCAATGAGTCTCACGTTCTCAGATTTAAACTGTGCGAAATGATGTTGCCGAAACTACTGTTCTCACAAACCCAACAGCAGGAGACATCATATACCAATGATCGTAACTAAATTATCCCTTCGATTCAAGCGACTTCAGTTCCCAATGATTCCCGTGCCCGGGTTCGATTCCCGGCGGTGTCAGGGATTTTCTCTGACTCATGATGACTGGGTGTTGTTTGATGTCCTTAGTTCATACTCATACCACACAGTATCCAAAGACCAAAAAAAATGTATATTCTGAATTTTCTAATATTATAAACAAAAGAAATTTTTAAAAACCCGTAAAAATGAAAACTAGAACTAAGGAGTCTTTTTCATTCAAATTACGTATGATTTATTGTCATTTCGGGTTCCAAACCCTACAAAGCGGAAAAGTCGCACGGGGAGCCGTAATTTTCATCCTAACACAATTCCCAGGAAAACCAGAGATTAGGATGTGTAACCAATTCCTATGCGTATTTAGCAACTGCGACGCTTTGCTGGGTTTACTTGCGTATAAAAAAATACTCAGTGGTAAAATACTGTCCAAAAGGTCTCTGGTTTGAACCTCAGGATTTTAATCTGTCGTTCACCGTTGACAAAAACTGTTAATGTGAAAAGTGCTGACAAGGCAAACTTCCCATCGCACCCCCCACAGATACCCCCTCAGAGTTCGCCGTAAGATGACCCATTCGATAGCACTTCAAAAAATGAACACAGATCAAACATGAAAACGGGAAGACAATATACCCAGCTGTTGAAAAAAGAAGCAAGGAAGGTCATATGGTCAAGGCGTTGGACTGCGAAAGCGGAGAACCGTGTTGGAATCTCCCTCATGCTCCATTCTTCTTTCTCAAAATTATGAACTGTCTTTCCCGTTATTGACGTATCTCTTCGCTGTTTTCACATTTGTGCCTGGGATCGTGGTCTAACATCCGTTTGCAACAGCGACGTGTAAAGAAGTGCCTCCAGGCGTACGTACCTCATATTGGTACACACAAGCACCGTATGTTATGCCTCTTGCGTTCCGTTTTGGAAGTTGACTCTTCAAACCCTTCTTTGTTAACACCCTTACATCTGTTCTTTTCGTTTTTGCGAGAGGTCTACGAGGCGTCTCACCTCCTCTCACTATACGTCACATTTACTTGTGACGGTAATGTATGCTCATTATTCTATAACCAATGTATAAGATGATAATTGACAAGACAGCAGAAGGAGCACACATATGTCAATTACCGGACGGACAGTTTATAAAGTAATAAAAAAATTGAGCGCAAGGAAGTTTCGAACAGGGGTCTCCCGCTTTGCAGTGCAATACCGTGATCACGAAATCATGGTGAATTTGTTTCCAGAACTCGTTCCATATTGCACATCGTGAGCTTGGACCGTTCACTGTGACTATTTTGCTTCTTTTTCACAGTTCAGTGTATCTTATTCTTTCCTTCACGCTTTATCTGTGTTCAGTTTTTGACTAGCTGTACACTGGACCGTATTATCATTATAACTTAAGGGGTGGGGAGAGGGTAGCGATGGGGAATTTCCCTTTTTGAGATGCACTGTCGTTCGGAGTCCACGTTAACTTTAATTCTCCGCTTCATGTGGATGGGTAACTCGGTTCATAGATCGGAAGAAGGTAACGTCATACCACCTCCAAGAGGATCTCGACTCGTAAAGCACTGTGATCAGACGAACATGGTGATTACATAAACATCTCTACCCGTATTTTACCCCAAAACTATGTGTCCACTGATGGAAACAAGTTATTTTTCGATCTGTATTACCTTTGTAAGCTTATATCCCCAATGCGTCACTTTATAATATACCAACGTAATCTGAACAAGACCATAATTAGCCTAAATTTGGATAAAAATTGACGTATACTGTCAAAGCACCTGAAGATGAGACGCCATGTCTCTAAATGCATCGTGCGTTGAAATGAAATCACAGTCGTGACTAAAAGCCGTTTTTCTTTATTTTACGAAAGTAATAGGTCACGGAATAAACATCGACAACAATGGGTAAAATTATCCAACAGTGGGATTGATAACAGCTTTTCCTTTTTGTGAAAAGAGGTGAAATTACATAATGTGTTAGTTTAATTTTTGAGTGTTTATTGTAAATGTAATAATAAAATGCGTACCTCAAGATATATAAGCCGTTACTGGTCTTCAGTGCTTAGAAACACATATCTTCCACTACAGGCTCTTAGCTTTCCATATTTTGGGAGGAGGTAGTATCGACCAAAAACCAGAAAAATATATCCGGTAAACACGGCCTCTAAAATACAAACCCGAAGACATATGAGCACTTAAGTAAGTGCTCTGAAACTGCGAAACACATCTCTCCTACTAAAAACTGTTCACTTTCCATATTTTGGGAGGAGGTAATATGGAAGAAAGCAAGAAGAAAACATGGGTTCTAAAATACATATCTCAAGAGCTATGAACATTTGTTCAGTAGAAAAACTGTGTTTCGCAGTACCGAAGATGCATACGTGCTCATGGCTCTTGAAACGAACCTATCTCGGAGCGCAGAGTCCTTACGTCAGGTGAGCCCCGTTGATGTGAATAATTTTTGTAATCAGCTTATGTATACCAAAATTTCTTTCCTTTTTGGTTTGTTACATGTATTCGAGGAAGTTTCCGACAAGGTGTTTCAGCGGTGTTCCCCCGAATTCATCTGATAGAGCTGATGGTTGTTATCGGCGAGAACATCGCTCCACCGTTGTTAAAATTCTAGGAATTTATTGTTAAAGAACAGTATCACAACAATTGTTTGTAAAATGTAAGATCTTCTAGTTCAACTTCAGAACTGTCTGTACCATTCAGTTCATTGTTAAAATTCGGATCTCATCGAAGTCTTTAGTTGACTAACGTAGTTAAGAACTATTGTTCTGAACATTAACTCGATGTAGTGTCAGTAATAACTTCAGATTAAAAGGCAATATTGAGATGAGTCGTGAAACAGAGACCTGCTGAAATTGCTGAAGACATTTCTCATAATTAACCTGTGTTTTCTGAAGACTTTCGTATCAAGCAGTTCACGAAGTTGAAGCAGATTGAATTTTTTCATGAATTTGATTCGGGTACAGTTTTGAGAGAAAATGCCTTAATAATAGTGATTTTATTGATTTCAGAAAGCCCAAAAGTGATATCAGAATTTTTCAAAGGGGTTTTTGATGAATAATTGGAGAGCTTAATTATCAAACAAGGCTTGAGCTAAATTCGTGCCTACTTTTGACGAATTATAGACCTCTTATGAACTACATACAAGAAGTTTATCGCTCGTTTCGCATGATTTTAATTATTTGGAACAAATCAGAAGGGACTTTCATAGCTAATTAAAGGCATAAACCTCTGTTTAATTAAGTTACAGTACTAAATACTTACGGTAAACTGTGTTTGAACATCGGGAGTTAATCGTTACGCTGCAGCGCAGTTAAACTATATCGCTGATAGCCAATACTCTGGTAACTTGACGCTGCATTATTTCACCTAACATAATACAGCTAGAGATTTGCGGTAGCACAATATAAGCCGCAGTTTAAATCTCCGCTTCTATTAATGTCAGGAAAAAGATCCTGCGAAGATTATTCAAGTCAATTGCCAATTAAATTTATCCCCAAACAACGATAAATGCTTCGAGTGAGGCTTCGTCCCATTCCGAAACACAAGGTCAAGATTGTATGCAGATGAATGTATTACGAAAGAAGACAGCTTCTTAACGTTGTAAGTCAACATTTGACAGGACGCGATACCTCACTCTCAAGGAACGTATTTTACAGCTCATGTTTATAGGACGTTTCTGCTTTTGATGGTTACTATCACTTCCCAAACACTCAACACTTTTTTAACGCATCGTATACATGGCAGAACCTACCTCCTCAGCATATGTCACTAACGCGTGTTTGCGTGGTGTTGGTCGACTCGGAGGTAAGCCAGTTTGAATCATGGTGGTGGTTGAAACTTTCACTCACGATAATTCCCACTGCCTGCCGTCTGCTCCTTCGCTGCAACAATGCTGCTGCTGCGCCTGATAGTAGGAAATCCCAAATTGAAGAGTGACAATAGGGTCGCCGGTCTGTAAGCGCCTAGGACGTCGTCGCGAGTTCTGTCGGTAGAAGTGCCTTTTTAACATTCTCAATGAAGATGGACGCATGCCACTTAGGGTTTTGCCTAACTTCAGGGTCTTACAGGGACCCTTTTGCCGTTTCATTTACACATGTGTCAATGTCCCACCTGCCTGTAATCAAGCCACAGGAAAATGCAAATTAGGAGCCCTGAAAAGGCGTAATCACTCTTAGCAGCTCCGGATCACGTTCAAATTTCGTCGAATAGTGTTGAATGGTTATTGGTGGTTCTAACCTACACATGAGAGCAAAAATGTCGGTCCCGCTGTGCTCCAAACTTGAGCGACTACTTTTGGTGGGGGATGTAGCCACATAATTACTTGGAGAAGAGCTCAAGCGCCCAAGGTTGTCTTCAGCGTTAGATGTTGTGAAGTACGTCTTCCTGTAGCTCGTAGCACTGCAAACTTCCGTTTTCAACAGCGAAATGCAAGGACCAAAGGGAAGAGGTGGTTACATATACGCTCTTGCCACCCAATGTGCCCTTTTAGTGTCGACTCAGAGCGGTGGTATGTCCGAATGTCTTACTCGACACAGGCGTCACAAGAAATGGTGAAATGTGGGTAAGAGAAGGTGTGAGGGCCTTCCGATCGTGTGGCACTTCCTACAAGCGAAGTCGGTTTCTATCCTACGGTTGATTATCCACATTAGTACGAAAGGACCATGAGGATAAAATATTCTTTATGTTAATTATTTATTTTCTGACAGAGTAATGTGTAGAATCTTTCTCAGTGGCAATGGGCATTTGATGAAATTTTGTGCCACTGTCGCATCATTAACATACCTTACATGTCATGTAAACTCCCGTGTTGCGGCCTTCTTTTTTTTTTTTTTTTGGCAAGTGTCGTCACCTTGCTGTTGAAAGCGCCGCTGCGCCAAAAGGTCACATTGGAGGAAGCCAATCTTTTGCACGACTGGCAGAGAATAGTTGTAGGCACCTTTGAGCCAAATTTCAAACTTAGCAATCAATGGGGAACAATTACACGTTTCGAATAAGTGACCAATTAATTTAGTTGCGTAATTTATATTATTCATGGTAGTCTGCGTAATAGAAAAACCCACTTAACACTGCACATTTCCTGATCGAAAGCTCGGCTCTTTCCTCTTAGTCTTCTGAGGTACATGTTTTCTGGATCTACGAGCTATTACGCTAATCTACTGGGTACACGCTCCTAATCACACAGCTGTCTGTCTCTGAGCAGGAGACGAGCAACGCTAGCGCACGCTACTGGTCGGTGGCTATAAGATCCCCTTAGCGCTTTGCAGCCCGCCACACCGCTGTGTGACGCGGACAGTAGACCGGGATTGGGAGGGAGCTGAGCGCCTCTGCAGTGGCGTCCGGGGCCGGCAGATTACCTCCGCCGCCGTCACCGCCGCCGCCTCCATGTGACGCACTCGGAGCGGCTCTGCGGAACACTTCGCCGGCTCTGCGGCCACTTTGCGCTAATCGCTGCTGCCGCTAACTGGGGTCCTAACCCCGGTACCGGTCTGTGCCATTACCCGCGACACCGCAAGCCTAATGCCACAGTCGGTCCATTGTGCTTCATATTACTCCGTGCGCGATGCACCATTCCAGCTACTCACGTGATTTCAACGCCTTTCAATTGGCACAGTAAGACTTTATGCATGGTCCACATCGTGATCCCTAGACAAGTTACACGTACAGGAAGGACAATTATTGACATGAGGAAGAAAAAAAGACAAACATAAATGAAGCACAAACTTCGGCGTGCGCATTCTTTATTCTAATGGTTCAAATGGCTGTCAGCAGTACGGGACATAACTTCTGAGGTCATCAGTCCCCTAGAACGTAGAACAACTTATACCTAACTAACCTAAGGACATCTCACACATCCATCCCCGAGTCACGATTCGAACCTGCGACCGTAGCGGTCGCGGGTTTCCAGACTGCAGTGCCTAGAACAGCTCGGCCACTCCGGCCGGCATACTGTATTCAACATATAAACTTAGCTACATATACGTGATTACACTACTACTCATATGGGGAAAACGAGCAATTAAATTTTTCTGTGCGAGGTCAGATTTCTCTTCTATTATCGTGATGATCATTTCTCCCTATGTAGGTGGGTGCCAACAGAATGGTTTCGCAATCGGAGGAGAAAATTGATGATAGAAATTTCTTGAGAAGATCCCGTCGCAACGAAAAACGTCTTTGTTTTAATGATTGCCACTCCAAATAGCATATTATGTCTGTGGCACTATCTCCCCTATTTTGCGATAATACAAAACGAGCTGCCTTTCCTTGAACTTTTTCGATGACATCCGTCAATCCCACCTGATGCGGATCCCACACAGCGCAGCAGTATTCCAGAACAGGGTGGAAAAGAGTGGTGAAAGCAGTCTTTTTAGTAGACCTTCTAATAGTTCTCCCTATGAATCGCAGTGTTAGGTTTGCCCTAACCACAACATTACCTGTGCTACGGATATTCGGTTGTACGTTATGACACGTTTTATATGCCTGCCATCATTTTCAATTAACTGTATGACCCGCTGAAGTGTCGGATGATCGAGACAGTCGATGACCTCCTGAATGGCTGTTTTCAGATCAGCAATCGTTTTGGCGCTATTGCTCTATACCTTTTCTTTAAAATAACCCGACAAAAAGGAGTCGCGTGGTCCAGATACAGAGAATATGGCGGCCAATCGAGGCCCAGGCCAGTGGCCTCTGGGCTCAGCAGAGCCAGAATGCCTTCGCCATGAGTGCTTCTCCAGCACATCACTCTTCCGCTGCGATGGGGTCGAGCTCCGTCTTGCATGAACCACATCTTGTCGAAATCAGGATCACTTTGGATAATGGGATGAAATTTTCTTGTAAAAGATTCGTGTAGCCTTCAGTAGTCACCGTGCCATCAAGGAGTACCACGCCGATTAGTCCGTGACGACAGCGCGCACCACGCAGTCACCCGTTGAGTGTGAAGAGACTTCTCGATTGCAAAATGCCGACTCTCAGTCCCACACATGCACCAAATTCACTTATTGATGAACCCACCCAAATGAAAGTGGGCTTCGTCGCTAAACCAAATGAGCATGCGCATACAAATTCCCATCATGCCTCGCGGCCAACCACGAATTTTGAATGTCTTGACGCAAACTATTCAGAAGTTACGACGATTTTGTTTCATATAGTTCAGTATTTGTCACCCTGTATATCTGTATCAATATCCTGCAAGTCTGCTTTTGGTATTTGGCAGCGGGTATCTAATGTACTACTATCATTGTCTTCCTTTCGTTATCCAGTAGAGAATCTACTTCAACGCCCTGAAAGCCAAATTATGGGTTGTTGTAGAGGGTATTTAGTACACGACTGTCGATGTCTTCCTTTCCTTCCCCAGTCTACAATATTGTGCGACGAGAACGATGGATTGTTGGTTAGCCTCCGTCTGTGATTCAGTCTCTCTGATTTAACCTTTATGGTGCAATTGCTGAAAATACATTGGAGGAAACAATACACTCGTTCATTTTTTTTAACGTATGTTCTTGATTATAACAATAAACCATGTGGTGATGCTCAACATCTGTCTTGTAGCGTCTGCCACTGGAGTTTCATGAGTATCTTTGTAACGCTTTTGTTGTCATTAAATCAACGTGTAACGAAACGTGCTACTCTTCTTTGGAACTTCTTATTTCCCCAGTCAAGCTTATGTCAGTAGTAAGTGGGTACTTTAGAGAGCAATAACCACCACTCTTTCTGTGAACCCAGCGGCAGCAGTCAGAGCTCGATAAAATTAAAACTGGGTAGTGAAGACAGAGTAGCAACAACCAAACTATATCGAGAAAATTGTAAAATTTGAATGAAACTAAAAACACAAGGTCATGAAATTTAATACCATTGTTTCTAAATATCTTCATCCCCGTGCACTACCATCTTCAATAAACTGAACATCCTAACTAGTAATTAATTTTTAGATTTTATTTGTGAAATTAAATTTCAATTCACTATTAAAGTCCATAAGATTTTATTCTCCAAATCTAGTACTAACAAATCCATATCTGATAATGTCATACAAAACATTTACTTCTAACTCACTAATTTTTTAAACTAATTAAAACAGCTTGCATTATTTATCTTTTTGAGTACAGGCTCCAGTTCTATTGACAAATTTTTTTACTAAAATTCCAATTCTAGTTGAAAATTTACTACTCAAAACTTAGTTTTTTCTGCGAAATTCCTGTCTTGTGCGGAGAAACCCTTGATTACACTACCTGGGATTTTTGTAAGAAAACTGCCCAGTATTTGATCAGGATTCAAACCACGAAATGTCCCTAGGAAATATTTCATCATCGGAATCACACTCACCGTACACACTGAGCTAACCACACAAGGCTTTGCAAGTTTCTATAACTTTATATTTCAAGCAGTGCAAGTGGGGCAAACAGGAAATTGTAGTCCTGATATCGAGAGGCTGTGAGCCGCACAATCAGTTAGCCTAGAGTCCCAGCCACTGCCTGACAGCATTCAAACAGATAGATTTTCGTTTTTTATTTCTCAGCCAAATATTAACTGACTTTAAGAATTCACAAAGCTATCTTAATTTAGGTGATAAGGGCTATTCAGACGTATCATCGTCTAACTGGCGTAATAATTCTTTCTTCTGTTTATCTTTGCAAAGGAAATATACTTCTTTATTCATTCTACATGATAAAATATGTTCACACAAAATTCTCTGCTGGCATCATTTGTTAAATTATTTTTACCATACATGATTACATAAACAATAGTTTGATTCGGAATTTTGTGACTGAATGTGGCATAAAGCATCATTATCTTTTCTGTGTGGCCAATTCATTCATTCTTCTAGATATATTTGAGGAGATGAGGTGACTTTTTGTGAAATTTTATCGATTTACATTAAAACCATCCTTTAATTGTTTAACTCCCTTAAAATCTCTGAAAGGGTCATATTCCTTCATACATTTGTTTGGTGGATCTACATTCCACATTTCTTAAGGAAAAACTTCATTTCTTCAATTATTTGTTTAGATATTCTGCAGTTTGGTGATCAAACTGGGAAGAATCAATCCTCTGATTACTTTTTCTGTTAGTTTTAAACATGACAAAAATAGAATAAAGCATATGAAATTCTGGAAGATTATTGTAATTCATATCTGACTCAAAATTTCTCTTTCCATTCAATCCAGAAATCTCTATGGTTTGTGGTATATAGAAAGATATGGGGATCTTCGGATTTCTTAGTCTTTCTTGATCTAACTTGAGTGAATAACGTGGCTTATGTCTAACCACATAAACATGGATTTCCATTGATTTGACAATAGTTTTACCTACCTTTCTGAAGACTGGTCGTATCTTCAAAGCACCTCGATTATGAGCAACCCAGCGACGAAAAGCATCATTTACAATCAAACTCCTGTTGGAAATTACAGTAATATCAACTTCCCAGATGACTTCTTCATAATCTTTAAACTACCCACCAAGCAAGTCTGTGGAAAAAGTGTTTCATTTTTCTTATTTCTTATCTTTACATAATTGGGAATGTGACCTTCAATGGGTAACTCATTGGTTAAGGATAAAGTAAACTGCATAAGGACAGTTGAAGAAATAAACGAATGTCCCATTCTAGACAAAATATAATTTACATTGTTTATGCTGATGACCTCAAACAGCTATGCCAGATAGTTTCGATTCCTTCATTGTCAGATTTTCCATCATGCCTTTGTCTAATCCGCACCATAGGTTTGAATAATACTGAAGCTCATATATACATGAGCATAATTAGGAAGACCTCAGCCGTCTCCAATAGTTATATACATCTCTCTGCCATTGTTGGGAAGATTTAGGTTATTTTTAGTCTTCTCATTCACAGAGAATGAGTAAAACTAATACAACTGAATCTAATTCATTTATAAAGGATAAATATTTATTAATTGATTTCCAAAATGACATTTACAGTAGCAAAATTGGGGTCAATCAGATTAACCATTCCATCAATTACATTTATTTTCAAGTCCTGAATTTTATAGTCAACTGGAATATGTACAGGATAACGTAGTTTATAAGTCAATGGTCCACGAAAACCCTGCATTATGCTTGAATGAAGCAATAATATTAGATTCTTGATGAGAGTGATCAGCATGCTTAACAAATATTCCATCACCAAAATTTAAATTCAGATTGGTTAATTTAAATGGAATTATTTTAGGGACATCATTGACAACAATCTTTTTATTAGAAAGAAAAACCTGGTCACTAAATCCAGGCACACATCTAATACTAACACTTATAAAGATATCGACTTTAATACCACTTTCAATAACAAATATATTTGAAATTTCATGTGCCTTTATGTGAATATTTGTATCTACATCTACATCTACATGGATACTCTGCCTGCCAGAGGTTTCATCAAACTATCTCCACAGTTCTCTAATTTCCAATCTCGTACAGCGAGAAGTAACAATTAACACCTATATTTTTTCCGTGCGAGCTCTGATTTCCCTTATTTTATCGTGGTGATAATTTCTCTCTATCTACGTCAACAAAATATTTTAGCAATCAAAGGAGTAAGTCAGTGATTGGAATTTCGTGAGAAGATTCCGTCGCAACAAAAAACCCCTTTCTTTTAATGATGTCCTGCCCAAATCCTGTGCCATTTCACTGAAACTCTCTCCCATATTTTGCGATAATAACAATACGTGCTGCACGTTTTTCCTTCTTTGAACTTTTTCGATGGACTCCGTCAGTCCTGTCTGGTAAGGATCCCACAACGAGTAGCAGTACTCTAAAAGAGGACGGACAAGTGTAGTGTAGGCAGTCTCCTTAGTGGATCTGTCACATTTTCTAAGTGTCCTGTCAATAAAACGCAGTCTTTGGTTAGCCTTCCTCCCAACATTTTCTATGTGTTCCTTCCAATTTAAGTTGTTCGTAATTGTAATTTCTAGGCATTTAGTCGAATTTATAGCTATAATATTTCACTGGTTTGTTGGGTAACCGAACTTTAACGGTTTCATTTTAGCCTTCATGTTGATGACCCCACACATATCGTCATTTAGGGTCAACTTCCAATTTTCGCATCATTCAGATATATTTTCTAAATCGTTTTCAGTTTGTTTTGATCTTCTGTTGATTTTATTAGTCGATAAAGGACAGTGTCATCTGGAGACAACTTAAGATGGGTGCTCAGTTTATCTCCCAAATCGTTTATATAGATGAGGAACAGCAAAGGGCCTATAACACTAACTTGGAGAACACTACAAATCAATTGTTTTACTTGACGACTTTCCGTCAGTTACTTCGAAATGTGACCTCTCTGGCAGGAAGTCACAAATCCAGTCATATAACTGAGAAGATATTCCATAAGCACGCAATTTCACTATAGGCTGCTTGTGTGGTACAGTGTCAAAAGCCTTCTGGAAATCCGTAAATACGGAATCGATCTGAAATCCCTTGTCAATAGCACGCAACACTTCATGCAATGAACAGCTAATTGTGTTTCACAAGAACGACCTTTTGTAAACCCATGATGATTGTGTGCCAAAAGATCATTTTCTTCGAGGTAGTTCATAACGTTACCACACAATATATATTGCAGAATCCTGGATGGCACGTTCCTCCGCCTTAGAGGTTGTTGACACCTGCTGTGGCCCGCACTAGACAGTACAATACTCCACCTGCAGCAGACACGTACTGTAGTCGTCCTGCGCGTGTCGTCCCTGTCATACCAATGGACAACGGTATAAACAGGCAAAGGCCGGAAATACAGAGCCATCGGGCGTCAGAAATACACTCTACAAGTGCTACTACTATTTTCATCCATAGCACTTGTTCTGAAATGTTATTTTACTGATTTAACGATTTGTTCTGTAATCCTAAATTTTATCTACATTTGACCTAAATATTGATAGTAAATTTGTATATTTTAGGCTTTTGGAAAAATTAAGACTATCTTAAAGAAGAGGCGCACATCTAGCGCAAAGAGGGTGAACAATATCTAACAAATTTTTATAAGACTGGTGATTTACATTTTATAGCTACTTTGACAATGCATGAACATGTGTTCAGGGTATGCCGCCTTTAGGTATGAACTATATGTGTCTCACATGAATTCAGTTCCATCACTAATAAGCGTGGTTAAATATTGCACTTATTTTCAGGTTTTAATAGAAATACTCTTTTGTATTGTTTCAGCATCTGAAGATTGTCATTGTATAGCCGAAACCGGCAATGACTGTGTCATAAACATACGATTGTGTCTATAAATTTTTACAAAAGAAATAATTACCCACTCAATAGAAAAAATGTCGTTTTTCCAAAAGTGAAGATAGTGGTTTTGGATTCAGACTTGTTGGTTATTACAAATAGGTTGGTTTCTTACCAGTTTAATACAGTGGAGAAAAAACTTATGGTGCCCCAGATGGACTGATAATCTTTTAAGTAAGGGACAGTTTACTACAAAATTTGATAGTACTAATTTATCAAATAATTCAGATATTTTGCCCCATTCAAGAGCACCACATTCAAATAAAAATCCTAATAAAATAAAATAAAGTAAAAGTATTAAATACAATAAATTGATAAAAGAAATTGTAGATATCTATTTTGCGACAGTAAAATAAGTAGAATGAAGTTCAGCTCCTTCAGAGTCAGATGAGAAAAACAATGTAAACGTTCTATAAAAAGTATACACCAAAACTAGCGTAACATACCTGGATGATTTATGTGAATGAGTTAATTTATAGAGTAGCAGTAATTAATGGACAAGAATTAGCAGTAAATAAAAATTATCATAATGAATATGTTGGCATAATGTGTATGTCAACAAATAAATCTATTGACTTTATTATCAACTTGGCAAAAGGAATTTCACACATGATACGATTTTTCGATAATCTGCCATATACATGTTGAAATCTGAAGAATGTAGAAAAGAATTAGTAAGTTGGCTTTAAATAAATTGCCAGCGTTAGTGACACACCTACAAGGCCTTCAATTTGTGCACCTTCCACTATGGTACATGAAAATTTAGCTAGGGGATATCAAGGAATTCGACATTAGACGAAGCTTGCAAAGAACATCATATTGTGTACAGAGATAACAAAGTTTTAGATTCTAGTCATCAGATGATAAAGTGTTCAATTTAACTGCAAAAGGCAATACACGCTAAAGATGCATCACTTAGTGACAAATTAGTTAGAGGAATACTGTACAGAAAATGAAAATTGGGAGTGGGATTGGATGTTGATTCAAATGGTTTGTTATTGTAAAAATATTCATTCTCATAATTTTTTATCTATATAAGTAAATAATTCCAATATTGATTACATATTGTTGCCTAGTCGTGAGACTAAACAGAAAGCTGTTGAAATTAAATTTAATAATCAGCAGTAATATAGCAGCAATAATTTGTATGATAACCTGCAGCACTGTCCAATTATTTTTTTTACAAATTTCTTCTTTGCACTCTAATGATGTAATAATTATACTCACAATTATCATTCAATAATTTTAAAAGAACAGACATTGGTCTTAGATTCTGATTCATTGTTCCAGGTACAACATGCGGTAACAGTATACTTATTCCTTTGTTGTTTCACTTCCTATTTCTTTAGAATTATCAACTGTTCCATGAAAGTTTTGTGTGTGGTCTTATCGAATTGTATTTAAATCTTCTGAGTGAGTAATTTAGCCTTAATACACTTCCTTACTGCAGCTCCAAACTTGTATTCTCCATACTTAAAAACTGATGGCAGTACTTTGTGTGTGCAAGCCATTTTCTGAAATGTTACCTTCTTCTTTTTGTCTCCAAAATGAGTGAACAGAAACCTGTTTCGTTAATGAATATACTATGGTGTATTGACATGAATTTAAAGAGAGACATGAGCAGTCAAACTCTATATTTTCTAATATTTTTGTATTGTTTTCACTGACGTTTTTGCTTGTGGCTTTCCCTGTGGTTTTGTATGTGAATGTTTATAAAATATCTTTTACTTTAAACCAAGGGTTATTCTTTTCATCCATTTTCATAAATGTGTGCTTACTGTTGTAAGTAAGGTTGTTGTTAATAAGATCTATGAATGACTCCATTTATATTTAGATTATTGTTCTTCTTGCTTAATAAAAATGTAAATACAATAAATGAATTGCTATCACTTGGATGACACATACATGGACCAATTTTATATCCATGTATCTGTAGTCACTGCTATTAAATCTCTGCTTATTTCATGTTCTTACTGAAATCTGATGTAATGTTCAAATGTAGATAATTGAATGTAACATAATGTTAACAAAATTTAATGAATTCATATTAACTGAAGCTAGTGCATAGTGATACACTCCATTTACAAATAATTTTAAGCTTCAATATTTATTAGTTGACTATTTTGCAAATTTTTTGATTCACACAATTTTGCTTCAGTTAGCAAATATCCAGCTAACTTGCAAATAGTTTTACAATAGTAAAGATAATTATCATTTCTTTTTTTCCCAATTTTTTCTGTTTTTTATGTTCTCTAGGGTATCAATTGCTTCAAATAAATATTCAGTTTTCCTAAATTGTTTTGCAAAACGTTTCTTGATTCTTCTTCTTTCAGTAGTAAAATGATGTGGTTTTAATTTACATTTTTTTCAGATTTTGAATAACCATTTTAAGATGATTTGTGATTCCATTGTATCTGTTGAATAATAATATATTTAAACCTTATTAAAATTGTCTCAATAAATGGAAGCAATTAAGACCAAAAAGTGTAAAATTATAGCTTTCACTCACACAAATATACAAAGTCTAAATATAAGAGTTCATGCAAAGAATGACTTTATGAATGTCACGAAAAACAGAATAATATACGTTTTCAGTGTGAATGTGGAAAATTTATTTCTAAATCTAATTACAAAAATTACTTTAAACTCATTCCAAGTGATGAACATTCCAAACTATTATTGTTCTTGAAAACTGATGAACAAACTTAGTGTGATAATTCAACAAAATAGGTATTAAAGTTGGGGAAGACATCAAGAATGAATCTCTAGTGATGCCATTGATTACTACCAGTGGCTCCATGGAGGCCCAGGTGAAGGTCCTCCCAAATATAATAATGTCCCCACTGCCGTGAGATCCATGGTGTGTTACAAGTTTAGAGAAACTTTTTAATTGGATGTACATCGATATGACCATCGGCCTGCTATAAATAGGGAGGTGATTCATCTGACCATGTGATATGTTTCCACTAATTTCCGGCCCAATCTCGACTATCCCGTGCCCACTGGAATCTTAACTGAGGCTGTCGTTGGGTCAGCATGGGAGCGAATAGGTGTGTCTGCTGCAGAGCCCCATGTTCAACAATGTGCTCCAAAGCGCTTGTGCCAGCACTAGCACTGTACACTGTCCATTGTACACTGTTCTGTCACAGATCACCAACTGCCTTACTTTACAGCTCAGGCAAACCTTCAGACTCCAGGTTCTGTAGACGTCAAACACCTTGTCACCTATTCGTGGTTTTACCGTCCTCCAACCACTTTCCATACGTGCTCTCGACAGTTGCAATTGAACAGTCGACCAGCTTCGCCATTTCCTTGGTGGGGAAAGATGCACTTCCCTAGTTTTGTCATTTCCTTACATATTACTGTTCTACCAGGGACGTTCAGTAAGTAATACAACACATTTTCGCTTCAGCCTCCTGTACTTTTATGAAGTTGCTACATGTGGCGGTGCTATATGTGGACTAGAAAATGGCGTCTGTAACGGGGATGCGTTCAAAGCAGAGAGCTGCTGTCATTGAGTTTCATTGGAGTCACAGATATTTATAGCCGCTTATAGAATGTCTTCATACCTGTCAGTGAACAAGGGCACCACGGGTAGTCTGTTAAAGGGTTTGTCATCATCGCAGCTAGGTCGCACAGACATGTAAGAACTTCCACTGGCCACACGCACTTGTGACTCCTGCAGTGTTGGAACGGGCGGACACACTCATACGATGTGATCGGCGGTTCATAAACACCTTGCTGCACAACTGGACGTTTCTGGTAGTAGAGCTGACACACTAGTTCAACAGTTGGGGGTACTCAAGGTATGTGCCCGATGGTTGCTTTGCCGCCTAAAAGAAGACAATAAAGAGCACCAAGTTTGGCCCAGTGAAGGATACACTCCGTGGGATGCAGAACGTGGATGATGATGAATTTATTGGTGTGACAATACATTGGCGCCGACGTCGATCATATAGGGTCTCCCAACAAGGTGACGCAAGGCAGTCGCATTAAAAGGGAGTTATGCTGAAGAACATGGTTTTATAGCCAGAATAGTGCGGAGTAACACAGTGTATTGGACTCCCGAATAAAACCAACCTGGTTTCAGAAAAAAACTGTTCCATTACTTATCATACGCTACTCCTTTTACATATCTGTGCTTTGAGGAGAAATTCTGTAGAGCATTTTATTTTATTTTGATTTCATTTGTGAACAGCAGCCTCATGCTTTACCACACACTCATTGCTGAGGGTAACAACCTGAATTGAATAGAAATATGGCAGCGTACCTCCTAGTAACCGGATGCTTCCTTTCTCACCTTCTCTGTGAGTCTGGGGAGAATTTAATTGGCTTTCCTTTCAATTTTAGCAGACGAAACAAGCCTCAACAGCATAGCAGGACTTCCCTGACTTCTTCAAAATCTTGTTGTTTGATTGGTCGTGTAGCTTCTCGCGCAAAATGTTCGAGAACATTCTGGAAGCTTTCCGTCTTCTGAAAAAACTGAGGGCGACGACCACCCGCGTTTTTCCAGCCCCTGTTATCGTCTTAATGCGTCGCGTATTCCGTGAGACAACTGGCGCTAAGGGTTGGGTTGGAGGGTGGCTAGCAGTTTCAGGTCGACACCCTACTTTGGTTCCAGGTAAGTATGGATTCTCTGCGGAAACGTGGACGTGTAATTTTAAGTCGGGTTGTACCTTCCGTGTCAGGATACATTTAAGCCTGTTGGTATCAGCATCTTCAGGCGTAGTGAATGACCATATTTATTTTTAAACTGATTTTTGTGCGTGACATATTCTTATTTCAAGTAAAATTTAATATCATGAATTCCGTTTGATGTAAGGTGTTGTATCCATCCATTAGTGTGGATGCTCTATGATATTCGTTGTTAGATTGGTACCGATCCCTCGCCTGATCCCATTAAATTCAACTACATGCGAGGAGCTTTATTTCGCTTTTATCCCAGTAGGGATGCTGAGTGAGTTTCTCATTTCTCACTGTGCAATGGAATGGCGTATGGTCATCAATCAGAGCTTCTTAGTTAACGTCCACTTGAGCTGGAATCATCTCTGAGCCACTCAATCATCAGAATTTGTACTGTCGATATAAACACAATAATCCCCCCCCCCCCCCTGTACTTCACGGTGGAACACTGCACGACGATAAGAATATCCTCAGCTACATCACAATCTCTGGGTATAAAGAGGCTTTCCTACGCTGATCGTTATCCAAATTCAGTTTATTCCCGAACATTGTGTTTAGATATAGGCCTATAGCAGTCACATCAAAGAGGAGTGCTGGTAATATTCTGTTTGAAATTAATCTTTCTCAACAAATAACTAGATTAATGAACGCTAAATTCATTGTCAAACAAGATTATTCCGAAACCCATTCCTTTTATAGAGCAAACATTGTGGATGAGTGGCTTGCCAAGAGTGCACACTGAAAGAAATCAAATAAATTCTCCCCTACATGGTTGTCCCGGATTTTAGTGTTTCCATTGCGTTTGCTTTGTTTGATGAGATACCTCAAAATTATATAGCTTAAATGCTAGTAATGTAGTCAGAATCATGTATGACCATGTATGTGCAGTGAACGACTTTTTCTTCTCTATACACAGGGTAGTCCAGTCAAAATTTTCAGCGCAGATATCTCTGGAACAACAATAGATACTAAAAAACTACGTTGATTGGAATGAATGTAAGACAGGGGCTCATGAAAATAAATATTAAGAGACATTCTGAAACGTAATCAAATATTATTTTCCACACGAAATAATGTTTTTTTTTAATGGAACCCAGTATTATTTCTTACACAATCAGTACCATGAAAACCACAAAAAGAATGACGTTAGTTTCATCGCAATACGTCAATTACATCCGCGAAGTTGAAGCTGGAAATAAATGAAACGGGCCGCTGTCGCACATCCTGAGATGCATGAGCCTCGTAATGCAGTGTGATTGACGTGCTGTGGTGCGTCAGCCGCTGCACCTATTGCTATTTACACTACTATTAAGTGGGCTGGAAACAGTACAGATGTCCAGCCACACACAATGGAAAATAAGGAAAGGGTTTACTCTTTGGTGCTTTGTTGAGTTCTACTACAGTACTAGAATGGACGCAACGGTAGCGAAAAACCGAATATCAGCGGACATGGTAAACAAGAGTAATCGCTTAGTAAGGAGCTAACAGAGGGCTAATTGATAGTTGCACGTAGATCTGCGACTGGACATCTGTAATGTTCCGAGACCACATAACAACACTTTAAGTAGCAGTAGGTGGAGCGTCTGACGCACAATAGTACATCAGTCACATAGAATTATGAGCAATGTGAGGTTCAGGGTTGCATCTCTGGACGTGCAATAGCTGTGCGTTTCGTTTATTTCAAGCGTCAACTTCACTCTGCAATTCCTCTGGATGTAAATCAACGTCATTCTTAGTGCGACTTTTTATGTTACAGACTGTGCAAGAAATACACTGAATCGCCAAAGAAACTGGTATAGGCATGCGTATTCAAATACAGAGATATACACACCTTAGAAAAAGGTTTGCATCACCCCGGTTTCCAGAACTCCTGAAGACAGACGCTGACTGTGGATATTGTATCACAAACACAGTCCCTTTGACTGTTCAGAGACCTCACAAAACCCACCAAAGACGTAAACATCTATGAATGAGCAGCACCTGTTAGAAGGAGGGGGTCAGACAGCCGAACAGTTCCAGTCATTCCAACAGGACGAGGTACACGACTCGTCTGTAGTTCAACCATGCCTAGACTGTCTATACCGCGATTCGATCGCGTCCGCATTGTTACTTTGTGCCAGGAAGGGCTGTCAACAAGGAAAGCGTCCAGGCGTCAAATCTGAAACAAAGGTTTGTCAGTGTTTTTATTACGCCTAACCTTAGCTGGACGAGCAGGTGAAAGCCATATGCATTCTCCTCTTCATCCTCAAGCACTCTTTTCTTTTCTTGTCCCCCCAAGTTAACCTGATTTTCAAACTGAGCGACATCGATGCTGCTGTTGTCGATCTTGTTAAATATCGCGCGAGTCAAAGCTCCTGGGCGAAACCCTAGTCCGTAGTCTGCCAAGATTACCACAGTTAAAAAATAAACAAGCATCATACGCTGCAACTTCATCAGCAGTTGTGGAAACAAATATTGTCTTGGGACATGGTTCTTCTATCAGAGCTGTACATTTCGTTAAGATTTTGACTTTTTTCATCCACACACTTTTATAGAACTTATAGATCTACTAGACACCTAAATATTTCCTAGCTCGTAACTGCAGAAAACTGTATGGAAGCACCGCAGGAATAAATAGTATGAGAAGATACGGAAAAACAAAGGTGAGAGCCCACGTTTATGCTTTTGTTAGTTATTATTTTTATCACACTTAGAAATTGAATTGAAACGTAATGTTCAGGAAATGAAATTTAAATACCTTGTAGTAAATGATGGTCGAATCAATTTTTTTTTTTTTTTGAAATTGTGCTCGCTTTGACGTTTCCGCCCATTAAAGAATAGTTTAGTTTCTCTGCAATTGTTTGAGAACAGTTGCATTACAAAGTAGCATGCGATTCCAAACTAGTTGTGGTTTTAATAATTATGTTTGAAATAAAAGTTTTCCGAAAAAGTGTTTTAGCTAGTTTTCATCGTTTAAATATAGTATGTTCTTTCAGATGCACAGCAGATTATTCAACGGCCAGAACCGGCCGGAGTGGCCCAGCGGTTCTAGGCCCTTCAGCCGCAGGTCGCAGGTCACAGGTTCGAATCCTGCCTCGGGCATAGATGTGTGTGATGTCCTTAGGTTAGTTAGGTTTAAGTAGTTCTAAGTGACTGATGACCTCAGAAGTTAAGTTCCATAGTGCTCAGATCCATTAGGCAATGCTCAGATTTCTGCTTCCCTTGAATCAAACCTAGATCTTACAATGAAATGAATACCCTTAGCTGCTTACAGGCGTTGACATACGTCAACGGGGTCAGATGAAAATGTGTGCCCCGACCGGAACTCGAACCTGGTATCTCCTGCTTACATGACAGACGCTCCATCCATCTGAGCCACCGAGGACACAGAGGATAGCGCGATTCAGGGATTTAACTCTGGCACGCCTCCCGCGGAACCCACATTCCCAACGTATTGTTCCGCACTACATTCGTGGTGCCTCCGCCCATTATACTCATTACTCGCGGCGCGTTGTCGATTCTCGTAAGAGTTGGGGCTCTCTTTGTGCATTCGAACATAAGAAGAAGATGGTCAAGTGGCCGGTGAGCCTTAACTATATACATACTAGGATGGTATCTGTTCTTTCGGACCATTTTAGTATATATAAATCTAGATCTGACACGATTTGTCTCGTGACACGACGAAGTCGTCCATGAGGAGCCCACGACAAAGAATTACAGCAGTAATTTCAACAACGCAGTACAGTGCGTTGGAAGCTTCAAAATAGCTGTGCAATAACACGAACTAAATATGAGGGTTTTTCCTTATATTTTCTTTTATTTCTGCATCTCAGCCAGCCTTCGTTACGCATTGAATCATTCAACGCACATATTCGCATGCTGCGCCTACAATATTTACATTGGTTGTAAACGTGTTACTTACATTACGATGGGCTGCCATAATTAGCATGAGATGTCACTCTAATCGTCAGTTCATAACAGTCATAACGTTCATAATATTCGTGCCTCCAGACAACTTTCGTGGCATGCTCTGCTTACATAACGTAATTTATGTGAAGGTGATATTCACTTACGTAACGTTGTTCTGTGAATTATAATCGTAGCCCAGGACACGATACGCTGCACCCGACTAGTCGTTACTTAACACAACCCGTGCGAAGCTGATCCGGGGATCCGGGCTGATAGTAGCTGATAAAGGACTATGGTGAAATCAGGATACCTATGGCTTTCATTTAACAACCGCTCCCAGGATAGAATCGTTAAAATGTAGACAAGGATAAATGTTCGCACCCGTTACAGGGCCATGACAACCAGCCTTCTCTCAGAGTCGCTTATGTCAGCGGATTTCCACGGTTGCTGTTTGTCTCTGTTGTGTTTGTATACTGCTTACCCGGAACACCAGCTGGCGGCATCCAATTTCACGGCAGAACCTGGTCGTAACGTTTTGTTTCATCAGTGTAAGTCAGCGTCAAATGCGCAGTTCGGCCAGTGTCTCGCCACTGTGTTTCCAGAAGCTCTGCTTCTATCCATTTTGTGTGGAATGCGCCTTCAGCTATGAATTTTGGCGGACGCCAGCACTGGTTGCGTGTGCACGTAGCATTTGGGTTTGATGCGACCCGCCATTCCTTTATGTCCTGTGGCAACCGCGTTCATGTCAGCTTATGTCAACCTCCTCTTCATTTCAACATCCTCAGTTATTTGTTGCATATATTCCAGCAACACTTAAGTTGCTCTCTGACGTAAAGCATTTCATATCGTCACGTGCCTTCTTCTAATCAGCGCAACGTTACGCACTTGAGTGACCGAAAATAGTCCTTTTTAGTGATCAGCCATCTGATTGGATTCGTGCAGTACAACTCATTTTCTCTCTTGTCTCCTGTGCCATTCCCTTGCTCTCAGATATCACTTAAGCACTGCTTTTATTATGTAGTCCCTTATTCCGACGTGTTCTTGCACACGTTTCTCTCCGATTCTGCAGAGAGCATCTTCACTTCGCTCCTAATTTCTTTTTCTAATCTGTTCAGCCAATTGTCAGCATCCTTACGCAGCTCCAGACGCTTCGATATTTTCCACCGCAAGTTCTGTGCTTTCGATTTACAACCCCAAAAATTTCTTCTTCGAGTTAACGCATTTTAAGCGAAGAATGCTCTGTATACTTCTTTTGTCTTCCCTGATTTCTCCTTCATGCGCTATTTCGCTTTCAAGATACCAGTATAATTCACTTCCTCTAACATAATGCTCAGAAAGGGGATTGCGCTCTGTGTGGATGGACATTCCGTTACTAAAAACATTTATTGTCCACCCAACCAAATATTTAGGGACTATAATTACGAAAAACGTATATTGGACGCATAACATAGAAACTGTTTTGGGCGAAGCGCACCATAGACTACGTTTTGTTGGAAATACTTAAAAATGCCTAGTTCTCCATTTCCAGTCCACCGATAATTCATTATGTATTTAGCAATCATTTTCTTTCTTTCTATCAAAATCATCCATTTCATTCTTTTCTTTTCTATCTTGTCACTAACTGAAAAGATTTTAAAATTTTATCTTATTGTTTCATTCCTTATTTTATCCATTTTATTTCAGGAAACTGGGTAGACTCGTAAGAGATGGATAGATGGATGATAGCGACGAAACTCGTGATTACAACATCTAATCGTTGGAAGGAGATGCTGATGATGATGGTTAAATTGCAACAAACCCCTACATAGAAAATCTGCACTACGTTTGTCCGTCCTCTTCTGGAGTATTGTTCCTCGGTACGGAATCTTTACCAGATAGGATTAAGAGAGAAAATCATAGAAGTTTAAAGAGGTGCCGCTCGTTTTGTATTACAACCAAATACAAGAGAAAATGTCACGGAAATCACGAAGGATTTTGAGCGGAAAGCATTAAAACCAAAGTTTGTCGCTGCGTCAAGGTATTTTCAAGAAATTTCAATCACTAATTTTCTCCTCCGAATGATAAACTGTTTTGTTGACTCATATTTGCATAAAGACAAATGACTACCGTAATAAAACCAGAGAAATAAAATCTCGCGCGTTAAGTTTTAGGTATTCATTTTTGTCCCGGTACTATTCCAGACTGGAAAGGTACACCTCCAAAGAGGCTCAGTGAACGATACGGGATGGAGCAAACAAAAATGGCCCAGACGAGTGGATACTAATGGTCGTGAATGTATGCATGTAACCACACCTCGTGAGGCACACATCACGTGTACGCCCGTCACGTGATCCACACCGGTTCAGAGCGTAGTTCGGGCTGTGTTAGTGTGGGTGGAGTGATGCATGGGGGACGATAGTACTCACAGTTGAGCGGCGGGTGTTCGTTGTGGATACTTACCTGGCAGCAAAGTCGTGGAAACGCTGTAGTCAGTTGTTTGCTGAGAAATTTAGCGACGTCAGTAGGCCAGTAAAGAGTGAATTGTTACGCTTAGTACGAAGATGGCGTTAGACGAAGTCAAAAAAATTCCCAAACGTGAGCACACACCACAAAATGTGGCTACAGTCCTACAAAATCAATCCGACGTCTGTCGCTAGAAACCGACACACAACGTCGATGCGGACCAATACTCCACCTGGACCTGCCCGTGCTTCCCTACCGAGTGTCTGTTGTTCATGCATTAAAACCAGCAGGTGCTCCTCAGACCTCTAGTTTTATCAGTGGTTGTTGACTGAGGTGACAATGAGTGGCTTGCACATATATGTATTCGTCATGTCTGGCGAAGTCTGATATCACCTGAGTGGTTATGTCAACGCACAGAATCACAGGTTCTGGGCAGCAGATACTCCGCATAACTTATACGAAACACCACTGCATGATCAGAAGGTTGGGGTTTGGCATGCAGTGTCTGCACGCCACACTTTTGGTCCCATTTTCTGACTTCATGCCCATTTCGGTGGGTTGCGTGGCAACATTTTGAAAGCATTAGTGATAGCTATATATATGTTTTTGGATAGGGTCCGCCTTTAGCAAAACACAGTTTTGTTTTATAACCCAAACATGTTTCACTGCAGTTGCAGCATCCCCACTGAGGATATTGTTAAAGCAAACACGAAAAAAAAAGATCTTCAATACCAAGATGATTATTAGTGATAGCATTAACGGAGGAAGAAAAGATGTACAGTTACTTCCAATAGGATGGAGCAACTGCCCATACAGGCGGCCGAAACCTTGAGCACATTTACCCAATATTTACGCCTGACGAAGTTGTTAGCAGAGATCAGTCTTGTCGCGTTCCTAGCTGGTCACCCATGTCACATGAGCTGTCAGCGTGCGATTATTTTTTGTGTCGAGTCGTCATTGTCTTCGAGAACACTGGAAATTCCAGCAGTCCAGCTTCGATCCAAATTCAGCATCTTGCAGAATAGGGCATAAAAGTGCCAACATATGAATGGTGGTCATTTTCAACATCTGATATAGTCAGCTGACAAGAATAATATACAAAAGAATGGAAATGAAAATTGAGGATGAGCTAGATGGCGATAAGTTTCGCTTTGAAAAAGGTAAAGGGACGAGAGAGGCAATTCCGACGTTGCGATTGATGACAGACGCAAGACTAAAGAAAATTCAAGACGCATTCATAGAATTTGTAAACCTGGCAAAAACGTTCCACAATGTAAAATGGTGCAAGATGTTCGAAATATAGGGGTGAGCTACAGGGAGAGACGAGCCATATAGAATTTGCACAAAAGCCCAGATAGAATAATAAGAGTGGACGACCAAGAACGAAGTTCTAGATTAAAAAGGGTGTAAGACAGGGCTGTAGTCTTTCACAACTACTGTTCAATTTGTACGTCGAAGAAGCAATGATGGAAATAAAACAAAGGTTCAGGAGTGGAATTAAAATTCAAGGTGAATGGATATCAATGATACGGTTCGCTGATGACATTGCTATGCTTAATGAAAGTGAAGGATTAAATAATCTGCTGAATCGAATCAACCGTCGGATGAGTAAATAATATGGATTAAGAGTGAATCGAAGAAAAATGAAAGTAACGAGGAGTAGCAGAAATGAGAACTGAGAGAAAAGTAACATCAGGATTGATGGTCTCCAAGCAGACGAAGTTAAGGAATTTTGCTACCTAGGCACTAAAACAACCAATGACAGACAGAGCAAGGAGGATATCAAGAGCAGGCTATAAACAGCAAAAAGAGCCAAGAGACGTCTACTAGTATCAAACATTGTCCTTAATTTGATGATGAAATTCCTGAGAATGTACATGTGGAGCACAGCATTGTATGGTAGTGAAACATGGACTGTTGGAAAACCGGAACAGAAGACACTCGAAGAATTTGACGTTTTGTGCTACAGATGGGTGTTGAAAATCAGGTGATAATTTATGAGGAGATTCTGAGCAGAATCGGAGAGGAAAGGAATATGTGGAAAACACTGATAAGGAGAACGGACACTAGGATAGGACATTTGTTAAGAGATGAGGGAATTACTTCCGTGGTACTAGAGGTAGCTCTGCAGGGAAAAAAAGTGTAGATTATGACAGAGATTGGAATGCGTCCAGAAAATAATTGACGACTATGTTGCAAATGCTACTCTAAAATGAAGAGGTCGTTAGAGAAGAAGAATTCGTGGCGAGTCGCATAAAACGAGTCAGAAGACTGACGAAAAAAGAAAAAGAAAGGTACTGTATTTCCTTTCCTCTGCTGTGTTTCTTTGTGTCTGGAACTCAAGTTTCCGGGAACTTTTATTTTCACGACAGTGTAGATGTGGATGCAGTAGTTGTAGGTTTCTGCCCGTTGTGGAGAGATACTAACTATGCGGCAACCACTGGAAACACTGTAGCCCTGTAGACGGGATCACCGATACGGTAGTCTCGCCTAACGCCACCAACGACCACCGCTGTATGGGTTCAGTAATTGGGAGTGGGTCCTTAACCAGAACCCAAGTTATTGAGGAATATTTTTTGCTACACTATACAATATCTATCCTTGTCACCAGAGAAACCTCTTTCAGTAATTCCAGAAGCACTTATTCACAAAAGTCTAGACAACGGGTCGGTATAATTGACTAACAAATCGCAATCGCACCTGAAAAATTCCATTATGTAAACAGAAGCAGAACTTCGCAACTTGAACTTCAAAACAAAACTGAGAGCAGGAAAAAGGACCACAGAAACTGGAGTACCAGCAAGTTAAATGAACGCTCATCCCTGTAACCAGCTGTGCCTTTGTATTCATTATGAATTGAAAAGATGTTACATGCAGTTTTTCATTGCAATTAGTCTACGCTGCTGCCACCTAAAAATATTTATTACTCCTCTAGAAACTCTACATATCTATTACAACCTCGTATACGCTCAAAAACTGATTATTAATACGCTGTCCAATCACATTGACGTAACCACTTGTCAAAATCCTTAATAACAAGTGTTTGCAGCTGGGACCACTGCGAGACGTGCAGGAAGAAAGTCAGTGAGGTACTAGTAGGTATCGACAGGAATATCGAGTTATGCCGACTCCAGAGTCATGGCCATCTGCGCTACGGGGAACAACCCGATTGAGTCCTGGTGCTCTTGGAACCATGCACGTACAGTGCGAGATCTGTGACACGTTTCATTGTCCTGGTGGTAGATGCCTAGGTGCAGAGAAAAGAAAGGTACAGGTAAATGTGGAATTGGTCCTCAAAGATAGATGCATTTTTGTGTTGATACACTTTGGGTTCCAGAAAATCGGGATCTCCCAAGGAATGCCACGGAAACATTCCCTAGATCATACCCCTACGACGGAAGGGGTGCTTCAGCCAGTTGTTGGAGAGTACTTGCTTTCGGAAGTATCACACCGCACACGCAAACGGCTTTTGTCTAATGGAGCACAACGTGTGACTTGGCTACCTGTCGCCACTCAGTCGACTTCCACTTGAGGAACTGGCGTGCGAATTCCAACCATCGTCGCCGATAAACAGTAGTCGGAGTGGGCGCCTGGTGGAAAGGCGCAATCGCATCAGCGTTCTCCGAATAATCGTTGAGGAGACAGTGTCCTTTGGTTCATCTGGGACGGCAGCTTCTCAAACGTTGTACGTATATTCGCTGTACGAGTCTTCACAGCTATCATTCTTCCCTCTCATCTGTACGCCTTGGAGCACCGCAGCTACATTGGCGTCGGTTTTGGATGTCGCCAATTTGCCATGGCAGTATACTGTAACGAGAGGGGGTGTGAACAGTTTACAAACTTAGCCGTTTCGGAAATTCTTCCGCCCTTCCCCCGAAAGCCAATGAGCATGCCGTTTTCAATGTCCGATAAATCGCCCCGTTTCCTCTTTACCACAACGACAGCACTTACAGTGTTGGAGCTACCACCTGTCGTACGGGAGTGCTCATTGCATGTTGACTTCGAACATACCGATGAGCACATTAATGTGAATGCACTGTATATCTCCACGAGCTTTAATCAAAATAACACAGACATCACCAGAACTTAACTAAGATGCTACAAGAACAAATATCGGACGGTGTGGCCGTGCGGTTCTAGGCGCTTCAGTCTGGAACCGCGTGACGCTACGGTCGCAGGTACGAATCCTGCGTCGGGCATGGATGTGTGTGATGTCCTCAGGCTAGTTAGGTTTCAGTAGTTCTAAGTTCTAGGGGAGTGATGACCACAGATGTTAAGTACCATCGTGCTCAGAGCCATTTTTGAACAAGAACAAATACACTAAAGAGCCAAAGAAACTGGTATACCTGCCTAAAATCGTGTAGAGCCCCTGAGAAATCGCAGAATTGCCGCAACACGACGTGGCATGGACACGACTGTCTGAAGTAATGCTGGAGGGAATGGACTCCATTAATACTGCAGGGCTGTCCATAAATCTGTAAGAGTACGAGGGGGAGGAGATCTCTTCTGCAAATTGCAAGGCATCCCAGATATGCTCAATAATATTCATGTCTGGCAAGTCTGGTGGCCAGCGGAAGTGTTTAAACTCAGAAGATCAACTTGTGTGGGGTGACGCATTGTCCTGCTGGAATTGTCCAAGCCCGTTCGAATGCACAATGGGCATGAATGAATGGAAGTGATCACAGGATGCTACCTTATGTGTCGCCTATCATAATCGTATTTAGACGTATTACGGCTTTCATATCACTCCCCCTGCACTCGCCCCCCACCATTATATAGCTTCCATCAGCTTGAAGAGTCCCCTTGCTGACATGCAGCGTCCATGGATTCATAAGGATGTCCCAACACTCGAACACGTCCATCCGCTCGATAAAATTTGAAACGAAACTCGACCAATGAGGCGACATGTTTCCAGTCATCAACAGTCCAATGTCGGTGTAGACGGCCCGGCTCAGACGAGATGTAAAGCTTTGTGTCGTGCAGTCCCCAAGGGTACACGACTGGGCATTCGCCTTCGCAAGCCCATATCGACGATGTTCCGTTAAATGGCTCGCTCGCTGACACTGGTTGATGACCCAGCATTGACATCTGCAGTACTTTGCGGTAGGGTTGCGCTTCTGTCACGTTGAACGATTCTCTTCTGTCGTCGTTGGTCTCATTCTTGCAGCATCTTTCTCCGGGCTGCTGCGATGTCGGAAATTTGATGTTTCACCGGATTCCTGAAATTAACGGTACTCTACCCCGCAGACGTTGTGTCCCATCGCTCGTGCGCCGACTATAACACCACATTCAAATTCACTTAAATCTTGATAACCTGCCATTGTCGCAGCAGTAACAGATCTAACAACTGAGCCAGACATTTATTGCCTCATATAGGCGTTGCCGACCGCAGCGCCATATTCTGCTTGTTTCGAAACTGCTCAGGTCATCGGTCCCTAGGCTTACCCACTACTTAATCTGACTTAAACTCACCCTAAGGACAACACACACATTCATGCCCGAGGGAGGACTTAAACCTCATACGCGGTAGCCGCGTGGCAAGAGGTCCCACTAGACCGCGCGGGTACCTGGCGCGGCCTCGTTTACGTATCCCTGTATTTGAATACCCATGCCTGTACCAGTTTCTTTGGCGCTTCAGTGCATCTTAAGGGCTCTGTGCAGAAATGGTTACTGAATCTTTACGTTCTTCCACAGGATTTAGGTGGATTGGTTTCGGGCTGCGGGTTCCGCAGATGTGAGGCTTAATTTCACAATTAATTTGCTAAACGTCAGAGTATGTCTGACAACATAGTAGCTATACAATTTCAGTAAAGTAAGTTCTCCTTCTGTAGCTTGTGATGATAAATCAATCAATACAATGAAATTTCGTCCACACAAGACATGGACCTGCAAACAAGTTACACAGAAGCACACATAGGTCCACTATTTCTATCGACACCAGACAGCCGCCACAACAAACTACTCACAACGCCCTAACGAAATTTCGAAGCATGTATCTTAATAAGTTCGTATACAGTGTCACACACAACTAAACATTTACATACGAAGATGAATCCTCAGTGCAACTGTATCTACTACTTAGTTAGGCTTATAGCGTAGCTCACACAATAACACTTCCTGCTTAATTGAATTTCATCCTCACAGCGTGTAATTTGTCCAATTCACTTGCTTCCGCTCACACTGCACATCCTCACACACATCGCAGGCCGTCAATACGCAACCACATACCTCTGTATTACTCTTATACAACACAGTGCACTGTGTGAACCACATAACCAACAGCGTACAACCGTCAGCTGCTCAAGCACTCAGGTATGCTTCTGCTTGATGTACAGAAGCCCATTTCTCCACACCCCCCCCCCCCCCCCTCTGACTGTAGTAAGGTGTGACTGAACGAAAAGCAGAGCATTAGACTCTTGTTGGTCTTGGCTCTGTACAGAACACTCTCGTTCGTACCTTTTCAATAACTCACTTCACTCCACTCAGGAAAGCCCACCATTACAGGCACCTCGGCTGCTGCAGGTATCCGGACACTGGCGACGTGTAACAGGCTTGTCCACCGTTTCACCACGGAGACAGCGCTGGTTCTACTTTCTACAGTTGACTGCATACTCAGCCGTTGCCGCTTGCTACTATATACGCCATCCATCGTAAGAACGATACTGATGTAAATACACATATTTGAGGCGCTTGTTTAGCAGTTGTAATACATGCTCACCTGTGCTGTTACACCATTGGAAGTATCCTCTAATTATGTACTAAATCTATAGGAGAACTACACAGTAACTGTGTTGGTCACTACATAAGGTGCCACCAGCTGCTAAACCGATAATTTTATTTGACGCGTTTCTGGTAGAACCTGTTGTGGTTGGCAGGAGAGCCAACCGTATGGTTAAAGGAGGCCGAAATGCAAGCGTTTTAGCTCACGCAGGCTGGCGTTAGGTCTGGAACATGACAAGGGAATTAGAATTGAGAAAAACGGACGTAGCTGGTGGAATACTAAACTTTAATCCATTAACGGAGAACGTCGCTCTCTATGGTACATGATTCACAATATCAATAGTACGGATACTGGCGCTTTGCTAGGGCGTAGCAAATAACTTAGCTGAAGGCTATGCTAACTATCGTCTCGGCAAATGAGAGCGTAGAAGTCAGTGAACCATCGCTAGCAAAGTCGGCTGTACAACTGGACGAGTGCTAGGAAGTCTTTCTAGATCTGCCGTGTGGCGGCGCTCGGTCTGCAATCACTGATAGTGGCGACTCGCAGGACCACCTAGCAAGTGTGGTGTCTGGCGGTGACACCACAGAACCAATCCTCACGTTGTTTGCAAACCAGAAACGTATCGCAAATAACACAACTTCTAACTATACAAAGAATATACAAGAGTATGAAACTGCAAATATCGTCAGTATTAAACATCTGAAATACACGCCATGAAATCTTGGTATTTCAGACAGTACGCTACAAACTAAACTGTCATGGAAGCGTTTATGTTACAATTACAAGGAATGATTAGATATTTTGTGTTGTACTACCGTCAATGAAACTTTAAGACGTTCTAAGGCATTAACAGACAGCAATGCAGAATGCTAAATGCTTACATCATGTATTTCTCATTTCAGTTCTGTGGATGACGTTGTAGCTAGCTATGATCGGTACATGTCGGCTTGGTTTGTAAATACTCTCTCAGTTTTTCTTCTGAACCTGAAATGCCGAAACAGTTAAGTTCTCACCTTCTTTATAATAAATTTGAAAAACATTGTGTAGGACCATTATAAAATATCACCAAAGCTAGGAAGTTGTGGTAGCGTATTGGATATAGTAACTGGCTCGTATAAGCAAGATTGTGGATCCGGCTCACTCTAAGTTAACTTTTTTCATATTTATCGAAATTACATCCTGTTTTCTACACTTGAGAGTAAATGGAATGTGCAGAGGAAAGTCAGCCCTTGTATGTGACAATGTACTTCTCACCATTGCTCAGTTTGTTAAGGGGAGTTGAAACGCCCAATCCAGACAATGTTAAATATAGTGAATTGGATTTCCTGTATTTCAGGAACCACTGTAGCCATTGACATTAAACTGTGTGTTCTAAGTCTACTGAAATACAGTAACTGACTTTTAGTCACTCCTTTCGGAAATACATTTTTTTTTAATTTCACAGTTTAAATATTGTGTACTTAATAACGTTATCATAAATAATTTAAATCATAGATAAAAATATGTTCATCTTTTTGTTCAGTAAAAATGGCTCTGATCACTATGGGACGTAACATCTGAGGTCATCAGTCCCCTAGAACGTAGAACTACTTAAAACTATCTAACCTAATGAAATCACACACATCCATGCCCTAGGAAGGATTCGAACCTGCGACCGTAGCGGTCAGACTGACGCGCCTAGAACCGCTCGGTCACACCGGCCGGATTTTGTTCAGTAGACTCAGGTTAGGATTCTTATTACTCCCTGAAAAACTGAATATTCTACTCGCAGTGGATTCTGAGATTTAGGAAAAAATACAACTGAAGTTTCAGAAGACTGTAACTCAATATATGTTTAATTGTTTATTTTTAGTCACTCAGAAGCACCCTGCACCATACTGTATATCATCCTCTTGATCTTTTTCCAAGCTTTCCTTCTTTTCTTCTTTCTGGACTCCTTAGTGGCCAAATGGACTTCATACTCACCTTTATCAATGCGAACCTTGTCCATAAGAATGGTTCATATGGCTCTGGGAACTTTGGGACATAAGATATGAGGTCATCAGTCTTTTAGAAATTAGAACTATTTAAACCTAAATAATCTAAGGACGTCATACACATCCATGCCCGAGGCAGCGTTCGAACCTGCGACCGTAGCAGTTGCGCAGTTCCGGATTGAAGCTCCTATAACCTCTCGGCCACAACGGCCGGCCATTGTCTATCCGTTCAAATTCTCTGATGTAGTTTACTCCAGGATTAATTCCGATATGCTGTAGCACTTTGACCCTATCAGTGTTGCCATCCTTAAAAGCAATAACAACATCACAATCCCCCACTTTAGTGTCTTCTTTCAAACAAAAACATTTTTTGTTAAGCGAGTCCATGTAAGATTACTGAACGACTCATTGGGATTTTGAGTCTGACCATGCAGACACTTCTTCAGTAATTCAGGATTTGCCAGGTCCCTGTAAATGCGTTTTATGATAGTCATGACTGGTGCTGGGATGGAATGGTTAAGGCGGTATGAACTGTTTGAGTACTGGGATTGCGGTAATAGCACCAAGACGCAGGTAATATTTCTAATGACCATCCAATAATACTGGTGGAGTTTATCAATCATTTTATCTGTCAGCCTGCCTCTTATGATTTTACCATCAGAAAGTTTCTTGTCTCTCAAACTTTGTTTCAACTTCCTCAGCCTGGTGCCCATCCTCTTCTGGACATGACCAATACAAACACATAATTTAACCTTTATAACACAGCTATCCACAACCTTCTATATAACAAATTACCGATTTTATTAGGACTTGAAGTAATGCACGTAAAATGTTAACATTTTCAACCAGTATAAATTATAAATAATATTATATGTATAATGAAAGGAGAAAATATAAAAATGCAGTAAATGAAGCAGGCAAAAAGGAATACAAACGTCTCAAAAATGAGATCGACAGGAAGTGCAAAATGGCTAAGCAGGGATGGCTAGAGGACAAATGTAAGGATGTAGAAGCTTATCTCACTAGGGGTAAGATAGATACTGCGTACAGGAAAATTAAAGAGACATTTGGAGAGAAGAGAAGCACGTGTATGAATATCAAGAGCTCAGATGGCAACCCAGTTCTAAGCAAAGAAGGGAAGGCAGAAAGGTGGAAGGAGTATATAGAAGGTTTATACAAGGGCGATGTACTTGAGGACACTATTATGGAAATGGAAGAGGATGTAGATGAAGACGAAATGGGAGGTAAGATACTGCGTGAAGAGTTTGACAGAGCACTGAAAGACCTGAGTCGAATCAAGGCCTCGGGAGTAGACAACATTCCATTAGAACTACTGACGGCCTTGGGAGAGCCAGTCATGACAAAACTCTACCAGCTGGTGAGCAAGATGTATGAGACAGCTGAAATGCCCTCAGACTTCAAGAAGAATATAATAATTCCAATCCCAAAGAAAGCAGGTGCTGACAGATGTGAAAATTACCGAACTATCAGTTTAATAAGTCACAAAATACTAACGCGAATTCTTTACAGACGAATGGAAAAACTGGTAGATGCGGACCTCAGGGAGGATCAGTTTGGATTCCGTAGGAATGTTGGAACACGTGAGGCAATACTGACCTTACGACTTATCTTAGAAGGAAGATTAAGAAAAGGCAAACCTACGTCTCTAGCATTTGTAGACTTAGAGAAAGCTTTGGACAATTTGACTGGAATGCTCTCTTTCAAAATTCTGAAGGTGGCAGGGGTAAAATACAGGGAGCGAAAGGCTATTTACAATTTGTACAGAAACCAGATGGCAGTCATAAGCGTCGAGGGGCATGAAAGGGAACCAGTGGTTGGGAAAGGAGTGAGACAGGGTTGTAGCCTCTCCCCGATGTTATTCAATCTGTATATTGAGTAAGCAGTAAAGGAAACAAAAGAAAAATTTGGAGTAGGTATTAAAATTCATGGAGAAGAAATAAAAACTTTGAGGTTTGCCGATGACATTGTAATTCTGTCAGAGACGGAAAAGGACTTGGAGGAGCAGTTGAACGGAATGGACAGTGTCTTGAAAAGAGGATATAAGATGAACATCAACAAAAGCAAAATGAGGATAATGGAATGTAGTCAAATTAAATCGGGTGATGCTGAGGGAATTAGATTAGGAAATGAGACACTTAAAGTAGTAAAGGAGTTTTGCTATTTAGGAAGTAAAATAACTGATGATGTTCTAAGTAGAGAGCATATAAAATGTAGACTGGCAATGGCAAGGAAAGAGTTTCTCAAGAAGAAAAATTTGTTAACATCGAATATAGATTCATGTATCAGGAAGTCGTTTATGAAAGTATTTGTTTGGAGTGTAGCCATGTATGGAAGTGAAACATGGACGATAACTAGTTTGGACAAGAAGAGAATAGAAGCTTTCGAAATGTGGTGCTACAGAAGAATGCTGAAGATTAGATGGGTAGATCACGTAACTAATGAGGAGGTATTGAATAGGATTGGGGAGAAGAGAAGTTTGTGGCACAACTTGACTACAAGAAGGGATCGGGTGGTAGGTCATGTTTTGAGGCATCAAGGGATCACGAATTTAGCATTGGAGGGCAGCGTGGAGGGTAAAAATTGTAGAGGGAGACCAAGAGATGAATACACTAAGCAGATTCAGAAGGATGTAGGTTGCAGTAGGTACTGGGAGATGAAGCAGCTTGCACAGGATAGAGTAGCATGGAGAGCTGCATCAAACCAGTCTCAGGACTGAAGACAACAACAACAACATGTATAATTTTATTCGGAAAATTGCAAATTTTATAGTGAGATAAAAATCCGAAAGCGTGAAAAAGTATTTTTTTTTCTCTTGTAACTCCCCTTATGTGGTGATCTTCCTGTGCGGGAGCTTTCACAGCAGATAGGTACAAAATGGTGGCTTTTAAACTGAAATCCGTCCGATCTCGGCATAATAGCCGAGAACACTTTATTAACTGTTACTTTCATAAATTACTCTGAATAAACATCCAGATGGCAGGAGGGTACAAAAACAAAACCCTCTCCCCCTGTGACCACTGAAGAAAATGGCTGGAAGTCCCCCGCCCCCTATTTCTAACCACTTGTCAACCAACACTGCGGCAGTCACCGTGGTTGTACTCAGTCGTTCGTATTTGCCGTGCTTATGGTGAATATGGCTGAAACTGAGTCATGTTATTTTTGAATCTTCGAAGAGGAACACCGTTACAAAGCGATGAGAACTTGTGGGTCCTCAATGCTTTTGAGAAGTTATCGGGAAGACCTCCGCCACTACCCATAAAGGAACTTGCAGCAATGACATCCGAGTTTACCGGTATTTTTGTGTGACAAGTGTAATATTTTCTCTAAAAGATATACGCAATCCAGGTAAGATGTCAGCTTCAGGAGACATAAGAAAACGTCAATCGTGTGTTTAGAAAAAAGTTCCGATATCGTTAAAAAAAAAAGAAAAAAAGAAAATGCTGTGCGATCAGAGGTGCACGTATATCTCTTTTGGAACGAAGCGCCTAAAATGAATAAGATGCTCCAAGTGTCAAATAAGGACAATAAGTGGCCCACTTTTAAAAGAATGAATGACATTTTATCAACTCATACAATATAGTGGTTTTCAATTCAAAAGTAGGAATCGAAGTAGCGTAATTGTAGATGGAGAGGGTACTGTTTTGTGCAGGAAGCGTTGTATCCAGCAGATTCTACAGTTCAGACGCAAAGAAGCGAAAGATTTATTATCTTGACGACACCTGGGTTTACACGGGATATGTGAAACATAAAATGTGGACTGAAAACCTAGTGTCTGATAAGAAAAACCTTTTGTTGCATGTCTATCACAGGGGTTGAACAATCCGACGGGAAAAGGAGAAGGCTAATTATAGCGCATGTAGGAATCAACTGTGGTTTTGTGGAAGGTGCTGAATTGATTATTTAATCAGAAATGACGGCAGATTATCATGATGATGTGAACGGTGAAGAGTTCCTAAAATGGTTTAAAGATATTTTACCCAGATGAGAGCCCAACAGTGTTACAATTGTGGACATTGCATCATATCATAGAGTTATAGTTAAGCGTAGACCACAAAAAAATTGGAAGAAGGTAGACATTGTAAACTGGCTGATGGAGAAAAAGAGCACATGCCTATCCTATTGCGATTAAGCTTTAATTATTCAGACAATTTGAAACTTACATTATAGATCAGTACGTAATTGATGAAACAGAGCAATCTGCAAGTCACATCGTAGTCAGGATACCGTGTACCATTGCAATTTGGACCCCGAATAACTTACTTGGTGCCAAGTTAAAAGACGTGTCGCAAGAAGTAATGTTTTTGAGTTTCCAGACGTGCTTAAATTAATGCATGAAGCTCTGTCGCACGTCACTGCCGGACGCTGATGTGATGCAGAAAACACATAATAAAAGCAGAAGGTAAAATGTGGCACTTACGGTGTCTCATAGATAGTGTTCTTGATAGGATACTCATCAGTGTTGAAGATGATATTTCCAATGATGAAATGTCTTCATCAGATTTACATTCAGGGATGGAGGGAGTTCAGATGAGTAATACCTTAAGTAGCTTCGGTATTTTATGCAGTGTATTATACTACAAAGTATCAGCAATCCACCCTTAAAGTTACACATTGCTCTCACAGAAAAATTATAGTGTGTTGATGGAAGTACTTATGCTTTTCCTCTAAGCTAAAATATGTTTCTCCTTGGTCTCTTAAAAAGAATATTACTGGAGTTTACTCTATGGTAAGGTGGTACAATTGCGATATAGAAAGGATTCCGATCAACAAAAGCTTTCGAACCATTTTTCAGTTGTGCGGTGTTGGCAGCACTTGCATTTGGGTGACGTTGTAATGCGGAAGGTTTCTCGTTGTTTTTTTTCCCCTTATATAGTTTCGATTCCCCACAGAGGGGGGCAGACTGACAGCAACCTACAGAATAGTGAAAAACATAATAAGAAGATAATAAGCAATAAAAACAGGCGAGAAAACGGTGACTTTTTAAAACTGTATAATGGCAGAAAGGTTGTGGCAGTTAAAATATAAAAACAAAGGTTTGGTGACGTTAATTAAGACACGCAGTAAGCAGACAGGTACAATAGTAGACAGATAATTAAAAGAGACGGCTACAGTCTGGTTTCCGTTCGCAAGAGGTAAGAAATCACACCTAGCGACAGTTTGGTTTCTGTTCGCAACACTTAAAAAAGGGATGCATAACACTGAACACTCACTGAAACACTGCACTTTAAAGTAGACACGAAGCTGACACACCACAGCCTAAGACAGATGGAAGGGGGGAGCAGACGGACCCAGACAGAACGAAAGAGGGCAGGAAGAAAAAAAAAAGGGGGTGGAGGGGGAGGAGCCAAAGATTGCTTTTTTCTCCTTTATGGCAATTCGATTACCGCGCCCCCCCCCCCCCCCCTCCGAGGGGCGTAATAGGTCGCTCTACGGGCTACAGAAAAACTGAAAAACATAATGAGAATATAAACAAAACAAGAAAAAAAGGTTATAAAACGGCGACACTGCAAAAAACCGTAAAATGGCGGGAAGTTATGGAATTTAAAATATAAAAACACGGCGTTGACGATGCAGATGAAGATATACAGTAGGAAGACAGTTCGCTTTCTGTTAGCACGAGATAAAAAACACAACTAGCGACATAATGGTGGCTGCAACAGGGGACGCACAACACTGAACATTCGCTTTAAACAGCAGTATAGAGACGACACAGCGACAGATGGGGGAGGACCTGGACTTATAAGGGGGAGAAAAAGAAGGGGGGTGAGGAACAAAGGGGGGGAGCCGATGGAGGGAGCGGACATAGAAAAAACAGAGGGGGGGCAGGGTGGATGCAGAAGAACTGGGGAAGGCAGTGAAGTTCCAAAGCAAAAGGACTTGGGGAAGAGAAGGGAGTCAGAGAGAGGGTAGGCAGGGAAAAAACAGGATGGAAGGGGGGTAGAGGGAGCCCGGGAAAAGGACTGTGGAGGGAGGGGGAGGTGAGGATCAGTGTTGATAAGATGAATGGAAGGAGAGAGGGCATCATCCGAGTGGCAGACTTGATGGAAGCCACCTTGGGAAAGGAGAAAGGTTTCTCTGGTGCATCCTGTCTTTTCCCTGAGTACATCAGTTTGTGCTATAGAGATATAATTTTTTTCTTATTGAGAGGTAAGAGAAGTTACTTAGTTTCATGCGCTCTTATAAATCGATAGGTTGCATATGCTTGTACATTTTGTATTAGTAAGGTTAGATACCTGTTTTGCTTTCCCGTGTATTCAGAGCCATCTTTACAGAAAGACTGTATGACTGGAGATATATTATACAAAGTTACTACAAATAACTTGTATACATTTATACATGTTTTCTCTTGTGAGTTCTTAAAGCAATCTCTTATTTATTTCTCTTAGATGCAGAGAAAAAAATGGAGTCCAGCTGTAAGATCTGAAACTATAAAGTGTGTTATGAATTACGCGATATTCTTGTCAGCGCTTTGCACGGTACAGTACAAATTACGAAGATGGTGCAAGCTCACGACCAACTGCAGAAAACAGAATTGGTCATCCAACGGTACTCAGTTCTGAGTTGAAAGATACTTCAGTTAGTTGGAAGTTGGGAGTGGGGAGGGTACCAAACAGCGAGGCCATCTGTTCCATCGGATTAGAGAAGGAAGTCAGCCATGCTCTATTAAAGGAATCATCCCAGCATTTCCCTGAAGCGATTTGGTGAAATCACAGGAAACCAAAATCAGGAAGGCCCTACGAAGGTTCTCACTGTCTTCGTCTCAAATTCGACTCCAGTGTGCTAACCACTGCGGCACCTCGCTTGGAGATGCTTTGGTCCAGAGAGCTTTATTCTAGAACAGTGATGATTTGGTCTGTCGCCACTCTAGTTAAGAAGAGCTTGATTTCGGATGACTGAGAAAAATAATTTAGGACATCCATGGAACTTAGAAAGCACGGTTGCTGGAATCGACAGGTTTAGAGAATTTATTAAGACATGCACTTAACTTATCCTGCAAAAGCCCGAGGGTTTTTGACGAGCCAGAGCTGAACGCTAAAACAAAGCGGAAGTACGTAATTTCTTCCAGTATTTGGAAGATATTTTAAAGGAATATGTTTTGCTTGATAAACCAGAGTGTATTTATAATATGGATGATTCCAGCTTTCTTTTAAAAACGGATCCCCAAAAATAGTTAGATGTAGAGGTAAGAGAGAAGTGGTTTGAATAACAAACGCGGAAAGAGGGGAAAATGTGACTGTTACTGCATGCACGAATGCCTCTGACATGTATTTATCACCAATGGCAATTTTCAATGAAGTGGGAAAATGCCCTGAATTTCAAAATAGCTTTGAAGAACTTACAGTTTTTATTATTGACAACCATGGCAACCATACAAGCTTGAATGCTGTATAGCATTATTGGGGAAATGGGATGGACTTTTGGGATTGATTCCGTACAGTGTAAATGTACTATAGCATTAGACAGAACCTTCTTCAAGTCTCCAAAATCTCAATATTACAGAAATCCGACTGAGTGGATTCATTGTAACCCTAATGGAAGCATTACAACGCAAAGATTCAGTACTATTTTCTGTGATACCTGGAGCAGAACTACATCTTTTGGTTGTACAATCAAGAGGATCCAGTGAACAGGAATAAGCCTCTTGTTCCCAAAGAGAAATTTGCACCTTCAACGTTATTCGAGACTCCTGGTCACTCAACCCCCGGCAACCAAGCTTTCGCCAGAATTATAGGCGAAATACAGATATCTTTAAAAGATGTAACTGAACAGAATGGCGTATCTGTAACACCAGCATCCATTACCATTTCTCAACACGATGCTGTAAAGAACATTTTGTCAACTCCAAAGAGAAAAGTGTCGCCTCAGAAAAGAAAACACAGACATCTATTCGACTCATTTAAGATGAGAACATGGAAAACCTCCGCAGCAAGAGATATCTTTCTCGACGGGGAGCAAACAAAGAAATAAACAAATGGAACAACAACAATATACAGAAATGTAGGTCTGTGAAAAATGGTAAAAGAAGTATTAAAAATTTCAAATCGCCATCACACAATGAGAATAATTGTGGATCTCCTTTCTTGAATTCTTATAAAGCGGAATCACTGACAAAGGATGACTGGATTCGCTGCCGAAAATGCAATATTTGGTGCCAAGAAGTTTGCGTTGGGTCCAAGGGAAAGATTTCAGTGATCATAACGGACCAAGAAGTGATCGCAGTTTTACCTAGTGTGACTCATTTTCGAACAGTTTTACTCAATACTGAAACCTTTTCTTGTGTTTAAAGCAGCACCTTTCATATTGTAATATTTGTGTTACATACTCGTTAAACATCAAAGAACAAGTGCATAATTTAAATTATTTCTTTTCTGAATATGTTTCCAGTTACAGTAGATTTTGTCCGAAATGATCAAAGTTGTTCCACCTCACACTATATTAATTTACACCTTCTAAAATTTAAATGGCACCTCAAGGTTTGTTATTTTTGTGTTGTTTGTCGATTTTCTTAAATGATCGGTCTAATCTGCTTCCGAACGCTTTAGTTCAATATTTTTGACGAGAATGATTTCAGTGTTCCAGCGTTTTCAAACATATATCTGTGACAAGTGTTAAAATGAATCAGTAGGAAACAGATTGAATGAAACGTTAGTAACATTCAGTTGTGGAATATCGAACAGAAACAAGCTTCCACACGATGTTCTGCCGCTATTCACATCAGTGCAGGCTTCATGGACCGGCTTCCATGTTTATACACGATGATAAAGCACTGTGCGTATCTTCGCTGAATTTTGCGCTGAATATCGCATAAAGCGTAAGGCTGTTATTTCACTCGACTATACACAGCTGAAGATCCGCGGGAAACCTATGAGATAACAACAAAGAGGAAGAATATGCAGCATGATGTTTACATCAGAATTGTTCTTACGAAGAACAGACGGTAGCTTGCCTAAGGCTACCCTCTGGGGATGGGAAAAAGAATAGTAAAACTCGACTTGTCGCAGTCTGAATAGGTCCTCGTAGAGTCGGACAACATTAATATCATACACACCTAATTATCAAGAGGACGTACACATTCTGAAGCTTTCTGATTTATTAAAACTAGGTATTGAACTGCAACGTGAATCTAGGACCTCTGCATTTCACAGGCCAGTGCTCTTCAGTTCTTCTAGGAGACCTAGTTACGCAATATATGAAGGAGAACGTCTTTTAAGTTTGGAAGGTAGGAGATGAGGTACTGGCACAATGAAGGTGTGATGACTGGTCGTGAGTGTTCATGGATAGCTCAATAGCTTGAGCAAAAGGCAACATTTCCAGGTTCGAGTCCAAGTCTGGTTTCAATGTGACAGGAAGTTTTAAAACAGCCTACACTCCGTTGCAGAGTGTAAGTATATTCTGGAAGTAGGTGGGCTGCTTATATTATCTTTGTAAACACCAACTGAGGGAAGTGTAACGTATTTGTGGTTGCCCATTACTTCTACACTACAGAAAGCAAAATCAAATTAACTATCACGGAACACTAAAGAGCCCTTGACTGATTTCTCATATTTATCTCCATTAGCTGTTAAATATCGCGAATTCGAATATCATGTATATTTTTGTAAGTAGCAAGGTCTCAGCGGTAGGCATGATGCAAAGTCAACACGAAGCAAATGCTACCGCCAAGCTCATTTCTGGATTCGTGAATCTAATTTAAATACTCCCACGAAGAAGGAAAAGGATATGTTGTGGCATTACAGGAATAGACAAGGACCAGGAAGCTAGCTGCTCTTAGGGTATATACTTACATGGCATGTAGTGCAGTGTGTGCTGAAAAGGAAACTACGATATGCAAGACCATATACACTGAAGAGCCAAAGAAACTGGTACACCTGCCCAATATCGTGTAGGGCCGACGCGCGTACGCAGAAAGGCCACAACACGACATGGCACGGACGCAACTAATGTCTGAATTAATGCTGGAGGTAAGTGATACCGTGAATCCTACAGGACTGCCCATAAATCCGTAAGAATACGAGGAAGAGTAGATCTCTCTCGAACAGCACATTGCAAAATAACCCAGATATGGTCAATTATGATGACGTCTGGAGAGTTTGGTGGCCATCGGAAGTGTCTAAACTCATAAGAGTGTTCCTGGAGCCACTCTGTAGCAATTTTGGTCGCGTGAGGTGTCGCATTGTCCTGCTGGAATTGCCCAAGTCCGTTGGAATGCACAATGGACGTGAATGGATGCAGGTAATCACACAGGATGCTTACGTACGTGTCACCTTTCGGGTTCGTATCTAGACGTATCAGGGGTCCCATATCATTTCAGCTGTATACGCCTCCACCAGTTTGATCAGTCCCCTGCTGACATGCAGGGTCCATGGATTCATGAGGTTGTCTCCACACCCTTACACGTCCATCCACTCGATACAATTCGGAAAACGAGACTCGTGAGGCCAGGCAATATGTTTCCAGTGGTCAAAAGTGCAATGTCGGTGTTGACGGCCCCAGGTGAGGTATAAGACTTTGTATCGTGCCATCATCAAGGGTACACGAGTGGCCCTTCTGCTCCGAAAGCCTATATTGATGACGTTTCGTTGAATGGTTCGCACGCTGACACTTCTTCAGGTTCCAGCATTGAAATCTGCAGCAATTTGCGGAAAGTCTGCACTTCTGTCACATTGAACGGTTCTCTTCAGTCGTCGTTGGACGCGTTTTTGCAGGATCTTTTTCCGGCTGCCGCGATGTCGGAGATTTGATGTTTTACCGGATTCCTGATATCCACTCATGATATGGTCGTACGGGAAAATCCCGACTTCATCGTATCCTCGGAGATGTGTCCCATAGCTCGCACGCAGACTATAACACCACGTTCTACCTTACGTAAATCTTGATAAACTGCCGTTGTAGCAGCAGTAACCGATCTAACAACTGCCCCAGACACTTGTCTTGTATCGGCGTTGCCGCCCGCAGCGCCGTATGATGCCTGTTTATATATCTCTCTATTTGATGCACATGCCTGTACCAGTTTCTTTGGCACTTCAGTGTATGTAAACGCTGTAATTGTGTGTGTGTGTGTGTGTGTGTGTGTGTGTGTGTGTGTGTGTGTGAGAGAGAGAGAGAGAGAGAGAGAGAGAGAGAGAGAGAGAGAGAGAACCAGTTTCAGTCAGCACGAAACAGGTTTTACATGTGATACACACACCAGTGCCATGCATCTGGAAATCGCCAAATGCTGAAACAGGTCAATAATCTGAACTGCATACTTGGTGTAATAACGGTACTTTGCATGATGAAACTGACACCGTACGGTAGTTTGTAAATTGTTTCATCGTTTTAATATTTAGTTCATGCAGGTCCTCTTCAGTAGTCGAAAATATTAATCTCCTCTTAGAAATTTATATTTTTTTACAATCCAGAATTAGCCTCGGTTATTAAACCCTATAATTTCCGAAAATCACTAAGAAACTAAAGAGGTGCAGGTTTGATGTAAACCGTAGTTAAATTTTTAATTGCGAATGAAACGGTAATGGGAGAAAAACGTATCGCCTTAATTTTGCTCTGTTCATTTAAGCGATCGCAGAGAGATCGAATGACTTAATTCTACATTAATGTCAGAGATGGAAGGCAAATTTAAACATGGTGAGAGTGCCAGGCATTTAACTCAACATAAAAAATGAGAACTTTTATGTATGACATTTTTACTCATTTTTACGCATGCCACCAAAAGCTGCTAATGGTGTAACCAACTTGCAGGAATTATGTCATCATCACACGAACTTTAAACTCTGACAGATAGTTAGGAGAAAACAACTCAGTAGCTACAAGACGAGTGACAGAAGCTCTTTAAAAACGACTAGGAAAAGAAAAAGCAGTCGCATAAAAACTGCCACAGAGGAAAACTCAGCTCTAAAAGAAAGTTTAAGGAACATGTAAAGATTTAACAGAAAATTAGCATTCACTGTTGTATCACGGGATACTAATAGGATCAATAGTTCTCATGTTATTTGGAAGCAGTGCCTGCCATTTTGTAGCAAGGGCAATATGACATTTTTGTGTGTGCGTGTGTCTGTGTCTATGTGTGTGTGTAAGGGCAGTGTATGTCCTAACTGTGCACAAATTGTTATTCTACTAAAGTTACTTTGCTGTGACATTGTGTTGGGTGATCATGTGTGATTACGTTGGCTGTTTTATGCGATAACATTGCTGCGGCGGCTAGAGGGATTCCTTTTATGTGTTATATGTTGTATCAGTTTAGATTACGTTTGCTTGATGATGTTTCGTTGTTTATTATGTGTCTCTTTTCTGTTATTGCCTTTTCAATTTGGATGTTTTCTTAGAAGATGTTTCTTGATACTCATTATTATTAATTTCATATCTGTTTCTACTGTGTTTCTACTGAGTGGGTGGAAGGGGGGAAGGAGGAGAAGGAGTGTTTTTCTTGCTGGAGATGTTCTAAAAATGTTGAATGACTGGTACCACACATTTATCTTATTTATGTCTTGTTGTAAATATTCTTCCGGTCTGTCTTAAGTACAGCTCATCAAGCTGTTACAGCAGAGTTGATAAATGCCAGATTCTCCATACGTTTGTGTCATCCTAATGCTACTAGAGAACTTCCGAACTCAAACCGCAATCACTGAAAAGAAACACATAATAACTGACCAATCAGATATCAGCTGCCAAGGCATTTAAGGTAATAAAACCTACAGAAGATACATATGAATCACACCAGCCACCACAAAAACAATATTGCATCAAACAGTCCAGATATTTACTCGTTACTGTAGCTTTAACAGAATAATAATTTATGCAAGCGGAAATTAGTACATATAGTGCCCTACTCACCCAGTTTCTCACTCACTCACTACCCCCCTCCCCCTCTCCCCCCTCCCCCCTTCCCCCTCCACACATACACACAACCACTGAAGGCCCAGAAAACAGAACATATGACGATCACGTCTCGTAACATCAAAGCTAAATAACTTGTAAGAAGGGATTTCATGAATTAAGTCTATTTAATAACTTAAGATATCGTCAATGCCAATTACACAAGGGCCAATAATGATTGTGTGTCAGATCAACAAATTACTTCAATTTCAAAGTTATATTGACATTTAATAACCACAACAAATTATTTAGATGTGGGGAATAATTATTATTATTTGGAGTACGACAAGCAAAAATTGGGATTATTGCAAACTCGGACTAACAATCTCGAGCCTGACCCTGTAATTGCGCTTTACCCTATACTTGCAAACTTTACCTTTAATTCCATATTCAAGCTTAGTTAAGCCATCTAAATCCCTCCTGGACATATAAATGAAATGAGGCCTTGATTATGGTAAGATTTGCCATCACTGACGTGAGGCCAGTGTGACACGTCTTCTGCCTCCGAGCTCTCGAGCAACACTACTACTTCCACTCTCGCAGACAGACCTCGTCTCACAACAATACTTACAATCGCAGTACAAATAATAGCGGTAAGTTGGCTACATTGTTTTCAATGTAATGGAGAGTTCTGACACACTCCTCGCATGTTGCAAATGCTGTGAACTTTACTAAACTCCAATTGTCGCAATTCGTTCACTTTCCTGTTTCTCAATGATCGACCCCCGCGTCCAGCCATCAAGATATTGTCTTTGACCCTGTTGGAAGGAAGAAAACCCATCACAGGGCACCGTAACTGCTTGCTGATTAACACACACTGACTTTTCTCATTCCTTCAACTGCCTCGTGTTGAGGCGCGAGACGCATTTGGCACTAAATGTGACATCCAGCTTTCTGTGCACGACAGGGAGACCTCTGGCAGCATGCTCCCGCACTTTCGTACATTTACATCAAGTTCTTAATATGTTAAGGCATTTTATACAGGGTGAAAAGTGTTTAAACCGACAAACTCTGGGAGGTTGTAGTGGACATCAAAACATTTTTTTTTCTGTAATGTCATTTTTTCCTATGAGGGCTATTCAAACCGGTGGAGGCCGTATTACGCTCTTCAGTTGTTATAGGTCGTATTACGATCTTCAGTTGTTAGAGGGCGTATTACGCTCTTCAGTTGGAGGAAACTGCTGTTCACCAGTGTAGTAGTGCATTGTCTTTGTTTACTAATGGAGCGATACACCTGGAATGAGTAGACTGATATGGTTGGTGCGTACTACGTAGCGCACCAGCTTCACAGCAGGTTTATCAACAACAATATCCTAATCGCCGTATCCCGCTTCATACGACCGTTGCTGCCGTGTACCAACGTCTGCGTGAGACCGGGTCATTTAGCAGATTACCCGGACAGGGACGCCGTCGCACGGTGAGAACGGTGCAATTTGAGGAAGCTGTCTTGCAGCATGTGGAGAGGTATCCTTGAATCAGCACTCGTGCAGTTGCACGTAACATGGGGACGAATCAGACGAATATACGAATAGTCCTTGGAAAGCAATTGTTACGTCCATTTCACTTACAGCGTGTCCACAACTTGGAACCAGTTGATTATCCACCCAGAGCACAGTTTTCGCAGTGGTACCTGGAACAGTGTGAAATGCATCCTACAATTCCATCCTGTGTGTTATTTACCGATGAAGCAACGTTCGGGCGTGATGGAGTCTGCAACATGCACAATTCGCATGTTTGGAGTGAGGATAACCCACATGCTACAGTCACTAGCGCTCATCAAGTGCTGTTCTTCTTTAATGTGTGGGTCGGTGTTGTTGGGGACTGTTTAATTGGGCCGTATCTGCTACCTAGTCCATTAAATGCCAGGCACTATAACAATTTTCTCGCCAGAGCATTGCCAGAATTGCTGGAAGACGTCCTGCTCCCTACAAGACAATGTGTGTGGTTCCAACGTGACGGGGCGCCTGTACATTTCAGTATTCATGTGCGTCCATTCCTCGACAGACGGTTCCCAGAAATGTGAATTGGCAGAGGTGGTCCTGTACCATGGCCTGCTCGATTCCCAGATATGTCCCCTCTGGAATTTTTTGTGTGGGGAGAGATGCGCAACTTTGTTTACGCAACTCTTGTTGCATCAGAAGAGGATCTGTTTGCCAAGATAGTAGCAGCAGCAGGAACAATTCAGGTACTTCTGGGGTTTTTGCCCGTGTCGGACAGAACATCATCCGACGGTGTAACCTTTGTTTACCTGTCAATGGCGGCATTTTTGAAAATCTTCTGTAATTGAAATTGGGTTGTGTTAATGTCTTGTCTCTTGGTCATCAAAAAATGGAAAAGTGGTTGTTGGTTTAATTAATTTTCCGCCAGAGAAATCTTCATCTACCGGTTTAAACGCACCTTATAGGAAAAAATGACATTAGGGAAAAATATTTGTTTTGATGTCCCCTACAACCTCCCAGAATTTGTCGGTTTAAATACTTTTCACCCTGTATAACTCGAGCCAAAGTCATACAGAGCAGTGTGTATTGGCATTGTACCAACCTATTTCGTGCGGGAGTGCTAAAATGCTAATCATTCCTATAGCCAAAAGTGAAGTATACTTAATGCTAGTACCTCACGCTGTTGGAATTTCAATATTCAGCGGTGTAACACCGCCCGTGGACACCGATCAGCGTTATCTTTTCAAAGTTGTCATTAGTGCGAATGTCAATTTTTGATGTGATGTGGAGTGTATCGCCACGCATTGAATGAACTGCTTGGGTCGGTCGCTAGGTTTCTCCCCCTGGTCTGAAGTTGCAGTGGCTGCACACTCCCAGGTGAGCTCCGCAACGGATATTATGAATGCACCGGACAGTAAATATTCATGAAGTTGGCGACTTACCAGGCAAGAAGTTGCGAAACTTAAGCTCACATTATTACCCAGTTTTGGGAGAGCGCACGGCTGCTCCTGCAGATGTCCTGGCGCGCTGGATATCCCTGGAGACAAAGTGCTGCCCCGCCGAGTTTTACAGTCACGCTATATGGCAAATCCGGCCTGAGAGGATCTCTTCTTTTATCTTGTATTTTTGTAACTTGTTGCAGCATAGTTACGACAGGGACGTTATATCTTTTTGCTACATTAATTCTACATCTCTAGAGACAGTAAGAAATACATTTAATTTCAGTACCTAGTTTCTCCACCTCCTCTTGGATTGTGCATGGAGTATTTAGAAAGCTAGTTTCTACGTAACTAAATCTTCGTAACATGATACAGAACGGTAAGAATCCTGTGTCTTAAATACACTGATGATGAAAACATTATCACCGCCTACTTAATAGCGTTTCGGTCTACTTTTGAAACATAAAAGATAAAAAAAATACCTGATGCAGAAGTATGAAACGGAATCTCAGAATAGGCGTCAGTGTAGGGAACATGAGACCGCTCCATCTGCGTCCTGCAACTGCCGACGACGAATGTTAACACACAGTAACCTAAGTTCCATACGTCGAAATCTGTTTAAAACCCGTAAATATTGTAAGTAGGCTGTTTAGGTTTCTATCTTGGTAAAGCCATGTAGTGCTGTGTAAGAAAATCGCTGACTGCACTGTGTGATGGTTGGACTCATTGTTGGAATATTCGCTAGTGTAGTGTTGGGCAGTTGTATGAGAAAAGCGCGTAGCATTCGGCAGTTGGAGGTGAGCCGCCAGCAGTGGTGGATGTGGGGAGACAGATGGCAGAGTTTTAAGCGGACGATCTGGACGTGTGTCCGTCAGAAAAAGGAAATTTGTTTAGTTGGATGTCACAAAATTATATACATATATTATGACTTTTGAATGCTATTAAGATAAATACATTTTTATATATTACAATCTTTCATTTGCTAACAATGCCTATCAGTAGTTAGTGCCTTCAGTAGTTTGAATCTTTTATTTAGCTGGCAGTATTGGCGCTCGCTGTATTGCAGTAGTTCGAGTAACGAAGATTTTTGTGAGGTAAGTGATTCATGAAAGGTATAGGTTTTTGTTAGTCAGGACCATTCCTTTGTAGGCGTTATTGAAAGTCAGACTGCGTTTCGCTAAAAATATTGTGTGTCAGTTTAGTGATGATCGGAATAAGTAAAGAGAGAAATGTCTGATTACGTTCAGTTTTGCTCAGCTGTTTGAAAATCAAATAAAGCAAGAGGTTTTCCAGCACAGACTTGCACAATTTTCCTAAAGGGACAATTCAACATGTCGAGTTTTGTGCCTAAAAACTACGATTTGCGAACAGCACTGGTTTTCTGTTATAATTTAAATGAAAAAGATGCAGAATCGTTGCGAATTCTTGTCGAAGGTTTCGGCGAACATGCTCTTGGGAAAACACAGTTTTTCGAGTGGTTCAAAAATTTCAAAAGCGGTTATTTTGACGTAAGAAACGACCACTGCGGGAAACCATTGAAAAATTCGAAGGCAAAAAATTGCAGGCCTTATTAGATGGAGATGATACTCAAACTGAACAGGAAATCGCGGAACAATTGATTGAGAGGCAGAAAGTCGTTTCTCTTAGGTCGAAAGATATGGGAAAGGTGCAGAAAGTTGGGAAATTGGTTCCGCGTGGACTGAACGAAAGACAGGAAGCAGATCGAATGATCACTTGTGAAATGCTGCTAGCCAGATACAAAAGAAACTCTTTTCTCCATCGAATAGTGAAGGGTGATGAAAAATGTATATACTTTGAGAATCATAAGCGCCGTAAAACATGGGTGAATCCAGACAAACCATCGACTACCACTGCAAAACAAAATCGCTTTGGAAAGAGGTGTTTGGTGGAATCAGAAGGGTGTCATCTATTATGATCTGATAAAACCTGGTGACACTTAACACTGATCGCTGTCAACATCAAATGATCGATTTAAATCGAACATTATGTGAAAAAGACCGGAATATGGAAAAAGGAAATACAAACTCATATTGTTCCACGATAACGCCCTATCACACACACACAGCACAACGGGTCAGGGAAGCGATCGAGGTGTTCACTTTGGAAATACTGGGGCATGCGGCTTCTTCTCCAGGTTTCTGCTCCTTCCAATTATCACCTGTTTGCATCACTGGAACACGCTGTCGCTGAACGACGCTTCGATTCGTATGAAACTGTCCTGAAATGGCTCGCTGACTAAATCGCTTCTAAAGAACTGTATTTTTTGTTTTGTTTTTGTTTTCTTTTTTTTGCGTGACATTTATAGCCTGCGGAAGAGGTGGGAGAAATATGTAAATGCCAATGGAGATTATTCCGAATAATTTATGAATGCATTATTTCGCGGCGATATGAATTAATAATTGACGTCCTCGTTCGACGGAAAACCAATGGGCACCTCAGCCAGCGTCTACAGGAAACCGACACACACAGATCGGTATTTGCACGCTCTCAGCCACCACCATCCGCCACAAAAACGTGGCATTCTAGATACCCTCGTCCATTGTGCTAAGGTCGTCTCAGACTCTGAAAGCCTGCCACTAGAACTGAGCCACCTCCGTAAAGTCTTCCGGGAAAACGGGTACAGCGACGGACAGGTGTCACAGGCTCTATCTGGTGTGACACGCAAGAAACACACCAACAGAGAAGAGAACACCACCGAAGAAGAAAGCAAGAAACTTGTGTTTTTGCCTTTCCCTGGTACAGTGTCGAGGAAGATTAGCCGGCTCCTGAAGAGATAAAACATGTCATCGGTGTTCAGATCCCCAGCAAAAATTCGTCAGCTCATGAGGCCTGGAGTGTACAAGTTACCATGTCAGTGTGGCTGTTACTACGTCGGCCAAACAGTATGCACTGTGGAACAACGCCGGATGCGACGTGAGAGGTGCTTACGCCTATGCTAACTAGAAAAATCAGACGTGGCAGAACACGCCTTGGAAAATGGACACCGAATTCTGTTCGACGAAACATCTGTCGTTATGAAGACGAAGGGATTTTGGGCTAGAGTTATAAAAGAAACTATTGAAATAAAAAACTCTGGAAACACCACCAACAAGGACGGCGGTTTGCAGCTTAGTATAGCCTGGGACCCGGCTATCGCGATTTTAAAACAGGCGCGACGGACGCAGGATGAAAACATCATCGTATATGGCGAGGAAGAGAGCACCAGTGACGTCACAGCCAGCAATGCGGCTATATAAGGAAGCGGCCACGGTGACACAGCAATCAATCTTACCACTTGACAATGATCTGGGAGAGCTAGGTTGAAAGCTAGTGGGATTTCAACCATCTGACGCGGATGGCAGCCCGAAATTTTTTTATTAAGACCTGTAATTATTGCAAGCAAATTCAATTCCACCTGGTAATTAAATAATAGTTCAGACAAGAGTAAATAACCCAAGATGTATCGCTACTGGGGCTTGTTACCGTAATTGGGTTACGCACCAAATGGTAGATGGCCGGTTGTTAAAAATGTACGCCTATAACCGCAAGGACTCCGCAACACGGAGTAAGAGACCGCGCAAATGCAAACACATTACTCACACGTGCGTACCTTTAAGCTGAGCGCGCACAATTTTAATTGCAGGCCGAATCCTGTAACTCGCCACAGGAAGGGCCATAAGGTCTACAGAAAACAGAAATTACAATCAGCAGTATCAAACAGTCAACGTTAACAAAGTATGGTTGGAAGTATCAGATTAAAATTGCAAAATACTAGCTTCGGGCCAACATAAACCTCCAGATTGTCACACAGCTCCAAAAGAGGTCACTGAAAGGAATAAAGGAACCAGCCGGCTGGGTTGGCCGAGCGGTTCTAGGCGCTACAGCCTGGACCGCGCTACCGCGCCGGTCGCAGGTTCGAATCCTGCCTCGGGCATGGATGTGTGTGACGTCCTTAGGTTAGTTAGATGTAAGTAGTTCTAAGTTATAGGGGACTGATGACCTCAGAAGTTAAGTCCCATAGTACTCAGAGCCATTCGAACAATTTGAACCATTAATAAGAAGGAAGTTCAGAAATTAAAGTTTGTAGTTAAATTTAAAGAAGAAGAATTTAGCTGCTAAGGAGAAAGGGAAGGGTGCGTAGTAGACTGATAATCTGGTGCATTTCATGGGTCGCTGGTTACAGTCTCGCTTTGGCCATATTTGTTTTTCCTTCAAGTCGAAATACCTACATCTTCCAACACAAAAATTCATCATCCTTTTTATGAATAATGCACGTTTTCTTGTTTCTAGTAACACAGCACACGTGAAATTCCTATTTTCATTTCAAATATAAACTCGGAATTATCGATATTTTATGAAATATTGTTAAAAAAAGTTGCTTAAATTATTAAAAATATAAAAATTTCGTATTTCAGGGCTAAAATGAAAATCCAAATACTGTTTATTGGTTTTGTACCACAGATATAGTCTTAATAGCCAGAGTGATAAGTGTCGTAAAAACATGAAAAAGAATTATTTTCAGCGCGTCGAGCACACCATACAAATGCTGCATATTTAGTTTTTCCACTGTACCATTACAGTATGAATCCAACTGATCTGGAGCCAAATTAGTGGATTTGGTAGCTTAAAGAGACTGTTAAGCTGCCAGACGTACTGGAGCTAACGCCGCACGCAGCTTTTTCACACGTCACTGCCGAACGCTGGCGGGCTATAGAACGGTTCGTCAGAAAAGAAGAGGAGAAAATGCTGCGCCTGGGTGGCTTCGTGTAGCATATGACACTTCCAGAACTGAAATAAATTTCCGGATTAGGATAAGGAAGGAGATAAGAGATTACCCGACGACTGACTCTAGTTAATACCTTCAACAGTACTGTGAAATCTCTTCAATAAGCTTTTGCATCACATATAACTCGCTCACAAAAATTACTCTGCGTTTAAGTTAGGAATTTTCATCACTCTTATTTGTAATTAGAATTCTACGTTAGGTAAGAACGTGAGCATTTTATGCTTTCCGTATGGATACTAAAGGAGCTTGCGGTAGTGCTGGAGTTGTGCCGAATACTATTTCTACATCTACATCTACATGACTACTCTTCAATTCACATTTAAGTTCTTGGCAGAGGGTTCATCGAACCACAATCATACTATCTCTCTACTATTCCACTCCCGAACAGCGCGCGGGAAAAACGAACACCTAAACCTTTCTGTTCGAGCTCTGATTTCTCTTATTTTATTTTGATGATCATTCCTACCTATGTAGGTTGGGCTCAACAAAATATTTTCGCATTCGGAAGAGAAAGTTGGTGCCTGAAATTTCGTAAATAGATCTCGCGCCGAAGAAAAACGTCTTTGCTCTAATGACTTCCATCCCAACTCGCGTATCATATCTGCCACACTCTCTCCCCTATTACGTGATAATACAAAACGAGCTGCCCTTTTTTGCACCCTTTCGATGTCCTCCGTCAATCCCACCTGGTAAGGATCCCACACCGCGCAGCAATATTCTAACAGAGGACGAACGAGTGTAGTGTAAGCTGTCTCTTTAGTTGACTTGTTGCATCTTCTAAGTGTCCTGCCAATGAAACGCAACCTTTGACTCGCCTTCCCCACAATATTATCTATGTGGTCCTTCCAACTGCAGTTGTTCGTAATGTTAACACCCAGGTACTTAGTTGAATTGACAGCCTTGAGAATTTTACTATTTATCGAGTAATCGAATTCCAACGGATTTCTTTTGGAACTCATGTGGATCATCTCACACTTTTCGTTATTTAGCGTCAACTGCCAACTGACACACCATACAGCAATCTTTTCTAAATCGCTTTGCAACTGTTACTGGTCTTCGGATGACCTTACTAGACGGTAAATTACAGCATCATCTGCGAACAATCTAAGACAACTGCTCAGATTGTCACCCAGGTCATTTATATAGATCAGGAACAGCAGAGGTCCCAGGACGCTTCCCTGGGGAACACCTGATATCACTTCAGTTTTACTCGATGATTTGCCATCTATTACTACGAACTGCGATCTCCCTGACAGGAAATCACGAATCCAGTCGCACAACTGAGACGATACCCCATAGGTCATTCTCTTTAAAAAGTAAATGACAACGAAGCTATATTGTTTCTCTGTCGTCTCTTTGCACGTCTGCACTGTAACTGCTCACATCATTGTAGGTTAGTTGGACCAGCTGGCTAGCCAGCGCTGGTAAAACTGTTGTCCCCCGTTATCGCTCAGTCTATGTACGTGTAACAGAGCATAAGACGTATCCTTATGATCGTACTGGACTGTACTGCACACAGCGTGGCTTCCGAACCACGTGAAACTAAATCCAATGAGATTCTAGCAAACGCGAAAGAATACATGGTGTAATGGGTAGATCACATAATTAATGAGGAGGTGTTGAATAGTATTGGGGAGAAGAGAAGTTTGTGGCACAACTTGATTAGAAGAAGGGATCGGTTGGTAGGACATGTTCTGAGGCATCAAAGGATCACCAATTTAGTATTGGAGGGCAGCGTGGAGGGAAAAAATCGTAGAGGGAGACCAAGAGATGAAAACACCAAGCAGATTCGGAAGGATGTAGGTTGCAGTAGGTACTAGGAGATGAAGAAGCTTACACGGGATAGAGTAGCATGGAGAGCTGCATCAAACCGGTCTCAGGACTGAAGACCACAACAACAACAACAACAATATGTTTACAACGGGTTTATTCTTACGATAAACACAGTACATAGAGTGGAGGTTTCCCTTATAGTTTACGGTTATATCTGGAGTAGAGTCTAGTTGTGGATTAGTAAGTGAAACCTCTCTTAATATCGAGTCGTACCCAAACTGTCTTGTGAGGTTCCTCATATTTAAGAGAGTATTTTAGTTTTTAAATTTTACATTTTATTGGGCCACTGCAGGTAGCAGAAGTAATTCGGTTTATTAAGTACCACTACAGAATAAAACAGCATAAATTGAGGAGTTGTTTAGCACGCAGACATCGCTAACGAATGTACCATATGGTCCCGTATTAAGTCTTTTGAGTTAGGAGGTAAAAGCGAGCCATGAGAAAGAATCTTGCTCTCCTCTTTAATAAATACTGATTATTTTAATCCACCTTTGGCAAAGTAAATGATAGCGTAGTTGTCATTAAAGCTTGGACGCTACGATACCGCTATGCAGTAAACCCGTTTAGCGTGAAAACAATTGGAAATGGTTAGACTATCCATCACACACGAGTAGTTATGAAATTCGATTAAGCATGCACGAGATTTCTGCTTCGCGTCAATCTAGCCAGTCGATGGAGGTTGCAAACCGAATATTTTGTCTATAATAGTCATTTTCCGCATGCTCTCAATTTTTACTAATTTTTGTGATGAATTGTTTCAGCTACTTAGCTGTAACCTGTTTTACAGATTTCGTGAGTAAATGCCAAGTAATGACAACCTGGATCTATCTGAAATAGATTAGTTGCCTGCACTCCCATATCGTAGCTTCCCAACATCTCCAAATAAATACGAAATGCTACAAAAAGGTGTAAGTAGGCTGTTTAGGTTTTCTTATTGGTAACGCCACGTAGCGCTCTGTATGAAAATCACTGGCTGTGCTGTGTGCAGTCTGTGGCTGCTTTGCATTGTTGTCTGCTATTGTACTGTTGGGCAGCTGGATGTGAACACCGCGTAGCGTTGCTCAGTTGGAGGTAAGCCGCCAGCAGTGGTGGATGTAGGGAAGTAAGATGGCGGGTTTTTGAGAACGGATGATCTGGACGTGTGTCCATCACAAACAGTACATTTGCAAGAATGGATGTCATGAACTGCTAAATATATATTATGACTTTTGAACAATATTAAGGTAAATACATTGTTTGTTCTGTATCAAAATCTTTCATTTGTTAACTATGCCTATCAGTAGTTAGTGCCTTCAGTAGTTTGAATCTTTTATTTAGTTAGCAGTAGTGGCGCTCGCTGTACTGCAGTAGTTCCAGTAACGAAAGTTTTTGTGAGGTAAGTGATTTGTGAAAGGTATAGGTTAATGTTAGTCATGGCCATTCTTTTGTAGGGATTATTAAAAGTCAGATTGCGTTGCGCTAAAAATATTCTGTGTCACTTTAGTGAATGTCTGAGTACATTCAGTTTTGCTCAACTGATTGAAAAGCAAATAATGTAAGAGGTTTATCAGCACAGTGAATCATAAATTTTTCAAAGGCGACGTTTCAAAGAGACTATATCAATGAGAGACCTACAGAGAACAGTTAGGAGGAAGTCTTGTACGCCAATTCATTAACGTAATACAGGAGAAGGTTAATGTTATTTTTGCAGTCTCGAGTGGGAACGTTTGACTATACCACTTTCTACAGACTCATGCCTAAACTGAGAAACATTCCTTGAGGTTTGGCACCACGAGAGAATCTTGCAATCTCCCACACAGCTTCAAATTTGATCTTCACAGGTTTAGTTCTGTTTTCTGCTATAACAAAGACACCACATTCATTTTCCATCAGCCTGTCAGTGGGAGGGAAAGAAGTCGTCTTGGTCAAATATGCATACCGGCTGTTCCTCAGACTGTGGCAAGTGGAGGCGACTACAGAGCGTAGATCTCCCAATCAAAGTACAGTATTTTATCGTCCAACCCTATTTTTCAACCTTTTCAAAAACCACACCACTTTCTTAGAGGTAGGCCAGTCAGAGAGTTCTTAAGCCAACACAAAAATAATAGATCTTTCACTCAGAGCACAGTACTTTACCGCCATAAAAAAAATGGAACATATAGTCAGTATATACCCCGAGTCAACAAACTTGTAATCTCTACCTCTGATTCCGCATCCAAATGCTGCTGTATCTACGTCAAGACAAGCAGCGAGTTACACGCCCAGTGGTGCTCGCAGTCACCGTAATAAATACGACGTAAACTATAGCATGTTTGTACTCCGACCCCACATTTTGCAACACTTTAGCACAACAAAGCATACTGATAGTGATTTTTTGGAATGATCTGTAATACAGTGTATCAAACTGCCTGTTCGTAATACACAAATGATCTACGAAAAGCAGCAAATACGATTTGTTAGCTTTGTAATCAGTTAGAACAACACGCTAACTGCTCGGTTTGCTTCTGTCAAAAACATTCCACAGTCTGTTAGGTATATTACTATGTTGGTCAAGAATCCACACGAGGGAAAGTTCCATCACTGATCACGGACGAGTGTAGTTCGGCCTGTGATCAAAAGTAAAATACCGCTTTAAGAAATAAGAAAACTGACAGTATTATTTTTGTACATCAGTAAAACAAATGTGCCTCTTTCCTGATCTTACAGGATAAGTTACATATCAGTATCGTTCCATATTCTTACCAAAGTAAAACTACCATTTAAAGAAATTCGAAGTGGCACTCATCGTCCAGTTTAGCCCCGATGACCAGCGAATACGTATCTGAGGACGCCCCAGGCAGCGGTGACAGACCAACCTGACTGTTGGTCGCCACACAGCACGATGACCATGAGCAATGGTCTCCGGTTCCATTTACTTTCGCAACTGGACCCTATGGCTGTCATCCATGCCACCCTTACAGCCGAGCGGTATTCTACGCCTCGTTTTGTCGCCATTCATGGTAAGCCATCCTGGACTTACATTTCAGCAAGATAATACTCGACCGCACACAGCGACAGTTACTACTGCTTGTCTTCGTGCCCTTTCTCTCGAATAAATCATCCAATTTTTCTGAATTTGTAATCATTTGTTTCTCCGATCATATACATTACATGTACTAATTTCTGCTCACTAGGTTAATTCCTCCATGGTACACAGTTTTGTGTGTATATGTGTGTGTGCGTGTGTGTGTTTTCTTAGAGTGTTAGAAACAAAATGTACAAAGGCGGCGCGTGTGTCTGCTACTGTAAACTGAAGGGTAGGCCGAATGTAAGACGTGGGTAGGAATAGGAAAAGGTGAAATGCTTCGGTACTGCAATTAGTAGAGGTTTTACTGTATCACCACACAATAATTTGAATACATCAGCTTGCCCACTATGAAATAGAAACAATGTTGCTTGGTCGTCTATTAGGAATCAAATGGGCTGAATCCGGAGCGGCGCTCTTAGAGCTGCACAGCGACGGCTAGAGGGCGCTGTCGACGGTGTCGGTGTCGTAGTGCCAACCTAGCGGAGCGCACCTATGTTGTGACATCGTAGCTATCGATACCACATTTTTCCCTTACTAATTGATCAGAAACTGCGTATTCTTAGAGTAGCCCACGTGAAGATGGATGGCGGATATATAATCCTAATATTAACTAAAATAATGATCAATTCCCATTCCCACAACACACTTGGCTTCTCAATGATAGTGACCGAAGTATTTCAACCAAAAAGTCACGCAATACACAAGCGAAGAGACTTATCTTTACTCCTCGTAGACAATGAATTCAAAACTAATCAGAAGTAAATGTGTACCTTACTGTATATGAACGCTACATCCACAGCGAACTAATCCAACTTGGTCTGAATTTATCCAAGCCAGCAACTCCTCTGGTTAGAAGCTGCCAATGAGCTGGCGCTGTTCTCGTCATCAATAGCGCTTTTTCATTTCTTATTAATTTCCCATTATAGAATTCCTGTGGGTTTAAAGGGTACGCAGTATGTCTGGCAACAAATAGTTTCACATTCGTCTAGTAGTCCCTACTTTTGTGTGGAGAAACCAATGAATAAAATTAACATCTTAGTTCAATCAAATCCAACTACTCCGCCATGCGGGCGGAGGAATGTGGACCAGGGGGCAAAAATTTCTGCATCGTCAACATGCTGTTCCCAGCGCCTATCTGTGACTCGCAATGGCCCTTTCCAGTCCTCAGTCCCTCACTTGACGCCGATACTACTCGTGCTATGTGTAAGCTGTCACAAAAAAGAACACGGCCCTATGCACCACAACAGCGCATTTGGCTCTGAACAGTCCACCATTTCAGTAACTATGGGGTGAAACCGGTTTCTCCGGCAAAATTTGGCGAATTATTAAGAATATTTCCTGTTTTCTACGGGAATCATGCTCGTGACAGGGTAACTGCAATCCGTTTGTTTTCCTGCTACGTGCAGTAGTGGAAACCATTATAAAGGCAGGGTTCCACGTTTTGTAAACCCTCGTCGCCAGTTTTGTAAAGGCCTCGTCGCCAGTTTTGTAAAGGCCTCGTCGCCACTGCTGTGGAGCCCTGTTGTAAAGGTAAGTCGAGTTCATCTACGTCTACATCTACATCCATACTCCGCAAGCCACCTGACGGTGTGTGGCGGAGAGTACCTTGAGAACCTCAATCGCTTCTCCCTTCTATTCCAGTCTCGTATTGTTCGTGGAAAGAAGGATTGACAGTATGCCTCTGTGTGGGATCTAATCTCTCTGATTGTATCCTCATGGTCTCTTTGCGAGATATACGCAGGAGGGAGTAATATACTGCTTGACTCGTCGCTGAAGGTATGTTCTCGAAACTTCAACAAAAGCACGTACCGAGCTACTGAGCGTCTCTCCTGCAGAGTCTTCCACTGTTGTTTATCTATCATCTCCGTAATGCTTTCGCGATTACTAAATGATCCTGTAACGAAGCGCGCTGCTCTCCGTTGGATCTTCTTTATCTCTTCTATCAACCCTATCCGGTACGGATCCTACATTGGTGAGCAGTATTCTAGCAGTGGGCGAACAACCTACTTCCTTTGTTTTCGGATTGCATTTCCTTAGGATTCTTCCAATGAATCTCAATCTGGCATGTGCTTTACCGACGATCAACTTTATATGATCATTCCATTTTAAATCACTCCTAATACGTACTTCCAGATAATTTATGGAATTAACTGCTTCCAGTTCCTGACCTGCTATATTGTAGCTAAATGATAAGGCATCTTTCTTTCTATGTATTCTATGTATTCGCAGCACATTACACTTGTCTACATTGCGATTCAACTGCCATTCCTGCACCATGCGTCAATTCGTTGCAGATCGTCCTGCATTTCAATACAATTTTCCATTGTTACAACCTTTTGATATACTACAGCATCATCCGCAAAGAGCCTCAGTGAACTTCCGATGTCATCCACAAGGTCATTTATGTATATTGTGAATAGCAACGGTCCTACGACACTCCCCTGCGGCACACCCGAAATCACTCTCACTTCGGAAGACTTCTCTCTGTTGAGAATGACATGCTGCGTTCTGTTATCTAGGAACTCATCAATCCAATCACACAATTGGTCTGGTAGTCCATATCCTCTTACTTTGTTCATTAAACGACTGTGGGGAACTGTATCGAACGAGTTCGTGAAACGGCTTCTGGTGCAGTACACCGGTAAGATAATTTCTCCCTGCCACCATTACACAACTATGTCCCAGGGTCAGGTAACAAGATAGGAGAACGAAAGTTCTACAACACTGCAACAAATTATTAACAAACTTTGCAGAACGTAGAAAATGCAATTTACAACAGCTGCATGTTCGCTTGTAAGAGGTCACTAAACGAACTTCCCTGCCCAAGTCAGCCCTGGACGATGATCTATAACCAAGTAACGAGAGCTGCTCCTCTGTCTTCCGAGTAGGCCACTGTCCGTTGCAGGTAACAGAAGTAATTCGGTTTATTAAGCACCACTACAGAATAAAACAGCATAAATTGAGGAGTTGTTTAGCACGCAGACATCGCTAACGAATGTACCATATGGTCCCGTATTAAGTCTTTTGAGTTAGGAGGTAAAAGCGAGCGATGAGAAAGAATCTTGCTCTCCTCTTTAATAAATACTGATTATTTTAATCCACCTTTGGCAAAGTAAATGATAGCAGCGTAGTTGTCATTAAAGCTTTGACGCTACAATACCGCTATGCAGTAAACCCGTTTAGCGTGAAAACAATTGGAAATTGTTAGACTATCCATCACATACGAGTAGTTATGAAATTCGATTAAGCATGCACGAGATTTCTGCTTCGCGTCAATCTAACCAGTCGATGGAGGTTGCAAACCGAATATTTTGTCTATAATAGTCATTTTACCCATGCTCTCAATTTTTACTAATTTTTGTGATGAATTGTTTCAGCTACTTAGCTGTAACCTGTTTTACAGATTTCGTTAGTAAATGCTCCGTAATGACAACCTGGATCTATCTGAAATAGATTAGCTACCTGCACTCCCATATCGTAGCTACCCAACATCTCCAAATAAATACGAAATGCTACAAAAAAGGTGTAAGTAGGCTGTTTAGGTTTTCTTATTGGTAACGCCACGTAGCGCTCTGTATGAAAATCACTGGCTGTGATGTGCAGTCTGTGGCTAGTTTGCATTGTTGTCTGCTATTGTAATGTTGGGCAGCTGGATGTGAACACCGCGTAGCGAGGTAAGCCGCCAGCAGTAGTGGATGTAGGGAAGTGAGATGGCGGGTTTTTGAGAACGGATGATCTGGACTTGTGTCCATCACAAACAGTACATTTGTAAGAATGGATGTCATGAACTGCTATATATATTATGACTTTTGAACAATATTAAGGTAAATACATTGTTTGTTCTGTGTCAAAATCTTTCATTTGTTAACTATGCCTATCAGTAGTTAGTGCCTTCAGTAGTTTGAATCTTTTATTTAGTTAGCAGTAGTGGCGCTCTCTGTATTGCAGTAGTTCGAGTAACGAAGATTTTTGTGAGGTAAGTGATTTGTGAAAGGTATAGGTTAATGTTAGTCATGCCCATTCTTTTGTAGGGATTATTAAAAGTCAGATTGCGTTGCGCTAAAAATATTGTGTGTCACTTTAGTGAATGTCTGAGTACGTTCAGTTTTGCTCAACTGTTTGAAAAGCAAATAATGTAAGAGGTTTATCAGCACAGTGAATCATAAATTTTTCAAAGGCGACGTTTCAAAGAGACTATATCAATGAGAGATCTACAGAGAACACTGAGGAGGAAGTCTTGTACGCCAATTCATTAACGTAATACAGGAGAAGGTTAGTGTTATTTTTGCAGTCTCGAGTGGGAACATCTGACTATACCACTTTCTACAGACTCATGCCTAAACTGAGAAACATTCCTTGAAGTTTGGCACCACGAGAGAATCTTGCAATCTCCCACACAGCTTCAAATTTGATCTTCACAGGTTTAGTTCTGTTTTGTGCTATAACAAAGACACCACCTTCATTTCCCATCAGCCTGTCAGTGGGAGGGAAAGAAGTCGTCTTGGTCAAATATGCATACCGGCTGTTCCTCAGACTGTGGCAAGTGGAGGCGAGTACAGAACGTAGATCTCCCAATCAAACTACAGTATTTTATCGTCCAATCCTATTTTTCAACCTTTTCAAAAACCACACCACTTTCTTAGAGGTAGGCCAGTCAGAGAGTTCTTAAGCCAACACAAAAATGATAGATCTTTCACTCAGAGCACAGTACTTTACCGCCATAAAAAAATGGAACATGTAGTCAGTATATACTCCGAGTCAACAAACTTGTAATCTCTACCTCTGATTCCGCATCCAAATGCTGCTGTATCTACGTCAAGACAAGCAGCGAGCTACACGCCCAGTGGTGCTCGCAGCCACCGTAATAAATACGACGTAAACTATAGCATGTTTGTACTCCGACCCCACATTTTGCAACACTTCAGCACAACAAAGCATACTGATAGTGATTTTTTGGAATGATCTGTAATACAGTGTATCAAACTGCCTGTTCGTAATACACAAATGATCTACGAAAAGCAGCAAATACGATTTGTTAGCTTTGTAATCAGTTAGAACAACACGCTAACTGCTCGGTTTGCTTCTGTCAAAAACATTCCACAGTCTGTTAGGTATATTACTATGTTGGTCAAGGATCCACACGAGGGAAAGTTCCATCACTGATCACGGACGAGTGTAGTTCGGCCTGTGATCAAAAGTAAAATACCGCTTTAAGAAATAAGAAAATTGACAGTATTATTTTTTTACATCAGTAAAACAAATGTGCCTCTTTCCTGATCTTACAGGATAAGTTACATATCAGTATCGTTCCATATTCTTACCAAAGTAAAACTACCATTTAAAGAAATTCGAAGTGGGACTCATCGTCCAGTTTAGCCCCGATGACCAGCGAATACGTACCTGAGGACGCCCCAGGCAGTGGTGACAGACCAACCTGACTGTTGGTCGCCATACAGCACAATGGCAATGAGCAATGGTCTCCGGTTCCATTTACTTTCGCAACTGGACCCTATGGCTGTCATCCATGCCACCCTTACAGCCGAGCGGTATTCTACGCCTCGTTTTGTCGCCATTCATGGTAAGCCATCCTGGACTTACATTTCAGCAAGGTAATACTCGACCGCACACAGTGACAGTTACTACTGCTTGTCTTCGTGCCCTTTCTCTCGAATAAATCATCCAATTTTTCTGAATTTGTAATCATTTGTTTCTCCGATCATATACATTACATGTACTAATTTCTGCTCACTAGGTTAATTCCTCCATGGTACACAGTTTTGTGTGTATATGTGTGTGTGTGCGTGTGTGTTTTCTTAGAGTGTTAGAAACAAAATGTACAAAGGCGGCGCATGTGTCTGCTCCTGTAAACTGAAGGGTAGGCCGAATGTAAGACGTGGGTAGGAATAGGAAAAGGTGAAATGCTTCGGTACTGCAATTAATAGAGGTTTTACTGTATCACCACACAATAATTTGAATACATCAGCTTGCCCACTATGAAATAGAAACAATGTTGCTTGGTCGTCTATTAGGAATCAAATGGGCTGAATCCGGAGCGGCGCTCTTAGAGCTGCACAGCGACGGCTAGAGGGCGCTGTCGACGGTGTCGGTGTCGTAGTGCCAACCTAGCGGAGCGCACCTACGTTGTGACATCGTAGCTATCGATACCACATTTTTTCCTTACTAATTGATGAGAAACTGCGTATTCTTAGAGTAGCCAAGATGAAGATGGATGGCGGATTTATAATCCTAATATTAACTAAAATAATGATCAACTCCCATTCCCACAACACACTTTGCTTCTCAATGATAGTGACCGAAGTATTTCAACCAAAAAGTCACGCAATACACAAGCGAAGAGACTTATCTTTACTCCTCGTAGACAATGAATTCAAAACTAATCAGAAGTAAATGTGTACCTTACTGTATATGAACGCTACATCCACAGCGAACTAATCCAACTTGGTCTGAATTTATCCAAGCCAGCAACTCCTCTGGTTAGAAGCTGCCAATGAGCTGGCGCTGTTCTCGTCATCAATAGCGCTTTTTCATTTCTTATTAATTTCCCATTATAGAATTCCTGTGAGTTTGAAGGGTACGCAGTATGTCTGGCAACAAATAGTTTCACATTCGTCTAGTAGTCCCTACTTTTGTGTGGAGAAACCAATGAATAAAATTAACATCTTAGTTTCTAGGCCGTCTTTCCTGCGTTCGCCCATGTTCAATCAAATCCTACTACTCCGCCGTGCGGGCGGAGGAATGTGGACCAAGGGGCAAAAATTTCTGCATCGTCAACATGCTGTTCCCAGCGCCTATCTGTGACTCGCAATGGCCCTTTCCAGTCCTCATTCCCTCACTTGACGCCGATACTACTCGTGCTATGTGTAACCTGTCACAAAAATGAACACGGTCCTATGCACCACAACAGCGCATTTGGCTCTGAAGAGTCCACCATTTCAGTAACTATGGGGTGAAACCGGTTTCTCCGGCAAAATTTGGCGAATTATTAAGAATATTTCCTGTTTTCTACGGGAATCATGCTCGTAACAAGGTAACTGCATTCCGTTTGTTTTCCTGCTACGAGAAGTAGTGAAAACCATTATAAAGGCAGGGTTCCACGTTTTGTAAACCCTCGTCGCCAGTTTTGTAAAGGCCTCGTCGCCAGTTTTGTAAAGGCCTCGTCGCCACTGCTGTGGAGCCCTGTTGTAAAGGTAAGTCGAGTTCATCTACGTCTACATCTACATCCATACTCCGCAAGCCACCTGACGGTGTGTGGCGGAGAGTACCTTGAGAACCTCAATGGCTTCTCCCTTCTATTCCAGTCTCGTATTGTTCGTGGAAAGAAGGATTGTCAGTATGCCTCTGTGTGGGATCTAATCTCTCTGATTTTATCCTCATGGTCTCTTTGCGAGATATACGTAGGAGGGAGCAATATACTGCTTGACTCGTCGCTGAAGGTATGTTCTCGAAACTTCAACAAAAGCACGTACCGAGCTACTGAGCGTCTCTCCTGCAGAGTCTTCCACTGTTGTTTATCTATCATCTCCGTAATGCTTTCGCGATTACTAAATGATCCTGTAACGAAGCGCGCTGCTCTCCGTTGGATCTTCTTTATCTCTTCTTTCAACCCTATCCGGTACGGATCCTACATTGGTGAGCAGTATTCAAGCAGTGGGCGAACAACCTACTTCCTTTGTTTTCGGATTGCATTTCCTTAGGATTCTTCCAATGAATCTCAATCTGGCATGTGCTTTACCGACGATCAACTTTATATGATCATTCCATTTTAAATCACTCCTAATCCGTACTTCCAGGTAATTTATGGAATTAACTGCTTCCAGTTCCTGACCTGCTATATTGTAGCTAAATGATGAGGCATCTTTCTTTCTATGTATTCTATGGATTCGCAGCACATTACACTTGTCTACATTGCGATTCAACTGCCATTCCTGCACCATGCGTCAATTCGTTGCAGATCGTCCTGCATTTCAATACAATTTTCCATTGTTACAACCTTTTGATATACTACAGCATCATCCGCAAAGAGCCTCAGTGAACTTCCGATGTCATCCACAAGGTCATTTATGTATATTGTGAATAGCAACGGTCCTACGACACTCCCCTGCGGCACACCCAAAATCACTCTCACTTCGGAAGACTTCTCTCTGTTGAGAATGACATGCTGCGTTCTGTTATCTAGGAACTCTTCAGTCCAATCACACAATTGGTCTGGTAGTCCATATGCTCTTACTTTGTTCATTAAACGACTGTGGGGAACTGTATCGAACGAGTTCGTGAAACGGCTTCTGGTGCAGTACACCGGTTAGATAATTTCTCCCTGCCACCATTACACAACTATGTCCCAGAGTCATGTAACAAGATAGGAGAACGAAAGTTCTACAATACTGCAACAAATTAGTAACAAACTTTGCAGAACGTACAAAATGCAGTTTACAACAGCTGCATGTTCGCTTGTAAGAGGTCACTAAACGAACTTCCCTGCCCAAGTCAGCCCTGGACAATGATCTATAACCAAGTAACGAGAGCTGCTCCTCTGTCTTCCGAGTAGGCCACTGTCCGTTGTCGTGCTGTCAGTGGTGGATTGTAGTCGGCAGGCAACTGGCCGAAGCGAAGTCGATATCTTCATCCTCAGCGCCGCTCGTCGCACTGATGGGACTCGCGCAAGTGGCGAGTCTCTACGGCCCTGTCACCAGCTCGCATTTTTGCGCCTGGGGTGCCTTTTGCACTGGCTGTGTCTTGTTTAGACTATACACCACCACGAAAGCAACAGTTGAATGTCTGAAGCATACGTGAACCGAATTTACGATGAAAGTAGTAGATACGTGTAAGACAATCATGACCGAATTATATAGTTCCTTTCATAGCGATGGTAAAAAAATAAGGTATTTGCTTCTTCTGGAAGGAAATTGGTATAACGACACTCACTATCCTAGGGCGTTTGCTTCTCTTGGGTGGAAATTTGTACTGCACTGTTAATACTTTGTCCATCCTCTGTTCTTCATAATTGCCTCAAAAATTCTGTTCCGCATTGAATGTGTAAAGTATTGTAGTTCTTGCGGTGAAATTGTCTCCCACTCTTGTCATATTGCTCTTTCCAGCTCACGTACTGCCTCCTATTGCCTTCCAATGCTCAAAACACGCCTTGCAAGTATTGCCCAAATATTTTCCACGTTGTCCAAATCCGGGTTTTGTGCAGGCCGGAGCAAGACATGAATTCGTTTATCCTCAGCCTACTTTCCGGTTGTGGCAGAAACATGCATAGATGCATTTTCTTGTTGAAACATTAGATTTCCATCCGCTACGTCCTCATACATTCCAATAAGTTATGTGTCTAGCATCGCAGTCTACGTGTTAGAGTTTATTCTAGTGTTCAGCCAAGCAATGAGTCGTTTACCTTTAGCGCAGAAGGCCCCAAAATCATAGCACTTTCACCGTCAAAATTTCTGTTTATTCTTACTTGCTTCTCTGTTCTCAGGTCATGCCAGTAATACTGAAGTCCATCCTGCCCATCATCACTGAAGATCACTTTATTCCATGCTGAATCCATGACATTTTTTTTTTCAGTCTAGCCTGTTTATGTCTGGGTGTCGTACGCATCTACAGTTACTGGAAACTGTAAATTGGGAACACGTTTAGGAGAATAACGGTTTGTGGACCTTGCTTTGCGCAAAAGTAATCGTTTCTATGACTCAGACAATTTCGTACTTTGCCTTACGTTCTGTCCATATCGTAAGCTCAATCGAACGAAATTTTCCATCATGCACTTCAGCAGTCCAGCTCCTGACAGTTTGACGATCAGAGAGTCCCATTTCCTCGTACGTACCGACTTTTGGTTTGCCATCACACGTTAACTGTCTACCGTGTAGTGCTGTCACTGACGTGGTTTATGTACACAAAACGCACTGTCACTAATCGTGTCTCCTATCTGCAGTAACACCGCACAGAGCCGACTGGTTTTATACTGAATTCCGCCCTCTAGCAAATGAATCGACGATGTCTCGTTATATACTTTACTACTTACATAAAATGTGATACCATTTGATTGTATTTGTCGGTACACTGGATTTCATACAACTGCACATACATTGCGCACAACTATTCCAACTGACAATGTTAATTTTCCTGCAAGTATCCATGCCTGTATAAGGATTTCTACTACTGTCTCTGTATCTTTCTTTGCTCTGAAAATATACTCACATTAGTCCAAATTTCTACAGCATGAGTTGGTGTCTTGTAAGGAAACAAAATTGTTCCACTCAGCCACATTATTCTCAGGTGGCAACCGTAATGCCCGTTTTACTATTCCACTCGACTTCGCATTCGAGCGGTGTTATGTGCACGTTAGCAGTGATACGCAACACTATGGATAGGTTTAGGAATGAAGAGCTGGCCGATATGCACCTCATATATTGGTATCAGTATTTTTCCATCTTGTCGTTTCATTACTCTGTGTATTGTACTTTGCTGACCGCTCACTACAGAAGTTTTCGCTGTGGTGAAGGTATTAGCACAAAATAAAAAAAGATAACAGAGGGAAAAAACCGAATAAGTCATAATTGCACTATTTGTAACGATCCACTAGAGACTACGATACCTTTACACCAAAATACTTGAACAATCTCTTAAAATTGTTTCCCCAGATTTGGGGATGCCTCTGTACATGCAACACTACTCAAAAGCCTGTGTGGTGTATTTCCCTCCGGAGTACAAGATATTTATGCCATCGCTGGCAGTTCGTCAACGTTATAATCGGTGGAAGATTATAGTACACATAAACCAGTAGGGCTGAACGCAGCGGTGCACCTGCCGAATGCGTCATACAATCACATGCGTTTGCACACTTTTACATCAGCCTTGGACACGGCGAACGAGACTGATGCAGCCCTGAATCAATTCCACGGACGCTATCAGACTGCGCCTCTATGCTTCATCGCCCGACAGTTGCGATCAACTGTTGCTCACTTCAGGCCATGCACAACGGCCTGAATGCACCGTTATAATCAACACGCCTTCTAACAACCACGGGAGAAAAATATCTCCATGGACGTGGGATCGCTTTCGGGTCGGGTGAACTCATTAAAAAATTTATCTTTTTCTTGTCTTGTCTAGTAGTGTGTGAGAAAGCAAATGAGCGACTTACTGTCTATGCGGGTGAGACAGTATGTAGTATGAGTGCACTGCTGTCGTATTGAATACGAATTCAACATGTTGAACACATAAGTCGGTTCCCAACGAAATTTGTGTTCTTATAAAACGAAGCTAAACCGAAAAAAGCCAAATACTAAATGAAGATATACTTATTTCAGGCTACAGTGTTGAAAAAATTGTGTACTTTGCACAACTATACCAAAACAATACCGACAAACTTTAAAGGACTGTAGAGAAGATTTTGAGGAACAAATAGAGGATATTAACTCAACGAACAGAGCACCACATTTTCTTTTGTTTGATTTCAGGCAGCCATAACCTCGGTAGCAAACATCAGTTTATACGCTGACTCTACTGCGGTTAGCTGTCTCTAGAGTGTGTCCGTCAGAGTTGCGGGCTCTTTCAACGCTTACAAATCCAGAATTCTGTTAGGTCTATTGCGACAAGTTCTGTTTAAGGTCAGTCAGTGCACAAACTCACAGTCATTGTTGAAAGGATGGCCTATCAGCGGGCGTCTTTGACTTGGACGCTCTGCAGCGCCTTTTCCTATAAAAATGAAATGAAATTTACGTCCACCATAAATTTTTGTACAAAAAATTTATTACGTCAAGATCGCTTAAAAAATGTAATATTGACTATATCGATTTTGACACCAGGCTGCCATCTTCACATGCGCTTCATCCACTTTTTTATTAAACCACGACGCTTTTTAGTGGCTTAATCACATGTGAGAATGGCAGCTTGGTGCCGAATTAGATAACAAAAATATTAAAATTTTGAGCAATCATGACGTAACAAATTAACATTCGAAAATGTAGCGTAGCTGTACTCCCTTTTTGGACATGGGATTCCGTCGTCAATTTTTCCTTAAGGTACTTTCTAGAACCTCTTACAGTTTGTCGGTAACGTTTTGTGACGATCTGTATATCAAATCGAAAACTAAGATCATATATTATGGAAACTTATCAATGTTCTTAAAACCCATCATCAAGCTGAAAGCAGCACTAACGTAATAAACATCGAAACTCTGCTAATAAGTAAAGAAACATACTACAAAGGGTTGGCAAAATCAGACTGACCCAGAATAACATGCCTTGCGCCTTAAGACAGACAACCAACTTTCATCTTCCACACTCAGAGCAGGCGATGGAAGCAGTCTTGCCTATATTTAGGTGCTTGAGACAATTTTACAAATATCTGAGTCCATGATCTGTGTAGTTGTTGTTCGTCATTCATGGTTGCATGATTAAATCGTTTTCGTTCATTTCACAAACTGAACGACGTCTTTGTGAACATTACAGCTCTAACCCTCAATAGTCTAGGAATTACCGACTGAATATTCTAACTGCTCATATTTCTCCACTCAGAATTACTCCGTTTCACAACTAGTACTTCTTAACAATCTTCACAGTACGAAGACAATACTAAATTTCTGCCACAACACGTTTCACGGATACCAGTGCAACCATCAGTACATATTTTGAAATTAATTGTACAAACAAAATTCACGCAATAAACTTCAATATTTACTACCTTCTTACATAAAGTTTCACTTTCATTATTGACAAAACAACTGAAACACGCTCAAGATATCTGTCATGCAAGAACTTTAACGATATGGGAGGAAGAAGCGTAAAACAATTAGCTCGAAATATCAATATTTGGGGTTGCTAATAACTAAGATGACTCTGCTATTTCAGGAACCTTGGAGAATGCGTAAACATAATGAATGTCAAAATTTATTTTAAAGTTGTCAAACGGTGGTTAGTTTTGCGAGGTGAAACATTTCTCAGTAAAGTAGTGTGCTCATAATATACTTCACGATCATACGAGAATTATAATATATTCTGTATTTTTCTCGACAGTTTTATTATGTTGGCAGCCGGCAAAACCAACACAATGGCAATAACTCGCGAATATTAAGAAAAATAGTTCATTAGTTTCCATCTGTGTGCTGTTGTAAATTCTGAGCTTTATACAATTACGGTAACATTAGGCGTTCACTGTGGCACGATGATGATAAAAGGCCAGGAAGTTGACATCGTTTTATTTAGCGCCAGTACGAAGATAATAATAAAAATGGAAAACCTTTTCAATTTCGACTAAAGTTAATTTAAAACATTACCCTTTAACGAACACACACACACACACACACACACACACACACACACACACACACACACACACACACACACACACACATAGAAAATTCTAATATTATGACTGTGCTTAAAACTTAAAATAGAGAGAAAGGTAAGTTGAGCAACTGTTGCCTAGTTTCACTTAGCCCATAATTCGTTCGTCCCATTTTACAGTATCCCCAATGATTTACGGTTTGTTGCTTCTGAATTTCCTTACATGTAAAATCTTCGGAAAATAGTATACTGGAATGGCGCGACGTTTAGGCGGGTGCCACGCCCATAGCCTTCTTCTAAATTGGTGAAACGATGCCTTGGTAGTCCTTACATAGGTCACCCTGCAGCAGGTGCGACCGTCTCAACACTTGTGAGGAGTGAAATTTGGACAGAGTGATATTTTCACGTAGTCTATGGCTCTTGCCAGGCTAACCGGCTTTTCACAGGTACAAGCACGCTAACAAGGGAAACTCCCCATCGCACCCCCCTTGAGATTTAGTTATAAATTGGCACATTGGATAGGTCTTGAAAAACTGAACACAAATCAACAGGAAGTTGTGTGGAACTATGAAAAAAGTAAGTAAAATATACAACCTGAGTAGTCCATACGCAATATATGCAACAACAGAGGCAGTGTGAGGTAAGTAGCACCGTTGTCCTGTGGTTAGCGTGAGGAGCTGTGGAACGAGAGGCGAGAGGTCCCTGGTTCGAGTCTATCCTGTGCTGAAAATATAATGTTTTATTTACAGACAATTATCAGAGTTCAGGCACTCACGCATAATCAACTTCGCTCTCCAAAATTCCAGGACATGTTCAGATTTGCTTGGACATATGCGGGATTTGACAGTCAACACTCGGAAAAATTTGAAAACGTTAAAAACATATGTTTTGACAGAGCACAAGGCAAACTGCGCGACTGTGAAACTGTTGCATTCATTTGTTGCAGTTTATGTGACAAACTCTTGTTTTCATCACGTTTTTTAGAGTGATTATCACATCCACAAGAAAACCTAAATCGGGCAAGGTAGAAGCATCTTTTTACCCATTCGCAAGTGTACAAGTTAGGTACATCGACAAAATATTTTTGTCATGTGACGCACATGCCGTCACCAGTGTAGTATGGAAAGTACAGACGTGTTTTCCTGTGGAGGAATCGGTTGACCTATGACCTTTCGATCATATGCTTTCGGTTCCCATTGGAGAGGCACGTCCTTTCGTCTACTAATCGCACAGTTTCGCGGTGCGGTCGCAAAACACAGACACTAAACTTATTACAGTGAACAGAGACGTCAATGAATGAACGGATAGATCATAACTATGCAAAAATAAAGAAAGTAAACTTTTACACTCGAGTGAAGACTTGAACCACGGACATCTCGTTCCGCAGCTGCTCACGCTAACCACGGGACCATTTTTTTTATAACCACTTTTTGTTCTTTTTTTTTGTTCTTCTTGAAAAGCCTTTAATAAAATGGAACTAAAAAAATACTAAGTGCCACCGCCACTTTTCATCCTATAACAAAAAGAAATCTGATACACTTCAGGCGTTGGCTCCTGACTAAACCTACCCCAGACAGCTGCCTATATACCAGGGGAAAAATGGTAAACCAAGGTTAGGGCTATCCTTACAAACAAAACAAAATTTTCCTTTTTCTGAATTTTATTTGTATTGTGTTTTTTTTTTTTTTTTTTTTTTTTTTTTTTTTTTTTTTTTAAATTGATCAGAGGCCTTCTGCGCCCCACTGGTAATATTTTGAGTCACGTCTTCTCGAAATTTATGTGTTCTGTTCAACTGTTCAGAAATGTTCATTGGTTCAAACAGGAAAACTTCTTCTCTCTTGGCTTAACACATTCCAGCTGCGAGGCGGGTCGTGGAAAGCACTCCCAAGGAAGTTCGAGAAAAATTGTCTGTATTTTGGGTGACGGACTACGACATAATGACGGTCATTGAGGTATGTCCAAAAATCGATTACAGAGTCTACACTTTGTCCAAATAGGTAGAGAATGGCATGTCCGCGAATCCAATTCACAGCATTGGTCTTTGTCCGGAAATAATAATGAAAGGGGAGTAATCCTATCCGGAATGTCCCGAGTTAGAAAAGCGACAATACGACGAATCGAGTGCCAAACCTCCGCCGCCGACCGCAAACAAACCGATGCTCATCATTGTCTGGCACTCCACACGTGGAACAGAGAGGTGATTGGGCGAGGTGGATACGATGAAGGCGAAATTGGTTGAGTTGCTTGCCATTGACAGTTAGGTTCCAGACAGATTGAACATTCGTGTCAAGGTAACGGGCGAAAACCGCGCGCCATACATGACGCCAGTCAACCTGGAGGAACTTTTGTTCAATCGGGTTAGGTGGACGACCTAATTGGAGGACATTGTATACTGCCTTTGTCTTTAGTAAAAGCTGTCTTGGTAAGGTGAGGCGTAGATAACTGAGTTCAAGAAAGAAGTATCGTATATAAAGGAACTGGGCCGGAACGTCCGAGATCATCACTGGGGCTGACAGTGAGACCGGCGTATATGCCGTCAGGAGGAGACCAGTGAGGCTCGTTGTGCATCGTGTCCATACCGTCATCTGGGAGCTGACAAATAGGGCGCGAGCTCTATCCGGCACGTGAAACAGACCTACCAACCTCGTTCACGGGGAAGAGTAAGGGTTGCATAGTTAACTTTGAACAACAGCCCAGAGCTGACGAAAGGTGCCATTGCTGCCAACATGCGACGTGCCACAGTAAGCGGGAAGGTAGAACTTGTGCTACATGGGGAATTCGGGATGCGATATATATATTGACATATCGAGCTCGTTGGAGAATATCTAGGGATCGAAGGCGATGGTCCATAAGACCTGCTCTGATCATTAAAAGGAGACGTCGGCAGTTGATGGCTGCTGAACGCCGGAGATCAGATGAGATGTCTATTCCCAAACAGCGAATGGTATCAACGGTGGTGAGAGGTGTAACACACTCCACAGGGAGTCCCGTGCCAATGAACATAACTTGTGACTTACGTACGTTTAAAGAGCTACCTGACGCCTGACCATAAGTCGATACCCAAGTCAAAACAGCTCGAACCTCGTCGGCATTACGTAAACAGATGACTACGTCGTCAGCATAGGACGTGCAACAGAATTGGTATCGATCTATGGACAACCGTACCAAACGTTGTCAGAGTCCACATAGCTAGGATTCCAAGGAAAAGGCGTTCCAAATCGCTGATAGAGGGCAACCTTGACGTACGGATCGACCTATTTTTATCGGAGGAGTGAGTCTGCCATTGTACATAGTCCTGGAAGAGGCACCCCGCAGAAGGCGCATCACTACCGTGATAACGGCGACTGGGAAACCCATATGGTGGAGAACGGCCGTAACGAACGAATGGTCAACCCTATGAAAAGCTTGACTAAAGTCTAAAGACGCAAGTGCCCCAGAGAGGCGTTGTGCCTGGGTAACGGCGATCATATCCCTGTAGCGGCATAAAGCCGTGCGGATATTATTATCCACTCTCAAAGATCCTTGGTCTGGCGACACAACATATCGGGCAACGTTTTTAAGTCGTGCCGTCAAAAGGTGAGTGAAGATTTTCATATCACCGTTAAGGAGAGTGAGGAGCCGATAATCACCGATATTGTTGCCACCATGCGGTTTATGTACAGGAATAATAATTCCTTCCATGAAATCGTCCGGCACAGGTACTTCCGGAGACATCAGTTCCCGACAGATGGAGGTGAAGGGGGACTGTAACAAATCACGGAAGGTGCGATAAAATTCAAGGGGAAGACCGTCGGGTTCTGGGGAGCGATTGATGGTTCCTGCCCGGAACGCATCGCGGACTTCATCAACAGTCACCTGTGACACCAAGTCAATCGCCGCATCTCCAGGGATACCGCCGAAGTTGAGCTGTGAAACTTCCTCGATCAACTCTGGGGAATGTGGAACTGCGGCATAGAGATGCTGGTAGTGGGCGTGAAGCACATTGCCTATTGCAGATTGGGTTACGTAGCGACGCCCTTCTTGGTCTGTTAGGACGGGAAAAAAATTTCGGAGTCGATGTTGGCGTTCTTGGATGTTATGGTACATAGATGGATGTTCATGAGGCATGCGATGAGCAGTACGAGATCGTACTATCGCTCCTTCCAAATGCCTTCGCATGAGATTGGAGATTTGGGCCTTAGCATGGTTCATCCGTGTATGGCGCTCAGGGGAGGCTGGCAACGTGGAGCATTCTCGTAGGATCCTGTAGTAAAAGTCCATAGTGCTCTTCCTCCAGGCGACAACATCTTTGCCATACCGGATCAAAGTTTTTCGAAGAGCAGGTTTTGCACACTGGATCCACCAGGATATGGTAGACGGATACGTGAGATGGCGTCTATTACATGTGATCCAAGTGTCTTCTATTAGAAGTCGACAGTCAGGTGAATTATGAAGTGCCGTGTTCAGTTTCCATAAACCACGTCTGTGCCATACTGCCTGTCTTGTGAGAACAACGTCACAGAAGTAAGCCTCATGATCTGAGAAAGCAGCAGCCCAGATTTCAGCCTGTCGAGTGTGTTGAATTAGGGACCGCGAGATGTAGATGCGATCCAGTTGGCTAGAGGAGTGCGCAGTGTAGTACGTAAAGCCAACAAGATCACATGTCTCCACGTGTCGACAAATTGTAGCCGCGTCAAGACTGTTTCCAGAGCTGTGCATGTTGAGTGACGCGGCAATTGATCCTGATGTCGCTGGGTGCAGTTGAAGTCTCCACCCATGACCCAGTCATCGTGTGGTCCCACAAAAAGGGGTGTAAATTCATCTGCGAAGAAGGCATTGCGTTCACGACGGTAGCTGGAGCTCGACGGCGCATAAATGTTGACAATACGTACACCAAAGAGAGTAAGGGCCATACCTCTGCCGTTGGGGAGGTATAGGACATCTTCGGCAGGAAGACCTTCTCGTAAGTTGATGGCAACACCACTACCGGTGTCCGAAGCGGGAGAAAGATGCGCCGTGAAGCCATGTGGTGGTGAAAACTCGGCGACATGCACTCCCTGAAAAAGCGCAATATCCATGTCCGCATCATAAATCATATCGCGGAGCAGCGCTAGTTTGTGGGGCGCACGAATGGTCGCGAGGTTAATCGTTGCGACACGATAATGCTGGTGTTGTAGTCCCACAGGCACAGCTGGAGCTGCTTCTTCAGGAGCGAGACGTCGTCGATCTTGCCGGTCCGCTGAAGAGGCTGCTATTGCGGAGAGTTTGCGGGCGAGGGCACAACCGATGGGGGCGCCCCATCATCAGCACCGCCCACCCCAGTCCCTTCGATCTCCACGTCGTCTGCCCAGCAGACTGATACTGCGGAAGGTTACCGGCTGTGTATTTTATCCATGTGGGGAGGAGACGTAGTTTTCGGCTCAGCGGATAGACTCTCTTCAACGTCGACCTGTGGGGGCGACGGCGCCAGTAAGGAGGGGTGTTCGTTGCCTGTGATCGCCTGTGGATGGTCGTTCGCATCAGACTTGGTCATCATAGAGCGGTTTCTCGTTCATATTCGGTTCTGCATCCCCGGTATCCATCCGTATAATGGACTCATGTGGGGGTGTACGGCTACGTTTCTTTCTCTTTCGTGTCGACCCTTGTTTTCGAACAGGTCGTTCCGAGTTTGATTGCGGGTGGCTTTCGTCTGATTCCGGACCAGTCTGAAGGAAAGCAGAAGACGGTACCACTCCCGGATCAACGTCCATCTCAGTAGCATTTTCAGCCACAGTGCTGCGATGATGCGGCAGGTCAGGATCTGGCGTCTGTGGCACCTCAGAAGGAATCTCAGTAGCGGTTGCATCTACCTGATCAGACGACGTCAACGGAGCAGGAAGACCCTGTGTAGAGGTGCTACCTTCCTGGGCAACCTTGGCATATGTGACAGGGATCTGAGGGATCACCGCTGGGGACGCTTCCTCGCCGACCGGCGTCTGGATCAGGCGGCGTCGCATGCAGGCGGATCTAACGTGGCCTTTTTGTCCACAACCCGCACATGTTCGGGGTTGGCCGTCGTACATGACAATGGCTCGCACCCCGCCAATTGTCAGGTATGATGGTATATGTTTCTTCAGTTCAATTTTGACCTGACGCACACAATTAAGGACATGGTAGGTCGTGAAGGTTTGCCATTTTTCCTCGCCGTAACCGATGACGTTACCGTATGGTTGTAACGCAGAGACAACTACGTCCTTCGGCACTTCAAAAGGTAGTTCAAACACCCTAATCGTGCGTTGACCGTACTCTGCGAGTTCAAGTGTTACAGCTTCGACGTGACCATCAGAGTATTTGAACTTAAGTCCATTGGCATGGCGGCGAATAACATCTTCACACACCTCGGTGTTTGTCATTTTAATATGAACGCCACTACTCGTGATCGAAAACTGGATTCCGAGAACGTGGGTAGGATCTAAACGAACTTCTTCACGTAGGAACGTTTCAACTTCATGTGCACGAGGCCGCGCATGTTCAGCTGGGAAGGAAACTTTAAGGGTCGCACGGCGGTAAGCGCTCGACATGTTCACGGTAGACGGACACAAGCCTTAAAGCTACGACGCGGAAGTAAACAAACCTGCAGTGGAGCACGGGGCCGGCGCGCGGGGCCGTCCGCACGCTGCCACGGCTGAGAGCCGACTGGACCACGGCGCAATTAAGCTCAGATTAGCCTTGATGTTGCCTATCTTGCGCATGGACTACTCAGTTAGTATATTTTGCTTATTTTTTTCATAGTTCCACACAACTTCTTTCTGTTTTTTCGATTGATCTGTGTTCAGTTTTTCAAGGCCTATCCACTGTGCCAACTTATAACTAAGTCTGAGGGGGGTGCGATGGGGAGATTCCCTTGTAATAAGCCAAGGAATGCAGCACAGCTGCTCGTGCGAACTGGCTCGCTCTCACACCACAGCAGTGAGCAACCGAGTATCGCTTCAGGGTGGCTGATTAACGCGCTTCGTGGCAAACTTATTTTTCAGACTGTTGTAATAATGACAACTGGCAATGAAATTCAACATAGTGAGAACTCATAACGAAATTCAGCATCTCTCTTAATATATTGAAGTTGCAAAGAACGGTGGGCAGGTAAGTAAGTAACATGGTATTCGTTACGTCTGTTGCAGCCTCACGATGACTACCGTTTCAGGACGAAATTTAAATTGACAAATTTATATTTCGTTACCATTTTATTTAAACATTAAACAAAATAACCCAGAAAGTCAATAAATATTACTTATTTTGCTTCTTACTAAATATCAATTTTAGTACCACTTTTCCAGTAGATTTGATTCAAGGAAAAGCTATTAAGACGAAGCCATCCAGTGATCTTCTGTGGGTGGATTCCATTGTCTTCATAGCGTAAAAAAGCAGCATGTGCATTTAAGTCCAAACATCGACGTAACCGTACCTGCATGCTTGAAAAGTTATGAAAAATAACATGGAAGGAACAGAAGCTTAAGATACAAATTTTGCTGTGAAACCAATCACACAAACGTCACACTGTAGCTCCACAAGTTCCAGCTGTAGCCAAGATTCCAAACGGTCAACATAACCCCAAAATCTGTCAAACTGCGCAACCCTTTGCAAGCTGAAAAGCAGTATGATGGGTTGATCTAACTGTAGATTCATTCGTTGACTGAGAGCTGAGTTTTTCCAGGTGCATCCAATTCTGAAACAACTTACGGGACTTCAGACAGGTAAAATCTACAGCGATAGCTGGTGTTTCGGAGGGGGGGGGGGGGTATACCCCGCCATTTTCAAGACACAAATTGCAACAGACGGGCGATGTTCAAGCAAATTTAAAACCTCGCTTCTTGGAGTAACTCAGGAAAGATAACACGCAGACACTAAACACTAGTGCCACCAAAGATGACCACAGTCAGAGGTATCTGACTACGAACTAGCAGGTGAGGTAGCATTGCCTGTTTTTTGAGAAGGGAGAGAGCAGGATTCCAAGCAGAGTTTAAACAAACACCTCCATCCCTGTTTACAAGGTTGCTCGCTAATTTAATCTCAACAGCTTCCTTAACAACGCTGTCCCAAGAGCTGGACGTCCATGCCAACATTTCGGTCTCGTTATATAAAAGGCAGGGTATTATAAAGTCCATTATTACTAGCAGAAAAGATGGAGTTGTGATGGATAGCTCGTTGTCTCCTATGGCTGCAAATTTGTTTATGGAAGCAGAAAAGATGGAGTTGTGATGGATAGCTCGTTGTCTCCTATGGCTGCAAATTTGTTTATGGAAGACTCTGAGGACCGTGCATTGCAGTCGGCGACTTTGAAACCCGCCTGATTCTTCAGATACGTTAATGATACTTTTGTTCTTTGGCTTCATGGTAGGGAAATCTGAATGCCATTTTAGAACATCTGAACTCGATCCACCCGAACATTCGATGGAGGAGGAACAGGATGGTGGTCTTCCCTTTCTTGACGTTTGGTTGGGAGGAAGGTTGATGGATCACTGGGACATGCAGTTTACCGGTAACGTTCTAACACTTACTTGCATTTACGGGGTGACAGTAGTCACCATCCGGCTCAGGGTGAAGGCGTACTTCGTACTTTGCACACAGGGCACATGTCATTTCCGACGCTGAGACTTTATCAGCTGAGCTGGCCCATCTTGAAACTATATTTCGTCGGAATGGTCATAGTGAAAGACAGATTGAACGCGCGTTGTGCTACCGACCAACTGCGCATCGGGAGACTGATGACAATACTGCAGTGGTTAGCACACTAGACTCGCATTCGGGAGGACGACGGTTCGATCCCGCGTCCGGCTATCCTGATTTAGTTTTTCCGTGATTTCCCTAAATCGCTCCAGGCAAATGCTGGGATGGTTCCTTTGACAAGGCACGGCCTACTTCCCTCTCCGTCCTTCCATATTTCAATGAGACCGATGACCTCGCTGTTTGGTCTCTTCCCCCATAGAAATTCAATCAAATGACAATACTAAATTGACACCTAAGTGCCTTACGCAGGGAGCACTTCCAAGGAGATCGGTCGTACTTAACGGAAATAGGACGTGAAATGTGTTTTCCGACCTAAAATCAGAGTGCTTTTGGGTGCTGTTACGGATGAACTTGGTTTCCGTATGGCTGGTGAATATCGCATTCCTTGTAGCTGTGGCATATATTAGTCAGACGACCAGGAACGTGGAGGACCGGTGTACTGAGCATAAACGGCACACACGATAACAGAAGATAAGTAGATTTGGTATTGCCAAACATTGTTTGGATATGGTCCCCCTATGTTATATAACAATTCAGAGATATTGCAATCCTTGTCCAGCTATTGGGACAGTGTTATTAAGGAAGCTATTGAGATTAAATTACAGAGCAATCTTGTAAACGGCGATGGAGGTTTTTGTTTAAAGGCTGGTCCCTCGGGCATGGGACAACATATTTTTTGGGTTTAAACTCTGCTTGGAATCCTGCTCTCTCCCTTGTCAAAAAACAAAGGGAGAAAGTCAATGTTACCTGCTAGTGCGTATTCTTTCACTATCGATACCTCTGAGTGTGGTCGCCTTTGGTGGCACTACTGTTCAGTGTCTTTGTGTTATCTTTCCTGAATTAGTCCAAGAACCGAGGTTTTTTAATTTGCTTACACATCGCCTGTCCGTTGCAGCTCGTGCCTTGAAAATGGCGGGGTGTATTCCCGCCAAAATATCGGCGGTCGCTGTAAATATTACCTGCCTAGCTCCCGTAAGATGTTTTAACAATCGTTGAGTGTTGCTCCTGAAAACAGGAATGTATTTTCGTAGTGAAAATGCTGGGAAATTATCGAGACGTTTGTTTCTCTGTTCCAATATGATGAACACTTTCTTCAGTCGTATCGTTTAAAGCCTTCTTTATTTTCATTTTTTCACATCGTTTTCTCTCTTTTCATCTTTCATGCGTCCATAATCTTTTGCATGAAATCTGTTGTTTTGTTGTGGCAAACTGAATTTTTTTGTTTTTGTTTGTGAGCGCATTAATAAAACACTAAGAGCACCGAGACACCACTGCATACAATAAACATGTATCCTGCACTGATACGTTGATGTTGATTTGTCTGACCGCATTGAAGTTCCTAACCCGACCATCGTGCTACTCTTCATTCTATCAGAAACAGCTACTCTCCATTTTAAGGGGAGACTCCACCCTACAACTCCAATTTTTTTCCAAAACAATTTAATGCCTTGTACCACATTTCTGGAGTGTTTACTCTTAGATCCCAAAACAATTTGGCTGTATTCGGATGACACGAACGTCTAAAAAATGTTTGAAATATGGTCTGCCTAAGAAGCTGCTGCTCACCGAAAGATGCGAAAGATAATTTTTTATTTCCGTCAACATCAAATACAAACATCTTTATTTTGAACTTGGAATAAACCAAACTGGGGAAAACAAGCTGCAATATTTCCATAAAAACAGAAGCGAAATAGCTGGCTACCAGACGTTGAAAATTACCTAGCATGCTAGCTGTGTCAACATAAATTTATGGAATATCTGTTGACAGTGTGAGTATAAATTTAGGGAATACACTGGAGTCCTGTTCATTATTATCGACAAGCTCCAAAGAAAGAGGCATTGGCTTACAATCAGATATCCCTACCACTACCTCTACACAGAGTAACATTGTATTAAAAAAATAAAAAGGGCTACTCTGATCTTGAAATAACAAGACCCAGCCTAACATAAGCAGGACGGGGAAACCTTACAGTGCCATCGATCTTTAATGGGGCTGTGTTATCATTTTTTGATAAAATATTAAACCCTAATTTACGATGAGTTTGTTTTCCTAAGCTCAGTGCCAACTTCTTAGAATAAATGATAATTAATTGAAACCCTCAGCTGCCGAGAGGTGTTGTTGACATACTTCGGTGTCGACAGCTGAAAATGTGTGCCCCGATCGGGACTCGAACCCGGGATCTCCTGCTTACATGGCTGACGCTCTATCCATCCTTTTTTTTATCTCAATTTGTACGTTATAGTTCATTGAAGTTGTTCGTGGCGGACGTTGTCTGACGCCCGTTGAAGTTCATTATTAATCCATTCACTCAGTTTTTTTATTACAGAGGGCAGCCAGCCCTCTGACCGAACACGCTGAGCTACCGTGCCGGCATATTTATTAAACTTCGTGGCAAGTTAAAACTGTGTGCCGTACCGTGGCTCGAACTCGGGACCTTTACCTTTTGCGGGCAAGTGCTCAACCCAAGCACATCCATCTGAGCTACCGAGGACACAGATGAATAGCGCGACTGCAGGGACTTATCCCTTGCACGCTTCCCGTGAGACCCACATTCCCAACTGTCCTCAATTCTACATATGTAATGTACCTAATAGATATTTGTCCATCCACTCATTACTCGCGCACAGTTTGGCGATTCCCGTAATAGTTCGGGCAACCTGTGCGCATTCGCACAGACGAAGGTCAATGGCTCGGTAGCCTTTATATATGAAGATAGTAACTGTTCTCGTTAGAACAGATACATTTGATGACCGTGCACCTTTTCTAGAATAAATGATAATTAGTTGAAACCCTCAGCTGAGTCACGGTCATCAATTGTATCTGTTCTTTCGAGAACGGTTACTATCTTCATATATAATTTAGCATAAATATTAATCAATGTAAATTAAATTGTTGCAGGAAGTAGATGTGTTTGGATACTACTGTGCATTCACGTTATCAAAAATGTAATTGTTTGTTTTACAATCACATTTATGTACTGATAATTTAAGAAAATTAAGGCTGATATTAAAAATAAACTCTAAAAACTGATTATTAATATTTCTCGTAAAATAAAAGCACGGAACGGTTAAATTATATCTTGTGAATATGTCTACAAAACCTGGCATGTGAAAATTGTGGTGAGAGTACCAAAAGTTGGTATCGGCTGTCCGGACCCCACTGCTTCTACGTCCCGGCATATTAAAAATTCAAAACTCGAAAAAACCAACGAAGTTATGGAATTCAAAACTTTGTTTTTGCTACATCATTACGCAATATACGTGATTTTAAAATTTCGTTGCTATCGGTAAAGCAGGAGAAAAAAGAAATTTTTGGGTGGAGTCTTCCCTTAAGCACTGCGCCGTATATATTGTCATGTTTGTATCCAAGGCTACGCCGAACCTAATAATGATCATTCCTCTGAAGGCAGAATATTGTTTGTACGTCTCGTGTGCTACCAGTCGGCCGTTAAGCGCTACGGGACAATGGGAATGGCAAAATAAAAGCAAGATTAAAAATGTTCTCAGTCTACTATCCGCAAGCAGGCATTGAAAATGCTTAACGACCATAATCTAAGCCACCTAACTGCATTTCTATAATGCTGTACTGTTTCCTCTGTGGCACTGCCAGTGCCAGAAATGCTGTAATGTTCGACAAGGCAACAGTTAAACACGGAGAGAATGATAACTTGATTTGTATTCTGAAACGTTACTTGGCTGCACCATTCACATGCTAATACGAGGACTGTGTCAGAATTTCTCTCACAGCCACCGAGCGGGATAATGCATTGATTAGCACGCTGGACTCGCATTCGGGAGGACGACGGTTCAGATCTGCGTCCGGCCATCCTGACTTACGTTTTACGTGATTTCCCTAAATCACTTAAGGCAAATGCCAGAATGGTTTCTTCGAAGCGGCGCGGCCGGTTTCTTTCTGCATTCTTCCCTAATCCGAGATTGTGCTCCGTCTGTAATGACCTCACTGTCGACGGGACGTTAAAGACTAATCTCTTCCTCTCTCCCAGCCATATCACACGATTGTAGCAGTTGGCTTCTAGTATCGATATTTTGTCTGTCATCAAAGTCTACTATCACGGAAGTATATTCCTGATCAGCATACGTCGCACAACACAACACTTATACAACTGATCTGCATCCACGTGCATATTCCGCAAGCCATGATACGTTGCTTGGCGGAGGTTGCCTTGTACCACAATTAATTCATCTCCGTTATACACACTTGCTGATCAAACATACCGGTAACAAATCTAGCAACATGCCCCTGAATTGCTTCGGTCTCTCCCTCCAATTCGTCTTGTTGGTTATCCGAAGCACTGGAGCAATACATAATGGGTCGCACTGATATTTCATACGATGTCTCTTTAGAGATGAGCTGCACTTTCCTACAGTTTTCCTGATAAATCGAAGTCGACCATTCACCTTGCCAACCTTGGGTGCTCGTTGCATTTCCTATGGTTTTGCAACGTTACGCCTAAATATTTAATCGACGTGATTGTGTTAAGCGACGTACTCCTAATACACTCCTGGAAATTGAAATAAGAACACCGCGAATTCATTGTCCCAGGAAGGGGAAACTTTATTGACACATTCCTGGCGTCGGATACATCACATGATCACACTGACAGAACCACAGGCACATAGACACAGGCAACAGAGCATGCACAATGTCGGCACTAGTACAGTGTATATCCACCTTTCGCAGCAATGCAGGCTGCTATTCTCCCATGGAGACGATCGTAGAGATGCTGGATGTAGTCCTGTGGAACGGCTTGCCATGCTATTTCCACCTGGCGCCTCAGTTGGACCAGCGTTCGTGCTGGACGTGCAGACCGCGTGAGACGACGCTTCATCCAGTCCCAAACATGCTCAATGGGGGACAGATCCGGAGATCTCGCTGGCCAGGGTAGTTGACTTACACCTTCTAGAGCACGTTCGGTGGCACGGGATACATTCGGACGTGCATTGTCCTGTTGGAACAGCAAGTTCCCTTGCCGGTCTAGGAATGGTAGAACGATGGGTACGATGACGGTTTGGATGTACCGTGCACTATTCAGTGTCCCCTCGACGATCACCAGAGGTGTACGGCCAGTGTAGGAGATCGCTCCCCACACCATGATGCCGGGTGTTGGCCCTGTGTACCTCGGTCGTATGCAGTCCTGATTGTGGCGCTCACCTGCACGGAGTCAAACACGCATACGACCATCATTGGCACCAAGACAGAAGCCACTCTCAACGCTGAAGACGACCCGTCTCCATTCGTCCCTCCATTCACGCCTGTCGCGACACCACTGGAGGCGGGCTGCACTATTTTGGGGCGTGAGCGGAAGACGGCCTAACGGTGTGCGGGACCGTAGCCCAGCTTCATGGTGACGGTTGCGAATGGTCCTCGCCGATACCCCAGGAGCAACAGTGTCCCTAATTTGCTGGGAAGTGGCGGTGCGGTCCCCTACGGCACTGCGTAGGATCCTACGGTCTTGGCGTGCATCCGTGCGTCGCTGCGGTCCGGTCCCAGGTCGACGGGCACGTGCACCTTCCGCCGACCACTGGCGACAACATCGATGTACTGTGGAGACCTCACGCCCCAGGTGTTGAGCAATTCGGTGGTACGTCCACCCGGCCTCCCGCATGCCCACTATACGCCCTCGCTCAAGTCCGTCAACTGCACATACGGTTCACGTCCACGCTGTCGTGGCATGCTACCAGTGTTAAAGACTGCGATGGAGCTCCGTATGCCACGGCAAACTGGCTGACACTGACGGCGGCGGTGCACAAATGCTGCGCAGCTAGCGCCATTCGACGGCCAACACCGCGGTTCCTGGTGTGTCCGCTGTGCCGTGCGTGTGATCATTGCTTGTACAGCCCTCTCGCAGTGTGCGGAGCAAGTATGGTGGGTCTGACACACCGGTGTCAATGTGTTCTTTTTTCCATTTCCAGGAGTGTATTACACTCGAAAATTGCAGGATAGATCTTCCTACTTACCTGCAATCCCTGTGTTTAACTTCACAATGACTACATGGCGTAGTTAAAGATCACACGCGGGTATACTCGAATATAAGTACTTTCAGCATTGCAGTGCGTCAGCAGTCGTAAGTATCGAAATAATTATGAAAAATCCGCCTCGGCTGCACAAACCACCTGGTGTTTACCTAGGTTTTAGCGTGGGTAACCACGCCTTCTTCAGAAAAAATATAAAACAGCTTGACTAAATAGACATAGTCAGAAGCTATAATCGCTGTGGGTGTTGATTTTAGCCTTTGACTATGCCTATTTAGGCAAGCTGTTTTATATTTGTTCTGAAGAAGGCGTGGTTATCCACGATGATACCTAGGTAAACACCAGGTAGTATGTGCAATCGAGGGGGATTTTTCATACTTATATCTATTCGCGAATATGTCTCTTCCCGCACTAACTGTTTAAAGATATGCACGGAAATGTGTAGAGTATTCTGTTCGGCGACGTACTGGTAAACGCATCGACAGTTTCTCATTATGGTCACAGTGGTACTTTTGTCCAAGCTCCGACTGTAAGTAGGCTGTTTAGGTTTTTTTATTGGTAACGCCGCCGTCACGTAGCGCTCTGTATTAAAATCACTGGCTGTGCCGTGTGCAGTCTGTGGCTGGTTGGCGTTGTTGTAATACTCGCCATTGTAGTGTTGGGCAGCGGCAGCTGGATGCTAACAGCGCGTAGCGTTGCGCAGTTGGAGGTGAGCCGCCAGCAGTGGTCGACGTGGGGAGAGAGATGGCGGAGTTTTGAAATTTGTAAGAATTGGTGTCATGAACTGATATATATATTATGACTAGTGAGGTAAATACATTGTTTGTTCTCTATTAAAATCTTTCATTTGCTAACTATGCCTATCAGTAGTTAGTGCCTTCAGTAGTTTGAATCTTTTATTTAGCTGGCAGTAGTGGCGCTCGCTGTATTGCAGTAGCTTGAGTAACGAAGATTTTTGGTGAGGTAAGTGATTTGTGAAACGTATAGGTTAATGCTAGTCAGGGCCATTCTTTCGTAGGGATTTTTGGAAGTCAGATTGCGTTGCGCTAAAGATATTGTGTGTCAGTTTAAGCACAGTCGTGTATAATTGTTCAAAGAGGACGTTTCACATAGACCAGTCTTACATAATTGTTCTAAGGGGTCGTTTCACGACAACTAGCCGCCACCTATGGAACTTCTCCAACTACTTTCGCGCGGAAACCCTCATACGACTATGCATCGAGGCTTGGACAAAAAATTCCTGAACTTTGAGCACAAGGTTTTTCTACGGCTACCATTTACTTATTGTGCATGGTCTCCTCCACAGCTGATACACCGCTCCCAACGCCGTTTTCGCTCCAGGATGCACTCTTGATACGCTTCTTGCTGGATCACGGCACGTGCCGTCTGCGAATTTTCTTTTACGTCGTCTATCGATGCAAGTCTTCGTCCTTTCAACGAGGTTTTCGACTTTTGAAATAGAGAACAGTCCTCAGTTGCCAGGTCTGGAGAGTAATGAGGATGAGGCAGCACAGCGATTTCTTTTTTAGTGCAATAGTCACTCACCAACACGGATAAATGTGCGGGTGCTTTATTGGGATGCGTAATTGTCTCTGTCCATTTCAGGCCGTATCGTTCTTATATTTTCTCAGAGGTGTCGCAACACGTCACGATAGCACTTTCGACTAACAGCTTGTCTCTGCGGGACGAATTCATGATGAACTAGTCCTTCAGAGAGAACTATTTTGAGAATATTTTCCGACCTATTGTGATGAAGAAACCTTGTTCTGAGCATCGTTACCGTAGATGCACCTCTGAGCACTAGTGATGATTGTCTTAAGGAACACCTCATGCTCATTTGCGTCATCGCAAAGGTCTTCACGCATTGCGAGACGAAGGTCTTTCTGGTGGTGGTGGTGGTGGTTAGTGTTTAACGTCCCGTCGACAACGAGGTCATTAGAGACGGAGCGCAAGCACGGGTTTGGGAAGGATATCGGCCGTGCCCTTTCAAAGGAACCATCCCGGAATTTGCCTGAAACGATTTAGGGAAATCACGGAAAACCTAAATCAGGACGGCCGGAGACGGGATTGAACCGTCGTCCTCCCGAATGCGAGTCCAGTGTGCTAACCACTGCGCCAACTCGCTCGGTGGTCTTTCTGGTCTTGACTCATCAACTTTACAGCAACACGAGCCTTCCACGATTCCATGTCAGGATTTTATGACATTTTCCAACTGTAATGTTACATTCTTCTGCAACCTCTCGGATAGTCAGTCTTCGATAGGCAAGTATAATTTCGTAGACGATGTAAGACGTGTATATTTCAATTGTCTATTGTCAAACCACAATTTATGAAAGATGTTTATATTTTATTAATAGCATTAAGAAGGGATAATTAATATTTGTCATGCTGGAAATAATTGTGGTAGCAAGTAATGTCTGCACCAAAGTATTGTTGATATAATTTTAAAAAGGGCGGGAGAAACGGCGTACGGATACATTACAAGAAAAGAGCGTTAAAGACCGCGCATTGATACATTTTCTAATGGTAGCAGGGATTTGTCTGCATCAGAAAGCATTGTTGGCAGGAGAGACCGCACTTTAGCATTCGTAGGAAGTTAGTAGTAAGCGAGAAATGAAGCGAGTCGGTAGCAGATCTGAAGCGAGATGTTGAGAGGAGAGGTGTGCCTGCCAGCCACTAGCTATGATTTATAAGAGATTATAAACGGATGTACAGAGACATCAGCTAACTATTATAATAAGAGGAGCTAATATTATTGAATTAATTTTTTGAGAAACTCAACACTACAGAAGGTATGTTTGCGCATTGGTAGTTGTAAGGTTATTGTAAAAAAGTAAGTCCCATCTGAACGTTTGTAAGATAATATCATTCAGAATATAATTAACTTTTGCCAGCAATATTGCATTTCTAATTATAATCCATCCCAAAAACCATCAACGTAAAACTTTATAAAATTTTATTGTTGTCAAGAAAAAGTTTAACTATGAATTACGTAATTTCAGTCAAATTAATTATAGAATAACGTCAGCTTTGCTATTAAAGAATAACGTCAGCTTTGGTAATAAATACAGCCACTTATTATGAAAGCCCACCAACAGCTAATAGAGTATAGTAAAACAGAGTAAGTACATTCATATCGCAGTTCGATGTAGCAGTCAGATGGCGATCCAGTAACAGTAAAAAAGGTAAGGAACAGTTTTGGGTTATTGCAGATAACGACTGAGGGCCACGATGACGACACATTCTATGTTTCGTCGAAATAATCCGAAAATAAGCACCAATTGAATTTGTATGTGAAGATAGAGAAAGAGAATAAATTTCAAAGAAAAGATTTCATTTGTTATTATTAAGCAAGAGATAGGAATCCTAAGAAAAGGTTACATAATTTGTTGTAAAAGGAAGGGTTATCAATAACAAAAGGGGTAGAGAGGAGACGGGAAGGTTTCAACGATCTTCACATGAGCGTGGTCGGTAAGCTTCCCGAACCAGGGTCACCTTTAATTTCTAAATGGCCTTTTTTAAAACCTGCGAACCAATCTTAACACCAATTCTCTGTAAAGGTTTCCTTGAGTTTCACGAAAATTTAATGTAGACGCGTTGCTCCTCTACTTCTGCCATCTCAAAATTCGCTAACTGAGCGACGCATCGTTCTATTCAATACGGCAATGAACAATAGCGAACAATGAAACTTCCCGCAGTTAAACATTAAACACAGGCGTGTGCAAGGATACTAACCGCATTTCGCTCCAGCACACCATTGGCGTTCCGAAATTTTTTGAGTACACCTCGCACAGTTTGCAAGATCACTTGTGGCTTTGCATTGTTAAGTATTCGGCGTATTCTGTGACTCATTGCCAAAACGAAATATTGATGTCCATCACTGTGCTACACACAAGACGAAGATGTACTGTAGTGTGACCGCCACAGCTTCAAACCGCAATTAGCATATCACCAGATGTCCAGCTGCGCTGGCTTGTGCAGCACCTGTCCGACCCATCGCCCTGCGTCCCCTGTATAACAGCAGGGGCTGGCACTATGCACCCACACACACCTTCACACGTGAAAGCAGCAGCGGCGAGCTCCATTAATCTTCATCCCGCCAGGGCGGGGCTCATATTTCTCCTCTCTCGTCCGCAGCCTTACTCCAGCACTCCTTCACACGCCCGGCTATCTGATACGCAAAAATACTGGAACCACACAGACATATTGCCGCAAGCAGTAGTGCACGAAGAGAGGCGCTACTTAGCCTCGTTGGCTATCAGGCTGCGGTTTACCCGTTCAAGCCCGACGACAAACAGTTATTCAAAATTTATCATATCCGGAAGGTTCTCCAAATATCTTACACCTGCAAATTTTGTATACTCTGGAATATTCGAATTTATGTAAACAGCTGCACACTATATCTGCATCAGACTCTACAAACCACCTGACGATAAGTGACGGACGGTATTTCTGTACCACTAACAGTTCCCCCAACCCCACCCCATCTTTCCCTGTTCCACACTCGAATGACACTTGGGAAGAATTAGTACCGGTACGCTTTTGTATTGTCTACAGATGTCGTCCTCGTCATTTCGCAAGAGGTGTGTGGGAGGAAGTAATATGTTATCCGACACTTTCCCTCTGTGATGCAAGATGCATCTCTTGTAGCGTCTGCCATTGGAGTTTGTTCAGCATCTCCGTAACGGTCTCGCGCCGACCAAAGGATCTAGTGACGAAACACACTGCTCTTCGTTGGATCTTCTCTGTATCTTCTATCGGTCCTGCCTGGTGCGGATTCCAGATAGATAACAATAGTAAAATAGTAAATAATCAGTCAGCGCAAGAGACTTCTATGCCACTTCATTAGTGGATGAATTACATTTCCTTAAGATATTTCCTTATAAATCTGTCTGTCATCATTCTATTTGCTTCATGTGGTCACTCCAATTAAGGTCGCTCTGGATAGTTACTCCTAGATATTTTGTGGTAGATATTGTTTCCAGCAATTTGTCATCAATAAGGCAGTGTATTTCTTTGTCAGTGCGTGCCCAATATGTTAATTCAAATGTTTTTTGTTCCAGTCATTTATCACAATATCAGTTCTTTTGACGATGACCGGTTTCAGTCAGTAATGACAATCATAAGATCTTTTCCACACCATGTCATAAACTAATAAAGAATTGATACTGTGGTCAAAGACTGGAATAAAAAAACATTTGACAGTGCTGAATCACTGCTCATATACACGACTCTGTCGCAGCTGGTGATATGCTACATTTATTGATCTCGAGGGTCAACTGCCTTTCATGAATCCTCTGCAGGTCATTCTCAGAATCGATACTCTCTTCTGATGTTACTATTTTCTTATAAAATACCACATCAAATGCGAACAGTCTTAAACTGCTTCCGATGTTTTCTGTTAGATAATTTAAATACAATGAAAGTAGCAACGGCCCTGTCACACTTCCTTGGCGTACTCCGAAAATTAGATTGATACGTGTCAGATTTGTTCCGTTAAGAGCCTCGTGTGCGGTTCTATCTGCAAGGAAAACTTGAATCTAGACCGACAGTCGGTCATCTCGAATTTTTTGCACTAAACGGCAGTGCGGGACGGTGTCCAATGTTTTCCTGAAATCAAGGAACACGTAATCTACCTAAGCGCCGTTGTCAACAGCACTATGGATCTCATGGAGGAACAGAGCGAGCCGACTTTGCGGAATCCATGTTGATTTTTATACAGAATATTTTAGTTCTCCAAAAAAGTCATAATTCGTGAGCATAAAACATATTCCATAATTCTTCAACAGACTGACGTCAACGCAATAGGCCTATAAGTATGTGCACCTACGATGCTTCTTGAGAACGGGAGTGGTCTGCAGTTTTATCCAGTCGCTAGGTACTTTTCGTTGCACCATCAGTATCAACGATAAGCGGCTGTTAGAAGAGGAGCGAGTTATTTCGCTCATTCTTTGTAGAATTTTATAGGAATGTTATCTTGTCCTGTTGCTTCTCCAGTACTAAGAGATTGTAGTAGCTTTTGTCTTCCGTGATCGATTATCTCAATACCTCCCACTTCGGCGTTCGTACTATGATTGAAAGCAGGGGTCGTGTTACGATCTCCAGAGGGAAATAATTTTAGAAGACCTAATTGAGTGTTTAGGCCTTCTGTCCGTTGTCTTCCGTTTCGGTGCCAGTTTCGTCACTGAGTAAATGAACGGAGAGGATATGCTGGAACCGCATGCTGATTGTATGTAAAACCGAATCCTCTTAGGATATTTACTCAGATCGGTTGACAAAATTTTACTTTCAAAGTCGCCGAACGCCTCTCACATTGCTCTCCCTACGCTCAGCTCAGCTCTTTCGCAAAAATCGTGATTTCGGTGCTAAGCGTAATACTTCATAGACGACCCCTCTTTCTGATTTGGGTTGTAAGGATATGATGTGACATTGTTTGATGGAGACGCCGAGCACTTCCAAATATTTGCATCATCGTGGCTCCAATTAGGCAATGTAAAGCCATCGCTTACACGGACGAGAACTGGATTGCAAGCAGTACATAGATGCCGAGGTTTGCATAATCAGGAACCGATCATTTCAAAAACAGATTTAATACAGCCACTTCAGATATACATCAGTGTTTTCCACAGACAATGGTTAAGATCCGAGAAATGGCTGAAAGGATTTAACCGAGTCGCCAAATATAGCAGGCGTAATGGCATGGTGTATGTGGAAAATTTGTACTTTTTTCTTTGACGACTCATCCCAGCAGAGGTTCAAGAGAATCTCGTTATCTGAGAAAAACTCCAGGCCGAATTAATGGAAACATTTGGTAACAGTTCCCTGGATAAGGTGCTCCTCAACACACCGTCAGTCGTTCTACGTCGCCGTATGTAGGTACCAGCCGCTCATCTAGACGTCGAATTCAGGGATACTAAGAGAGGTCAAGCAGCCACAGCTGAAAAGCACCCATGGACGACAGTCTCCAAGATGTCAGTAAATCTCATGGACGTCATTATCGATAGCCAATCTGTCCGATTCAGCGGCTTCTTTTTCTGTAATGTCGAATACTGCAAGTCGTCAGCTAAAGAAGGCTATGTTCCATGTCGTGGAGATCCAAATGGGAAATATGTCCAGCTAACAGAGAATTGTATTGCAGGAACAGTTATCAGTGACGGACCACAGCCCCTTCGAAACTGTAGTTTCAAAAGAATATAGTGACAATGATATTCCGCGCTAGAAGCAGGGTGACATCGTCCGGCGGACTGCAAGCTGCCGTCCGTAGCAGTGAGACCGGGGAGCGAAGTCGCGGCCTTCCGGATGCACAACAGTCTGCGGTCACTGAAAGAGCTGCCCTGGGCGGATGGTTGGTGCTGCTAAGGCTCGCTACAACGACGGCGATAGGCTTTTTTCTCTTCGGCGCTTGGGGTACATGAGTCGCGCTTGACGGAGTATTCAGTCGTGTTCCAGGCTATCATGGGAGCAACACATTGGGCGGCCACTTAGCCGTGGCGTGAATAAGAGCACTACGTCCGCAAGGCTGGGCGACCGGGCGCCGGCGTAGCAGATTCCGGCATTGGCATTGGCGCTCACCCACACTCGCACGCTGTGCAGAGCCATTACCGAGTCCAGGAAATGGCCTGCTGTAATAAATTCAGTTACACGCTTGCCTGTGTTTCTTTGCACTCTTCGGTGTGAGTCATCCCTCTCTCCCAAATCTTAGCTCTCACTCGTTCCGTCATATTACTACCTCTGAGTATGGGGGGGGGGGGCTCTAACACAAGGTATAAAAATGCACTGCATTGGCGGAGCTGTTACTTCTACTAAGAAGATTCACTCGAAAAAGTTTCTGACCTGATTGCGGCTGCACAACCGGAATTAACGTGTTTTGAAGGCGGAATGGTAGTTGCAGCTACAAGCACGGGACGCTCAATTTCGGGAATCGTTAAGGACTTCAAGATTCCGAGATCTGCACTGTCAAAAAATTTGACGAGAATATGACTTTTTAGGCATTACCTCTCACCATGGAAAATGCAGTGACTGACAGCTTTCAATTAACGGCAAGAAGCAGCAGCGGCGTTTGCGTTGGGTTGTCAGTGCTAACAGACAAGCAACACTTTTTGAAATAACCGCATAGATTAGTATGAGACGAAAGACTAACATATTCTTAGGACAGTGTGGTGAAATTTGGCGTTGATGGGCTGTGGCACCAGACAACCGAAGCGAATGCCCTTGCTAACAGCACGACGTCGCCTGCAGCGGCTCATCTGGGCTTGTGACCATATCATTTTGACCTTACACGACTGGAAAACCGTGGCATGATCAGATGAATCCAGATTTCAGCTAGTAAGAGCTTTTGGTACGGTCTAGTATGATGCAGACCCCATGGAGCCACACACCCATGTTTTTCACAAGTTGCTGTTCAAGCTGGTGGTGGATCCACTATGATGTAGGCTGTCATTATTTGAAATCGACTGGGTCCTCTCCATGTTCTGCTGTTGGAGACCATTTACAGCCATTCACAGAAGTCATGTTCCCGAACAACGGCGGAAAATTTGTGCATGACAATGCGCCATGTAACCAGACCACAATTGTTCGAAATTGATTTCAAGAACATTCTGGACAAATCGAGCAAATGGGTTGGTCACCCAGTTCGTCGACATGAATCCCACCGAACATTTATGGGACATAATCAAGAGTTCAGTTCCTCCCCAAAGTCCTGTATCGATACCACTTTCGCTGTTATGGATGTCTGTGAATACAGCATGGAATATTTCTTGCTGAGTCCATGCCACTTCAAGTTGCTGTACTACACCAGGCAAATAGAGGTCCAACATAATGTGAGGAGGTATCCCATAACTTTTGACACCTTGGCGTATTTTTACTTGCAGACCCGTGCTTGCGTATTTGCGCCAACAATACGTGTTACCTCAAACAAAGTAAACAAATACTATATTACTTGTTTACTCCGGGTTACGTTTGTCTAACAAACGTGGAGAAAATGCTGTTCTTTATTCAGTGCTTCTTAGTTTGTGATTCAGCTGTTGGTATAATTGAATGAAAAGATACATATTCTACTGCCTTGGTTTGTGAAAATTGTGGATCATTAAAAGCGTGGGAATATTTAAGGTCAATTATCACAATATAGTTTTTGAATTTCTAGAATGGAGAAGTAAAATTTATTCGTGTTTTACTGTGTGTAGGATATCTGGTACTCAGCGGTTAACTAAATGCGGAGAAACAGTACAGTAATACAGGGTGCCCATAAAGTCCCTTTACAACTTAAAATTTTTTTTACAACGGCATTGGTTGAAATATGTTAACAACTGTTCTTTTATTGTAATTAGTGTTTATAAAAGCTTTTTACACAGTGTTTAATAGATCTATATATGGGCACCGTTAGTTGCACGAAGCACATCAAGACGGTACTCGATTTCTTGCTATGTTCGCTGTAGCAAGGCGTTATCAGTGGCGGCAATGGCATTATCAATCCTTTGTTTCAAGTGAGCAATGTCCCGCATCTGTGATTGATACACGATATATTTAGCATACCCCCACAAAAAAAGTCAAAGGAAGAGATATATGGCGAACGCGGTTTCCTAGGAATTGGCCCATCCCTCCCTATCCATCTGTCGAGGAACCGACGAACATGCGGTCCGCAATGTGGTATTGCACAATCGGTCAGAAGGTAATTGTGACTCAATGAACAAAAATTGACCTACTATTCGGTTGCACATGATTCCACACCGCACATTCACTTTTGGACTATACCTGTGAAGCTCCGTAGTCACATTGGGGTATTCAGATCCCCAGAGTTTCACATTGTGTATGTTTAATGTCCCAAAAAGCATAAAAAGTTGCCTCGGCACTAAACAAACTCGCTTGAGGAATGCTTCCGAAAGGTGTTCCAGGATGTTGAGTGCAAACTCTGTCCGTTTTTTGGCTTGTCATTTGGCTCACGTGTCTGTAACAGTTGCACTTTGTAAGTGTACAACCGTAAGTTCTTGTGGATGACCTTACACAAAGTTGAACGTGGTAGTTGCAACTGTCTGGTAGGAATGATGATGGACTTCGTAGGTGAACGAGTGAAGACATTTAAAACGCGATCGAAGTTTCCCTCGGGTGTTCTTGATCGCCCGCTCTTCCCTTTACCCAATACAGCCCGTCACCACAGTTTTTTTGTTCCGTTGACGGATTGAAGAGCGCGAATCTCTTCCATACATCGTTCTGAAGTTTCGTTGAGTCTGAACATCCGATTTTATCTCAATAAACCGGGACACACATTGTGGCTTCTCTTGAGTAGTTGCCATTTTATAGAGGTTCAGTTCCTTCCATCAAGAGAGTATCTGAACCACAAAATTTTAGTCTACTTTAGCAAACAGTACTACACTAAAATAAATTTTGTTAAAATATTTCAACAGGTGCCGTTGTAATAAAATTTTGAAGTTGTAAAAGGACTTTACTGACGCCCTGTATTTCTTGGATTTTGCATGCGAAGAATACGTTCTTTTCGGAAATTTTGATGTTATTGCAGAGTCAGTTAAAGCTGGGAGCCATACTTACAAATTATTTACCGTTGCTATTACTTGCTACATTTAAAGTCAAATACAGATCTAAACTCTACATGCTGCAAACTTTGCAGACATCTCTTGAATTACCCGGTATGTCAGTGCGATCTGATTATATGAGAGAAGATTTTGTTAATATACCGTATGGTAACTTTTGAGAAAGTGATGTGGTAAGAAAGTTGTTCGCAGTAATCGCGGTGTAACAGTTATTTTTCTGTTGCTCTTTGAATATAGATTCGCGTATTTCCTGCCCTCCTAACGTGCATACCATTTCTGAGGAAATTTCTTTTCCTTTGTGCATATTTGCAGTTGGTAGAAATTTCTTTCATTGTTATTATTCTAGGTTATCCCCGTCCATGAGAATGTCCACTAGAGGCAATGGAGGCTTCGCCTGATTTCCTTGTTCTTCCCCCAAAATCTCTTCATTAATTCTCAGTGTTTTCTTCTTTCTTTGTTCCGTCCATTTTTTCCTTGTTGTTTGTTTCGATGGGGTTTGTTCGAGTTTCTTATTGTCTATTGTTTTCTGTTCACAATTTCTTCTGAAATTTTCCATTGTTGCAGGTCCTCATCTGTTCTTGTTCTTTAATTTTCTCATATCAACGACTTTGAAATTTTTTATTTTATTTTCATCTGTCCACCGTATGTGTTCATAGAACTTTGAGTGTCCTCTCGTACATTTTTGGTTATGTTGTCCCTGTCGTCGTAGAATTCAATTGTAGGTCGTCTGACCCGTATTATATTCTTTTGGGATTTTCTACGTCTTCCAGGCGTCTCATATCATTCTGTGAAGTTTTAGTGTTACGTTTTTCTGGCTCAATTCCCATAACTTTGCAATAATTCCATCTTCGTCAGATGATTCATTGTTTTTCAAGTATTTGATTATTTTCACTGTTTTTAGTACGAGGGAGGAAGCGAATTAGGACTTGATGTTTTGAAATTGGGAATTCTTCATATGGCTATCCGAAACTGAGGACCGTGGTGAAATAGTAGGCTAGAATTTTACAATTATTTATTGCATTACCTTCCAGAGATCCATCAGGTCGTAGGAGGTTGGTAGCTTCCTAAATTTTCTCTGAAGGTCTTGTAAAAACTGCCAGCTCTCTTCTTGGTAAAGTCTTCTTCTATTTCGTTCAGCCTCTTATTATCAGAGTTGCGTTTTCATCGTCGGATAATTTTAGAGACTTTTTCCGTATTTCTGAGAATACTTGCCTTTTCCTGTTGCCTTATCATTAATGAAATTACTCCATGCTTTAATCCTATATTCAATAGCTCGATCGCATAATGTTCCACCAATTATGTTTTCTTGACCTAATTTCATTGTTTGCTTCACTTTCTCCGCAAGTTCAGACCAGTTTGTGGTATCCACCCTAAGGATTTCTTCAATGATTCTTTTCTTGTCCAGGTCTAGGTATTCTGGAGAAGTCCAGAAACTCTAGGTTACACTTCTCTGTTTTCAGTTGGAAAGCTATTTTATTTTGATTTAGAGTAAGTAGTTGTCTGACACGAAGAATCCTCTCCTCGTTTTTAGACTGAGGACTTCTTTCCTGTTCCTCCTGGAGACATCAGTATAGTCGATTGGGAATTCTCTGAGAGCTTTGTCGGAGAATTTGCATGCATTTAGTTCCTGGAATTAAAATTTAGGCAGTGTACGGTCCTGTGTTTCTGCCGTGTTTCTTTTATTTTCCTAACTGCTCACTTTCTCCGTGAGTTCAGACCAATTTCCGGTATTCATCCTAAGACTACCTTCAGTCATAATTTTCTTCTTGAATTTCATGCTTTCGGGAGTAGTCCGGGCATTTTGGTTTACGCTTCTCCGTTTTCTGTTGGGCTGCAGTATTACTTTACTAGTAGAATGTTGACATGATGTTCAGGGATATTGATCCGTGATTTCTTCCAGATGTCTTCTGTCACCCGGTGATTTCTCTGTTGTAGCCATCTGTTTGTCCATGCACATTAATCGGAGAATCTTTCCAAATGTCATGTAAGGTCCATGACTGAATCTGTGAAGGACCTGTGAATCGCAAAATCTGTGCCAAACTATTTCGGTATTGTGTTGATCTCCACTAAAGCTTTTCTTTTATAGAACCTGTCATTCTCAGAGGTGATGAGATTTTCTGATTTTGTCAAGTGTATTCGTTTGGTGTTTCAGTGCCCATGGTTGCTACAGTATTTTGTCATGTTCCAAGAGGTTTTGAGAAGACCTGACACTTCTCTCCGTGGCATGTGTGGTACACCAGAATCCTGTTACCAGCACGGGAATCCACTGTGTTGACTGGGACCTGGAGTAGTGGAATACATTACTGTTGTTCCGCCATGCTTGCTTAAAGTTAAAATTGATATTTTGGTAATCTCGGATGGAGATGACGAGATTTTAAGACTTATTTGCTGAGATGAAGCCATATATCTAACAGCTGCACCAACTAGATGAACTAACGCTAACCAGCGTCTGCTTTTAACCAGATTAAACCTCGATGCCCGGACACTTTCCCTGATCCGCTACCACAGGAAGCACTCGATGGTGATCTAAGAACAGCGTTTCGTAATTCAGAGGGAAGAATTTACAACTTATGTGGAATATTTTGGGCTAAATCATAGTGAAATACTGTTGGTGTGCCCTTTTCAGGATTTGTGGCTAGTGATATGGTTCAAAACTAAATGTAATGAAGTTCTTTTCTGAAACTCATGGTTCAGTGAATTACGTGCTTTCGGCATGCTCTATGAGAGAGTGAAATCAGTGTTAGGTTATTACACAGCTCAGAGGTCCATATACTTGTGATGTGCAACATTTTTATTTTTATTTCATCTACGAAGTGAAACTTCCTGGCAGATTAAAACTGTGTGCCGGACCGAGGCTCGAACTTGGGACCTTTGCCTTTCGGGGACAAGTGCTCTACCAGCTGAGCTACCCAAGCACGACTCAAGCCCCGTCCTCCACTTTCATAGGACTAGGTAACAGGAAAAATCACACAAATCTAAAACCTGTCAATTCAACCAAATATCTAGGAATTACAATTACGAACAACTTAAATTAGAACGATCACATATACAGGGTGTTACAAAAGGTACGGCCAAACTTTCAGGAAACATTCCTCACACACAAAGAAAGAAAATATGTTATGTGGACATGTGTCGGGAAACGCTTACTTTCCATGTTAGAGCTCATTTTATTACTTCCCTTCAAATCACATTAATCATGGAATGGAAACACACTGCAACGGAACGTACCAGCGTCACATCAAACACATTGTTACAGGGAATGTTCAAAATGTCCTTCGTTAGCGAGGATACATGCATCCACCCTCCGTTACAGGGAATCCCTGATGCGTTGATGCACCCCTGGAGAATGGCGTATTGTATCACAGCCGTCAACAATACCAGCACGAAGAGTCTCTACATTTGGTACCGGGATTGCGTAGACAAGCGCTTTTCAAATGACCCCATAAATGAAAGTCAAGAGGGTTGAGGTCAGGAGAGCGTGGAGGCCATGGTATTAGACCGCATCTACCAATCCATCGTTCACCGAATCTGTTGTTGATAAGTGTACGAACACTTCGACTGAAATGTGCAGGAGCTCCATCGTGCATGAACCACATGTGTCGTACTTGTAAAGGCAATTGGGCCAACTGGCGGTGAATCGAGTAAGTACAGTACGTCCTAAAGAAACTAAAATGAGCTCTAACATGGAAATTAAGCATTTACGGACACATGTCCACATAACATCTTTTCTTTATTTGTGTGTGAGGAACGTTTCCTGAAAGTTTGGCCATACCTTTTTGTAACATCCTGTATAATGTTGTGGGAAAGAGAAACCAAAGACTGAGTTTTATTGGCAGAGGACTTCCAAGATGCAAGACGGAACTATAGATACTGCATGCACCACACCTGTCCGTCCTCTTCTGGAGTATTTCTGTGCAGTAGGAAATCCCTACCAAACAGGACTGACGGAGGACATCGAAAAAATTCAAAGAAAAGAAGCTTGTTTTGTATTATCAAGAAATATGAGAGAGATAGCTATGGATATGTGACACGCGGCGACATATTTTCACAGAATTTCAGTCACCAAAGTTCTCCTGCGGGAAAGATTCCCTGAACGTGAAAATAAAACTTCAGCCGCCACCCCAGGCTGTTCAACAAGCGACTGGATGGAAGCCTTAGACCCACTTAACGATTTTACATAAGATCACAAAGTGGGTGAAGTTACGGATTTCTACTACACAGGCAGCGAAATAATCCATGACGGACGGCGCAAGGAGGAGATAAAAGGTAGACTTGTCTTGGCGAAAAGGGCATTCCTGGCCAAGAGATATCTACTCATGGCAATCATGGGCCATAATTCGAGGAAGAAGTTTCTGAGGAAGAGTTTCGAGGACAGCACTATATGGCAGTGAAACCTAGATTGTGGGGAAACCGAAACAGAAGATAATAAAACCATCTGAGACGTGGTGCTGCAGAAGAATGTTGAAAATTAAATGGGCTGGTGAAGTCTGGAATGAGATGATTCTCCACAGAATCGGCGAGGAAAGAAATGTGTCGAAATCGCTTACAAGAAGGATGCTAGGACAACTGTTAATACGAGGGTTGTCCAGAAAGTAAGTTCCGATCGGTCGCTATATGGAAACTGCAGGTAAAATCAGAAAAACTTCATTTGCAAGAGTTAGCTACACTTTCCAGATAGTTCTCTGTATAGTCGACACTCCGACTTAGACATTTATCGGAGCGTTGTATCAAATTCCCAAAACCATCGTCATAGAAGGCAGACACCTGTGCTTTCCGATAATTCTCTAAGCTAGTCTATAACGCGTAGCGTGCACCCAAGTGTTGTCTTTGTATCCAGCGTTTCGTGTGAACAGAGGTCATACTTAGGAGGAGTCAATTAGGGCTGTGTTGTGGGTAATCGAACACTTCCCACCGAAAAGGCTGCGGGAGCGTCTTCACTGACCCTGCAGAGTGCGGCTGAGAATTGCCACGAAGAAGAAAGTGCGTGGGAGTTGTGTTGGGTGGGCTGCATTCATTAAGGCGAAGCCTCTCAGCGGGCCCTCCTACTTGGCGGGAGACATTGTTGAACTAGGCACCTTTACTCGCTCACAGTGTGCTCACAACTGCAAAGAGCGTCGTGATGCGATCGACGATCATGATGCAGCCCCACAGTATCTTTAGGGAAGGGTTCAAACGTCAGAGGGTATCAGCATGGTCAGCGGTTGAAGAGAACATCTTCCTAGTGTTCATTCGCACTGTCAACTGTAGTTTTTAGCCGCAAAATGTTTGGGAATCAACGCCTCAGGTGTGGTTTCATTGATGTGTGAATTGTGGGTAAGAGTGAGTGTGACGATCCTCTCATTCATAAATACGTCCAGGGTCGAAACGGGCAGAATTTGTGGTGCAATTGGATGCCAATGTGATAGCATTAACGCAATTTGCAAGTAACATGAATTTCTGAGCTGTGACCGGTTTTGACCCCGTGATGTGTGAAAAGTCACCGAGCATGAGGGTGAGGTAGCAGCGTGCCACGTTTTTGCACGTTGACGAAGGAAGGCTGCAGGCATCGTTGAGTCATCTGAGTCATCTGAACTTATGCGTCGCAATGGGAGGAAGGTACGGGATTTCGAAGAAGTTATTTTTCTTTTTTTTTTTTTTTTTTGTCACGCAGTGTGGTATCGAATATCGGCCTTACTTTGAGGAAGAGATTTCCGAAAATATACACTACTGGCCATTACAATTGCTACACCAAGTAGAAATGCAGATGATAAACGGGTATTCATTGGATAAAAATATATTATACTAGAACTGACATGTGATTGCATTTTGTGCATAGATCCTGAGAAATCAGTACCCAGAACAACCACCTCTGGCCGTAATAACGGCCTTGATACGCCTGAGCATTGAGTAAAACAGAGCTTGGATGGTGTGTACAGGTACAGCTGCCCACGCAGCTTCAACACAATACCACAGTTCATCAAGAGTAGTGACTGGCGTATTGTGACGAACCAGTTGCTCGGCCACCATTGACCAGACGTTTTCAATTGGTGAGAGATCTGGAGAATGTGCTGGCCAGGTCAGCTGTCGAAGATTTTCTGTATGGGACCTGCAACATGCTGTCGTGTATTAACCTGCTGAAATGTAGGGTTTCGCAGGGATCGGATGAAGGGTAGAGCCAGGGGTCGTAACACATCTTAAATGTAACTACACTGTTCAAAGTGCCGTCAGTGCGAACGAGAGGTGACCGAGACTTGTAACCAATGGCACCCCGTACCATCACACAGGGTGACACGCCAGTATAGCGATGACGAATACACGCTTCCAATGTGCGTTCACCGCGATGTCGCCAAACACGGATGCGACGATCCTGAGGATGTAAACATAACCTGGATTCATCCGAAAAAATTACGTTTTGCCATTCGTGCACTCAGGTTCGTCATTGAGTACACCACCGCAAGCGCTCCTGTCTGTGTTGCAGTATCGAGGGTAACAGCAACCATGGTCTCCGAGCTGATAGTCCATGCTGTTGCAAACGTCGTCGAACTGTTCGTGCAGATGGTTGTTGTCTTGCGAACGTCCCCATCTGTTGACTCAGGGATCGAGACGTGGCAGCACTATCAGTTACAGTCATGCGGATAAGTTGCCTGTCATCTCGACTGCTAGTGATACGAAACCGTTGTAATCCAGCACGGAGTTCCGTATTACTCATCTGAACCCACCGATTCCATATTCTGCTAAAAGTCATTGGATTTCGACCAACGCGAGCAGCAATGTCACGATACGATAAACCGCAATCGCGATAGGCTACAATCCGACCATTATCAAAGTCGGAAACGTGATGGTATGCATTTCTCCTCCTTACAAGAGACATCACAACAAAGTTCCACCGGGCAACGCCGGTCAACTGATGTTTGTGTGTGAGAAATCGGTTGGGAACTTTCCTCATGTTAGCACGTTGTAGGTGTCGCCATCAGGGCCAACCTTGTGTGAATGCTCTGAATTGCTAATCATTTGCATATCACAGCATCTTCTTCCCGTCGGTTAAATTTCGCGTCTGTAGCACGTCATCTTGAGGGTGCAGCAATTTTAATGGCCAGTAGTGTATGTCTGGAATACATCAGTTTGTGGAAGTGAATTACGGATTTTGCGAAAATCGGAAAAAAGGTGGTAGAAGTATTTCAGATGTGGCGAAACGTCCCCTTTGTAAAATTTATACACGACTGTGCATAAACTGACACACAATATTTTTTAGCGCAACGCAATCTGACTTTCAATAATCCCTACAAGAGAATGGCCCTGACTAACATTAACCTATATGTTTCACAAATCACTTACCTCACAAAAATCTTCGTTACTCGAACTACTGCAATACAGCGAGCGCCGCTACTGCCAGCTAACTAAAAGATTCAAACTACGGAAGTCACTAACTACTGATAGGCACAGTTAGCAAATGAAAGATTTTAATAGAGAACAAACAATGTATTTACCTTTATAGTCATAACATATATATCAGTTCATGACACCAATTCTTACAAATTTCAAAACTCCGCCATCTCTCTCCCCACGTCCACCACTGATGGCGGCTCACCTCCAACTGCGCAACACTACGCGCTGTTAGCATCCAGCTGCCGCTGCCCAACACTACCGTGGCAGACAACAATGCAAACCAGCCAGAGACTGCACAAGGCACAGCCAGCGATTTTCATACAGAGCGCTACGTGGCGTTACCAATAAAAAAACCTAAACAGCCTACTTACAGTGGTAGTAGACAAAGACGTTGAATATAGGTGGACTGATGAGATAAAAATTTCGAGCGTTCTCTGTGGAGTCGGCGTGGAGACGAACAAGACCAAGATACAGTATATTAGGACTTGCGTTAAGACATCGGACGGGGAACAACCTGCCCGGTACTAGATGGAGCCCTAGAGGGTCAAAGCTGAAGGGGTAGTTGAAGACAGGAATACATCCTACAAGTAATACAGCAGTGAGTGATAATCTCAGATGAAGATGTTAGCACAGGGGAGGAATTCTTTGGTGGGACATACCAAATCTGTCAGAAGGTGAGATAAACCATCTCCTAGTAGAATTTATTGTCCTACTCGTAAATTCAATGTCATCTTCTTATTATTTCATGAAGTTTCACTTTCGCACTGACGCTATTTTCGAGTACATCACCATGTTTTACTTTTCATACCAGTTTTAGTTACGTACACACCAAAAGTAGACCGGCGGAGGCAACGAGAGCTTTCATCAGTAGAAGAGCTCTACCACTATAAGACACTGATACGGAAATGAGGGAAAAAAAAAAAAAAGAACGTGGTGCGGAAGTGAAACTTGTGCCATCGGAAATCCTGAAATTCCAACCCACGACCCGTGAGCCGCATGCGGCCGAAAGCAAGTCTCACTGCTGCCTCGCACGACCGCGACAGAAAGAAGTACCATGAAATTCCTTTCCTACAAAGTTATGATGAATACTTTGAAATTCCCATCACGCGAGGCTACTCCCTCATTAATTCGTCCTGATTTTTCTGTTTTATTTTTTTCTGGGCAGTTATTGTCAGCAGTGCTAAATATATTAAACACGTCATAAATATACCCATCTTATTCCAATGCCGCCCTGGCCAGCTAAAAGCCTGGGCAGCGCAGATCTAGAGAGTTCACACTGTTAAAAAGCGAACATCCAAGGTGGACGTTCTCTTCTACAGCATTGTTCATCAGGGTTCAAGAAACTTCCTTGGAACTGCGTTTGGCGATGAAGACATTGTGCACTCGCTCTGACGTCACGACATGGGCTGCTGCGTCCCACCGTCGCTCGTAGACCAACGAATGCCTCAAACTGAAGGTGCACAAACCCAAACAAAGGCAAATGTCTACAATACGTAACTGACACAGGACTTTACAGAATAACATCGTGTAACATGAAACAGTACAAGAATAACGCTATAACTCTACTCCATTACGCATTCGTAAGCGTCACAAAACGAACAGAAATTTTAGCGCCATAAATTCATGCGTATTTCAGGATTTTAAGCCGCAAATTTTTAGCATAATTTCAAACCTTCTCTAAACTTTTTATCACAACTTATTTGCAAAGTAATTAGATGTTTAAAGCTGTTTTGTACGAGGGTCAGTCAAAAAGTAATGCCTCCTATTTTTTTTCTACGTTTAATTGTCAGGAAATTTAAATGCAATTACATAGGTTGAAAACCACAACATTGAGGATCATTTTGTCATTTTTCAATGTAATCTCCGCCCATCTCTACAGTTTTGGTCCATCTTTGAACAAGGGCATGTATCCCAGCACGGTAAAAATCACAGCTCTGCTTCCTAAGCCATTGACGCACGCTTGTTTTGACGGCCTCCTCATCTTCAAAATGAATCCCACGATGAGCTTCTTTTAGTGGCCCGAACAGATGGAAGTCTGATGGTGCCAGGTCAGGGCTGTATGGGGGATGAGGCAAAACTTCCCATCCAATTTTGACAATCTCGTCAGAGGTGTGACGACTGGTGTGTGGTCTTGCATTGTCATGCAAAAGAAGAACATCTGCCATTGATTTTGTTGGGCGAACTCGCTGAAGACGTGCTTTAAGTTTTTTGAGGGTTGTGACATATTGAACAGAATTTATTGTGCATCCCTGCTCCAAAAAATCAACCAGAATCACACCCTCTGTATCCCAGAAAACTGTTGCCATAACTTTCCCTGCCGATCGCACAGTTTTGAATTTTTTCTTCCTCGGCGAGCTTGTGTGACGCCACTCCATTGACTGCCTCTTTGATTCGGGTTCAAAACAATGCACCCGTTTCGTCCCCGGTCACAATTTTTTTCAGAAACTCATCTCCCTCCAAACGGAAGCGCTGCAAGTGTTGGGAGGCTATTGTTTTCCTTGCCTCCTTATTCTGATCGCTTAACATTCTTGGAACCCACCGTGCACAAACTTTTGAGTACCCCAATTGTTTAATAATCGTGATCACACTGCCTTTACTAAGAGAAATAATGCGACACACTTCATCTGCAGTCACCCGACGGTCACCACGAATGATGTTATCAACTTGCTGAATGTTGTGTGGAGTCACTGCACTCACCGGCCTGCCGCTCCGCTTTTCGTCAGTCAACGGTGTTTGCCCTTCAGCTTCCTTACAACGACGAACCCATCGTCTAACAGTGCTGACATCCACTGTCACAACACCATACACCTTCTTCAGTCTTTCATGAATGCGTATGGGCGTTTCACCTTCTGCATTCAAGAATTCAATCACACAACGCTGTCTCAAACGAACATCGATGTCGGCCATCTTACAAACTTCTGCTGTGCTGCCACCTGTTGACACAGAAAGTTACTACTGCAGTGGATTGCAGAAGAAGGTTTGAGGAATGGCGCCAAATTCAAATTTTTCACTTAACTTAATTTTTTTAAGTAGAAAAAAAATGAGAGGCATTACTTTTTGACCGACCCTCGTACATGAGTTTGATTCTTTAAAGAGTCGTGGTTTTATTGGGCTTACAAATTGTACATGAACGCGGTCGGATGTGGCGGTGCTCTCGACGTTATACACCAGTGATGCGCACACACACACACACACACACACACACACACACACACACACACACTCTGCAGCCCTCTATTTGTGTCATGGCTGCCGACTCCTCATGTTCGTTCTCGTAATTTGCTATTTATGCATTTCTCCCATCTCTCCGGCAGGCTGTGAATGCCACGCCAAATGTTCTCCTCTTGAAACGAACCAGCTAGCGAGCCCTTTTCGGACATTTTCACAGGAATTGAAGCGTTGTTCAGCGAGAGCATGTCCCAGTGACGCAAACAGACGATAACCGGGGGGAGCCAAGTCTGGGAAATACGCAGCACGACCTTGTACTGAACGCGCCGATCGTTTCCGTGGCCCGTTTTGCTGTTTGTGGTTATCGTGAAGCAATATGACTATGTGTTGCCTTTTTCCATATTCCGGTCGTTTTTCACGTAATTCTCGATTTAAATCGATCATTTGTTGTTGGAAGCGAAAAGTGTTAATTAGTCCACAAGGTTTTAGCAGTTCATAATACATGACACCCTTCTGGTCCCACCAAACAGAGCGCCTTGCCTTCTTTCCTAAGCTGTGTCGTCTTACAGTCGATGTCTAAGCTTTGCTTGGACTCACCCATGATTTACGACACTTATGACTCTCAAAATATATTCATTTTTCATCACCTATCACTATCCTATGGAGAAACGACTTTCTTTTGCATCAGGCGAGCAGCATTTCACAAGTGGACTTTCGATTTGCTGGCTTTCTTTCACTCAGTTCATGCGGAATCCATTTTCCCACTTCCTCACCGTTCCCACAACTTTTAACCGAAGAAGAATGGCATTCTGCCTTACATAAAATTGTCCCGCGAGTTCCTGTTAAGTTTGAGAACCATATTCATGCAATAAGGTTTGCAGCTCATTGTCTTCGAACGTTCCCGGACTCGTCGTTTCTCACATCAAAATCACTATATTTGAATTTTTTGAACCACTCTAAACACTGTATTTTCCCAAGATCATGTTCACCGAAATCTTCGACAAGCATTCTACGTGATTATGAAGCAGCTTTCTTCAAATGAGAACAGAAAACCAACACTGTCCGCAAATCGTAGTTTGTAGGTGCAGAAGTCGACACGTCTGCGGGACTTAAACAGATACTGATGTGTGGAACTTGGGTCACTGTGTGTTGACATTCGTCGTCAGCCGTTACAGGAAGCAGATGGCGCTACAAACACGGTCTCACGGGCCCTACACCGACGGGAAACTCTGGTTTTGTACTTCTACATGTGGTATTATTGGAAGTACATTTGTTTATTAATGTAAGTATTTGTCTAACAAATTACCTTCGCAGCAAGCGGTACTACAAAGATTGTACAGCTCTGTAACACAGTATATGACCACGAGCAGCACCTCATAAGAAGCGTCAGGCCGTTCGCCTACTATAGGGGGTTTTCCGGCACACACACACACACACACACACACACATAGAGAGACGCACGCACATACACACACACACACACACACACACACACACACACACACACAAAATAATGTTTAAAATGGCTCTAAGCACTATGGGACTTAGCTTCTGAGGTCATCACTCCCCTAGACTTAGAACTACTTAAACCTAACTAACCTAAGGACATCACATGCATCTATGCCCGAGGCAGGATTCGAACCTGCGAACGTAGCAGCAGCGAGGCTTCCGACTGAAGCGCCTAGAACCGATCGATCACAGCGGCCGGCTCACACACACACACACAAACACATGATGCTTAGCTGCTTCCACCTAAGTGCAAGTAGGAAATCGCTGATACTGAAAGATAGTGAATGAAGTTTCTCATGGACACCTATGCGTGTCCAAATAAATTCGGTGGTCTTTCAGATAGGGATGCACTGATGCTTCCAAAACCTTCTTTCAAGCCACTAGTTTTTTCGCCTGGTTGGTTCTTATACTGCAGCTTGCCGGCCACGGTGGTCTAGCGGTTCTAGGAGCTCAGTCCGGAACCGCGCAACTGCTTCGGTCGCAGGTTCGAATCCTGCCTCGGGCATGGACGTGTGTGATGTCCTTAGGTTAGTTAGGTTTAAGTAGTTCTAAGCTCTAGGGGACTGATGACCACAGATGTTAAGTCCCATAGTGCTCAGAGCCATTTGAACCATTTTTTTTAAACTCCAGCTTTTCCTGTTCTAACACTGATCTTCCAATTCCTTCGTAAATAGATGTTCTTAGCGAAACGATAACAGGTACCCTGGTAATGTGATGAAGGTGAAGACAACACATTGTCTTCTCTAATGCTACCTAATTCTAGCGTAATGGAGCTGAAACTAAGAGGAAGAAAAGTTGAAGCACTGGAATTGCCTACGTAATCTGTGCCAGCGTGTTGTACACATTGTTACGTAATGATTAATAACCTGAGAGTGCTCTGTGCTTCTGAATGGAAGAGGAGATGAAGGAAAATTTGTTATGGCCGCATCATGGTAACATAGCAGCGAATATTGCAAAAGAAAAAGCGTTTTTAATGTAAAACATCTTCTGCGTTTCACAGTTAACTACATTTTCTACGATTACAAACTGTTACGTATCAGAAAATCTGATATTTTAGTATATCTCACGTCTCAGCTATAATCAGTTCACTGTTGCGAAATATTTGATACCGAACAGTGTGCGAGAAATAAAGCACCTATCGTCTGATAACTGTATTACGAACTAAATCCTGTACCTAATACTCCTAAAGCAGTATATTTCAGGAATTGTCATTGTGGAAAAAACGTCGCATTTGATCATAAAATCAGCCAGTACATTCTTGTAATTTAGGTGTCACCGAGTCGCGTCCATAATCATAGACGATGTAACCGTTACTGTGAATAGAAATGAGGAATTAATTTCAAACGCTTTTAGATTTTAAAAAATGCTTTCGATTGTTCTGTCCCATCCAGCTCAATAACACGCAGTGATTGTTTGGTGCGAGAGCCTCGCATACAAGTTCGTGATGCAAGTGACATTTCAAAAAATGGTCTACATTCCCCTCCCTCCCTCCCTCCTCCCACACACCAGCAGCAGCCACAGAAATTTCCGCTTTCCACGGCGGCGTCCGCAGATGAGCCGAATGTGCGCGGAAGGAATGTGGCTGCCAATATAGTGACGCACTCTATAAAGGATATTTTGCGCTGCTCTAAAAACACTTTCGTGAATGCTACTACATGAAAATTGTAGCGGTGATTGAAACGCATCAAGTTGTCTGTGCACTGATACTTCCGAAATAACGTCGGTCATATTGCGCACGCAACTACCGAAATTTGTGTTCCTATATTTCTCTTACAATACAGGTTTCGTTTTGTTCACTGGAAACATTGCCAGTGGTAGGATTTTCTGGTCGGTTTTCTTTTTTTTTTATGTGGGTGTGATGTCTGCATTCAGGTTTCACTCGAATTTTCCCCTTTGTCATTGGAGCTGTGAATAAAAAAATGAAAGTCACAGACCATAACCGGTGAACAGTGACACACAATGCTTACATTCAAATCTGCTAGCATGGTGCAATATTTTTCGGACGTCAAATGACACAGTTCACACACTTGCGCAGCGCAGATGGGGTCGGCGGGAAGGACTGTTTCCACCCCCCTCTCCGCTATCTCACCCTGCCTCAGCCGTTTCAGGCTTCCTTCTCAGCTGCCTGCTTCATCCCAGCCTTTCTCTCTCTTCCTGTCACACACTCTATGATGATTGATACTACAGTTACAAATATCTCAGAACATAGTAACAATTCGCGAGATTTTTAAAAATTCAAACAGCCTCCCAGAGCAGTTTAACGTAGTGTGAACAAGTTTGTACGCAGCTGTCAGTCAGTTGCCATTAATGTTGACTATTTCTCTCTCTCCTGTTTGATTTGCCCAAAGGTTCCGCTTTTTTTCTGAAATGTAGCTACTTGCACAGTAAGAGGTCTATTTACTGACAGGTGAGTGGTCTCTTCAAAAGTGGCATTCCTTGTTTCTTCTGACGAGAGGAATAGTGATTCGTTCGAGATATAAAAAAAAAAGAATGGAGTTCCCAACAAAGAGTAGAAGTAGATAATTAATAAGTGTTTCGAAAACGTTAACTACCACGATACAGGCACTGTCACACTTTATGTCAACATGTAATATTTCTCGCTTTGCAGCCATCATATTGGGCTACAAGAAGCTCTCCTTTTAGAGCAGGTGAGAAGGTAGCTGTGGCAAGATGACGTAATGTGATGTGAGCTACCGATGACAGATGGCTTGTTCGGAAAGGGTATCATGAGAAAGAATGCCTAAATTCTTGTCCTTCTCTGCGTTCAGAAGTTGCGCGCCAGAATGGTAATCTTCTATTAGCGATATTAGATAAATTAAACAGCGTATTTACTTTAATTTTAAATTAAAACATCTTTCAATAACATGCTATCATTCAATTATTTCACAAATATTAATAATCAGCAGAATAATAAACAACGGCGAAAAGAAATGGCAGACGAAACACTGCGGTGATCGGATGGCGCCTAACTTGGATTTCGGGTGAAGTGGTTCGGCTATAACATCAGAGCTCTTTCTGCGGCTTCGGAGGATGGACATTTTGTCAGTTAAGACTCTTAGACATATAGTTGAGAAGAGTGTGATACTAATTACGGAAATATGTAGTTCATTAATTTGCTGAAGAACTGAAATCATTTGCGATTCTAAAAAGAAGTGTAATTGTGCAGTTTCTCGTGTTCTGCTCATAAAAAGCGTGTGGCGTCCCGTATAAACATACTGATTGGAAATTTAATGATTTCTAAAAGAACTGTTCCTCGCCGAGAGTTTCTTACAGCCTCAAGGTTACTGATTCACGACTTACGCGCTCTTTTGTAAGCGGGGGACAACTATAGAAGACTGCAGGTCTGTGAATATTAGTTAGAATTTACGCTTTCCATTCAGGGCGGTGTAAGCAAATAGGCACCTCTCGTGCACTGCAGTTCTAGTACCAATGAGATCAGTGACACGTTTATGTGGTAACACAGAGGAGGTATGAAGAAGAGAAATAGTTTTGAGGGAAGGATTTACGACACACATGTGTATATCATTTCTCGTTTACTCTGTCTTTGTCAACTTGTCGTAAACAGCTAATAAAATATTTTTGAAATTGAGAATGTCGAAACGCCTTTTGAAGTATATTTTAAAGCTCAGTGAATCAGAAATAGATTTGAACCAGCATTGCTAATTTTTTGTGGAAGGCCACTTGGTACTCAGGTATTACGTCACTTTTTGTTTACTTCATTTGCTACATCCGCTACATAACGATTTTGTACCTAATACGTAACAAATAAAATTTATTATGAAACAATGGTCCCACATTCCAAGAATTATTACACCTGGTGTTATCTAACAGGAAAAAGTTGTACTACAAAGATGTTCAAATCTGAGTGAATTCCTAAGACACTAAACCTCTTAGGTCATCGGTCTCTAGACTTACACACTACTTAAAGTAACTTATACCAAGAACAACACACACAATATTTTAGGAATGGCAGCCCATTCTGCACGGAGTACTGCACTGAGGAGAGATATCGTTGTCGGTCGATGAGGCCTGGCACGAAGTCGGCGTTCCAAAACATCCCAAAGGTGTTCTATAGGATGACTGTGCAGGCCAGTCCATTTCAGGGATGTTACTGTCGTGTAACCACTCCGCCACAGGCCGTGCATTATGAACAGGTGCTCGATCGTGTTGAAAGATGCAGTCGCCACCCCTAAATTGCTCTTTAACAGTGGGTGCTTAGAACATCAATGTAGGCCTGTTCTGTGATAGTGCCACGCAAAACAAGAAGGAGTGCAAGCCCCTCCATGAAAAACACGTCCACACCATAACAACGTCGCCTCCGAATTTTACTGTTGGCACTACGCTAAATGACAGATGAAGTTCACCGGGAATTCACCATACCCACACCCTGCCATCGGATCGCCGCATTGTGTACCATGATGATTCGTCGCTCCACACAACGTTCTTCCACTTTTGAATCGTCCAATGTTTACGTTCCTTACAATAAGCGAGGCGTGGTTTGGCATTTACAGGTGTGATGTGCGGCTTATGAGCAGCTGCTCACCTCCCGCCTATCTGTCATTGTACTTGCAGTGCATCCTGATTCAGTTTGGAATTTCTTGTGTGCTGGTCTGGAAAGATCTTTGCCTACTACTCATTACGACCCTCTTCAACTGTCGGCGGTCTCTGTCAGTCGACAGACGAGATCGGCCTGTACGTTATTGTGCTGTACGTGTCCCTTAGGAGTGTGGAAATCTCGCGTACAGACGTATGACACTAGCGGCACCCACTCACCCGACCACGTTCGAAGTTCGTGAGTTCCGCCGAGCGCCCCACTCTGCCCTCCCACAATGTCTAATGCCTCTGACATGGAGCACCTGACCTGGCGATAGGTGGCAGCACAATGTACCTCTTGTTCTTCGGGCTGTCCGGATACTTTTGATCACACAGCGTAATTTAAAGTGCATATGTAAAACTATTCAAAGATAACAAAATTAACGAAATACCGTAAGAGGTGTGAAATTGTTTCGCCTGTGTGACGAACATTGTCATCACTGATGAATGTGCATTGTGTATGACCTAGTAGAAACTTCTAGCTAGAAAACTGTTGAGAAGACTATTAAGTTAAACTTGGGAACACCTGAGGCATAATTACTGTGGTGTCACCGCCAGACACCAAACTTGCTAGGTGGTAGCCTTAAAATCGGCCGCGGTCCGGTAGTATACGTCGGACCCGCGTGTCGCCACTATCAATGATTGCAGACCGAGCGCCGCCACACGGCAGGTCTAGAGAGCCTTCATAGCACTCACCCCAGTGGTACAGCCCACTTTGCTAGCAATGGTTCACTGACTTCTACGCTCTCATTTGCCGAGACGATAGTTAGCATAGCGTTCAGCTACGTTATTTGCTACGACCTAGCAAGGCGCCAGTATCCGTACTATTGATATTGCGAATCATGTACCATAAAGAGCGAAGTTGTCCATTAATGGATTAAAGTTAAGTATTCCACCAGCTACGTCCGTTTTTCTCAATTCTAATTCCCTTGTCATGTTCCAGACCTCACGCCAGCCTGAGTGAGCTAAAACGCGTGCATTTCGGCCTCCTTTAGAAAAACACGGTTGGCTCTCCTGCCAACCACAACAATTACTGTATCGTGTCATTTACGAAGGGGATGTATTTACGAATGACTGGGCATGTGCAAACGTGCGAGGACTTGCTAACCACATCCACCATTCTGGCTGCGACAGCTGACCTTAATCGGACCGATAATATTCCCTAAGCATAGAAGATATTGTTATAAAGGGTGTCCGTGAAGTAAGGACCAATTTGAATTTCGCGCCATTTTGAAATATGTCGGTTGGCTGCCGTGGTTTTTTCATGTTTGTTTTCTGTGCTCCTCACCATTAGTAGCTTGATAGCTCTTGTATAGCGAGCATTATTTTTTGATGTTTAATTTCGTCATGGAGCAGATGACAATTGAGAAACGTATCCACATGATAAAAAGTTATTAAAAAAAGAGTGAAAGTCCCAGGGAAACCTTCGTGAATTGCGTCTGATATTCGGACGTAATTCTGCTCTAAACGAATCATCAGTTCAGAAGTTGATCCGTAATTTGAGACCACTGGTTTTGTTTCAAACATTAAGAAAACAGGATGGCCGCGTTCTGTTCAAACACAACAAAACATTGCTGTCGTGCGTGATAATGTGACCATTAGTCGCAGAAAATCCGTTCGCCGTGCATCTCAACAACTGAATTTATCAGCAAGGTCACAGCATGAAACACTCGATCTAAAAATTCAGGTGTACGAGATTCAACCCACACGAGAGTTGAAGCCTGCAGATCATGGAAACAGACTTCGATTGCCTCCGTGGATCTGGGCTCGACAAGCGGAGAACGAGAACTTCACAAAAAGAATAATTTTCTCATATTAGGCGCACTCTCACCTTAGTCAGTACGCCAATAAGCAGAACTGCAGGATTTGGGGTAGCGAAAATCCGCGAGTGACTGTGGAAGATGAGGTGCATTAACAACGCACCACTGTGTGGTGTGGATTCTGTGCAGGAGTAGTCATGGGCCCACATTCTTTTGAAAATGATGCTGCTGTCACTGTGAACGATGACCGTTACCAAATGGTTCAAATGCCTCTGAGCACTATGGGACTTAACCTCGGACATCATCAGTCCCCTAAAACTTAGAACTGCTTAAACCTAACTAACCTAAGAACATCACACAAATCCATGCTCGAGGTAGGATTCGAACCTTCGACCGTAGCAGTCTCGCAGTTCTGGACTGAAGCGCCTAGAACCGCTCTGCCACCCCGCCCGGCTGACGACCGTTACCGAAAAATGCTTTATGATTGATTTTTATCTCTTGTTGGCGTAATTGACGATTTTTGTTTTTAACGAGATGGTGCGACATGTGACACATCCCGTGAAACGAAGCTCTGGTGAATGAGAAGTTTCCTCAAAAAATTGTCTCTTTGCGTGGAAACCAGGAATGGCCGGCCAGATCACGCGGTCTTGCGCCATGCGACTTTTTTTTTTCTTTGAGGATTTGTGAAATCAAAAGTGCAGGTGAACCAACCACAAACAATAAACCAATTGAGGGATCAAATTATAAGGGTTATTAACGGTATCCTGCACCTGTCTGTGAACGCGTCATCGAGAACTTTAGTGACCGCCTTGCTCGTTGCCGCGAGGCCATGGGTGGCCATATTGAGAATATAATTTTTCGTACGTAAATGGGAAAAGTTACTTGATGTGTTTGTAAAAAAAAAATTACGATTCTAATAAATTTGTATGTCCTGTAGCACTTTAATATTCATCCCTACTTCCCCGAGATTCTCTACAGGGTGTACATAAAGTCCGGGAACACTTTCAATTATTTATTGTGCAAGAACCCAACATTGTACAGATATCATATGTATGTCATTTTGAAGAGAAACCCTGAAAGTTTTTTCACGTATACTGCGACAGCCGAGTTTGGTAATTTGCCGATAGTTAGCGCTAGTGGCAAACATGGCGAGTTCAGGTGCTTGTCTCTGTCTTCAACACTGAGCTTCTGCACCAGCTCCAATTTGAGTGGTTTCATAGACAGCTTCTGTCGCTGGACATTCCACACTGTCATTGGAGCTATTTCGAGTTCACAGGATGCACGACGCACCGATTTCTTTCGATTGCTGTGTAACGTCTTTCATAGACGCTCCATATTCACTTCACTCATACTGCGACATTTGCTTCTCTTGGCCGGGATCAAGCAACGCGTCAAACGAATTTGTTGTGCCAGTGGTAAATGCCCTTCCTCGTTTGTGGCTTCTTCCCGTACTTGGTTCTGCTGTAGCACCCTTATTTCTGTCGAACTCCAACACACAGAAAGTTCGCTTCACACGCGAACTCGCCATGTTTGCAACTAGCGCTATCAGCAAATTAGTAAACAACGCTGTGGCGGTATACATGAAAAAACTTTAAGGTTTCTCTTCAAAACGACATATGTATGATATCTGTACAATGTTTGGTTCTTGTGAAATAAATAATTGAAAGTATTTCCGGACTTTACGTACGCCTTGCACATGCAGCTGTAACAGAATCGCATCGCTGCAACCATCATCCGAAACACCAATATACACTACCTTAGGTACTTTCATGACAGCATTCCCTTAGCGGTCAGGGGGGAGCGTGCTAGTATCTGCTGCAATTGGCTGTTACAGCTACACACAATACGCTTTCTTTTACATTTAAACATCAATTTCATTGGCGGGCATACTCCACACTCATAAAAAGCACTGTTAACTCGAGGGCATATAGAACATTGACGGCTGTCAGTTCGACAGGCGCCATTTCGGAAGGCCACAGGGGCTTCTCAGCTGTTCGCTACACACCTGTAACTTCCCAGCAAAAGCGGTTAACGGTGCTCGCATCCCATTGCAAGGTCCATCCCCCTCCCGCTACCGCTAAAGACAGAGAAGGAAGGCTGTGCAACTGTTAAAATTGGTCAATAATCGTGTAGCGCCTACGATTCTCTAGCGCTTCTAAGAGACATGTGTGTCATTTTTTCACTCTTTACAGTGCCGAAAGTGATCGCAAAAAACACACTGAAGAGCCAAAGAAACTGGTACAGCTGCTTAATATCATAAAGGGCCATCTCGAGCACGGAGAAGTGCCGCAACACGACATGACATGGACTCGGCTAATGTCTGAAGTGGTGCTGGAGGAAGCTGACACCATGAATCCAGCAGGGCAGTCCATAAACCCGTAAGAGTACGATGGAGTGGTGTTCTGTTCTGAACAGCACGTTGCAAGGCATTCCAGATATGCTCAATATTGTTCATGTCTGGGAGGGGGGAGGGGGAACGTTAGTGGCCAGCGGAAGTGTTTCAACTCAGAAGAGTGAAGAGTGTTCCTGGAGACACTCTGTGGAAATTCCGGATGTGTTGAGTGTCGCATTATCCTGCTCGAATTGCCCAAATACGTCGGAATGCACAATGGACATGAATGGACGCAGATCATCAGACAGGATGCTTACGTACGAGCCTAAACGTACCGGGGGTCGCATTTCACTCCAACTGCACAAGCGGCACATCGTTACAGAGCCTCCACCTGCTCTAACAGGCCCCTGCTGACATGCAGGGTCCAAGGATTCATGAGGTTGTCTCCATGCCCGTACACATCCATCAGCTCGACACAATTTGAAACGAGACTCGTCCGAGGAGTTAAGATGTTTCCAGTCATCAACAGTCCAATGTCAGTACTGACGGGCCAAGGCGATGCGTAAAGCTTGGTGTCGTGCAGTCATAAAGGGTACTTGAGTGGGCCTTCTGTTCCGAAAGACCACATCGATTATGTTTCGTTGAATGGTTCGCATTCTCACGCTTGATAATGGCCCAGCACTGAAATCTGCAGCAGTTTGCGAAAGGACTGCACTTGTGTCACGGTGGACGAGTCCCGTTCTAGTACTATCTTTTTCCGGCTCCAGCGATGTCGGAGATTTGATGGTTTACCGGATTCCTGATATTCACGGTTTGACTCGTGGAATGGTCGTGCAGGGTAATCTCCACTTCATCGCTACGTCAGAGATGCTGTGTCCCCGCCGACTATAACACCACGTTCAAAGTCACTTAAATCTTCTCAACCTGCCATTGTAGCAACAGAAACGTATGTAACAACTGTGCTAGACTCTTGTTGTCTCAGGTAGGCGTTGCCGACCGCAGCGCCGTGTTCTCTCTGTTTACGTATCTCTGTTTTTGAATACGCGTGCCTATACCAGTTGCTATGGCACTTCAGTGTAAATCAGGGTACTTATATTACTGTTTCATAGTGTTTTAGTGCATACATCATAGTTCTAGTGAAGAGGTTTATTTCTTAATGATGAAAATAATTTTGTGCGTAAGTGTGAAGTTGGGTTGCTGAAGCGATATGCGCGAAGTATTGCGTTTCTCAATAAAGTCTGTGGAAACATGCATTTGGAGGACTTAGTTCTGATCGAAAAATGACGTGATCAAACCGGGACGGCCTACAACTAATACTCCCCACGTAAGTACAGAAACTAAAAATTATGAGAGACATTTTCAAGAACTTTGGTAATCCTCTTACAAATGGTATGTGACTGTAAATAGACAAAAATTCTACTGAGGGCCATAACTTTTGTGGACGAAACAATGGTTTGACTGACATGAACCGTTTCGACGACTTAAGGAAACGGCACGAAAACTCCAAAGATCATATTACCACTGTATGGTAAAAATACACACATTGCGAGCTGTTGATGTCGCATGTTTCCTAGCTGCACAGTAACTTCCTTTCAGAGCACAAGACAAAACAAAGGACAGCATTAGAAAGGAAAGTTATGTTGAATTGTTGTACTTAATGACACAAAAAGATGAATGTTTGTCAAATCAGTTGCAGACTTCGACTGTCTTTCGAGGTATCTCAGGTGACACATAAAATAATGTCATCGATTCCATAGCTGTAGTCATTCGTACAAAAACTTCGAAAGAACTGAAAGAAACTCCAGTTCTCGCGATTGTTAAGCATAAGTAATAATAATTACAACAGCCACTCTGTTACTTTTATAATCGTAAACAATAACATAATGAAAACAACAGTGAGAATAGTAATAACAATTAGAATAACACTGTTATTTTTCATGTTTCTTTTAAGCAGTTACAGCTATGAATATATCACGCCACGTCACTGCTTGAGGTTTTCCCGAATATTTTTTTCTTGTAAGGTTTGGCGAAACGCAAGTTTAGTCCAAGAAAACCACAGACATTTTGGCCTCCGTATGCTGTAACTGCACAGCGCACAAAACTGTACATATCTGGCAGGCAATATCCCTTTTTCCTATACGATATTTGTCCGCTGTTACATTTCCTAAACTCCTAAACTTGTAACTGATGTCTTTTAATGGGGAATAACGGACATTTCAGAGCACTCATGCTGCATGTTGTATTATACTTGGACACCAACGTTTCTAGCAGTAGGATATTCTACTACAGCATCCTCCAAACAATTTCTTTATTTAAATCGGCCCTTTGAGTAAATGTACTCTCTCGTTTATATTCCTTTCGTGGCGAATCGACAACAGCACTCACGCCTTCAGTTTCTGAAGTTGAATAATCCTAACACGTTACACCATTGTATGTGAGACTCCTCATACGTTTGTCATTAGTTTTTATGTTTGGTGAGAGTTAATCTTCCGCCTTGTTTCCTTTTGACGAACTTAGCTGAAACCTTTGAGATATTAGATATTACATGTTTACAAGGCACTACTTTTTCCCATTAATTATAAACGCGACAAAGGTATTTTGAAGCGATTTTGTGATCTCTTTAGGAAGCACATATTTCCAGCTAAGAAAATTATGATTTTATTTCCGCGAATTATGGCGATAATGTGCACTATGTGATCACAAGTATCGGGACACCTGGCTGAAAATTACTTACAAGTAAGTGGCGCCCTTCATCGATAATGCTGGAATTCAGCATCATATTGGCCCACTCTTTGCCTAGACGACAGCTTCCACTCTCGCAGGCCAACGTTTAATCACGTGCTGGATATTTCTTGGGGAATGGCAGCCCATTCTTCACGGAGTATTGCAATGAGATGTATCGTTGTCGGTCGATGAGACCTGGCACGAAGTCGGCGTTCGAAATCATCACAAAGGTCTTCTATAGGATTCAGGTCAGGACTTTGTGCAGCCAGTCCATTACAGGGGTGTTACTGTCGTGTAACCACTCCGCCACAGGCCATGCACAATGAACAGGTGCTAGATCGTGTTAAAAGGTGCAGTCGCTATTATCAAATTACTCTTCAACAGAGGGAAATAGGACGGTGCTTAAAACATTAATGTAGACCGGTGCTGTGATAGTGCGAAGCAAAACAGCAAGGGGTACACTACGCAAACTGGCTGATGACTTCCACTGGCGATTCGCCATACCCAAGCCCTGCCACTGGACCGCCACATTGTGTATCGTGATTCGTCACTCCACACAACGTTTTACCACTGTTCAATCGTCCATTGTTTATGCTCCATACAGCAAGCGAAGCGTCGATTGGCACTTACTAGCTTGATGTGTGGTTTATAGGCAGCTGCGTGACCATAGAACCCAAGCTTTTTCACTTCCCGCCTAACTGTCGTAGCACTTTCAGTGGATCCTGATGCAGTTTGGAATTCCTGTGTGATGGTCTGGATAGATGGCTGCTTATTACACAGTAGGACTCTCTTCAACTGTCGGCGGTCTCTGTCAGTCGACAGACGAGGTCGGCCTGTACGTTTTTGTGCTGTACGTGTCCCTTCACGTTTCCACTTCACCATCACATCGGAAACAGTGGACTTAGCGATGTTTAGGAGTGTGGACATCTCGCGTACAAACTTATGACGTAAGTGGCACCCAGTCACCTGAGAACGTTCAAAGTGTGTGAGCTGCTGTCTCACAATTTCTAATGGCTACTGAGGTCGCTGTTACAGAGTACCTGGCAGTAGGTGGGAGCACAGTGCACGTAATATGAAAAAACATATATTTAGGGGGGGTATCCGGATACTTTTCATCACGTATTTTAGTTTTAAATAGAAAGTTACTTATTTCGCGATAAACTCGATATTACAGTGAAGTTTGTAGAGAACAACGAGCTTAAAATACTGTTCCTAGATTATAATTATGAAGAGGGAGTGTTTTCTAAGTAATTCTGCACAAATATTGGCGACTTTAAACCCAGGCTTCTTGCGAAATTAAATGTTGCTCTCGGAGTTGGTGGGAATCCCACTTCAACCTGTCTCCTTACGCTACCGTGCTAATATTCTTGGTAATCCCTAATGACATTTACTGGCTTGCGGCTGACTGCACAGAGAGTTGGTTTATTTCGGCGTCCTGGTTCAGGTAAAATAAATAAAGCTACCACAGTCAGTAGTATGCGGGAACTGTAACTTGGCACGCGGACTCCGTAGTTCGGATCGGTAGCAGTTGGCAACAGTCGTGTGGTCGTGCTTTGTAGATGTTCGTTGCCACCTGTTGAAAGGTGGCTACACTGAGCCACAGAGCCAGAGATTGCGCCAAAGATTATTATTCCGCCACCTCCACTGGTGCAGTAGTGGTTCAGAGGTTGCCGTGAGCAATACTTGTTAAGAGGATGCCGAGGGCAATACTAGTTCAGAGGATGTCGAGTACAGTTGTTGTGCTGCTGGGCGAGAAAGTAGATTCTGTTCGGTTGGTGTAATGTATAGATGGAAGATGTTGCAATGATCACAGTGTATTTTCCGTCAATATATATTGAGGTAATATTAAAAATTATTTCAATTTATTTTGTGACAATGCCTCTTGGTCACAGGTTCAGTCAACAAAGCATCTGGCTCTTGTTCATGTGTTAAGACCTGTAATTCTGGTTTCTATGTGCAATTATAGTATTTCTGGTTTTTCAGTTAGTTCATTTTAAATGATGTTTAAAATATTTTGTCGTATTGAGGAAGAACCGTGCCAGGTACGTGTACGTTGACTCACACTACCTCACACAGAACAGTTAGACTTGTGCTTTATTGTTTTGTCGCTTTTATAGTTGCAGGGGACTTAGTTAATCAATTATGTTAACGGAAATTTCTTGTAATTTTTTATTGTTATTTTATGCAGTCTGATTGCGTACTAACACTGCTCAGGGCCAACCGGTTACGAGACTTCGTAACCGGACGCACAGCTACTAAAATTATTGCATTTTAATTAAGCCCCCATGAACGTGGCGACCGATGCTTCGGATCGTCCCTTGGAAATCTTTTGACAGTAAAAATAGCAGACAGTATTATTGTTGTAGTAATTTGTAGTTTAGTAATCGTAGACTATATTGCATGTGTAGATTTTGTAATTGAACATTTGTAGCTGTCTTGTCATTCTTCTACCGGTACTTTTTCAGAATTTAATTTTTGATGTCTCGTATAACAGTTTGAAAATTTTGTGCAATTCTGAAGGTTTTAATTGTTCGTTAACTGTGTTTGTCGGGAAGCATTTCGTGTGGATGGTATTGTTGGTGATGAAGTGTTATATTGTCTATAATATTCGTATAGTGACGAGTTTTGTATGTTTTGTAAATGATTACGCGATCGATTAAAAAGGCAAAAATGATGGATAGTCAGAATGACGAAATTGTTAACATGGCGAACTCGCCAACACAGGAGAACAGTATGGTGAATAATGAAGTAAACAACAATTTAATAAGCAGGGAAAATAGTATGGAACCAGTTCAAAATTTTTCACAACCAAAAAAAATTTCAGAATACGAGATTAACGATAGACAATTATGGAATAGTATCGAACACAGATAGCTTTACTGCTATGCCGAAGGAAGTTAGTTTTACGGGAAATGTTAGGGGCGAAAAGAATTTCGAACCAGTCAATATGGAGCAGTTGATGAGTGCATATTAAATTTGGGATCACAGTTAAAATCTGAATTTAAAACAGTGGCAACACGTTTAGAAACTGATACGGTAACATTGGCAACACGGTCAGACTCACAAATAGGAATTATTAAAACTGATATGGGAACAATGGAAAAACGATTAGACTCACGATTATGGACATTTTTTAAAAACATGAAAGATGAATTAAAGAAAGAAATTAGAGAAGAAGTAGAATCGATTTTGAATGCTCACAGTAATAGATTAATTTCAATAGAAATTAGACCATAAAAACTGTATAGAGAATAGGAAGAAAGAGATCGCCTGATAGTACAAAAATTTTCAGAGTTAAATTTACACGGTGCACGCGATAAGGAAGAAATATTTGAAAGAATCGAGGAATCCGTACCAAATGACAGAATAAATAACCTAACACAACAGTATGAACAGTTAACTACTAAATGTGTCAATACTGAAACCCAAGTCGCGACACTGACGGAAGATGTAAATAAACAGAAAGAACAAATAGGTGACTTATCGGAAAGAGTTGAATAAATTTCAGATAATTTGACAAGTCTTAGTTTAAATGGGGACAGAGATTCAGATGATACAGCTCCATTGCCATTTGCAGAAACAGAAGAGTACCAGAATACAAATAAGCATGTTCAAAATCAAAGAAAATTTAATTCACACATTAGGCGCGCGAACTTGACAATACTCGACATTGAGACTGGGACAGATCCGTTAGGTCTTTGTCGCCACGAGGCGAAAACTTTGACTATAAACACTTCTTAACTGTTCGGAAATTTAAGATCTTTCGCAATTCTAAGAATGACATACATCCATGCTCATGGTTAGATCAATTTATGTATTCACTTCCACCAAATCGGTCACTAAGTCACAAACTGGAATTTATGTATGGCTATTCAGGTCCTCAGGGAATTCACTACACTACATGAATATGTGCCGTAGCGTACACAGGGCCCCAAGATGTAGTGGTGCTATTTCCCTTTTAATTTTCTGCACTGCTGCCTACTCTTTTACTATTCTTTGTATCTATCAAAACAACTCTTCAACTATCAACCTATGTAGAAAAGCAATCAATAAAGAATAACCGAATGTGACTATTTTACCTAAAAGTGACACTTTTCAGGATATTGATGAAAAACGAGCGAGCGACGCGCATGCGTGCACTTATTAGAGATTGTAATAATTTAAATGATTTTTATCATGCATTTCTATCGGCGTATTGGTCCGAAAACACGCAAAACAAAGTGAAACATAGTCTTATTATGCAGCGTAATTTTAAACAGTCTGAGTTCCGCACGCCCCCAGAATATTTTGAAGACATGATTCGAAATAATCAATTCCTTTCCAACCCTTATAGCCCGAATGAATTAATTCGAATTTGTTTAACTAGGCTGCCGCAATCGATAAGACACATTGCTTTAACCGGAAGATGTAAAGACAAAATTGAAACTTATAAGACTTTGCTACAAGAACTTGAGTATAACAACGACGACGGAAATTGTAATTTATTCAGTAACAGTAATCACAATAGATTTTCAGAGAAAGGGGATAATGATCGGATCGGACGTTATTGCGGTAATTTTGAAAATGACAGATGAAACATGCAGGAAAAGTACATACCAGTCTTATGACAATAACAGACGCTCTAACAGAAATTACACAGACAGTTATAATAACGGAAATTCATACCGGAATGATCAATCATTCGGAAACAGTAATCGGTATCATCAACACAGAAATTATTCATACAATAATAGAAATTCTTACTACAGAAATAACCAGGGTAGTAGATATAACAATAATTTCAGATGTGACAGTCGAAATTACACAAGAAGTAGTCATGCAGACAGCCAGGAAAATAGAAATTTTAATAACACACACAACAAAGAATCTACAAGTAACAGACAGGAGGGACCTAATTGGCATCCTCCACGTGACAGAAATTCAGAGAGACAAGTGCAAATCGTAGAAATTATTCCGCGAAATGACGCGAATAATGAAAGACGTGACGCAAACAATCGACAATGACTTGTAGCTTCGGCTTCTGGCAGCAATATACCTGTAGACGGTTCAGAAAGTAATGACGCTACGACTTTACACTACGTACGCTTGGAAGACATGACAGATATTTTGCTACACGAAAAGGAAAGTAATGTAGACGCATTTTTACATCCTGTTATTGAAGTATGTCTGAGTAAGTATAAGTTCACTGCGGTTTTACATTCTGGGAGCCATTTGCGTGTTGTTATTGAATCAGTTTTTCGTATATGTGAGAGAACTATTGCTTGTCCTGTGATACCTGTTTCTAAAACTACAATTCGAGGAGCTATTTCTGGAAAAAGTGTGGAAGTCAAACAACAGACCAACTTAAATTTCATTTGTCAAGGATATGAATTTTCTAATTTTATTGTTGTTCATTACTCAGTACACAAATTATATTAGGTATGGAGTTTCTTAACACACATAAGGCAATTTTAAACTTTAAGGAAGGAAGTGTGAACTTGACTATTGGCGGAATGCCTAGATGTTTGAAATTATTCGAGTGTGTAACGAAATCTGAATCAGACACAAAATGTTTAAAGTTTCTTACTTCTGATGTTTTCGCTGAGTATTATGACGACAATGTGTTCCTTCATAACAAAGACAATAGATACAGAGACGCGATGGATGATATGATTAATAGTGAAGAATTAATTAGCGAACAGGTTAACAAAGCTGAAGTGACAGATGACGTTGCAAGAGAAGAACTGCACCAAATTTTGACGTCACATGCTACAGTATTTAGCCATCACACAGGAACTATACAAGGCTTTCAATATTTATTTAAAGGAAAAGAACACACACCATTTCGAGGAAAAACGTACGCTATTCCTTTGGTTTATAGAGACAAGGTTAAGAGTGAACTCTAATGCATGTTAGATCAAGGCATTATTGAGCCAGCAGTCAGTCCTTATACCAGCCCGTTACATGTCGTTCTTAAAACGGATGGGTCAGTTCGTTTGGTTCTGGATTCCAGACAAATAAATAATATCATCATTCCTGAAACTGACCGTCCACAGAATTTAGATGAACTTGTTCAACATTTCCATGGAATTAAAGTTTTATCCACGATTGATATGCGCGCAAGTTTTTGGCAAATAGTACTCCACCCTGATTGTAGAAAATACGCTGCCTTTTTAGCCTTTGGTAACTGTTACCAATTTCGGAAATTACCGTTTGGACTTATTGTATCTTCAGCAGCATTCATTCTTAGTTTAAACAAAATTTTACCTGTTTATCTTCGTGACAATATTACCTCATATGTTGATATTCTTATTGCTAAACGTTCTTGGAGTGAGCATAACAAAAATTTGGATTCATTATTACGTATTTTTGCAAAAGTTGGCATTACAGTGAACTTGGAAAAATCTGAATTTGGTCGTAATCAGGTGAAATTTCTTGGTCATATTATGTCTACAGAAGGTACTCTTCCTGATCCAGAGAAACTAGACGCTATTCGTAATTATACTGATCCTACTACCAAACGTGATGTTCGTAGTTTCCTTGGTGTCTGTAATTTTCTTAGACGCTTTGTTAGATTTGACAATTTGACCACACATCGTTTATGTAAACTTTCTGGAAAGAATTCTAATTGGTGTTGGGATGAGGAAACTCAGAATTTGAACAACTTCATGATGCTTTAGTTGCTGCTCCACTTCTTTCACATCCGGATTTATCTAAAGATTTTTGTTTGGTGACAGACTCATCATACGAAGGCCTAGGTGCACACTTATTTCAAGAGATAGAAGAAAACAGCGTTGAAGTACAGAAAGCTATTGCATTTGGAAGTCGTGTTGTTTCTAAATCAGAAAAGAATTATTCGATTACGGAACTTGAAGCTTTGTCAATTGTTTGGGCTTTCACAAAATTTCGCATCTTTTTATATGGCAGACATACTAAGGTTTACACCGATCATCGAGCGCTGGAATTTATTATGTCAACAAAATTAACACACGTAAGATTGTCACGATGGACGCTGTATCTACAGGAATTTGATTTTAGCATTATTTACATACAGGGTTCTTCATATATTATTGCTGATGCTATATCACGTGAACCTATGAGTTTTAAACAAAGTGCTGAGAAGAACTGCAAAGAAAACAATTATTGTTTGACGTATATTCAAGGTGTTGCGTTTGAAAATTTTATTTCGTCTTCGCTCCAGGACATCGTTAAGGTGCAAAACAAGGATCCAATCTGGAAGGACATTAAGGAGAAGTGGAGGAAAAAGGAAAGCGTAGCGATTAGACAGTATTATTTTGTTCGCAATGATATTCTTTTTGAACGAAAATCGGTTGACAACTCTGTTTGGTTAGTTTGCATTCCTGGTGAGTGAGTTAATAAATTGATTTGGTATACACATTTCGGTTATGCACACTCTGGTCCCAGAAAATACTTTCATAAATTACGAGAAAATTGCTGCTTCAGTAATATGGAAAAACGTATTCGATTTGTTCTTGCCAAATGCAAATGATGTCAAATGGGTAAGCCGCCAACTATTTCTAACAGAGCACCGTTGTTTCGTATCATTCCAGCAAAATTAAAGGAGATGGCTGCAGTCGATTTGTTCGGTCCAGTGGTTCGCTCTACTAATGGTTTTGGGTAAATTTTGGTAGCAGTGGAATTGACATCAAAATATGTGTGTTTTACACCTTTACGTAAAGCAACAGCTTGTTCAGTATCTAATGCTTTCATCAAACATTTTCTTAAAGAAGTGGGTCATGTTGATAAAGTTATATCAGATAATGGATCACAGTTTCGCTCTACAATTGGGCTTCGTACTCTACGGCGTCGTAAGATTAAACCAATTTTCATTTCACTTGTTCACCCTCAATCTAACGCTTCAGAGAGATGGACGAAGGAAATCAGTAAATTGTGTCGTATTTATTGTCATCATAATCACAGAACGTGGGATCAGTATCTTCATATTTCTCAAAACATTCTGAATGAACTCCCTATTGATTCAACTTCTTTACCGCCTATATTGATATTAAAAAATAAAGCACCGACAAATCGCATTTCTGAAATCGTGCGTTCTCCGCCTACACGGAAACTGCGGCATTCTGAAGTTGTGAACCTGGCTCTGCAAAATATTGCACCTGCGGCTGCTAGAAGAGGAAAATCAGCTAAACGTCCTGGTCGTTTAAAAACTTTGTCAGTTGGTCAAAAGGTGTCAATTAAGTCTCATCGTTTGTCTCACAAAGTAAAAGGCTTGTGTCGCAAGTTTTTTCTGCTTTATAACGGTCCACATAGAGTTCGCAAAATTATACATGATAACAATATTGTAGTAGAAACTCTTAAATCACATCGCTCTCTGGGAATACATCTTATATCGAACGTTAAAATTTTTGTGGAATGACACATTTTTGAGAAATTAACAGTTACACGTAAACAGGCAGAGAATACAAGGATTCCGCGCCTTGTTTTCGCGGAGGCACACCACAAAGCGGCAGTCAGTCTGCGCGCCGCACAAGGCAGTCGTTGACCGCAAACAATTACATTTTACGTCACGCTTAAATACAGCTGATAGAGCGTTCAATGCGAATGCACTGACAGCCATAGACAAATACACAAATAATTTCTCCGATTAAATTCAGTATAAAGCTATAGTGACTTGATAACTTATGTTATTAACGTTCAGTTTTTTCCAGGATACAGTTATGTAAAATATTTAAGAACTTCAGGTAGATTCCGTGCGTGTCCAACGTTAAGAGGACTTGCTATCTAGAAAATTTCAGGAAGAATGTAAATTCGAAGAAGAATGGAATAAACTGAAAAGGTAACTATTAATTGATTTTATTTTTCGGGTAACATATTTCTACTTAGGTATGTACTTTATACATAATTTGCTGCTCGCGATTACGTGATTTATACATTGTGTTAACTGATTTTGACAATGGTTTATTAATGAACAGGGTTGTTACTTATGTATATTATGCATCGCTTGGCTTCTCTGCTTTTTCACTGATGTCATATTTTTTATTATATGCTTGCTGTGCCTATTTATTTAAATTATAATTGTCACCTGATTAATTGTGCTGATATGGTTATGTATGTAAGTTATACTTTGTGATTTATCTGCTTGCGCCTTCATGTTTACTTATTGAGATTACATGAACTTTTACTTGCTTATGCTGATATGATGCTAATGACCTATTTGTTATGTAAGACATATATTTGCTGCTTTGCGTATGAATTGCATATTTACACATTTCTGTTTTGTTGTCATAACTACTCTTTAATTTGGTATATAGAAATGCTTATATATTGTGTACGAACATGGAGTTTAGGTTACGCTATGGTATTAATTATAGATTGTTCGCTTGGCAGAGCCTCGTTATAGGGACTGTTCTACATCCACTCGTTGACATTCTGTCTCTACTGGTATATTTACTCGCTATTGAATGTTTCGTTTACGCACAGTGCTTTATATTTTAAGATAAGAAAATGAAATGCTATAATTCTACGAACTACATTGGTACCAGAAACTTCATTGAAGTCACATGAGCTAGAGGTTTTATGGGAACTGTATAAACTTATGCTAATAGAAAGGAAGCTAACGACATGAAATACCAACACTAGCTTTAGACCATTGACAGTTATTACACTGCATTCTACGTGAACCATTGAAATAGCAAGTGACACTTTACACAAAGAAATACTCCATATGTTTGCTTCTGTTATGCCATGATTCTTGAAGTGGTGTACACACTGTGGAATATTACGATTTATTCATTCAGAGTCTTATGTGATCATTCATACTACGTACTCGCACGCACTTACTGAAAGTTAATCAAACTGAAGACTGTTAGAGGTCATCTCTTTTATTTTATGATGGACAAGGTAACCAAAATGTATTTTATACTTCATATTGAGTAGAATATTTGGCTCAGGTGGATTATACAGGGGTCGTGTGTGACACTGTGTCTTCAGATTATATGGGATGATGAACTGAAGTTTTCACTAGGCTTTTATCTGTATTTTTACGAAGAGACTGACTAGAGGAAAGAGTTTTTATGGGAGTGAAATTATATTGGTATATGTATCGGCGTATTGAAGAGGTATTATTGAAGTATTGAGATTATGTGATGCTGATGATTATTGGAGTTTTGTTGGGTAAGAGGTAAAGTAAGTGAGGAGCATTTTTTGTTGTTGTTGGTTTATACGGGACAAGAAGGATGAAGATGGCAGACTAGAACACTCCAGTGGAAGGACGATTGACTACACACACACTTTGTTAAATCAATAAGCAGTATAAACTTCTTTTTTTGAGAGAGAGGAAGTATTTGCATATCTTGACACACTGACAGTTGTTCAGCAACTGTACATTTTGATTTGGCTTGGCAAACATTGGTCTTGTCATGATGACTGTGATGTTGACTATTATTGACTACTATACACTGCTGTCACTACTACTTGATACATATGTTGAATATCAAATTTTGACAGAATTGCATTTACACAGTTAACACTATTCAATTACACAATAGTACTTAAAATGTGGATGAAAGATGAGTGACTGTGTTTTGTGTGTTTTCCTTTCCTAATCCCAAATAATTGGTACCGACCTACCTCCTAAATATTATTTTACTCGTTTGTTGTGTCTTGCACTGACACCCATAAATATTATAGGTTTAGTGATATTTGTGTATTTGTAATAGTTAATATAACAACTATCTGATATCACATGTGTGTTTATTATAATTTCTATGTTTAGTGTAAGAGCATTGATAATAATTTTGTAAAAGCAATTGTGTGTGCATTCAAACTGTTGTTTGTGCTTACACCTTTTAACATTGCTGGGTGCCACTTGGAAATGTTTAATTTCTGCTGAGGAACTCTGATGAAATGTGTAATTATTGCTGGTGAATATTCTGGACTGTTATCTGCACGTGTTCAACATTACTGGGTGTCACTGATGGAACTGCTTCTACTGATATGATGTCACTTGTTGCTGTCTTCATCTGTTCAACATTACTGGTTGCCACTGATGGAACTGCTGCTACTGAAATGATGTCACTTGTTGCTGTCTGCACTTGTTCAACATTGCTGGATGCCAGTGTTGGAACTGCTCAACCATTGATGATGTCACTTGTTGCTGTGTGCACCTGTTCAACATTGCTGGGTACCACTGTTGGAACTGCCCAACCACTGATGAGATGTCACTTGTTGCTGTCTGCACCTGTTGACCATTGCTGGGTGCCACTGTTGGAGCTGTTCAAATACTGCTGATGAAATGTTGTGGGACTGCTATCTGCACCTGTTGACCATTGCTGGGTGCTACTGTTGGAATTGTCAACTACTCTAAGAAGTGCTACTTGTTTATTAAACTATTGAAAAGATTTTATGTGAATATTTGTGTAAACTGATTTATTTTGTATTTACTATTTATGAAAGGTTATGGGACTGCTATTTGCAATAGTCGACCATTGTTCGGTGTTACTGTTAGAAATTTCAACTACACTGAGGAGTGCTACTTGTTTATTGAACTATTGAAAAGATTTTATGTGAATATTTATATAAACAGATTTTTTGTGTATTTACTGTTTATGAAATGTTATGAGACTCTTCCCTGCACCTATTCGTCATTGATGGTACCAATGATTGAATTGTTTAACTACTCTGACAAATGATACTTGTTTAAGGATGTAAAATCAAATGTATGCAAGCATTTTTATTTCTTACTGTATGTTATATATTGGGTTATTGAAGGGTCAGTGCAGAGACAAAATTTATTTAGTTCTGTGATATTTACTTATTATTATCATCTTTGTGGTATTTTCACCACCAATGTTGGCAAAAATACCATCAAATTGTAGCCCGTGGAGGAGAGGCATATGAAAAGTGGCTACACAGAGTCGCAGCGCCAGATGTTGCGCCAAAGTTTATTATTCCGACGCCTCCACTGGTGCAGCAGTAGTTCAGAGGTTGCCGTGGGCAGTACTTGTTGAGAGGATGTCGAGTACAGTTGTTGTTCTGTTGGGCCTGAAAGTAGATGCTGTTCGGTTGGTTTAATGTATAGATGGAAGATGTTGCAAGGATCACAGTGTATTTTTCGTCAATGTATATTGAGGTAATAATAAAAATTATTTCACGTTTATTAAATGACAATGCCTCTTGGTCACAGGTTCAATCATCAAAGCATCTGGCTCGTGTTCATGTGTTAGACTTGTAATTCTGGTTTCTATGTGCAATTATAGTATTTCTGGTTTTTCAATTAGTTCATTGTAAATGGTGTTTAAAATATCTTGTCGTATTGAGGAAGAACCGTGCCAGATACATGTACGTTGAATCACACTACCACACGCAGAACGGTTACACTTGTGCTTTGTTGTTCCGCTGATTTTATAGTTGCAGGGGACATAATTAATCAACTGTGTTAACGGAAATTTCTTGTCATTCTTTATTGTTATTTTATGTAGTCATATTGCGTACTAATACTCCTCAGGGCCAACCGGTTACGAGACTTCTTAACCGGACACACAGCTACTAACATTATTGCATTCTAATTAAGCCCCCATGCTCTGTGGAGGGCAACATCAGCATCATCAGCCTTTTTTAACTGGGTTGTCATTTGCTTTGTTGCTGAGCTGTAATGTCCTGTTCGTGTTTTGTTGCGCAATTTCCATTGTGATTTTTTTCCGAAAATGAGTGACGATGCAGTTGTATTGTAGGGTTACCTTCTACTCCGGTTCAGAAAAGGAAGCCAATTACAAGGAGCTCGTGGAAGCTCAAAACCCGTGTACTTACAGTACTGCATAACCCACCCTCTCTCCCCCCGCTAAGCAATAACCTCTCGTGAAATACCAAGTTATAGTTTGTGCGTAATAGCGCAGACAAGTGTTACGGTGCACGGCAGGACCGAATAGTTGACAAATGAAGGTTCATGCATTTCAGAAAGCAATATTTCAATGGGTAGGTTTTTGTAATGTTCATATCAAGTGGGAAAACAAAGATACTGCCTGGAAACATTGCTGTAAAGATAATAAACATGTAAAACAGGAGGGTACAACCTGAGACCCAGGGAGACCATGCCCCCCAAAGCAAATTTCAATGCGACCCAAGAAGTGAAGCATCCTTCAAACGATCTGGAAAAAATTTCCATAAAATTTCATTTGTGTAAAGTTATGCTAAAATGGCTATTGTCTCAATGGTCCATTCTTTTTTTTCCTTTGCAATTATTGTTGATGTTATGTATGTTATGTGTGGGCCCTAAACTATTCTTTCTCTTTCAGGGTGACCCGAACAATAACCATTGATTACGTCAGCAAAGTGTTTTTCTGGGTTCAGAAAAACTATTGCACTCGCCCTTTGCACCACAGTTCTTTTTAAGCTTCCTGAAAAACAGTGTCCCGGACCGCGACTAGATCCTTTGCATTTTGTACAGATGTGCCTGTACAGCTCAGCCAGCACGGTGGCTCACCGTGTTCCGTCACAGGACTGGCGGCCCTCTGTAGTAATAAAAGACTGAGTGAAGGAAGCACCGATGAACTTTTACAGGTGGCATGTGACGTCCATCCACACCAAATGCAACGAACAATGACGAACAAAATGAAAAAAAGTCCTTCCCATGGCAAGCAAAGGTCCCCGGTTCGAATCACGGTCAGTCACATGATATTAAACATTTATTTACTGTAAGAGTGGAAGTAATATAAAATCAGGGTTTACAGTTGTTATGTAAATACTTGAGGAACCCTTAGCCATTTAATAGCAATTTACCTTATTTCAAAAGTGATACAAAGTCATTAAAATGCGTAGCATGTTCGGAAGACTTGTAAGTTCCCACAGGAATACACAGCTGAGGTACATTAAGGGACTGAGAAGTTAAAAAATAATAGTAGTCAGCGTTATTGTTTGTAGTGACGGTTTTAGAACAGTTGTTTTTTTCATTAACACGCAAATAATACTGTGGTCTGAATATTCGGAATGGGATCTTGATTATAACTTTTTAGATGACCAAATTTCACATATGCCTCTTGAACTGACGAATGTATTCTAAAAATGTACGTACTTTTGTACCGAAAATCCTGTCTTTTTGTTGCTTGGAGTTGAAAGAGGAGAATATTGATCCTTTTTGGGCCCTCATCGATTCTTGGACATTTGCTTTCCAAGTGTGAGTAGACCAAGGATAGTGTTTGAAGTCAATCAAGGGAGGTGTATCTTTTACGTCACCATATGAAATACAGGAATTCACAAACTTCATTTAGACTACTACATAAACAAGTCTGTATAAAAACTTTTTCGATTATCTGTTTCATGAAAGGCTGTTACCATGTTATATCCAGATCATTCAGTACTAGTTGGAGGTGACTTAAACCTGTAGAGCATGGACTGCGATATCTATACACTCACTGCGGGGATGGGGGAAACAAACAGACACTCATGCGAAATACTTCTGAACACTTTTCCTGGAAACTGTCTTGAGCAGCTAGCACACCAGTCCACACGCAAAGGAAATGTCTTAGATCTTGTAGTTACAAATAAGCTGGACCTAACGGACAATGTAAGTAAAGTAATGGGGATTAGTGATCATGATTTCATTATAGCAACTATAGTTGCAAAAGTTAATAAATCAAAGGCTAGAACAGGGTTTTTGCTGGACAGAGCAGATAAACAGTTGTGGAGATCTCTTTTAGGCAGTGAATGGACATCACTTAGTTCCAGTGAGATGGACGTCGAGAAATTAAGGGCAGAGATTAAGCAGATCGTGGTGTGGAGAGTTACGTTTCTAGCAAGTAGATAAAGGATAGAAAAGACGCACCTTGGTTTAATAACGAAAGACGGGAGATGCTGAGGAAGTAGAGCATCTTGCAATCTCAGTTCGAAAGAGAACGCTCAAATGACGACAAGCAAAGATTAGTAGTGATTCGTGCACCTGTGAAAAAACCTAAACGTGAAGCGTACAAACACCACCGTCACACATTAGCAAAAGATCTGGCGGAGGACGTGGTAAAATTCTGATTGTACGTAAAATCGCTAAGGGCGTCTGAGGCCTCCACTCAGCTCCTTGTTCAGCAGGCTGATGCGGCAGCTGAAAAGAACTAAATGAAAACCACAGTTTTAAATTTCAAGTCGAAGAAATCGTTGACACAGGAGAACCGTACAAACATAGCCTCACTTGATCACTGGACAGAGTCCCGGATGGACAATATAGTGATAAGCATTTTCGCGTAGAAAAACGAACTGGAAGATTTGAAATCAAATAAATTACCAAGTCCAGTCGGAATCCCAATTCGTTTTTACAAAGAATGCTCCAGGGCACTGACCACATACATAGCTGGCATTTATCGTGACTCTCTCGCGCAGCACGAAGTCGCAAGCGACTGGAAATAAACGCAGGTGACTCCATTACATAATAATGGTAATAGAACGGACCGGGAAAATTACAGACCAATATCCCTAACTTCGGTTTGCTGCAGAATCCTTGGAAACATTCTAAGTTCGATTATAATAAACTTGCTTGAGACTGAGATGATTATATCCACGTATTATCATAGTTTTAGGAAGCATTGCTAGTGCGAAACTCTGCTTGTCCTTTTCTCACATGATATACTGCGAACGACAGATGTAGTGGAACAGGCAGATTCCATATTTCTAGATTTACGGAAATCATGTCACTCGGTGCCCCATTGCTGGCTGTTCGCGAAGGTACGAGCATACTGAACAAGTTCACAAATATGGGAGTTGCTCGAAGACTTCTTAGAACCCAGTATGTTATCATCCACGGCGAATGTTCAGCAGACACAAATGTTTCGTGAGGAGTGCCCCAGCAAAGTGTGATACGACCTCTGTTGTTCTCTATTTACGTAAATGACTTGGGAGACCGGGCGGGCAGCAGTCTGCGGATGTTTGCTGATGATGCCGTGATGTACGGTAAGATGCCGAAGTTGAGTGACTCTTGGAAGATACAAGACGACTTAGACAAAATTTCTAGTACATATGATGAATGACAGCTAGCTCTAAATGTGGAAAAATGGAAGTTTACGTGGATGAGTAGGATTAACAAACCTGTAATGTTCGGTTACAGTAATAATAGCGTCCTGGGCGTAACGTTGCAAAACGATATGAAATGGAACGAGCATGTAAGAACAATGATAGGAAAGGCGAATCCTTACTTCGGTTTACTGGAAGAATTTTAGGAAAAAGTATTTTAGGTGTAAAGGACGATGTTGACACCTTATCCTGAATACTGCTGAAGTGTTTGGGATGCGTACCTAGTAGGATGGCAGGAAGACATTGAGGCCGGCTACTATATTTCTTAGCGATAGGTTCGAGCAACGCTACGAAGATATTTCGGGATCTCAAATGGGACTGTATGGAGAGAAGACTACCTGCTTTTCTCGGGGCACAATTGAGAAAATTTAGAGAAACGGCATTTAAAGATTACTGCCGAACGATTCTACTGGCGTCAACATACACTACGCGTAAGGACCACGAAGATAAGATGGGACAGATTTGGGCTCATGCTGAAATGTACAAACAGTCATGTTTTCCTCGCTCTATTTTCAAGCCGAACAGGAAATAGAATGACTAGTAGTGGCTCAGGATACGCTCCGCAAGACACCGTACCGGTCAGTATCTGTGTAGATGCAGATGTAGGTGAAATTTATGTAGGACATGAAGGTGCTCATCAGAATCATGTACAATTTTCAGTGCCCCACTTCAATGTTTGTTCCATCTTTCTGGATTCTCGATAGATTGCATACTATATTTCCATGATAATTTGGAAGTAGGTGAACTGCATAATTGTCTATCCATATGCTATGAAGAGCCGGCCAGTGTGGCCGAGCGGTTCTAGGCGCTTCAGTCTGGAACCGCGCGACCGGTGCGGTTGCAGGTTCAAATCGTGCCTCGGGCATGGATGTGTGTGATGTCCTTAGATTAGCTAGGTTTAAGTAGTTCTAAGTTCTAGGGAACTGATGACCTCAGATGTTAAGTCCCATATGCTCAGAGCCATTTGAACCATTTTTGCTATGAAGAACTAGCACATACCTGAGTAGATACAGTTTGAATAGTTTCTTCATTGTTAGCCTTTTCCTCATTAGCACTTAGCTCAAGGTGTGTAATATTTTGTTAAGTACTAGCACATGAATGAAAATTTTTTTGCTTTATTGGCTCTGAGCACTATGGGACTTAACATCTATGGACACCAGTTCCCTAGAACATAGAACTACTTAAACCTAACTAACATAAGGACATCACACAACACCCAGTTTTTTGCTTTATTATTCCGCGGAGTACTACGCATCATTTCACCTTCACTGACTTCACTGTATCAGATGGTGAATCCGGAAAATTTTCTGGTTGTGTACGAACTTCTTCGTCTGTAAAGCCTCTTCAATAATACGTAGCCATAGTCGGAAACAACACAAAACTTTACTAAGTTAACTAATGTTTTACAAGTCAGGGATTATTTCTGCTATTTTTTTATAAAATGAAACGTTGTATTCTCATCAGCGAGGATATGCTCTTATTTACAGAGGGTTCTTAAAGCAAGAAAAGAGTTAAACACCAAAGCAACCATAAGTAATGTAAGCTGAACTTGTGAACTCACTTCCCCTGGACCTGCGGGATTGCTAAGTCCCAGTCATATTTTACGTTATATTTTCATATTATAAGGTTCCTGTATTCATATTTCATCAAGATTAATATTAGTATGCATAAAGGTAACTGCATAGAAGTCACTCACGTCGTTCCATACATGTACCTTACGTTTATTGTGTAACAAATGGTTCAAATGGCTCTGAGAACTATGCGACTTAATTTCTGAGGCCATCAGTCACCTAGAACTGAGAACTAATTAAACCTAACTAAGGACATCACACACATCCATTCCCGAGGCAGGATTCGAACCTGCGACCGTAGAAGTCACGCGGTTCCAGACTGAAGCGCCTAGAACGGCACGGCCACACTGGCCGGATATTTATGTAACATTACAGTGTTGTTTCACACGCCAAGTCGCTATTCTCAGTACAGCTGTTCAGATTTGAAGTTAATGTGCAGATTTCGAAATGGTGGGCAGGCTGTTCTGACATCCACTGTAGAAAGCACAAACTGTATGCAATGGGATGTTTCTGTTCCACAAAGAATCTGCCGGGACTCGTAAGTCCTGCTAGTAAATGAAGGGTTAATCTAGATGTAAACTTCAAGTCAATGTATCCTCAGCCGCAGAGATAAAATTCCTTCTGAATTATTTCTTTGCACTGTAACAGCACCGCTTGTCAAGCTGTCTCGTCATTACGTCATAGTTCCTCATATGTTTTTTTCGGTGTTTCAAATTTAAGAAGAATGCTCAGTTTGAAATCATGTTAGGAGAAGCCACTCAATGACTCAGTTAAATTTTCATACTTACGGAATTCATATTTGCAATTTAACAAAAAACATCTTTGATATATCAGAAAAATATGCAAAAGACTCCGTCAGGACGTGCAACAGTGTTGTGCTACTGTAAACCATCTGCTATCGGATTCTGGTTCGTATTGTTGAACTGCTTACTGGAGCAAGCTAAATCAATGTTTGTAAATCAAACATCTCTGACAGCGCAGGTGCACTCTAGCGCCCTACTGCCCCATAAACAACAAACAGTCGGCAGACATCTGACCTCTTCTTGCGTTAAAGTATCTTGTGCTAAGGATTGTATCACCTTCGAGTCTTCAGTTGTCCTGAAAGCACAAACAAGCGTAATCTTAGGTATTTATAAAGCTGTTTGTGCGTGATCTCGTTTGCGGTCCGGAAGCAATGTCGCTGATCTTTGTAAACAGAAACGGGAAATTCTTAGAATATTTAATGTCTGTATTTGATTTTAATTACTCTGAGGTGACAAAACTGATGGGATAACGATATGGACATTTACAAATGGTGGCCACATCGTGTGCACAAGATATAAAAGGGCTATGCCTTGGTGAAGCTACCAATTGCACTCAGGTGGTTTATGTGAAAATGTTTCCGGCAGTATTATGGACTTATGACGGGAGTCAAGAGACTTTGAACGCTGAATGGTAGTTGGAGCTAGACGCTTGGAATAACCCGGCTTGGAAATGGTTAAGGTATTCAATTTTCCGAGATCCACAGTGACAAGAGCGTGCCGAAAATACCAGTTAGTACCACTAACAGTAGACAAAATAGTGGGCGATGACTGTCACTTAACGTCCAAGAGCAGTGCTAACAGACAAAGAACACTACATGGAATAACCACTGAAGTCAACATGGGACATACGACGAACGTTTCTGTTAGGACAGTGCAGCGAAACCTGGCGTGGCAGCAGAATAACGACTCGGCTGCCTTTGCTAAAAGAACATCATGTGCAGCGCCTGTCCTAGGCTCGTGACCATATCGGTTGAACACGACTGGAAAACTGTGGCCTGGTCAGCTGATTTCTAAGTTCGCTTGGTAAAAACTGATGGCAGGGTTCGAACGTGGCGCAGGCTCTACGTAGCCGTGGGCCCAAGTAGTCTACAAAGCAGCGTGCAAGCCTGTGGTGGCTCCATAAAGGAGTGGGTTCTAAATTGGATGCGCTGGGTCCTCTGGTGCAAGTGAACCGATCATTGACTAGAAATGGTTATGGTAGCCTAACATGTTAGGCTACCTGAGACTATTTGGAGCCGTTCATGGACTTCGTGTTACAGATAACATGTCATGTGTCCGGGCCGCAGGTATTCGCAACATGCTTGAAGAACATTCTGGACAGTTCGAGCGAAAGGCGTGACCACTCAGATCGTCGGACATGGATCGCATCGAACATTTATGGGACATAACTGAAAGGTCAATTCGTGCACAACGTCCTGCACCGGCAACATTTTCGTAATTATGGACAGCTATAGAGGCAGCACGGCTCAATATTAAAAACACCAGGAGCAAATGCACCAGCTCGTGGTCCTGCGGTAGCGTTCTCGCTTCCCGCGCACGGGTTTCCCGGGTTCGATTCCCGGCGGGGTCAGGCATTTTCTTTGCCTCGTGATGACTGGGTGTTGTGTGATGTCCTTAGTTAGGTTTAAGCAGTTCTAAGTTCTAGGGGACTGATGGCCATAGATGTTAAGTCCCATAGTGCTCAGAGCCATTTGAACCACTTTTTTTCTTTTTTTTAAAATGGGCGATGTTACCCTGCCCCTAGCGCCGGTGGAGATTAACTGTATACATTGGAGTTGCAGGAACGCTTACGACCGTATGCGGTGTTTCGATGATTAACACATTGCCCTATTGTCTTCTATGAGTGAACGTGAAAGGTTTAAAATTGCAATCGTGCATTTTCAGAACAATGGTTGTGGTAAAAGTGTTAAGACTATAACTGTTCGTTTGCTACATGCTTAGACAACGGAGAATTCTACAACATGACTAGGAAAAAAATTAGTCGGCGTTAAGAAAGTTTGGTGAGTACAGTGTTCTCAGGATGCCATTCAAGCTGAGATTAACTGGTTAGAATTTGTTCCTCGCCCTGGATACTGCTTTTAGTGTATCAAAACGGCCCTAAGACCTAGAAAAAAGCGGCATCGGTTGAGGTTGGACAAGATATTGATTACAATGGGGAATGTTGTCTGGAAACTGGACCACTTGTCTCTCTTAGTTACACTACTGGCCATTAAAATTACTACAACACGAAGATTCCGTGCTACAGACGTGAAATTTAACCGACTGGAAGGAGATGTTGTGATAAGCAAATGATTAGCTTTTCAGAGCATTCACACAACGTTGGCACCGGTGGCGACACCTACAACGTGCTGACATGAGGGACTCTTCCAACCGATTTCTCATACACAAACAGCAGTTGATCCTCGTTGCCTGGTGAAACATCGTTGTGATGCCTCGTGTAAAGAAGAGAAATGCATACCATCACCTTTCCGTCTTTGGTAAAGGTCGGATTGTAGCCTATCGAGATTGCGGTTTATCGTATCGCGACATTGCTGCTCGCGCTAGTCGAGGTCCAATGATTGTTAGCAGAACATGGAATCGGTGGGTTCAGGAGGGTAATACGGAACGCCGTGCTGGAACCCAAAGGCCTCGTATCACTAGCAGTCGAGATGACACGCATTTTATCCGAGGGTTGTCACGGATCGTGCAGCCACTTCTCGATATCTAAGTCAACAGATGGGGACGTTCGCAAGACAACAATCATGTGCACGAACAGTTGGACGACGTTTGCAGCAGCATGCACTATCAGTTAGGAGACCATGGCTGCGGTTACACTTGACGCTGCATCAAAGACAGGAGCGCCTGCGATGGTGTACTCTACGACGAACCTGGGTGCAGGAATGGCAAAACGTCATTTTTTCGGATCAATCCAGGTTCTGTTTACAGCATCATGATGGTCGCATCCGTGTTTGGCGACATAGCGGCGAACGCACATTGGAAGCGTATATTCGTCATCTCGACACTGGCGTATCATCCAGCGTGATGGTATGGGGTGCCATTGGTTACACGTCTCGGTCATCTCTTGTTCGCATTGACGGCACTTTGAACAGTGGACGTTACATTTCAGTTGTGTTACGACCCGTGGCTCTACCCTTCATTCGATCCCTGCGAAACCCTACATTTCAGCAGGATAATGCACGACCGCATGTTGCACGTCCTGTATGGCTCTTTCTGGATACAGGAAATGTTCGACTGCTGCCTTGGCCAGATCATTCTCCAGAACTCTTACCAACTGAAAACGTCTGGTCAATAGCCGAGCAACTGGCTCATCTACATCTACATCTACTTTTATACTCCGCAAGCCACCCAACGGTGTGTGGCGGAGGGCACTTTACGTGCCACTGTCATTACCTCCCTTTTCTGTTCCAGTAGCGTGTGGATCGCGGGAAGAACGACTGTCTGAAAGCCTCCGTGCGGGCTCTAATCTCTCTAATTTTACATTCGTGATCTCCTCGGGAGGTATAAGTAGGGGGAAGCAATATATTCGATACCTCATCCAGAAACGCACCCTCTCGAAACATGGCGAGCAAGCTACACCGCGATGCAGAGCGCCTGTCTTGCAGAGTCTGCCACTTGAGTTTGCTAAACATCTCTGTAATGCTATCACGGTTACCAAATAACCCTGTGACGAAACGCGCCGCTCTTCTTTGGATATTCTCTATCTTCTCCGTCAACCCGATCTGGTACGGATCCCACACTGATGAGCAATACTCAAGTATAGGTCGAACGAGTGTTTTGTAAGCCACCGCCCTTGTTGATGGACTACATTTTATAAGGACTGTCCCAATGAACCTCAACCTGGTACCCGTCTTACCAACAATTAATTTTATATGATCATTCCACTTCAAATCGTTCCGCACGCATACACCCAGATATTTTACAGAAGTAACTGCTACCAGTGTTTGTTCCGCTATCATATAATCATACAATAAAGGATCCTTCTTTCTACGTATTCACAATACATTACATTTGTCTATGTTAAGGGTCAGTTGCCACTCCCTGCACCAAGTGCCTATCCGCTGCAGATCTTCCTGCATTTCGCTACAATTTCCTAATGCTGTAACTTCTCTGTATACTACAGCATCATCCGCTAAAAGCCGCATGGAACTTCCGACTCTACTAGGTAATTTATATATATTGTGAAAAGCAATGGTCCTATAACACTCCCCTGTGGCACGACAGAGGTTACTTTAACGTCTGTTTCTGTACCTATAACTATTTCAGCTTCGGTGCTTTCTATCAGCACTTGAAGTTCACGGTACTTTACCAATGCAGCTTCGACAGTTTACAATTACAATACCGATTGCTGCTTGGTCCCCGCATGTCCTGACTTTGCCCCGCACCCTTTGTGGCTGTTGCCCTTTCTGTACTTGCCCGAGGCCATCTAACCTAAAAAAAACCGCCCAGTCCACGCCACACAACCGCTGCTTTCCGTGTAGCCGCTTGCTGCGTGTAGTGGACTCCTGACCTATCCAGCGGAACCCGAAACCGCACCACCCTTTGGCGCAAATCGAGGAATCTGCAGCCCACACGTTCGCAGAACCGTCTCAGCCTCTGATTCAGACCCTCCACTCGGTTCTGTACCAAAGGTCCGCAGTCAGTCCTGTCGACGATGCTGCAGATGGTGAGCTCTGCTTTCATCCCGCTAACGAGACAGGCAGTCTTCACCAAATCAGATAGCCGCCGGAAGCGAGAGAGGATTTCCTCTGATCCAAAGCGACACACATCATTGGTGGCGACATCAGCGACCACCTGCAGATGGGTGCACCCTGTACCCTTCATGGCATCCGGAAGGACCCTTTCCACATCTGTAATGACTCCCCCGGTATGCACACGGAGTGCACATTGGTTTTCGGCCCCTCGCTTGCTGCCATATCCCTACGGGGCCCCATTACACGCCTGACATTGGACCTCCCAACTACCAGTAAGCCCACCGTCTGCGACCACCCGGATCTTGCAGACTAAGGGGCAACCTCTGGAACAGGACAAGACGCTATGTCCTGCCGAAGATTAGTATTAGCCGGAGACAGAGCCTGAAACCGGTTCGTCAGACAAACTGGAGAGGCCTTCCGTTCAACTCTCTGAAATGTCTTTCACCCCCTGCCACTCCTCGAGACGACCTCCCACTCTACCACAGGTGAGGGACCAGCCTGATTTCTCAGGATCTATGCACCCAAATTGCGTGAAAATGTAATCACATGTCAGTTATAGTACAATATATTTGTCCAATGAATATTCGTTTATCATCTACATTTTCCCTTGATGTAGCAATTTTAATGACCAGTAGTGTATTTGTGTGGCGGTGACTCAAGCATATATGAAACACATAATCAAGAGCGCGTGAATATTCTACTATGGTCTTCCTGAAATGAAGCAGGATAACATCTGGTATGACATGAGTGTTATATCCTACAGGAGTAAGTGAAGTTCTTATGTACTATTTACTTTAAACGTTTATCTAGGTGTAAAGGAAAATAAAACAATCAGTAGGTACATACCTATGTAGATAAGTATTTATGTTTGATAGAACCATGTTACTGTCATTGACGCATCATGTGAAAGATATTTTAGCTCTTAATTTTATCAAACTATTGTATCTTGAGGAACTTTTTAAAAATGACAAATAAGGTCAATAAATACTTTACTACTTCCCCGATCCGAGAAAATTCTATAGCGACCTTTTCTAAAAGTTTTTGGCCCTATGTGATGCGATTCTTCCTTACAGCATCTATTAATTGCTTCACTTTCTTAACAAACGATACATGTCCTCAATAATGATTACGTATATCTCCTCATACTGTGAAACAAACAATATTAACTTAATTTTATCCTTATTTTGCCGCTGTGTCGTGACTATATTCAATACACAGGAAGTTTGTATAAACAACGCCTTCAGTCAAACTTTTTTGGTATTTTATTAAATTTCGTAACCTGTGGGTCCATCTTGGGGTGCAAGATAAATGTTACCTTTCGTAATTTCGTTAATCTAGTGCGTAAACACGTGACAAACAATGAAAAAACTGAAAATGTATTTTAACTCACTCACGAGAAAATGTAAATTATGTATTAGACGAGTTGCACCTGAAGATGGATCCACAGAGTCCGAAACCCGTCGCATAATTTAATAAAAGAAAACAAAAACTTGTGACTCAAGGTGTACACTCATTTAGTGCGTGAACTCATGCTGTAACTCGGAAATTCCCCCATAAATACCAGATCAACTTATCTTCTTGGTACCTTAGGATACCGACTTCCCAGTGATCGATATTTGGGTGACGACAGTAGAATACATCTTGATCTCTTGTATAGTTATTTCCTAATTTACCACCCGGTGTTTTCCGCAAGCTTTTCTTGAGTAGCTGGCATTGTAGGGCTGGTCCCATTTGAACAACAAAATGCATGTGTTCTTCTCTCAGAACTAACTGCGGTCTGTATTTTTACGTGGGATGGGATCAGCATTTGACAGGAAGCCTCTAGTTTGTATCACGTGCTACTCTGATATCTGATGTACACGGGAGACTCATTCATGTCGCAGATGCGTCAGTTTTTGTATCAGAGGGGTCAACCAACGCACATGGCCTACAGCTCACAAGGCAACGTGTGATGAATACTTACCCTTAAAGAGATTTTTAAAAAACAATTCATTTATTGATAACTCAATTTAAAAGTATTTGTACATTATCCGAAGCATACGTATAACTACTGTCGCTGTCACCATACATTTGCTTGAGTCTTTAAACTGATGGACAATTGCACTATTAGAGATCTAGAATTTGAACATCATTGAAGATGTTATACAACCACCACACTTTTTCATGGTTATTGACGTAAACTGTATTACCTGTGTGAAAGACGAGGAAGTGCAAGAATTGATGCGGTTGTCGACTTATCAACGGCCAACGGCGTTCTGCGAAACAGGAATTCATTCTCTTGCCTCCCAAGGGAATAAATCTCTTAACGCGCGTGGTAGTTACTTTTGAAGAGAAACATTCCCTACTCCTGTTGTGACGGACGTTCTGTTTTCATTTGACTTCCCCTGATATTAGATAAGTGTATATTTTTTCCGACTACATTCTTGTTCATCATCATCGCCACTAATACGTACATTACAAGTGAGGAGTGTTGCTACATGTTTAACCATGTTTACTCGTTGAGAGTTCTCACATGAATGGGTGAACAGTTTATTGATAGCTCTTAATGCACAATATTTTTAGCAGCAGTGAATGCAACTTTAAAACGCTAAAACAATAGGTTATGTCATCTTTGGTATTAGCAGAAACGAATAAATACTCTGAGCTCTTCAGTCAATTCACCACTGTCTCTCGAGAAAGAATGAAGAAGGTCATACCTTCACGCTGTACCTGATAAATGCAGGGCGACAGCCCACGTTGTAAACTATTGCAAAGTTATGATAGCTGACACATGTTATGATAGCTGGTACTCTGATTATATCCATTAACTCGCTCCTAAAGAACAATGATAACTGCATGTTATTAGTGGATTCAAGACATCTGCTTAGCATAGATGGTCCAGGTATTCTGGAACTAATTATCCCCAATTACGTCATGGTAATTCAGCTGGAGAGCTATGGCTTCGATCAGAAAGAAGAGGAGGATCGTACCAATGTTTATTAAATTTCCAGTGGCTGAAATTTAGAAACGTGTAGAAAATGCCCTTAGACAGTCATAGAAAATTACTGAACTCTGTTGACAATTACATGTTCCGTACACAACATATAGCTTTATTGTTTGCTATTTCACGCAGATTTAACTGGCTGCCTCAAGTGTTTAAGTCTGATGTACATATTTCTAAGTGTGGTTAGTGCAATAAACGTTATGATGTTAATGCACATGATTGATGTTTCACCTCCTAGTAAACTGCACTGTGATGTAAAAAAGAATAGAAGTGATGTTTTTCGCAATGTAATTTTTTCCCTTAAAATATTATGGGTAGTGCAATGAACCAGTACGCTTCTGGTTTGTAGAACTTTTCCAACTTATGAGCCACGTCGTGCGTGGTACTCGAACTTATAATCTTCAATCAAGTGGCCACTTATGCCTCCCATGATGCTTCAGCAACCGATTATATATCTCTTTAATGCTGATTCTTTATAAGAATGACTGCTATACAGGGTGTTACAAAAAGGTATGGCCAGACTTTCAGGAAACATTCCTCACACACAAATAAAGAAAAGATGTTACGTGGACATGTGCCCGAAAACGCTTAATTTCCATGTTAGAGCTCATTTTAGTTTCATCAGTATGTACTGTACTTCCTTGATTCCTTGAAGGAAGGTAATGTTGACTTCGGTGCTTCTGTTGACATGCGACTCATTGCTCTACAGTACTAGCATCAAGCACATCTGTATGCAGCATCAACAGGTTAGTGTTCATCACGAACGTGGTTTTGCAGTCAGTGCAATGCTGCTGTGTGTTTCCATTCCATGATTAATGTGATTTGAAGAGAAGTAATAAAATGAGCTCTAACATGGAAAGTAAGCGTTTCCGCACACATGTCCATATAACATATTTTCTTTCTTTGTGTGTGAGGAATGTTTCCTGGAAGTTTGGCCGTACGTTTTGCAACACCCTCTATATGTAAGACTGTGCGAAAACTTCTCATTTTTTTTTCAGCTTCTTCCGAATAACAAATAGGAAGGGTCTATTGAAATAGTAGTTTGACTGTGTTAAATATCCTACATTCACCATATACTATGTCCTTATTAACTGTGAATAGTTAAATAATTTGTAAACCGTCAAGCCCAGTCATTAATTGGAAAAGAAGAAAGTGAACTGAGCCAAATAGTTAATGCAAATCGCCGTTTAAGTGTAAAATTGTGACTTTAACCTTAAAAACAATGATGCATTGCATCTTGCATCAGCTGTCGATAATGCACAGATTCTGTTCAAAGGAACTGCTTTACTTATTACTTCCGATAGTTTCACTGCTATAACTTCCTCTACTGTTCACTGTAGAATCTAATATTTGATTTTCTTCTTAGTTATTCCTAGCTAATAGGCTTCATATCAACTCAGAACATTAAATCAACTATGAGTAGCCATTCACAGATGTTAAAATTTGTTAATGTAAGCATAATGTTATAAGATCAACTGATTTGCATACAACTTGTTTCAAATTCTAATATGTATCATTTGCTGAATTGTATTGAAGACGATTAACGACGTTAATTATCACTGTTTTTATAATCACTAAGTATAAAGCACTACTTTCAACGTAATAAGTGGAGAATCACTTTCTACAGACTAATACGCTCAATAATATTATTCGAAGTTGGTTCAAATGGCTCCGAGCACTATGGGACTTAACATCTGAGGTCATTAGTCCCCTCGAACTTAGATATACTTAAACCTAACTAACCTAAGGACATCACACACATCCATGCCCGAGGCAGGATTCGAACCTGCGACTGTAGTGGTCGCACGGTTCCAGACTGAAGCGCCTGGAACCGCTCGGCCACACTGGCCGGCTCGAAGTTGGTAATAGTTTTCAAATTTAATATTTTCTCAGTAATAACTTTCCAATGTTGAGTGCCTGTTCAAAATAATTCCGAGATAAAGAAATTCCTTTTAAAGTTGGTGTCACTTAGATAATTACACGCGAACGACTTTTTCAAGACTGATGTAAAGTTAATACATAATTCGTAACCTTTTTCAACGCTTTTTCTATTAATAGACAAGATGGTAGTTCCTGACAGTGATTGCCAGCTGGTCTCCAGGCACAGACCTTTAGTGCCCTTCGTTCAGCCAACCACACTACCGACCGCTGAGTCGGCAGAACTCCACTGTATCCCCCTTGCCAGGAACTTGCTCGTTCGACTTGCAACAAAAAAAATGAAAAGATATTTTTAGTGTACACACCACATACAATATGGTAAATGAACAGTTAATGCGTTTTATTTACTTGACGTCGGTCAAGCAGGAAATGAGGACAACGCTGTTCCTCAAAATCAAGAGCACTACAGTAGTCACCCCAGTTTAGAAGGACGGCTGTATATGAATCAAGCAGCTTACTCAGTAAGCACAAGAGATATGTCCTTTCCTTTACGCTTTTTTACACTTTGAATACTGAGTGCCGTTGTTGCTGCCGGACGTTGGAGGCGTTGATGGCATAGGTGGCAGATGCAAGAGTACAGTGTGAACTATTGCCACCTATCAAGAAACTGTCTCCATAAATCTACAAAATATTGGAATCATAGAATGGCAGGTATCGTTATCAGGAGAAAGAAAACTGGCATTCTACGGATCGGAGCGTGGAATGTCAGATCCCTTAATCGGGCAGGTAGGTTAGAAAATTTAAAAAGGGAAATGGATAGGTTAAAGTTAGATATAGTGGGAATTAGGGAAGTTCGGTGGCAGGAGGAACAAGACTTCTGGTCAGGTGACTACAGGGTTATAAACACAAAATCAAATAGGGGTAATGCAGGAGTATGTTTAATAACGAATAGGAAAATAGGAATGCGGGTAAGCTACTACAAACAGCATAGTGAACGCATTATTGTGGCCAAGATAGATACGAAGCCCACACCTACTACAGTAGTACAAGTTTATATGCCAACTAGCTCTGCAGATGACGAAGAAATTGAAGAAATGTACGATGAAATAAAAGAAATTATTCAGATAGTGAAGGGAGACGAAAATTTAATAGTAATGGGTGACTGGAATTCGAGTGTAGGAAAAGGGAGAGAAGGAAACATAGTAGGTGAATATGGATTGGGGCTAAGAAATGAAAGAGGAAGCCGCCTAGTAGAATTTTGTACAGAGCACAACTTAATCATAGGTAACACTTGGTTTAAGAATCATGAAAGAAGGTTGTATACGTGGAAGAACCCTGGAGATACTAAAAGGTATCAGATAGATTATATAATGGTAAGACAGAGATTTAGGAACCAGGTTTTAAGTTGTAAGACATTTCCAGGGGCAGATGTGGACTCTGATCACAATCTATTGGTTATGACCTGTAGATTAAAACTGAAGAAACTGCAAAAATGTGGGAAATTAAGGAGATGGGACCTGGATAAACTGAAAGAACCAGAGGTTGTACAGAGTTTCAGGGAGAGCATAAGGGAACAATTGACAGGAATAGGGGAAAGAAATACAGTAGAAGAAGAATGGGTAGCTCTGAGGGATGAAGTAGTGAAGGCAGCAGAGGATAAAGTAGGTAAAAAGTCGAGGACTGCTAGAAATCCTTGGGTAACAGAAGAAATATTGAATTTAATTGATGAAAGGAGAAAATATAAAAATGCAGTAAATGAAGCAGGCAAAAAGGAATACAAACGTCTCAAAAATGAGATCGACAGGAAGTGCAAAAGGGCTAAACAGGGATGGCTAGAGGACAAATGTAAGGATGTAGAAGTTTATCTCACAAGGGGTAAGATAGATACTGCCTACAGGAAAATTAAAGAGATCTTTGGAGAGAAGAGAACCACGTGTATGAATATCAAGAGCTCAGATGGCAACCCAGTTCTAAGCAAAGAAGGGAAGGCAGAAAGGTGGAAGGAGTATATAGAAGGTTTATACAAGGGTGATGTACTTGAGGACAATATTATGGAAATGGAAGAGGATGTAGATGAAGACGAAATGGGAGATACGATACTGCGTGAAGAGTTTGACAGAGCACTGAAAGACCTGAGTCAAAACAAGGCCCCCGGAGTAGACAACATTCCATTAGAACTACTGACGGCCTTGGGAGAGCCAGTCATGACAAAACTCTACCAGCTGGTGAGCAAGATGTACGAGACAGGCGAAATACCCTCAGACTTCAAGAAGAATGTAATAATTCCAATCCCAAAGAAAGCAGGTGCTGACAAATGTGAAAATTACCGAACTATCAGTTTAATAAGTCACAGCTGCAAAATACTAACGCGAATTCTTTACAGACGAATGGAAAAGCTGGTAGATGCAGACCTCGGGGAGGATCAGTTTGGATTCCGTCGAAATGTTGGAACACGTGAGGCAATACTGACCTTACGACTTATCTTAGAAGAAAGATTAAGAAAAGGCAAACCTACGTTTCTAGCATTTGTAGACTTAGAGAAAGCTTTTGACAATGTTGACTGGAATACTCTTTTTCAAATTCTAAAGGTGGCAGGGGTAAAATACAGGGAGCGAAAGGCCATTTACAATTTGTACAGATACCAGATGGCAGTCATAAGAGTCGAGGGGCATGAAAGGGAAGCAGTGGTTGGGAAAGGAGTGAGACAGCGTTGTAGCCTCTCCCCGATGTTATTCAATCTGTATATTGAGCAAGCAGTAAAGGAAACAAAAGAAAAATTTGGAGTAGGTATTAAAATTCATGGAGACGAAGTGAAAACTTTGAGGTTCGCCGATGACATTGTAATTCTGTCAGAGACGGCAAAGGACTTGGAATAGCAGTTGAACGGAATGGACAGTGTCTTGAAAGGAGGATATAAGATGAACATCAACAAAAGCAAAACGAGGATAATGGAATGTAGTCAAATTAAATCGGGTGATGCTGAGGGAATTAGATTAGGAAATGAGACACTTAAAGTAGTAAAGGAGTTTTGCTATTTAGGAAGTAAAATAACTGATGATGGTCGAAGTAGAGAGGATATAAAATGTAGACTGGCAATGGCAAGGAAAGCGTTTCTGAAGAAGAGAAATTTGTTAACATCGAATATAGATTTAAGTGTCAGGAAGTCATTTCTGAAAATATTTGTTTGGAGTGTAGCCATGTATGGAAGTGAAACATGGACGATAACTAGTTTGGACAAGAAGAGAATAGAAGCTTTCGAAATGTGGTGCTACAGAAGAATACTGAAGATAAGGTGGATAGATCACGTAACTAATGAGGAGGTATTGAATAGGATTGGGGAGAAGAGAAGTTTGTGGCACAACTTGACTAGAACAAGGGATCGGTTGGTAGGACATGTTTTGAGGCATCAAGGGATCACAAATTTAGCATTGGAGGGCAGTGTGGAGGGTAAAAATCGTAGAGGGAGACCGAGAGACGAGTACACCAAGCAGATTCAGAAGGATGTACGTTGTAGTAGGTACTGGGAGATGAAGCAGCTTGCACAGGATAGAGTAGCATGGAGAGCTGCATCAAACCAGTCTCAGGACTGAAGACAACAACAACAACAACAGAATGGCAATCGGGAAAAAAGATCAGTATTGTAGGAAATATTTTTTTTTGTGTACTGTGATGCATCCTAATTTAAAAAGATTGGATAAAATAAAATGCTTATACTTAATTCGTCCAAAAGCCAACTGTTTGGATGTGGGATCCATCGCAGTACAAAAAAAAAAAATCTGATCATTAGTTTATCAAGGTTCGTTAATTTTTAAACATCCTACTGGGCCATAATGGATCTGTTACTTGCAGGTACCATTTTTTTCTACATCTACATTTATACTCCGCAAGCCACCTAACGGTGTGTGGCAGAGGGCACTTTACATGCCACTGTCATTACCTCCCTTTCCTCTTCCAGTCGCGTATGGTTCGCGGGAAGACCGACTGTCTGAAAACCTCCGTGCGGGCTCTAATCTCTCTCATTTTACAATCGTGGTCTCCTCGGGAGGTATAAGTAGGGGGAAGCAGTATATTCGATACCTCATCCAGAAACACACCCTCTCGAAACCTGGCGAGCAAGCTACACCGCGATGCAGAGCGCCTATCTTGCAGAGTCTGCCACTTGAGTTTGCTAAACATCTCCGTAACGCTATCACGGTTACCAAATAACCCTTTGACAAAACGCGCCGCTCTTCTTTGGATCTTATCTATCTCCTCAGTCAACCCGATCTGGTACCGATCCCACACTGATGAGCAATACTCAAGTATAGGTCGAACGAGTGTTTTGTTAGCCATCTCCTTTGTTGATGGACTACATTTTCTAAGGACTCTCCCAATGAATCTCAGCCTGGTACCCGCCTTACCAACAATTAATTTTTTATGATCATTCCACTTCAAATCGTTCAGCACGCATACTCCCAGATTTGTTTTCTTTTGTACTTAGGTGCAGAGCCGTTGCTGGGGAGCAGGAAAGCTTGGTGACGGCAGGTCATGATAATATGGTGTATAATGCAATAGAATAATGTGTATTACACAAGGGAAAAACAACTGGACTTCGTGACAAGTAATTTAGATTGCAAGTATCGACTTATGAAAAATGCAACTGGACACGCAATTGCGTGCGGATGGCGCATAATTACACATCACGAAAGCAGTCACTTCGAATCGTTGTTAAAAGCTGAAAAGGTTTTACATACAATTTGTAAAGAGTAGTGGTGCATTTCCAATGACGGAAAACATAGCCCATGCTGATTACTTCTATAATTAATGACGAAGTTACAGAGAGCAAGAAAATGGTGTGCTTATATTCTGCAAGACGCGAGTCAAAGAGTGACAAGAAGAAAGTTATACCCATTACTTTGTTTTGAAATAGAGAAAAAGTGAAGCTTAACCACAGATACATTCAGTTCCATGATATGAGCTAGATAAAATCTTAAAATGATCAGATCGTTAACGTTACTATGTACATTAATTTATTACAAAGCCTCTTGAATATATAAGACAACTTCATAAATAATACTGGAAGAGCCATTCAGCTACACTACTCACGGGGTTCTCTTGACACAATATTGGTACATAGTGGTAATACCGCAGACACATTCAATCAGGTGTAAAATTACTTTACCTAGTACTTGGGACATTTTGTGACTAGTATTAAATAAATAATCCAGATGATGCAATATTCTTATTATGACACATGTTTAAACAGATAATCATTACATACTGTTTAGCATTCAGTCAGTAGACATGAGATGTCACGACTTAGGGTTAGTGGTTGGGATTTTAATTTACCTCAAGACTGTGAGACTTTCTCCCGGCGTATTTGATAATCAAAATATCCACGGGTGTATTGCCGGTCTACAGTGTCCAACGGGCAAAATATTTCAGCAGTCATACATGTCGCCATCATCAGGTGAACTGACGGACTGAGCTCCTGTGAACGTGCCGGCACGGAGATCCGTACGCTGTGGCTGCTCAGAGGGAACTGGGTTCAGTCGCGGCAGCGGCCGATTTACATACCCTCCTCCAGCGTCGAAATATTGTGCCCGTTGGACACTGTAGACCGGCAGTACACCCGTGGGTAGTTTGGTTACCTCAAGACTGTTTAGATAAACATTTTCCTTTATTTACATTCACTTTACATCTAACAGAAGTGACTTTACATTCGAAGAAGGAAACTGTATGGTATACTTTACAGAGTGACAGCTTGCCAAGTACAGTGTTTTGAAAAAAAGACGAGTCATTGTAGCCCGCAATTCACTTTGTTCAAGTAACTCAATGTATTCGGCTTTAGTAAGGCATTCATGTTCCTTATGACTTCTAATCTACACAGATGTTTATCAGAGTAATTGTTCCTGTAGACCACATATTGTCATGGCGGTATTATACACAAAGCACTAAAAAAAAGAAATGTTTTATTTTACTTTCACGAGCAGTTCTGTGCCAGTATGGGCTTAGTAACCACAAACATAAGAACATTCACCGGTATACTTGGGAAGGCACGGGAATCAGATCTATCATTGACTATATACTAACAGATCATCAATTCAGGAAGGCTTTGAGGGACACACGTTTGTTGAGGGGATTCTTTGATGACACTGATCACTATTTAATCTTCAGTTAAGTTGGTATTGTGAGGCCGAAAGTGCAGAAGGTCAGGTTCATATGTAAGGGGATAAGAGTGGAGAAACTTCAGGATAAGGAAATCAGACACAACTACAAAGCAGTGATCTCAGAAAGGTACCAGTTAGTTGAATGTAGTCAATTACAGTCATTGGAAAAGGAATGGACAAGGTACAGGGACACAGTACTAGAAGTGGCTAAAGAATGTCTTGGAGCAGTAGTGTGTAAAGGTAAGATGAAGCAAACAGCTTAGTGGAATCACACAGTCAAGGCAGCCTGTAAAAGAAAAAGAAGGCGTATCAAAAATGGTTACATACTAGAACTCAGGTAGACAGAGAAAGTTATGTTGAAGAAAGGAACAAAGCCAAACAGGTAATTGCAGTATCCAAGAAGAAAACTTGGGAAGTCTTTCATAACAGGTTGCAGACTTTGGGTCAAGCTGCTGGAAAACCATCCTGGAGTGTAATTAGCAGTCTTCGAAAGGGAGTTAAGAACGAAATGACAAATATTTTGGACAGGTCAGGAAAACTGCTGGAGAATCCTTTTGATGCCTTGGGCATATGGAGGGAATATTTTGAAGAGTTGCTGAATGTAGGTGAAAATATGAACAGTAATGTTTCAGATTTCGATGTACAATGGGATAGGAATGATGATAGAAATTAGATCAGATTTGAGGAAGTGGAGATAATGCTCAATAGATCGCAATTCAATAAAGCGGCTGGGGCGGATGAAATTAAGTCAGAAATACAGTGGAATGTCAGGTCTTAAATGGCTACACAGGATAACTGAATGGCGTGGGAGTCGGGACAGGTTCCTTCAGACTGGACGAAAGCAGTAATTACACCAATCTTTAAACATGGAAACAGAAAAGATTGTAACAACTACAGAGGTATCTCTTTAATCAGCGTTGTGGCTAAAATCTCAGGTATTGTTGAAAGGAAAGTGCGAGTATTAGTTGAGAACAAACTGGATGAAAATCAATGTGGGTTTAGGCCTATTAGAGGCTATCAGGACCAGATCTTTAGCTTACGGTAAATAATGGAGAAGTGTTACGAGTGGAAAAGGGAATTATATATATGCTTTATAGATGTAGAGAAGGCATATGACCGGGTTCCTGGGAGGAAGTTATTTTCTGTTCTACGAGATTATGGAATAGGAGGCAAACTTTTGCAAGCAATTGGAAGTCTTTACATAGATAGTCATGCAGTAGAGTTGACAGTAAGTGGAGTTCATGATTCAGAGTAGTTTCAGGACTAAGACAAGGCTGCAACCTGTCTCCACTGTTGTTCATATTATTTATGGATCATATGTTGAAAACAATAGACTGGCTTGGTGAGATTAAGATATGTGAACACAAAATAAGCAGTCTCGCATATGCGGATGACTTAGTTGTGATGGCTGATTCGATTGAAAGTTTGCAAAGTAATATTTCAGAGCTAGATCATAAATGTAAGGACTATGGTATGAAGATAGCATCTCCAAAACGACGGTAATGTCAGTGGGAAAGAGATATAAACGGATTTAATGCCGAATAGGAGGAACAAAGTTAGAACAGGTGGACGGTTTCAAGTACTTAGGATGCATATTCTCATAGGATGGGAACATATTGAAAGAACTGGAAGCGAGGTGTAGCAAAGCTAATGCAGTGAGTGCTGCGATCTACTCTCTTCTGCAAGAAGGAAGTCAGTACCACGACTAAGTTATCTCTGCACGGTTCAATCTTTCGACCAAATTTGTTGTATGGGAGCGAAAGCTGGGTGGATTCAGGTTACCTTACCAATAAGGTTGTACTTACGGATATGAAAGTAGCTAGGATGATTGCAGGTACTAGTAAATGGGAACAATGGCAGGAGGGGGTACACAATGATGAAATCAAAGAAAAACTGGGAATGAACTCTATGGATGTAGCAGTCAGGGCGAACAGGCTTACATGGCGGGGTCATATTACACGCATGGGAGAAGCAAGGTTACCCAAGAGACTCATGGGTTCAGCAGTAGAGGGTAGGAGGAGTCGGGGTAGACCAAGGAGAAGGTACCTGGATTCGATTAAGAATAATTTTGAAGTAATAGGCACCAATGTTATCACTGAATAGGGGATCATGGAGAAATTTTATAAGGAGGACTGTGCTCTAGACTGAACGCTGAAAGGCATAATCAGTCTTAAATGATGATGATGATGATGATGATGATGATGATGATAATGATGATGAGCAGTGTACGGTGTAGTTAATCAGGGGCTGTGTTATGGAACTGGTTGTGTGTTGCTGTAGAACACAATTACATTGAATTTGATCCGACCTAAGTAGTCGGTACCCATATTTTTCGGAAGATTTCACCCTTTTACAGAAATTTTTTTCCCTTTTAAGCATTTATAAAACTCCATGAAAGTCAGCTTGTAGTGAAACTGGCACTGTAAGATTGATTCCACAGTCCCTGGGAGCGGTCTGCTTCTTTAATAAGTCCACTGGGCCGACATCAACCGAAATATTCTTTCTACGTTGGTGTTCTGTGCGGGAATACAAAACAAATACTCGCATAATTTAAGTGGTTGAGTGTTTAGACTTTCAATATTCTGAATCAAGCTTAGTTTCTAAAAATCGCTCTGGCCATCCTGATTTAGGTTTCCATAAATCACTCTACGCAAATGGCGGGAATGTTCCTTTCAAAGGGCACGGCTGACTTCCTTCACCATCCTTCCCTAATTCGACGAGACCGATGACCTCGCTGTCTGGTCTCCTTCCCCAAACAAACCAACTCTAGAAAGCGCTGCTTAAATAGCTCCAACCCTACACTATTGGAGAATTCTGATATTTTCTCGAATGACAGTGCTAGAACTAGAAGGTGCTTCCATCGTCGATACAGGATACGCAACATGCAACGTCATCTGTGAGACGACTTTGTCAACATAAACTTGTTGCCATTTACATGTTGAACAGCCGGCCGCTGTGGCCGAGTAGCTCTAGGCGCTTCAGTCCGGAACTGCGCTGGTGCTGAGGTCGCAGCTTGGAATCCTGCCTCTGGCATGGATGTGTGTGATGTCCTTAGGTTAGTTAGGTCTAAGTAGTTCTAAGACTCCAAATGTATGGTGCGGAATCATTGGCGACCACCTCATTGGTCCTCACTTCATTGCAGGGGCACAAACAGCTGCAACGTACATCGCTTTTCTACAGAATGATCTGCCAACGTTGCTCGAAAATGTCCCACTGGAAATGCGTCGACGTATGTGGTATCAGCATGATGGTGCACCTGCACATTCCGCAATTAACACTAGGCTGACCCTTGACAGGATGTTCGACGGGCGTTTCATAGGACGTGGAGGACGCACAAATTGGCCAGCCCGATTCTTGATCTTATACCTCTGGACCTCTTTCTTTGGGGTACGTTAAAAGAGAATGTGTACCGTGATGTGCCTACAACCCCAGAGGATAGGAAACAACGTATTGTGGCAGCCTGCGGCGACATTACACCAGATGTACTGCGGCATGTACGACATTCATTACGCCAGAGATTGCAATTGTGTGCAGGAAATGTTGGCCACCACATTGAACATCTATTGGCCTGACATGTCGGGACACACACTATTCCACTCCGTAATTGAAAACGGAAACCACGTGTGTACGTGTACCTCACCCCTCATGGTAATGTACATGTGCGTCAGTGAAAAAGACCAATAAAAAGGTGTTAGCATGTGGACGTAATGTGCTGTTCCAGTCTCTTCTGTACCCAAGGTCCATCACCGTTCCCTTTGGATCTCTACGTAATTCGGTGCTCTCCGATACACACGATTGGACAGCGGAGGAATGCTACTCAAGCGTCAACTTCATGTTACAATATCTCCGGATGTAATTAACATTTTACAATCCAACAATCAGCACTGATAACGTACTTGTTGTATGTTCAGATGTGCTAACAAAACTAACAGGATTCTATTTAAAAAAACGTAGGTTTTTCTTAAAAAACATACTTCAGTGCATTTTATTATAGTTTGTATTAACCAATTACACTAGCCCCTCTCCTCTCGTTCGGTCTGTGGAATGGATTCGTCAGTATATGATGTGGTTTGCGAAATATATCCAGCGGTAGTGTTAGGTGACTCACCCAGTATATAAAGATATGATAGCCTAGGCAACGTAAGGGCTAGCAAGTAATTCGTTCCGTACATATAAACAGCAACCTGGAATAATTTTCACCTAAATATTACTAAATTAAACTTTTTTCTTCAAATGACTGTCCAGTTACAAGCAGCATCAATTCCTTAGTATTCCTTCAGTCCACACACACATTCTTCTCACATATGGCACTAAGGTTTCTAATGACAACACTGTTTAAGCACTGGTTAAACCAATCACAGATTACAAATAATAATAATTACATTTAAACACGAAACAACACATATAATAATGCCCAATCGGTGAATGAGAGTAAACCTTTTCTTGCCTTCTCTTCTCACAAATTTTCTACAGAGCTATGGAAGAGGATTTAACCATTTATTTTTCTCCTTCTTCCGATTTATGAGTTCTGCTGGAGTTAACAGTGTGTTGTACAGTATCAAATTGTACACCACCTGTTCAATAGCTCTACATATTCTATCGATCTGGTATAATTGCTGTGTGGATAGGCACTAATGAACATGTAAAATTTTCAATGGTACAAACAACAAAAGTTCCTTCAGGGTGGGAGTGTGATATTACAATCTGTTTAATACCACATTCGTGTAAAAATGTTTTCCAGCAAGCCTTTGAAGCATTATCTGACAGAAAGGCGACAGGCCTGCCAGCTATTGGTACATAACTGTTGACTATTCTTTTAATAAATGGACATGTTGCAGTGGACTTCGTAGCATACTGTTGAATTTACTTGGTGAAAATGTCATATAGTGCTACCACGCAGTTAACCTCTGGCTGAGTGCAATGATCTGCAGTGGACATGTTGGTATTATAGTATGTAAAGAGGTGTGACAGCCCCTGTTTGTGGACTTCACATTTTGACAGATAATGCATGTTTTCAGTAGCCACTGTTTTTGTGTGTGTATCCACAGTGTGTGTATCCACAGTTGATGTCACGATCACCTCTCCATTGGAAAAAGATTCCAGACTAGTCCCTCGTTCGGGACTTCCAAGGGGGGATGGGGGGGGGGGTGAGCATGCGAAAAAGGTTCAATAACCAAAAAAGGAAAACTGAGCCGTGTTGGCCCCTACTTATGTGTTGGTTTAAACTTTGACTGTTACTCTGTATTTGGTTTCCTGCAGTTATTGCGGCTATGCCGTGGTTCTTCCTCCTTCTCTCCTTCTACGTGTCGCAGCAGTGGTGCTATCTTTGGTCTGGTGCTTATAGTTTCCGGCTAGCCGGTGTACGGCAACGGTCGGTTGGTGTGGATGAGCCAGGAAATCTCCGCGCGGCGCTGTGGGCCGGGCCAGCTGGCGATCTCTGTGCTGTGTCGGAGTGTGTGGGAGCTGTTCCGATTAATACGACATTCGTGGCTCGCTGACCCAGGACATCAAAGTTGAGTGATGACTTAATTACCGAAGCCAGTCTGTTTACATTGAGCCGTTGGTTTTCATGGTTGGCTGTTCGAGGTATCCCGGCGAGCAACAGCGAGTGTTCGAGTTGGCGAAAGTTTGGCCAGCATCCAATGGAGTTTAACTGTATTTTGGTTATTTGAAGTCCTAGTGCCCCAGCTGAATTTTCTGCCTTGTAGACGCCAGCGTTCCGGTCACCTGTCTTGGCCGCTGACGTAAAATACAGGCAGTGTCCTTTCCTCGCGGTGTTGTCGTTGTCCAACACACGGGTGTAGTTTTGACAGCTTATGCATACTTGGTTGTGGGCGGCTGTGCCTTTTACGTTTTGGCACTGTAGTTCCTTGTGTACCGGTCGGGTGGAAAGCAAGTCGTCTTGTCGGAGGGTCCGTCGACTCTCTCTTGGTTGGGTTGCCAGCGGATTGGATATAGATGGGCCCACTGCCTGTCTACCCTAAGCGAATGTTAATATTTCAAGTGCAGACTGACCCCCGGAAACTTCTGAAAGCCGCTGGCTGTATTGCCTTATTAGTGTTTTATTGTGTATTTTAATGGCTCATAGCCAATGGTTTGAATTTGTATGCTTTTAGCTGCGTTTTAAATAATGGGCCTTCAGTAGCTTTAAAATTGAAAATTCCTGACTTGCTAATTCTTAGATTGTTTGGGCCTTCAGCCTCATTTAAAATATTTCTTTTCAGGATAAAGCTTTGGGCCTTCTGCCTTTTGATAATTCATTGTAATTATGTTTTTAAATCATGGACCTTCAGCTACTTTAAAATCAAATTTCCTTACTTGTCAAGTCGTAGATTGTTTGGGCCTTCAGACTCATTTGAAATATTATTTAAGGACAAAACCTTGCGTTTTCTGCCTTTTGAAACTTTATTGTAGTGGTGTTTTAAATCATGGGCCTTCAGTCGTTTTATAAATTAAAGAGGTTGTGCTATTAAGCCATAACATTGTGTGACATATTCAGTCGATAGTTAAGCTCGGGAATCTGCGCTGTAATGTTTGGGCAACTAATCAAAGTTATACGTGTTCGAGTGTAACTGATAACCGATCATTTTTGGCCCCTTTCCACAATTCCAGCTACCTTTTCTGTACTGCGGATTTAACCAGGCGTTTTAATATCGTTCTATGAGTCTATGTGTTTAATGTCAGAATCTTGAACATGGTAGGGAAGCTAGAAAGCTGCAAGCTGGTGATGGCTCCAGAATGGTGTGGGCTGTGTTTACAAGGGATGGATTGGGTCCTCTGGTCCAACTGAACCGATCATTCATTGGAAATGGTTATGTGTGGCTACTTGGAGAGCATTTGTTCGCAAAGAACGATGGGATTGTCACCGGTCCACAACTGTTCGCGACTGGTTTGTAGAACGTTGTTGACAATTCGAGTGAATGACTTGCCAAAACAGATCGCACCACATTAATCACATTGATAATCAAATAGAAGATTTCTGGAACATAACAGAGAGGTCAGTTCGATCACAAAATCCTGCACCGCAAAACTTTCGCTCTGTTTCTCCATAAGATCCTCAGTGGCGTAGAGATTGGCGCCCTGGTTGATGTCGTGATCCTTGATTCCAGAAAAGTACTTGTTACAGTTTCGCTCTGGTGTTCAGTGAACAAAAATAAGAGAACACCACGAGAAATTGATGCTTGAACATAAATGCGGATATTACCGAATCCCGTTGGTTGTGTTATTGTACTTGACCACGGACGGCACCCTTACAGTCATTTCGTGGTCAGAACAGTGATCTGTACAGTTCTGACTCCATTATCGGAGCCAAGTGAATTCTAAAGTGTGCAAATTGTTGGTGCTCGTATGGTGGGTGATTCCATAAGCAAGTGATCGAAGTGTTTGGTTTTACAAGATTTATACCACATTCAGGGAAAGCAGATAAACGTCATCCGCTCAGTCACAACGCGGACGGAAATCTGTCTGCCCAGACTACCGTTGAAAAGGATTGCGAAGAAAATAAGCTTACGACTGCTGCAAAAGTCACTGCAGAATTCAGTGTCGCACTCGCTAACCCTGCCACCACTAACACAACACGAATGGAGTTGCATAAGCAGGGAATTTCGTGGAGAGCTGAAATTCCAAGACCACTCGTTGGTGTGCAAATGCCCGTAACAAGAAAATGTAACGCTGAAGCCGTAAAACCTGTTGTATGGAGCAATGGAAGAAAGTAATTTGCTCGTCAAAGTATTGTTTCTTACCTTTTTCAACTTCTGGCTGAGTTTAAGACCCAAGAGTGAAATATGGTGGTGGTGGGGGTGCGGGTGGGGGTTGGGGAGAGTTTCTGTGATGATCTGGACAAACATATCGTGGTATTCCTTGGATCCCATCGCTACTCTCCAAGGTCGCACTAATATCAATGATTAGGGGACCATTTTGGCTCATCAGGTCCATCCGATGCTCCAATGGACAAACATATGATGGTATTCCTTGGATCCCATCGCTACTCTCCAAGGTCGCACTAATATCAATGATTAGGGGACCATTTTGGCTCATCAGGTCCATCCGATGCTCCAATGGACAAACATATCATGGTATTCCTTGGATCCCATCGCTACTCTCCAAGGTCGCACTAATATCAATGATTAGGGGATCATTTTGGCTCATCAGGTCCATCCGATGCTCCAATGGACAAACATATCATGGTATTCCTTAGATCCCATCGCTACTCTCCAAGGTCGCACTAATATCAATGATTAGGGGAGCATTTTGGCTCATCAGGTCCATCCGATGCTACAATGTTTGTTGATTGTTCCTCGATGGTAATGCTGTGATCCAAGGCTCCTCTTTACTATCTTGACTAACTCTTGTCGTCCAGGACTAGTTTCTGAGCACGTGGATGAAATGTCGCATTTTCCCTGACCATCACATTCACAAAATCCCATTATTTCTGAGTCTTCGTAGTATACTTCCAAGAGAACGGAGTGTGATCGGTATAAGCCTCCAAAATCGTTACCCGAACTTGTCATTATTTTTTGAAAGGATGGTATAAGATTCTCTTGAAAACCATACAGGACTTGTATTTATCCATTCCGAGACGATTAGAAGCTGTTTTGAATGCCAGTGGGTTTGCTACACCTGTATTAGGCAAGGTAATTTGTTCTGTTTTTAGATGTTTCCATATTTTGGTCCAACACCTACGCGGGTTTACCAAGTATGGGACCAAATTTGTGAATGCTTTCACGACTTTCTTGCAGACAGAACACAACATATGGCTGTTAACCGAACAATATCGATCGATTAAAGGTAATTTCCGGAGCACCTGGTGGGAAAAAACTGTAACCGTTGCTCTTGTCAGCATATTTATAAATGATTTGGTAGATAACGCTGGAGACTCCGTGGATCTGTTGTCAGGCGATGCCGTTGTTTTTAAGCAGTTAGTAAAGCAGGAATGCCTGCACAGGACTCATGATTCGTACAGGTACTGGCAGTCGGCTCTGAAAGGAAATAAATTCAGCGTATTGCCAGTAATTCAGGGAGTAAGCCGATCCTCAGCTGACTTTTGGTAACAAATTACTGCGAACTCTCTGACCTGAAAATGCCTAGAAGTAACCATCCAGAGCGATTTAAAGTGGATCGGCCACATAACTTGTAGAAAATCAGATGCCATGATGAGGTTCATCGGAAGAATCTTAGGGAAGTGTTATTCATATACGAAAGAAGTGGCAGATATAACACCTGTTTGACCGTTTCTTGAGTATCGGCCATCAGTCTGGAACCCTTACGAGCCCGCATTAATAGAAGAGATAGATCAGATCAAGCAAAAAGTGGAGTGTTTCATCACGGGTTCGTTTAAAGGCAGCTCGTTATATTATCAGTAATAGGCTAAATTTATTATTCCCCAAGGCAAAGAAGCGATATCTATTGGTAAATAAAATAACTAACCTTAAAAGCAACCAATTTACTTATTGCCTTCCGTGTTGAACTGTCTCCAGCAAAGCAAATTGATCATACAGAACCCATTTCTTTGGTTTGGCTGAGACATTTGCTCCTGTTCCAAGCTTTTTTTTCTGTTTTTCCGATATGAGTCCCTAATGTTTCTCCATATATTCTTGAATATTTCACTTAAATGCCATGAATATCAGTTTATTAAAAATAAAAGTCGCGCCGGTTCATTAATTTTTTCAGATTTTATGAAACAGGAAAATCTTATCCATCTCTATTATTTTCCTTTCCGAATCTCTACAGGATATGTCACAGGAATTGTGGAAGAATTACTATCCGCATTTGTCCACAAATTTTCTCCTATTTACTTGTCAGTTCATTCTAGAGGAAAATTTTTCGAACAAGCAAAGGAATTTTCGAGCAAATGGCAGTTTTCCAAGTGTGACAATCCTGTAAAACATGTCCAGTAATTTCCAAGAAGCGTTGCCTCTCTAACGCATGGGCTCCGAACTATATACTGTATATCGACCGCGCGACTGTCGTGGTGTCAAATATGAATACTGTTTGTTACTAGAGCGACGACAAAAGACCAGCATGTACTAAGCTAACGTTAATTATAAAGGAAACCAGTAACTGCACTTACTTTACTCGTCAGCTACTACTCCGAGTTTTTCCAGCTGCCAGAATCAATCCTTGTTTCCCACAACCCGGTTACAGCATAAATATGTCTCCTGAGGAACATTAAGCTAGTCTCACACGCTTCAATTTTCTCACGCAACTGTAAACTGTGAAAGCACAGGCACTGGAAGAGGTACAATTCGTCCCTGTCTGGCGGTCGGCCCCTCTTTTAATCGACGATTTGATAGATTTTCGCAAGCGCTCTATACTCTGAGTGTGGAGAGATGGATCGTCTGAAGAAACAAATTCCAAACAATGATTTATAAATTCATGCTGGAATCCTTCTTTCTTCGAGGTGTTGTAGTACTATTACAACTTTGGTGCCTGGCAAGATAAAGTACTTTTGTTGCCTCTCGAATATACTCGACGTATAAAGAACTTCCGGGATTCCCTTTCAGTTCTTCCTAAGCTCCATATGTCCTCAGTTCCGTTTTCTAGAGTTCGTCCTTTCTTGCACTTCCGAATGAACGTATGTGATTCGTTTACTTACAATACGTTGTTTTGTCCAGCGATAGAACTCTATGTTTCGTGACTAACACATAGAAGACTTCTGTATAGCACCCACAGAAGTCGCAAACAATGTTAGTCAGTAACTAAATTTCGGAAGCGGTCGCTTGTGTGGTACGGTCTCTTACGCAACACGCTCTTTTCGATGGTCGGCTTACAGTCTTCCAGCCTTGTGTTTTTCCTCCTCTTATAAAGCTGCGCACACGACAACTGAAACAGGGTATCGGTATTGGCGCCATTCTTACGACGTTTGGCGCACCTGTTTCCTGGACGGTATCATCATTCACATTTAGTAGAAAAACCTTTCAAAGTTAGACCGTCGTAACATCACACTGTTCGTTTTTTTCACATTCCACATAGGACTTTAAGCACGCTTAACTAAATATATACATTGTTTTACAGTCAACACAATCACGACATATAATGAAATTGAACAAATAAAATGTAAAATATTCAGAAACGACCTTAGGAAACAGCTTTTCCTATACGTGCTGATTTTATGTGCATTCCACAGCCGGTTTTTCAGTGCAACCAAGTAAATAAATAAATGAATAAATGTAGAATATACTGAAGTTTCAAAGTTGTGCAGAGGCTGCGACTTGAGTAGCTTACCAAAAAGTCGAGAGCATGATTGAGTACATAGCGTAAAATACTAAGCTGAACGCTGCAGAAGAGTTTCTTTCATTATAAATTTGTCTCTTTCGATATTTGTATCCAAAAAGCTGCTATTAAACTGTCAAATACCTGAACTTAAAGTACATTTGCGTTAATGAGTGTCGACATGCGAAGAAGCAAGCACGACTTCCTACACGTAACTGAGGGGGGAGGGGGAATGTGAAAAAGCCTTGAGCGCAGTTGGCAGCAGACTTCCCGTCACTGCGTACATTGCGTATAGCAGCCCGCGCAATACATGGCATTGTCCATCCTGATGGCAAATTTGCAGTAACGCATTACTAAAGATAACTGATACGTTACTTACGTAAGATTTTACCACTTCAGCGTAAACCTACCTGAAAGTAGATAAATCCAAGTTTGACATAACTTTATAACGAATTTTTCCACTTACTCTATTTTTTCGTACTTTTCCAGGATACTGTAAATTTCAATCCTGCAAGAGAGAAATATTTTAGCATAACACCATTGTTTTACAGCTACTTTAAATCCAAATTATTAAGTAAAAGCCGGCCGCTGTGGCCGATCGGTTCTAGGCGCTTCAGCCTGGAACCGAGCGTTCCCTGCAGTCGCAGGTTCAAATCTTGCCTCGGGCATGGATGTGTGTGATGTCCTTAGGTTAGTTAGGTTTAAGTAGTTCTAAGTCCTAGGGGACTGATGACCTCAAATGTTAAGTCGCGTAGTGCTCAGAGCCATTCCATCCGCTAAGCAAAATGTTATTTTCTACTGTTAAAATGGGTCAACGGCCTTGCCGCAGCGCTAACGCCAGTTCCTGTCATATCACCGAAGTGAAGCGCTGTCGGGCTAGGATAGCACTTGGATGGGTGACTATCTGGTCTACCGAGTGCTGTTGGCAAGCAGGGTGTACTGAGTCGCTGTGAGACCAACTTGATTGGGAAGGAGCAACTCCGGTCTCGAAAGCTGACAACGGCCAGGAGAGCAGTGTGCTCATCACGTGCACTGCCATATCCACTTCCAGTGACCCCCATGGACTCAGAATGGCGCGGCGGTCGGTCGGTGCCCTTGGGCCTTCATGGCCTGTTTGGAGGTTAGATACTTGTAGCGTGAGGAAGCAAGGGAGAGAAGGTTGTCACGGCTGGCCGGTATCTTATTTCTACAAGACAAATGCACATGTACAATGCTGGAAATGGAAAAAAGAACACATTGACACCGGTGTGTCAGACCCACCATACTTGCTCCGGACACTGCGAGAGGGCTGTACAAGCAATGATCACACGCACGGCACAGCGGACACACCAGGAACCGCGGTGTTGGCCGTCGAATGGCGCTAGCTGCGCAGCATTTGTGCACCGCCGCCGTCAGTGTCAGCCAGTTTGCCATGGCATACGGAGCTCCATCGCAGTCTTTAACACTGGTAGCATGCCGCGACAGCGTGGACGTGAACCGTATGTGCACTTGACGGACTTTGAGCGAGGGGGTATAGTGGGCATGCGGGAGGCCGGGTGGACGTAACGCCGAATTGCTCAACACGTGGGGCGTGAGGTCTCCACAGTAAATCGATGTTGTCGCCAGTGGTCGGCGGAAGGTGCACGTGCCCGTCGACCTGGGACCGGACCGCAGCGACTCATGGATGCACGCCAAGACCGTAGGATCCTACGCAGTGCCGTAGGGGACCGCACCGCCACTTCCCAGCAAATTAGGGACACTGTTGCTCCTGGGGTATCGACGAGGACCATTCGCAACCGTCTCCATGAAGCTGGGCTTCGGTCCCGCACACCGTTAGGCCGTCTTCCGCTCACGCCCCAACATCGTGCAGCCCGCCTCCAGTGGTGTCGCGACAGGCGTGAATGGAGGGACGAATGGAGACGTGTCGTCTTCAGCGATGAGAGTCGCTTCTGCCTTGATGCCAATGATGGTTGTATGCGTGTTTGGCGCCGTGAAGGTGAGCGCCACAATAAGGACTGCATACGACCGAGGCACACAGGGCCAACACCCGGCATCATGGTGTGGGGAGCGATCTCCTACACTGGCCGTACACCTCTGGTGATCGTCGAGGGAACACTGAATAGTGCACGGTACATCCAAACCGTCATCGAACCCATCGTTCTACCATTCCTAGACCGGCAAGGGAACTTGCTGTTCCAACAGGACAATGCACGTCCGCATATATCCCGTGCCACCCAACGTGGTCTAGAAGGTGTACGTCAACTACCCTGGCCAGCAAGATCTCCGGATCTGTCCCCCATTGAGCATGTTTGGGACTGGATGAAGCGTCGTCTCACGCGGTCTGAACGTCCAGCACGAACGCTGGTCCAACTGAGGCGCCGGGTGGAAATGGCATGGCAAGCCGTTCCACAGGACTACATCCAGCATCTCTAGGATCGTCTCCATGGGAGAATAGCAGCCTGCATTGCTGCGAAAGGTGGATATACACTGTACTAGTGCCGACATTGTGCATGCTCTGTTGCCTGTGTCTATGTGCCTGTGGTTCTGTCAGTGTGATCATGTGATGTATCTGACCCCAGGAATGTGTCAATAAAGTTTCCCCTTCCTGGGACAATGAATTCACGGTGTTCTTATTTAAATTTCCAGGAGTGTATTTGGGCATGCAGAGTCTTGTATTGTGAGGAAAGACGAGCGAGAAGGTTGTTATGGCCTGCCAGTATCTTATTTCTACAACATAAATGGACAAGTGGGTTAAAATGGTTCTTTATTTACATGAAAAAGAGCATTTACTTACCTTGAATAGAGTCCATGTTTGTGGTACAAGCTCATCATAATTGTCCTGCAATATCAACCAATCTGGTCCCTTTGTACTGTCGTAGCCTATCATGAACACGCTCTGCGAGTAAACTGACAGATGCCTAACTGGATGGATGAATGAGTCAATGGGCGATGGAGTGAGTGAGGCACTCCAATCAGCGATGGCGGTCTAAGTACGTGCTCTCGAGAGGCCGGTGGCGGCATGTTGCTTTTGGTTGTGTCGCTCGCCTTTCTCATGATAGGCGCACTTGATCCAGCGCCTTCTAATCGATATTCGTGCTTCATCTTTGCCCACCACTGTGCTGGTGACAACTTATACCAGCAAAGGACGGAGTTTAGTTTAGTTTTTTTCTAAGTTAGAAAAGTGGTATAATTGATAATCTTTCATAATTGGTATGCAGTCCAGGAATTTTGTCACTATTTTCAACTAAGAAATTAATAAAGCTGGACCAACGTTGATAGTTGTAGATACAGCATTTTAACATATACTGCGTTTTAAACGTACTGTATTGGAGTTCAAAGGCTTCGATGGGACTAATAGCCTTTGTAGTCTGATCCCTGTGACCCCCACAAACGAAACAACCAAAGTCTATGATTAATATAGTTTTTAATGTTCTTCAACTATATTCCTCAAGGCAGAGAGGTTAGGTTATTTTCCGGCTTCACTCGGCAATAAAACACTACGAAAAATAAAATGTCTGTTTACTGAAACCGAAGTACATGCATTTTGAAGTCACTAGCCTTGCAACGCGCCGACCTTTATCGCCGTGGCCCTCGGTACACTGTCTGGGCTTTCGAACAACAGTGAGCGTGACGAGTTCAGCATGTTGCTGACTGCTGAGAGACGTTGCGATCTGTGCACAGGATACGTGTATACGCACGCGATGGCAGCGCGCTGCAGTGGCAGATGTCGGCTGTATCTGACTCTCAAATCCCACTATTTACGAAATGGATGGGTGTAAAATTCCTACTGTTGTGACTGGAAGAACACAGACCCAGTCACTGACATGCTCATTACACACACCTCGAAAGTGCATTATGTGACCAAAAGTATCCAGACACCAGGCTTAAAAAGACTTACAAGTTCGTGGCGCCCTCCATCGGTAATGCTGGAATTCAGTATGGTGTTGGCCCTGCCTTTATCTTGATGGCAAATCACACTCTCGCAGGCATACGTTCAATCATGTGCTGGAAGTTTTCTTGGGGAATGGCAGCCCATTCTTCACGAAGTGCTGCACTAAGGAGAGTTATCGTTGTCGGTCGGTGAGGCCTGCCACGAAGTCGGCGTTCCAAAACATCCCTATAGGATTCATGTCAGAACTGTGTACAGGAAAGTCCAATGCAGGGGAGGTTAATGTCACATAATCACTCCACCACAGGCCGTGCATTACGAACAGGTGCTGGATCGTGTCGAAAGATGCAGTCCGCATCCCTAATTGCTCTTTAACAGTGGCAAGCAGCAAGGTGCTTGAAACATCAATGTAGGCCTGTGCTGTGATAGTTCCGTTCAAAACAACAACGGGTGCAGGCCCACTAGATGAAAAACACGACCACGCCATAACACCACCAACTCCGAATTTTACTGTTTGCACTACAGACGCTGGCAGATGACGTTCACGGGGCATTCGCCATACCCACATCCTGCCATCGGATCGCCACATTGTATACCGTGAATCGTCACTACACACAACGTTTTTCCTCTGTTCAATCATCCAATGTTTACGCTCCTCACACCAAGTGAAGCGTCGTTTGGCATTTGCTGGCGTGATGTGTGGGTTATGAGCAGCCGTTCGGCCATGAAATCCAAGTTTTCTCACCTCCCGCCTAATTGCCATAGTACTTGCAGTGGATCCTCATGCAGTTTGAAATTCCTTTATGATGGTCTGGATAGATATCTGCCTATTACACATTACGACTCTCTTCAAATGTCGGCGGTCTCTTCAGTCAACAGACGAGGCCGGACTGTACGCTTTTGTGCTGTACGTGTCCCTTCACGTCTCCACTTCACTATCACATCGCAAACAGTGGACCTAGTGATGTTCAGGAGTGTGCAAACCTCACGTACAGACGTATGACACAAGTGACACCCATCCACCTGACCATGTTCGAAGTCCGTGAGTTCCACAGAGCGCCCCATTCTGCTCTCTCGTGATGTCTAATGACGACTGAGGTGGCTCGTATAGAGTACCAGGCAGTAGGTGGCAGCGCAATGCAGCCTATATGAAAAACGTACGTTTTTGGTGGAGTCCGAATACTTCTGATCATATAGTGTGCACGTCCAGTCCACAAAAACCGTAGTCCGTTCGGATAAAAAGTGTTCACTTAGTCCGGCCAAGTGCAGACAGTGAATGACAGTATATACCAAAATGCTAGCCCAGATTTCGGAGCGAGGTCGTAATTTTGATCGTTGATGCAGCTAACAGTAACAGAGCGAAGCGAGATCAAGTGGCTACATCGGTTTTTCCCATTATCGTTATTTCATCCCCCTCATCCCATATGGGCACGGGGTGGGTTGTCAGCAACACAATATTCCATTCTTCAGCAAAGCGAATTAAAAAAATTATAATGAGAATTAGAAACAAGAAACGGCTGTTTTTCTGTTTTAAATTAAAAATTTAAGATGGATAGTTTTAAAACACTAAAGATATATACATTTTTAAAAAATAGGGGTCTGTTAGGTAGGAAAACTATGGAGATGGTAGGAATTGGTGGGCAAGATGGGGGGAGGTGTAGTGCGTTGTGTCAGTAGGATACAGGTTGGAAGAGGATAGGGAGAGGGATGGATGGAGAGGGAAATGCGCAATAGGTGGAATTAACATCAGACTTTAATGCTTGGCAGACTACAAGTGTGCGCAAAACACTTCTAACGTAATGCCTCCACAGCCGCCAAGCGATGCATGTGCGAATGTTAACACCACGACGTCGGCGACTACTACTGAAATGGGCACGTGACCATCAGCGCTTCGACACTGGACTTTGGCGCAGCGGCTGATCGTTGCATGATCTGATGAATCTCGACACCATCTTCGTCAAGCCGATGAGAACGTTCGAAACCGTCGTCTTCCAAGGGAGCAGCTCCTTGACATCTGTACTTCAGGACGGAGAAGCTGGTAAGGCTGCATTATGCTATGGGGAACATTCACTTGGGCACCCATGGGACCAGTGGAGGTCGTGCAAGACACCTTGAGAGCCGATCACGTTTCCTGCTCGCAGTGGAATTTTTAAACACGACGATGCGCCTTGACACAAGGAACGCAGTTTTGAGTTTAGGTCGATGTGTTGGACCCCCAACTCCTCAGATCTGAGTCAGATCTAACACATCTGGGCTGTGATTGAACGTGCCGTCTGAGCTCATGGCCCCCCTCCTCAGAATGAACGGCAATCAGTTGACTTGTGATTGTATTTGTGGTACCAACTCCCTCCAGCAACCTACCAAGGCCTCATTCCATGACGCATCGCCGCTGTTATCCTTGCCAAATGTCGAAATACCGGGTATTAGGTCATAATGTTCTGGCTGATCAGTGTATATGCATATGCGCTTCAGTTGAAAGACAATATGGCGTCTCGCGACTCTGTACGGACGAGAGATGGCGGCATTTGACGTAGGTGGCGTTCTTCCATCTAACTTGGTAACGTTGATACAGTAGCTCAGAATATCTGACAGGCCAGATATTGCTCTGCACGTTCGGAAAGGCTCCTCAACGTGTTTTTTCCATGCTGTGACGACAGAAACTCTGCACGCTCGGCGTTTCCGTTCGAATGCGCGGTCCACGTGCCGACAGCTTAATGCTGTTCGTACCCAGTGATGTCTACAGTATCGATGTAGAGAGGCGGACAGTGTACAATAGCCGTTTCAGTGAAACTGTCTTCGTTCCTGACAGTTGGTATGCCAAAGAGGTTGACTATAGTAATAAAGTTTTTGTATCAAAGTGAAAGTTCTCTTTAAATAATAAAAATAAGACTGACGTACTCTGTTTTGAGTTATAAAGCTGTGCAAAAGTAATAATGAATCGTAATAAAAAACTGACCAGTCTTAATGAGAAGGCATGCCTTTAATACTGCTAATGTGAATAATCTGCAAGAATTTTGAACAGTATAAACTGCCTGAATAATGAACTACGATAATTAGATTTGCAAAAGTGATCCCAGAACTAAAGCTGATACACATCACACAAAAGTGTAACTATCTCTGAATGACATAAGTTGGCCCTGATTCAACAAGAAAACCAGGATAACGCGTTGCAGCACTGTTCTGTCTTGCCCACCGCTATACTATAGTTGTAAATTACTATATCTTCACAGAGACACTCGAGAGGTGCCATGATTTCTCTGTTAGTTGCAAAATCGAAGTATTTTCGGAACATACATGACTCCATTTCTACTTTCGAAAAAACCATGATCAGTTAAAAGTTGTAAGGAGAAGGTAGATTATAATTGGCGCTGCAATAATAAAAGAGTGACTTCAAAAAATTGCCCTATAATTCCTCATCACGTAAACAGAAGATTCCATTGGACTTCCTCCTCAGATCATTTACCATTATATAATCGTCTTAATAAAACACATCGATAAATTTCGACTTTACATTTGAAACATAACATTACGATTGCTTCCTCACTTTAACACAGCTAACCACTGCCTGCTGTCCGCCCCGGTATTTGAGTGGTCAGCGCGACGGACTGTCAATCCAAAGGGCCCGAGTTCGGTTCCCGGTTTGGGTCGGACATTTTCCTCTCATGGCCTGGGTGTTGTGTTCTCCTAATCATCATCATTTCATCCCCATCGAGGTGCAAGTCGCCGAAGTGGCGTCAAATCGAAAGACTTGCACCAGGCGAACGGTCTACCCGACGGGAGGCCCTAGCCACACGACATTTCATTTCATTCCACCACTGTCAGCTACAGCGCTTATTCGCACGCCAAAGATGATAACCTAACCCTGGGATACACCTTACAACATCGCTGCTCGCCCACATGTAACAGCTCGAGAGCAAAGATATGACATTATTGTACACTCGATTAATACTAAAATGACGACTATCAACGGAAATGATTTTTTGTGGAATCACAAAATTTCAACAAACGTATAATCCTATGGGACTATAACTTTACTTTCCGTTAACTGCATCTCAGATTTTAGGAATTTGACACGTTTGTTTTGTGCCGCCTTCGTGATACACCGCATGACACGTGGAATATTAGCATAATCATCTACATTATTGTGAACATATTTGTACTAAACGCACCTGCAGATAGTTTTCGAGTCATTGTGTGGAACTGTGGAATTCATAACCTTTCAATTCCAAGAGATGTGAGGTGTTGCTAGGAATAGAATTAAAATGCCATATCTGAACCTGGAAGATATGGAATCAATAGAAAAATTGTTATTACGAGAAGGAGCTATCTTGTTAAAAATTGAAAACATTTTACTACCCAAACGCAGATGTAAGTGTTTTATAAGTTCATGAAAAAATAGTTAATAATATTTCAGTCCTGGAACTGGAACGTCAGCAACTCATAAATCACAGATAATCTGTTTTGTCTATTTTCTAGTTACTAACAAAAGTGATCACGTGGCTCTTGTTGAGTGGGCAATAGAAAGAATGTACAACTATCAAAAGCCGATGACTACCGCGACTTTCTTTAGTTGCTCTTCGATAACGTACCTTGTACTGTCCCTTGAGTTATATAAGACGTTAATAATTATGTATTAATAATAAGTGCCTATAATTAACGTAATGAGTACGGTAGCTCTGCTGTTGCTGAGATTACTGTTTTTGAGTTCTCTCTCTCAGTCAGGGAAAGACTATGTGTGAGGCCTGTGTCACTTACGAGCTCTGTCATTGCATACGGTATGAAAGCAACGCCGAAATAATCTCCCTACTAGAAATATACATTGGTACGTAGATACTTGAATCCATAGAGGGTAATGCCCCGAACGGACAATAAAAAGAGGTTGTGTGTGAAAAATGTTGTATTTTAACTCCAGCTTCATCTTTTATTCTTCATACAATTACCTCTCAGCAGTTCTCAGCAACATGTCCACCGTTGCTGCTGCTTTTGATCGTTACGATAGACATCTAAAACTGATGGTGTAGTTCCTCAAAGCGATACAGCAAAAGAGAAGCCAGAGAAATTTCGCTAGAGTAGATAACTAATTAGGTTTCCTCGAACCGCCTCATTAACAATTTAAAGCAACGCGCAGCCGACACAAGGACAGTTGAGGGTGTACCAAACGATCGTAATCGGGATTCATAATTGGTGGGTGTCATGCAAAGTGGCTTGCGCATGTCTCTTATTGCTCGCGTATTTGGATCTTTAGAGCGATGTCACGGCATATGAAAGCGTCGCTTGCCGGTGACAAACACGGGAGCAGTTTTGCAGTCCACTGAAGGATACTGGAAGTTACCCTGAGGCTGGTAATTCGATTACCGTACAGAGCAACCGACTCAGGTTAGTGCGACTGAATATGGTAGATAGATTTTATTTCTGCGGTTACTCTGCACGCTTCACTTTCGATTAGTAGCGATCACTCATACATGACAAAACTAGTGCGCCACAAAGGAATTACAAGGTTAGCCATAAATTCGTTGTGTATAGGTAGGCCTATACAATTAGAGACGCTTTGTAAGAATTTCTAAGGTCATGCACGGGACGGCCGTTTTAAGCAAGAATGCAACTCGCTGACGTACATACGTTTGGGATCAGGTCGTGAAGTGTCGTTTGCCTCTTATGTCTCATCTAGCTATGCTATTGCTATATTATAGCTCTGTGCCAAACAACTTCCGGAACGTACGTAGTACCACAGCAGACACGCATGTTTCGTAGTAGCTGAAGTACAGTGCACCGCAACGCCGATTATTTCGTTGCTTCTTTTTTTTTATTCCCCAAGTCATGACTCCTTTCCATGTACTGCTGCCTTACATATTACGCTCAACGCACCCAGGCATCTACTTCACATATTTCCACATTTTTGTCTAGTACTGCAATCTTTCACTGTTAATACCACATCCAATGCCAAGTTCCCTGAGCCCAGATACCATAATGTCTATCTCAAAGAATGCCCTCTTCTTTCCATTAAGTGCTCCCTCTTATTGTACACTGATGAGACAAAACGTTATCATCACCGCCCACCGCGACGTTAGATGGCACGTTGTGGCGTTACGGGAAACTGACACGGTAATAAAAGCTTGTAAGTTGAACAGACACGGACGGGGGTCACCCTAGAGAAAATATGGGCTGAAAGTAGGGAAATCTGTAGAGAAAAGCGAATTTGACAAAAGGCAGATTATCACTCACAAACTGTGAACGAGTATCTCGAAAATGGCGAAACTGGTCGAATGTTCACGTGCTACTATCTTGAGCATCCACGGAAACAGGTAGGACAGTGAAACTATCACTAGGCACCAAATGGTTAGACGTCCACAACTCTTCGCACAACGTGGGGTTCGAAGGCTTGTCTGTTCCGTGAAGTAGATGGTGATCTGTGGCATCTGTGCCGAAAGAGCGCAATGTTAGTGCACACAAGAGTGTTTCGGAGCACACCCTTCATCGTACGTTGTTGAACATGGAGTTTCTCTGCAGACCACTCTGACGTGTTTACATGTTGACCCGTCAGGCACGGCACCACCCGGACTTCCCGTTGAACAACGGAAACGTGTCGGCTCTTCGAGGAAATCACATTTTTGCTACGCTAAGTCAATAGTCGTCTCGGCAAACGCAGTCGTCAGGGTGAACGGCGATTCGAAAAGTGCCGTGCGCTACGGACGCAGGCTACTGAGAGCAGTATTATGCTGTGGCAGACATTCTCCTGCGCTTGCTTCGGACTGTGGCAGTAATCTAAGACACGCTGATAGCTGCGAACCGCCTGCATTCCTTCACGCTTGATGCCTTCCCCGACGACGGTATCGTCTTTCAGTAACTGTGTCTGGAGCCAGAACCGTGCTACAGTGGTTTGAAGAGCGTTATAGTGATAACACTTTGTCTCCGCCGGATGTAAATCCTATGGAACACATCTGGGTCACTATCGGGAGCCATCACCAAATACGCATATCAGCGGCCCGTTATTTATGCGAACTGCGTGACCTGTGCGTAAATATCTAATGCTACATGCCTCCATAAACCTTCCAACAAGCAGTCGGATCCCTGAATCGGAGAATCAGTGATATATTTCGTTCCAGAGACGAAAAAACAAGCTGTTAAGAAGGTGTTATGGTTTGGCTCATCAGTTTCATCAGTTTATTTCTCGTAATGACATTGTAATGCTGACAAAGATGTCAAATGATTTGCAAGATCAGTTGAATAGAATGGATTCCGTCTTGAAAAGAGCTTGTAAGATGAATGTCAACAAAATTATAGTAAGTGTAATACAGTGTTATCGAAATAAATCAGGTGATGCTGAGGGAATTAAAAAGTGAGGCACTAATTTTAGTACATGAGTTTTGTTTTTGGGCAGCTTAATAAATGGTGATAGCAGACGTAAAGAGGACATAAACTGAGGACTAGCGACAGCAAGGAAAGCTTTTCTGAAAATGAGACATATGTTAACATGAAACATAAATTTAAGTGTCAGGAAGTCTCTTCTGAAAGTATTTGCCTCGATTATCGCCTGACAGGGAGAGAAACATGGACTATAAGCAGTACAGGCCAGAGGGTTACAAAAGCTTTTCAAATATGGTGTGGCAGAAGAATGGTGAAGATCAGACAGTCAGATAGGATAACCAGTGATGAGATACTGAACCGAGAAGGCGTACATCAGTATTAAAAGCAACCAAACTAAAACAATTTGTTAAAATCATCATCGGAGGGCGAACCACGCAGTGTCCTATAATCTTGCGAGGCGCAGCTAAATAAAAATGGAAGGAGCAAGTTTTACAAGTAAAACTGTATCACTCATCCATTACATGCATTTGTAAAGCAGGTGATACAGTGAAAGCTTTATGCAATGGCAACAAGAATAAAAATTGCCCCACAGACTGGTTGACAAGACTGTTATGTTATATTAGGTACACTAGGATCAGTTTTCGTTCTGTAGACCCAAAAATGAGATGATTCTCCTAGATGTGGAACAAGTCAGAAAGCACAAAATAAAAATTATTAGACATTTGAATATAATATTCACTGCCCTGATCACTTGTCAGCAGATTATCAAAATCTGTGAATGCATTACAACAAACTAAAATATCTAAACTCCGTCCGAATAGGCCTTCGAAGGCTCAACGGTACCGACCGGCCGCCGTGTCACCCTCAGCCCACAGGCGTCATTGGATGCAGATATGGAGGGGCACGTGTTCGGCACACCGCTCTCCCGGCCGTATGTCAGTTTTCCAGACCGGAGCCGCTACTTCTCAATCTAGTAGCCTCTCAGTTTGCCTCACAAGGGCTGAGTGCACCCCGCTTGCCAACAGCGCTCGGCAGACCTGGATGGTCATCCACCTAAATGCTAGTCCATCCCAACAGCGCTTAACTTCAGTGATCTGACGGGAACTGGTGTTACCACTACGGCAAGGCCGTTCGCACATTACAACATTTGGAACTGCTAATATATATAAAATTAATACACAGTCAGGATGAAACATATTTACGCACTTTTAATAAATTTATCATACACAAGAGACCCAATTTTCATTGCTGTGATGAAGTACTGTCAGAACTGAAATCTAACAGACATTTTTTAATTAAGCTGGTCTAACAGTCCCTGTTAAGATACTGATCTCTTGAGTAGAAGGAGTTACCTATAAAAAAAAAAGTCTTCAATCTCTGTTTAAACTGAGCTTTATCAGAAAACAAGTTTTTAAAGGTTGCTGGCAATTTATTGAAAATGTATGTTCCTGAATACTGGCTCCCATTTGTGACCAAGGTAATTGATTTTAGGTCTTTATTTACATTGTTCTTACTCCTAGTACTGATGCTATGTATTGAGCTATTGGTTTGACACAGACACACATTAGTTGCAGCAAATTTAATTAAGGAATAAATATACTAAGAAAGATCGGTTAAAATAACCAGTTCCTTGACAGGTTACTACATGATGTTTTTGAATTTACACCACAAATTAGTCTTATTGTACTTTAAAGACCTTTGCTCAGTTTGTAGAGCTACCCTAGAATATGACATCATATTACATAAGTGAATGAATGTAACAAAAGTATGCAAGTTTTTTTGTATTTTTATCTCCTACATCTGACATCATTCGCACTGTAAATACAGACTTTTTTGCCCTTGAGTAATTTTGTGATATGCCCTACTCAACTGAATTTATTATCGAGTTGTAAGGCCAGATATTTAACACTGTCAACTTTTTCGAACAGCAAGTCTTCATATGCTATACACATGCTGGAAGGATATTTCTTACAGGTTCTGAACTGCATGTAGTGGGTCTTTTCAAAGTTTAATACCAGTAATTAGCTTTAAACCACTTATAAACATCCATGAAGATTTGAGTAGCAGCCAATACTAAATGTGTACTTCACTTGATATTTATTGCAATGTTTCTATCATCTGCAAACAAAACAAACTTGGCATCTGGTAATGTAACAGATGAGAGGTCATTAATATACACAGGAAGAAGCAATGGACCCAAGATGGAACCTTGAGGAACACCACTTGTAATTAATTCCCGGTGACATGAAGACTGACCGCTTAGTCCACTGACATTTCACAATAACTCCCTTTGTTTCTTGTTAGTTATGCAAGACTCGAAACGTTTCGCAGAGCTGCTGGTGAAACCATAATTTTCTAATTTAATTACTATGATTCACACAGTCAGAGGCTTTTGACAGACCACAGAAAACGCCAGTAGCCTCTAATCTCTTATATAATGAATTAAGTGCATTCTCATTATATGTGTAAATAGCCTTATCTGTATTGGAACCCTTAAGGGATCCAAACTGAGGCTTGAGCAGTATATTATTTGCAGTCAGATACTTAAGCAGACACGAGGATGCCACGTACTCATGTGACACAGCGTTATCAGAGTCTTATACTGGAAGTCCATTTGTGCAGCCGCTCGATACCTGTTTTATGCCGATTTTTTAGTCATTCGTATATGACAGTGTCCGATGCGGGATTGCATTTGAACGTGAGGGCAAGTGTACTTACAGCCAAGATTCTGCGACATGGGACAATTGCCGCATTCTGCACCTAACGCAGATCCTTAGCCCTTCCAATTGGCGCCAGACATCATCCGAGGACTTTCAGTAGATATTTTGTGCCATCCCACACCTTTGGTCTAAGGCTACCAGTATCCAGAGTAGGAAATCATCGTCCCATTCCGTTAACACCGCAATGCAACGAATGCGTTTCGAGTGGTGCCATCTGCAGTCAGCATCTACAGTCACTGAATTGCACCGCATTGTGTTCACCAATGAAGCGCGCTTCTGCACTACGGCTGTGTATGAAATACCGATATATCAATATTTTTCCAAAAGATATCGATATGTGTTGGCGATATGTTTCCCACCGATATATCAATATGGCAATATCGAGCAGCGACTATACTGTGAAGGGAGCGGGGGGGGGGGGGGGGGGGTGAAGGGTGACTGGAATACGATTTCCTAGGCGAAGAAACAGCACACCAGTTGCGTTAGCAATCAATTTTTAACTCAACTATCGTGATGTTCCTTCATATCGGCATTCTTAAAAGATAGTTGCTGAAAATAATGAACAAAAATCTAAATGACAGTATTAGTCTTTGTGGCGGACGCAGACTTTTGAGAGGAACAGCTGACGTAATCGGCACTACCCGCATAAACTGCAACGTTTAACGTCACCACGCAATACTAAACATTGCAACTGTTAGCTCGTTGAACCGAGCGAGGTGGCGCAGTGGCTAGCACACTGGAGCCGCATTCGGGAGGACGACGGTTCAATCCCGCGTCCAGCCATCCTGATTTAGGTTTTCCTTGATTTCCCTAAATCGCTCCATGCAAATGCTGGGATGGTTCCTTATAAAGGGCACGGCCGACTTCCTTCCCTAATACGATGAGACCGATGACCTCGCTGTTTTGGCTCCTCCCTCAAACAACCGACCTGTTAGTTCGTTGATGTCTGTAGGAATGAAAAAAAAAAAAAAAAAAAAAAAAAACAGAAATGTTCCACACAAGTCGGATACGTGACGAAAACGAAAGACGGATCCATGGGACACCTTTTATTGTGCAACTTACATGCAGTTACCATTGTCAATGTCTTTTATCGCCAGGCACAAACGTGAATCGATTTTCTTTTAATTCATGCTCTAAGTGGGATATCTAATAATAAATCAATACCTAAGCATACAGCTCTAAAACGGGCAGTATATTTACAATGAGCAGCCGATATTTTTGTATGCCAGTACGTCGATATTATTTTCCATAGATGCATCCATGTATCGAAACATTTTCGATATGTGGAGGGCTGATGATATCTTTTAGATACCGATATATAGGATTCGCTATATTTTTAAAAGTATCAACAGTCCTACTTTGAACTACTCCGGATGACCATGGTCGGGAAGTATGGCAGCGATCTAGGGATAGAAGCCATTCTTCGATAGTTTTAGAGATACGCAGCCATTATTCCAGTGTTTCGGAGATATACAGCGGCGTTGCTCCTGGTGGTATGGTGTGGGGAGCCCCCGGGTGTGGCTTCAAGTCACTCTGACGGCACAACTGTACGTCACGGCCATTTTGGGTGCTCTTGTGTGACCTCTCTTGTGAAAATAAAGTGTCGCCATTTTTCATCGGGAAAATGCCCATCCATGTCTCTATGAACTATATGCGTTGCTTTGGGGTATTCCTGTGGCCAACAACCATCCCCAATCCATTAATGGACTGAGATCCGCCTCGATTGCGAAAAAACACCTAGTGTTTACCTAGGTTTCGGTGTAGATAACTACACCTTCTTATCTACACCGAAACCTAGGTAAACACTAGGTGTTTTTTCGCAATCGAGACGGATCTCAGTCCATTAATATATTAACCAACGATTGCTGACGCGCTGCAATGTTCAAGGTTCTTACATCCCCAATCTGTCCTCGAAAGCAAATGTGGGCGATTAAAGCAGACGTCTACTTTGTCCTATTGCCAGCATCCATCAGCGCGGGATTAGCCAGCGGTCTCAGCCGCTGCACTCATGGGCTATGCGGCTGGTCCCGGAAGAGGTTCGAGTCCCCCTCGGGCATGGGTGTGTGTGTTTGTCCTTAGGATAATTTAGGTTAAGTAGTGTGTAAACTTAGGGACTGATGACCTTAGCAGTTAATTCCCATAGGATTTCACGCACATTTGAACATTTCTTTGCCTGCATGCAAATCGAATAGGGTGCATCCTTACGTAGATAAAAAATTACTTGTACTCGATTTTTTAATTACTAAAATAAAATTACACAGACCCTCAGTTTAAATCTTCAGTTTGCTCTTCCTCCCTTCTGTTTGCTTCATTCCTCTTCTCAGGCAGCGATCTACGAGACATGTCAACAAGTTAATCGGAAACAATGTGCAGTGATCAGTCAGAACATTATGACCAGCTACCTAATACCCTCTACGTCGATCTTTGTTACGGGTAACATCGTCGTTATATGGAAGAAATGAGACCTTAGCAGGTCCCTGAATGGGGCTGTCACCACATCTGCACACACTTCCCACGTAGTTCCCGTAATTGCCGAGAAGGGGCGCGACGAGCTCTGACGCCGCGTGCAATCACTTTCCAGATGTGTTCGATCAGGTCCAGATCTGGCGAGTTGGGTGGCCAAAACATCAGTTGGAATTTGCCACTGTGTTCCTCGAACCTCTCCATCACACTCCTGGCTTTGTGACATGGAGCATTATCTTGCTGAAAAATACCACTGCCATTTGAAAACACGATCGTCACGAAAGCGTGTACGTGGTCTGCCACCAGAGTAAGGTACTCCTTGGCCATCATAGTGTTTCGCACGAGCTCCAGTGGTCCTGTGGATGCCTATGAGAATCTTCTCCAGAGCAGGCCGGAGTGGCAGAGCGGTTCTAGACGCTACAATCTGAAACCGCGCTACAGCTACGGTCGCAGGTTCGAAGCCTGCCTCGGACACGGATGTGTGTGATGTTCTTAGGTTAGTTAGGTTCAAATCGCTCTGAGCACTATGGCACTCAACTGCTGTGGTCATCAGTTCCCTAGAACTTAGAACTACTTAAACCTAACTAACCTAAGGACATCACACACATCCATTCCCGAGGCAGGATTCGAACCTGCAACCGTAGCAGTCGCACAGTTCCGGACTGCGCGCCTAGAACCGCGAGACCACCGCGGCTGGCGGTTAGTTAGGTTTACGTAGTTCTATGTTCTAGGGGACTGATGACATCAGAAGTTAAGTCCCATAGTGCTCTGGGCCATTTGAACCATTTCTTCCCCAGAGTATGAAGGAGCTGCCGTCAGCTTGCCTCCGTCCTGTACGGGTGTCAAGGATCTCTACCCATGCAAGAAGACGGATTTGCGCCCACCCATCGGCACTATGAAAAAGGTATCGGGATTCACCAGACCATGAAACGCTCTGATACTGCGCAAACGTCCAGTGCCGACGGACACGTGCCAAATTCAGTGATAGTTGCCGATGTCGTTGTGTTAACGTCGGTACATACATGGGTCATCGTCTCTCGAGACCCATCGTTAGGAATATTCTGTGCACTGTGTGTTCAGACACACTTGCGCTCTGCCCAGCATTCAAGTCTGATGTTAGTTCCACCACAGTGCGCCACTTGTCCTGTTTTACCAGTCTTCGAAGGCTACGACGACCGACATTTGTAATGAGGGGTGATTTCACATTGGTTTCTCCAGGTGTTGAAGACACTCACCACAGGACTCCTTGAGCATGTGACAAGTTGTGCACTTGCCGAAATGATCGGGCAGAGCCTCCGGGCCATCGCAGTCTGTCCTCGGTCGAATAGATCGTGCGCCTCTTGCATGTGTCTGACTAGACAAACGTTTCTGATTTCGAGGAGGCCAGTAACGAATATCTGAGAAATAAGACTTTAGAAGAACTTACTTCAACACTTTACAAAAACCGGCAGGGGAGGCCGAGCGGTTCTAGGCGCTACAGTCTGGAACCGCACAACCGCTACGGTCGCAGGTTCGAATCCTGCCTCGGGCATGGATGTGTATGATCTCAGAGTCATTCTTGAACCTTGCGAAATGTTTGGGAAAAAACAGTGATCTGACGCTAGATAAACAGAGTGGGAATAGTTTCCTTCTACAACTATCAAACACAAACGGTAACATTTCCTTGTGCTCCTGCAAGGTTGTTCTCCAGTGACGTATGTTATCATTTTGCTAGCTATACTCGTTATATGAGACAAACTGGTAGGTAATAATTCTCATCCAACTGACCCACTTTAATGGTCGTTCAGAGTACAACCTGCAATACCACTTGTGTCTGTTCGAACTGAAATGGATCTGTTCTAATCATTCATGGTGGTGTCTGTTTGTTCTATATCGTGTCTCCCTACCACTTTCGCGCAACGACGCTCTGAGCGTGTTTTTTAGGGAATTTACTAGTTTGAACCTAGGACCTGTTGCTGGTAAGGAGACGCCAGACCACACATGACATGTAGAATTCAGAAGAGTTCAGTGAGACTAGCGGTGATATAACCAAATACAAAATGATCTCAGCGTCAGCTCCACTGCACTCCCTGTAAAAGAATCTTAATACTAACTAAATATAGTGGAAAGGGTTCAAGGCTTTCCTATTTTTAGTTAGCTAGTAAAATAACGTCGAAGAAGCAGTTAATTTTACCATTGGAAATTTTATTCTACTCACAAAACATGATTTATAAATTGCACTATTGATAAAAGGAAATGTTCTAATACAGGATGGTAAAAACCAACTGCGTTCAACAAAAATGTAAACGAATATTCCCTGAATGGGTTTCTAAGTTCTACAATCGATCGAAGGATGACCTATACCATATCACATCTATAATCTAGGTTTAATTTAAGTTTCACAAAAGAGAAAACTATCAAAATCGTCTACAGTGACCCACAATTATCTTTAATAATTTATCTAACTTGTCGTAAATTACAGTGGCTGATGTGGCTTCTCAATAACTATATAAAAGAAAAATCATCACGTTTCAGATCTGTTCTTCAAGTGGCAAATGTGAACACCATGAGTTTTATTTACGATCGACACTAGTATTACGCAAAAAAAGGGGTGTAACAGATGAGACTTCTGCAGTTCTGAGTGAAGCTTTATGCTCTGCTATGCGGCATCGCGTGTGTTCATTACCTTGTCGGTGTTCGTCAGGGGGGCGGCGGCCGGCGCAGCAGCCATCCAGCTCGCCGTCTCGGAACTCACTCTTCCTCTAACTTATCCTTACTACAATTTACCGAAGTTAGTTTAAAAAAACTATCTGGCTATGTTTTCATCTGACCAATCAGGGTCTCAATGTTAACCTTAAGCTCCGCCTACAAAAATTCTGTCTGTCCAATGAGAAACGTTATACTTTTCGTGGTGGGGCAATGTTTTTAAAGTTTGCAACGTAACAGAGACGCTAAAAAGTCTCACGCTAAAACCTGCAGCTAGTGTGGTCCTTTTAGCGTTATCGTGAGATCTATACTGTTCTTCTGGAGGGCTCTATCTTTTAACATAGGTTGGGGGGTGGTCCTTGACGTACCTGAGACGCGAAAAAGTCTCACGCTAAAACTTGCGGGTGGTAGTGGCCCTTTTTGTGTCATCGTAAGATCTTTACTGTTTTTCTGGAGGGCTCTAGGTTTTAACATGGGCTGGGATGTGGCCCTTGACGTACCTGAGACGCCTTACCTCACGCTAAAACGTCGGGTGGTAGACTTTGCGGTAGGCTAGCGACGTGGGTGTCCACTCCGTCCGTTATCGTAGGGCCTTCTAGCTTAACACGGTTCTGCTCTCGGTTTCTGTCCTCGTTTCTCCCCTCGGAACTGCGTCTGCCTCACAGTGGGAAGGTATGACATGCATTTAGGCATTCTTGTGTTAGTCTGTGGCATTCCATTTGCTCACTCTTTACTTGTGTTACTTTGGTTAATTTAATGTCACGATTTATTCGGAGCTATGTGACATACTAGTAGGTTTGCTTATTATGTCAGGGTTTTCATGGAAGGTGTTGGATTTACCTGACACCTTACACTGTATCTGTCCTCATCGCGCCCCAAGTATCACCTTTCTCTCACACTTGCGTTGGAGGCATAATGAATTATGAGCTCTCGCTTAATCACTGTGCTTATGGTCAGAGTACCAATCAAAATTGATGACAAGTGGAGAGATGACAATGCTACTTAAATTGAATCGCCATAAGCTATAAGGGCCTCAGTCATTCCAACATAATTTATAGAAAACTGATAAAACCGTCAGTACACTTGAAACATTCGTTCTCTACTCCTGAATATATTACTTTTATACGTTGAATGTAAATCAAATGCCATATGAACGGTACAGCGATAGAGCTATTTATCTGGATCGCCAATATCCGACGCGTCAGGAAATTGCACGAATTATGAAGACACCAGTGCGAACAAGCTGCTTAAGATGAGAAGAAAGGAGACTGTAACTAACAGAGAACATTACCAAACTGTTCTGGCTACGACGCTAATGAATCTGCGCAGGGGTACGATACACATTTTTAAACATGTGAAATCAGCTAGACGAGTGTCATTCGTATCCTGTGAAAGGTGGCGACACTGAGTCACAGCGCCAGAGATTGCGCCAAGGATTATTATTCAGCCGCCTCCACTGGCCAGTAGTAGTCCAGGGGATGTCGAGGGCAGTTGTTGTTCTGTTGGGCGAGAGAGTAGACGCTGTTCGGTTGGTGTAACGTATAGACGGAAGAAGTTGTAATTGCCAGAATATATTTGAGTAAGGAGATGGGCTTTTGATTTATGATGCTGGGTAATGGAATATTTTCGTCAATACGTAATGAGGTAAAAAGATATCAGTTTTCTTTAATGACGTATCCGATTTGTTCTTGCTAAACGCAAATTATGTCAAAAGGCTAAGCTGCCAACTATTTCTCACAGAGCACCGTTGTTTCATATCATTCCAGCGAGATTAAAGGACATGACTGTAGTCGATTTCTTCGGTCCAGTGGTTCGTTCTACTAATGGTTTTGCGTACATTATGGTAGTAGTGGGATTGACATCAAAATATGTGTGTTTTACACCTTTAGGCAAAGCAACACCTCTTTCAGTATCTAATGCTCTCATTAAACATTGTCTTAAAGAAGTTGGACATGTTGATAACGTTATATCAGATAATGGATCACAGTTTCGCTCCAAAATTTGGCTTCGTACTCTACAGCGGAGTAAGATTAAATCAATTTTCATTTCACTTTTTCACCCTCAATCTAACGCTTCAGAGAGATGGATGAAGGAAATCAATAAATTGTGTCGATTTGATTGTCATCAGAATCGCATAACGTGGGATCAGTATCTTCATACTTTTCAAAACATTCTGAATGAACTCTCTGATTATAAAACTTCTTTACCGCCTATATCGATATTAAAAAACAAAACACTGACAAATCGTATTTCTGAAATCGCGCCTTTTCCACCTACACGGAAACTGCAGCATTCTGAAGTTGCCAACCTGGCTCTGCAAAATATTACATCTGCGGCTGCTAGAAGAGAGAAATCAGCTAAACGTCCTGGTCGTTTAAAAACTATGTCAGTTGGTCAAAAGGTGTTAATTAAGTCTTTTTTTCTGCTTTATAACGGTCCACATAAAGTACGCAAAATTATCCATGATAACACTGTTTAAGTAGAAACCCTTAAACGACGGCGCTCTAAGGGAATACATCATATACTGAACGTTAAAATTTTTGTGGAATGACATACTTTTGAGCAAATTAATAGTTACCCGTAAAAACGCAGAGAATACAGGGATACTGCGCCGTGTTCTAGCGGCAGCACATACACAAAGCGACAGTCAGGGAGCCATTGACCGCAAACAATTACTTCCTTCGTCACGCTTACCTACAACTGATCGACCGCTCAGTGCAAATTCACTGACAGCCGTAGACAAATACACAGTCTAATTTCTCCGGTTGAATTCAGTATGAAGCTATAGTGACTTGATAACTTATGTTATTAACGTTCGGATTTTCCAGGATACAGTTGTATAAAATCTTTAAGAACTACAGGTAAATTCTCTGCATGTCTGACATTAAGAAGACTTGCTATCGAGAAAATTTTAGGAAGAATGTAATTTCGAGGAAGAAAGTAATAAACTACAGAGGTAACTACTAATTGAGTTTATTTTTCAGGTAACGTATTTCTACTTAGGTACAGGTATGTACTTTATACATAATTTGCTGATCGCGATTACGTGATTTATACCTTGTGTTAAATTTCATGCTCTATGAATTTACTTGTGAAGCGACAGGCTTGCATCCATTTGCTGATTTTGATAATGTTTTATTAATGAGCAGGGTTGTTACTAGTGTATGTTATGCATCGCTTGGCTGCTATGCTTTTTCACTGATGTCATATTTTTCATTATGTGCTTGCTGTTCCTATTTATTTAAATTATATTTATCACTTGGTTAGCTGTGCTGATATGGCTATGTATGTAAGTTATACTTTGTGATTTATCAGAATGCGCCTTCATGTTTACTTATTAAGATTACATATGAACGTTTATCTGCTTATTCTGATATGATGCTAATTACTTATTTATTATGTAAGATATATAATTACTGCTTTGCGTATGGATTGCATGTTGACACATTTCTGTTTCGTTGTCATAGCTACTCTTTAATTTAGTATATAGAAATGCTTATATAGTGTGTATGAACATAGAGTTTAGGCTAAAAAAATGGCTCTGAGCACTAAGGGACTTAACATCTATGGTCATCAGTCCCCTAGAACGTATAACTACTTATACCTAACTAACCTAAGGACATCACACAACACCCAGTCATCACGAGGCGGAGAAAATCCCTGACCGCACCGGGAATCGAACCCGGGAACCCGGCGCGGGAAGCGATTACGCTACAGCACGACCACGAGTTGCGGACTAGAGTTTAGCCTACATTATGGTATTAATAATAGATGGTTTGCTCGGCAGAGCCTCGTTGTAGGGATTGTGCTGCTTCCACTTGTTGACATTATGGTCTCCACTGGTATATTTACTCGCTATTGCATGTTTTGTTTACGCTCAGTGCTTTGCATTTTAAGATAAGAAAATGAACTGCTATAGTTCTATGAACTACATGGGTACAAGAAACTTAATTGAAGTCACATGAACAGCAGGTTTTATGGAAGCTGTATAAATTCACTATTATAGAAAGGAAGCTGACGACATGAAATACCAACACTATATTTAGGCCATCGACTTTTATAACATTGCACTCTTCGTGAGCAACTGAAATAACAAGTGACACTTGACACAAAGAAATACTCCTCAAGTTTGCTTCTGTGTTGCCATGATTGTTGAAGTGATGTGCACACTGCAAAATATTATGATTTATTCATTCAAATTCTTATGTGATCATTAAAACTGTATACTCGCACCTACTTCCTGAAAGTTATTCAAACTGAGAGCTGTTAGAGGTCATGTATATATTTCTTTTATTTTATGATGGACAAGGTAACCAAAATGTATTTTATAATTCATAATGAGTGGAAGAATTGGTTCAGGTGGATTACACAGAGGTTGTGTGTGGACATTGTGTTTTCGGATTGTGTGGGATGATGAATTGAAGTTTGCACTAGGATTTTATCTGTACTTGTTCTAGTAGACCGACTAGAGGAAAGAGTTGTTATGGAAGAGAAATGATTTTGGTGATAAGGTTTATATGTATCGACGTATTGAATAGGTATTGTTGAAGTATTGAGATTATGTGATGCTGATGATTATTGGAGTTTTGGTGGATAAGAGGTAAGGTAAGTGAGGACCATAATTTTTTTGTTTATGTAGAACAAGAAGTACGAAGATGGCAGACTAGAACACTCCAGTGGAAGAAAGATTCTCTACGCACACACATTGTTAAATCAATAAGCAGTATATACTTTTTTGGGAAAGAAGTGTTTGTGTATGTTGGCAAATTGACAGCTGTTCAGCAACCGTATATTTTTATGTGGCTTGGCAAACATTGGTCTTAACATGATGACTATGACATTGACTAACTACTATTGACTGTTATACAGTGCTGCCACTACTAATTGATACACAATTGGACAATGTTAGGGCTGAATTGTGTGTAGTTCATCCTTTTAAATACATTGAAGCGTAATTAAATCAGAGTGCCTTTGACAGTAATCTTTCTCGTTAGGCGTTTGTAAAACATTTTGGTGCAGTGGGTCTCCATGAACCATGGACCTTGCCGTTGGTGGGGAGGCTTGCGTGCCTCAGCGATACAGATGGCCGTACCGTAGGTGCAACCACAACGGAGTGGTATCTGTTGAGAGGCCAGACAAACGTGTGGTTCCTGAAGAGGGGCAGCAGCCTTTTCAGAAGTTGCGGGGGCAACAGTCTGGATGATTGACTGATCTGGCCTTGCAACATTAACCAAAACGGCGTTGCTGTGCTGGTACTGCGAACGGCTGAAAGCAAGGGGAAACTACAGACGTAATTTTTCCCGAGGACATGCAGCTTTACTGCATGATTAAATGATGATGGTGTCCTCTTGGGTAAAATATTCAGGAGGTAAAATAGTCCCCGATCCGGATCTCCGGGCGGGGACTACTCAGGAGGATGTCGTTATAAGGAGAAAGAAAACTGGCGTTCTACGGATCGGAGCGTGGAATGTCAGATCCCTTAATCGGGCAGGTAGGTTAGAAAATTGAAAAAGGGAAATGGATAGGTTAAAGTTAGATATAGTGGGAATTAGTGAAGTTCGGTGGCAGGAGGAACAAGACTTCTGGTCAGGTGATTACAGGGTTATAAACACAAAATCAAATAGGGGTAACGCAGGAGTAGGTTTAATAATGAATAGGAAAATAGGAATGTGGGTAAGCTACTACAAACAGCATAGTGAACGCATTATTGTGGCCAAGATAGATACGAAGCCCACACCTACTACAGTAGTACAAGTTTATATGCCAACTAGCTCTGCAGATGACGAAGAAATTGAAGAAATGTAAGATGAAATAAAAGAAATTATTCAGATAGTGAAGGGAGACGAAAATTTAATAGTAATGGGTGACTGGAATTCGAGTGTAGGAAAAGGGAGAGAAGGAAACATAGTAGGGGAATATGGATTGGGGCTAAGAAATGAAAGAGGAAGCCGCCTAGTAGAATTTTGTAAAGAGCACAACTTAGTCATGGGTAACACTTGGTTTAAGAATCATGAAAGAAGGTTGTATACGTGGAAGAACCCTGGAGATACTAAAAGGTATCAGATAGATTATATAATGGTAAGACAGAGATTTAGGAACCAGGTTTTAAGTTGTAAGACATTTCCAGGGGCAGATGTGGACTCTGACCACAATCTATTGGTTATGACCTGTAGATTAAAACTGAAGAAACTGCAAAAATGTGGGAAATTAAGGAGATGGGACCTGGATAAACTGAAAGAACCAGAGGTTGTACAGAGTTTCAGGGAGAGCATAAGGGAACAATTGATAGGAATAGGGGAAAGAAATACAGTAGAAGAAGAATGGGTAGCTCTGAGGGATGAAGTAGTGAAGGCAGCAGAGGATAAAGTAGGTAAAAAGACGAGGGCTGCTAGAAATCCTTGGGTAACAGAAGAAATATTGAATTTAATTGATGAAAGGAGAAAATATAAAAATGCAGTAAATGAAGCAGGCAAAAAGGAATACAAACGTCTCAAAAATGAGATCGACAGGAAGTGCAAAATGGCTAAGCAGGGATGGCTAGAGGACAAATGTAAGGATGTAGAAGCTTATCTCACTGGGGGTAAGATAGATACTGCATACAGGAAAATTAAAGAGACCTTTGGAGAGAAGAGAACCACGTGTATGAATATCAAGAGCTCAGATGGCAACCCAGTTCTAAGCAAAGAAGGGAAGGCAGAAAGGTGGAAGGAGTATATAGAAGGTTTATACAAGGGTGATGTACTTGAGGACAATATTATGGAAATGGAAGAGGTTGCAGATGAAGACGAAATGGGTGATACGATACTGCGTGAAGAGTTTGACAGAGCACTGAAAGACCTGAGTCGAAACAAGGCCCCCGGAGTAGACAACATTCCATTAGAACTACTGACGGCCTTGGGAGAGCCAGTCATGACAAAACTCTACCAGCTGGTGAGCAAGATGTATGAGACAGGCGAAATACCCTCAGACTTCAAGAAGAATATAATATTTCCAATCCCAAAGAAAGCAGGTGCTGACAGATGTGAAAATTACCGAACTATCAGTTTAATAAGTCACAGCTGCAAAATACTAACGCGAATTCTTTACAGACGAATGGAAAAACTGGTAGATGCGGACCTCGGGGAGGATCAGTTTGGATTCCGTCGAAATGTTGGAACACGTGAGGCAATACTGACCTTACGACTTATCTTAGAAGAAAGATTAAGAAAAGGCAAACCTACGTTTCTAGCATTTGTAGACTTAGAGAAAGCTTTTGACAATGTTGACTGGAATACTCTTTTTCAAATTCTAAAGGTGGCAGGGGTAAAATACAGGGAGCGAAAGGCTATTTACAATTTGTACAGAAACCAGATGGCAGTCATAAGAGTCGAGGGGCATGAAAGGGAAGCAGTGGTTGGGAAAGGAGTGAGACAGGGTTGTAGCCTCTCCCCGATGTTATTCAATCTGTATATTGAGCAAGCAGTAAAGGAAACAAAAGAAAAATTTGGAGTAGGTATTAAAATTCATGGAGACGAAGTAAAAATTTTGAGGTTCGCCGATGACATTGTAATTCTGTCAGAGACGGCAAAGGACTTGGAAGAGCAGTTGAACGGAATGGACAATGTCTTGAAAGGAGGATATAAGATGAACATCAACAAAAGCAAAACGAGGATAATGGAATGTAGTCCAATTAAATCGGGTGATGCTGAGGGAATTAGATTAGGAAATGAGACACTTAAAGTAGTAAAGGAGTTTTGCTATTTAGGAAGTAAAATAACTGATGATGGTCGAAGTAGAGAGGATATAAAATGTAGACTGGCAATGGCAAGGAAAGCGTTTCTGAAGAAGAGAAATTTGTTAACATCGAATATTGATTTAAGTGTCAGGAAGTCATTTCTGAAAATATTTGTTTCGAGTGTAGCCATGTATGGAAGTGAAACGTGGACGATAACTAGTTTGGACAAGAAGAGAATAGAAGCTTTCGAAATGTGGTGCTACAGAAGAATACTGAAGATAAGGTGGATAGATCACGTAACTAATGAGGAGGTATTGAATAGGATTGGGGAGAAGAGAAGTTTGTGGCTAAACTTGACTAGAAGAAGGGATCGGTTGGTAGGACATGTTTTGAGGCATCAAGGGATCACAAATTTAGCATTGGAGGGCAGTGTGGAGGGTAAAAATCGTAGAGGGAGACCGAGAGATGAGTACACTAAGCAGATTCAGAAGGATGTAGGTTGCAGTAGGTACTGGGAGATGAAGCAGCTTGCACAGGATAGAGTAGCATGGAGAGCTGCATCAAACCAGTCTCAGGACTGAAGACCACAACAACAACAACGGGTCTAATATAATCAGAGTGCCTATTCATTGTAATCGCTTTAATTATTTATTTTTAAAATATTTTCAACTCAAATGGCTCTGAGCACTATGGGACTTAGCATCTGAGGTCATCAGTCCCCTAGAACTTAGAACTACTTAAACCTAAGTAACCAAAGGACATCACACACATCCATGCCCGAGGCAGGATTCGAACCTGCGACTGCAGCGGTCGCGTGGTTCCAGACTGAAGAGCCTAGAACCGCTCGGCCACATCGGGTGGCCTAAAACATTTTGGTGGGGTTGTTAGTTGACCTGCCCTGAAATTTTCTATGGTCAATTCTGCGAAAATAAGAAATGCACCGTTTCACTGTACTTGATACGGGCAGCCTGGTAAAAAAAATTTGACATCTAAGATTCGGTTGCTTAGCTGCTTGAAATAGTGAATTTACTTTAGTAAGAGCTGCCCGAGTAGTACCTTGTGGCTATAATACACACTAGAAGTTAGTGATTTGGAATTTCTTTCATTTCGAAATACACAGATCGAGAAAAGTTATGCATCAACCCAATTCCCAGGACTCCTGAAGATATACGTTGACTGTGGATATTGTATCACAGACACAGTACCTTTGACTGTTCAGAGATGTCACTAAACGCACCCAAAGATGCATGCATGAGCAGTGCCCATTAGATGGAGGGGGTCAGACAGCCGATCAGTTTGTCATTCCACCAGGAAGGAGATACACGGCTCTTGTTGTCAGGGGTTCAACCATGGCTAGACGGTCAATACCGGATCTTGGATGGCGTCCGCATTGTTCCTTTGTGCCAGGAAGGGCTCTGAGCAAAGGAAGTGACCAGGCGTCGCGTCTCGGAGTCAACCAAAGCGATGTTTTTGGGGCATGGAGGAGATACAGAGAGACAGGAACTGTTGATGGAGTGCCTCGCTGCCTCGCTCATGCCGTCCAAGGGCTACTACTGCAGTGGATGACCTCTAGCTACGAATTATGGCTCGGAGGAAACCTGACAGCAATGCCGCCATGTAGAATAATGCTTTATGTGCAGTGACAGGATGTCGTGTTACGACTCAAACTCTGTGCAGTAGGCTGCATGACGCACAAATTCACTCCCAACGTCCATGGCGAGGTCCATCTTTGCCACCACGACATCATGCAGCGTGGTACAGATGGAGCCAACAAAATGCCGAATGGACGACTTAGGATTGGTAATACGTTCTCTTCACCGATGAGTGTCGCATATGCCTTCAACCAGACAACCGTTGGAGACGTGTCTGGAGGCAATCCGGTCAGGCTGAACGCCTTAGACACACTGTCCAGCGAATGCAGCAAGGTGGAGGATCCCTGCTGTTTTGGGGTGGCATTATGTTGGGCCGACGTACGCCGCTGGTGGTGATGGAAGTCGCCGTAACGGCTCTACGATACGTGAATACCATCCTCCGACCGACAGTGCAAACATATCAAGAGCATATTGGCGAGGCATTCGTCTTCATGGAAGACAATTCGTGCCCTCATCGTGCACTTCTTGTGAATGAAGTCCTTCAGGATAACGACATCGCTCGACTAGTACCCAATATGTTCTCCAGAGATGAACCACATCGAACATGTCTGGGATGGACTGAAAAGGGCTGTTTATGGACGACGTGACCCATCAACCACTCAGAGGGATCTATGGCGAATCGCCGTGGAGGAGTGGGACAATCTGGACAAACAGTGCCCTGATAAACTTGTGGTTTAGTATGCCACGAAGAGTACAGGCATGCATCAGCGCAAGAGTACTGCTACTGGGTATTAGAATACCGGTGTCAACGGCAGTCTGGACCAGCTCCTCTGAAGGTCCCGCTTTATGGTGGTATAACATGCAATGTGTGGTTTTCGTGAACTATAAAAAGGGCGGAAATGAAGTTTATGTTGATCTTTATTCCTATTTTGTGTACAGGTTCCGGAACTCTCGGAACCGAGATGATGTAAAACTATTTTTCAAAAAATGGTTCAAATGGCTCACAGCACTGTGGGACTTAACATCTATGGTCATCAGTCCCCTAGAACGTAGAACTACTTAAACCTAACTAACCTAAGGACATCACACAACACCCAGTCATCACGAGGCAGAGGAAATCCCTGACCCCGCCGGGAATCGAACCCGGGAACCCAGGCGAAACTATTTTTGATGTGTGTAGTGTGTGATGACTGTTCTGTTGCATAAGTAGTACAAGTAACTGTTTCCAGTAAATTTTGGGGGCGCATGATCCTTATTGGTTTTCTCATTCCTGTAACCATAGTGCTACCCAGTGGTTAACTGCTTTGATGCTTATCACCATATCCGCTGCCCATATATAGTTGTTTGTTTATTTATTTATGTTTGGCTCTTAAACGGTTATCTAATGAAATACGTTCCTCTCTTTGTAAAGCAGTGCACATTTACTAGTTTTCTAAGGTTAGATTTTAGTCTGTTGTAGTTCCAGCAAGGCCGGCCTTGGTGGTCGAGCGGTTCTAGGCGCTTCAGTCCGGAACCGCGCGACTGATACGGCCGCAGGTTCGAATCCTGTCTCGGGCATGGATGTGTGTGATGTCCTTAGGTTAGTGAGGTCTAAGTAGTTCTAAGTTCCAGGGGACTGATGACCTCAGATGTTAGGTCCCATAGTGCTCAGAGCCAATTGAACCATTTGAACCAGTTCTAGCGACACACCCATGGGCGGCCAGTTCACACAGCCCACCCAGCCTGTCGGGGCTGAACTGTTTTTGTGTAACTTCTCCTGGTTCTGAACTTATGTCACAAACAGACGGGAGACATTGCTTATGTTACTACTGTTGTTCACAAATATGCTGTAATCACTTAAGATATTATATTTAAAAGTCAGTTGCAAAATTTTGTAAATGTAAAGTTATTGATTACTAACATGCAACTTGGCTGACTTCAGATACCTGTTAATGTTTGATAAATTGGTTAGTTTCTTAACTGTTTGAAAGCTATTTTGCTGATGTCAACTGCTGATCTAATTTCCTCGTTAATATTCGACAAGTTGTTTAATTTCTTACTTGTCTTTAAAAGCTATTTTGCTGATGTCATAAGTTCTTGACTTCAAAATTTTGTGCATATTTCGAATTGTGGACGCTGCTTTATTGCTTACTGGCCCAGCCCTACCGCTCAACAGCGTATTAACCTGTTTTAGGGTACCTATACCGGTTTTTACGACCGGGAAGCAACCATTGCTTCATGACAATAATACTCTGCGAAACAAAAGTAAAAGAAAATGTTTTCTAAAGCCCTTAGTTGTCTCCCACTGCAACACGTAAGTTTGAAATTTAGCTCAAAGATGCCTGCAGTCTTCCTCTCTGTTGGCACAGAAGCATGACGTTCTGTGACGTCACCCACGAGCTCGGCGACGCTTCAAAAAACAAATTGACGACATGTGCGTAAAAAACGCTACAGCTCAGAAGCTCTGATTTGTAAGGGAGCTACTGACGCACATTGGCAACAGATTTCACTACAAATCTGCCGAAAGCCACAGTGGACGTGTCACAATGTGAGAAGGTCGTCTCATTACCACTTATCCACATTATGCCTCTTCTTTTAATGTCTCTGCGAAGCAGATCTGAATTGCGACACCCAGCGTTTATATCACCCGGTTTTGTTATGAGCGGCCGATGAAAACATTTCACACACACCATCGCTCAGAATCGACACGAAAGGCAGGGCGTGGCATAAACGGCGTGTTGCCGAAGAGCATATAGCCTTCTTATTAACGTCCTTGTTAATATTTGATAGGGACAGAGGTACTGGTATAGCCATCTTTGAGATGGAGGTCAACATTGAGGAAGGTGGCTTGATGGGTTGTCCTCACACTGAATCCAGATCCCAAAGATATCATAAATAAATCTGAACCAGGTAAGGTGTTTAGGATGCTGGGTGTTTGGGAAGGATTCCTGAATGTGGCCCATGAATAGGTTGGCATAGGATGGTGTCATGTGGGTGCCCATAGCCATACCCTTGTTTGTTTGTAGGTCATGTCTTCAAAGGAGAAGTGGTGGGTAGGAAGGATGCAATTGGTTTGGAAGGTGGTAAGGTGGACAGGAACTGTGGAGAGTCGTTGGAGGAAATTGTTGGTATATTTTATGAAGGATGGCAGATTGCAGGAAATAGGATGAAGATGTTGGTCAACAAGACCAGAAATTCCCTGTGTGGGCATAGCAAGTGGTCACAATGATGCATCCTACATGGTTGGATTTGTGAACTTCAGGAAGCATGTAGAACATAGGAGTGCAGGGAATGGTAGAGATGAGGACAGAGATGGACTCAAGGGTGAGGTTCTGGGATGGGCCTAAGGATTTGAGGAGAGTCTGAAGATACTGCTGGATTTCTGGAATGGGATTACTGTGGCAACGTTTGCAGGTGCATGATTCTGACAGCTGGTGGAGTCTTCTGTCAGGTAATCCTTGCAGATGAGAACAACAGAGATGGAAGGTTTGTTAGCAGGTAGGATTACAAGGTCAGGATCAGTTTTTAGTTGGTGGATTGGGGATCTTTCTGCAGAGGGATTTGGGGAATGACAGGTGAGGCAAGGTTTGAGATTAAAAAATTCTGGAAATTTACGAGAGGGATGATTTGGGAGCAGTGGGTGTGGATCATGGTTGGATATAGGAGGCAGGCAGGGTTGACCATTGGTCTTTGGTTGAGTCTGACTGGTACGGTTGGTGGTGAAAAAGTGTTTTCACTATAGGGAGTAGGAGAAGGAAAGAAGGTCTTTAACAAGAGGAGGGAGGAAAAAAGGAGGATTGAATGAGCCTTAAAAAAATAATTTTTTAAAAAAATCTTTATTTACAATACATTAAAATTATACAAATGTAACCCACCACCTTAATGATTAGTGGATCCGAAGTGATAAAGTGTTGTTATTTGCAGTTAATTACATTTAACGTGTAAACTACAGACTGTATAGACAATATACGTTAATGGGCAAACAAGATTTATGTTGAGCTGTACACACTGCTACCTGCTTGTAAGTAATCTTAACTGCCTCCAGCGTTACAGGTGTGTCAGTGTGGACATAAACCTGCGGCAATGGTTGACTCACCGAGCTAATCCCGAGGAGCGTGCCCCTGACACTAGGTAGGCCAAAATTACTAATCGCTGCAGCTTCCTATTTCGGTATCTACTTCTAAATTCTACTAACTACTAACTAACCTACAACCCCTTACTACTTCGATTTACTTTCACATTCCTTCGAATGGTTTTGAATGGTCTCTAGTGGTTCAGATTGGTACTTTTGAGCTAAAATTGCACTCGCGCTGGATTTCAAAGTGGTGCGAACATGTTCAGTGAGGATGCAGCCCCAGTGTCCTTAGAGAAGGGCTAAAACGCCAGACTGTAAGCAGTGTCGAAGGATGTCGAGAGCATCTTCCTGTTTCTCGTCGCTCTGGGAACTATCTTTTTCGACAACAAAATGTGTGAGAGTCAACGGCTCAGGGAGATGAGTGAGATCATTGACGCTCTTTATGTCTTCCCCTGAGATCTTTTCGTGTCTGTTCTGAGAGTCGGTATGTCTGAAATGTTTTCCTCGGCCATCCATAACAAATCCACGTGATTTCAACGCTGGTCATTGCTGTTCTGATCTCCATCGCAGAGAGGTCAAAAGAGGGGGTGATATGTGGGTAAGTGGGGCTGTGATGACTTTTCTATTGTAACGGTGGCTTTAGCAGAATTGTGGTGATATTTGGTGACAAAGTGATACCATTAACCGACCTCACACATCACATGAGCTTCTGAGCTTTAGCGATTTGTTAGTAAGTGGTGACTCCTTGCTATATGAAGTGTTCCCCAGCCCGAAGACTACGTGGCAGGGCACCGCGCTTTTGCTGCGTTACGAAGGAATTCGGTCGGTATCTGAAATTAATGCGTCGCCATTGAAGGCAGTTATGGATGAACCGTAGATTTAGACTTTCAAAATCTTTTCTTAAACAATTTACTTTATTTACTAGCGACTGATCAAGAACAGTAACACATTTAATCACACTAGGTAAGCGTCGAAGAAGTTGCCAGGAAGTAACTGATGGAAAATAAAATTACCTTCAACAAATGTGAATTTTACTCCTAAAAGCCTTTTCAAAAACAGATTTCAATTACAATGAGAAAGCAGCCTCTAAATATCAAGTTACAATTCGTCAGAGGCAGAAAAGCAATTTTTTTTTATTTTTTTTTTTACACTAATAAGGGTTGAGAAGCTTCCGCTCCCTTTCAACACGGCCGTAGTCACGACCGCTCACAACGACCTCTGAAAAACTACACTGGTGCAAATCTGCAACACACCAGATTACTTTAAACTAAAAATTTCAACAACTCTCACAAACACATTAACTATGCACCCTGTAAGAGGGATGGAAATGGTACAAACACTCACACTAAGAAATTATTTTACACGAAAAGTGCAATTTGTTTTTAAAAGGGCTCTTACGGTGAGAAGGTGGCAAATTTATAAAAATGATTATTAAATAAAACCAATGAAATTCAGACTTACATAACTTGTACAACATGCTCTACATTACACATAAACCGCCTCGCAAGGTGATAGGCAAGATAAAAACATATTTCAGGTTGAAATGGCACTATGGGACTCAACTGCTGTGGTCATCAGTCCCCTAGAACTTATAACTACTTAAACCTAACTAACCTAAAGACATCACACACATCCATGCCCGAGGAAGGATTCGAACTAGCGACCGTAGCAGTCGCACGGTTCCGGACTGCGCACCTAGAACCGCGAGACCACCACGACCGGCACATATTTCAGTAATTCTGCCTTTATCTTAGTTCTATAAATTCCTTAACTCCGAATCCGACAAACATGACAGAGGCAGCTATTAAGGTACGGCAGAACGACAGACAGACAGGCACTAACTGCCTAACCAATGCGGACAAGAGACAGACGAGCAAGCTGGGGAGGAGAGACTGACCAAGAACATAAGTAGAATTTAACAAGTAACTGAAATAACATATCACTAATCACTTAACTTCTAATAACTGCGATTTCTGGCAAAGACCTGGCGCAGCACCGCCAAAACGCTCTCCCAAACCGTCCGCTGCGAGCCGCTTCAAGGGACGCAGGAAGGCGCGCCGATCTCCCGTCTCACGGCGTCGCAGCTCGCCCCGGCCATCCCGATGTCGTGCGTTGACTCCTGCTGTTCTCGTGTCGACCGTGAAGTCACTACGCCTCGCTATACGGCGCGGCCACTGGACCCACGTGGCGACCTCACATGCGGCGACGCTCCAGACGGACAAGTCATCTTGTGTCCCAGTGCGCGACCGACCAACCGATCGATCCAACCGCCAAAGCCCATTGCCTGAGCCAACTCGAGCAGACTGGCGGCCTAACACATACTAGCACTCCGGACGACAGACAGACACTAACCGCCTCACCAATGCAGACGAGAGACAGACCCAGAATAACTTGTCTGAACAATTGACCAGACTCGCCCAGAATGACAGACTGCCCAGGCTGACCAACTGCCTCCGACTGACTGACTGACTGACGACCTTAACATACGGCTGACCGACAGACAGACAGATACTGACAAGGGGAGGCCGCCAATTGTGAAATTCATATTCGACTCATACTGCGCATAATAAAAGCTCATGGCCAAAGGTGTAATGTGGCAAAGCACCAAGATGCACTTCTCAGCCGTTGTCGAGAAAATCTATAATTAAAAGAAACCGTTGCGGTGAAATACTCTCTACGATTAATAATTTTCTACAGCGTCGTGGCGCAGCGGTAAGCGCTCGGGTTCGTAATTCAAAAGTCACCGGATCGAATCTCGCGCCATGCGATTTTTTTATTATTAGCTTTTATGTAATTCAGCCTCCATTTTTCCGTTTGTTTAACAGGGTGTACCAAACTTCTCCCGTCCGCACTGATTTTCGACGATGTTATAAGTTGCGCTAGGGACCGCATCTACCTTCTTTCGAAGTTAGCAGGCAACTACGCTGTTATGCGGCGGCTCGTTTCGGCCCATTCAACATCTGTCCTTCTGGCATACCGAGCGAGTAACGGAGTTTATATTTCGTACCTCCCACAGCAAATTTGTGGTCGTGGGGTCTCTATTCTAATTCGAACGTTAGACTTACGCTATACGTATTCGTTTCGGAATATCGTTTCTACGTATTCCGTTAACTATACGTGGTTAACATTATGAAGACAATTAATAAAATTTGTGAAATACAACATTGTTTGCGGAAAACATAATGATGTTCGAAGTCGCCAGTTTTTCCACGACAAATGACTTTCAACAACTTATTATATGCGTAATTGTTGCAACTGATTACCGGGATATATATATGAATTACAAAAAACAAATACTAAAAAAAGAAAGTTGCATGGCGCGAGATTCGAGCCGGCGACCTTCGGATTATGAACCCGAGCGCTTACCGCTGCACCACGACGCTCTAGAAAATTGTTAGAGAGTATTTCACCGCAACGGTTTCTTTTAACTGTCGATTTTCTCGACAACGGCTGATAAGTGCATCTTCGTGCTTTGTCACATTACAGCCCTGGCCATGAGCTTTTATTATGCACAGTATGAGTCGAATCTGAATTTCACAATTGGCAGCCTCCCCTTGTAAGTTGGCTGACCAGACTGACAGACTGACCGACTGCGGAGGTTTTTTTTTTTCTTTATTGTTATTTTAAACCTATACATAGGTAGGCCAGCAGCGGCGTAACTAAGCCGCTCTTCAGCCACAGACATGAACATAGTACAAGCAGCAATAGACACACAGAGACATGGAGGTTAAAAAACAGTAGACAAAACAGAGTAAAATAACAGAAGCCATTCACTATGGAGCAGTCAAGTTAAAAGTGATTCACACAGCACATAACGGAGAGATACAAAGTAGCACACGTGAACGATGGAGCACGGAACAAGAGACACGGATGCACTAGCGGGACGACAAAACACATAAGCACTGCGGTGACAATCTCCGGCGGTTGGTGATGTACTTGTCACACGAGTAAGGCCGGGGACCTGCCAGAGGGAAGGGGCGAGGGTAGGAGGGAATGGGGGAGGGGTTGATGTCAATGGGGAGAGGATGGGAGAGGGAGGGGTGGTGTGCGGAAGCCCAGGGAGAGGGGGAGGGGAGGGAAGGAGGGAGGGAGAAAAGGGAGAGAGGGTGCCCACAGGATAAGGAGAGGAGAGGGAAGGCAAGGCTCAAAGTTGGTAGGAGGGGTAGATGGAGGGGAGGAGGGCATCATCTGGGAGGGGGAGTTGGCGGAAGCCACCTTGGGAGAGGGTGTGGAGAGTGTCAAGATGGAGAGCAGGTGGGATACAGGAGTACAGGCGCGGCAGCGGGTTGGGGTGGGAGAGGATGGGAGAGACAAGCGGGTGGGGAGGATCAAGCTTGCGGGAGGTGTAGAGGATCCGTATCCGTTCGAGGAAAAGGAGGAGGTGTGGGAAGGGGATGAGGTCATAGAGGATCCGCGTGGGGGAAGGAAGGCGGATGCGATAGGCGAGGCGGAGTGCATGGCGTTCAAGGATTTGAAGGGATTGGTAAAAAGTAGGAGGGGCAGAGATCCAGGCGGGATGGGCATAACAAAGGATAGGACGGATGAGGGATTTATAGGTGTGGAGGACGGTGGACGGGTCCAGACCCCATGTGCGGCCAGAGAGGAGCTTGAGGAGGCGGAGTCGGGAGCGTGCCTTGGCTTGGATTGTCCAGAGATGAGGGGTCCAGGAGAGGCGACGATCAAGGGTGACGCCAAGGTACTTGAGGGTGGGGGTGAGGTTAATAGGACGGCCATAAATGGTAAGATAGAAATCAAGGAGACGGAAGGAAGGGGTGGTTTTGCCTACGATGATTGCCTGAACTGCGGAGCTCATAGCGCCCCTTAAATGCACGTGAACGGGCACCTTTTCCCCTTTCCGACCACAGCGGCGCCACCGCCAGAAACGGAATGCGACTGCTTTACACTACGCGCTGCGACGCGCTCTTCAAAACAGCAAATTTTACTACTCAAATTTTACTGCTCAATGGAGTTTCAAAAAAGTGATCCTTCAATTCTGTTGCGCAGTGTATTTTGATAAATGTCCCTCCGTTTTTGCTCTGCCTCTTTCGCTTTCAATCCAATGAATGGTCCAGTTATAGCAGCCGGAAGAATGTTATCCATTTCCGCACTTTTTCAGCAAAGCATGTATCTTCTCTTATCTAGTGACCATGGCGATCAAATAGTAACATCAATAATTTTATCTGATAACCCCATTTCTTCAGCTTAAGCACGATAAAACTACTTCTTATAAGGGATCGTGACACTGGTGCTTGGCAGTGTTCAGCTAAGCGTCAGTCACCAGAAGAACCTGAAGAAGATCCCAGCAGAATGGTCAAAATGTCGATCGTGTAGAAGAAATTGAATATGAAGTGACCTAACGTCCTAGAAGATGTGACATCTAGGGCAAAGACTGGGCACACTAGGGTTGCTTTGATCTTCAGGTTGTTGAAGTTTAAATCGACGCTAAGTTCCATTAGAAGATTACAGAATGGCGTGCACATAATGCACCTGCCGTTAGTTCATTTTGGACCGAACTAGGTGGCTTATTCATCGCAGAGATATCGCATTCGGAAGGCGTCTCAAGTCACGGCCCAGAGATATAGATCCATATTTTTCGTAGTCTTCGTAAATCAGCTAAAGCAAATATCGGAATGGTTCCTTTGCAACAGACAATGGCCACTTCGTTTGCCGTCCTTTACCCAAGACGAGCTAGTGGTCTGACTCCAACGATGTCGTTCAACCATAATCTTACATTTTCCTTTGTTATTGATTGGTTTAGTTCCATGAGTTCATCATGGAGTGAGCGCTGTGGCAGTGGAATGAGCACAATTTATCGATTGCCATTTCAGAGCAATTCCTTTGGGGCACACCACACGTAAACTAGGCATTAGCGTAGACGCGTTAGACAATGTCTACAAAAAACTGATAGTCTTTTACTCCATTAGCGTTCATGATTATCATTAAGAGATGTTACTATCTCCAGGCAAAAAATATATTCGTAGTTGGTTTCTACATGCGCATGGAGTCGTCGGATCGTGATTTCTATTTAAAAAAACACTATGTACACTACGTAAAATGTAGTACGCCATTTGAGTCCGTAGACATGTCACGGCACTGTGCTGAACAGGTATTTGAATGTTGTGTAGGGGCAGTTGAAATTGGTGAAACTACACTTCTAATTGTTGTTCTTTATAAGTCCCCTAACTCTGATATCAGAGCATTTCTGCTCAAGCTAGAAAGGGTTCTTGGTTCATTTTATAGGAAGTACCAAAAATCAGTAGTATTGGTGACTTCAATAGTAATTTTCTATGTGCAAGAAAAAGTATGTTGCAAGATCTCCTAAACCCATATGATCTAATGCAGACTGTATGCAATGGAACAGTAGCACAGTCATAGGCAGTATTTATATTCAGTCTTCATTACTAGATGGACATTTTGTTCGCAAAAGAGTGAATGGCCTTTCAGACCATGATGTGCAAATTTGAACACTAAAAGGTTTTTTTACTCAAACAAATATTGTGTATAATAACATACTATGTGGAAAATCTAATCCAATGGCAATAGAAAGCTTTTAAAACCTCATTAAGGAACAAGAGTGGCAGGATGTTTATAGTGCCGATAACATAGATTACAAATATAATCTAGAATGATGACAAATATAATGTTTCATTAACACATCTCTCGTGCTCTTTGAGAGCCACTTCCCATTATAACAATCTAAGCAGGGTACTAGCAGTAAAAGGCAGCCTGGCTGGCTTACTAGTGGGATAAGGGCATCATGAAGAACAAATTGGGAATTATATCAAAGTGTTATAAGTAGTCTCAATTAAGCTACATTAGCCCATTACAAACAGTATTGTAAGGTGTTTAAAATTGTTTCTAGGAAGGCAAAGAGTATGTGGTATGCAAATAGACTAGCTAAGTCACAGCATAATATTAAAACGATATGGTCAGTTGTGAAATAAGTGTCTGGTCAGCGGCACAAGGTCGACGATATAAAGTCAGTTCGTAGGAAAAATATTTCTCTTACTGTTAAGTCAGATATATGTATAGTATTTAACAATCATTATCTAAGCACTGCTGATGACTTAAACATAAACTTCTATGCCGGCCGCGGTAGTCTAGCGGTTCTAGGCGCTCAGTCCGGAACCGCGCGACTGCTACGGGCGCAGGTTCGAATCCTGCCTCAGGCATGTATGTGTGTGATGTCCTTAGGTTAGTTAGGTTTAAGTAGTTCTAAGTTCTAGGGGACTGATGACCGTAGATGTTCAGTCCCATAGTGCTCAGAGCCATTTGAACCACTTTTGAACATATCTTGGAAAATGCCTTTCCGATATTGATGTCTGAAATACTGGTCTGTGATGATGACAAGTGGAAGACTGAGTCAGTAATAAAATCACTGAAGACTCTCATGTATATAATGGAGTGCCTAGCAGAATATTAAAGTACTGTGCTGCACATTTTAGCTCTATACTTAGGCATATATGTAACTTTTCCTTTGAGAACGCTCAGTTTCCTGATCAACTGAAGAACTCAGTAGTAAAGCTGCGTTATAAAAAGAGAGAATGGGATAACGTTGGCTCTCTTTCAAATAGTGCAGTTCATGACTTGTACAAAATAAACTAAGACTAAATCACAGTAAGACTCAGTTTTTGCTGTTCCTGACACGCAACTCAACAAAACGCGATGTTTCAATTTCACCGAATGGGCATATTAGTAGTGAAACTGAAAAGTTCAAATTTCTAGGTGTTCAGACAAATAGCAAACTGTCGTGGAAAGCCCACATTCAGGATCTTGTCCAACGACTTAATGTTACCATTTTCACTATTCGAACAGTATCTGAAGTGAGTAATCGTTCGACACGAGCGTTAGTCTACTTGACTTATTTTCGTTCGATTATGTCTAATGGTATTGTATTTTGGAGTAAGTCTTCCCATTTTCAAAGGATATTTTTGGATCAGAAACGGGCAGTTCGGGTAATAACTGGGGTAAGTTCACGAACCTCTTGTCGAACCCCGGTCACTAGTCTGGATATTCCGACGCTGGCCTCTCAATATACGTATTCTTTACTGTCGTTTCTTGTTAAGAGTATCAGATTATTCCCAAGAATTAGAAGCTTTCAGTCAGTTAATACTAGGCAGACATCCAGTATCCATTTGGATCACACTTCCTTCACTATTGTGTACAAAGTTGTACATTTTACTGCTGGGTCCATTTTCAGTAAGCTACCACCATAATTCAAAAATGTTACCAGTAACGACGCGTTTTCAAATCGAAACTGAAGAGTTTCCTCATGGGTCACTTCTTTTATTCTGTCGAGGAGTTTCTTGAAAAATGAAGCTGACTCCTATGCTATATTGCTGATTGCGTTTACTTAAACATATGGCTTGACTTTTTGGGTTAATAAACATTTTATTTTATCTGTTATTACTTTTATGTTGTAATTTCATGTACTGAGGTGTTCCATTACCTTGGTGATTTGTTCCTCAGTTTGGTACTAAGGACGTGTAAAATAAAAAACAAAAAGAAACAGTTTGAGATCAGCAACAACTACATTGAACAATAAGTAAAAAGAAAGGGAAGAACAGTTTTGATACGAGTAACATTTGTAAAACGAAACAGGGCCTTTTATCCATTTATAATTCTTTGTAGCGAAGTCCATAAAAGTCGAAAAGTCTAATCTCAGATTACGACTAAATGTTATAATTCAAACCACAGACTGTACATGTATTAACAAAGAACACAGCTTGGGAGAACAGCAACGCGAGCAATAAGTCAAATACAATTTTCCATAATTTTTGACAAGAATGTTACAACCTTGCCCTATAGGGCTGATTCAACATTTAAACAACCATGAAACTAAGGCCCAAAGGCCTGAATTTTAAAATTGTACAAAAAGATACAAACATTAAATGTGAGGACCAGGCGCTGATTCTCTATATCTCCAGTGAAAAACAAATTCGTAGTTAACTTTAGAATTAATGAGTGGAGAAGCAAATCTCATATTTTGGGCTGCAGTCTTCTTCTTACCACCTTTAAACAAACAAAAAAATTCAGTTTCAAGGAATTCTAATCCGCGCGTGTTCGGTCACAGTTAACATGGCGCGACCAGAACGTCCGCCACTGATAAACCCCTAAGCACAAAGTTTAAGCCACCTCGTGGGAGAGTGGGAAAAACAATAACAAAGGGATCCCACCAAGGATCTGTTCTCTGGCCCCTGTTCTAGAACATCCACATAGAGCCACTGTTTGACAACCTACAAAAAGGTGAAGAAGTGCTAGAGGTGATAGCCTACGCGGATGACCTCCTCCTGTTGGTTGGCGGCTGAAGCCGAGAAGATGTAGAGCCAAAAATAGAAAGGGCCATAAGGAAATTACAATTATGGTGCTGACATACGAAAATGACAATTTTTCCAAGCAAGTAGACATATCTTTTACTGAAAGGACAGTTGATAAGAGATCCCACCATGAGAATTGAGGGCTCTCCAGTTCTCCGGCGACGCGAGACGCGTTACCTAGGTATCATCATTGACGAAAGGTGGAACTTCGGAAAGCACATTGAAACCGTAACCCAGAGAGTCCTGAAAGTGCTTAACAATCTCATCTCCAAATGTCACAAAAGTTTTTACCTTCCACCTCATCTCATAAAAGTGTACCATAACCGCATCTTAACGTCAATAGTGGGTTACGGCTCGGGAGTCTGGGCGCGCACGCTCATGTGGGTAATGCCCGCCATGGCAGTGAGACGAGTGCAGAGGAACATGATTTTAAGGTCTGTGGGAGCCTACGGTACGTTTCTAGGGGGGTCCCTATTAGTCATAATGTGGCTCTGTCCTCTGGACATAAAAATCAGGGAACAGGCAGCGTGGTACTGGGCCAGAAAAGGGGAGTTCATGAAAATTGGGGATATACTGGGCGTAAGGGATGAGAACAAGGGAGCGATAAGGAGAAGAGGTATATAGTTGTGGCAGGAAACATGGGAAGCAGAAGAAACAGGACGAATAACATTTGAATTTTCTACGGGATGTGAAGGAAAGACTAGGGATGAAATACTTCGATCCAACATGGGTCAGTAGCCCTATCTGACATAAATATATAGGTTTGTGAAAAGGGCTACTCCTGCATGTGACTGTGGCGCATCAGAGGGTACTCCTGACCATGTGGTTTACGAGTGCCTCCTTTTCAATGATGTAGCAACTACATTACGAGACCAACTACCTAAAAATGTCACCTACCACTTACTGAGACGTGAAGACTCTGAACAGTTTGGCAAATGTAACACGGGAAGTATTGACAGATAGCTGAAGGACATCCGTGAATAATAATAAACACCAAACGTGTCCAATGCCCTAATCCTATACCGCCTGTGCGTGGACAGGCCGACTTACATCATACACTCCTGGAAATGGAAAAAAGAACACATTGACACCGGTGTGTCAGACCCACCATTCTTGCTCCTGACACTGCGAGAGGGCTGTACAAGCAATGATCACACGCACGGCACAGCGGACACACCAGGAACCGCGGTGTTGGCCGTCGAATGGCGCTAGCTGCGCAGCATTTGTGCACCGCCGTCGTCAGTGTCAGCCAGTTTGCCGTGGCATACGGAGCTCCATCGCAGTCTTTAACACTGGTAGCATGCCGCGACAGCGTGGACGTGAACCGTATGTGCAGTTGACGGACTTTGAGCGAGGGCGTATAGTGGGCATGCGGGAGGCCGGGTGGACGTACCGCCGAATTGCTCAACACGTGGGGCGTGAGGTCTCCACAGTACATCGATGTTGTCGCCAGTGGTCGGCGAAAGGTGCACGTGCCCGTCGACCTGGGACCGGACCGCAGCGACGCACGGATGCCCGCCAAGACCGTAGGATCCTACGCAGTGCTGTAGGGGACCGCACCGCCACTTCCCGGCAAATTAGGGACACTGTTGCTCCTGGGGTATCGGCGAGGACCATTCGCAACCGTCTCCATGAAGCTGGGCTACCGTCCCGCACACCGTTAGGCCGTCTTCCGCTCACGCCCCAACATCGTGCAGCCCGCCTCCAGTAGTGTCGCGACAGGCGTGAATGGAAGGACGAATGGAGACGTGTCGTCTTCAGTGATGAGAGTCGCTTCTGCCTTAATGCCAATGAGGGTCGTATGCGTGTTTGGTGCCGTGCAGGTGAGCAACACAATCAGGACTGCATACGACCGAGGCACACAGGGCCAACACCTGGCATCATGGTGTGGGGAGCGATCTCCTACACTGGCCGTACACCTCTGGTGATCGTCGAGGTGACACTGAATAGTGCACAGTACATCCAAACCGTCATCGAACCCATCGTTTTACCATTCCTAGAACTTGCTGTTCCAACAGGACAATGCACGTCCGCATGTATCCCGTGCCACCCAACGTGCTCTAGAAGGTGTAAGTCAACTACCCTGGCCAGCAAGATCTCCGGATCTGTCCCCCATTGAGCATGTTTGGGACTGGATGAAGCGTCGTCTCACGCGGTCTGCACGTCCAGCACGAACGCTGGTCCAACTGAGGCACCAGGTGGAAATGGCATGGCAGGCCGTTCCACAGGACTACATCCAGCATCTCTACGATGGTCTCCATGGGAGAATAGCAGCCTGCATTGCTGCGAAAGGTGGATATACACTGTACTAGTGCCGACATTGTGCATGCTCTGTTGCTTGTGTCTATGTGCCTGAAGTTCTGTCAGTGTGATCATGTGATGTATCTGACCCCAGGAATGTGTCAATAAAGTTTCCCCTTCCTGGGACAATGAATTCACGGTGTTCTTATTTCAATTTCCAGGAGTGTAGTTGGGATCCGCCACTTGCAGGACCAGGGGGAGCGGGGTACAATAACATGGAATCGTGACATGCACCAAAAATCACAGACTGGAACCTTAGTTTGTAGGACTTAGAATTAGGAAATTTAAATACAGCACCGATTAGACATCCTCGGTCTATGCTGGACCCGGCGGAAGTTCGAGTCCTCCTTCGGGTATGGGTACGTTTATTTGCCCTTAGGATAATTTAGGTTAAGTAGTATGTAAGCTTAGGGACTCATGACCTTAGCAGTTAAGTCCCCTAAGATTTCACACACACATTCTCGGTTTGCCTAGTGTCAGGGGCACGCTCTTTGGGGTTAGCTCGATGAACAAGGCTGTAAGTAGGTTGACATGCTAGCTGACACACCTGTGACGCCACAGGGAGTAGTGATTAGACAGTAGTAGCTTATAAAGTAGATTGTAATATAGCTGCCAATCGTAAATCTGTACTGCCTGTAGTTCACTTGTTAACATGTAATCTGTTGTTGTTGTTGTGATCTTCAGTCCTGAGACTGGTTTGATGCAGTTCTCCATGCTACTCTATCCTGTGCAACCTTCTTCATCTGCCAGTATCTACTGCAACCTACATCCTTCTGAATCTTCTTAGTGTATTCATCTATTGGTCTCCCTTTTACGATTTTTACCCTCCACGCTGCCCTCCAATACTAAATTTGTGATCCCTTGATGCCTCAACACATGTACTACCAACCGATCCCTTCTTCTAGTCAAGTTGTGCCACAAACTCCTCTTCTCCCCAATTCTATTCAATACCTCCTCATTAGTTATGTGATCTACCCATCTAATCTTCAGCATTCTTCTGCAACATGTAAACTAGCTGCAGTTATAATAATTTGTAAATCTAAGGACATTTTTTAAATTATTTGCCGTACTCCGAAAAAATTTAGCTGGTAACGCCAAACACGGTAAATAGAATCCAGTAGGACAACAAAATAAGGAACAATAATGTGTGAAATCTTATGGGACTTAACTGCTAAGGTCATCAGTCCCTATGCTTACACACTACTCAACCTAAATCGTCCTAAGGACAAACACACACACACCAATGCCCGAGGGAGGACTCGAACCTCCTCTGGGACTAGCCATACAGTCCATGACTGTAGCGCCCCAGACCGCTCGGCTAATTCCGTGCGGCAAGGAACAATAAAAACAATATGTCTGCACCTAGGCACCGCGCCTACGAAATACAGTCAGTTGTGGCCAAACCGCGCACGAGGTGCCCGAAGTCAATACTGTTACAGTTCCTGACATCAAACGAAAGGGAACGCGGTAGAGTCCACTAAATGAACTACTAAACGAAACGTCTGAGCAGTTTACAACATAAGTAACTTCCCATACTAATCAAAAAGACGTGGCCAAGTTTAAAACTATATTACACTGTCAAAAAAAGGGGGTACCATACTGGTGAGAAAGAGAAAAACTGCAATTACATCGAATAGTTACAGTGAAATCTCAGTGGGCGCCTCGGGATACACAACTTAACGGGTCAGAGGGAGGTGCAGGTTGACTTTACAGAACGCCATTTGTTGCTTATCAATATTTGGTAATCCTTTATTTAGTAAGATGTACTTAAAAACCTGTGTAACATGTAACTCTGTATCAACTGCCAGATATTTTTCAGGACGGCGAACCAAAAGGACCAAACTTACATTAATGTTATTTTCTTTTTCACTACAAATAATACCTCTTCAAAACAACTCGTTTAACGTTCATAAAAATACAGCTCGAATGCCCTTTTAGCGTCCGTAAGATTTCAACCAGGCAAATGTGACATCACTAGAATTACAGAAAGAGCGTTACCATACAATTTGAAAATCACATTAGACAGTAAACTTGAAACAAGGAAGGTAGCCTTTATTTAGAAAAATTTGTAGAAGTTCAGGATTAGAATTAAAATAAGCTGAGTGCTCTTTTGGAGCTGGGAATTAAGCAACATTTGAATCAGGATAGTAACGACATTCAAAATTTTACAATACTTTGACAATATTTTAAAATTTACACCATAAAATTACAATAAAGGTACGAGCACCCTTTGGGCACTAAAAATTTTGGAACTGAAGATAATAACCAGTTTAAAATTTACAATAATGCGCAAATAAGAATTGAAAGATCTGGATATCAAGCAGCTATACAAGACAAAACGGCTTACATGTAGCGGACAGTTTGATTTAAACTTAAGTCCGAACGCCATAAGATTAAGAAAATAACTTACAGAAAGACGGCGCGATAAGCCAGGAGGCCGCGTCGCCTCAGTGGCTACCCCAAGACACGAGGCGGAACACCACACGGCACACACGAACACAGCCGACGGCGACTAGCCACGCCCGGTGAATCGGCAGGCAGTAGATAACATACCGGGCCTAGAGGCCCCAGCGATACGACTAACTCGGGAAGCCGATGGCAAACAAACGGATACCGTAGATAATTCATGCAACACTGTGTATCAAATAAGTAAATTCCCAAGGCCCGGCACAAGAATACCGAATGAACCTCCCCCTCCCCCCTCGGCCCGATCCTCTAGACACCGATCGAAATGTAGATTACAACTAGATAAGTTAGCAAGCGGCGACCTCCAGTGACCGCTTCAGAATTTAGAAAGTGGGAAACAACACTATCATGAAACAGTGACAGTTTACAATTACATAACCACGCGTGCTGTAGTGTAATAAATGTGTAATGTACTGAATCGACTGTGAGAAAGCTAAGTGGCAAAGACGTTATTTGAGAGACTCTATGATAATTATATCGATGACTCGGAATATTACTCTCCCTGTAGTTTACTCGTAACTAAGGGTAACTAGAGTTTTCTGTTCGCTTCTTTTGATGTTATGTGGAGAATTGTACTAGAGACACAATAAACCGTTATTATTTCATGATAACAAAGGTGACCGCCACGACCTTTATTAGTATTTTTGGAAGTATTGAAATAGCAGAATTGTTTCACATTGAATGCGGCGTGTACGGGAAGAGACGTGGACAACAGCACTCGAACCTGCAATCTCATGTATGAATAGTTGCTAAAAATATCCAGCCGCCTCTCCCAAGACTCTTCATACGCGCAACAAACAGTAATTCTTTTAACAGCACTATCAGAGACAATTTTATCACGTTGTTACGACCTTTTAGTTCGAGCATAATACTTCGACAACAGACGGCAAAGATGGTGTAGGCCGGCTTTACGTGTAGAATCTCTACAGTCCAAGTGTCCCATAAAGACAAATACCGCATTCTCCGGGGTGCTGGATATGACTAAAGGCGTAGTTACAACTCTCTGCGAGGTGGCTAAGGTTGAGTAAACGTATGATAGTAAACAGGCACTGTGAATATCACTAAACAAGATGGTAAGATAGAAAAATAATTCCAGAAGTAATGACGAACATGAACTGCGAAACCTTAACAGTCAGAAATTTGCAACTCACCTCGGCTCTCAGATTTACAAAGGTACCGGAAACGAGACAGGCGGGGCAGCGAGACTTTTACAAGGCCGGAACTATCACACGCGAAAGTTCTGTGTACGGTTTCAGACAGAAGGTGGGTTTCCCTAACAAGGGGAAGGCCTCAGACACGGCCAACCGATTCGGCTCAAATTTGGCAGATAGCTTGTGTAAAACCTAAAACGAAGGAATTTAAGATATTTTGGGTCAACACCCCCACGTTTTTGAGAAAATCATCCCTAAAGGTTATAACGAGCAGTCGACCCAAAATTGTCGGGATCGATAGACGATTGTAAATAGAGCATTTTTCATCATCAGGTAAGGAATCCGAAAACGCATGCTTTTCCAAAAATCGAGCTAAGAAACTTTTACAGCTGCAGCTTCTGTATCCACATGGTCCCGACAGCACCGATAGCGCAACGAACCAGCTCCTTGTGATCGATCAGAGAGCCGGTTGGCCTCTTTAATAAAAAGAACTGAGTGGAACTATCAACAAACGAACTTGAACGGATGTCATGTGACGTCCGCAACTACCAAACACAGGGCAAGGTAACTGGCTGGGAATTGCACAATTGCACGGATGCAATAACTATTCACAGCATAATTCATAACCAACTTTCAGCACCGATTTTTCAGGCAATGATATCGTATGCGTGGTAACCATCAAAATTAATTCCCGAAAAATACATATGTTTAAATGTAAACCAAGTTTGTTTTCCGCCAACTCTTCGGAAGGAACAGTGCAGCTGTCGAAAGATTGCAGTCATTAGATGTTCTTGGTGCCATGAGTATACTTGTTTCGAATATTTATATGACATTTACCATCCGTCTAGTTGTTCGAAGAAAAGTGAGGACACGTAACAGTGAGTGTGTGGGGCGGCGAAGAAGTTGTCGAATGAATTGTTTGAATGTTCATTTCACGTAACAGACTATTGCCGATGCAACATATGTGGGACGGCGAAGAAGTCGTTGTTTAATGTTGAATGAAAGTTGAACATTGCCACCTTAAATCACGCGAGCCTGGCAACTAATTTGGTGGCCAGTCAGAAAGCGAAGGGAAACTTACTGACCTTAGTTCCCAGTCTGCACGGCCACATTCCTGTACAGCCCAGCTAAACGAAAAATATCCATAGTTCTTCACGGGATTAGGGCTGCTTCAATAAAATTTAAAGTTCCAAACAAGATTTTATTATCTTAAAGGCTCACACAAATTACTCGAAACTTCTGAAAATGCTAAAGACATTAAATATTGTTAATTCAGCCAATCGTTTAATAGTTCAGAGGCGACTTCTACAGCAAGTTCCTCCCGAATAGTTCATTACTCTAACTAACGGTGCTCTATTAATAGTTCGCAATAATGTTTAAAAAAAAAGATTAATGCTCGCCTTAAAAGTGGAGTTAGTCACCACTTGCCACGCGGAATTATACTTCACACGGACGGCACAATAACAGTTTGTTACCGAAGTCTAAACGATCCAGGACGGTGTACAGTCCTCGCGATTTTCGATGTCCGTTTACATTGCTAAGTACGCGCATGTCACAGCCCGCTATGACGTCACCCGAGGCGAGGCGCGATCGGACGTTAAGCTCGCGTGGACTAGGCGTTGGTCTAATGCGGAGTGAGCTTACTACTGCCTCTGCCGCTCTTTTTATATAGCTCCGGCGCGTACCGCCAAGAGAGCATCTGTTCTTTCCGTTCCTATGCAGATGCCTGCAGCCTCCAAATGATCGCTATCTCAGGCACATAATCTTAAATATCACATTTAATAATAGCTTTACAAACTTCTCAATTTTTGTATACATACATCTGAGCAGTACAGAAGCACGTAGAAAATCTCAGCCCGCTAAATTTAAAACTTTACTCTCTAGAATTTTTACAATGGAACTAACGGTAGATTGTTACCTCTGAACCATAGCTTTATCAAGACTTGTATCAGCTGTTAATTATGCTACAAGACTAAAACTTGGTGTAGCTTTGTTAATTGTCCTATCTGATCATTGGTCTTAAAGAATTTGTTTTATCATTAAAATTTAAAGTACTTAATCTATAATGCTTATGTACATTTTACTCACAAAAGTAGTTTTTACTAAATTACTAAAAAACTAGAAGAGGTAACTGATTGTGGTATTTCCATTATTATTATTAGGGTGAACTGAAGCATCCTACCAATTTTCAATATTGTAGCTCTATTATTTCGCGCCTCTGATTTTTCCGAAAAACGCAGATTCTGGAGTCAATTTTAGTTTTATGGTTTTGGAAACCAGCACCACTCATTAATGACTTCTTACTGCACCTTCTCACCAAATTTTGGCTTCCTAGCGTCATTATTTAGCGCCTCCTATTATTCTTTCAAAACGTGAATTTTACGTAAACTACTAATTTTATAACATTAAGATTTGTTACCTGAAACATTATTACATAGAACTATACTTTAACAAAGTTTTACACACAAATCTTAATTTTTACTTTTATGTTAAATGTGGTGCAATACTATATGCAGGCGCGTTACGATGACGTGACGCTACTAGCAGTGAACTAGGGTAAGTCCCGTGCACTCGCTCGCCTCTGTATCTTATACATGATACAGCGCTTGCTTTGCTTCAAGTGGAGGAGCGAGTGTAAAGTGGCCTGGAGTAACATTTGAGTTGTTTACTATCCCAAGAGGTTTGAGAAATTTATTTTCCTACCTTACTAATCCTCCTATCCCTATCAATTGAGGTATGGAAACATACAAACGAAAAGAATAACATTCGCTAGGTTTCTTCGAGGTTCGAACACGCTCTTTTGCATTCCCAATCAATTACCTTGGCCGTGACGCTATCGGCGCAGTTGGCGAAAAGAGTTATAACATGTGGGTACAGAAGCGGCAGTTGTAAAAGTTTCTTTTCTCGATTTCTGGTAAAGTTTGCGTTTGCGGCCCCCATACCTGATTATGAAAAATGCTCTATTTACAATTATCTATCGATCACTCCAATTTTGAGTCGATTGCTCGTCATAACGTTTAGGGGTGATTTTCTCAAAATTGTGAGGATGTTGACCCAAAATATCTTAGATTCCTTCGTTTTAGATTCTACACAAGCAACCTGCCAAATTTGAGCCGAATCGGTTGGCCGTGTCTGAGGCCTTCCCCTTGTGAACCAAAACTCACACTAGGCGAACAAGCAACAAGGAAGGCTAATACTGCGGCCACGAACCAGCTACTATACGCAACTACGCTGAAGAGACCGCAACACGACGTGGCATAAACTCGAAAGTTAAAATCTTCTGGATTGTTAGGCCGCGCCATATTCCCTTCTAAAATAATCGACGTTTGGAGCCCTCTGCTGGGAACTTCTTCAGGATGTTTCGGTGTCCACTATTGATAGAACACAGACTAGTGTCGCATTCTCTTATAAAGGGAAATTTCCCGCGTTTGTGCTGTAGAAGTGGGAGTATTGGTTAAAATTCTTGTGGCTACCATCGGTGCGCCACCGCCATTGGCTAATATTCCTGCGCTGATGCAGAAGAAGGGGCGTTATTGGCTAAACTCTTGTGGATAGTATTGGTGGCCTATCGTCGTTGGTTAGGAAGGCACTACTCCACACTTACGCTGGGGAAAGGTCATACGTTGACATTTCTCCTGCTACTATTGGTTGACCATGATCATTGGCTTGATATGAAATGGGCAGAGAGAGAAAGGGAGAATGTTTGCCCAAAATATTATTGTCCGCCGATGTCTCTTGCAGCGCGTTGTTTGTATTGCTCGCACACCGCGGCCGCATGTTCAGTGCCTTGATGGCGAGGAGCCACGATGCAGAAGCCTGTACCCGTCCTCTCTACTGAAATTACATGCGTTCTGGGAAATTTCAACCACTTCTCGGACCGTTCTTCTATAAATGTTGGTTTCCTTAGGCAGCACACGAACACTAGCTAACGTATGTTATTAAAATCGATGTCAGAGCCACAGTTCTCATGCAGTTCCGCTACTGCCGATTTTACACTTTGTTTTAGCCGCGTGTGCTGTTCGTGTCGCATAATGTATTCTTTAACAGTTTTTCCCGTTTCGCCTATAAATACTTCGCCGCAGCCACATGTGACATGATAGGCAATCATGTGCATCCGTTTTTCGTCAGAAATAATCTTTTATTCTTTTTTGACTAATGAAAGACGTCTGGATACCATTTTTCTTTCGAATTCTGCTAATGGGGTCAGCAGCTCGAGCAACTAACGGTAGCCTAATGAAGTGAGAAGGCGATTCCTCATCATTCTTATTAGCGTGATTAATATTCCCCCTAAAAACCTGTCGATTGAACAACTATCATAGCCATTTGCTTGCATTGTCCTCTTTAAAAAATCCAACTCCGGTTCCAGGTTGTCGTCATCGCTGATACGAAAGGCACGTAAAGACTAAGTCTTGAACACTGCTTGCTTTTGGGCTGGGTGGTGGTGCGAAGTGGCACCTAAACATCTGTTTGTGTTGGTCGGTTTTCTATACACTCTGTGACTTAGAGTGTTATCAGATCTTCTGTATACCAACACATCTAGGAACAGGAAACCGACCCCACCTTAACCTCCTAGTTAATTTGATTTTGGGGTGAATTCCATTTAACTGTGGAACGCATGATGTTCTTCTTCGCTGTGTGACCATATAATAAATGTATCGTCCACATAGCGAAGTCAACGAGAAGGCTTCAAAGATGTCAGTTGCAACTGGCGATGTGGGTGAGCCCATAGCAAGGCCGTCAGCCTTTCAAAGAGTTCACTATTGTGTTTAAAATAGCTGGAACGAAGACATTATTCAGTTAAGTCAACCGTTCAGAAGTTACTCGATTTTATTCCATTATAGATCAAGAATTATCACCCTGTTTTTGGTAGTTCTGACAAGCCTAAAAACATATTACTCCTCTTAGCTACAACTGTTGGTCGACAATGAAGTAAATACTGATGTAGAGTTGTTCAGTACACCATCCTCAGTCACAACAGAAATATCTGTAAGAGTGCGTCATGCAGAATAAATCACGATGATGTGACCTTGGACAGGACGTCAGACGGGCAAGACATCACAACATATTTCCTCGGTGTTACATCACTTCGAGTATTGGCACAGACCATACTGAAACTTCCCGGGAGACTGAAGATGTCTTCTGGACACGGATGCGAACAAGAGACCAGTTCCTTTCGTGGGCAGTGCTCTTACCGACCGAGCTATATAATTAAGGCTAACGGTTCGTGCACTCAGCTTTATTGCCACCGGTATTTCTCTCTTACTTTCCAAACTGAAGTTCTTGTACATACATTGCGGGAGTAACAGTTTTTGATGAAGGATGTTACAGTAATGGGCTATTCACACCCTATAGAATTGTTTCAAGATTGAATCTTTCACTCTAGAAGATTCCTTTTAGTAATTTTCAGTACTTTCAGCATGCAAAATATGGGCATATAGTGCCGTTTCAAATAAATTATTTTTAGAAGAGAAACACTAAAAAGGCCAAATATTCGCTTGCCTATCAACAGGCTAAATACGAAAAGCACAAGAGATTTAAATTAAATACTGTTTTCTCTCTTAAATACTTACGCTTGGTTTGCGATATATACCTCTGTATATAGCCGGCCGGAGTGGTCGAGCGGTTCTAGGCGCTTTTGTCTGGAACCGCGCGACCGCTGCGGTCGCAGGTTCGAATCCTGCCTCGGGCATGGATGTGTGTGATGTCCTTAGGTTAGTTAGGTTTCATTAGTTCTAAGTTCTAGGGGACTGATGACCTTAGCAGTTAAGTCCCATAGTGCTCAGAGCCATTTGAACCATTTTTGAGCCTCTGTATATAGCTCAGGTGCCATCTTGTCACATCTATTGCCTCTTTTGAAAAGACTTCTGGTCCCAAACGCTTTTGTAGGCCAGTTTTCAGTAAATGTGCCAGTTTAGTACACTCATGAATTTACACCCTCATAATAAGATAATCTCTCTCTAGGGACTGAGCAAGTTTTTTCCTTCTGTTACTTTTGCTAAGTATTACCACGTCTGTTTTTATTCCCTTGTCTTGGTGACTTTCCTTTAGCAAGTGTTCTACGTATGGCGAACTCTTACGCTCTTATACACTCAAAAAACCAAATTCTGTAATTCTGTCAAATTGGAGCGGTAGGTTGTCAAAAACCCGAGGTGGTTGGAGTGCCCTGCCCATAATACTCCAGTCATTCTCAACTGTGGAGAAATCCGAAGCTGTTGATGGCCAAGTTACAGTTTCGCAATTAAGGAGATAAGCAGTAGTAGAAACTCCTGTTGTGCGCTGGAGGGGGGGGGGGGGGGGAGGGGGGGGGTTGCTCGTAGGCATTATGTTACTGAAACGTTAAGTCGAGCATGGTTGACTAACTGCCTATTGGCTTCTATCTCGGGTTCTTCGGCCGACGTTCATCTAATGATTTTTCTGACGTTTCGCCAGCACGAGTGGCTGGCATTGTGAAAGCTTCACCCTCCATTGCCGGTGGTGAACTGGAGCCGAGCTCGCGGCCGCAGACTATATGTACCTGGCGCGCCAACGTCCGAGGGCTTCTCCGCGGTCATTTCCGGTGCGGTTCTCCTCTTGCTACCTGCGACGGTCGTTCGCTGCAGTACGGGAAGCCAGGATCCGTTTACCTTAAGGCTTTCCTCTTTCTTGTGCAAACTGTTCGCGTGTTTTTGTACTTCTACAGCTTCTCTGAACAAGCGCGTGTGATATTGCTTCTCTACAGCCATAACTTCCGTGTCGGCGAATTTTATTACGTGGTCGGTCTCATTCAGTGCGTGCTGTGCCACGGCCGATTTCTCCACCTGCCCCAACCTGCAATGTCGCTTATGCTCTTTGATCCTGGTGTTGATGGATCGTCCAGTCATTCCGACATAAACTTTTCCGCATGTGCATGGTATACCGTATATTCCCGACATTGCAAGTGAGTCTCTTTTCTCCTTCGCCGATCTTCCTTGTCGGTTTGAAAATCGTCTTTACGCCATGTTTGCGCAATATACGGCCGATTCTGTCCGTCACTCTGGGAATGTACGGCAGACAGGCCGTACCCGACATTCCTTTTTCTGGTTCCTTACTTCGCCGAGTGTTTGGCTCAGTTACACTTCTAATATAATTTGTGGAGTACCCATTGCTCCTCAGGACAGTTTCCAGGTGTTGCATTTCTCGTTACGAGCGTACTAATCATTCCTCTTTTCTGGCTCGGGTGGTGGTTTGACAGTTCGTGCAGGTATCGGTCGGTGTGTCGGTTTTCGATATACGTTGTGTCCCAGGTTTTCGCCGTCCCTCTTGACCAGCACATCTAAAAATGGCAGTTTCTTGTCCTTTTCTACTTCCATGGTAAATGTTATGTTGGCATGGAGGCTGTTCAAGTGTCTTAGGAAGTCACCGAGATGTTCTTCACCATGGCTCCACACCACGAAAGTATCATCGACGTAACTGTACCACACCTTAGGTTTGCAAGTCGCCGAGTCCAGTGCCTGTGCTTCGAATTTTTCCATGAGGAAGTTGGCCACGTCAGAAAAATCATTAGATGAACGTCGGCCGAAGAACCCGAGACAAAAGCCAATAGGCAGTTTGTCAACAAGTGGCCACGAAAGCCTTAACGAGTTCCAGGATGGTTGCTATGAAGGGTAAACAAAACGGGGCGCAGATATCGTCGAGATACTACTGTGCTGGTAAGAGAACCGCGAATTCCTATGAAAAGAAGTGACGCGCTAGACCATCACTCCAGGGTGTCAGGCTGTATGGTGGGCGACAGTCAAGCTGTCACCCCATTTCCGTCTGGGGTGTCTCCATGCTGGCCATCGGATCTCTCTGCCAAGAGGGACTCATCAGTGAAGGCAATTCCACTCCAGTCAATGGGATTAAAGGTCCCGATGACCAGCGGGAACATGCGTGCCGGCGCACCACACAGTGGTGGGATACCATCCTGGTGTCACCTGTCATACAGCCTAACAACCAGGTGTGATCGGGCGGGCCATTTCTTTTCACAGCAGGACCGGTTGGATTGTCATTTGCGGCACCCTTACAGTAGAGAAGTAAGTCGACGATATTCTACGCCCTGTTTTGTTGCCTCTCATGGGAAACCATCCTGGGCTTACATTTCAACAAGATAATACCCGCCCGCACACGGCAGAGTTTCTGCTGATTGTCTCCGTTCTTTCCAAACCCTGACTTTGCCAGTAAGGTTGCCGCATCTCCCCCATTTGAAAGCGTTTGGAGCATCATGAGCAGGGCCCTCCTCGCACGTCAGGATTTTGATGATCTGATGCGCAAGATGGACAGAATCTGGTACTGTATCACACAGAAAGACATCGAAGAACGCTGTCAGTCAATCCCAAGCCGAATAACTGCCTTCACAATGGTCAGAGGTTGATCAACGCGTTATTGACCTGCTCAGTTTGTGAAGCTCTTTCTCTTGAATAAATCATCCAATTTTTCTGAAACTGTAACCGTTTGCATATCGCATTTACTGATTTCCGTCCCATTCGGATAGTTCCTTCGTGGTGTATTTTCCTTATTTTTTTTTTTTTTTGTCTTTTAGTGTATTTCGTACGCAACATTAAAATACATTTTAATTCGTTCATTTCAATCATCACAATTCCATAATGTCATATGGGATTATTTTTCGGAGTAATTCATCAAGCCAAGCTAAAGTTTTCCGGGAACAATAACGTGTTGTATGAGTCATATGTGGTGTGAACTCAAGAACATCCTGCAGAAGCCTGTTTAGGAAAGTAGGGATACTTACTACTACTTACCAATATATTTATTCTTTAATGTAATTTGTCATTAAAAATATAACACTTTTTCAAACCAACAGCTCAGTTCATGGAATCAGTACTAGAAATAAGAAAAATCTGCACAAGGATTTAAAGTCACTTAGTCTTGTACAAAAAGGAGTGTATTATTCAGGAACACACATTTTCAATAACTTACCAGCAGCCATAAAAAGCTTAACAATCAATGAAATTGAGTTTAAGAGAAGCCTAAAGGATTTAATGGTGGCCAACTCCTTCTACTCCATTGATGAATTTCTCAGTAGAACCAACTGATTTGTGTGTGCATATATATAAGTACAATATAACTTCGGCACCATTTCAGTGCAGTAATGTATTCATTGTAAATAAGTATTGTAGCAGTTGTATTACACGTTTATTACCTTATAAATAAATAAAAAAACTTCGTTCTTTTAGTTTAGTGTATCAGTAATTGTAAAATGATTCTTTCATACAGTGTTCATTAAAAAATGACGATCATTTCACTTGGGACCTGTGGAATGGTACATTAGCTTATTTGCTTTAGTTGTAAATATCTGTCATGTATTGTTGTTTTTCTGACATGTTCTACATCTTGGAGGACCTCCTCACTACGGATCAATTGGAATGAAAGCGAATCTAATCCAATCTAATCTATTTAAACTGCAGTTATTACATATTAATTCTTATACCACTGGACAATCTTTTGAATTGTACTATTTGCTTTAAGACTATTTTATTCCATTTTATTTTTTACTTTTTTCTAATAGAACGTTCCTGATACTTTTTGCTAGCTGTTTGTGTTGTTGGATGCGCTCTGAGAGTGCAGATAGTGCCATGTGTGAATACATCACGGCAGGTCGCTGGTTTGGCTCACTGGAGAGCGCCACGGTAATGCTGAAAAACCTTAACTGAAGACGCATGGGGAAAAAATCCCACAACAGCCTACCTACTACATTTCAAGATCCAGTATTACCAGAAGAATGTGGAAACATATACGTTCTGCCGAAATAAAGTGAAAGACACAAAATGGGAAGAGAGATGAAATATAACTTCACGGGTTGAGTGGATATGTGACGTTATTTTAGAGATTACAGAGTTTATTCAAATTTACGAGTGCGTGCTGAAACGTAATGCCTCCGGATTTTGTTTTCGTTCTCAGTATCACATGACATGCATCTTATTCCATCGAGTTTCCCGCTCTGCTGACGAAAGTTGCACCCCTATGCCGCTAGAGGGCAGGGGTGTTACGCGACATTGTGTAACGTAACTATGCCGGTGTAATACGAGATTTACGGAAAACCGAATGCACGAATTAGAAGAGTCGGCAATACGTGAAGCACCCTCTCCACCGTCACGAGAGTGCCAGACCATACACGGGTGCTGCGACATCTGCAACAACCCGACAGTTTGGTATATCAATGACATTCCGCTGCATTGACCTGTTTTGTTCAGTCCAACATCTATCTGTTTCGAAAACTTAAAGAACACCTTCGAGGACCTCACGTTCACAGTGATGAAACGGTGTAAGCAAAGGTGAAGCTGTGGTTTCGTCAACGACGTCAAACCTTCTGCAGTGATTGTATCAACGAACTGGTCTCTCGTTGGAAGAAAAGTGTTCGTCAGCAGACACATTATGTTGACATATAAACATGTAGACATGAAGAATGAAAACATTGAATGTTTATTAAAGTTTTTTTAAGAAGCTTTAAGAATTTTCACACAAAATATTTGTTATATAACAACAAATGACTATATGAACAGGACACAGAAGTAGAAAATACCAATAGATAAATGTAAACAACAAAGGATCACTACAACTATCACATAAAAATGTATAAGTAAATAATTTTATACTTGTATTATAGACCACTGAAGATGCTTATTATAAATAGTGACATATGTCTGGGACCCAAGAATAAATTTCATTTTCAAAAGAGAATAGTTTTCTTGTCTTTGTGATAAAACATTTTGAAGTTATAATTAGCAACTGAGGAGAAAGACTGCAAATATTAACAAAATAATTATTAAATAATTCTCTCAAAGTGAACTTTCCTAAATTTAAGAAAAACACGTATGAGTATATTCAGTTTTGTACGACAAAAACAGTCATACCAACAATTCACTCAACGCATTGACAAGAGTCAGTAAAAAGGGTAGAATCTTCCAGACTGATGAAAACTTGAACTGGAACAAACTTATTACTTAGTTTCTCAAACAGTTAAATTCCACTTCTTTTGCACTTAGTATCATTACTAGTCTTGGAAACAATCGAACTAAACCTCATGTCGTATTTTGAATATTCCCACTCAATAAATTATTATGGATAATTCTCTGGGATGATTCACCATTTAGAAAAAGTATTGACTGCAAAAAAGGAATCTGTAAGAATTATATCTGGTGTTTACCCATGGATGTAATGTATGTACCACTACAAGGAGCTACATATTTCAACTGCATCATGAGGATACATATATTCCCTGATGAAATTCATTCATAAGTAATTCATAACAATTTGAGAAGAACAGTGATGCCCATACCTACTACATTAGAGGAAAAAATTACCTTTATTACCCATTATTAAGGTTGCCTTTGGCTCAGAAGGGGGCTCAATATACAGCAACAATAAACTTTGATCATTTGGCAAACAACATAAAGATTCAGACAGCTTAATTGTAATCTGGACATCTTCTGTTCAATGCAATCACACCTGTTTAAAATTTGTTAACCTTAAAAACACAAAAAAGTGTAAAAATAGTTGTCTTTAATCATAGTTGCATGAGTAGTGGTAAAAATAATGTATTCGGTAATGTTAACACTAATCTTGTATATATATCCTGTAAACTGACTTTCTCCACACAATTTTACCAAAAGGGTCATTGAAATGATCTAGATATGTGAAATATGTAACTAACTAACTCAGATCTCTTGTTAACCAAATTTTTACAGTAGAATGGTTTTGCCATGTCCACCTCCCACAGAGACATAAAAAACGCCTGCCGATGTGGCCGAGTGGTTCAAGGTACTACATTCTGAAACCGCGCGACCGCTACGGTCGCAGGTTCGAATCCTGCCTCGGGCATGTATGTGTGTGATGTCCTTAGGTTAGTTAGGTTAAATTAGTTCTAAGTTATAGGGGACTCATGACCTCAACAGTTAAGTCCCATAGTGCTCAGAATCATTTGAACATAAAAAGCAAGGTTTTTTCTTGTACCCAGAAATTCTTGTAACTTAGAATAAAATGCAGTTTATTCCATTATGAAAAAAGCTGTATGTGATATAGGAAAACTAAGAACACTTTTGGAATCGGCATATAGAGGTTGGTTATGAGTTTGTATTCAGTTTTTGTAATCATCTAATATTATGCAGCCTGGTGTAACCATCAAAATAGAGCGAAACAATCATGCAGACAACGTGTAATTAATTTCAATGCAATCTTGGCTTTTCTCCCATGTCCTTCATAGCGTTGTTTTTTCTTTGAGTCATCAGTCTTCTGACTAGTTTGATGTGGTCCACCGTGAATTTCTCTCCTGTGACAACCGTCAAATCTCAGAGTAACAGCTGAAACATACATCCTGAATTATTTGCTGAATATATTCCAGTCTCTGTCTTACTCTACTGTTTTCATCCCCTACAGCTCCCTCTAGCGTCATGGAAGTTATTTACTTATGTCTGAACAGATGTCCTATCGTCCTTCCCCTTCTTTTTGTTAGGTTTCCCCTATATTCCTTTCTTCTCGGATTCTGCAAAGAACCTCCTTGATCCTTACGTCATCAGTATGTCTAATTTTCAACTTTTGTCCATAGCACCACATCTCAAATGCCTCGATTCTCTGCTGTCCAGGTTTTCCCACAGTCCAAGTTTCATTGCTATACTCTCGATGTTCCACCATAACCGAGTCCATCAACATGAGGTAGCAAATGTGAGATAGCCAAGGAGGTGGAAATGTGGGTTCTACTATGCAAAGACCGATTGGTAGCTACAACAGGAAAACACAATTAATTAGCAGGAGTACAAACTAAGAAAGTATTTATTACTTTGTTGTAGTCCATGACGTGTTGGTTGACAGTTATAGAAGACGCGACTAGATTAAGCGTCTGTAGAATGACACAATTTACAAGTCACAAATCTTGCAGTGACGAATTAATCTCTCATAGTATTCAATGTCGAATCCGGTGAATTTGAAGACGGAACTGGGCTACAAAGTTTTGATGACTGACTAACATCGGCGCTGATTGACCACTGAGCGCGGCTACGAACTGTAGACTGTCACAACTGCATTACACTCTTGCTACACATGAAGCGGCCTAGTGGCGCCTCGCGACGAGTGTAAGTACTGCAACTGGCTGTGTACTCTGTGTCTGGCACAGCCGTTCTTCTGTTCCGTTTATCGAGAGAATCGCATCCGGCGGATCGATCTCTCAGGCGGCGGTGTGGTCGTATGACTGACGAACGTCTCACATACAATGGTGTGCTCCAAAAGCACATTCTCAGTAATTTCTGCCTCAAATGAAGACCGGTTTTTGATACTTGTAGACTTCTCTTGGCGAGGAATGCCGGTGTTGCCATAGCAAGTGTGCTTGCTCTGCCCATCATTTATTTTACTGTCTAGGCAGCAACATTTCTTAACTTCATCTAGTTTGTGATCCCCATTTCTGATGTTAGGACGGAGCGAGGTGGCGCAGTGGTTAGCACACTGGACTCGCATTCGGGAGGACGACGGTTCAATCCCGTCTCCGGCCATCCTGATTTAGGTTTTCCGTGATTTCCCTAAATCGTTTCAGGCAAATGCCGGGATGGTTCCTTTGAAAGGGCACGGCCGATTTCCTTCCCAATCCTTCCCTAACCCGAGCTTTCGCTCCGTCTCTAATGACCTCGTTGTCGACGGGACGTTAAACACTAACCACCACCACCACCATCTGATGTTAAGACTCTCGGTATTCTCATTTCTGCTACTTCCCATTACTTCTTTCGTCGATTTACTCTCGCACCTTATTCTGTATTCATTAGACTGTTCATTTCGTTCAAGAGATCCTGTAATTCACCTTCAATTTCACTGAGGATAGCAATGACATCAGCAAATCTAATCATTGATATCCTTTTACCTCGAATTTCCATTCCACTCTTGAACTTTCGATTTATTTCCGCCATTGCTTCTTTGAAGTACAGATTGAGCAGTAGGGCGAAGATCTATCAGATCCCCTGCTATACCCGCAGGAGAGGGCAGATAGTATAGTGCTAAGGGGCCGAAATGAGTGGCTGTCAGTTGCACTCGAACATACTACTTTATTCATTTGACAAACATTACAAGAGAAAAGAAAACGTTAAAAACAGAGAAAGCCAAGCATTAATTTTAGAACTTAATTCCTAGATCAATGCGCCATTCACTATCACGCCTTAAGGGCAAAACAACTCTAATAAAAAACCGGCTGAAAGCCAATCAATTTAGACTCAAAAACAAGAATCTGAATTTTGTGAGGCAGAAGAGAAGGCCTTATCCTAAAATTTCTTTAAATCAGGCTGAAGGCCCAAACAATCTCACCCTTTAAGGGCAAAACAACTTTAATTTAAAATCGGTAGGAAGCCGTACGTAAACAAACAACAAGGACAAATAAGGAAAGACAGCCAATGAAACGCCGCTCAGAAGTTTCCAAGGGTCGGCCTGGAATTCAAACACTAACGCTCGCTTAAGCGAGATAGGCAGTCGGCCGAACAACTCTCAATCCCATGGCAACCCAACCGACAGACAGTCAACGGACCAAGCGACAGGATAAGTTCCGCTCCACCCGACCAGCACACAACTGGGAGCTCAATGGAACAACGCAGAAGGTATCGGCTTCCACAACGAATTACAAAAAATTTGTTCAAATGGCTTTGAGCACTATGGGACTTACCGTCTGAGGTCATCAGTCCCCTAGAACATAGAACTACTTAAACCTAACTAACATAATGACATCACACACATCCATGCCCGAGGCAGGATTGCTACCTGCGACCGTAGCGGTCACGTGGTTCCAGACTGTAGCGCCTAGAACCGCACGGCCACCCCAGCCGGCCACAACGAATTACACATTCGGCTGTCGAACTACAAGCTGTGTTGGACAAACACAACATGACGAGGAAAATACACTGCCTGAATTCACGTCAACGGCCATTGCAGGTAACAGGAACGTTAACGGCCACAAGGCAGAAGGTTCAGCTGGTACACTTCGATTCCAAAATAATCAAGTTAAGTTAAACTCCACACGAGGGTGGCTAGAATTTCGCGAACTTGAACTTACACATTGTTGCCCTCGGGATTATCCAACAGCCCACAACGAAATTCAAATGACACAATGCGAACAGTTGGGGCTGGCTGATCGATTAAGTAAAGACTCAACTTTTGTGTCCAGGATCGGTGAGCCACGGACCTCGTAGTAATGGGAAGAGCCCCTCACACTGCAACCACGTGTGGGCGCCACCAGCGGTCCCAGCCAGACACGCGCCACAGAGACTTCCTCACTGCTCCACGCCAGCCGACCAACTTCCCGTAGACGGCACAGCCGGAAACTATAAGCGCGAGGCCAAAGGCCAAGGGTACGAATATCGATACACGCTGCTGCTGTGACAGAGGGTAAAAGCATAATCGCGATAACTGCGGGAGACTAATCTCAGAATAGCAACCAAGGTTTAATGCAAAGCATAACACGAGCCAGCCACGGCTCAATCTTCCGCTTTTTAATCCAAGCTCTTCGTTCTTGATCTTCCACTCTTATTGTTCCCTTTTGGTTTTTGTACATACTGTATATTACCTATCTTTCGCTATTACTTAACCTATATTTTTCAGAATTTCGAAGCTCGCTTTTTCCAGGTCGACAGATTCTTTGAACGAGCCCAAAGGCCAAGGGTAATAATATCGATACACGCTCCTGCTGTGACAGAGGGTAAAAGCATAATCGCGATAACTGCGGGAGACTAATCCCAGAATAGCAACCAAGGTTTAATGCAAAGCATATCACGAGCCAGCCACGGCTCAATCTACCGCTTTTTAATCCAAGCTATTTGTTCTTGATCTTCCACTCTTATTGTTCCCTTTTGGTTCTTGTATATACTGTATATTACCTATCTTTCGCTTTAACTTACCCTATGTTGTGGTTGGCAGGAGAGCCAACCGTGTTACTAAAGCAGGCTGCACTGAGGTATCGAACATGACAAGGGAATTTGAATTGAGAAAAACGGACGTAGCTGGTGGAATACTTAACTTCAATCCATTAATGACGAACGTCGCTCTTGACATTACATGATTTACAATATCAATAGAAACTGATAATGGCGCCTTGCTAGGTCGTAGCAAATAACGTAGCTGAAGGCTACGCTAACTATCGTCTCGGCAATAGAGCGTAGAAGTCAGTGAACCATCGCTAGCAAAGTCGGCTGTACAACTGGAGCGAGTGCTAGGAAGTCTCTCTAGACGTGCCGTGTGGCGGTCTCTCTAGACGTGCCGTGTGGCGGAGCTCTGTCTGCAGTCACTGATAGTGGCGACACGCGGGTCCGACGTATACTACCGGACCGCGGCCGATTTAAAGGCTACCACCTAGCAAGTCTGGTGTCTGGCGGTGACACCACACCCTATACTTCTCAGAATTTCGAAAGCTCGCTTTTTCCCGGTCGACAGATACTTTGAACGTGCCTTGACTTTTCTTCAGTCTTCGTAGATTATCACAGCATTACTACTTGCCAGTTTAGAGCTTCAGTTACTTGTAATTACAGTAGCATTACTATCAGTTCGCAGGGTGCCGCTTTGTCAGCGTCGACGCCGGAGAACAGCGAAATTGGGCAGGTGCACTGTCATGGACTACAGAGTCGGCGGTGGAGGGAGGGCAAAGGCTCACCAGCGCATTGTGCAGACTCCTTCGGTGGCCACCCGCACCGACGGCGGACGACCGCCTCCAGCGCAGACGGAGCCCCCTGATATCGGGTACGCCCTGCGGCCGCTAGTGGCGCTGTCGGCGCTGGTGGGGGTTCCCCCCTGCCGGCCCAGCCGGTCTGCGCTGCTGGATGCCGCGTCCCGCGCCTACAGCCTCGCCGTCGTCGGCTGCCTGGCGTACATGGGCTACGCCACGGCGGCGTACATCGTGGAGGCCTACGGCGCCGCCTGCCACAGCTACTACGTGCCCGAGTTCGTCGGTCGGTCCGTGGTCAGCTGCGCCGCCTGCGTCTCCGTCCTGTCGCTGCTGCTCGCCCGTGGGGACTGGCTGTCCGTGTTTTCGGCGGAGATTCGGCACGTGGACGACCTCCTGGCCGTCGACAAGTGGAAGGCGCACCGAGCCACCAAGTTCTACCTGTTCACTTCTCTGGGCCTGCTACTAGCGGGCTACACAGGGAATGTAGTTTGGGACGTCATCGTCATTTCCCCTTACGATGCACTAGTCGAGATCATTGACTTTGTAATCGTCGTGACGTTCGAGCAGTTTCTCGTGTTCGCGCTGATTATCAAATACAGGTTCCTCTTGCTCAACGAAACTGTGCTGCACTTGTTCAGGTCTCAACTGAAAACCTTCAGAGAAATGAATGTGCCAACAATAAAAAGTGTACAATGTCATCTTCCCTATCGCCATCCATCAGCGTTGGATGATTCTCCCAAGCAAAGCACTTGGCCGGTGTCCTGCGACCAGTTGTTAACCATAAAGGTCGTACACATGAAACTCACCAAACTGGCTGATGCCTTGAATGACGTGTACACAGTACCTATCACAGTGATGGCCTTCCAGGCGCTGGTGACCATCGTGCAGGTGGTTTTCAACATCCTACTGTGCCTTTTGGACCAGGATGAAGAGAATGACACGATCATCCTTCCTGACCTCTGTTACCTCCTAATGACTGTGACAAGTGTGCTAGTTCTGACGTACTGCTGTCAGTCCACTACTTCACAAGCAAGAAGAACGGCCAGCATAGCAGAGGACCTCGTACTGGCCAACACAGCAGGTGGGTGTGCAAGTTATTTTGTACGGTGACAGAGAGAAGTGGCGCAGTGGACGAGCACTTACATTTGGGATGATGACGGATCAACACCCAGCTACATAAAAGATTGTAGGGATTGCCATAAATCTACAAAGTTGCCAACTCTTCTCTTAATTGTCCAGCTATTCAGCTTTAAAATTTCATCGATTTTGCTCTATCACTTCTGTGATACGTCCAGGCCGATTTCCTTCCCCCATCTGGACTTGTGCTCCGTTTCTAACGACCCCATCGTCGACAGCACCTTTAATATTTCTGTCTTTCTTTCCATTGATATTCACAGCAATGTCAGTGTGCATCCATTGCAAACACATTCTTAGCGCGCCCCATTCCACCACCAGTAAAGGAAAGGGAAAGGAAACTCAGCGATCAAGCCCTAAGACCAACCGATATTCGACCGCCTGCCGTGTCATCATCAGTTGCTCATAATCGGATGCGTTCAGTATGAGCTCACCGCACTCCCAGCTTTTGTCGGGATTCCGATACTGGAGCCCGCCACCTCTCAGTCAGGAAGCTGCTGAATCGGCATCATGAAACAGAGTGCAGTCCTTCCAGCAAGGAAAAGAAAGGGCCAGATGCAAGTAGGACTGGCGCACTGAAGGTTCCGTACAAACTTACTTGTTTCTTTTTTTCGATTTAAAAAAAATATGTCCATCCTTGTGATTGGAGGTCTGGGGGACTTGGACCGCACACTTATGTAAGCAAATGAAACATTTTCAGCTGTTCTCATGATCTCATTAATTGTATGGCTACTAGTTTCGGTCCTTCAATACACTTGATAATTGATGACTGGAGAGAAAACCTTTTGATCACAGGTAGTCTTCAAAACCAGTTACAGATGTTAGTCGCTGATAAAACGTGTATAGGGATGAAGTCAATCCTCTTGGAATCAGCTAAAGCCTGAAGATGGTGCACTGAAGCAATGAAACTTGTAGCCATACAATAAAAGATATCGTAAGGACAGCTGCAGGTGTTTCATTTCCTTGCATACACTTAATTATTTATATAGACAATTCATCCACCCTGAGAATCGAGAATCTCGATGATTTTCGCCAGTTATCGACATTTGTACTGGGAGGATATCTGTCCCAGGAACTCCAAAACTTTCGGGAAACTTTTAATTCCAAGTCTGAACTCGGATAACTAATCACAAAAGCAATTTTTTTCGTGTGACATAATTACAACTTCACAATCTTCTGAATTCTTTTTCCTCTCTAGTACAGTACAAGTATTTCATGTTTCTAAGTCAAGGAGTAGTCCCTAAGGATTGACTTTATATCAAAATGTGTCACAGAAATGGCTGTATCTGTTCATTGCATTGACTTACAAGCTTAATATTGTCACACCACCAGATGACTCTAAATCTCAGATGTAAACGTTATACGTCCAACCGCTCCTCAGGAAAAGGGATCTTAACAGACAGAAAGAGAGAGAGTCTAATAACAAACGAAAAAAAAATGTTTCCTGTGATGTTGTTGTTACGGTCTTCAATCCAGAGACTAGTTTGATGCAGCTCTTATCCTGTGTGAGCTTCTTCATCTCCCACTACTTACTGCAGCCTACATCCTTCTCAATCCGCTTAGTGTATTCATCTCTTGGTCTCCCTCTACGATTTTTACCTCCGCGCTGCCCTCCAGTACTAAATTGATGATCCCTTGATGCCTCAGAATATGTGCTACCAACCGATCCCTTCTTCTAGTCAAGTTGCGCCACAAATTTCTCTTCTCCCCAATTCTATTCAATACCTCCACATTAGTTACGTGATCTGCCCATCTAATCTCAAGCATTCTGCTGTTGCACCACATTTCGAAAGCTTCTGTTCCCTTTTTGTCTAAACTATTTATCGTCCACGTTTCACTTCCATACATGGCTACACTCCATACAAATACTTTCAGAAACGGCTTCCTGATACTTAAATCTATACTCCATGTTAACAAAGTTCTCTTCTTCAGAAACACTTTCCTTACCATTGCCAGTCTGCATTTTATATCTTCTCTACTTCGACCATCATCAGTTATTTTGCCCCCCAAATATCAAATTTCTTTACTACTTTAAGTGTCTCATTTACTAATCTAATTCCTTAAGCATCACCCCACTTAATTCGACTACATTCCATTATCCACGTTTTGCTTTTGTTAATGTTCATCTTATATACTCCTCTCAAGACACTGTCCATTTCGTTCAACTGCTGTTCCAGGTACTTTGCTGTCTCTGACAGAATTACAATGTCATCGGCGAACCTCAAAGTTTTTATTTCTTGTCCATGGATTTTAATTCTTACTCCGAATTTTTCTTTTGTTTCCTGTACTGCTTGCTCAATATACAGATTGAAAAACATCAGGGATAGGCTACAACCCTGTCTGACTCCCTTCCCAACCACTGCTTCCCTTTTGCCTTTTAGTTTCTGTACAAATTGTAAATAGCCCTTAGCTCCCTGCATTTTCCCCCTGCCACCTTCAGAATTAGAATGAGAGTATTCCAGTCAACATTGTCAAAATCTTTCTCTAAGTCTACAAATGCTAGAAACGTAGGCTTGCCTTTCCCTAATCTATTTGCTAAGATAAGTCGTGGGGTCAGTATTGCCTCACGTGTTCCAACATTTCTATGGAAGCCAAACTTATCTTGCCCGAGGTCTGATTCTGCCACTTTTTTTCCATTCGTCTGTGAATAATTCGTGTGATATAATCACAAATTAACTATTATCGGATTTGTTGTAAAGCATTGCTTCTTGGCAACTTTCAAGATTCTAGGTCAACGGGATGTACCCCGTAGGTTTTGACGACTGATCTTGCGAGTATCAAAAAAATGTGACAGTAATAGTAGTATTTTTTGAATGGATTGACTTAGAAGATAGAGTTTGATCAGTCGCCAAGGGGCCACAGACATTAGTAGTTGACACAAATTCCAGATATGTTTGTCTACCCATTCCTGAGAAAATAGGGGTCTTATAGGCAGACGGACAGAAAAACAGTCTGATAACAAATTACAATTTTTTTCTTATGGTATAATTAAAAATAAGTAATTTTCGGATGTTTTCCTACGGTTTTAGTGTTATTCCTTGCTTCTTTCCCAATTTCATGGTGGTATGTGAACGAGAAGTAACATGTATGTTTTGATGAGTGAGTTTGCGAATATCAAATTATGTGACATAGATGGTCGTACCTTTTGATTGCATTGACTTAGAAGTTTCAGTTTTTTACATCGTCAAGGGAGAGTAGACCTTAATATGTGGTTCATATTTCATCTTGATACGTCTACCCATACCTGAGAAAAATTGTTTTGAACAGTCGGACAAATAGACAGACTGATATCAAAGTGATGTTTGAAGGATTTCGTTTTTCCCAAAAGAATTTCTATAGGACAGAGACTCGAGCTGACATCCTCCGCATGAGGGCCTGTCTCGTTGATCACTCGGCTACAGAAGTGGACATTCCTCCTACTGAACGTTACACAACGCGCACAGCCGACAGTCGCGAATTCTAGCCACGGAGCGATAGTTCTGGAAGGTGGAAACGATATGCACTGCAGTAGCAAGAATTTGTTCCAAACACAATGTCGCAAATCTGCCAGAGATACAGACTGAAGAGGTCGTAGTCGTAAAATGTAAAAAAATTGCTCCATGAAGTCATAGCCAAAAGCTTTTCACTTCATTAGAACTTTCTTATTTACGCTTTTCGGGCATGGCACGTCATGAAAACAGAAGAGAAAAGGATTTAATACAGATTATCGTGTCAATGGTAACACCAGCGTTCATTGCCCAGCATCAGTATTACGACAGATATCACTTGATGCGACAGACTGTCTGTATTAACATTTTCTCTGTGATGATGGATCACGCCTGAAACGCGTAATTAAAAAAGTATTTGCATGTAGGCTCTCGTTATTATCAGCCGAAAAAGCGGTGATTATGACTTGGTCAATTATTCAGGTAATGCTTACACACCTACTGCGCTATTTTATGTCACAAGTTAAAAGTTCTCGATCAGGCAATGTGATAAAGGACAAACATTTCTCGTTAGCACAACAATTCCGCTTATCGAGGCAACAATGTCAGTTCATTGATAACAACTGTTAGATGATATACAGTATATTTATGGATATTAGTATATTGTTAGTCTTCTGATACTTGGCTCCTTCAGTTATACAGAATTCTGTATTTCTCCCTTTCAATCGCATTCCGACTCCAGAGATTCTCTTTGTTTATTTCCAATCACTTGAGTCTATGTCGGTTTTACTGGCCCTCTTAAATTCTATCTAAGAACATTACACACTTTTTTCTCATGTCAGTATGCACTTTGAAACACGGCCTCATTAATACACTTTCAACATCTTCATTGTCTCCTCTCGCTCTCTTTTTCTCTCACTCTCTCTCTCTCTCTTTCTCTCACTCTTTACATTGTTCTCTCTCTTTTCTAATTTGCAACTGAATCATCTCACTTGGTTCAGGCTACCAGACTTACTTATTAATTTTATTTTTAGTAGAAATAATAAGAAACCAGGAAGTTACTATGATGATTCTGAGAACCCCTCTCTTTCTCTCTCTCTCTCTCTCACACACACACTATTTGCATTGTTCTGTCTCTTTTCTGATTTGCAGCAGAATCATCTCACTTGATTCAGGCTACCAGACTTAACTATTAATCTTATATTTTGGAGGAAAAAAAATTCAAATGGCTCTGAGCCCTATGGGACTTAACAACTGAGGTCATCAGTACCCTAGAACTTAGAACTAATTAAATCTAACTAACCTAAAGCCATCACACACAGCCGGTCAGAGTAGCCAATCGGTTCTAGGCGCTGCAGTCTGGAACTGATCGATCGCTACTGTCGCAGGTGCGAATCCTGCCACGGGCGTGGTTGTGTGTGATGTCCTTAGGTTAATTAGGTTTAAGTAGTTCTAAGTTCTAGGGGCCTAATGATCTCAGAAGTTAAGTTCCATAGTGTTCAGAGCCATTTGAACCATTTGTACATCACACACATCCATGCCCGAGGCAGGATTCGAACTTGCGACCGTAGCAGTCGCTCTGTTCCAGGCCGGAGCGCCTAGAACCGCTTGGCCACAACGGCAGGCTATTTTTATTACAAACAATCAGAAACCAGGAAGTTACTATGATGATTCTCAGAGTCATGAAAATCAGTACCTACTCTGACACACAAACACAATCATTGTTATTGTTATCTTCTAGGGTATTCATCTTATGAGTCATCAGGTGGATTTCTTCTGGTGTTTTGACAGATGTGACAGATGTTTGCAATTTCGTTTTTGCTGTATGTAATTGGTGTCAGCCCAAACAAATACTGCTTATCTTCTTTTTGTACGACACCCACTGTTGACAGATATAGTTAGTTGTATTCCTCTTACAAACAAATTGATTTTTCAAGAAGAATTTTACATGCCCATTCAATAGAACTGTCCCAAATTAGCGTAGCGCAATGGTTGCTTTACCAAAATGTATTAAATGTCACAGTAAAAGGCAAAGAACAGCGATTAAGCAGCGTGCCGCATGTCATTAACAGTCAGTGCTGTCAAGGCAGTACTGGTTGTTCTTCGTGTTTTACTGGCCAAGTTAAAAAAATTGTAAATAAAATATTGAATAAACTAACATAGACCACTCTATCGAATGAGCATATAAAGCTCTGTTTTAAAATTCATTTAGCCTCTTTTCTTTTATTTAAGCGTCGTCGGATGACACCCAAATTTCGTTGTTCTTGTTAAATGTGGTTGATGCATGTTGTGTACATAGTTCCGCGTAGTCAGCGTGTACACAACTTTCCCACTAGAGCGCGCCCCATTACGCACAACAGCACAGCCGCACTACGCGATGGCGCTGCCTTAAAGATGGACCAAATTCTGATTCCGCCGATCCACGTATTAATATGTAACGCAGGCAATGAGATTGCTGTTAACGTAGAACCTTCCTCCTCGCGGATCACACTCGCGCAGTGATACCTGAACGCGCAAGGTATTATAACGAATGTACAGACCTCTGATTAGTCAGTCTGCATTAGTCTGTACCAGTCTATAGTCAAGTTTCAGTCTGTGCCTAACAAGATTATCATATTCCTGTACTAAAATAACAAGACCAAAGGAACTTCACATTGTCAATTGTAAATAGCATCCAGAATGAAGTTAAGTAATTTTATGCTTTTATTATTTTAATAAATGTGTGTGAAAATTAATCAAGTTCTGTTTAAAGTTGGTCACCGTCAATCTGCTACTCTAAGCGTGCAAGTGGCATTTCTATCGTCTGACCTAACGGCAGAAGATAAACACGCCACAACAAGACCTAGAGACATATTGCTGACACTCGCCTACTTCTTTAGGGCGACAAGACAAATAATCTGATGGTGTGTGTACCGAAGGTCTTACAGTACGCCCACTACAATGCATAAGGTTTATGAGAGAAGTATTCCTGGCTTATAGCACACTCATCATATTCCACCGGACTAGTTATATCGAACAACGCCATTGCGAGGTTTCAGACCTGCTCATGTAATAAACTTCTACTTCGGACATGTCATCGGCTTGCCGTTATGTTGTGAAGTGCCACAGGGTGTGTTGTGCATATTGGTTTCGCATCTTGCGCCTTTCCTGTATTTGTTGACAACACGCAGACACTGGGAAGCTGGGGCTGCTCAACTTTCTGCACGTCCACATCTACTGCTGGTTATGCTTTAGATGCAGCCGTACAATGATTTCCTCTCTACGAAAGTCGATGAGTTGGTTATCCTGGTCCACAATACACAGCTCCAGATAGTCTAATGTCTGAACTGTTACTGGGAGGTAAATAGCAATGGTAGGTGTCCCAATAATCTTATAACTTGTTGCAACCTCTGGGAAGAATCTTTAAATTGTATGACTCAATCTGTTGTAGAGAGAGGAGTTTGTTGCAATATTACACTCGACACGGATTGCACTGACAGGAAATATATCCACTGAGTGGTCCGATCTGTAAAATTTATTAGCGTCCTTCAAAACCTGTCCTATTGTGAAAACCAGTTGTCGTCTTGTTGAGCCTTTGTGGATAAAGTCTATCACTGCATTCGATGTCTTGCGTGTTGCACAATCCATTTTCCAGACCTCTTTAACACGTTGTTTAAACAGCCAATGTCGTATACACCAAGTTCTACTTCCACAATTTCTTTTCTGCCATTAATTTCCAGATGAAGTTTATTGTTAGCCTCTGTGATCTTAGTAATGCATGAATCAATCGGTGGGAAGTAAATCACGTGTAATACTGACGATAATTCTTTTGAAGTCAGAATATGTGACACTGCACATGAACCTCTACTGATGAGTGATACTTAATCCACCTCCTTATATATCCGTCTTCGTAGAGGTTGGAGGAACATGATGCACGGATTCCTACATACGTAAGTATAAAGTCTTGGTAGCGATGAAAATTGTAAAAAACGTCTTTTGTCGATGAAGTATCGTTGTAACTCATCTGGTGGTTGCAAATATCCAAAAGACTCTAAATAGTTGGCTTTATTTGTATTGTTCTATCACAAGCCACACAGTGGGTTCCTCTTCCCCTAACTAAACTAAACTAAAATTAAACTCCACCTCAACAGGCCATTAAGGCCCAAGGGTACCGACCGGCCGCCGTGTTATCCTGAGGCCGCAGGCGTCACTGGATGCGGATATGGAGAGGCCTGTGGTGAGAACACCGCTCTCCCGGCCGTACGTCTGTGTCTGAGACCGGAGCCGCTACTTCTCTATCAAGTAGCTCCTCAGCTTTACCTCACAAGGTCTGAGTGGACCCCGCGTGCCATCAGCGCTCGGCAGACGCGACGGTCTTCCATCCACGTGCCAGCCCAGCACGACAGCGCTTATCTTCGGTGATGTGGCGGGAACCGGTGTTGCCACTGAGGCAAGGCCGTTGGCTCCTCTTCCCCTAGCAACATCTAAATTGACAATCCCAAATACTCCAGATATACGTATATTATTCAGTATGGTATGCGACATAAGCACACCATAGAATCTTGGAATGCTTAAGTTTTTCACAACAAACTTGAACAGATCTGTAAGCGGTCTGCCCATAGGATAGCTAACGCACTTTTCTTCTCTTTGTGAAGAGACCTAGTCTTTTTATATTGTTTCATGTACAGCTCTTCTACAGTGGCTACACCTCCCATCATGCAGTTACGTCTTCTTGCTTCCTCTAGCTGCTCTTTAGAGTTCTGTGCGTTCATGGCTGTTCTGGCAATAGCCAAAGCACCAGCAGCCAATGCACCCATCGCTGAGAAACCTCCGATGGCCGGAATTAGGAAGGGAATAATTCCGCCTGATACCTTGATTATCAGCAGAAGCCGGAGGGCTTTAACCTGTCCTTTATACTTCAGGCCACTTTTAGCTGCACACCTCGCTCTGAGGATAGTTTCTTAAACACTCCAGTCTTGGCTTCTTCTTCTTCTTCAGTGTTTCAAGTGCAACGTTCATAATTTCCCGAGTTAGTTTTACCATGCTTGCTTTTTGAACTACAAATGCTGCAATGCGCTGCCCTGTATCACTGTCCTTTCTGATACATATTTCCTTTGCTTTATCAGCTAAAATTCGATCTGCAGCATGACATCCTTGGCAATCTTAACGTTCTGTGTAAGTAATGTTGTGTTTCCAAACATGTCGCATCAAGCAGATTAATCCCATTATCACCAAGAGCCACACGTATTATAAGCTTTGTAATTATATCCCTGACTGTGCAGGTCAGCTGTAAATCTGTCCAGAATAACACCACCTCCCTTAACGTGTCTCCTATTGTGCATGTTACGATACTGTGCTGGCTGTGGTCTGTGCAGCCCATTATGTAGCAGATCGTCAGCATAAATCCAGATGCTTTGTGTTGCGGGATGGCCGAGCGGTTGTAGGCACTACAGTCTGGAACCGCGCCTCGGGCATGGATGTGTGTGATGTCTTTAGGTTAGTTAGGTTTAAGTAGTTCTAAGTTCTAGGTGGCTGATGACCTCAGATGAGAAGTCCCATAGTCGTCAGAGCCATTTGAACCATCTTTTGGAGGCTGCTTCCAGTCATGACCTGCGAGAGGTCGCTAAACAAGGAAACAGAAGAAATAATAAGAATGCACTGACAAAGACGTTGAGTTGAATCACATGTACTTACGTCTATGTTTCTTCTGCAAGACAGAGGCAATGAAGATCTTCGTTGCTACTGACACTTCATGGGCCTTCCACTGACTGACTGACATCTCCCATATGTCATGCTCACTTGACCAGATTCAGTGCACCGATCGGCTCCTGCCAATACTCAGGTGGGGGAGGGGGTGAAAAACTGTATGTTCCTGTTGTTTCCAAGCAGAACAAAACAATTTCAAGCATTCTCGCTCAAACCCTATACACCAAGACGAGCACGTCTGATTCATTAAGTGTAGGGTAGTGGAATAGGATGAAGTTGTTTCTTGCATTGTGGGCAGAGTGGTTGTCTCAAAAAAAAAAAAAAAAAAAAAATGAGCAGCAGCTCCATCATAGGCAGTAGACTCTATGAGTTGTGAAATGCATCTTCCTCCCATCATGCTGCATTGCCATTATTTGCTAAACGATCTAGAAGGCGGTCAAGAGGTTCTCTCCCATGCTGGGAGCATTTCCTCAAAGATAGGAAGAATTCTGAAAAGATATTATATCAAAAGTATTTTTCGTCCGTTAGCCAAGATTAGAGCGCTCGTTGGCTCTGTAAAGGATGACTTGGGTTTGAGGAAGCCCGGTGTGTACAAGATCCCTTGCATTCGTCAGACAATCTGGACCATTCAGGACTGATGTGTTGAGCATCAGCGGCACACACGGCTGCTTCAACCTGAGAAATCTGCAGTGGGGGAGCACTGTCTCACCGAGGGACACAGAATGCTCTATGACGAGACACAAATGGTTGCCCCTGCATCTCGCTATTGGGACTGTGTTTTAAAAGAATCCATAGAAATTCGTTTATCTGACAGTCTTATTAATAGAGACAAGGGTTACCTTTTAAGTAAGACTTGGGACCCGGTGTTATCTGACATTAAAATTGACATTAAGAAACAACGGTCTGTGTTTCAATCGTCGGAATAAAATGTTTTTAATTTTTGACAGCGATATCTCGATTACGCCTATTTCCACCACTGGCGGCGCGGTAAGTTTACTGCGCTAGAGGGCAGCTACGGCACCTTCTCGCTCACGCGTTGTGGGTTTTCTGCGGCCTACTTAGGGGCCGCCGCTTGCGCTTGGAAGTCAGTTCCTGCGGGATCGTGCACCAGCACTCTCACATGAAGATGGCAGCCAGTTGGACCGCGGAAATATTGTGTCATGAAGACGTTATGATCCGGCTGCATACCCGAGAAGAATATTATCAATTATTACGCCGGTAAAGCCTTCGTAGCCCATTAAGAACTGTTGCGCATAGCAACTGTAGATTGTATGGAAGGAGAAGCACACAGCAGTCAGTTGCAATCCGATTAGTTTTCAGTATACTTGCAGATCTAGATTTCGGCTATAAATAGCCACCCTCAGTGCATTTTTGCTACAATTCAACAGGCCCATGGCAGTTCATGGCACCATATGTTCTTGCATGTGTACAGGCAGAAGGACACTCAGGTAGTTGTTTACTAACCGATTCATTGTCCTTCTATCTACACACTTGTAAGAACATATGGTGACATGAACTGGCATAGGCCTATTGAATTGTAGCGAAAATGCACTGAGGATGGCTAGTTATAGCCGAAATCTAGGTCTGTAGGCGTAATAAAGAGTAATGGGATTGCGACTGATTGCTGTGTGCCTCTCCTTCCTATGAATATCTATGACCTTTCTTTCTCCACCAAAATAAACTCAATGACACCTCTGCTTAGACGCATCTTCGTTACAGACACCATTTCCTAGGCTACATATAGCGCCACGACCTATTGGTACTTCATGAAACTATAAGGTCTGAAGCAGGAATTTTCCACGTTGTCACACAACAAATTCCACAATCTTTTCAACCAAAATTGATCGAGAAAAAATGTATTGCTTTACTTATTGAAGGCCTCTCGTATCTGCTGAAACACCAGATAAAATGCGCCTGACGATCCTGAATAAGGATATCCTGTATAGAGAAACGTTTAGTGCTAATACATGACGTCATGGAAAATAAGGACCTAACGTTCGATTAAGCTTCCTGGTTACAGTAGGCGCCGTTTTATAATTGAGGCGCTGAGAACCATAAGGGCCCAAAACTCACCGTCGTCGATTTTGAGATTCAACCATCTACATATTCTCCTGATATATACTGAACTTATAGTGAACCATGTTCGTCTGTACCACTGGCGCCACATTGTATGTATAAAAATTCAAGAAAATCTGTCTCAGCGATTCTTCTGATATTAATTTCCATATGGGCTCGTAGCACAAAGCCAGTGTTACCCAGTGTCTACATCATGTACGTAGTAGTAGTACACTTATGTCCTGAAAAAAGAGAACATATTGAACGACTAGAGATAAGACGGTCACATTCACAGAACATCTACATCAGTATGTTTTGCAGAACTGATTTACATTTGAACCATACCGGCCTGCGGGTTCAAGGTCAACATCGATATCATGGCGCAACACCACCTACCAGTGAAATGTACCTGCGGCCCTCGTTGTCACTTTAAACCAATGGTAATAGATCAGAGTGGCTTGAGCAGACGTGCAGGTTGCCTAGCAGACGTATGCTCGAATTGTACTGTCAAACCAGTGACTTTGAAAGAGGGCGCATTTTTGGCGTGAGAGAATGTGATGCATCCATCCGGGAAACTGCCGCTTGTGTAGGACGGAGTGTTTCGGCAGTGCAACGGGTGAGTCGAAAACGGTTAACACAAGGCTATAGAGGAGACAAGATGGGTCAGGTCACACCATGCAGATCACCCCCCGAGAAGATCGACTCCTCATCCAAATGGCACTGCAGGACAGATCTGCGTCCCTCTCAGCTCTGGTGCAACAGCGGAACAGTGTAACAGATTATACACTATCAGGGGTGAAAGTCCGTCGCCACTTTTTACGGCATGGCTTACGTGCGCGTCGTCCACTTCTCCACCTACCTTTGACGAATATGCTAGAACGTGCTAGACGGTAATGGGGTATGGAACGTCATCATTAAAGACAGAATGGCATAAGAGTGTGTTTTCGGATGAATCCAGGATGTATTTGTTTGAAATGATGGCCGCATTTTGGTTCGCTGAAGACAGGAGGAGCAGCATCACACTGAGTGAATTCACACAAGACATACAGTGCCCACTCAAGGCCTTTAGGTGTGGGGTGTTATTGGCTACAACCATAAACCACAGTTGATGCGTGTCCAGGGTACTGCAACTAGTGTGACCTATGTGAATGACATCCTTCAACCTGTAGCCATACCTGTTCAGCACAACACCCAGACCACATTTTACAGCAAGACATTGCATTAATACATATTGTTGCAGGAGCATGTGTTACAGAGTAACTTCACCGCTATATTTGTTTCTGTATCAAATTTAGCCGAGCTTTACCTCTGACTCTATAAAAGTCTACGTATTACCAAAACTATGTATTCACAAACTGTTATCACACATACATTCATATGCTCGACTAAACAGAGCCTCATTAGAACTGAGCTAAAACTTATCAGATTGCGGCTTGTCATTGTTTTAAACGCGCAATAGAAGTGGAACAATTATCTGGCGCTAATCAGAATTTCCACTTATTTCGCATCTTGACAACATTGTTGCTGGTTTCGCGGAAGCACAACAGCAAACAGCAAGCAGGTAGCGGCTAAGCTAGACTTCTGTTTCTAAAAACATATTCAAACTTTTGCTTGCGAACCGGTCGCAGTGGCCGAGCAGTTCTACGCGCTTCACTCCGAAGCCGCGTAACTGCTACGGTTGTAGGTTCGAATACTGCCTCGGGCATGGATGTGTGTGATGTCCTTAGCTTAATTAGGTTTAAGTAGTTCTACACTCCTGGAAATTGAAATAAGAACACCGTGAATTCATTGTCCCAGGAAGGGGAAACTTTATTGACACATTCCTGGGGTCAGATACATCACATGATCACACTGACAGAACTTCAGGCACATAGACACAAGCAACAGAGCATGCACAATGTCGGCACTAGTACAGTGTATATCCACCTTTCGCAGCAATGCAGGCTGCTATTCTCCCATGGAGACGATCGTAGAGATGCTGGATGTAGTCCTGTGGAACGGCTTGCCATGCCATTTCCACCTGGCGCCTCAGTTGGACCAGCGTTCGTGCTGGACGTGCAGACCGCGTGAGACGACGTTTCATCCAGTCCCAAACATGCTCAATGGGGGACAGATCCGGAGATCTTGCTGGCCAGGGTAGTTGACTTACACCTTCTAGAGCACGTTGGGTGGCACAGGATACATGCGGACGTGCATTGTCCTGTTGGAACAGCAAGTTCTAGGAATGGTAAAACGATGGGTTCGATGACGGTTTGGATGTACCGTGCACTATTCAGTGTCCCCTCGACGATCACCAGAGGTGTACGGCCAGTGTAGGAGATCGCTCCCCACACCATGATGCCGTGTGTTGGCCCTGTGTGCCTCGGTCGTATGCAGTCCTGATTGTGGCGCTCACCTGCGCGGCGCCAAACATGCATACGACCATCATTGGCACCAAGGCAGAAGCGACTCTCATCGCTGAAGACGACACGTCTCCATTCGTCCCTCCATTCACGCCTGTCGCGACACCACTGGAGGCGGGCTGCACGATGTTGGGGCGTGAGCGGAAGACGGCCTAACGGTGTGCGGGACCGTAGCCCAGCTTCATGGAGACGGTTGCGAATGGTCCTCGCCGATACCCCAGGAGCAACAGTGTCCCTAATTTGCTGGGAAGTGGCGGTGCGGTCCCCTACGGCACTGCGTAGGATCCTATGGTCTTGGCGTGCATCCGTGTGCCGCTGCGGTCCGGTCCCAGGTCGACGGGCATTTGCACCTTCCGCCGACCACTGGCGACAACATCGATGTACTGTGGAGACCTCACGCCCCACGTGTTGAGCAATTCGGCGGTACGTCCACCCGGCCTCCCGCATGCCCACTATACGCCCTCGCTCAAAGTCCGTCAACTGCACATACGGTTCACGTCCACGCTGTCGCGGCATGCTACCAGTGTTAAAGACTGCGATGGAGCTCCGTATGCCATGGCAAACTGGCTGACACTGACGGCGGCGGTGCACAAATGCTGCGCAGCTAGCGCCATTCGACGGCCAACACCGCGGTTCCTGGTGTGTCCGCTGTGCCGTGCGTGTGATCATTGCTTGTACAGCCCTCTCGCAGTGTCCGGAGCAAGTATGGTGGGTCTGACACACCGGTGTCAATGTGTTTTTTTTCCATTTCCAGGAGTGTACGCTCTAGGGGACTGATGAACTCAGATGTTAAGTCCCATAGTGCTCAGAGCCATTTGAACCTAGAATGAAGTATATATTCAAAAAGACAGAGTTAAACATAGCGTGAGCTTCACACATACCACTTGTCTGAACAATACAATGATTAACAAAGTGAACAATGATTTAAAGAGGCTACAGGGCGAACAGGGTATTTCTATAAAAAACAAACAGCTTCATCAATTAATATGTGCATGATTCAGGCTATTGGGGTGGTCTTTCTCTCAGCTCCGAGCGAGTTAACTAACTGACAATAATTATTACTAGCTGCGCAATGCTACATTCTTGCCTCAGACTACTTCTCTTCAAAAATATTAATATTATTCAAAACATATTCCTTTCAGCTTTCAGTGTAGGCCTACACATCATACTCATCCTTGCTATCCTTTACCATATACTTCATCTAACAGATACAATCACAAGTCAACACAGCACTAATGGATACTTCCATCATCTATCGACTACCATACTTCAATTAAGAAAGAATCAGACAGTGTAAAGGGAAAGATTGTGCCACGACAAGGCCAAAGAACGTTTAACAACTAAGTAACTTGTTCTCTACCTGATGTGCACATGAATGACGTACAAAAACCACATAACATGACCGCCTTACAACAGGATGTCAGCCTTTTTCCCTGATCCACCAGATCACCAGACTAGTCGCCAATTGAAAATGTATCAGATATTGTGAAACTACTGGTGCAGCGCTGTGACCCAACACCGACCACTACATGCGACTTCGTAGGCTTTCCCGGCGTAATAAGTCTTGAAAATCTCTTCGGGTTTGCTGCCGGATCCTAAAATCAACTTGACTCGCTGAGTCTCAGCGGGACTCATCAGCAAGCAGCATTCTCCTGAAGATGGCGACCAGTTCGATCGCCGAAATATCGAGTCAAGTTGATTGTAGGATCCGGCAGGAAACCCGAAGAGATTTTCACCAACCACTACAGATTAACTTTGGAACCAGGTGAATGCAGCATGGATGACTATACCACACGACACCATTCGCGCCTTATAAGCATCAATGGCATCATGCATGGAACATGTTATCAGGACCCATAGTGGACGCTGTGCCTAATAGGCAACACGACACACACACTCCACCAAGGTGACTGAAATACTACTCATTTATCCAAAAGATACTAATTTACATGTCCTGTAAATATGAACTTCCTGTCTCTAGTCGTTTCTTCTTAACATGAGTGTATTTGCAAATCGAAGCTATATTGGCAGTTTTCTCTGCGCTGTTATGAAAATGATGATAATGGCGATCACGAACTCTAGGAAAAGGCTATGCGAGTGAGTCTGGGGCATTTAGTGTCTATTACTCATTAGGTGATTAAATTTTTTTAGTATTCGTTAAGAAAACAAGTCAGGCCTATGAGACTAGTCGTTTCTCTACGAATCTGATTTTCAGAAACGTCTGTTTTCATCGAAACTTGTTTCCATGCTTTGAGGCCTCATTGCCTCAGATGGTTGTGCTCCTGAGAGGTGGCACATCACAGCCACTCTGTGGAGTACCTAAGCAGTGTGTGTTGCCAGTAATCCAGTCATCTGCTCGGGCCTGTGCCACAGTCTCACACCTGCACCCAGAGGTAGCATAACAACAACAAATTGCTGTTGACTACATCTACTGTGTACATTTCGCTACTATCTACACAACCATACAACTGTGTATCTACTGATACGTAAGTTGAAATAATTTGCTATTGATGACTGTTGCACATATTAAACCATACCAGTCCAATGCTCTTATTTCTTGGCAGAAGATATGCATACGCTGTTATAAGAAGCTTGACACATCTATATCAAGAACGCTTCCCCCACATATGAAACCTACTTCATACACTGTTCCAGAAGCTACACCAGCGACTGTGTGAGAATGGCACTTTGCATCCACGGTGTGAGGGCATCAACACCAGAAGAGCGGTACATTACAATTTAATAGGAAGTACCGACAGAGTTAAGGCGAACCTGCCTAAAAGCACATGAGCAACAGCAAGAGATACAGACATCACTCACTCTTCTGTAAGGAGATAGCTCCATCAACATCAACCATTCCAGTACAAGATCTTAGACCAGTTGACTTCGAGCCCTCGTATATGTTTTTCAGGGTGATTTATGCAGCAATGCATTGCTGAGCCAGAGTTGGCATCATATGTGTTGTTTACAGATTGTGTGGGTTTTACAAGAGACAACTTTGTTAATAGCCACTGCAGGCACATGTGGGCAGAGCAAAACACAAGTGCTCTTGTGACTGCACATTGACCAACAACAGTTTTCAGAAAACATGTGGGCTGGTATTGTCGGGGGACATATTACAGGACCCTTTGCGCATCCAGATCGACTAGACATACAAATGAATTACATGTTATGATTTCGTTCACAGCAGTAGTTAAGCAGCTGCAGAATATTTCACAAATAAAAAGTCAGTCGTCATCAGCACAAGAAAACCCTAATTTGGGTTACTTTACCGGTTTCGACAGTTTAAGCTGTCACCTTCAGAAGTGAAATAGGTTCAAATCTTTGGGAAGCCATTTTTTATTTATTTTTTACTCTGTAGCAAAGGACACTACAGTATGATTGTTATTTTGGCTTTCACTTACCATGATTTGCATGTATTTCACTCCTGGAGATGAACATATAAACTGTCGAAACCAGTAACGTGAACCAAATAAATGCTTTCCTGTGCAGCTAACGACAGACTTTTTAAGTTTGTGAAGTATCACAACTTTCTGCCAAATGACCTACTTAAGCTACTAGACGATGTTTCGCTGAAGTACAAGTGAAAATATGATCTCAACACGATGGCACACCACCACATTTGAACCGTAGTGTCCGCCAGGACAGCAGTGACACTGGACTGGGTAAGGTAGCCTAGTGCCTTAGCCACCACTGTCACACGACCTGACGTCAATCGATTTCTTCCTGTTGAGTCACACCAAATGTAATGCGTATACTACGCCTGTAGAGCTTCGAGACATTCTCGTTGAATGAATGCAGGTCGTGTTTAACGAATGCCGCTCAAATCACATCTGACATCTTCGAGAGAGTCCCCCAGGCAACGTCTTTTTCCGGATGAGAGATCACCACTTAGAGCACCTGATTTAGGTTAATGTGTGAACATTTTAATGTAAATGCACTACATTTATAGTTTGAGACTGGACTGTACGTTTCGTAAACCAGTGTGACACTTCCTTTGCCTTACTTTTATTCGGTTTTGTGCCTGTTTTTTCCTTTAAATGTTCTGCAGCAAAGGAGTGGACAATATAGTACCTGCGACAGACTTTCAATTGTTGTTGTTGTTGTTGTTGTTGTTGTTGTTGTCTTCAATCCAGATACTGGTTCGATGCAGCTCTCCATGCTACTCCATCCTGTGCAACCTTCTTCATCCCCCAGTACCTACTGCAACCTACATCCTTCTGAATCTGCTTAGTGTATTCATCTCTTGGTCTCCCTCTACGATTTTTACCCTCCACGCTGCACTCCAATACTTGATGCCTCAGAACATGTCCTACCAAACGATCCCTTCTTCTGGTCAAGTTGTGCCACAAACTTCTCTTCTCCCCAATCCTATTCAGTACTTCCTTATTAATTATGTGATCTACCCATCTAATCTTCAGCATTCTTCTGTAGCACCACATTTCGAAAGCTACTATTCTCTTTTTGTCCAAAGTAGTTATCGTCCACGTTTCACTTCCATACATCGCTACTCTCCATGCAAATACTTTAAGAAACGACTTCCTGACACTTAAATATATACTCGATGTTAACAAATTTTTCATCTTCAGAAACGCTTTCCTTGCCATTGCCAGTCTACATTTTATATCCTCTCTACTTCGACTACCATCAGTTATTTTGCTCCAAAATAGCAAAACTGCTTTACTACTTTAAGTGTGTCATTTCCTAATACAATTCCCTCAGCATCACCCGACTTAATTCGACTACATTCCATTATCCTCATTTTGCTTTTGTTGATGTTCATCTTATATCCTCCGTTGAAGACGCTATCCATTCCATTCAACTGCTCTTCCAAGTCCTTTGCTGTCTCTGACACAATCACAATGTTATCGGAGAACCTCTAAGTTTTTATTTCTTCTCCATGGATTTTAATACCTACTCCGAATTTTTCTTTTGTTTCCTTTACTGCTTGCTCAATATACAGATTGAATAACATCGAGGAGAGGCTACAACCCTGTCTTACTCCCTTCCCAACAACCGCTTCCCTTTCATGTCGCTCGACTCTTATAACTGCCATCTGGTTTCTGTACAAATTGTAAATAGCCTTTCGCTCCTTGTATTGTACCCCTGCCACCTTCAGAATTTGAAAGAGAGTATTCCAGTCAACATTGTCAAAAGCTTTCTCTAAGTCTACAAATGTTAGAAACGTAGGTTTGCCTTTCCTTAATCTTTCTTCTAAGATAAGTCGTAAGGTCAGTATTGCCTCACGTGTTCCAGTATTTCTACAGAATCCAAACTGATCTTCCCCGAGATCGGCTTCTACTAGTTTTTCCATTCGTCTGCAAAGAATTCGCGTTTGTATTTTGCAGCTGTGGCTTATTAAACTGATTGTTCGGTAATTTTCACATCTGTCAACACCTGCTTTCTTTGGGATTGAAATTATTGTATTCTTCTAGAAGTCTGAGGGTATTTCGGCTGTTTCATACATCTAGCTCACTAGATGGTAGAGTTTTGTCAGGTCTGGCTCTCCCAAGGCCGTCAGTAGTTCCAATGGAATGTTGTCTACTCCGGGGGCCTTGTTTCGACTCAGGTCTTTCATTGCTCTGTCAAACTCTTCTCGCAGTATCGTATCTCCCATTTCAACTTCATCTACATCCTCTTCCATTTCCATAATATTGTACTCAAGTACATCGCCCTTGTATAGACCCTCTATATACTCCTTCCACCTTTCTGCTTTCCCTTCTTTGCTTAGAACTGGGTTTCCATCTGAGCTATTGATGTTCATACAAGTGATTCTCTTATCTCCAAAGGTTTTTTTTTTTAATTTTCCTGTAGGCAATATCTATCTCACCCCTAGTGAAATAAGCCTCTACATCCTTACATTTGTCCTCTAGCCATCCTTGCTTAGCCGTTTTGCACTTCCTGTCGATCTCATTTTTGAGACGTTTATATTCCTTTTTGCCTGCTTCATTTACTGCATTTTTATATTTTCTCCTTTCATCAATTAAATTCAATATTTCTTCTGTTACCCAAGGATTTCTAGCAGCCCTCGTCTTTTTCCCTACTTGATCCTCTGCTGCCTTCACTATTTCATCTCTCAAAGCTACCCATTCTTCTTCTACTGTATTTCTTTCCCCCATTCCTGTCAATTGTTCCCTTATGCTCTCCCTGAAACACTGTACAACCTCTGTTTCTTTCAGTTTATCCAGGTCCCATCTCCTTAAGTTCCCACCTTTTTGCAGTTTCTTAAGTTTTAATCTACAGGTTATAACCAATAGATTGTGGTCAGAGTCCACATCTGCCCCTGGAAATGTCTTACAATTTAAAACCTGGTTCCTAAATCTCTGTCTTACCATTATATAATCTATCTGATGCCTACTAGTATCTCCAGGGTTCTTCCATGTATACAACCTTCTTTCATGATTCTTAAACCAAGTGTTAGCTATGATTAAGTTGTGCTCTGTGCAAGATTCTACCAAGCGGCTTCCTATTTCATTTCTTAGCTCCAATCCATATTCACCTACTACGTTTCCTTCTCTCCCTTTTCCTACTACCGAATTCCAGTCACCCATGGCTAATTAATTTTCGCCACCCTTCACTATCTGAATATTTTCTTTTATTTCATCAAACATTTCTTCAATTTCTTCATCATCTGCGGAGCTAGTTGGCATACAAACTTGTACTACTGTAGTAGGCATGAGCTTCGTGTCTATCTTGGCCACAATAATGCGTTCAATATGCTGTTTGTAGTAGCTTACCTGCACTCCTATTTTCCTATTCATTATTAAACCTATTCCTGCATTACCCCTAATTGATTTTGTGTTTATAACACTGTAGTCACCTGACCAGAAGTCTTGTTCCTCCTGCCACCGAACTTCACTAATACCCACTATATCTAACTTTAACCAATCCATTTCCCTTTTTAAATTATCAATTACCTCTTGTTTTACCTTTGACAGGGACTTTTTATCATGGATCGTCGCTTCTTTTAGACGCGCGATTTTTTTCGTGTCTTTTTCTGGTATCCATAGTGGAAAGACAGGTAGCTTTTCGGAGAAGAAGAGATTGTTGTGATAAAATTGCTCTGTCCTTCAGTGCTTAAAATGTAGGCGGTGCCTCGGTGTCGTTTGGAAATTAATCTGCGGCTCTCACTGAGAGAACATTGTGTTAGTATTCTCGAGAGGTTTGTTTTAAATCGTTGGCAAAGTTACTTATCTTATAGAAGAGGCTATGGAACAAATTTAGCACACCGCAGGCTAGCGCATAGAAACAGCCGAGTAGGAGGAAAACTACTGAGCGAACTAGTATGAATAGGTGAGCTGTCTATATTAAATTCTCCGGCCCTTGAGTAACGTTACTTCACCGACTAGCTGAGTGTACTGAACAGTCATTCTTAATCTGCATGCTACCCACCACGAAAAGCTGGTAAATTGATTTTCAAAAGAATACGATAGGAATGGTTGTCTCGAAATAGAGAAACGTATTTTAGTTGTGGATCAGGAACTTTAATTTCGATCATTTTACTCCTTTCGCTTGGAGAAGACGACTGGATTAGAGGCAAAACACGTGGCATACATACGCCGCAGACTGGCTACGCTCTCAGGTGCGTAACGAATTATAAAACGACGCCTAACATCGCCGCTAAGCGTCAGTGAATATTTTGGCTCTCAAAAAACGTTGTACCCCCATGATATAATCTATCACCTATAGACGCTTCTCGCAAACGCTTTGAAACACCCTCAAGATGTAGTGGGGATGGGGGTGGGGGGTTAAGGGTACATCGTGCGTGATCTTCTGGTCTAAAGACATAGTTCGTACTGTTCCTTGACACGTTGACCCAGTGCTGCAGGAAGCCACCATGAACGTAGTGGATACAGAACTGACACGTCACTAAATGGCACGTTACTAACTCCCTACTTGGGAAACAATCAGTAATGAAAGAAGTGGTCGCAACAAGTAAGTTATGTTGGACGATTCACATAGTCACAGTACATTATGGAATAAGGTTACTGTACGAAATGGAAGTCTACGGTCCAACAATATGGATTTAGTCACGAAACACAAGAAAATGAGCAAATCACGGTCGCCACGAACGGCACATTTCCTTGAAGTAAAAAGTGGTGTGAACATTCTAACATACGAAATTACACAGTGTCAATAATAATGAACAGTTAACAAAATACTTCTCTGGAATATGTAGAGCACAGACCGAGGTGATTATCGCAAAGGAAATAGGTGCGTTTACCTTTCTCATGGGGAAACGGCACGAGTTCCCACGACTTTAACTAGTGAGATGAGTGATTACTCCACTCAGACAACAAAAGAAGAGAAAAACCCAAAATATCATTAGCTGCGTTCCTACGCTGTGTTTTCCACGCAAACTCATCTTACCGTTATTCTAACTAACGTCCATCCGTCGTTACTGGTCCTAAACTTCGCACTACTCGCTGTTCTTACCTCGGCTGGCTCGAAGATTATTGCTGGAGACGGCATGATGCATTTGTAAGTCGTGCTCTCACTTCATTCGCCATTAGCGTATGCAGACAGACTGCTATCACTGTGTGCCTCCGTAAGTCATCAGTGCTCATGTAGAAGTCCACTCCACTGCCCAGTGCAGGATAGAAGCCTTCAACTGACAACCAAAACCGAATTAATCTCGTCGCGGACTCTCGAATCAGAATGACCAAGTTTCGCTCTCCATCGCTCACCACCAGAGTTTGTAGCGGTGTGCTCCCTCCACTCCCACGAACAATCGTGATGCAGACAGAAAGTGCAGCTGCTAGTCAAAGGGACTGGCAATAATAGTTAATTTCCACAGCCGTAGTAAGCACAGAGGGGCCAATCTAACACGCTACCACCTGAAGCAGATGCGCCCGCCAATTCCCACACAGGCATCAAATGTCTCTCCTACAGCAATGCACGTCAAACGCCAAACGTGTTACGTTGCGCGCTCTATGCTCTCATGAGACTCTCAAGGAGATGTCTGACCTACAATGCTCTGTCGCCGCGTTCCCAAGGTTCATGACATTTTATCGAGTAGAGTTTTCTGGCGTCCCCTCAGCCAGCAGAGAGTAGCAGAAGACTCAGTTTTCTTAGCCAGATGGTCGCTGTGCTTTGTTGACTGCTTGTTTCCAAACACTATGCTTGCTCCGGCGAGTTTGCAGAACATAGGCAGTGTGACACACCTTGCCGTCTCCAAACTCATGTAAACGTAGGAGACATAACCCCCACCCCCAACCCCAACCCCAATGAAGAAGGCCATTAATTTCTTTCCCCTTCAGCGTGGAACACAGAACATTTTGCGAAAACCAAACTGGCGCTCACTGTAACCCGTAAATAAAATCAACTGAAGAACCCATTACATGTCAACCCGTAACCAATGAACATTCATTTGTAAATCAGTCTGTAATGAAAATGGAAACAAAGTCTTGTAAACTAGATCCTACACTACTGGCCATTAAAATTGCCACACCACGAAGATGACGTGCTACAGGCACGAAATTTAACCGACGGGAAGAAGATGCTGTGATACGCAAATGATCAGCTTTTCAGAGCATTCACACAAGGTGGGCGCCGGGGGTGACACCTACAACGTGCTGACATCAGGAAAGTTTCCAACCGATTACTCATACACAAACAGCAGGTGACCGGCGTTGCCTGGCAAAACATTGTTGTGATGCCTCATGTAAGGGGGAGAAATGCGTACCATCACGTTTCAGACTTTGATAAAGGTCGGATTGTAGCCTATCGCGATTTCGGTTTATCTTATCGCGACATTGCTGCTCGCGTTGGTCGACATACAAAGACTGTTACCAGAATATGGAGTCGATGGGTTCCGGAGGGTATTACGGTACGCCGTGTTGGATCCCAATGGCCTCGTATCATTAGCAGTCGAGATGACAGGCATCTTATCCGCATTGCTGTAACGGATGTCTCGATCCCTGAGTCAGCAGATGGGGACTTTTGCAAGACAACAACCATCTGCACGAACAGTTCGACGATGTCTGCACACAGCATGGACTATCAGCTCAGAGACCATGGCTGCGGTCACCCTTAACGCTGAATCACAGATAGGAGTGCGTGCGATGGTGTACTCAACGACGAACTTGGGGGCACAAATGGCTAAACGTAATTTTCTCGGATGAATCCAGGTTCTGTTTATAGCATCATGATGGTCGCATCCGGGTTTGGCGACATCGCGGTGAACGCACATTGGAAGCGTGTATTGGTCTTCGCCATACTGGCGCATCACCCGGCGTGATGCTATGGGGTGCCATTGGTTACACGTCTCGGTCACCTCTTCTTCACTCTGACGGCACTTTGAACAGTGGACGTTACATTTCAGATGTGTTACGACCCGTAGTTCTACCCTTCATTTGATCCCTGCGAAACCCTACATTTCAGCAGGATAATGCACGACCGCATGTTGCAGGTCCTCTACGGGCCTTTCTGGATACAGAAAATGTTCGACTGGCTGCCCTGGCCAGCACATTGTCCAGATCTCACACCAATTGAAAACGTCTGGTCAATGGTGGCCGAGCAACTGGCTCGTCACAATACGCCAGTCACTACTCTTGATGAACCGAGGTATCGTGTCGAAGCTGCACGGGCAGCTGCACCTGTACACGCCATCCAAACTCTCTTTGACTCAATGCCCAGGTTTATCAATGCCGTTATTACGGCCAGAGGTGGTTGTTCTGGGTACTGATTTCTCAGGATCTACGCACGCAAATTGCATGAAAATGTAAATAGATGCCAGTTCTAGTATAATATACACTCCTGGAAATTGAAATAAGAACACCGTGAATTCATTGTCCCAGGTAGGGGAAACTTTATTGACACATTCCTGGGGTCAGATACATCACATGATCACACTAACAGAACCACAGGCACATAGACACAGGCAACAGAGCATGCACAATGTCGGCACTAGTACAGTGTATATCCACCTTTCGCAGGCTGCTATTCTCTCATGGAGACGATAGTAGAGATGCTGGATGTAGTCCTGTGGAACGGCTTGCCATGCCATTTCTTACCTGGCGCCGCAGTTGGACCAGCGTTCGTGCTGGACCTGCAGACCGCGTGAGACGACGCTTCATCCAGTCCCAAACATGCTCAATGGGGGACAGATCCGGAGATCTTGCTGGCCAGGGTAGTTGACTTACACCTTCTAGAGCACGTTGGGTGGCACGGGATACATGCGGACGTGCATTGTCCTGTTGGAACAGCAAGTTCCCTTGCCGGTCTAGGAATGGTAGAACGATGGGTCGATGACGGTTTGGATATACCGTGCACTATTCAGTGTCCCCTCGACGATCACCAGAGGTGTACGGCCAGTGTAGGAGATCGCTCCCCACACCATGATGCCAGGTGTTGGCCCTGTGTGCCTCGGTCGTATGCAGTCCTGATTGTGGCGCTCAGCTGCACGGCGCCAATCACGCATACGACCATCATTGGCACCTAGGCAGAAGCGACTCTCATCCCCGAAGACGACACGTCTCCATTCGTCCCTCCATTCACGCCTGTCGCGACACCACTGGAGGCGGGCTGCACGATGTTGGGGCGTGAGCGGAAGACGGCCTAACGGTGTGCGGGACCGTAGCCCAGTTTCATGGACACGGTTGCGAATGGTCCTCGCCGATACCCCAGGAGCAACAGTGTCCCTAATTTGCTGGGAAGTGGCGGTGCGGTCCCCTACGGCACTGCGTAGGATCCTACGGTCTTGGCGTGCATCCGTGCGTCGCTGCGGTCCGGTCCCAGGTCGACGGGCACGTGCACCTTCCGCCGACCACTGGCGACAACATCGATGTACTGTGGAGACCTCACGCCCCACGCGTTGAGCAATTCGGCGGTGCGTCCACCCGGCCTCCCGCATGCCCACTATACGCCCTCGCTCAAAGTCCGTCAACTGCACATACGGTTCACGTCCACGCTGTCGCGGCATGGTACCAGTGTTAAAGACTGCGATGGAGCTCCGTATGCCACGGCAAACTGGCTGACACTGACGGCGGCGGTGCACAAATGCTGCGCAGCTAGCGCCATTCGACGGCCAACACCGCGGTTCCTGGTGTGTCCGCTGTGCCGTGCGTGTGATCATTGCTTGTACAGCCCTCTCGCAGTGTCCGGAGCAAGTATGGTGGGTCTGACACACCGGTGTCAATGTGTTCTTTTTTCCATTTCCAGGAGTGTATTTGTCCAACGAATACTCGTTTATCATCTGCATTTCTTCTTGGTGTAGCAATTTTAATGGGAAGTAGTGTAATTTTTTTTGTATTTTCATCCTTCTGACTGATTTAGTGAACTGTTGAGTTAGAAATGGAAGGAGGAGGCTCAGACAAGGCTGGCGCCTCTCCGTCGCACCATTATTGTCGGTTTTATTTCCTTTTCCTTTTTGTGGTAGCCGGCACTATTAAATCACCACACCGAGCAGCGGCTTGCTACAATACGCGCGGCCGAGAAACACATCGTTGACCGCGTTTCTTAGTGTGCGGTCCATTGTGTAGCGTCGCACTCCGCCTTTGGCCGCGCGCACGTGCGTTCAAACCACAGCGGTTGGATACCAGTAACACTCAGAGATTGGCCGCCCACGAGATTCAGCGAAACCAGACGCCGGCTCCATTAACTATGGAGCCTTATTTAACGCTGTTACTGACGTCCACGAGCCAGTTCTAATCGTGCTTTGTTTCTACTCCGCAACACGGGAGTGCTATTCTGCGGTGGACCAGCTGTTAGATGGTTATTTGGCTGCGCTCTGAACTTAGAATTCGAATGCTATACTGGAACTTGGACTTCGACGTTCAGTAGGCTTAGTACTGAAGCTTATTTATTTATTTTTACTTAAACTGAAAATAATTGAGAAAGTGAAACTTCTTTATTTAATTCTGTAACTGCTGAGTGAAACTGAAGTAGTGTCTCCTTGCTTGTCTTTATCATTTCATTTCTGACCTACACAAGTGTTCCTGACAAATGCAACTCAAACTTATCCATTTATTACTCACAATATACAAGGATAACGTAATCTGACTATTACTTAACACAAAAGAATGGCCCTGAATTAGAAGAAATCCTAGCAATAACCCATACATTTCATTAACCTCATAAGTCACATACCTCACAGAAAATCTTCACTACGCGAACCACAGCGATACAGCAAGCACCAGTACAGCCAGCTAAATAAAAGATTCCAACTACTGTAGGCTCTAACTAGTAATAGCCGTGTGGTTAGCGACGGAAAGAGTTTGTTACAGAGGAAATAATGTATTTAGCAGATTTTACCTTAATTGTGCGAAAACCAGTCCAAAAATTGTATAATCGTCCGTGAGATCCAGTCAAAAAATTACATAATTGTCAACAAAATTATATCTCCTTGACGGACAAGTCATGACCGTCCGCTCGCGCTAACACTTCAGACTTCTAACCTCCATCACTGCTGACTATTAACTTCCAACTGCGAATCTGACCCGCCACAAAGTCTCTTACAGAAGGTGCACAGCGCTGTCAGTGATAATAAGGCAGACTAAAGCGCTGCCAACAAACAAACACATAAACAGTATGTCAACAGACCTGTGATTTCCGCTGGAATTCTGCAATTCACTTGCACTTCCTGGGCAATAGTACAACCACCATCAATTTATGTAATTTTCCATAAGGTATTCATCTACAACTTCGCGCTTGGTAACAGAATTACATGTATTAGCGTTGTGTCAATAAACCGTTATATATTTATTGTGTTACTTCTGATAATAACACTTCTGCATGTCGAGCGCGGGAAAAATTCTATTCATCTATATGTGGCATAATGTCTGTTATTTTCAGTATCCGTACACAGGATATACGATGGTAGCAGTAGGGTTTCGTGAGAAGTACGTCGTCTGATTTTCGAAGAGTTCCCATTTTAGTTCCCCCATGAAATGCTGTAACGCGTTTTATGGGCTGTAAACCTAGCAGCTCATCTCTGAATCTGTTCAATACCTGTCAAATGTATGCAAATGAGGATGTATTTCCCTTGATATGTTTTCTGTAAGAGACAGGCGTTCGTATTTTCTTCCACAACTGGAAGTCACACAATTACGATCTGTTTTTCTTGGTATATATTCATCTGTCTACCTTGTTCGTTCAAACTAAATGGAGCCTAACATTACAAGAAAGGTACTGCAACATGGGAAGAACAGGATTTATACTTCCTTTGAGGCTGCTTTATAACCGGGTTGCCCAAGCGGCATTTAATTTTGCATCTTAATGCACTGTTAACTCACACATGACATGTTATATAACCAATTACATTTGTCACTCAGTAATCACACCATAACGAGCTACGTTTTTACTGACGTGAAGTCCTTAATTTTATTTTGATATCTCAGATAATCATGTCGTAACTGATACATGATTTTCAGTCACTAGAAACTAGGGAAACGTTCCACTGCCAAAAGGTCTTTTCTTCCCAAAGCTGATTGCCAGTAGTCCATCTCAGTGCCCACACGGCTGAAACTGTTTTAGCATCGGATGGCGGTAAGTACAGTAATCTTCACCTGACATGGCCACAAGTAGTTACCGTCAGTCAGCAAAATTTTGCCTTCCGATCTGACAGACAAATTCCTAAAGATTTTGTTTGTACTTGATATCACTGAGCATCTCAAAGTCATCGACATAGCCACCGGCGCCGTAGCGAAAAAGGCCGACATACTGAATTGCGTTATCGAAAGTTGTTCAAGTCTGCAAAATTCTTTCAATCATCGCACGGCGGCCAACATGACAATTACCGAGATCAATGACCGCGAATTAGAAGATTTAATGAAGTTTTTCGAAAGAGGAAAGGCAACTTCAGCTATGCATGAGAGTGGTCGGACTTGTTTTGTTTTGGCTCATCTTTCGTTTGTACAGCTATTCCGTTTTCATTGTTGTCGTGATAATATATTGACTTTGAACGTCTACAATCGTCGAATTATTCGTTGTACTGGCGTAATCTGTTAACATAATCGTTTACGGACTCGTTAACTGTAGCTTGCAACTTATGCATTTATGTGTAGGCTTCAACTGTCGATCTGCACTTCCCCTAGTTCTCTTTGACATGCAGTAGAGGCCCCTCTGCTATCACTGTCCCCGTCTTCACCAACGCGTCTACACAGTTAGGGGTCAATTTACTCTGTGCGTATTCTACCTAGAAATAATATCTCGGTGGGCGGACACACGATACGAGACTAGATGCGACAAGACTTTCTGGACTGGCACTCTCTGCGTTAGAAGTAAGTATTTCTGTCGAGATTTCTATATTCTCATCAATTAATGCATATTCACTTGCAACACAGAATTAATTTTATGTAACGATGATGAATGCGTGATAATATAACGCCGTATACATCTACGCTAAACATTTAAAATGTTTCTCCATTGTATGTGCTGGGTGACTGAGTCACTTGTTCATCTGCGTTGTTGTTGGTGTCAAGTTTTACGTTATACATATGTCATTGCACTGCTGCAGATAATTTTGTTTTGTGGGCATCCACAGCTGTGGAATTGCATTGTGATGAAAAAGACCGTTTCAGATGGATCATAAATATTTATTTAGACTACGATAATAAAAAATTTTTATCTTACAGTTGAGGCAGTATTTCCTATCACACTGTTGACACTACTGTACGTCATATTACACTAAAGCTACACTACTAGCCATTAAAATTGTTACACCAAGAACAAATGCAGATGATAAACGGGTATTCATTGGACAAATATATTATACTTGAACTGACATGTGACTACATTTTCACGCAATTTGGGTGCATAGATCCTGAGAAATCAGCACCTACAACAACCACCTCTGGCCGTAATAACGGCCTTGATACTCCCGGGAATTAACACAACTAGGATGGCGTGTACAGGTACAGCTGCCCATGCAGCCTCACCACGATATCACATTTCATCAAGAGTAGTGACTGGCGTATTGTGACGAGCCAGTTGCTCGGCCACCATTGACCAGAAGTTTTCAATTGGTGAGAGATCTGGAGAATGTGATGGCCAGGGCAACAGTCCAACATATTCTGTGTCGAGAAAGGCCCGTACAGGACCTGCAACATGCGCTCGTGCATTACCCTACCAAAATGTAGGGTATCGCAGGGTTCAAATGAAGGGTAGAGCCACGGGTCGTAACACATCTGAAATGTAACGTCCACTGTTCGTAGTGACGTCAGTGCGAACAAGAGGTGACCGAGACGTGAAACCAATGGCACCACATACCATCACGCCAGGTGAGGAATACACGCTTCCAATGTGCGTTCACCGCGATGTCGCCAAACACGGATGCGACTATCACGATGCTGTAAACAGAATCTGGATTCATCCGAAAAAATGACGTTTCGCCAATCGTGCACTCAAGATCATCGTTGAGTACACCACCGCAGGCCCTCCTGTCTATGATGTAGCGTCAAGGGTAACCGCAGCCACGGTCTCCGAGATGATAGTCCATGCTGCTGCAAACGTCGTCGAACTGTTCGTGCAATGGTTGTTGTCTTGCAAACATCCCCATCTGTTGACTCAGAGATCGAGACGTGGCTGCACGATTCGTTACAACCATGCGGATAAGATGCCAGTCATCTAGACTGCTAGTGATACGAGGCCGTTGGGATCCAGCACGGCGTTCCGTGTTACCCTCCTGAACCCACCGATTCCATATTCTGCTAACAGTCATTGAATCTCGACCAACACGAGCAGCAATGTCGCGAGACGATACACCGCAGTCGCGATAGGCCACAATCCGACCTTTATCTAAGTCTGAAACGTGATGGTACGCATTTCTCTTCCTTACACGAGGCATCACAGTAACGTTTCACCAGGCAACGCTGGTCAACTGCTGTTTGTGTATGAGAAATCGGTTGGAAACATTCAACATGTCAGCACGTTGTAGGTGTCGCCACCGGCGCCAACCTTGTGTGAATGCTCTGAAAAGCTAATCATTTGCATATCACCGCATCTTGTTGCTGTTTGTTAAATTTCGCGTTGCAGCACGTCATTTTCGTGGTGTAACAATTTTAACGGCCAACAGTGTATAATTTTACTATTTCGTTTCATTATCAGGTGATAAAAATAAAATGAAGGCAATCAATCATTTAAATAAGGCTTTATTTATACATCTGTTCACTCAAAGCCTCAAAACCTATCGACATTTTCGTACATAAGCCGCAAGACTCCCGATATTGAATAATGGAGGGTACTTCGTGTACCTATGTCATTTTCTGCCATTCCTGTTCCAGTCTCCATTGCTCCACGTTCTTCCGTTATTCTTCTCTGTTTTTTTCTATCTGTCCTACTGTCCTGTCTTATACAGATCTCAGACTGACTAGCGTTCTTCAAGTATTGGTCTGTACGCTTTTCTTTTTCTACTCATCAGTCTTATGACCGATCTGATGTGACCCGCCAGGAATTCCTCTCCTGTGCCAACACATTCCTCTCAAACTAGTAGTGTAGCCTACGTCCTCAGTTATTAGCTGGATGTATTCCTGTCTCTGTCTTCCACTACAGTTTCTAACCTCTACAGCTCCGTCTAGTACCATAGTACTACCGTGGAGACTATTCCCTGATGTCTCAGTATATATCCTATCACACTGTTTCTCGTGTATTCTTTTCCTCGCTGATTCTACGGACAACCTCCTAATTTTATCTATCGAATTTTCAACATTCATCTGTAACATCACATCTCAAATACTTCGATTACCTTCTGTTCCGGTTTTTCCCACAGTCCATGTTTCACTGCCACACAATACTGTGCTCCAAAGGTACATTCTCAGATATCTCTTCCCCAAATTTAGGCCTATGTTTGATACTAGTAGACTTCTCTGACCAGGAATGCCCTATTTGCCAGTGCTAGCCTGCTTTTATGTCCTCTTTTCTCCGTCCATTATGGGTTATTTTGCTGCCTAGGTAGCAGGAAAAAAATGGTTCAAATGGCTCTGAGCACTATGCGACTTAACTTCTGAGGTCATCGGTCACCTAGAATTTGGAACTAATTAAACCTAACAAACCTTAGGACATCACACACATCCATGCCCGCGGCAAGATTCGAACCTGCAACCGTAGCGTAGGTAGCAGAATTCCTTAACTTTGTCTACATGGTTATTCTCAAATCTGATCTTAATTTCCTCACCGTTCTCATTTCCGCCACTTATAAATACTTTCGTCTTTCTTTGATTTACTCTCAGCCCACATTCTGTAAACATATTCCCTGATATTTAATGGATCTGACTACTTATAGTGATTGTTCTGCATACAATAACAGCTATCTCTGACAATATAAACGCATACATTACATTTGCTTACGATGAATGTCAAAGCATCGTCCTGCTTCACGTCCTCTTTCATTTCGCTACAATCTTCATGCTTGCGACTTCCATGTGTTCAAAAGCATCATCCACAAAAAGCCTCATGGGACTTACAACGTTATCGATCAGTGTGAAAAGCAGTGGTCCTGTAACAGTCACTGAGGGTACTCCAGAAGTTACTTTCAAATCTAAGATTTCTCTCCATTAAGGATGATATTCCATGCTCTATTTGCCAAGAACTTTTCAGTTCCATGTCAATATGGTCTGATGTTCCATTCGTGACCCGTGGTCTAGGGGTAGCATCGTGTTTTCTTCTTTGGAGGCATCCATACCTTACCAATAATCGCAACCTATGAACGGATTACAAAATGGTGTAAGACAGGGATGTAGTCTTTCTCTCCTACTTTTCAGTATGTACATAGAAGGAGTGATGACGAAAATAAAAGAAAGGCGGAAGAGTGGGATTAAAATTCAAGATGCATAGATATCAGTGTTAAAATGGTTCAATTGGCTCTAAGCACTATGGGACTTAACATCTGAGGTCATTAGTCCCCTAGACTTAGAACTACTTAAACCTAACTGACGTAAGGACACCACACACATCAATGCCCGAGGCAGGATTCGAACCTGCGACCTTAGCAGGAGCGCGGTTCCGGACTGAAGCGCCTAGAACCGCTCGGCCACAGCGGCCGGAAATATGAGTTAAGGTTCACTAACGGCATTGCTGTCCTCAGTGAAAGTGAAAGAATAATTACAATGGTGAGCGAAAACATTATGACGAGCACGATAAAGAGTAAGGAAAGAATGTAAGTAGAAGAGAGACGATTGAGCAGTCATTTTAGATAAGATACGGCCCGAAAATTCGGAAATCCACTGATATAAGCGGTTCTGGAAAAGAACAAATTGTAGTGGTGCTGTGGCTCGAAACTAGAATCTCCGAAACGGCGAAGCTGGTCGCTTGTTGGCGTACTACTGTCGTAAGCTCCTATGGGAAGTGGTTGAAGGGTGGTGAAGTAACAAGTTGGCCGTACGGTACTGGACGACCACGTCCCATAACAAAACATAGAGGCTGGATGGGAGGACAATGCTGTTGCAGGCACAAGTGTTTCAGGTCACACCGTTCAAAGGCCATTTTTGAACATGGAGCTCCACGTGACGCGACCCCTAATCGTACCTGTGTTGACCAGTGGAGGGGGCACAGCATCACTGAGTTTTCACCGTGTCGCCTATCGGATGAATCGCATTTCTTGTTACACCAAGTGGATGGTTGGATCCTTACACGCCGTCATCCACGAAGTAAGCATCGAGCCACAGATGCAGGCCGTTGAGGGCAGAATTACGCCATGGGGTATATTGAGCTAGGCTTGCAATGGATCTGGGATGGTAATCGAAGGCATCATGACAGCAGTGAGCTCTCTCTCTCTCTTTTCGTTTAGTCGGTTTAGACTCTTCGTGATCCCATGAACCAAATCACGCCACTTTTTCTTGTCTTGCACTTTCTCCCGTAGACTTACCGGGTTGGAACACATTGCTTCTGTGATGCCATCGATCCATCTCATCCTCTGACATCCGCTTCTTCTAATTCCTTCAATCTTCCCCAGTATTAATGTTTTTTCGAGTGAGGCATGCCTTCGCATTGTGTGTCCAAAGTAGGTCAGCTTTGTTTTATTATTAGACCTCCCACGGAGAAATCTGGTTTTATTTGCTCCAATATCGATCTGTTGGTTCTGTTTGCAGTTCATGGAACTCTAAGAAGTTTCCTCCAACACCACAATTCGAAGGAGTCAATTCTTCGCCGTTCAGCCTTTCTAATGGTCCAGGTCTTACATCCACACATCACAACTGGAAAGACCATAGCCCTTACAATGCGGATCTTTGTTGCGTTATATCTCTGGACCTTATAACCTTGTCAAGGCTTGACGTCGCCTGTCTACCGAGCAGCAGGCGTCTCCGGATTTCATGGCTGCAGTCGCCATCAGCAGAATTTGGGAACCGAGATAACTGAATGTGGTCACTACCTCCATGGTTTCTCGTGCTATATCCCACGAATTGGTTGGTTTAGTTGCCATAATTTTCGTTTTCTTCACATTCAGCCTGAGACCGGCCTTTTCACTTTCGTGTTTCACCTTCAGCAAGACTGTTCTCAATTCTTCTTCACTTTCTGCCAACAGGATCGTATCATCCACGTACCTGAGGTTGCTTACAATTATCCCAGCTATTTTAATTCCTGTTTTCCCTTCATCTAGCCTCGCATTCCTCATAACATGTAACAGTTATTGAACAAGTACGGTGACAGTATGCAGCCTAGCCGGACCCCTTTCTAAATCTTTATCCATTTCGTTGACCCATACATACACTCCTGGAAATGGAAAAAAGAACACATTGACACCGGTGTGTCAGACCCACCATACTTGTTCCGGACACTGCGAGAGGGCTGTACAAGCAATGATCACACGCACAGCACAGCGGACGCACCAGGAACCGCGGTGTTGGCCGTCGAATTGCGCTAGCTGCGCAGCATTTGTGCACCGCCGCCGTCAGTGTCAGCCAGATTGCCGTGGCATACGGAGCTCCATCGCAGTCTTTAACACTGGTACCATGCCGCGACAGCGTGGACGTGAACCGTATGTGCAGTTGACGGACTTTGAGCGAGGGCGTATAGTGGGCATGCGGGAGGCCGGGTGGACGTACTGCCGAATTGCTCAACACGTGGGGCGTGAGGTCTCCACAGTACATCGATGTTGTCGCCAGTGGTCGGCGGAAAGTGCACGTGCCCGTCGACCTAGGACCGGACCGCAGCGACGCACAGATGCACGCCAAGACCGTAGGATCCTACGCAGTGCCGTAGGGGACCGCACCGCCACTTCCCAGCAAATTAGGGACACTGTTGCTCCTGGGGTATCGGCGAGGACCATTCGCAACCGTCTCCATGAAGCTGGGCTACGGTCCCGCACACCGTTAGGCCGTCTTCCGCTCACGCCCCAACATCGTGCAGCCCGCCTCCAGTGGTGTCGCGACAGGCGTGAATGGGGGGACGAATGGAGACGTGTCGTCTTCAGCGATGAGAGTCGCTTCTGCCTTGGTGCCAGTGATGGTCGTATGCGTGTTTGGCGCCGTGCAGGTGAGCGCCACAATCAGGACTGCATACGACCGAGGCACACAGGGCCAACACCCGGCATCATGGTGTGGGGAGCGATCTCATACACTGGCCGTACACCTCTGGTGATCGTCGAGAGGACACTGAATAGTGCACGGTACATCCAAACCGTCATCGAACCCATCGTTCTACCATTCCTAGACCGGCAAGGGAACTTGCTGTTCCAAAAGGACAATGGACGTCCGCATGTATCCCGTGCCATTCAATGTGCTCTAGAAGGTGTAAGTCAACTACAATGGCCAGCAAGATCTCCGGATCTGTCCCCCATTGAGCATGTTTGGGACTGGATGAAGCGTCGTCTCACGCGGTCTGCACGTCCAGCACGAACGCTGGTCCAACTAAGGCGCCAGGTGGAAATGGCATGGCTGGCGTTCCACAGGACTACATCCAGCATCTCTACGATCGTCTCCATGGGAGAATAGCAGCCTGCATTGCTGCGAAAGGTGGATATACACTGTACTAGTGCCGACATTGTGCATGCTCTGTTGCCTGTGTCTATGTGCCTGTGGTTCTGTCAGTGTGATCATGTGATGTATCTGACCCCAGGAATGTGTCAATAAAGTTTCCCCTTCCTGGGACAATGAATTCACGGTGTTCTTATTTCAATTTCCAGGAGTGTAGTTTTCACCGCGGCTTCTTGGCCAAGGTATAAACTTCGTATCAGATGAATGAGATGATCTGGTACACCCATGTTTTACAGTACGTTCCATGATTTGTTGTGATCGGCACAGTCAAAGGCTTTGGCGTAGTCAATAAAGCAGAGGTACACATCTCTCTGGAATTCTCTTGCTTTTTCCATAACCCACCGAATGTTAGCAATTTAATCTGTAGTTCCTCTTCCTTTCCTAAATCCAGCTTGTTCTTCTGGCAGCTCTCGATCTAGTTACTGGCGAAGTCTATTTTGTGAGATTTTCAACATGACTTTACTAGAATGTGAGGTAAGTGCGATTGTTCGGTAATCTGCGAATTCTTTAGAACTTCTCTAATTTGGAATGGGGACGAATATTGATTTTTTCCAGTCCTCTGTCCACTGCTGCGTGATCCATATTTTTTGACATATTGAGTGCAGCACTTTCACTCCATCCTTTCCAGTGAATTTAAACAATTATGCTGGTATTTCATCATGTCCACTAGTTTTGTTATCATCCATATTTTCGCTCTCCAAAATACTTGGCTCTAGTGAATTTAAGGAGACGGAAACTGTATAAACTGAAAGAACCAGGTGTTGTACAGAGTTTCAGCGAGACCATAAGGGAACAATTCACAGGAATGGGAGAAAGAAATACAGTAGAAGAAGAATGGGTAGCTTTGAGGGATGAAATAGTGAATGCAGCAGAGGATCAAATAGGTAAAAAGACGAGGGCTAGTAGAAATCCTTGGGTAACAGAAGAAATATTGAATTTAATTGATGAAAGGAGAAAATATAAAAATGCAGTAAATGAAGCAGGCAAGAAAGAATACAAACGTCTCAAAAATGATATCGACAGGAAGTGCAAAATTTCTAGGAAGGGATGGCTAAAGGACAAATGTAAGAATCTAGAGGCATATCTAACTAGGGGTAAGATAGATTCCGCGTAGAGGAAAATTAAACTTTTGGAGAAAAGAGAATCACATGTATGAATATCAAGAGCTCAGATGAAAACCCAGTTCTATGCAAAAAAGGGAAAGCAGAAAGGTGGAAGGAGTATATAGAGGGTCTATAAAAGTGCGATGTACTTGAGGACAATATTATGGAAATGGAAGAGGATGCAGATAAAGATGAAATTGGAGATATGATACTGTTTGAAGAGTTTGACAGAGCACTGTAAGACCTGAGTCAAAACAAGGCCTACGAAGTACATAACATTCCATTAGACCTACTGACAGCCTTGGGAGAGCCAGTCCTGACAAAACTGTACTGTCTGGTGAGCAAGATGTACGAGACAAGCGAAATACCCTCAGACTTAAAGAAGAATATAATAATTCCAATCCCAAGGAAAGCAGATGTTGACAGATGTGAAAAAAATCTGGTAGAAGCCGACCTCGGGGAAGATCAGTTAGGATTCCGTTGAAATGTTGGAACACGTGAGGCAATACTGACCTTACGACTTATCTTAGACAATAGATTAAGGAAAGGCAAACCTACGTTTCTAGCATTCACAGACTTAGAGAAAGCTTTTGACAATGTTGATTGGAATACTCTCTTTCAAATTCTGAAGGTGGCAGGAGAAAAATACTGGGAGCGAAAGGTTATTTACAATTTGTACAGAAAGCAGATGGCAGTTATCAGAGTTGAGGGGCATGAAAGGGAAGCAATGGTTGGCAAGGGAGTGAGACAGGGTTGTAGCCTCTCCCCGATGTTATTTAATCTGTATATTGAGCAAGCAATAAAGGAAACAAAAGAAAAGTTCGGAGTAGGTATTAAAATCCATGGAGAAGAAATAAAAACTTTGAGGTTTGCTGATGTCATTGTAATGCTGTCAGAGACAGCAAGGGCCTTGGAAGAGCAGTTGAACGGAATGAACAGTGTCATGAAAGGAGGGTATAAGATGAACATCAACAAAAGCAAAACGAGGATAATGGAATGTAGTCGAATTAAGTCGGGTGATGATGAGGGAATTAGATTAGGAAATGAGACTCTTAAAGTAGTAAAGGAGTTTCGCTATTTGGGGAGCAAAATAACTGATGATGGCCGAAGTAGAGAGAATATAAAATGTAGACTGGCAATGGCAAGGAAAGCGTTTCTGAAGAAGAGAAATTTGTTAACATCGAGTATAGATTTAAATGTTAGGAAGTCGTTTCTTAAAGTATTTGTATGGAGTGTAGCCATGTATGGAAGTGAAACGTGGACGATAAATAGTTTAGACAAGAAGAGAATAGAAGCTTTCGAAATGTGGTGCTACAGAAGAATGCTGAAGATTAGATGGGTAGATCACATAACTAATGATGAGATATTGAATAGAATTGGGGAGAAGAGGAGTTTGTGGCACAACTTGACTAGAAGAAGGGATCGGTTGGTAGGAGTTGTTCTGAAACATTGAGGGATCACCAATTTAGTATTGGAGGGTAGCGTGGAGGGTAAAAATCGTAGAGGGAGACCAAGAGATGAATACACTAAGCAGATTCAGAAGAATGTAAGCTGCAGTAGGTACTGGGAGATGAAAAAGGTTGCACTGGATAGGGTAGCATGGAGAGCTGCATCAAACCAGTCTCAGGACTGAAGACCACAATAACAACAACAACAGTAACAATAACAACAACAACAACAGTTCTAAATTAACATTAACATCAGCAGTAGGAGCCCTGTCATTATGGAGTTCTTTCTTGTATATATCTTCTACGTATTCTGCCCATCTTCCCTTAACATCCTCTGCTTCGCTCAGATAGTTCCCGTTTCTATCTTTTATCGTTCCAATTTTTGTCCGGAATTTTCCTTTAATTTCTCTGATTTTGTTATAAAGATCTCCTGTCTTTCCCATTCCGTTACTATCTTCAACTTCCTAGCACTGATCATTAAAGAATATATATTTATCTCTTCTAGCTAATTTCTGAAAATCTTTATTTAATTCGATCATAGCTGATCTATCTCCCTTGATTTTTGCTTTCCTTCGTTCTTCTGCAACTTGCAGTGCCTCAGCTGATAGCCATCTAGCCTCATTGCTGTTCCTTTTCTTGGCAATGTGTTTCTCTGCGGCCTCCTTGACAGTATTAGCTACTTCTGTCCACATCTCGTGTGAGCTTTTGTCCTCCAGCTCTAATACATTAAATCTTCTTTTGCACCTCTACAGTGTAGTCGGAGGGTATAGAGCTAAGGTCGTATCTGCAAGTTGGGATACTTTTTGCTACATTCTAAAGTTTCGACCGAAATTTTGCAATCAGGAGCTAATGATGTGATCCGCAGTCAGCCCCAGGTCTTGTTGTAGCTGACTGAACCATGCTCTTCCACCTCTGATTACAAAGTATGTAATCAACCTGGTTCCGGTGTTGGCCATCTGGTGAAGTTTTGGTAGTAGAAACAGTGTATTAGTAATTATCAATGAATCTTCTTGGCAGAATTATACCAGTCTCTGTCCTGCTTCATTTGTTGTACCAAGACCATGTTTCCCTGTTACACCTTCTACAGCTTCATTTCCCACTTTCGTATTCCAGTCTCAAACTAGGAAGACGATATCCTTTTTTTGGTGTTGACAGTTGTAATTCTTGTAAATCTCCAAAGAACTGGCCAATAATTTCCAATTTCCTTTCCAGCATCGGTTGTTGGAGCATAAACTTGAATTAATGTGATGTTGAGGGGCTGACCTTCAAGTCTGTTGGAAATCATTTTATCATTTTTATATTTGCACCCCATTACAGCTTTCCTCACTTTGTCACTAACTATGAAGGCTACTCCATTACGTCTGTTGTTATCGTGCCCAGAATAATACACCATATGGCCGTCCGAAGCAAATTCTCCCATGCCAGTCCACCTCATTTCACTTATTCCCAATATGTCGATGCTAATTTTCTCCATTTCTCTTTTCACTATGTCTAGCTTTCCTTGATACATGAATCTTACATTCCATGTTCCTATGCAGTGCTTCTCTTTGCACCATCTTACTCTTCGTGAAGCTCCTTTCAATCTGGTTGCCACTGGAGATCCGATCGGAGAACTTGAAACTCCGGAACATTTTGAGCTGAGTGAAACCATGAGGTATTGTTGGGATAGTTCAGAGGTGGTTTCCCGTTGCCTTCCAGTGTCCTCCAATTCCTATCTGCTTACCGTCTCAGTTTCCCGCTGGGGTTGGTTACCCAACCTTCCACTGAGTTGCTCGGCTTAACAGAGCAATCACGTGTAGGTAGGAAGTGGGAGAACTGAGGTGACAGGGGCTGTGAGAACTCTCTTGCTCAGTTCTTGTAATCGCGTATCACCCCCATTTTATGCTCGAGTCTCATGGTGTATACAGAGACCCCCCCCCCCCCCCAGGTCATTTCCTGGGTCCAGCAGTGAGGTACGTGAACATTACTGATAACCACCTGCATCGCTTCATGATTTAAATCTCCCCATACGGCGACGACATCTTCCAGCAGGATAACTATCCGTGGTGCAAAGTCAGAAACGAGCTACAGAGGTTTGAGGGGCATTATAGTGAACTCTTTTATTGATGTCTTGGTATGCAGCTGTGCCTGCTCTGCACTCATTAGAACACACAAGAAAGCACCGGCCACTGGCATAGAAATGTGCCTTCAAATACACAAATATGTAAACAGGCAGAATACGGCGCTGCGGTCGGCAACGCCTATATAACACAACAAGTGTCTGGTGCTGTTATTATATCGGTTACTGGCGCTACAACGGCAGGTTATCAAGATTTAATGGAGTTTGAACGTGGAGTTATAGCCTGGGCACGAGCGATGGGACGCAGCATCTCCGAGGTAGCGATGGAGAGGGTATTTTCCCTTACCATTTCACGAGCGTACCGTGAATATCACGATTCCGGTAAAACATCACATCTCCGACATCGCTGCGGCCGGAAAAAGATCCTGAAAGGACCGGACCAACGACGACTAAAAATAATCGTTGAACCTGACAGAAGTGTAACCCTCCCGCAAATTGCTGCAGATTTCAAGGCTGGGCCATTAACAAACGTCAGTGTGCGAACTATTCAACGAAACATCATCGATATGGGCTTTCGGAGCCAAAGGCCCACTCGTGTACCGTAGATGACTGCACGACACAAAGCTTTACGTCTCACCAGGGCCCGTCAACACCGACATTGGCCTGTCGGACATCTAGTTTCAAATTCTATTGAGCTGATGGACGTGTACAGGTATGCAGAGACCCTCATGAGCTCATGATCCCTGAATGTGAACAGAAGACTGTTCAAGCTGGTAGAGGCTCTGTAATGATGTGGGGCGTGTGCAGCTGGAGTCATATGGGACCCCTGATACGTCTAGATATGACTGAGAGGTGACATGTACATAGGCACCCTCTCTTATCACCTACATCCATTCCTGTCCATTTTGGATTCATAGTGTCAGTTCACTCCCGCACTGCTTCAAACATTAGTCGAGTCTACGTCAAGTCGTGTTGTGGCACTTCTGATTGCTCGCGGGGGGCCTATACGATATTAGGTAGGTGTACTAGTTTCTTTGGCCGTTCTGCGTATATCTAAATCTACATCTACATCTACATGATTACTCTGCAATTCACATTTAAGTGCTTGGCAGAGGGTTCATCGAACCACAGTCATACTATCTCTCTACCATTCCACTCCCGAACAGCGCGCGCGAAAAATGAACACCTAAACCTTTCTGTTCGAGCTCTCATTTCTCTTATTTTATTTTGATCATCATCCCTAATTATGTAGGTTGGGCTCAACAAAATATTCTCGCATTCGGAAGAGAAAGTTGGTGACTGAAATTTCGTAAAAAGGTCTCGCCGCGACGAAAAACGTCTATGCTGTAATGAGTTCCATCCCAATTCGCGTATCATATCTGCCACACTCTCTCCCCTATAATGTGATAATACAAAACGAGCTGCCATTTTTTGCACCCTTTCGATGTCCTCCGTCAATCCCACCTGGTAAGGATCCCACACCGCGCAGCAATATTCTAACAGAGGACGAACGAGTGTAGTGTAAGCTGTCTCTTTAGTGGACTTGTTGCATCTTCTAAGTGTCCTGCCAATGAAACGCAACCTTTGGCTCGCCTTCGCCACAATATTATCTATGTGGTTTTTCCAACTGAAGTTGTTCTTAATTTTAACACCCAGGTACTTAGTTGAATTGACAGCCTTGAGAATTGTACTATTTATCGAGTAATCGAATTCCAACGGATTTCTTTTGGAACTCATGTGGATCACCTCACACTTTTCGTTATTTAGCGTCAACTGCCACCTGCCACACCATACAGCAATCTCTTCTAAATCGCTTTGCAACTGATACTGGTCTTCGGATGACCTTACTAGACGGTAAATTACAGCATCATCTGCGAACAACTTAAGAGACCTGCTCAGATTGTCACCCAGGTCATTTATATAGATCAGGAACAGCAGAGGTCCCACGACGCTTCCCTGGGGAACACCTGATATCACTTCAGTTTTACTCGATGATTTGCCGTCTATTACTACGAACTGCGACCTTCCTGACAGGAAATCACGAATCCAGTCGCACAACTGAGACGATACCCCACAGGCCCGCAGCTTGATTAGAAGTCGCTTGTGAGGAACGGTGTCAAAAGCTTTCCGGAAATCTAGAAATGCGGAATCAACTTGAGATCCCCTGTCCATAGCGGCCATTACTTCGTGGGAATAAAGAGCTAGCTGCGTTGCACCAGAACGATGTTTTCTGAAACCATGCTGATTACGTATCAATAGATCGTTCCCTTCGAGGTGATTCATAATGTTTGAATACAGTATATGCTCCAAAACCTTACTGCAAACCGACGTCAATGATATAGGTCTGTAGTTCGATGGAATACTCCTAATACCCTTCTTAAACACTGGTGCGACCTGCGCAATTTTCCAATCTGTAGGTACAGATCTATCGGTGAGCGAGCGGTTGTATGTGATTGCTAAGTAGGGAGCTATTGTATCAGCTTAATCTGAAACGAACCTAATCGGTATACAATCTGGACCTGAAGACTTGCCCGTATCAAGCGATTTGAGTTGCTTCGCAGCCCCTAAGGTATCTACTTCTAAGAAACTCATGCTAGCAGTTCTTCATGTTTCAAATTCTGGAATATTCCATTCGTCTTCCCTGGTGAAGGAATTTCGGAAAACTGCATTCAATAACTCCGCTATAGCAACACAGTCGTCTGTAACAGTACCATCGACACTGCGCAGCGCCAGTTGCGTGTCTGTAAAACACCATCCCGTAATTCGAGGGAATTGTTTGACCTCAGCTTAGATTTCTGGTGACACATACATCTGGAATCCTATCAAGGACTTGTAGAATTCATACCAAGCAGATTCACTAGTATATTGTGTTTGTGTAGTGGACCAAGATGCTAATAAATCAGTGGTCATAACGTATTGGTTCGTCGGTGTGCAGGCTTTGTTGAATGAAATGACTAATCTAATGAGTATGGAATGTGAGGAAATCGAAGAAATACGAAGTAATGAGAAGTACCGGATGTGAGGAGAGTGAGAAATTTAACATCATAATTGGTGGTCACGAAGTCGATGAAGTTAAGCTGTACTGCTACCTAGAACTAGAAAGCAACAATGACGGACGGAGCAAGCAGGACAGAAACGTAGATTGGCACAAGGAAAAATGGCGTTCGTGGCCAAGAGAAGTCACTAATATCAATCATCAAATATAGGTGGTCACGAATTAGATGAAGTTAAGCTGTACTGCTACCTAGACAGCAACCATGACGGACGGAGCAAGGAGGACAGAAATGTAGATTGGCACAAGGAAAAATGGCGTTCGTCGCCAAGAGAAGTCACTAATATCAATCATCAAATATAGGTCTTAATTTAAGGAAAAAAATTCCTGAGAATGCACGTTTGGAGCACAGCATTGTATGATAGTGAGACATAGAGTGCGGAAAAACCGGAATACAAGAGAACAGAAACATTTGAGATGTGATGCTAGAGAAGAATGTGGGAAATTAGGTGGCCTGGACTGATAAGGTAAGTAACGAGGAGGCTTTCTGTAGAATCGGCGAGAAAAGGAATATATTGAGAACAATGGCAAGACAAAAGGACAGAATGATAGGACATCTGCCAAGACATCACGAAATAACTGCCATTGTACTAGAGGGACCTGTAGAGGGTAAAAATTGTGGGGGAAGACAGAGACTGGAATACATCCAGTAAATAATTCAGGATGTAGGTTGTAAGTGCTACTCTGAAATGGAAACGCTGCACGGGAGAAGAACTTGTGGTGAGCCCCATCAAACCAGTCAGAAGTGATGACTAAAAAAAAATCGCAACAGGACGACAACAAACGAAGTCAGCGCATCTGAAAATGATAGTTAGCATAGCATGTTACTATACCTCCGGAATTAATGAAATAAATGGAAAAATACATAGTAAATGCGAAATTAAACAAAAAATTTAATCTTAAAATTAAAACTTTAAAGTTTTGGAATTGATAGGATCGATATCTCGCTAGTGCGACATCGGTAGGCACAAATTGTCGAGATTATCGATTCCCAGGATAGTCGAACTGTTTTTATACACAATGGTTTGTACGGAACTCTCCGAGAGCGAGTGCTATTCACTCTCGTCCGGCTTTTTATTAATGTATAAACGGATGTTACTGCACTAGTGGCGTTTGCCAGATACCCTTAAACACAAACACTCAGGTCTGAAACATTACTTCACATTACATATCTTTACTTGTTATGGAAACGTTATTTGGTTTTGTAGCTGTTTTCTCTACTCACAACTTTTTCAATCGTCTACATTTCTTGATACTGTTGTACGCCAGACATCTGTTTCTAAAACTTTACTATGCAGCACTCATGGGATGAGCTTTCGTTTACTGTGGTTCTTCTTCACCCTGTCGCAGTGGGCGGCAGCGAGGCGTTCTCGCAGCAGCTGCGGGAGCTGTCTCGGCAGGTGCGTCACAACCCCGTGGTGTTCAGCGCGTGCTCGCTGTTCAGCGTGGACGCCTCCCTGCTGATGGGGTTCATGTCGACCGTCGCCACCTACTCCATCATACTGCTGCAGTTCGTTGTCTCCAACAAGGGGTGCCCCCTAGGAGGAGGGCCAGCCAACAGCATGGGTGTAGACGTCAACGAGACAACTTCTTCAACAGCAGAGGACACTTAGTACTTGTAAAACAAGAGCATGTTTAGCGACTTTAATGATGTTCATTTCATACACTACTTCAAGTAATAATAACATGAGGTTTGGTGGCCGTCCTTGGAAAAAGTGTAGATCTTTGGACCTTTTTTCTTTTTGCTCAAGCACCTTCCGAAAGAAAATTCCATTAACACCTCTAAAAATAAATTGCGCCTAGTTAAACAATTTATGAAAGCTTTGCACAAAGACGGAAAATGCTTCATGTGTCCCTCGAGAAACGTGCTCATCTGGATTGAAAGGAGAAGTGTTTATTCTAACTGAGTCTCGAAAAACGCTGTTTGATACCAACTTTGAATCAATAATGGCTGCGAATGCGAGGAAACTTGAGTATCATTACAGAGGTTAAACAGATCTTAGGCAAAAAGGACCTACGAGGGTCGTTCTTTTCTCAGAACATATGTACTGGTAACAGTCAGAATTTGGTGACAATATACATCAACATGTCTTGTCCCTGACCTATTTTTCTACACAGTCTACAGGGTGATTCAAAAAGAATACCACAACTTTAGGAATTTAAAACTCTGCAACGACAAAAGGCAGAGTTAAGCACTATCTGTCGGCTAATTAAGGGAGTTACAAAGTTTCATTTAGTTGTACATTTGTTCGCTTGAGGCGCTGTTGACTAGGCGTCAGCGTCAGTTGATGCTAACAGAAAGCTTTTTGTGTTATTGAGTACGGCAGAAGTGAATCGACGACAGTTGTTCAGCGTGCATTTCGAACGAAGTATGGTGTTAAACCTCCTGATAGGTGGTGTATTAAACGTTGGTATAAACAGTTTACAGAGAATGGGTGTTTGTGCAAAGGCAAAAGTTCTGGACAGCTGAGAACGAGTGATGAAAATGTAGCACGCATCCAGCAAGCATTTGTTCGCAGCCCAGGAAAATCGACTCGCAGAGCTAGCAGAGAGCTGCAAATTCCACAATCAACTGTATGGAGAGTCCTACGAAAAAGGTTAGTTATGAAACCTTATCGTCTGAAATTGGTTCAAGCACTGTCTGCAGCTGATAAGATTAAAAGAATCGATTTCTGTGATTTTATCCTTGCTCAAATGGAAACAGATGAATCTTAAGGATATGGTGTTTTGGCCACCTCTCCCAGCCACCATTGATGATTTGAAACGAGAAATAACAGCAGCTACCCAAACTGTTACGCCTGATATGCTACAGAGAGTGTGGAACGAGTTGGAGTATCGGGTTGATATTGCTCGAGTGTCTGGACATCTCTGAACTTGGTTTTGAGTGAAAAAAAATCTTTTTAAATACTCTTTGTAATGACGTATAACAGAAGGTTATATTATGTTTCTTTCATTAAATACACATTTTTAAAGTTGTATTCTTTTAGAATCACCCTGTACATTACATTACATTGCCGTACGCTAACGTTGTGGAAGAGCATGTTTTCCCTGATGGCAAAACCTCCTGTTCTCTAGATGTAGCCATGTTTTCACTGTATGACTGACACACTCGTCATCTTCAAAGTGTGTTCCCTGTAGAGATTCTTTAAGCTCCAACAATTCAGATGAAATGACCTTTCTTCTAATCGTGTGGTCCGCTGTGAGCATTCGTGGAACCCATCGTGAGCACCTCTCTGAATATCTGAGAGTCTCGATCACTGCAGATGCACCTCCAGTGCTGACAGACAGCTATAGAGCCAATTGTCAAGTTCTATGCACCGGTCGGCACTAATAATGGCATACGCATGATTCAGCATGTCCGGATCAGTGGCTGTGACAGGACGTCTCGAGCGTGGAGCTCTGTTTCTGCATTTCCTGACGCTGTAACTTTCTTTCCCATCGCCCAACTGTGCTCTAATCAACTGCAGCATCGCCATACACTACACACAAACCTTAATGGACTTTCATCACGGTTTCCTTTTCTGCACACAAGAATTCAATAACAGCACGTTGCCTGTAATGTGAGTCGTGCGTAGACGCCATTTTGCCGCTGTACTACGACTCTGCCATCTGCCGGCACCGTTCGAAACTTCACCGGAGCGCAGAATAAACATCAAAGGTGAAGAACCAACAAGAACGTTTCTCTATGTATGTTGAGAGCTTTTTAAAAAGAAATGTGGGGCGTTACTTACTGAACGACCCTCGTACATTGTATTTGAGTTGTTGCTCACATGCTCAAAAAACTTAAGACGTTTTAACTGATTGGTTAGCCACAAAACTTACTTTTGAGATTTCGATCAAAATTAGGGTGATATCAGTAAAGAAATCAGGTGAGCTCTTTGGTCGTGTAATGGAAATAAGGCATTGGCTAGAATAACAACATGATTCAACACAACTGCCAACTGCATCACCAAGAAGCACAATAGACAGACAACAGTGGAAGAAGTTCATATTAGATGTTTTAAGAAGGAAAGAAAAAGGAAATGTAAGTCAGTGGGCACACATTTCCTATGGAATAAAGAGGTTTTTAGGTTTTTCACGATTATACTTCAACAAAATCTTTCTCCATATTAACAGCTTCGTTTTATGAACTAATGAAAAGCATATAACTTACAAAACTGAAGCTTAACTTCTTTCTCTATGTAATCAACTCGATTATTTAAGTATTTGTCACGTCTGTCCCCCAGTTCCAGAATTTTCACGGCGTAGACGGCTGCCGCCACTCCAAAAACTCAATTGTTCGATGAATTCCACACCCCATAATCCCTTGCAAAACGTATCTGCCCAGCAACTCTTTCAGCTATCGTGGTAAAATGAGAAACGATAGGAGCAAGGTGAGAGACTTTGAACTCAAATTGATGCATCAATCAGTTGTTTGCAGCATGTAAATGAAGTAGTAAACCCGTCCTTCATTGATTTATTTATTTATTTGACAACTGGATAAACTACAGAAAAATGTGACGCATGTAAAACGGAAAGAGGAAATAAAACTAAACTGGGAAAAAATTAACAAACTAGTAAGGCAGATCAAAGATTTGTAATTATAATTGCACTTTATGATAAGCAACCTGTGTGTGTGTGTGTGTGTGTGTGTGTGTGTGTGTGTGTGTGTGTGTGTGTGTATCAGCACTCAAAATTGCTACTCATTATGATAATACACAGTCTTGTTTCAGTAGCCAAGATTGTATTTTCGATTTATAGACCATGCATCACTGTCTTGTTCCACTTTTATCTCTGGTAATGTTTCATTTCTGTCTTGTCCCACTACGATCTTTGGTCATATTTTGTAAGATGTAAACCTTTCGTATTATGACGTCCACCTCGTGTATTATGAAAATATGAGGTTTAAGTGTTACACTGCAATAACAATCTCGTAAAAGCACGTTCCTCCTTCCTTCCTTCTATCTGAGGTTTGGCTCTTTTGTGTGTTTTTGCATCACATATGCCTTGGCTCCATAGTTTCGACTGGTACAAATGGCAGCCTTTCGTCGAAAGATGTTTCTGTAGGTGACCTTCGATAGGCCTGATTCGTAATAAAAATAATAATTGCTGCACTAAGTATCATCGACTGTAAAACATTACTGAAAAACTTGTAAAAACGTTATATAATGAAATTTCGTTCTATGAAACACCAATAACATTATATCAGATTGCAATGGTAACGCCCTTTAAGTATTTTAGACGCGACGATACTACTGTAATCCTTAACAAGCATCATAGAATAATTTAGATGTGGAAATATTTAATCTGAGAGTACACTGAGGCGTATACCAAGTATAGGCCTAAAAATGAGATTAATTACATTTATCCATCAGCTGACAGTAATGCATTCTGTTTGTGTGCTTGCCTGCTTACCATAGTGTTTTACCCAATATGTGTTTTCTGCAGTTATAAGATTGGTCAGATTAATTTAGCTGCATCACATTATTTAGGAATAACAAAATGTTTTGTGAAGTATTTTAGATATGGAAACACGGCATGACACATCCTTTACATAATTTTTGGACAAATACTTCTGAACATGGCGCTAAAAATTCAGATCATTAGAATACTTTTGAGCTTAGCCGAGATGACTACTGTGGCGCTACGTTGTGATTGGCTGCTTTATTTTGATGGTCACTGAAATACTATAACGTGATTGGTTGCTTTGTTTTCGGATTATACTCTCACTGGCGAGGCAATGGAGAGGGAATGGCAGTGTGACGAGACATATGGTGTGTCATGTGATGGCATGATACGTGCGGATGGCATGTATTGTCGAATCTTAGATAAGAGGGTCGTGCCTGCTGCCCATCATAGGCTTTTAGTTCCCGCCACTGCCAATGGCTGTTATTCCATGACATCAACGCTGTCTAATGGCAGCAATTTTAACTGAATTACAGAACATTCATTGATATGCTACTGCAGTGTAAACAGTGATAGAATACAGTGCTGCATCAGAGGTGGCGTGCCTTTCACTTTTAGACCTACTTCTTGAATGTTTTGTAAACGTTAAACAAGACTATAGTATCAAAAGTTACTTCTTCGTCCATCCATATTTAAACTGGATAAGGTGGGACACAGCTGGTATAATTTTTATTAAAAATGAAATTCCTCCAGCTGTACTTGAGATTTTTTATTTACCTTGCTACTAGTTTCGGCGTTGCGTCAACGCCGTCTTCAGGTCCTTACACTTTGCTGAAATCAGTTCAAATGGTTCAAATGGCTCTGAGCACTATGGGACTTAACATCTATGGTCATCAGTCCCCTAGAACTTAGAACTACTTAAACCTAACTAACCTAAAGACAGCACACAACACCCAGCCATCACGAGGCAGAGAAAATCCCTAACCCCGCCGGGAATCGAACCCGGGAACCCGGGCGTGGGAAGCGAGAACGCTACCGCACGACCACGAGATGCGGGCGCTGAAATCAGTTGTGTGTGGCTCAGTCTATAAGACTGCGTTGAGATCAACACATGCTCCACATCACGAGTTTACCTCACCGCGGACTTCTATACTGAGCCACACACAACTGATTTCAGCAAAGTGTACGGGCCTGAAGACGGCGTTGACGCAACGCCAAAACTAGTAGTGACGTAAATAAAAAATCCTAAGTACAGATGGAGAAATTTCATTTTTAATAAAAACAGAAGTTACTTAATTAATTCTTTAAACATTTGGTTGTAAACATGGTATCTACTGCTTAACTGCCTTTTGAAATCTCAGTGGACGCCCCAGGATACAACAATTTAACAGACAGGTGGAAGGTGCAGACTGAGTTTACCGAAGGCAATTTGATGCTTCACAATAGTTGGAAATACTTTACTTAACAAGATATACTTAAAAACATCAATAACAAATAAATTAATACTAACTATCAGAGCGATTTCAATACGGTGAATCAAAAGGAGCGAACTTATAATTACTTTTTTCTTCTTTTCCAGGACAGATAATACATATTTGAAATAACAAGTTTAACTTTCACGAAAATACAGCTCGGAAGCCTTGTAGGCGTCAATAAGATTACAGAAGGAGTGTTATCACTACAATTTTGAAACCACTCATTGGATAGTAAACTGCAAACAAGGAAGGTGGTCCTTTGTGGTGTGCGTACTGTAAGACCTTCGGTACACACACCATCAGATCATTTGACTTGTCGCTCTAGCGAAGTAGGCGAGTGTGAGCAATACGTCTTGTGGTCTTATCGTGGCGTGTTTATCTTCTGCCGTTAGGTCAGACGATAAAAATGCCACTTGCACGCTTAGAGTAGGAGATTGACGGTGACCAACTATAAACAGAACTTGATCATTTTTCACACACACTTATTAAAATAATAGCAATCATAAATCTTACTTAACTTGATTCTGGAGGCTATTTACAATTGACAATCTGAAGTTCCTTTGGTCCTGGTATGTTAATCTGATTCTCACATATCTCTAATACTTGACAAAATGTCTATTCATTTAACTTCATGGCTATGTACAGGAATATGATAATCTTATTAGGCGCAGAGTGAAACTTGACTATAGACTGGTACAGACTAATGTAGACTGATACAGACAGGTGCAGATAAATGCAGACTAATGCAGACTGGTAAATCGGATTTCTGTACACTCGTTATAATACCTTATAATACCTCGAGCGTTCAGGTATCACTGCGCCAGTGTGATCCGCGAGGAGAAAAGGTTCTATGTTAGCAGCAGTCTCATTGGCTGCGTTACATATTAATACGCGGATCGGCGGAAGAAGAATTCTGTCCGTCTCTAAGACAGCGCCACCTCGTAGTGCGGGGACGGACGAGCGCTGCGCCTGTGCTGTTGTGCTTAGCGGGGCGCGCTCTATTGAGAAAGTTGTGTACGCGCTAACTACGTGGAACTATGCACGCAACATCTTTACGAAGAAAAAAATACAAAATCATGATTAGCATTCAAATAACTTGAGGACGCTTTTGGCTCTAGCACTCCAGCAACTTTTCAAACAAGAAAATAGCGATATTCAACATTTTACGAGTTCAGCATTTGACAATATCATAAAATTTAAGGTCAGGTATTACAAGAAAGATCTGGGACGCCCTTCAGGCAATTAAGAACTTAGGAACATAACGTAACAACGATTTCAAAATTTACAGCAATCATCAATTAAGAATTTAAAGATCTCCAAATCAAGCAGCAATACAAGAAAAGGCCGGGCTGGCGGAAGAAATGCATGGCTGGGATGGCGTAGGGTAGTGGACACTTTGGTTTAAACTTACGCTCGAAAGCGATGAGATTAAGAAGTTAACTTATGTAGAGAAGACGAATAAGCGAGAAGGCTGCGCCGCCTCCGTGTATACCGCAAGACAAGAGGCGGAACACCACGACGCACACACGTACACTGCCAACGTAGACCAGCCACGCCCGGTGAATCGGCGCGTAGGAGATAACACGCTGGGCCAACGGCTCCAACGCTAAGGCCAACTCGGGAAGCCGACGGCACACATAGAGACATATAACCATGCAAGACTGAGCATCAAATAAGTAAATTCCCAAAACACAAGAACACTAAATGCAAACCCCGCCCCAGACACCAATCAAAATCTAAGTGTTACAATGCCTGCGTAGTTACTTTATTTGTCATCCCCTTTAAGGGATCCTGCCCACTCATGTAATATAGCGTGCCTAGGAAGCTGCTTTCTCTTATAGCTAAACAACAATTCGAGCAAATCTTGCTATTGGAGTTTATTACAATATTTTAAAATTACAGTACTTGACTTGTGTTTCTACAAACATGGGACGCAAGCAAATATCAACATGCAAGTAATGAATGTCATTCGATATATACAATTTCCATGGAAGCAAATCACACAAGTTCATAAGTCAGTGCTATAAAGTTTGTATCTCAGCTCGTCTTCTAGTGAGTGTCCTCTAGTGCCACCGAGGCTATCTGGAGCGACGCTTATATTCTCTTCCTATAGAGGGTGAAAAGTATTTAAACCGACATCCTCTGGGAGGTTGTAGGGGACATCAAAACAAATATTATTCCCTAATGTCAATTTTTCGTCTGAGGAGTATTTCAACCGGTAGCGGAAGATTTCTCTGGCGGCAAATTAATTAAATCAACAAACACTTTTCCATTTTTATGACCAAGAGACAACACATTAACACAACCCAATTTCAATTACAGTGGATTTTCAAAAATGTCTCCATTGACACGTAAACAAAGATTACACCGTCGGATCATGTTCTGTCTGACACGGGCATCAACATCAGGAGTGTCCTGAATCGTTCCCCACACAAAAACGTGGAGATCGAGCACTTTTATGGGAACCGTCGGTCCAGGAATCGACGCACACGACGACTGAAATGTGCCGGCGCCACGTCTTGTTGGAGCCACATGCGTTGTCTTGTAGGGAGAAGAACGTCTTCCAGCAATTCTGGCAATGTTCTAGCGAGACAATTGTAATAGTGTCTGCCGTTTAATGGCCTAGGTAGCAGATACATCCCAATTAAACAGTCCCTAAAAACACCGACCCACACATTAACGAAGAACCGCACGTGATAAGCGCTAGTAACTGTGGCATGCGGGTTATCCTCACTCCAAACATGCGAATTGTGCATGTTGAAGATTCTATCACGCCGGAACGTTGCTTCATCGGTAAATGTAGGATGCATTTCACACTGTTTCAGGTACCACTGCGAAATCTGTGCTCTGGATGGAAAATCAACTGGTTACAGATTGTGGACACGCTGTAAGTGAAATGGACGTAACAACGTAACTATTTTTCTCGAAGGACTACTCTTACACTCGTGTCATTCGTCCCCATTTTAAGTGCAATTGCTCTAGTGCTGATTGAATGATCCCGCTCCACATGCTGCAAGACAGCTTCCTCAAATTACAGCGCTCTTAGCGTGCGACGGCGTCTCTGTCCAGGTAATCTGCTAAATGATCCGGTCTCGTGCAGACACTGGTACACGGCAGCAAAGGTCGTACGATGCGGGAAACGGCAATTCGGATATTGTTGTTGAAAAACGCACGCTCGTCCATTGTGGTGCGCTACGTAGTATGCACGAACCATATCAGTGTACTCACTCCAAGTATATCGCTCCATTAGTAAACAGAGACAATGCACTTCTACACTGCTGGACAGCACTTTCCTACTACTGAAGAGCGTAATACGCAGTCTAACACGTGAAGATCGTAACAGTCTCTAACAACTGAAGAGCATAATACGGCCTCCACCGGTTTAAATAATCCTCATAGGTAAAAATGACATTAGGGAAAAATACTTGTTTTGATGTCCCCTACAACCTCCCAAAGTTTGTCGGTTTAAATACTTTTTTTACCCTGTAGAGGCTGCTCTTGTCGTGGTGGGGCCCTGGCTGATGTCATGTCACAGCTTTCTCGGCTGTTACGCTCCAGGCCGGAACACTCTTTCCAGGTAAAGTCAAGGTGATAACGACGCCCACATCAGCCGACGGTCACTCGCTAACCTGGATCGTCAATCGGGCGCAACAGCGTAGAGCCCAACACTCCATGCCAAGAGGCCCCGTACAAGTAGCCGCCCACTTGGACGAACGACCGCCTATCAGGTCCTGTTATCACACCCTCACCGTTCGCCACCCGTTCCTCTCTCTCACTGCCCCACTGTCTGTCGACAACCTGCCTTCAACTTCCTCTGACCAAAGAGCCAACTCCACCGAAGCGCCACCTGGTGACATGACAGGAAAACGGATCGCACCAGTAATCAACAAAATAGCAACTCCGAAAACGATCCAACACGGCTCACTTTTGTTTCGTCTAAGAAGCGACAGACCCTTCTCTTAGATTCCACTCTCGCTGGAAGGCTTGCTAGGGCCCTTCCTGTTCGTTTGTACTTTTTTCTGTTCACACTTCAACATGCAAATAGGTTATAATTCACGTGTTTTCATTTTATTCCTGTAATGGGATGAGAGGCATGAATCGATGATTGAGCTCACAGTACCTGCATGTCTGGGGAATGTCATCGTTCAAGGGACTGGTTTCTCTTCTCAGTACTGCGTTTCGCTCGCTGCAAGCGGTGACTGCGTCCAGCCGAGGAATGGTAGCCAGGGGCCCTTTGTGTGGAGATACGTGGACCTTCCCTAACGGATGCAAGGACAATACGTGAAAGCGGTGACGGGCTTCACAGTAACAGACCGTCCTTGAAGTTGGCGCCACGTTGCCTCGCCCGGGCGCCGGCTAAATCGGTTGACAGCTCGCTCTTTGTGCTGCTGGAAGCCTTGTTTTCTTTCCATACAGCAGAGTGCTTGGCTGCGTTGCAGGCGCTACTTCGTGTGGTACAATTCACGGAAATTGCTTTCTCGCTCCGGGGGACGGCCGCCGGAGAGGCACCACACGCAAACTTACGAGGGTCGTCCTGTAAGTAATGCCCCACATTTCTTTAAAAGCCATTAATATACATAAACACACGTCCTTGTTGGTACTTCACATTTGATGTTTGGTCTGTGCGCCGGTGAAGTTTCGAACCGTTCTGGTTGATGGCAGAGACGTTGTACAGCTTCAAAATGGCGCCTACAAGCTGCTCACGTTACAAGCAGCGTGCTGTTATTGAAATCTTGTGTGCAGAAAAAGAAACCGTGGTGACCATCAATAAACATTTGTGTGTAGTGTATGGCGAGGCTGCAGTTGATTGGAGTATAGCTGGACGATGGGTAAAGAAAAGTACAGCCTCAGGTAATGCAGAAACAGAGCTCCATGATCAGCCACGCTCAGGACGTCCTGTCACAGCCACTGCTCCAGACACTCAGAATAGTGCAGATGTCATTATTCGTGCCGGCCAGCGCATCACAACTCGACAATTGGCTCTACAGTTGTCGGTCAACATTGGAAGTGCGTCTGCAATTATCCAGACTCTCGGATATCCATAGAGGTGCTCACGATGGATTCCACAAATGCTCAAAGCGGACCATTTCATCTGAGTTGTTAGAGTGTTTTCAGGCCGACGGAAAGGCCTTTCTGTCAAGAGTCGTTACGGGGGACGAAAACTGGGTGTCCGACTTTGCGCTGGAAACAAAAATGGAGTCCATGGAGTGGCATCATCCTCATTCGCCACAAAAGAAGAAATTTAAGACAGTCCCCTCTGTCGGAAAAGTCATTGTGACAGTTTTCTGGGATTGTGATGCCGTCATTGTCTTAAGTTTGATGAGAAGAGGGTCAACCATCAATTCAGAGGCACACGTGAAGACTCTGAATAAACTCAAGAACCGTTTCTGACGTGTTCGATCGGTCAAGAATGCAGCAGAAATCTTGCTCCAACACGATAATGCACGCCCACACACAAGTCTGAGAACCCGGGAACACATCGCCAAACTGGGTTGGACATCACTGCCTCATCCACTCTACACCCCAGACCTGACACCCTCGGATTTCCATCTCTGCGGGGAACAAACTTTCAAGATGACGAGAGTGTGAGTCATGCAGTGAAAACATGACTATGCTTACAAAACAATAGCTTTTACCAGCAGGGAATGCACGCTCTTTCACACGCTGGTATACGGCCGTAGAACGTGATGGAGACTACGTATAAAAATAGGATATGGACAACACATGTTGATGTATATTGTCAACAAAATCTGACTCTTAGCAATTAATACGTACTGAGGAAAAAAATAAGGGACATTACTTATTGAACGATCCTCGTACATGTACGGTCATCGCACCCGACGCTAGAGATGTCCAGAGCGGGGACTTGGCGGTGCTCGTGATTGGTGGTCGGACTGTGTCGTCTGTCCGTGTTCGGAGCTGCCTTTTGGTTTTGACGGAACGCCTTCAGATGGTTCAAAAAAATGGTTCAAATGGCTCTGAGCACTATGGGACTCAACTGCTGTGGTCATCAGTCCCCTAGAACTTAGAACTACTTAAACCTAACTAACGTAAGGACATCACACACATCCATGCCCGAGGCAGGATTCGAACCTGCGACCGTAGCAGTCGCACGGTTCCGGACTGCGCGCCTAGAACCGTGAGACCACCGCGGCCGGCGCCTTCAGATGGTGCTCGGATCATGTTGCCCGCAATTGGCTACGAAACGTCAGTCAACGAATATCTAATAAAAATGGGGGTTCCTATTTTAAAAAACGGAGTTGATATCCGTTTGATCTAGTGGGCCAACCATAGCGCCATCGTCCGCAGCTAGTGGTCGTGCGGTAGAGTTCTCGCTTCCCACGCTCGGGTTCCCGGGTTCGATTCCCGGCGGGGTCAGGGATTTTCTCTGCCTCGTGATGACTCGGTGTTGTGTGATGTCCTTAGGTTAGTTAGGTTTAAGTAGTTCTAAGTTCTAGGGGACTGAGGACCATAGATGTTAAGTCCCATAATGTTCAGAGCCATTTTTGAACCATATCGCCATCAGGTTTCCCCCTTCAAGCTAGACATGTTTCGTTCCCTGTAGTTTTTTCGTTTGACTCTTATTTCGTGAGATACTTGGCCCGGTCATGATCAATGGACCACCCTGTATATATATGTTTGGTCGCAACAGGTTTGAAAATTGACCTATCATTATTGAGAATTGTGGCCCGGTTGTTGGTTTGATTGTGTAGTGACCATAATTTTGGAATATCCTTTTATATACATTCTTCCGACTAAATGTTTGAGAAGACTATAAACATCGGTATTTATGATCATTGCAGGACCGACATTAGTTTCCGATGTTCCGCACCAAACCGTGGTCTTATTCCCTGTACCTTGGGCGCGTATTTGGGTTGAGAGAGTTGGTTATTTTGAGGCGCGCCACTCTCTATCTTCGTCGGAGCCTGAACTGTTCGATCCCAAGGAACTTGGCCCAACCCTCCAACTCCCATCACAGTCGATAAATCCAGACTTGAGTAGGACCATATCACTTTCCTCTGCTGTGTTTCATCGTAACCGGTATATATAGAAAGGTTAAAGTAAATTAGAATTCGGTAACCCTTGCGCCAAAGTATCGATGCCCATCCTCTTGAGAATAGCGGATATAAAAATTCTTCCACTATCATACTGACAAATATACGTCAGCCACACACACCGCAGGCTAACTTCCACATCCACTTCTTTAGAGGGGCATACTTACTAATTTACTTACTTACTTACTTTGAAACCGCAGCCAGTCCTTCGCCTCACTCAGTCCAGCTTTTCACACTTTCCTGTCATCTGCGTCCTCATCTCCCAGACCTAGTATCTTCATGTCTCCCATCGTATTATCCTTCCATCTCATTCTCGGCCATCCCAGTAGTCTCTTTCCTTCAGTTTCTCCATCCATTATAGCCTTTGTTACCGTGTTCTCCCCTCCCCGCCTCACGTGTCCGTACCATCTTAGTCTCTTAATTTTCACACTCGCTACGACGTCAGGCAGTGTGTATAATGGTCTGAGTTATCTGTTTTTCTTTATTCTCCACTGTTCATTTTCTTTCACTGGTCCATATATTTTTCTCAGTACTTACTTTTCAAAAATGACGAGTATTTTTCTCTGTTTGTCAGGGTCCATGTCTCACGTGCATATAATAATACTGGCTACAGATGGTCTGATACAATCTTATTATTGCCTGCCTACATAGTAACTTCGATTTTATGATGTTGCGCATAGCTCCTAGACATCTTCTCGCAGCTTGAAATTCTGTTAAAAACTATCTCTTGTCCTATAAAGTTTTGTTGGTTGATGTTGACACCGAGGTACGTGAATGTGTCTCCGTTCTGTATTATTAGATTTCCGATTTTTAGATGGTTTAGTCCTAAATGAGCTCTTCTTCCTACTGCCATTAACTTTGTTTTACTTTCATTTATACTTAGATCTACTTTCTTAGCTTCTTCCGTTAGCACAGTCCCCATTTTCTCCATGTCTTACATGTTCTTCCCTATCAGCACAATATCATCCGCAAAAGCCAGGGCATATATATATTTTTTTTCGAATGGTGACTCCTGCACTTTCACATGCTACCCTCCTCAGGGTGTTGTTGACTGCCAAATTGAACAGCGTTGGTGATATAATATTTCCCTGTCTCACATCTGATTTTAAATTGCTTCTGAGAACTCCCCTTGTACTTTTACTCTACACTTTGATTCCATTACACTCACCTTAGTTAGCTTTACCAGCTTGTCAGATATCCCATACTCTGCCATTACCCTCTACATTTCCTCTCTTACTATGCTGTCATATGCTTTGTTGAAATTTATGAACAGCAAAAGGTATCATGATTGTGCTCCCAGTTCTTATCTATCATTTGTCTTAGTGTGAATATTGGCTCGATTGTAATTTACCTTTCATGAACCCTGCTTGTGATGTATCTAATATTTCCACAATGTATGGGTTGATCCTGTTTAGTACAATTCTTTATATTACTTGTGCATAGGAGAGATATCCCTCTATATATCCTTTCTTGTGTATGGGACATACAGCAGCAGTTTTCCATTCCTCCAGCATTACTTCTTTTCTCCACATTTCTTCTATCACTATGGCTAACTATTCATGTGTCTTCTCTCCCCCTTCTTTGATGAGCTCTCCTGATATTATGTCGATGCCAGGGCCATTCCCAGCCTTAAGTCTTTTACTGCCTCCTTCACCTCCATCGGAGTTGGTCCTTCGACTAATGGTTGTACGTTCTGATTGTTTTCTGACTTCTTTTCATTGTTGGAGGCATCTACTGGGTTGTTCAGCAGTTCCTTGAAGTATTTTCTACAGTTCTCTAAATTTCCTTCATTCGTAGAGATCACTTTTCCATTCTCCTGCTTCAATATCACAGACTTAATTCTGTACTTTTTTCTATACCTAATCATTGTCCTGCAAAACTGTTTACAATTGTTCTGGTTATAGTTCTCCTCTACCTTCTTTATCTGTTTATACACGGTTGGTCCATTGACGGTGACCAGTCCAAAAATCTCACGAAATAAGCGTCAACCGAAAAAACTACGACTAACGAAACTTGTTTAGCTTGAAGGGGGAAACCAGATGGCGCTATGGTTGGCCCGCTAGACTGCGCTGCCATGGGTCAAACGGATATCAACTGCGTCTTTTTTAAATAGGAACCCCCATTTTTCATTACATATTAGTGTAGTACTTAAAGAAATATGAATGTTTTAGTTGGACTACTTTTTTCGCTTTGTGACAGATGGCGTTGTAATGGTCACAAACATATCGCACACAATTTTAGGCGAACAGTTGGTAACAGGTAGGATTTTTAAATTAAAATACAGAACGTAGGTACGTTTGAACATTTTACTTCGGTTGTTCCAATGTGATACGTGTACCTTCGTGAACTTATCATTTCTGAGAAAGCATGCTGTTACAGCGTGATTACCTGTAAATACCACATTAATGCAATAAATGCTCAAAATGATATCCGGCAACCTCAATGCATTTGGCAGTACGTGTAACGACATTCCTCTTAACAGCGAGTTGTTCGCCTTCCGTAATGTTCGCACATGCACTGACAATGTGCTGACGCATGTTGTCAGGCGTTGTCGGTGGATCAGGATAGCAAATATCCCTCAACTTTCCCCACAGAAAAAAATATACTATTCAATACCGCTTCAACCGCACACGAGCTATGTGCCGGACATTCATCGTGTTGGAAGTACATCGCCATTCTGTCATGCAGTGAAACATCTTGTAGTAACATCGGTAGAACATTAAGTAGGAAATCAGCATACATTTAGATTGCCATCGATAAATAGGGGGCAAATTATCCTTACTCCCATAAAGCCGCATCATACATTAACCCACCAAGATCGCTGATGTTCCACTTGTCGCAGCCTTCGTGGATTTTGCGGTGCCCAATAGTGCATATTATGCTGGTTTACTTTACCACTGTTCGTGAATGACGCTTCGTCGCTAAATAGAACCCGTGCAAAAAATCTGTCATCCTTTCTCTTGTACCCAGTGGCAGAACTGTACACGACGTTCAAAGTCGTCGCATTGCAATTCCTGGTGCATAGAAATATGATACGGTTGCAATCGATGTTGAATATTTAATAAAAAATGGGGGTTCCTGTTTAAAAAAACGCAGTTGATATCCGTTTGAACTACGGCAGCGCCATCTAGCGGGCCAACCATAGCACCATTCGGTTTCCCCCTATAAGCTGGACGAGTTTCGTTGTTTGTAGTTTTTTCTTTTGGTGCTTATTTCGTAAGATATTTGGACCGGTCACTATCAATAGTCCACCCTGTATATGAATGCTCTTTTCTCTCGCCTTGTTATACTCTTCATTTCTCTCTTGGCTTTCCTGTACGTTGTTTGATTTTCATGGTTGTTATTGGTCATCATTGTCTGTCTGGCTCTCCTCCTGCCCTGTACTGTTTTTCTACATGTTTCATTGCTATTATTATTATCTCCTAGTAGTTCTTGCGCTGTCTCCCTCATAGCTGTTGTCATCTTCTTACATTTTGTGTTAGTATCCTCATCTTCTTTTCTGGTGTTGTCATTCTCTAATTCAGCGAATCTATTTTTAAGCTTAAACTGTTTATTCATCTCCTCCTCTTTTAACCTACTCACATCTAGTCTTTGGATTCTTTTACCACTGTTGTTCTTAGTTGGTGGTTTTAGTAATTATTGTTTCATATTTATTAGCACAAGAGAATGGTTTGATCCTATCTCGGCCCCTCTCATTGTCCTGTTATTGCCTTTTTGTTTTCTTCTCTACCAAAACAGTCTATTTGGTTCCTAGTTAATCCATCCAGTGAGGTCCATGTTGCTTGTGTATATCTTTATGGATGAATTATGTACTTGCTATTTTCATGTTTCTAGCTGTGGCGAAGAGAATAAGTATTATACCATTGTCATATGATTCAGTGTGAAGTCTGAACATGCTTATATATGGTTGCCATTGCTGTTCTTGTCCTATTTTGGCATTTAAGTCTCCCAGCATAGTTTTGATATACTGTGGTAATCTGGAGTACATCTGCTCTAAGGTGTCACAGAATTCGTCTTTTATGTCTTCCAGGATCATCTTCTCGATCATGGACAGATGGCAATAGCCAGTTGCAATCGTGACACTGTGCAAAAGTATCTGAATTGGTCAGTCGGTGCTCTGCCGGACACTAAAATCAACAAAGTTTAGCACCTTACTAATCTGTCTCTTTATACTTGGTGAGATGGGGAAGAAGATGTGATATTTCTATTTGTATACTGGCAAATGATGAGTAACGCTTAATTATTGTTCCAACCAATATCCCACAAGTTTTTCTGCGACTTTTTTTGTTATACAAATGAATGAGACAATGAAACGTAAGGTGCTGCCTTTTTGTAACTGCTTTTTCTTTACATTCGGTTTTGTTTCTCATTGTAACGGTGCACGTTAATTTGCTTTCTTGCTTTGGCTCATTGTTGCCATAGTGGCAAATAAATCGAAGGAAAGTATTAAACTCAAGTTATTTATCGGAAATATTGAATACTAGACACCAACAATCCCACGACATACTGAAATCAAGTGTATTGCCTTTGAGGAGTAAAGCAACTGTACTTTGGCTCAAATTTCACTATTTTAAATATTTCTTCATTCACTGAAAAAATTTTTAGAATTCAGGAAATCATATGTCGATTTTCCAGATCGGTAAAAGAAATCTTAATGGAATTTATTAGTGCCTATTAAGACTGAATGCGCAACAGAAAGAAAAAAAAACGAGCTGAAATGTTCTGATATTTTTGGTAAGGTTTTCAAAACAATGATTTAAATATTTATAATCAATGTACAATCTGTCACTACTTCATGAACTATACTGAATGTTCATACAAAATTATGCACCCGATTTCTGCCCTGAAATCTTATCCGAAGACAATGAATATGCCCATTAATCATGCAGTCTGACTTCACCAACTAAGTTCGACAAATGCAAAGCATACTAAAAACGCAGACAAATAGAGGGGAGATGGGTGGGGAGGTGAGCCAATTACTCGGAAGTAACGCAACTGAATATTTAACTAGATCATTAACAGCAAATCCCAGTCGATTTAGCCTCGGACTGGAGTAAACCGTGTCTTATTAGCTCTCTTTGTATAGGACGAAATTTTTGTCAACTGTTTCCCACAGAACCTAATAATCTAAAGACAGACAGCGGTTGTGGCGAGAGCAATAGTTATCGCCGAACTATACCTCGAAGAAACTGCATCATCGTTACCTGGATTGTTGAAACCTGTTGGGGTAAACAAATGCTGACACGAGCACGTTTCGTGAGAAACAAATATTGCATATTCAAACAGGGAGATAAGGTACACGGAGCAGAATTTGTGAACAAAGTAAAGGTACAAAGAAGAGAATTCATGATGTCTTGAAGTACGAAAAATCCATTGTAATACGTGAACATTTGTTATATATAGTCAGCACTTACGATTAAGGACAAACATTACATCAGAACATTTAAAATCCCGTCTGAACCAAATGGCACAAAATTACGTAAAAATAATTTTTCAATCGTTTTATAAATCGACTTGCAAGATAGAGAAGCAGCTAGTAGGTCATTTGAATTATGGGATGGTTAAGTCAGAGAAAGTTACCGATCATCGTTTGTTCTGAAGCAGTTGAAAATTAGAACAAATACGCAGCGTTGAGCGTTGTACACGGCAGGTCTACACGCAAAAGGCAACTAGAAAAGAACACGATTTTACTCTATTTCAAGGTTACTGCTGTTTCCAGTCGTGTGAGTGCAACTGGAACGCTCGCTGCTTGCTGTACTGTCACTATTGTGTTGAATGTTGCTACTCGAATAGCCCGCATCAAATACACAGGAGAAAATGTCTGAATACGTCTGTTTCAGCATGCCGCCCACGTTGAGAGGGGAGTCGAGTGCACCTTTGTGTTTCAAACTCTTTGGGGTAACCAACCGAACTATGCACGCTCTTCACTTTGGCCGGTGTCGATCAAAGCACTAGCATTGCAGCAAGAGAGCCCTGTTCTCTCCCTTTTTTTGGCACAGATATACCGATCCTGCAGAAAGGAATGCCTAGTGAATGATTTTCTGTGAATCAGTACGTGATTGCGCGAGAGTGCCCAATGTACGACATGCGTGCGAGACGAAACGGCCGCCTTTCAACTGTTACTAGTATGCTATGTGGCAATGTGACATTGACCTAACAAGCAGGAACCATTGAAAACTGAGAGGAGCCATCGAGGGTAGTGTTATGAGAATTACTACAACACAGAAGAAAACAAATAAATGGATAAGGTTACACGCTGAAGTGGAAGACACAGTCTTCACTGTAATTTGGGGGGGGGGGGGGGGGGGGAGGGGCATGGGAGGACTCGTAGCAAAACGAATGTTTCGCAGATGGATCGAGAAGCTCTTCGCTGCATTGCAAGACATAAAAAATGGAGACATACCAACAAAAAGTGCGTAGATCACATTAGAAAATACGTGGGAGCGACGTGCAAGCAAATCGCTGGAGGCCACAATGCAAAAAAATGGCTAACGATGATGATGGCGTCGATTATGATGGCGTCATTGCCAATAGAGTCACGATTCAAATGGCTGACGGTTATCAGGGCGACGATTATGATGGTTGACGATTATAATGAAATCATTGCCAATACCATTACGACTCGCTGGCACCAGAATCCAATAGGTAATGACACTAACAACGAAACTGGACGATTGTGAAATCTATTTTTTTTCTCAATAAAATTCAATCTTGATCCTTATCCTCATCTTTGAATGAGACTGATCTGATCAGACAGGATATGATGTTACTGACTGAGGAATATTAGTTCGCTATGTTAATTTTGGGCTTTGGGCTTGAATTAATGATGTAAACGTGTGCAATATTATATACTATGTGATCAAAAGTATCCGGACACCCCCAAAAACATACATTTTTCATATTAGTTGCATTGTACTGCCACCTACATCCAGGTACTCCATATCAACGACCTCAGTAGTGAGATATCAGAATGGGGCGCTCCGCGGAAATCCTGGACGTCGAACGTGGTCAGGTGATTATCACTTGTGTCATACGTCTGTACGCGAGATTTCAACACTCCTAAACATCACTAGATCCATTATTTCCGATGTGATAGTGAAGTCGAAACGTGAATGGACACGTACCGCAAAAAAGCGTACAGGCCGACCTCGTCTGTTGACTGATAGAGACAGCCGACAGTAGAATTGTGTCATAATGTGTAATACGCAGACATCTATTCAGACCATCACACAGGATTTACAAACTGCATCAGGATCCACTGCAAGTACTATGACATTTAGGCAGGAGAAGAGAAAACATGGATTTCATGGTCTAGCGGCTGCTCAAAAACCGCACATCACACCGCTAAATTCCAAACGACACCTCGCTTGGTGTAAGGAGCGTAAACATTGGACGATTGAACAGTGGAAAAAGGTTGCGTGTAGTGACGAATCACGATACACATTGTGGCGATCCGATGGCAGGGTGTGGGTATGGCGAATGCCCTGTGAATGTCATCTGCCAGAAAGTGTAGTGCCAACAGTAAATCTCGAAGGTAGTGGTGTTATGGGGTGGTCGTGTTTCTCACGAAGGGGGCTTGCACCCCTTGTTGATTTGCGTAGTGATATCACAGCACAGGCCTACATTGACGTTTTAAGCACCTTATTGCTTCCCATTGTAGCAGAGCAATTCGGGGATGGCGATTGCATCTCTCAACACGATCGACCAACTGTTCATAATACACGGCCTGTGGCAGAGTGATTACATGACAATATTATCCCTGTAATGCACTTGCCTGCACAGAGTCCTGACCTGAATCCTATAAAACACCTTTGGGATATTTTGGAACGCCGACTTCGTGCCACCGAGCGGCATCGATACCCCTCTTCAGTGCAGCACTCAGTGAAGAATGGGCTGCCATTTGTCAAGAAACCTTCCAGAGCCTGACTGAACATATGTCTGCGAAAATGGAATCTGTCATCACGGCTAAGTGTGGGCACACGCCATAGTGAATTCCAGTATTACCAATGGAGAGCGCCACGAACTTGTAATCATTTCCAGCCAGGGTCCGGATACTTTTGATCACATAGTGTATAATGAGAAATTGTGTACATGGAATCAAATGACATGTAAACAGCATTCGGCATCGTTAACACACGCTTGGTGCGTGGGCGATCACATCATAGGATACACAGCATCATGTTTCAAGACTCCCATTGGTTGTTTTATATGCAGGGGAAGGTAACTCTGCCTTTTGATTGGCTCTTGGTAGAGAATAAAGAACCCTGTGCAACTTGAAGAACGTTGTCTGGAAAGGTCGAGTGGAGTGTAAAGATGGTTGGGTCGGATCATAATTTCGTGGGTGCACGTCTTGCTCGATGCCGAACTTTAGAATCAAGCATAATTTTCATTAAGTGTGTATATAGTGTTAATAGAGCATACTAGTATTATACACATGAATTTCGCGTGGAATTTGTTCGATACGCTGTTTTCATATGCAAACGAGATTGTGTAACATTTGTACTAATTAAAAAATGTAGTGGTATCCAATAATAATTGCTCGTGACCACTTCCAATCAGTCTCGTCAAATAACAGTCCAAAGTTTTACAGCAATTCTTTTATCATCAAAGGAGGGTGAACACATAATAGGAACTCTGACCGTGCGCTCTGACAAACAACTTCACAAGATTCGAGGTGAGTGGAACAGAACTTTCAGAGTGTATCTACGCATCAACCTGCATCTTCTGGGTTAAATGTGAGTTGGGAATAATCTGACACCACTGTCACGTCTTCGACAGTGATGTTGAGTGCGTAGTAAAACTACATGCAGTCTCACACTAAATATTATTTATTTTAACAATTATCCTGTCTGATAATATTTTAAGTCCAAGAGTAAGATGCCTAGAACCCAATTTCAGAAAGTTCTACTAAGTGTAAGTTAACATTGCTAGGCTATAAGCCGAAATACTCTTTCGCATTTGTCGTTTTTTCATAGTCAGCAGTCTTGGCGTCTGCAGAACATTTGAACATTCAAGCACACGTCGAAGGAAGTATCGTGTTCGTTCAGCTGATAACCCTTTGTAAGTAGGCTGTTTAGGTTTTTATACTGGTAACACCACATAGCGCTCTTTATGAAAATCACTGGCTGTGCTATGTGCAGTCTGTGGCTGGTTTGCATTGTTGGAATTCGATTGTAGTGTTGGGCAGTTGGCTGTTAACAGCGCATAGCGTTGCGCAGTTGGAGGTGATCCACCAGCAGTGGTGGATGTGGGGAGAGATGGCTGAGTTTTCAGAGCGGGCGATCTGGACGTGTGTCCACCAGAAAGAGTAAATTTGTAATACTGGGTATCATGAACTTATATATATTATGACTTTTGAACACTATTAAGGTAAATACATTATTTGTTCTTTATCAAAATCTTTCATTTGCTAACTATGCCTATCAGTAGTTAGTGACTTCAGGAGCTAGAATCTTTTATTTAGCTGGCAGGTTTGGCGCTCACTGTATCGCAGTAGTTTGAGTAACGAAGATTTTTGTGAGGTAAGTGATTCATGAAAGGTATAGGTTATTGTTAGTCAGGGCCATTCTTTTGTAGGGATTATTAAAAGTCAGATTGCGTTACGCTAAAAGTATTGTGTGTCAGTTTAGTGTTGATCAGAATAAGTAAAGAGAGTAATGTCTGTGTTCGATCAGTTTTGCTCAGCTGTTTGAAAAGCAAATAATGTAAGAGGTTTATCAGCACAGTAATACAATAATTTTTCTAAGGGGACGTTTCATATGTTGACCCTTAGCTGAGGATGCCTTACTGGAATCTTCTGATTTTTTCTTGTAGTTTGTGTAATTAGTGTAGCAATTGTTTATTGGTAGCGCATAATTGTAAAGAGAAGCTTCTTTGTAGTTGCAGTCTTTCATTGTTGTACAGTAAAACAGTTGTGGCATGCATGTAGATTTGCATCAAGTATTTCGCAGCTGCGCTTGCAATTAACTAGATATTATTTTCAGTGCTATGTTAATGTGTATTCTTGTTTTTGCTCTTCAAATTGTGCTTTTCTGTGTTATCGTGTGAAATACTGTGACAATTATGGCGTGTGAAAGACGTATTACTAGGCTCCAAAGTAAACTGATAAATGACAGTGAAGACGAAAGCAGTGTGTTAGCGCCACCGTATAATGAATTAACTAATGATCAATATAGTAATTTGGTAATTGTGCATAGGGAAATGGAGCAGGCGGCAAACACTGGTGTAGAAAGTGAAACAATTAGTGAACAGGGTAGCATTATCGATCGATCGGTCGGCAAAAGTGCGCCTCAGGAATCCGAAATGACAAGACACAATCTTGCAAATACCGCAGATTTGGTTTTGGGTCCTCACCTTTTTTCTCAAATGAGTCAAGACACATTTTCTGTTTGTCAAAATGTGAATGTTGCCGGTGAAAATGCACTGCCAAGAAGCATACAGAAACAGATTCCCGACACTAATACATTGTTATTGCAATTAATGCAACAAATGAAACAAAATCAGAGCCAAACACAGCAAAAGTTAGACACAATGGAACAAAATCTTCAAAAGTTAGATATAATGGAACAACACGAGAGGCAAACACAGCAACAGCTTCAAAAGTTAGAGTCAATGGAACGAATGCTTGAACAAACACGTGAATATTTAACTGCAGAGTTACTTAAAATCGAATATAAAAGTCGAAAGGTCTGTAATGATGTAAAAACACAAATTTGTGAGCAATTTCAACCTATTTTTTCGGGTCATGAAAATGCATTTCAGAATCACGAAGCAGCCATAAAAGAACTGCAGACTGTTGTTCATGAAAATCACGACACCTTGCAAGCTAAAACTGACTCAGTTGCATCCACCAATTCGGTAACGCAACTTGCAAAAACTCAAGAAATCTTGAAGGACACAGTAGATACGATTTCAACACAAACGGACACTCTGAAACTTTCGGATCAGTTCACGAACGTACCTGCAAAGGTAGATGATGATCTGAATGACACAGGACCCGTAGCCTTCACTGGCACAGAAGAGTATGAACAAATTAGAAAATTCAATCAAAATCAAAGTTAAATCAATACACAGTTCAAAAGAGAAATACGGGAAGTACAAGATCAGTTGACACAGGTAATACAAGAATTACATGTTTCAGAGGACACTCGCTCGCCAATACGGGAAGAGGGACATAGAAATACTGAACAGCCACAAAATAATAACACAGAGCACTTCGGAAATTGTGAAAGAAAGTGGCAAGGTACACCGAATTTTGAGATGGAACCGCCGAAAAGAAGTAACAATGACCGATGTGCGAATCGCAGACATGATGATTTTGACTCTAAGCTGATCATTACTACAGGTAAATTCAAAACATTTAAGAATTCTGGCAACGACATTCATCCATAAGCGTGGCTCCATCAATTATCTCATTGTTTTCCTCCCAACTGGTCATTGGAGCACAGGTTAGAATTTATGTGTGGCTACTTAGAGTATGAACCAGTTGTAAGAATGCGATCGGTCATTCACGATTGTCACAGTGAAGGAGAATTTTATCATTCCCTCCTCTCAGCATATTGGTCTCAAGCTACTCAAGACCGAGTAAAACATAATATTATAATGATGAAACATTTCGAACGATCTTAATCTTCCAGTCTTGTGAAATACTTTGAAGAAATGTTGTACAAGAATCGGTACCTGTCAAACCCTTACAGCCCGTCAGAACTCATCCGCATTTGCTTAATCAAATTACCTGAACATTTACGACATTTTATTTTGACAGGACGTTGCAAAGACGACATTGAAGCTTTCCAGGGACTGTTACAAGAATTGGAAATTGACACTGACAATCACGGAACGCGAAAACAGGAGCACAACAATTACAGGTCACATCCGTCACAATTCCGCGATGACAGATATAATAACTGGACACGACAAGGCTATTCTTACAATGTAAATCGTGACAAAAACAGACACCACCGGTATGACAACCGTTGGCACAGTAGTAATAATTACAGGGTAAGATCAACTCTTCGCGGTAATGACTATCACAGAGACAATCAGAGAAACAGACAATATGGAAACCAAAATAATTATCTTCAAGGGAGACAGAACAACTTCAGACGCAACGATCCACCGTGCAGTTACGAAACAGGGACAAATTCTCCACCACATGACCGACAAAAAATAAACTGTGTAAACTTCCGACAAAACGACAGACCTGAATTTCATCATAACTGGCGGGATTCAAACAGGGCAGTGCCGTCTAGACAAGGTGAATTTGTAGAAGTTAGATCTCCAAATCCCAATAACGACGCGCACCAACAAATAGACAATAGGCAATGTTTTGAAGTTAATTATCCAGTCTAGAACCTAGGGAACATATTTAGACAAGTAATTACAAATGTATTGTTATAGTGAACAGAGGACACAGTGTTATTGTGTGTGTACATTCTCGCTTGTCAGTTGCACGATTACGTAACGACTATAAGGCTTACATACTTAGAACATATACTGCTAATGTGATTTTAATGCAAATTTTGGGTTTACTTGGAAAGACATTCCTTATTTCAAGTACTTTCTGTGAGATTCAAGATACTTAGTATTTGGTTTCTTTGACAGCTACACGATTATGTCATGACGCTACTAATGGGTGACACAATTTACATTGTTGCTTTTGTGCTGTATCTGTTTTATAACTGCACAGTTTTTCTCTATTCTTCTGGAAAGTAAAACATGTTTCCGTAGTAACTTTTGTGGTATAACTACAATGAGACAGCCGTTTTCGTAGCACAACAATACGTTACAGTGTAGTACTTTCTTGATCACGGTACTGTACGTAATAACTACGATATATATACGCATAGCATTTCGCTTTTGTTTATTACGAGGTAAGTACATTGACTTCCACAGAACTTTGGTTATGGACGACGATAATTACGACACTTGCCACATATTTTACCCTTAAGTAATGACAGAGATTATGTTACAACAAGACGCACAATTTAGCGCGGCAGTACACGTATTTGAGTGATTAATTTTGTACTCAAAAATTTATTTTCAAAGATTTTTGAATTAAAAAGAAAGTTTTTCGTGATACATTTCATTTCACTGCTGTAATCCGTCACACTTGAGGGTAGAATTACATTAATCCTCAGGGGGGTACACGCCTACTTTGTGTACCATGTGTTTGGCAAGCACAAGGAGCCCTAGCTAATATGGTATTTGCTTATACAACTTTACACATCGCTACCATATTTCTCTAACACAGAATTACACAGCTATCTGATTATTTAACAGAGAAACAAACACTTTTTTTACTATGTCAGTTACACATGTTTACGCAATTACACTGTTGGATAATTTCACACTTATGAAATTGTATTTTGTCTGCACTCTGTGAACTGTTCATATTTTTTCGGAACCATTGTGACACTATGAGAGCTTTGAATGTCGTATTTGGTAGGGGAGCATGATTTTTGAAGTACGTTTGAGTTAGATGACTTTATTGAAGGTCTTGAAATTATTGAAAGAAGCTGCGACGATTCTGAGATGTGACTGATCTGTTATGATGTTATTATTACGATGACGATGTGTATTATGCTGTTGAGGTATGTTTATGTTCAATAAGATGATGCTACCGTATACGAGGAATGTGATTACGTGTTTATATGCATATGAAAAATAAGTAGTGGTTAGAGACTCTGATTTGTGGAAAAGGATGTTGGAAACCAAGACTCGTACTTTAAGAATTATGAATTGTGTGTACATGCGTCAATGTATCACAATTCCACCGAAAATTATTTGGACGCTGTTATATTTATAAGATTTTGTTTCTACACATTTGTAACGCACCTGTGAAATTTGTTTATGAGACTGTCACTGTAGTGCAAACTGCTATCGTAAATATTTCGGTAAGAAAGCTAAGTGACCTTGACGTAAAGCGTTGTGGACGCCCAGCTGTGCTAATCGCCTGAAAAAAAGAAAGCCATTAGGTGGAGAAAAAAAAGAGGCCATTATCCTCACTATTGACATTTCTATGTAGAAAGCATCGCAAATACGACACGCTTAAACTTGAAAACATATGATTACACTGTGGAGCTCGTAATTTATGATATTTACTAAAATGCCTAATGAAATGATGGGAAACATTTTTACATCTATTGTCTTTTTAGTTGAGAGATTTTTTTACTGCCTTTGGAGATGCCATTTGCGTAGTGAATGACGTTTCACACATTGCTTTGTATATATATTTGCCTATTTTGTTTAGTATCCAGTTTCTAGTTGCACTGCAGCATTGTTTAAAATAAAATTTAATACATGTACTAATGTCACTATTTTCTATCTACAGACCCAGTAAAGAATAATATTATGATGTACTTTCTTAGAAAAGAAAGCACAAATAGACATTTCTCTTCACAGGAATTGCAAACATATTTTTTCAACGATTTGGTAACTTTTTTCGTAGAGTAAGTCAAGGTGGTGCATCACTCTAGTGTTAAGATGTGACACAGATATTACACATTTCCTGTCTTTACCGTAATATTTTTTCTGCTTGAACTTTGTCACGTTTAGGTATAAGTTATTGCATTTGCTGCTGCTGTTGGCCAGGCGTAGTGCTACTGAATTTTACTTTGTATTACTCTGTTATGCCAGTTTTACTACTGATTTATTATTCTTCTTGCTGCACATTGGCTCATATTAGTTGTAATATTGCATTTGCTCTGCTAATTTAGATATACTGCTGCTTGCTTTGCCAATTTACATTTTTTGTCATTCCTGTTCGTGTTAATTTGTTGTGTGCTGCTGCATTGCCTCGTCCCTTAGTATATATATATCTGAGCTCAGGAGATTGAAGTTAGCTTAAGAGGGGGGAGACTATATAAGAAACTAACTATGAAGAATAGGGAAAGAATGCATTGAGAAGTTATATGAAAAAGATTTGGGCACAAATGAGTATTGTACAATGAGAAATATTTATTTAACAGGGTTAGATTTTTTTTTTTTTTTTTTTTTTTTTTTTTTTTTTTTTTTTTTTTTTTGCAAGATCAGATGTTGAAATACGAGGAAAGATTTATGGAATGAAGTTTAAGGTTGCACTGCAGTACCAAATGTTACAATGAAAAAGAACCATGTCATTTCCTTTTGTGTCATTCCGCTATGTGTTTGTGTACCCTTGTGTATTTGTGTTTTTCCTGTCTTTATGTGTTTAGCTAATAAGATTTATGTTGTAGAATTTTTCTAGTACTAAGCTACATTCACTATGAAGAGTATTACTATTATCCTCAAATATAATTTGCATTAATAATATGTTGATTTCTTTGTAAAGATGTTTATAGACATTGTTAATTCTGTTCTGTTTCAATGCTCATATGTGAAGTTAATGTTTCGAAAACTATTCTCATTATTTTATATGTTTACTGACGTGATAATTCCTGCAACACTCATGTTTATGTTTATTTCTATTCTTTTGTAAAGCCTGTGTTTCCATATGCAAACGAGATTGTGTAACATTTGTACTAATTAAAAAATAATTGCTCGTGACCACTTACAATCAGTCTCGTCAAATAACAGTCCAAAGTTTTACAGCAATTCTTTTATCATAAGAGGAGGGTGAACACATAAAAGGAACTCTGACCGTGCGCTCTGACAAACAACTTCACAAGATTCGAGGTGAGTGGAACAGAACTTTCAGAGTGTATCTACGCATCAACCTGCATCTTCTGGGTTAAATGTGAGTTGGGAATAATCTGACACCACCGTCACGTCTTCGACAGTGATGTTGAGTGCGTAGTAAAACTGCATGCAGTCTCACACTAAATATTATTTATTTTAACAATTATCCTGTCTGATAATATTTTAAGTCCAAGAGTAAGATGCCTAGAACCCAATTTCAGAAAGTTCTACTAAGTGTAAGTTAACATTGCTAGGCTATAAGCCGAAATACTCTTTCGCATTTGTCGTTTTTTCATAGTCAGCAGTCTTGGCGTCTGCAGAACATTTGAACATTCAAGCACACGTCGAAGGAAGTATCGTGTTCGTTCAGCTGATAACCCTTTGTAAGTAGGCTGTTTAGGTTTTTATACTGGTAACACCACATAGCGCTCTGTATGAAAATCACTGGCTGTGCTATGTGCAGTCTGTGGCTGGTTTGCATTGTTGGAATTCGATTGTAGTGTTGGGCAGTTGGCTGTTAACAGCGCATAGCGTTGCGCAGTTGGAGGTGATCCGCCAGCAGTGGTGGATGTGGGGAGAGATAGCTGAGTTTTGAGAGCGGGCGATCTGGACGTGTGTCCACCAGAAAGAGTAAATTTGTAATACTGGGTATCATGAACTTATATATATTATGACTTTTGAACACTATTAAGGTAAATACATTATTTGTTCTTTATCAAAATCTTTCATTTGCTAACTATGCCTATCAGTAGTTAGTGACTTCAGGAGCTAGAATCTTTTATTTAGCTGGCAGGTTTGGCGCTCACTGTAACGCAGTAGTTTGAGTAACGAAGATTTTTGTGAGGTAAGTGATTCATGAAAGGTATAGGTTATTGTTAGTCAGGGCTGCGTTGCGCAAAAAATATTGTGTGTCAGTTTAGAGTTGATAAGAATAACTAAAGAGAGTAATGTCTGAGTTCGATCAGTTTTGCTCATCTGTTTGAAAAGCAAATAATATAAAAGGTTTATCAGCACAGTAGTGTAATAATTTTTCTAAGGGGATATTGGCCCTCAATGTCAAATGTATGAGCTTCCATTACCGCCTCACAAATTACACATTTGTAGTGTCTGCGAAAAATGTCGATGATCAAGAGGAGACGATTTTCAATTAATCAGATGTCCCACCTGTGGTACCACTTCCCTACCAAGAGATAAAAGAATTTTTACCTGCAGATCTTATGCCCGCTTACCGTGGCAGCACTGGATGACTACCCTAAGACATTTATTTCCACCAGAACGCGTCACACAAAAATAAATCAGTGGCAATGTCACAAACCAGTAACCAACGAGCAATAAATTAAGGAATAATTACATATTTAAGTTTTAGAAACAATTTTTGATATGAGGTGGCCTTGTTACGGCATAGGACGACATAAATCCATAATTCTTGAGTACTCGTCGGATAGCGCTCCCGTGTTGGAAAAAAAAGTGATGAGATAAAAACAACTGACCAAGAAATAATACACTCCTGGAAATTGAAATAAGAACACCGTAAATTCATTATCCCAGGAAGGGGAAACTTTATTGAGACATTCCTGTGGTCAGATACATCACAAGATCACACTAACAGAGCCACAGGCACATAGACACAGGCAACAGAGCATGCACAATGTCGGCACTAGTACACTGTATATCCACCTTTCGCAGCAATGCAGGCGGCTATTCTCCCATGGAGACGATCGTAGAGATGCTGGATGTAGTCCTGTGGAACGGCTTGCCATGCCATTTCCACCTGGCGCCTCAGTTGGACCAGCGTTCGTGCTGGACGTGCAGACCGCGTGAGACGACGCTTCATCCAGTCCCAAACATGCTCAATGGGGGACAGATCCGGAGATCTTGCTGGCCTGGGTAGATGACTTACACTTTCTAGAGCACGTTGGGTGGCACGAGATACATGCGGACGTGCATTGTCCTGTTGGAACAGCAAGTTCCCTTGCCGGTCTAGGAATGGTAGAACGATGGGTTCGATGACGGTTTGGATGTACCGTGCACTATTCAGTGTCCCCTCGACGATCACCAGAGGTGTACGGCCAGTGTAGGAGATCGCTCCCCGCACCATGATGCCGGGTGTTGGCCCTGTGTGCCTCGGTCGTATGCAGTCCTGATTGTGGCGCTCACCTGCACGGCGCCAAACACGCATACGACCATCATTGGCACCAAGGCAGAAGCGACTCTCATCGCTGAAGACGACACGTCTCCATTCGTCCCTCCATTCACGCCTGTCGCGACACCACTGGAGGCGGGCTGCACGATGTTGGGGCGTGAGCGGAAGACGGCCTAACGGTGTGCGGGACCGTAGCCCAACCTCATGGAGACGGTTGCGAATGGTCCTCGCCGATACCCCAGGAGCAACAGTGTCCCTAATTTGCTGGGAAGTGGCGGTGCGGTCCCCTACGGCACTGCGTAGGATCCTACGGTCTTGGCGTGCATCCGTGCGTCGCTGCAGTCCGGTCCCAGGTCGACGGGCACGTGCACCTTCCGCCGACCACTGGCGACAACATCGATGTACTGTGGAGACCTCACGCCCCACGTGTTGAGCAATTCGGCGGTACGTCCACCCGGCCTCCCGCATGCCTACTATACGCCCTCGCTGAAAGTCCGTCAACTGCACATACGATTCACGTCCACGCTGTCGCGACATCCTACCAGTGTTAAAGACTGCAATGGAGCTCCGTATGCCACGGCAAACTGGCTGACACTGACGGCGGCGGTGCACAAATGCTGCGCAGCTAGCGCTATTCGACGGCCAACACCGCGGTTCCTGGTGTGTCCGCTGTGCCGTGCGTGTGATCATTGCTTGTACAGCCCTCTCGCAGTGTCCGGAGCAAGTATGGTGGGTCTGACACACCGGTGTCAATGTGTTCTTTTTTCCATTTCCAGGAGTGTAGACTATCCAGTAGTTAGAACTCCTAACTTCTGAAACGTTGACAAAACGTCGGAAGTGATGAATAGGAGATATTCAAATGAGATACTCGAAGACAAAGGGCAGGAAGGGCAGTAATTCTCCGTATTACTTACCTTATCATTCCATTTAATTTTGAACAGTCTTCTGTAGCACCACATTTCAAATGCTTCGACTCATTACTGGTCCGGTTTTCCCACAATTTATTATTTCACTACCATACACTACTATACCAGAAATTTCTTCCTCAAATTAAGGCCTATATTTGTTACCAGTAGACTCCTCTTCACCAGTAATGTCCTTTTTGCCAGAGCTAGCCTGCTTTTTATTTTCTCCATCCTCCGTCCGTCGTTTGTTATTTTGCTTCCAATGTAGCAGAATTCGTTAACTTCGTCTTCTTCGTGATTCCTTATACTGTTGTAAAGTTTCCGTTACTCCCATTTCTGCTACCTCCCAGTAGTTTTATCTTTGAAATCTTGAACATGGCTGGTGGCAGTAATGTACTCTTTTTGTAGGAACAGGGGAAAAAACAGCCAAATCAGTTTCGCTAGCACTAGGGTTATTGAAAACTCCTTGACTTAGGTTTCGACGTCGTTAAATAAGCGTCCTCTTCAGAAGGATCAATGATTATCGTTGGTTACATTATTTTGCAGAGGCACGTTGAATATGTAGCCATAAGCATTTTGCACAGTAGTCAGTATGTGTGAGAGTGAAAGACATACCACCTCTGATGCAGAGCTTCTTTCTTGGACTTCAAATCCTATTGTTGCGACTTAGGTCTTGTACATATGGCGTATTAACCATTTTTCTCTCTAACGTACCGCTACTAGTATCAGTATTTCAAACGTACTGCACTATCGTACGTTGTCGAACATAAACAAGTTGACAAATTCTATGAACATGTCTTGTTTCGTCTCCAATCTTGCTTCCATCATCAACCGTAACGCCAGAACTGCCTCTTTAGTGGCTTCATCTTTCCTAAACCCAAACTCATCGTCATATAACAGATCCAGATCCTTGATTTTTTCCCAGCCTTATAAGTATTGTTCATGTCAACGACGTTTATTTGCCACTTCCAATTATCTGAGAAATTCCGACGTAATTTATCCATTCCTTCTGCCTTATTTGATCTCAAGTCTTCCAAAGCTTTTTAAATTATGAGTTTAATGCTAGATGTCGCACCTCTTCCACATCAACTCCAGTTTCTTTCTCTATCACGTCATGAGATAATTTCCCCCTTCACAGAGGCCATTGATGTACTCTTTCCACCTATCTGCTCTCTCCTCTACATTTAAAAGTCGAATTCACATTGCATTCTTAATGTTACTGTCCTTGCTTTTAATTTCACCAACGGTTATTTTGACTTTTCTGTGTGGCTTTTGTGTAAGGTTGTCCTTCCCCTTATCATTTCTCTTTCGATTTCTTCATATTTTTGATGTACCCATTTCGCCTTGGCTTCCCTGCACATCCAATTTATTGCGTTCCTAAGTGATGTACATTCCTGTAGTCCCGCCTTTCCAGGGACAGTTTTTCACAAATTCGTATTAACAGATAACTGACTGCCAAGAAATGCAAGCCAGTGCATGTTAATTAAAGATGGTGTCGAGTTCCACACTAAAATCGATAAGATTCTGAGTACGAGTTGCGTCATGAAAAAGATCTCTATGTTTTTATTGGCTCAACGGAAACACAGTAGAGTGTCTGCTTAGAGAAAAAGAATATCCTCCAACCAGTCTTATATTGGGGATAGTGATGACTTGATCTGCCGCCTTGTGGCCGGAGGGGTAGGAACACTTTCTCGCACTTGGGTTGGACCTGTTGTGTTGGACCTCCAACGAGAATAAGCTCTCCCTCCACTCTGGCCTGTCTGTGTCTACAATTTGATAGCAACAACCAGGTTTTTTACCTATCAGCACATTTTTGTGACTTTCTTAAATTGTTTGGCAGATGTTAAAATTAATTGGCCCCTTCCATCCGATGCTACTACACCTAGGAAACACATCAGTGGGTCCAGACGGCCAAGGAAAATTGATGATATTATACAGTTTTGCCTAATTTCGTTCTCAGATATAGGAGATATTATAAAAATCGGCCCATGATTGCTAGCAGTCGATTTGTATTTACTTTTCAGTATGAATCTGTGATCAGTAATATGCTAACCGAAAAAAAAATTCTGCGCCAAGTGTGACATAAACGAAAGTTGGTAGGCGTGTTTCTACATCTGAAAGGTGATGTCTATGCAATTTTAGCATCATTCGCGTAGGAGTGGCGTTGGTAGCGTAACTACGAAGATGCAAATGAAGTTTGCTCTAAATACACTCTGTAACGGTTGTGAGCGTTATTTACCTCTGAGACTGGACGTGGTGAATTGATGTTAGTCAAGGATGCCATTATCAACACCTCACTGACTTCGAACGAAATATTTCAACCTTCAGAAACTAAGAGGGTTATGTTTATTAGGGGGGGGGGGGGGTGGCAGGGGGTTTACTAAACTTGCCCCCCTCCCATTTCTCTGATTAGATCTTCTATTGCTTTTAAGACTTAGAACTGCATCTCAGACTGGACTGGATCTATCTCATAACTGGTAATAGCCAACACCCAAGTGTCCAATTTCTGTAATAAATTTGGCAAGGGGCTTGCCACCTATCCCGGTGTGACCTTGCCACATACTTCGCCTAAAATTTGTATTTCTTGCAAACATGTGGCGGGGATCGTAGCTACATGAAAGTGTCACAACAAAACGTCCAGCCTCCATTCTTAGCAGTGCAAGATAGCTTGCCTCCAGCAGTGATGAGTATGACAGAATTTGTGAGATCACGTCTCTGACGTATACACAAACATCCCACGCCTCTCCTTACTCAAGCATGACCTTGTTTCTTGGTCTATCCGTCTCTAATGTGTAAGGTCGGCACGAGAGACAGCAAATACAGTAAGAAAATGTTTCAAAATCTTCTCCCAGTCTAAGAGTAGATAACTTGTCCTCGAAGTAACTCACAGCTCATTTATCTGAACACCTCTCTGCTAATTCGTTGACCAGCACGTCAAACCTAGTCGCTTCTCTTAAAGTGTCGGTCAATTCTACATGTGGTCAGCCATGTTATGGCAGTTTTAAATGTTCCACAGGCAACTGAAACCCATATGACCATGAACAGACACGACGAACACCTCAAACACTCTGCAAAAAGGGTAGGTTTTCCCAAAACTGAGGAAATAAAAGTGACCACACGAAAACTGCCTACAATACTATAATGTAGTGCAGTAGATGCGCTAGCCTCACATTCCCTAGGCCCTTCAGTGGCGGCCTGAATATTTAAACCACTTTTTGGCGCTGACAAACTGTTCGTTTGCCTTGAATCGTCCCAGCAATTCACAATTTTAGAGTACAAGGGTGTTTGTCAGATCCCACAAAGTTTTTAGTGGTTCTCATTATCAGCCTCTGCTCTACCCTCTAAGTGTGAAAGTATTATAGACATTTTCACTAAAGAAAGGATAAACTTACAGCTAACAAAATGTCGCAGAGCAAAGCGAAGAGCTACACCCTTCTGGAATGCAACATCTTTAAAGGGACAACAGTTCTCTTCTTGTTCGCCACATTCTCGATGTTTTCCACTGGCAGATCATAGGATGCAGTACATTGGCAGGCGACACTTACATTGGCTGCATCGAGATGAGTCGGCAGTCGACATCAGACAAAGTGACGATGATAGCGATGAAACTATGACGCTCATCACTGAACAGTTGCGCAGAGGCGACGATGGTCAAATGACAGTGATCCAGCATCGATGCCAGGACTCGGGACAGGAGATGTCTGCATTTCACAGCTGGTTGGCGAGTGCTTGGACTCAACGGTCGTCAGCATGTTGGCTGCACGACATATGGCGGCGCTCTGATCACTCGCTGTCAGTGGTTGGCCACAACGGACTGTACCTGGCCATACAGGCAGGCTTGCAATTAAGCACAGTGATACTAATAATTTCCGGGTATGCAGCCGGATCCCGTCGACATTCTGCCACGATATTTCGGCCCAGAGACGTCCGACCATCATCAGGTGAGTACACAACTACTGAAGAGCCCAGGTGCAGTCGCGGTATTTATGCCGAATCTCGCGCATGCGAAATGTACTGGCATCCTATAGCGCATGCGTCACGTGTTGAGATGCGCGGCATAGCCGAGTTGTACGTGCTGCCCTCGGTGGTGAAAGTAAAAGATCATCTAGTCATTGAGTATCGAATTACGCTGTCTATTCCGCTGTGATTGTATAATTTTAATAACAGGATTCCAATTTTTATCCAGTTGAAAGCCGTCGTCACGATTTATAAGATTATCGGCAAGACGTATTTTCACTGATTCCTTGATTACGGAATCCCAAAATCCGGAAACCAGAGCTAAAATTTTTGTTCCATTGTATTCCATTGAATGTCCCAATGAAATACAGTGCTCTGCTACTGCCGATTTTGACGGTTGCCGCAGACGGGTGTATCTTTCATGTTCTGTACATCGTTCTTGGACAGTTCTTGCCGTCTGGCCAAAATATGCAGAGCCACATTCACAGAGAATTTTGTAGACGCCTGCTTTCTTCAGTTGTAAATCGTCTTTAACGGATCCAACCAGGGCCCGGTTCTTTGCTGGTGGACGGAAGATAACCTTGATTTTATTCTTCTTCAGTAATCGGCCTATTTTCGACGACACATTCCCGGCGTATGGAAGAAACGCAGTTGATTTAAAGTCGTCATCAGCGTCCTCAGTGCGCTGCTTCTTGTTATGACAGTTGCGCATGGCCTTTCTTATTTGGCGTGAAGTGTAGCCATTCTCTTTAAAAACCTTCTGCAAGTGTTCTAATTCTGCGTGGAGGTTTTCATCATCCGATATTACATACGCTCGATGTATTAAGGTACTGAGAACACCGGCTGTTTGTGCTGGGTGGTGGCAGCTTGACACCTGGAGATACAGATCTGTGTGAGTCGGTTTCCTGTACACAGAATGTCCTAATGACCCATCATTTTTACGGCGTAGTAGCACGTCTAGAAATGCTAAAGTGCCATCTTTTTCAATCTCCATCGTGAATTTGATATTCTCGTGTAAAGAGTTTAAATGATGAAGGAATTTCTCCAGTTCCTGTCTGCCATGAGGCCATACAACAAAAGTATCATCTACGTACCGCCAGAAGACCGTAGGCTTTAAGACAGCAGACAAGTCACATCAAGCACATTGATGATTTACAAAGGCCAACCACGGCTAGCTTGTGCTCAGGCCTTCTTCACTCCCAACCAACCGTAAAATGTAAACCTCGGTGTACAGGTATGAAAATGCAGCCATCTTCACAGACTGAAAGATGGGATATCGCACTTCACTAATAGCATTCTGTATCACTGCATGGTGTGCTGACTGATAAGAAGTTGTCAGGGTACTGAAGGATGTTGTTTTCTATGATATTATTCAATCAACCATAGGGATGAGAAGGTAAAAGTCCCATATATTCTCAATAACAGTGTACAGGGGGTGGCATTAGGAATGACACGGTAGCCACGAAGCACTCAGAAGAGCCATCATGGCTGATCTGTGATGGGCCAAACACTAGACAAAACTGCTTCTGGACTGACTTTGTCACGTGGGCGACGAGAAAGCGAACCGATTACGGAACGCAACTCCAAGAGCGAAACAAAAATGTTCAAATTGTTAATAAACTGCTCCCGGTGATCCCCTAAACCGTGGTGGTCTGTAAAACGCACCACGTAGGCATGGAGTCAGGGAGACATTAGGCATTCTAGGTTTAGCATGCTGTTATTTTAAGACGTTAAATAATTTATCATGTGAAAGTGCTGACGTATATTGTCTGCCATGTGGCAGACAGTTAACAAAAGGATGTCAACTGACGACATTAACTACTTGGTAATTTTGTATTTTTATTTTGCACATTATCGTGCGTATAGTCTTTTATCACCTTACGATTATCTTTGTTATATCATACCCCTTTTCTTTCCTTTTAATAATTAACACATCTGAGTGTTAGTTAGAGTAAGGTCGAAACCAGTTATCCATCAAATTAGAAAAGTAAACTAGATGGCATTTGACTTTCTATATAAGAGTAGGAATATTCCAGGTTCTCTATTATGCAGAGATGTTGAGCAAGTCTGAAAATGTCAGTCGAGGTACTTCCGTTGCATTGTAACGTTTCAGGAGGGAACAATAGTGTAGGTTCCTTTGCGAAAGACCATGGCATGATGCGGCAGGTGCAGTTCAACAGCTGAAGCATATGCATATACTTATAAGTTGCGTAACTTCTAACCTTCAGCTAGCGAGTCTGCAAATTCTCACATTAACAGTTGTCAGTATGACCTATAATTCAACAAATATAATTTCATCAATTGCTCCTAGAATATCGAATCAAAAATCAATACATACTATAAAAGTGAACGTGTGTACGTATGTCCCGCATCTCCTCCTAAATCATAAGAAAAATTTCAACCAAACTTGCAACACGTATTACTTAATGTCTGGGAAGAACTACTGTGGGGGATTAGTACCACCTACCTCTCAAAGGGATGGGTAGTCAGATTATATTTAGACAGTATTTGTGAATGAAAGTACTAACTGACTTGCAACGAATTTTACACAAAAATTAAAATCTTCGCTTTTTCTCGCTGACACCCCACACCAAATGGTGGAAGGAAAAAAGTTTATCGATTACAATATTTTCGGTGTTCATGCAGTAAAACTGCCACATCAGGGACGAGCGTTGTAGTATCTCTTTGCTACTAACTCTATTCGCAACATATTTAGCAATCAGTATTGACATACACCACTGTATGTATCTGCAAAAGATATTATTGTGCGTCACATAGTTCAGGAGATACCAGAACATAAACGTTGATATGTGTGAAAAACAGCTGCATTGTGTATGACGTTTCAATTTATACCTTTTTACTACTAACTCCATCCGCAATACATTTCGCAGACAGTATGCACACATATCATTGGAGGTACCTGCAAAGTTATAGTTATCATTGTAGAATATATAGTCCAGGAGGTATGACGTCATAAACATTGAGTTGCGTAAAAAGGAAATTGTAGGGCAAAATTCACCTGAGATTCAGGTGAAATATGTGTACAAATAAATGTGAAATACTTCACATATGTGTGAAATGCATGTGGCGTGTTCATATGCACGACATGGGGAAATAGGGTAAATAGTTAGTCCTACATCTACAATTGCAGCCAAACTTACTATCTGAGAAGAAATACTGTTGGGTAAGAACCAGCCTATTATTGGGTTGGGGGCGATAACCTGAATGTAGAAGGGGGGAGGTAGAAATGGACAGACAAAGAGGGTGAAGGAGAAGATGAACACAAATAAGGTGAGGAAGAGATGAACAGAGAGAGGAGAAGGGGAAATGGACAGAAAGGGAATAGAAGGGGGTAGACACAGATAGGGGCGAAGAGGAGATAAACAAAAGAAAGACACTGAGGTGGACAGAGTGAGGTGGGTAGGGAGATGAAAAGACAGATAGAGAGTGGGAGGAGAAGATGGGAGGAAAGAGAGGGAAGAGACAATGGACAGAGAATGTGAATAGAAGGACACAGAGAGAGGGGAGAGGTGGAGATAGACAGAGAAAGAAAACAGGAGGAGATGAATAGAGAGAGTGGAACGAGGAGATAGTTAGAGAGAAGTGAAGGAGGTTATAGATTTAGTGGTGGTGAGAAGCAGATATAGTGGGAACAACAACTTGGACAGAGAAGGAGAAAATGGACAGAGAGGGAAAGAGCAGGTGGACAGAGGGGTAAGAGGACAGATGGGCAGAGGTGGGAGGAGCAGACTGGCAAAGGAAGGATAGAGGAGGAGATAGGTAGAGATAAGGGAAAGATGGAGAGCAGAGAGGGAGCAGTTGTAAATAGACAGAGAGAAGGAAGAGGAGGAGAAGCACAGAGAGAGGACAAGGAGAAGAAGAGAGAGCGATGACGAGATAGAGAGGAGGAGGAGGTAGACAGAGAGGGGGAGGTAAAGAGTAATTCGACAGAGAGAGAAAGAGTGGACAAAGATATGAAGGAGGAGGGGATAAACAGAGTTGGTGAGGAGGAGGAGGTAAGGGGATAGGAACAGGTGGACTTATAGTGGGTGGAGGGGGATAGAGAAGAAGAACAGAGGGAGAGGAACAGAGTGATAGATAGAGGGCGAAGAAGTAGATTGACAGATGTAGGGAGGGGGAGATGGATAGAGGGACGGGGAGAAGAAGATGGGTGGAAGGATTCGAATATATTCGGAGCTGAGCAATGTCAGGTAGTCAGGTACTAGTAATGTAAATAAAGGATCAACAAACGCAAAAAAATCGGTCACACACTGTCAGGTAGGAGTTAAGGAGTCACATATAACAAAAAAGAGGCAAAAATGTAGCACAGAGCGCATTTACTACGACACGGACAATGTAAAACAAGGAACATGATTCAGTTGGAAATAATGGATCAGTCGCCTGACAATCTGTCTGTTAATATTACTTTAAAATAAAGTTGCGCGCGCGCTTGCAGCACAGTGCAGTACAGTGCGTCATTGCACATAATGTGGAGAGTGACCAGTGATATGATACAAATAAATAGTTTAAAAGCACTTTTTTGGATTTACTGGAGTTTATGGGAGCCCTTAGGTCTAATGTAAACTTTCCTGCAAATACGTAAGTAAACGCTGTACATATTATATCAAAACTAACAGACCCACGTAAGATAATATTACTGTAAACATTAGTTAGTTAACCTTTTAAAAAATTGCTACATTTTTCTGTTAAGGTGACATGTCTGATATCACTTTGTAAATGATCTATGGATGAATAAAGAACTAACGACATTCGACCAAAATTAGGAAATTGGAAATTTGTGGTAAGTTCCTATGAGACCAAACTGCTGAGGTCATCGGTCCCTAAGCTTGCACGCTATTTAACCTAACGTAAACTAACTTACACTAAGGACAACGCACATACACCCATGCCGCGCTTACTGTAGCTAGGCGCCTTTGACCGCGCGGCTATCCCGCGCTGCCCAAACTTAGGTACAAACGTCCAGCCTACTTTATTCCCTCATTTTATTTCATGCGCATGTGTTTGACGTCATTCATACTTCTGTAATTACGCGGCTGCCTTCCAAAAGTCGTCTCCTAAGAAACGTGAAATTATCTGCAGTTTACGACTGGGCCATCTGTAGACTGCGCTTTTCCACTGCGACGATGAAGCGGAATTTACCGTCCTAGTCTTTGGCGGAATTAAAATTCCTATTTTAATTTAAAAACTGCAAGTTGTTGGAGTGATACGAAGTTATGAAACTTCCACTTGAACTGCGGGAGCTCTACTGCAACGTATAACCCTTCGAGTCCAAACGGTAGGGCAGTGTACGAGATTGCTACCGTCATGCATGTGCAAAGCACGTTTGGGCAGGACTGGTGCAGTCGAGTGCGAAGTTCACAACAACAGGCGCGGCGTCAAACAGAATACATCAACCCCAGCGGCCGAGTGCCGAAATGAAGCCAAGGCTTCGCTGTTGTATTTATAATGACGCACTATCTGAGGCTGGGATTGCTTTAATTCTCTACCGAACCAATATACTCAGTCGTACTTTCGGCTGAGTCTCAAAAGGCCTCATTTGATACTTTTCCATCACCTTCCTATGGATTCTTCTGATAATTAGTGAAATGAAAAAAATCTCCTATTAATCATTGTTTAAATGGCTATGAACACGATCCCTCTGAAAGTAATGCGCTCGCCCCTTCAACTGACTTTCGTAGCCGCTAATCCAGAGAGAACTGCAACCACGATATAAGACCAATTTAGCAGACTGCCACAAAAGAATGTCACGTTGTCGGCAGAAGAGATCCGATTTCCAATCGAGGATTTAACACCAATTCTTGAATTTATGGAGTAGAACATTAAGCTAATGAATGAATGGATTGTTCCGGAACAAGTAGAATGAATGTAAGGTTGCATATTTGAAAAAAAGTTATTCTGGTAGCATCGCAAAAGTAACGAAATAAGCCTCTGAACCAGTATTTCAAGCAGCTTATGGAAATTAAGTAAACTTCAAAATCTTCTTACTGGCGAAGCGTGTATCGACGCAAACCTGGACTTCGTAGGCCGTCATGAAATGGTTAATTGCTTGTCGTAATTGTCACCATACAAGTGTGGACCTGTCTTCCATATAGAGGTACATTAATACGGAACATGCCAATTTAGTAAAATCATTTAATGAAGCTCCAGCAAAACTCAGTACTGTCGACACTGAGACTTCGGTCTAACATAGCCCGTTGATGGTGGCAGAAATGAACCGTACCATGACTGGGCCGTAAGCAAGTTTCTTTTTTTTTTCTTTTTTTTCTAGCGTATCCAGACAGAATACCATTCCCATAACTTGGTGTGTAAACATGGCTGCTGATACTGCATCAAAAACCGAAGAAAGATGATTTTAGACAATCTCGTTAACAGAACGTTACAGTGATATGTGTTTAAGGCTGCCGTCGGTAAAATCAGACCCCTTATAGCATCGGTGTCTGTCTGTCTGTGTGGCTGTTAAGACCATTTTCCACAGGAAACGGTAGAGCTGTTAAATTTGAATTCATCTCACATACTAGGGTCTACGGTCCCTTGATGGTTTAAGAAATGTCTGTAAGTCATTGCAATCAAAAGATACGCACGTTTTTTCATACTCGAAAACTCACTCATCAAAACCTATAGGGTATTTCTCGTTAACCCAGAATCATGGAATCTGGCAAGGAGCAAGGTTTCACAATATAAGTAAAGAAAAATATCCGAAAATTGATAATTTATAATTGTATGAAATAAATATTTTTTTGCCATTACAAACTTCCAGTGAATTCTTAATCCGTCAAAAATCTCAAGAACTGTTGTAAGAATGTAGATCTGGTTTTCGTTAATCGGTAAAATTATTCACGAGGGAGGTTTGTGTATGTAATTTGCTATAATATTTCATGCTAATTGGGTGAAGTCACCTGCCCCTGTCAAAACGACACCTCTGCCACCTAGCTTTGACTGACTGAAGTCGACCCGACTGTCGCACAACGCCGCCACTAGCATCGCAGCTCCTTCATGAACTGCTCAATCTGCATACAAGCAGTCCCTGACATTCAGTGCCCATGATACGTGCAGCATCTGTAACTTACCAGAGCAAAGTAATACTGGCAACTGATGAAGGACTACTCTTCCATTGTTTGGGAAGAGCTTCCAATACACATGCATTGAAACGTTCCCACTGAACAATAGCAACAATATCCCCACGGCCGCCAGTGCCGTTTTCTTCTCTGGCTAACTTGAGTCAGATTTTACCAGTAATCGCAACAGGGGTGAGGGCAGACAAAGTCAATACGTCTGCAACTGCCATTCAGCGTAGCTCGTTAACAGGTAAAATAAACGAAAAATTACAATAGCAAATTCGAAACTGTGCAAAACATTTAAACATTTATTTAAAAACAATTTAGAAAGTCTTGGATTTCCCGGGACCGATATCTTGCCAGTATCGATATCGATAACAGGCAAAAGTCGTAGATATTCTAGATTCCTGGTATGGATGAACTATCTGTATATGCAATTAAGTACATTGTGTTTACGAAACAGAGTGCAAAAATTTAACCGGAAGCAGAGGATGCTAAACTGAACAATTTGAAATAGGGTAGCTGGGGTTTGAGAAGGCAGCTTAAGGAGATAATAGGAATTAAGTCACAATACTGCGTATTTTTTTTATTTACATTAGATACAGTTTATTGCAAATACGGTCACTGACACAATGAGCGTATCATTCGTACTTACCTTACATAAAGTGCTCAAATTGATGGCCATCAATCTCAATACAAACACGTCATTGGAGAACAAGTTTCTTACAGACCCTGACAAATATCCCTAGTCTGTTTCGAGTCACATCATACGCAACTACAATTCTGGCAACTAATTCCATCTCCTTATCCACTGGGGTCTCATGCAAAAGTGACTTGAGATATCCCCGAAGGAAATAATCAAGGAGATTCTAGTCAGGTGGTCTCGCGGGTCTGCTTCTCAAAATCTTGTGTGCGGATGGTCTTCTTGTTGCCAGGTACCTCGTTCCTTCTTTCCAATGGACCAGACGCCTGCATTAGTCATGAGAGAGAAATAAACTCTCGTCGGAACGGATGATATCTGTTAGTAAATCGTTCGCTGTACGGCATTTGATCAGCGATAGCACTGCAACGTACTTCGCCATACACAAGGTGATGTCAGTGAGTTCTGCAACACTGTACCGGTAATCCTCCATCGTATTGTACTATATTCTGATAGCACCGAGTAATGGATGTGTCTCTCATTGATTCATATGACGTTCTGTCATGGAACAATGTAAATACGATGCAACAGAGCCACCTTATGAACAAGTAAAGTGAACAAAACCTGCATCATGACTTTCTAGTAATCAGGTTCATCATCCTTGTTTAGTTGCAGGAAATAAAGAACTTACCTATAAATAAACAGCAGAGTACGTGTAAACTCTTACACATGTTAGCTGTAAATACGTTGGAAAACTGTAATGGTAGACAAAGCGGTAGATCTGCTTAGGCTGACTTGTCCGACCCCGGGTTCCATACCTCAAATTGTCCAATGGAGCATTCTCTCTGTCCTGTTACATTTTTGGGTGCTCTTACGGAAACGCCCTCTATGTACGGAACTGATGGAGCGCGGGTCCTACTCTCACTTGTTCTCTTTTTATATTTTTTAAATCTGTAAAATCTTTAGCATATCTACGTCTCTGAGATACCGCGAGTGGCCCAAACATACCGACCTTGTATGTGTAAAATTGCGATTACGATATAACGACGCTAATAAAATCCAGGGTGGACTCAAAATATTGTGTGCTTGATACGGGCAATTCAGTGGTGTCTTTGAGACTGGACAATAAGATATGCTTAGAAATGGAAGTGCGACCTCACTGCCATCGTGCAGAAATGTGAGTGCCAAAGTGAGAAGCTTCTGCTAAACACCACCCTAAATTCGTACCAATATTCGTAGCGAACTGTTCTGTCACCTACATTTCTGTAGAAATCTGTGAAATACAGCGAAATAGAGGTTGACTAACAGAGAACCCGGACTTCAGTTAGATAAATTTTTACCAGCTTGTTGCAACATTACTCGCAAGATCTCGAGTGTACACTGTCTCAAGAAAAGTATCCGGAAATCTATTAGTGGAAATATGATGAAGGCTGTGTCCACCGTTAGACTTTATGACAGCTTGAATTCTGCTGGGGTCACTTTCAATGAGGTTTGTGACTATTTATGAAGAGACAGAAGTTGAAAATACCGCTACAGTTGTAAGGTTCTTTTACTTAGAACCTTACAATTGTAGCGGTATTTTCAACCTCTGCATAATGCTCTGTTGCGGATGTTCTCCGACAGGATTGTTTGTGTCTATGAAGGAATGGCAGCCCCTTCTTTCTGGAGAGCTCAACCGAGAAAGGATTCCCCTGCGGTCTGAAGAGAAATTGACATTCTAATCATCCCGAAGGTGTTCTATTGGGTTTAGGTCGAGACTCTGGGCAAGCCAATCCTTTCTGGAAATGTTATTGTGCACAGTCAATTGCCTTAGAGGCGTTGCTTTATGACAACCTGCAATGTCACGCTAATACAAATAACCAATCGTCTCCAAAGTTTTCCTTTACTGTAAACAGTACGCTATGGTGCAAAATCTTTTCATGTCCTTCCATATCCAGGGTTTTCATAAATGAAATAAGGAATTACATCCTAACCACAAAAACCACCCCTCTCCCATACGACGACCTCCTCTGTACTTCACTGCTGGCAGCATAGATGACGGCAGATAACTTTCCCCAGGAATTCGCCAAACCCAAACCCATACATCGGATTGCCGTAAGGTATAACGTGATTAGTCACTCCAGCTCACTCATCTCCCAGTTAGCCATCTGTAGTGTCGCTTAGCATTCACTACAGAAATGTGTGGCCTAGGAGGAGCTGGTCCACCATTGAACTCTCTTCTTTTTAAGTCTGCACACAGGCGGTGTGCTATCTGGACTGCTGGTAGCTATCCTGTTGAAAGACGTAGAGAATATGTGAAGCTCAGTCTCTCACAAAATTATTGTTACCTATACTTCTAGTGAAACTTTATTATCGTTATTATGAAATCTGATATGTAGACCTACAACTTGAATTATGAAAACCCTTATTTCGACATGTTAGTATTATGATAGAGAAAAAAGACAGAAATTCTCTAGTATATGACTGCGATTTTAAAAATGTTCTCTAATGTCTCCTGCAACTATACTACAATGCTGCTACACGCAACTGACACCTAGCTCTTATGGTTATATACACTACTGGGCATTAAAATTGCTACACAAAGAAGAAATGCAGATGATAAACGGGTATTCATGGGACAAATATATTATACTACATCCGATATGTGATTACATTTTCACGCAATTTGGGTGCATAGATCCTGAGAAATCAGTACCCAGAACAACCACCTCCGGCCGTAATAACGGCCTTGATACGCCTGGGCGATAAGTCAGGGCTTGCATGGCGTGTACATGTACAGCTGCCCATGCAGCTTCAACACGATACCAGAGTTCATCAAGAGTAGTGACTGACGTATTGTGACGAGCCAGTTGCTCGGCCACCATTGACCAGACGTTTTGAATTGGTGAGAGTTCTGGAGAATGTGCTGGCCAAGGCAGCAGTCGAGCATTTTCTGTATCCAGAAGCACCTGTACAGGATCTGCAACATGCGGTCGTGCATTATCGTGGTGAAATGTAGGGTTTCACGGGGATCGAATGAAGTGTAGAGCCACGGGTCGTAACACATCTGAAATGTAACGTCCACTGTTCAAAGTGCCGACAATGCGAACAAGAGGTGACCGAGACGTGTAACCAATGTCACCTCATACCATCACTCTGAGTGATACACCAGTATGGCGATGACGAATACACGCTTCCTATGTGCGTTCACCGTGATGGCACCAAACACGGCCGCGACCATCATGATACTGTAAACAGAACCTGGATTCACCCGAAAAAATAACGTTTTGCCATTCCTGAACCCAGGTTCGTCGTTCAGTACACCATCGCAGGCGCTTCTGTCAGTAATGCAGCGTCAAGGGTAACCGGAGCCATGGTCAGAGCTGATAGTCCATGCTGCTGCAAACGTCATCGAACTGTTAGTGCAGATGGTTGTTGTCTTGCAAACGTCCCCATCTGTTGACTCAGAGACTGCACGATTTGTTACAGCCATGCGGATAAGACGCCTGTCATCTCGACTGCTAGTGATACGAGGCCGTTGGGCTCCAGCAAGGCTTTCCGTATTACTCTCCTGAACCCACCGATTCCATATTCTGCTAACAGTCATTGGATCTCGACAAACACGAGCAGCAATGTCTCGATACGATAAACCGCAATAGCGAGAGGCTACAATCCGACCTATTTGTGTACGAGAAATCGATTGGAAACTTTCCTCATGTCACCACGTTGTAGGTGTCGCCACCGGCGCCAACCTTGTGTGAATGCTCTGAAAATCTTATCATTTGCATACCACAGCGTCTTCTTCCTGACGGTTAAATTTCGCGTCTGTAGCACGTCGCAATTTTAATGGCGAGCATTGTATATTGCATCCAGCAACGTGCTAAAATAATTCGAAGGAAATACTGCAATCAATGCATGCTGATGCAACAATTACTTTGTTATATTTTTATAAACTTTGAATTATCAGGAGAGTTTTAGTCGACAAGCCTGATACAGTGTAAAAAATGAAGTGAATCAATAAAAGCATTTAATTTACTGTAGGCTAAAACTTGAAGATTCATGCTCTGTCAAACACTACTCAGATCTTTCTTTCCCTTGGGCAGTTTGGTTAGCAAAAACTTTAATTATTCCACAATGTCTGTAGTCAATAATCACGTATGTAGTCACAAGAAAGATGTGAATATTACTTTCAATGTATGCATACAATGCACAAATCTGACAAATGGCCTTCAGTGCGCAAGCAAGTAACAACTACGTGCACCAAATATGCTAATTACCAAAAATAATTATACAATAATCTCCTCTGGCGCTACTAGAACGGTCATCGCTGGCTGCGACCTTTCGAGAAGCGCGGCTTCTCTCCACGCCACTCAGCGTACTTCTACTACCAACGACTGTGCCCTCGTTGCTCCTCGCGATAATAATATAGCAGACTCAGAGGTTCTGTATGCTCGCAACAGCGGAATTAGTAGCCAATTTTTTCAAAAACCAATACGAACCTACAACTTTCAGCGTTTTGGAATTCACGTCTGATTCCTTCCACTGGTTTCAAACGATCTTCTTACAACCACTCTCAGAAATGTTAGAAAGATTGAAATATCCCTGAAGGATTTGTTATTCCGATGACATCGGTGACTAGTCCAAGATATAAGTCAACTGAGCCCTCCTTACCGACCCATTCTGCTGGTATTGCTTCTCTAATGACAGCACAGTATTCTTCGCCTACTTTTATCCTTTCACGTCAGCCACTCGTGAAATCTGGTGGTCATTTCCCCATTATATAATGGAATATAGATACTTTTCATCAGATATGGTATGTATTCATTTCGAATACTTTTAAATGCTTTGTTCTTAAAAAATGTGTCTGTATATACGACGATCTAATATTCTCTTGAGTGTTAGTATCCTCAAGCAAAACATAACAGCGATTTTGGCAATGAGGATAAATTGACGGTATGCACATCACGTTGTTGTTCAATTATTTTAACCAGGGATCAATAGGTAAGCGTAATTTCTGCATACGTTTCCCGCAAGTCTTTAAACGGTGATTAGGAAGAAAATAGTGCACAAAACGTAATCATAATAAATTATTTGAACGTTGAGTGTTATCACTTTCAGAGAAAAGAACTGTAATACATTTCCAGGCCTACAGAGGAAATTTTGTATCTTCGCAAATTCTAAGCAAAGCTGTAGGGAAACAAATGTATTTATTTGCGTTTAGAAAGAGTAATATCGACATCCAGTTTGTAATGGTACTTGAATTACGCAACCATTACGGCACTTCACCTGAACCTCTCGATACCAGCAATATTCTACTTTGTTACTGTAAAGTTGTTGACATATTTCTGAGACAACATTCAGATTTCATTTCGTTAATGTAGAGGTACTTTGATACATCGATATGTTTATGTTGGAATGATATTATTCTTATGTGTGTTCTTTCTTTTGTCACTATGATCTTTGACGAACTTGTAACTCTGATTTTTGGGCGCGTAGGCGATTATTAGTTAGGTGTTAGAGAGTCGGATCTTTAGAAGGTCAAATCTTGGACGTCATGTTGGAAAGACGCATATTGCAGCCAGTTTATAAAATGTGAACTTTAAGAGTCGGGAAGATCTCTTCAAGTCTAATCTTCAAGAATGGTTTTTAAAGCGCTTCCACAAAACTTTTGAATATAGCAGAACAAAACCTAGGCCTATTTGAATCCGAGCTTGGAATCATCACCACCTAGATTTTCGACAATTGAGCCATGATTTTACAACGAGACCAGCGCTGGAAACACGAAAAGATGTGTCCCTAGTTTATTCATTATTACATGAAATGACTTTATTAACTGTGCTCTAATGACACCTGCCACATAATAACTTAGTTGTTGCCCGAAAATTCAGTATTTAGCAGCGTGAGCAACAACACAATCGTTATTAAATTTTGACCTTTATTGTGGTAGGGTTGTTAGAAGTTCGATACGCAAAGACTCAACATTCCTCCGGTACAAGTTGGGTTTCTGCTCTGTGAAACTGCTTTGCGATGTTCCGCTACGCGAACTTCTAGACGTGAAACATTTGCAGGAGTACAGTGCCTTATCTCTCGTGGAGAGTTCTCACAGCAAACGTGAGCCATACACGGGCATTACTCCAGCAGACCTCGTCAAATTTGTGTTGGACGCTGAGTTTTTAATTTCATTTCACGTGCACGCTTTAGTTTTGCTTCGCAGGCTTAAAATAATTGCACATCTCAGTTAACAGCGAGGCGGATATTAGGTTAGGAACCGGAAGGAAGGACTCAGTGTGCAAAGTACGTGTGTGGGTTTGTGCGTCCTCGCCTCTGTGCTCTTACAGAACGACAGTACTGCGAACCCACTGGAAGTCAGCCTGGAATCCTATTTAATTTCCGAGTACGCTTATCATGGCAAATTAACGTTAAAAGCGGAGCACGGGGCAGAAACTGCACCGCAACAGAAGAGGGGTAAAATATGCAAACAGCGGAGAGGTAATGTTACGCACAGCGTTTGATTACTGAGCAGAGAGAAGCGCAGTGTGTCTCAGGCAGTCCTAGCGTCACAGAGGGGACAGCCAATCTCTATGCGGACGGGAAGCTATTTCTGGCCTACGAGTACTAAGCATACTGCAGAGACACGACTGGCTTTCCGATTAGGGTTACAGCACTTACACACAGGGAAATTAGAGCGAGGAAAACTGTGATTGTACTCTTAACTTCTAGAAACCTACAGTTACGGAACGGCGGCCTCGTTGTTTGTCGCGATCTTAGTCCGAGAACTGGTTTGATGTAATAACCCGCACTAGTCTTGCATGTGCAAGTTTTTGATCTTTTCTGCACTATTCCAACATACATCCATTTAAACTGGTTTACTACAATCATACGTTGACCTTCCTCTAAAATTTGTACCCCACACACCTTCCTCTTCTTCTTCTTTGCTTTTGTGCCCTCATGGATCACTTCAGTCTCAATCATTTTCTGGTCATCTTCTTCAATAGTTTTTCATACCGAATTGCCCAGTATCTTTCCATTCGGCCTGATTTTTTTTTCCTTTTTTTGTCGTTCCTTATCTGCAAATACCATATTTATTGAAACTTTCTGGCAGATTAAAACTGTGTGCTGGACCGAGACTCGGACTCGGGTCCGGCACACAGTTTTAATCTGCCAGGAAGTTTCATATCAGCGCTGTAAAAATCTCATTCTGGAGACCGCCTACTTATTGACTGCCGTCTGTCTATTTTCGATTTAAGTCTTATTTCTATGTTTTTCAGTTTCTTTATATTGTGCGTTTTGTTTTGCAAATCATCCAGTGTTAATTATAGCTCCTTCATGTCCTCTCTGATTTCCTTTACCCATCCTATTTGTTGCTTCGTGTTCAAATGTTTCCCTATCATTTTTCTCGGTAACCTGGTTCCTGGTGTCCTCATAACGTGACCAACAAATCAGATAATTTTTTCCGTTGAGTAACTGTGACAGGCTCCAGTTCTCTGTACACCACTTTATTTGGCGCTATCCTCCATTATCCATCATTTTTCGTGTTTCTTATTAATACATCATCTAGCTACCCCTCTAATTTCAGCATGTTATCGATTCTGTTTTCCTGGTTGATTTTGAAAATCGTTTCACTTCCGTACTTCACCTCTGGTCGACCCACCGTTTTGTAATGTTTTAATTTAGTTTTAGGCCGATAGATATTTATTACTGTATGTAGAGCATGTTAATTTTTGAGCCTTGTATTATCAGCAAATCAAGTTTTTCGGTATAGCAGGGTATGTCCCATCAACCTCCTGCTCATTCGTTTTTGTCTTCTTCTTCTTCTTCTTCTTTATTCAAGTGTTAGGCATTTGTCTGTTACGTCACCTCCTACATCTTCTTTTACTCAAATTGTGCCATAGAACACCTTTTCTCCCCAATTCAACACAGTATCCGCAGTTCTTCTTTAGTTTCTTGTTCTGCCCATCTAATCTTCTGCGTTACTGCGGAACACGACATCTCAGACGTGCCAGTTCAAAAGAACGAAAGCGTTTGAAATGTGATGATACAGAAGGAAGCTGAAGATTTAATGGGAAGATTGAATATCTAATGAGGAGTTGTGTGACGTCTATTAAACGCGGTCAGACGCAAGAAGGAAACACGAAAAATCATTCAGATTCAATCATGTCCAAAGTTTGACTAATTCATTAGCGAATCGTGATTTCAGATAACATAAAACGTCTATCACATCAGTGACAGAGAAAACTATACTCAAGTCTCTCGTAATGAAATGAAATGATCGTATGGCATTGTGGCCAGGAGTTCTCACGTGGGAGAAGTTCGGCCTCTGAGTTACAAGTCTTTTCAGTTGACGCCACTCTGGGCGACTGCCGCATCGATGATGATGAAAAGATGATGAGGACAACACTACATCCAGTCTCTGAACGGAGAAAATCTCCGACCCGACTGGGAATCGAATCCGGGCCCAGTGCGCCCCGATCATTCTACTAAGGAGGCGGACAGTGTCTCATAACAAATGTTTTACGATAAAATATCTTTCTCTCAATTTATAACTAAGTAATGAAAACAAGAAGTATTACCTATGGAATTAGCTGGCTTGGTTGTAAGTTCTATGAATGCAAAATTTAAAATTAAAGAGTATCAATTTCTGTTTGCAGTGCCAAATCGGATTTCATCAAGGTTCTGTGTAACAAATATAAATATCAATTACTTCAGTGAGATAGCCACAGTGGTGGCTGAACAGATCACGACCAAGCCGGTTAATTTTGATCACAGAAAGTCACCGCTTGATCGGTGAGATGAGCTATTAAAACGTAATGTTGACATTTAAATAAAGAAGCACAACGAAATTCATTTATCGTTACTTATTATTCAATATGACTTTTGTGGTTAATACGTCCGTGTACATACAAGCAAGAAGGAGACCATAAGAACATCTAGTAAGAAAAGAATGAAACAGGTGACAAAAGATGACAGAGATTCTCCCTTTTATTCGTGGAGATAAAAATTAAGTCATGGTTATAACGGTTCAAGTGCAAACATTGTGCGAGTTCTTTTCTCGACATAAAAGCAATGTTATCTGTATAAGACATCACTGTCTATTAAAGATAAGTTACACAGGCTAAGAAAGACATCATTCAGACGCTTCAGGTACTGAATCGAATTGGAGGAAGAAATTTGTTGAACAACTTCACTGAATGAATGGATTCGTTGATGAAAAACATCCAATTATTAATTTGATAATGGAGACAAGTGCGGATGTTGAAAATTGTAGAGGGAGGCATAGACATATACATAATAAGACATCAGCACAATAAGCAGGTTCAAATGTATATTGGTTGCAGCAGTTATTCACGGACGAAAAGGCTTGCACGGGATGAAATAGTATGGAGAGCTTCAACAAACAAGTTTTCAGATGTCGTGTATAAAAATATTTATTTTTATTGTTTTCCCCGATCTGTAATTTACATTTTCACTATATTCTTGTGTTTGAAATTATGCATAGCGGGTAAAATGAGAAAATGAGATTATGCTACTCAATTTTGCCGCTCCTACTGCCACTACTGTTGCTTTTTCCCATAGGACAGGGCAAACTATCCAGTAAAATTGCTCCCAGTCGGGATCTCTAGTAACTTCGTTAGGTTCGCCTACGTGGGCCATTAGGGCATTTATTAAGGGCAGACAGGTAGCTTGGAGACACAGCAGCGAGCAGATGTACCTCTGAGCCTGGAAAACTTCGCAGTGAGCAGACCACATTCTATACTGTCGTTAAACATTATAAAGGAGCTTTGTGTCAAATAACTCTTTGTTATGGTGTATCATTTGATTAGAAATAATGGCAGGACAGTGAGTCCTCTCGCATTTTGCTCTCGTAACTGTAATGTACCAACGCAAGAACCGGTGACCTCCAGGTGAAGAGTTCCGTACACGTCTTTCCCTGTAATTTACAGCTATTTTTCCGAGAATTTCGGGCCCTTTTCTATGGTATAATGCTTCTATATAGCCTAGTAACATGAAGGTGTTTACACACACCAGATATTACAAGCATTAAATAACAAAAGAACACCGGTAGGTATGTTCTGTGACCTATCCAAGGCATTTGATTGTGTGAATCATAGTACACTACTAGATAGATTCAAGTTTTATGGGATTGGTGGTATATGCAACCAACTGATCACGTCATACCTAACCGAAAGTTGTACTTAGTAGAAATTCATCCAACAGAATCCCGGGACACAATTCTGACTGAGGAAAAAAATCACGTATGGGGTTCCCCAAGGCTCGATCTTATGTTCAGTACTGTTTCTCATATATGTACATGATCCACCGTCTGCTGTACAACAAGCAGAATTAGTTCTTTTCGCAGATGACACCAGTATTGTAATCACTCTCAGTATACATACAGAAATAGAAGAAAAGGTGAACAAAGTTCTCAAAAGTATCATTGAACGGTTTTCTGTGAATGGTCTCTCCCTGAATTGCACAAAGACACACCATATTCAGTTCTGCACCTCTACGGGTACTGCAACGCTGAAAAGTGTAGCACATGATGATGAAATAATACATAGGGTGGAAACTACAGAATTCTTAGGTGTCCATACTGATAATAACTTAAATTGGAACAAACACATTTTCAAACTCCTAAAACAACATAGTTCAGCCACATGTGCACTTAGAATTATAGCAAATTTTTGGGAGAGAGAAATCAGTAAGTTGACATATTTTGCTTAGTTTCCCTCAGTAATGTAAAATGGAATAACGTTCTGGGCTACCTCTTCTTTAAGAAAGAAGGTCTTCATTGCCCAAAAGCATGCTGTAAGAATAATATGTGGTGCTCACCCACGATCGTCTTGTAGGCATCTGTTTAAGGAGTTGGCTCTTCTGACTATATTGCAGTCAGGTATTAAAAAGAGAGCCACGTTAAGTTATCCCGTGATATAAATTATAATAGCGATCTGGTTATTTTAGCAAACTATAAATCTAACTGAAAGGAGCTTACTTCACCAACCGAGATCTTCATCTGAAACTGTCCTGTAGGTTTATTCGCATTTTTTCGTTTCTTGGTAGTTATAGAGACATTAGATGGGACAGGGACTCGATCAGGATCTTACAGTAGGAACCATCCTAGCAGTTACCTGAAGTAATTTAGGAAAACCACGGAAAATTGGAACCAGAATGAAGCCTCGGTTATTTTGATTTCGGTTTTCTGTGTTTACCCTAATTCAGTTAAATAAAAAAGGAAAATTCTTCGAGTTACAACTAACATCAGTGCAGTAATACATTCCTCAAATAATTTTGTCTGTTAGACAGTGCGTGTTATAGTGATAACTTCGTTTTACTATTGTCCTCAATTTTCGAAGAGCTATACAGTGTGTTACAAAAAGGTACGGCCAAACTTTCAGGAAACATTCCTTATACACAAAGCAAGAAAATATGTTACGTGGGCATGTGTCCGGAAACGCTTACTTTCGATGTTAGAGCTCATTTTATTACTTCTCTTCAAATCACATTAATCATGGAATGGAAATACACAGTAACAGAACGTACCAGCGTGACTTCGAACACTTTGTTACAGGAAATGTTCAAAATGTCCTCCGTTAGCGAGGATACATGAATCCACCCTCCGTCGCATGGAATCCCTGAAGCGCTGATACAGCCCTGGAGAAAGTCGTATTGTATCCACAATACGAGCACGAAGAATCTCTACATTTGGTACCGGGGTTGCGTATACAAGAGCTTTTAAATGGCCCCATAAATGAAAGTCAAAAGGGTTGAGGTCAGGAGAGCGTGGAGGCCATGGAATTGGTCAGCCTCTACCAATCCATCGGTTACCGAATTTGTTGTTGAGAAGCGTACGAACACTTCGACTGAAATGTGCAGGAGCTCCATCGTGCATTAACCACATGTTGTGTCGTTCTTGTAAAGGCACATGTTCTAGAAGCACAGGTAGAGTATCCCGCATGCATTCATGGCGGTGAATCAAGAAGTAGAGTACATACTGACGAAACTAAAATGAACTCTAACATGGAAATTAAGTGTTTCCGGACACATGTCCACATAACATCTTTTCTTTATTTGAGTGTGGGGAATGTTTCCTGAAAGTTTGGCCGTACCTTTTTGTAACACCCTGTATTTAGCAATCTCTTCTGAATCCGTTCACGTTATTCTTTCTTGATGGAAATATGTGAACATTCGTTCTTATACTGATTATCACATAAAAGGTTCGCTGCAAGAGTCAGTATGTGTATCTATGGTACCGGTATTCATCACATATCTTTGTCTTCTACAATGCTCGATGTTCTGCAACATACGAATATGGAAATGTAAACTACGAAGTGATTGCAGTGTATCCATATTTTCTATGTAGTAAAGCATGTGTTGCACCGTAGTGGATGTAAATTATTACTTCAGCAATAATGTCAAGTTGTGAATGCCGTAGATGTGTTTACCATAAAACGTTTCTTAGAACAAACAACTGTTCATTTAATTGTGTGTTTCCAGTACATATTAGGGTTGCTAGTGATAGTTCTAAATGAATCTACTACAAAGTAAGTTTCGTGTAAATGAACATCATGTGGTACATATTTTCGTGTGTCAGTATTGTGGGGCTGAGACGTGGAAAAAATCGGATATTAATGAATGTTTCAAAAATAGGTTCTTTACTGTACGACGACTACTTTGCAAATTACCTTACATTTACTTCTCTGGAAACCTTATTGAATTAGAGGTAGGGATCGTGAAACACTTAGATAAAAAAGAAACGTGGCACATTGATTATAGTGTTGTATGAAGTAAAATGTGATTGTTTAAAAGCAACCGTAAGCCGTTAAGTTGAATGAACACTAGGCAACTACCTGATTCTGTTTTTCAGTTTGTTGTTGGAGGCTATTCGTTACCTCAGTATTCTCATGAGATTAAACTGAAAGTTCATTACGCACCGCTAGTCAAAAAAATGGTTCGAATGGCTTAGAGCACTATGCGACTTAATTTCTGAGGTCATCAGTCGCCTAGAACTTAGAACTAATTAAACCTACCTAACCTAAGGACATCACACACATCCATGCCCGAGGCAGGATTCGAACCTGCGACCGTAGCGGTCGTTAGGTTCCAGACTGTAGCGCCTAGAACCGCTCGGCCACTCCGGCATGCCAGCTAGTCAGAAGGCGATTCTTAAAAGGTCTAAATGTAAGAATACAGACACTGGCCAGGGAATGCTTGGCTGAAAGGTCATGTAGTTTTAATCACTTGACTTCGACGGAAACCCGATAACTTTTTATTCAATGGAAGTTACATGTTTTTGCATTTCTAAGACCTTATATGTGGCAAATATACGACAAAAGCCGAACCGAAACGTTTCTAATTCTAGGGGATATTTCACAAAATTCTTATTTTAACAGACCATCTCAGTTTATACTGTAGCGAACGAAAATTAGTGTGTTCTTCAAATAAATATAGATCTGTGTGTAGAGTTGTCTAGCTAGTTAGTTTTCTGTTTTTAACAGAATGTTTATTTTATTCGAGTTTACTACTTTTACTTTTACTTTTCAATTCACTTTCCTAGTTTTACGTTGGGCTTGACGAAACCTACATGGCTTTCACAGTATTAGAGTGTTTAAAGCTTTATGGCCCCATCTCATGTAGCAAATCCGAAAAAATTCTCATGACATTCTCACGTCTGCACTTTTACGTATCACCGATGCAGTGACGTCACTGGGGGCAGTTTTACAGCGGACTAAAAATACTGGCCTCGGAATCGGAAGCCATCCTGTTGGTAGCGTAAGCATAGTAGATCATACGGCCGACTAAAAATACTGACAACAGTGCTGGAAGCCATCTTGTTCGTGACGCAGGCATAGTATATTTTTGCCCGTGGGTCAAACAGTTCTCTCGAGTATGGACAGCAGAATTTATTATACTTCGGATTGATTGGTGTGTTACTTCTTATTATGCTTAGCCATTATAATGAAAATTATGAAGTTGCTTTCCTAAACCGGTTCATTAGTAAAAGACATTCAGTTTCTCTCGTGTATGGCCTTATATCCTTCCAATATTCAGAAGAGAAATATTGATGTAGGACTTAACGATTTTAATTAAAGATATGTACACGCTATAGAGGTCTTAGCTTCTAGGGACAAACATACAATAACACTTATAAAATCGTTTGTAACTGGTAGCACATTGTTTATATGAAGGTGATAGTTTTAATAATTAACATAGACAGGCTATTAGGGCGGATAGCTCCATACATTTAGATATTTTTTAAAAGAAAATGTCATTATGATTTGAAAGCTGGAGGTAGTACACTCCAGTCTTGAGGCTCTCGGAATTTTCAGCAGTTAAACGACACAATTGATGGATGTTTCCCGTCGATTTAATATGAATTTCAACATCTTAAACCACATTACATATAACTGAGTAAGTTTCAGAACGACAGTCCGGAAGGTAGATTTAGCAGTCACCATCAACTGACTGCGGTACATTTCTACGTTAATGTCCAAGTACTTGAAAGTGAAACAAATATTGAAAATCAAATTCTTTGAAAAGAAAGATCAATTTGGGTCTTTGCTTTCCTGTTCTGGTATATTTCGTAAAATATGCTTACAAAATGTACACTAGCTCAATCACTTCTCCTTGTGCTATCCTTTGCATGTGAGGAGATGGTTTTTGATGATGGTTCAAATGGCTCTGAGCACTATGGGACTCAACTGCTGTGGTCATTAGTCCTCTAGAACTTAGAACTACTTAAACCTAACTAACATAAGGACATCACACACATCCATGCCCGAGGCAGGATTCGAACCTGCGACCGTAGCAGTCGCACGGTTCCGGACTGCGCGCCTAGAACCGCGAGACCACCGAGGCCGGCAGGTTTTTGATGATTTCCGCAGTTTCTTTCAAGGGGTGTTTTTACACTAACTGGTGTCTGTTGGTTTCTGTGAGGAGACGTGTTCAACATGCGTTTGACTGTAAGTTACGCAGAACATGCATCACAAAAATAATCTGCTCTACTGTTGGTATGTTACGTGCTTCCTACATTCACAAGTTTTCCGGAATCAATTCTGCAGTTGCACTCTCAGAATCCAGTAAATTATACCACAGCTTCAGATTATGGAAAGGAACACCGTTTCACTTCTTTCTCGAACGCCGATACGTGGCTCTACTGTGAGTAATCGTTAAATATAGACTGTTGACGTGGGTAAAGGATCCCCTCCGCTTTTTAGTGGAGTCATTAAATACAGCGACGGGAAAAACAGCTGGACGCCCCATCGATCTTCCCCACTTACTTCCTGTAAACACCCGTGGGCGTTATGAGTAAAAACACCATTACCATACTTAGCGGCTACGTGGCAACGGAAACGCCGTGGGTATGGTGCAGTCTATACGCAAACAGACATCACTTACATTTACAGGAACAATTTGCTACAGTATATTTTGGATTATTCGAAATTTCTGACTGTGCATATCGTTAGGAACTTGAATTGAAAATAACATGCTCTTCGCATCCTTATTTGCTTAATTTCAGTATCCCCTGCTCTCCATGCTTACACACTTTCTTTACTTAATTTCATTGTAAATTTTCTTTTCTTATTTAGACGAAAACTGTAAAATAAGTTACCATCAACAGCAGAATGAATCAGTTGATGTCACTGTTGAATACAGGCTTCCTCTCCAGACTTCTCCAAGAATTCTGTTCTCTAACGGTATGTAACTATGCTGCTCTAACATATTTTCTCATACTTGCTACCTCTCTTACACTGTCAACTGTGCCTTTCCTTACTCAGTGGATATAGTAAGGTATTTCCTTCGCGATCTAACATCAATCCGCCGTGCTATTTGCCCCACCCATCCTAAATGATTATATATCTACAACGCTTAATTTTTGTAATTAAAGCTAACTTAATTGCTTCACACACGTATTTACAACGACGTTTTGGCTACTGCCATCATAAAAACTTAGAACTTGTAAAAGTACGTCTAGAGCCAGAGGCAATAAAAAAAAACATTTTGCTTACAAGTGACGAAATGTAGTTTTACTAGTTCTATGTTTTGATTTCATGATGGAACTGGCCGAAATGTCATTATCAATAAGGAAATACGGTATGTGATATAGACGGGTTTATTTTAAAAATTCCGCAATAATCGGAGGCTCATTCAGGATTTTTTTTAAATATTTTTGATAAGTTCCTGTGGGACCAAACTGCTGAGGTCATCGGTCCCTAGGCTTACACACTACTTAATGTAACTTAAACTAACTTACGCTGAGGACAACACGCACACCCATGCCCGAGGGAGGACTCCAACCTCCGACGGGGAGAGCCCCCCGAACCGTGGCAAGGCGCCTCAGACCGAGAAAATTTTTTCCCTTTGTAATACAGTACGTGGTATCAACAAGTGACAGGCAATAGAGGCCACCACATCTGCAGCGCAGTCTGTGCGCATCTACCCTATAATAGTCGAGGGCTTCAGCGAATACGGTCGATACTACATCGTACTTCCGTCCACAAGAATCACAAGAAACACATTAATAATGATAATTAAAACCAACACCACTACTGTAATCCAAAATCGTTTATTCAAAACATGCTACCAGTTTCGACGCCAGAAAGCTTCGTCTTCAGGCCCCGAGCGTATCTTGCAATGAACGTGCGAGCTGCAGTGACAAAGACCAACGCAATCTTCAAATGCAAACAGTACAACTTACTAGGCATGTACGCCAGCCTGTGAGACCAACAATGCCGTGTGCAACCGGGCCAAAATCACAAAATCAATTGGACTCCGTATCTTCGCAGCAGTAACAAGCCCAGTAGTTGTTAGCAATCTTTGCTGAGCTTCTTACGGCCCTATTCACACGGGGATACTCTAGTCATGCCTGCAGATACCTGGCAGCCAGGTGACAGGGAGATTGGATGACTCCAGTAACCGATCACATTCACATAGGTGCGAAATGAGTGTCCCCTACTGCCAAGTCTCTTGCGATGAAAATAAAAAATTTAATTAGCATCACTGGCCTTGGGCGAACGACGTATGTAGCGTGCTTTTTTTGTGCTCTGCACCCAGTAGTACAATGTCCAGCGATTCTAGTAGAGATGACGATATTCTACTAAGGAGCCAAAGAAGCTGATACACCTGCCTAATATCGTGTAGGGCCCCTCCAGCACGCAGAAGTGCCGTAACACGACGTGGCAAGGACTCGACTAATGTCTGAAGTACGGGGAAACTAACACCATGAATCCTAGAGAGCTCTCCATAAATCGGTAAGAGAGCGAGGGGGTGGAAATCTCGTCTGAACAGCACGTTGCAAGGCATCCCAGAATGCTCAATAATGTTCATGTCTGGAGAGTTTGGCTGCCAGCGGGAGTGTTTTAAACTCAGAAGAGTGTTCCTGGAGCCACCCTGCAGCAATTCTGGACGTGTGGGGTGTCGCATTGTCCTGCTGGAATTACCCAAGTCCGTCGGAAGGCGCAATGGGTTGCAGGTGATCAGGCAGGATGCTTACCTACGAGGCACCTGTCAGAGTCGTACCTACACGTATCAGATGTCCCATATCATTCCAAGTGCACACGCCCCACACCATTGCAGAGTCTCCACCAACTTGAACAGTCCTCTACTGACATGCAGGGTCCATGGATTCATGAGGTTGTCTCCATATCTGTGCACGACCATCTGCTCGATACAATTTGAAACGAGATTCGTCAGACCAGCCAATATGTTTCCAGTCAGCAAAAGTCCATTGTCTGTGTTCATGGGCCCATGCGAGGAGCAAACCTTTTGGTCGTTCAGTCATCAAGGGTACACGAGTGGGCCTTCGGCTCCGAAAGGCCATATCGCTGTTGTTCTATCGAATGGCTCGCAAGCTGACACTTGTTGATGGTCCAGCACTTTAATCTGCAGCAATTTGCGGAAGGGCTGCATGTCTGTCACCTTAAACGATTATCCTCGGCCGTCGTTGTTCCCGTTCTTGTAGGATTTTTTTTTCCGGCGGCAGTGACGTTAAAGATTTGATGTTTTGCCGGATCCCTGTTATTCACGGTACTGTCGTGAAATGGTCGTCTTGGAAAATCCCCACTTCATCGCTACCTCGGAAATCCTGTGTCCCATCCCTCGTACGCCGACTATAACACCACGTTCAAACTCAAGTCTTGATAACCTTCCATTGTAGCCGCCGTAACCGATCTAACAACTGCGCGAGACACTTATTGTCTTATATAGGCATTGCCGAGCACGGCGCCGTTTCGTGGCTGTTTACATATATCTGTATTTGAACACGGATGCCTATACCAGTCTCTTTGGCGCTCCTGTATATTATACAGGATTATTATTACCGCCGGTAGAGAAGGATAAAAGTGAGGAAATTCTGGGCCCTTCTTTAAATTGAGAATAGTGTTAAGTTTTAGTTTACAAGTTGCTGCAAAAGAACAGCAGGCGGCGTCGCTATGGGCATGGAGATATTTCCTTCCTCCTTTACCAAATTCCTCATGTTCTACCGGATGAAAAAGGAAACTTACCTAGAACTAATGCGGACGATCACTCTTTACATTCATTTCACTGTAATGTGTCAGGCAAATCCAACACCTTCCATGAAAAGCCTGACATTTTAAGCAAATCCAGTAGTATGTCACATAGCTCCGAATAAATCGTGACATTAAATGAATCAAAGTAATACGAGTAACGAGTGAGCAAATGGAATACCAGACTAACACAAGAATGCCTAAATGCATGTCATACCTTCCCACCATGAGACAGACGCAGTTCCGAGGGGAGAAACGAGAACAGAAGCCGAGAGCAGAACCGTGTTAAGCTAGACGGCCCTACGATAAGGGACGTCGCCAGCCTACCGCTAAGACCACACCACCCGCAAGTTTTAGCGTGAGACTTTTTCACGTCTCTTTTACGTCAAGGACCACCCCCCAACCTATGTTAAAAGCTAGAGCCCTCCAGAAGAACAGTATAGATCTTACGATAACGCTAAAAGGACTACACTAGCTGCAGGTTTTAGCGTGGGACTTTTTCGCATCTCTGTTACGTTGCAAACCTTAAAAACATTGCCCCACCACGAAAAGTATAACGTTTCTCATTGGATAGACAGAATTTTTGTAGGCGCAGCTTAAGGTTAACATTGAGACCCTGATTGGTCAGATGAAAACACAGCCAGATAGTTTTTTTATACCAACTTCGGTAAATTGTAGTAAGGAGAAGTTAGGAGAGAGTTGCTTCGGAGATGGCGAGGTGAGCGGAGCTGTGCTGCCCGCTACCGCCCTGACGCTGCCTAAACACCGACAAGGCAATGAACGCACGCGATGCCGCATTTTTGAGCGCATAAAGCTTCACTCAGAGCTGCAGAAGTCTCATCTGTTACACCTCCTTTTTGCGTAATACTAGTGTCGATCGTCATTTAAAGCTCATGGTGTTCACCTTTGCCACTTGAAGTAAAAATCTGAAACGCGATGATTTTTCTGTTATATTGTTATTGAGAAGCCACATCAGCCACTGTATTTTTACGACAAATTAGGTAAGTTATTAAAGATAATTGAGTGTCACTCTAGACAATTTTGATAGTTTTTCTCTTTTGTGAAACTTACTTTAAACCTAGATTATAGATGTGATATGGCATAGGTCATCCTTCGATCCATTGTAGAACTTGGAAACCCATTCATGGAATATTCGTTCACATTTTTGTTGAACGCAGTTGGTTTTAACCATTCTGTATTAAAACACTTCCTTTTATCAATAGTGCAATTTATAAACAATGTTTTTTGAGTAGAATAAAATTTCCAATGGTACACTTAACTGCTTTTTCGACGTTATTTTACCAGCTAACTAAAAATAGGAAAGCCTTGAACCCCTTCCACTAAATTTAGTTAGTTTTAAGATTCTTTCGCAGGGAGTGCAGTGGAGCTGAGGCTGAAATCATTAAGTATTTGGTTATATCATCGCTAGTCTCACTGAACTCTTCTGAATTCTACATGTCATGTGTGGTCTGGCGTCTCCTTACCAGCAACAGGTCCCAGGTTCAAACTAGTCAATTCCCTAAAAAACACGCTCAGAGCGTCGTTGCGCGAAAGTGGTAGGGAGACGCGATATAGAACAAACAGACACCACCATGAATGTTTAGAACACCCACACTAACATGGGGGCATGAGCCCTGATTGGTGATTTCTAATAACTCTAAAGTAAGTCTCAAGTCACATAGTACCGATACTTTGAATTTAAGTTTTGCACAGAAACGAACAATGCAGGTGAATATTTTCATTAAAGAAAACAAAACATTAATTTAACGATCAGTGTGAAAATTATGTACAGACTGAACGAAACATAGAAATTATTTAGCTAGTGCTTGTGCAATAACAAATTCCGTGGTGGTATCGGTGGAATCGGAAACGTCACACATAACTTCGTAATATACTGAAGAGTTCTGTTCCTGATCCTCCTCCACTGACATCTGGATTCCACTTGTCTCTGCGTAGAACACGTGGATGCCTCGGCTGCTTACTTTGGGTTCGTCGCAATATATTATGTCGTCAACTACTTGCAGAACTCTACGATTTTGTGTCCTTGGTTCAATTTCTGGCAGAAAACTCAGAGGAATACTTCCTTTGGGTTTGGAATCGCTGGCTGTGGTAGCAAGCGTCTTTTCCTCAGATTCAAGATATTCCTAGAATGATTTATTCACATCTGTGAGAGACTACTGTTTCTTTAAGTGATCGCGGGCTGTCTTATTCGCAGATCTGGATCACGTCTTGCTGCGGTAGCGAAGTTGTTGGAAAAGGTGGTGGTGGTGGTGCTGCTTGTGGTGGGGGTGGTCGTGGCGGCGGCGGCAGCGGTAACTACACTCCTGGAAATTGAAATAAGAACACCATGAAGTCATTGTCCCAGGAAGGGGAAACTTTATTGACACATTCCTGGGGTCAGATACATCACATGATCACACTGACAGAACCACAGGCACATAGACACAGGCAGCAGAGCATGCACAATGTCGGCACTAGTACAGTGTATATCCACCTTTCGCAGCAATGCAGGCTGCTATTCTCCGATGGAGACGATCGTAGAGATGCTGGATGTAGTCCTGTGGAACGGCTTGCCATGCCATTTCCACCTGGCGCCTCAGTTGGACCAGCGTTCGTGCTGGACGTGCAGACCGCGTGAGACGACGCTTCATCCATTCCCAAACATGCTCAATGGGGGACACATCCTGAGATCTTGCTGGCCAGGGTAGTTGACTTACACCTTCTAGAGCACGTTGGGTGGCACGGGATACATGCGGACGTGCAATGTCCTGTTGGAACAGCAAGTTCCCTTGCCTGTCTAGGAATGGTAGAACGATGGGTTCGGTGAAGGTTTGGATGTACCGTGCACTATTCAGTGTCCCCTCGACGATCACCAGAGGTGTACGGCCAGTGTAGGAGATCGATCCCCACACCATGATGCCGGGTGTTGCCCTGTGTGCCTCGGTCGTATGCAGTCCTGATTGTGGCGCTCACCTGCACGGCGCCAAACACGCATACGACCATCATTGGCACCAAGGCAGAAGCGACTCTCATCGCTGAAGACGACACGTCTCCATTCGTCCCTCCATTCACGCCTGTCGCGACACCACTGGAGGCGGGCTGCACGATGTTGGGGCGTGAGTGGAAGACGGCCTAACGGTGTGCGGGACCGTAGCCCAGCTTCATGGAGACGGTTGCGAATGGTCCTCGCCGATACCCCAGAAGCAACAGTGTCCCTGATTTGCTGGAAAGTGGCGGTGAGGTCCCCTACGGCACTGCGTAGGATCCTACGGTCTTGGCGTGCATCCGTGCGTCGCTGCGGTCCGGTGCCAGGTCGACGGGCACGTGCAACTTCCGCTGATCACTGGCGACAACATCGATGTACTGTAGAGACCTCACGCCCCACGTGTTGAGCAATTCGGCGGTACGTCCACCCGGCCTCCCGCATGCCCACTATATGCCCTCGCTCAAAGTCCGTCAACTGCACATACGGTTCACGTCCACGCTGTCGCGGCATGCTACCAGTGTTAAAGACTGCGATGGAGCTCCGTATGCCACGGCAAACTGGCTGACACTGACGGCGGCGGTGCACAAATGCTGCACACGGCCAACACCGCCGTTGCTGGTGTGTCCGCTGTGCCGTGCGTGTGATCATTGCTTGTACAGCCCTCTCGCAGTGTCCGGAGCAAGTATGGTGGGTCTGACACACCGGTGTCAATGTGTTCTTTTTTCCATTTCCAGGAGTGTATATGGGCGTGGAGATATTTTATTTCTCCTGTGCCTCATATTCTCTGTGAGACAATTCACACAACTGCTATGGCACAGTATGTGCAATTTCTGCTTCCTCCGACAAATTTCCGTCATGTGTAGTCTCATTCTGATAAACGGAAGAGTGAACTTCATCACGTCTGACAAATAACACGGTTCCTTACTTTTACGGGAACCACCGGTCAGGGGCTTCAGATGGCCTACAAACACGGATCGTAGTTTTCACCACTCCTCCTTGCGCACGTTCGCTGCACGAAAAATGTGTTATGGATAACTAACACAATAATTGAAACTCCCTGGCAGATAAAAACTGTGTGCCGGACCGAGGCTCGAACTCGGCACCTTTGCCTTTCACGGGCAAGTGCTCCACCAACTGAGCTACCCAAGCACGACTCACTCCCCCTCCTCACAGCTTTACTTCTGCCAGTACCTGGTCTCCTACCTTGCAAACTTAACAGAAGCTCTCCTTTCCCGCGAAAGGCAAAGGTGCCGAGTTCGAGTCTCGGTCCGGCACACAGTTTTAATCTGCCAGGAAGTTACATATTAGAACACACTCCGCTGCAGAGTGAAAATCTCATTATGGAAACATCCCCCAGGCTTTGGCTAAGCCATGTCTTCGCTATATCCTTTCTTTCAGAAGTGCTAGTTCTGCAAGGTTCGCAGGAGAGCTTTTGTTAAGTTTGGAAGGTAGGAGACGAGACACTGGTAGACGTGCAGCTGTGAGGAGCGGGCGTGCGTCGTGCTTCGGTAGCTCAGATGGTACAGCACTTTCCCGCGAAAGGCAAAGGTCCCGAGTTCGAGTCGCGGTCCGGCACACAGTTTTAATCTGCCAGGAAGTTTCATATCAGCGCACACTCCGCTGCAGAGTGAAAATCTCATTCTGGAAACATAATAATTAATCATGTACATTACAGATGTGTTATCAAATACAAACATACACACACGTACGTATGGTACGGATGTTAGTGTAGTACAACAGTGTTATCTCTTGCAGGTTCCTGGCAACGGGAAGTAGTTTTGCGTCGCTGTCAGTGTATTTTGCTAGAGGGCACAGTACAACTACATAAATTGTCCGTGAAACTACCACAATCACTTGGGAAGAGTTGGATCCAACCTCACCTGCCTATACCAAACGAAGGCAAGTGAACAAAGATATCTCGAAGTCTTTTTTTTCCCTTTCCCTATTTACCTAATTCCTTGGGTGCATTGGACGTGAAAGATACCTACATTGAAAAATTACTTGGGACGGGCTCAGCTAACTCCACATATAAACAGTACCACTCCATAGTATTATTGGCAAGCAGTGATGCTGATGGTTTCTTCCTTACCATTGCAACTATTTACACAGGTAGGAACAGTGATGGAGGGATATTTCGTGCTTGAGCAACCAAACACGGGGCTAATAATGCAATATTATACTTGCCATTGCCTTCGAGATTCCCAGATGATCAAACTGATTTCCCTAATTACTCTGTATGAGATGAAGTGTTTCCATTATCACGCTACTTCATTAGACCGTACCCACAAAGACCACTTGATAACGGGAAGAGAATTTATAATTATAGAATAAGAAGAGCACAAAAATCTATGGAATGTGGATTTGAAATGATGATACAGAAGTTCCAAGTACTGAGCTTTCCTATTTGTTTTCCAACAACAGAAATAGTTGTTGATGCAATAAAATCAGAGGGCATTTCGCATAATTTCGTTAGAAAACATGAAAATACTCAATACAGTTGGAGTGAACAACAATGCAGTAACTCCGTAACGCCAACCATCTGAATAAAACCATTCAACCGTTCATGAAGTATGAAATTATGTAGCCAGTTACTTTCTCACACCTCATGCTCCCCTCCCACGGCAGTGGAAGCACTGCATCAACAATAATCAGGATCTATGTAACTGTCTTTGTTTTAAAAAATTATTTATAATGTTTATTTATGTAAAGCTTGTAAATGAATTTCCGTACGTTTTTATTTACGTATGATTACTTAGTTAAAACGTTCAGTTATCTATTTATTCAAGGTATTGTGTAGTGGGAGTTAATAAATCTTTGATTCGTTTCTTAGTAAAATGCCCGTGCTCTTGCGGTAGAGTTCTTGCTACCCCCCCCCCCCCCCCCCTCCGCCGCCCACGAGGTTCCGGGTTCGATTCCCGGTGGGGTCAGGGATTTTCCCTGTCTCGAAATGATTGGGTGTTGTTGTGTCATCTTCATCATCATCAGTCATCTCCATCACGGTCGGAGGATGGCAATGGCAAACCACCTCCGCTAGCACCTCATTCAGTCGGCGGTGGGGGTCTCCCGCATCGTCCCCTACGCTCTTTGGAGTATGGGACCACCTGATTGGCAAAATGGATCTTAAGGCATTGTGAATAGGACATATTTATGTTAAAATTTTAATTATTGTTAATGAACACACTTGGTATATTAACTTCCTTGGCTAGACCGTGCCATGCCATAGATTAACCCCCTTGCGTACTTCCTCCCATGCTCTATATCACCTCCTACCTTGAATCCTCTTTCCATTTGAAATTGTATAGTTCCGGATATTTCTCCACTTCTGCCACTAATTTCAAATTAAAAATTTCTTCACTCATTGCACAAGCCGGTGGTAATGAATAAGGAAGGAAGGAAGATTAACGTCCCATCGACATCGATGTCATTAGAGACGGAGCTCAAGTTCGGATTGCGTCAAGAACGAAGAAGGAAATTGGCGCCTTTGAAAGGCGCGATTTAGGGAAATAGCGCAGAACCTAAATCAGAATGGCCGAATGAGGGTTTGAACCACCGTCCTCCCGAATGCGAGTCCAGTGTGATAATCATTACACCACCCCACTCGGTACCAATGATACGAATGGAACTGAGGGACTGGATCGCGTGGTGTCAAAGTCGCGACGGCTCTGGGACGCCGGTACTGAAGTATCCCAGGCTGAATGACCCCATTTATTTACACATGTCGGGTTGCAGATCTAACAACCCTACCACAACAAAGGTCAAAATTTAATAACGATTGTGGTGTTGCTCACGATGCTAAATGCTGCATTTTCGGGCAACAACGAAGTTATTATGTGGCAGGCGTCATTAGAGCACAGTTAATAAAGTCATTTCATGTAATAATGAATTAACTAGGCACCCATTTTTTCGTGTTTCCCACGCTGGTCTCGTTGTAAAATCATGGCTCAATCGTCGAAAATCTAGGTGGTGATGATTCCAAGCTCGGATGCAAAGAGGCCCAGGTTTTATTCTGCATTATTCAAAAGTTTTATACATGTGTTTCACAAGCCATTCTTAAAGATTAAACCTTTGAAAGGTAGCACAATGGTGATGTAAAAAAATTATCAACACTCCGAGTTTAAGGTACACTTCCTTTTTATTGGTTTTGTTGCAATATCATGTAACACACAAAATATCACTTCACAGTACAAAACATACTTGAAAACATCTTCCTCACTGTTAAAGTTCACATTTTATAAGCTGATTACGTTATGCGTCTTTCCAACATGACGTCCAAGACTTGACTTTCTCAAGCTCCGACTCTCTAACAACTAACTAATAATCGCTTAACGCGCCCAAAAATCGAGTTACAAGTACGTCAAAGATCATAGTGACGAAAGAAAGAATACCCATAAGAATAATATCATTGCAATATAAACATATCGATGTATCAAAGTACCTCTACATTAATGAAATCAAATCTGAATGTTGTCTCAGAAATATGTTAACAACTTTACAGAGAAACAGCAGAATATTGCTGGTATCGAGAGGTTCAGGTGAGCTGCCGTAATGGTTACGTAATTCAAGTACCATTACACAGAGTATCTCACACAATTAACGACTAACGTATTCCAGTGCGAACAGGGCCTACGACCAAGAATATACCGTATGGGGTTTATTTTGGCCCCGCTGCACATGCTGGCGTGCATTGTTAATAATTTGTACTGTTTTCATTTGAAAACTCCATTGGTCTTTGTCATTGCGGTCCGTACGTTGACAGCAGATTAAGTATAGGGCCTGAACACGACTTTTTTGTAACATGTAACATGTTTCGAGTACATGACGTTGGATTGCAATATAGTTTTGGTTTTTATTATCATTATTCAGTTACTTTTTGTCCGGCCGCTGTCCCATGGTCCTCGATTGATTGCCAGAGAACCACAAGAATCTGACTGCTGATGTTGTTTTCAGTGGTGATAGGTCTGGTTTGATGCAGTTCTTCCTTGTTAGCCTCTTCTTCTCTGCATAACTACTGAAACCTAAGTCGATTTGAGGATTAGTGTAGTCAAGCTTTGGTCCCACCCTAAAATTACTCCTGTCCAACTAATCCTCCCCCCCCCCCCCTCCGCTGGCCGCGGTGGTCTCGCGGTTCCAGGCGCGCAGTCCGGAACCTTGCGACTGCTACTCTCGCAGGTTCGAATCCTGCCTCGGGCATGGATGTGTATGATGTCCTTAGGTTAGTTAGGTTTAAGTAGTTCTAAGTTCTAGGGGACTGATGACCACAGCAGTTGAGTCCCATAGTGCTCAGAGCCATTTGAACCATTAATCCCCCCCCCCCCAACAGACACACACACACACACACACACACACACACACACACACACACACACACACACACACACACACACACATACATACACATACACACACACTTCCTACTTCCTTGCGTTACCAAACTGACGATTTCTTGATCCATTAAGAAGTGACCTATCATCCAATAAGCCGATGTCTTCTTTTAGTCAAAGTGTGCACAAATTTTGTTTTTTACCTGTCTGATTCAGTACCTCCTTATTTGTTATTCGATCTATCCATCTAATTTTCAGTATTATTCTGTGGTGCCACATTTCAAAAGCTTATATTCTCTTCTTCTCTGGACTGTTTATTAGCCACGTTCCATCCCCGTACAGAAATACACTCCACACAAATACCCTATATTCTATGTTAACAAATTTCTCTTTTTGAGGAACGCTTGCTATTTCGCTGATTCTGTTTTATATCCTCTCTTCTTCAGCCATGCCCAAACAGTAAAGCTTATCGCTTAATGAGAAAATTTTATCGAACTTCCAGCCGTAAAGTGGTTTAAAATCCACGAGCTTCCGACCGAGTAGTCCTCGGACAATGTCTAGTGGTGACCATCTTTGGGTTGCTGCTACCATCCTTATATAGCCTCACTGCCTTCTGTGACGTCACTGGTGGGCACTCCAGCTCCATATAAGATAATGTTTTCGTTGCGAGACTGCCGCTCCCGCTTTAACTTACCAAGCAGTGCTTAGCTGCAAGTCACCATCATTACTCAGGGAGTTATCAGACATTTTTAACTTTATCACTTCTGTTATTATGCTATTCCAGAAACTGGTAGCCTATGTAATAATAGATGTCTCTTCGAAAGCAGTACGATGTCAGTTTTCTACCGCATGCTCTGCTACAGCTTATTTCTCAGGATACCGAAGGTGAAAGCATCTCTCGTGTTCTACACTGACCTGTTCAATAGATCACTCAGTCAGTCCGACATAAAACTGTCCACACCCACGCATTAGTTTATATACTCCTGCTGTTCTAAGGCCTACATCGTCTTTCACGAGTCTCATGAGTTGTAGAATTTTTGTTGGAGCCCTGAGAGCCGAATCGAATTTTTGCCTCTTTCCGTGTAATTATTGCTATGTTGGCAAAAGAGCCAACACTGTGTTACTAGGGGAGGCAGAAATGCACGCGTTTTAGCTCACGCAGGCTTGCGTGAGGAGGGCAGAACTATACTGACGTGAGATCTTGAACATGACAAGGAATTAGAATTCAGAAAGCGGACATAATAATTTTTACACTTAACTTTCATCCATTAATGATCAATGTCGCTCTTGACGGTACATTATTCACAATATCATCTGTTCATAATACATTCATAGCAACTGAATATGTTGCCTTGCGAGGTCGTAAGTAGCAAATGACGTAGCTGAAGGCTATGCTAAACTAAATGAGAACGTATGTAGACAATGAACCAACGCTAACAAAGTCGGCTGTACAACTGGGGCGAGTGCTAGGGAGTCTCTCTAGACTAGACCTGCCGTGTGGCGGCGCTCGGTCTGCAATCACTGATAGTGGCGACACGCGGGTCCGACGTATACTAACGGACCGCGGCCGATTTAAAGGCTACCGCCTAGCAAGTGTGGTGTTTGGCGGTGACACCACAGTTTTTCCTGTTACTGAGCCGCAGAACGGAAAAAGATTTAAACTTCTTGAATTACTCCTCGGGATATTTCTGCTTCCGTGTTTTTAGAACGACGACTTGCGAAATCCGGCGATTGTTGTAGCCGTTTTGCTTGAATAGTTTCCGTAAGTGGCTGAGTTTCTTCGGCAGGTTTTCAGTGTCTCAGAAAGCTTCCACTCTATTCATCAAGGTCCTCACCATAGAACGTTTCTGCCACGGATGACGGTAGGTGCTAGATTCCATATATTGGTCTACGTGGGTGGGCTTCCTTTAAATACTACAGCTAAGACACCTAATTACTTTACGACGGACGAGGACACCAAGGAACGGTATGTCCCACCTGACTCTACCTCAATCGTGAACCAGATGCTGTCATGCATGTTGCAGTAGTAGCAGTAGATTCATTTATTCGTAGATCTCTTTTTACAAGGGTATAGAACGTGTGAAAGTATTTACAAGTGTTGACCACTTTAAAATAAGCTAATTGTTATACACATACATTTACAGACTACTAGTTAGAGACAATCATTACATTTACTTCTGGTATACAACACTTCCTTTACCAGTAACTTATTAAATAATGTAATGCCACTCCGTTCATCCGTATCTCACTATCGGTCACTGCACACACTATACACACATTGCTTACTAACACTACACACACAAACACTCTCTCACACACTGGTGATCTCTGTTCCATTTTCTGTACCGCAACTTCTCATTTGCTATCCGGAAAAACTGAGTCATCATCTCTGTATAATGAGTGAGATGTTGAGCTCAGAAAGAAGAAGAGGTATTAGTATTGTGCTATGCATTGCTTGGGGATACGTTTTTCTAGAAAAGGAAAAAAGAAGGAAAAAACACAATGTGAAGGTATTATATGGAATGTTGGATGTTTTATAATCATTAGTATTTTTTATTTATTTGTATTAAAAAACTATTACCAAACCCATACTCTCTTTTGTCTAAGTAATCCTTCAATGTATAAAATGTATTGGATAATGGATACTTTTTAGCTGCCTTCTTAAATAGGTGTATTTTGCAATTTCTTTAATTTCTTTTGGTAATTTATTGTGCAGTTTGATTCCTTGTCAGAAAATCTGTTTTGTGTTTTATGTTTATTTTTTCTTGGTTAATATAAGTTGAGTCTATCTCGTGTTCCATGATCATGGACAGAGCTCTTTGTGCAGTAATTGCCAACGTTATGTTTGATGTGCACGGAGCAGTTAAAATTCCCAGTTTTTTGAACAGATCTTTACAATGAGCTCGACTACTATTTTTGGTTATTATTCTTGTTGCTCTTTCCTGGAATTCGACAATTGTGTTCACATTTTGTGCATGTTGTTGTTGTGGTCTTCAGTCTTGAGAGTGGTTTGATGCAGCTCTCCATGCTACTCTATCCTGTGCAAGCTTCTTCATCTCCCAGTACCTACTGCAACCTACATCCTTCTGAATCTGTTTAGTGTATTCATCTCTTGGTCTCCCTCTACGATTTTTACCCTCCACGCTGCCCTCCAATACTAAATTGGTGTTCCCTTGATGCCTCAGAACATGTCCTACCAACCGATCCCTTCTTCTGGTCAAGTTGTGTCACAAACTTCTCTTCTCCCCAATCCTATTCAATACTTCCTCATTAGTTATGTGATCAACCCATGTGATCTTCAGCATTCTTCTGTAGCACCACATTTCGAAAGTTTCTATTCTCTTCTTGTCCAAACTATTTATCGTCTGTGTTTCACTTCCATACATGGCTACACTCGATACAAATACTTTAAGAAACGACTTCCTGACATTTAAATCTATACTCGATGTTAACAAATTTCTCTTCTTAAGAAACGATTTCCTTGCCATTGCCAGTCTACATTTTATATCCTCTCTACTTCGACCATCATCAGTTATTTTGCTCCACAAATAGCAAAACTTCTTTACTACTTTAAGTGTCTCATTTCCTAATCTAATTCCCTCAGCATCACCCGACTTAATTCGACTACATTCCATTATCCTCGTTTTGCTTTTGTTGATGTTCATCTTATATACTCCTCTCAAGACACTGTCCATTCCATTCAACTGCTCTTCCAAGTCCCTTGCTGTCTCTGACAGAATTACAATGTCATCGGCGAACCACAAAGTTTTTATTTCTTCTCCATGGATTTTAATACCTACTCCGAAGTTTTCGCCGGCCGTGATGGTCTCGCGGTTCTAGGCGCGCAATCCGGAACCGTGCGACTGCTGCGGTCGCAGGTTCGAATACTGCCTCGGGCATGGATGTGTGTGATGTCCTTAGGTTAGTTAGGTTTAAGTAGTTTTAAGTTCTAGGGGACTGATGACCACTGCAGTTCAGTTCCATAGTGCTCAGAGCCATTATCCGAATTTTTCTTTTGTTTCCTTCACTGCTTGCTCAATATACAGATTGAATAACATCGGGGAGAGGCTACAACCCTGTCTCACTCCCTTCCCAACCACTGCTTCCCTTTCATACCCCTCGACTCTTATAACTAGTTTCTGAACAAATTGTAAATAGCCCTTCGCTCCCTGTATTTTCCCCCTGCCACATTCAGAATTAGAAAGAGAGTATTCCAGTCAACACTGTCAAAAGCTTTTGCTAAGTCTACAAATGCTAGAAAATTAGATTTGCCCTTCCTTAATCTAGCTTCTAAGATAAGTCTTAGGGTCAGTATTGCCTCACGTGTTCCAACATTTCCACGGAATCCAAACTGATCTTCCCCGAGGTCGGCTTCTACTAGTGCATATGTTCTCCAAAAAAGAATGCCATAGTTAAGAACTGAGTGAACCTATGAATAGTATGAACCAAAAGTCGAAGGATTCTCCCAGCTCTTCAGGTCCATAAAACCAGACAAAGAACGTGTTGTCGACGTAATGACAAAAGCAACTAGGCTTACAAGGAGCCGTGTCCAGGGTGGTGTCCTCAAAGTGCTCCACAAGCAGATTGGCTAGATATGGAGCTTTAGGGCTCCCCATCGAGAGGCTGTCCGTCTCATTGAAACATTCTGTATCATACAGAAAATACGATGGCGTCAGACTGTGCTTAAATGAGTCCACAACAGTGGAGCAGATCTATAGCATCCTTGACGAGAACGCGCGTGAGTAATGTGAATACATCAATGCTGCCCATCTTCTCCAAGCCATAGGCTTTTGTTTCTTCTGGTGAAGTCGGTCGTGTGCCTGATGTGGTGCACACAGCGACTAACGTGTGCAGTAAGGAGGCTGCATGTTTCGCGAGTCCGTAAGTCGGCGGTAGAATGGTGCTCACCATGGGACGTAGAGGCGTGTTCTTCTTGTGAACCTCTGAAGGCCGTACGAGATAGGTGGTCGAGGTGCCCGAGGGAGGAGATTTTTTATGAAATTCTCTTCCAGTGAAGACATCTTGAGAATCTCCGACGTTATTTTTGATGTGTACGACTGACCGGTAAATGTATACACATCCCTCTTTTCAATGAGCTCGACTACTGTTTTTGGTTACTATTCTTACGGCTCTTTTCTCGAATTTGAAAATTGTGTTCGTAAATTGTGCATATGTTCCCCAAAAAAGAATGCCATAGTTAAGAACTGAATGTACCTGTGACTAGTATGCAACTAAAAGGCCAAGCATTCTCCCAGCTCTTGAGGTCCATAAGACCAGACAAAGAACGTGTTGGCACTATTCTGCATGTTGGGTCCCTTTATAATGTTTGTTGTGTCTCCTCCTCCAGCATCAACCAAATCTTCTCATCATAGTCGTCTCGTTCGATAATGACGGCTACATGCCCCTTGTCAGCAGGCAAGACTACGAGGAGAGGGTTGTTGCGCAGTTCGTTGCCACCATTGCGCTCAGACCTTGTCATGTTCGGGGCTGGTGATTTGGCTTTTGAAACACTGCGGCTCGTTTCTCGACGAATTTCTTCTGCCTTTTCACTGCGTGTCTTGCTAAACGGTTTTTCCACACCATTTATTATATCAGCAAACTGGATACTCCCCGGTGATGGTGCAAAGAAGTCCCTTCTTACGAGTTAACGCACCACCGACGTCGATCTATCTCGTTGTCATGTCAACAACAGCATGTTAAATTGATTTCCGTTATGCGTCATCCCTTTTGCTGTGAATGCCGGCTTAATTTCCCTTTGTGCTTTTCCGTGGTTGTCCTCTGTGATGATATCTGTCGTCTTTCGGTGGCTGCATCATCCCATTCCCAACCCAAAGCTGAGAGCTGTAAATGGACGGCCACTAGTTGCTGCCTTTTCTGTCTTCTTTCTGGTGTGATGTATTCTTTCTCGCAGTAGGCCTCTCTAGCCATCTAACTAAGCTGCGGTGAAGAGAAGATGATACCACATTTTGTTTTTATGAGCCATCATTTTAACACTGCTGCAGCCAAGAGAGAATTTCTTCGTGCCAGCTTCGCCCTGCCGCGAGAAAGGATACATCACACCAGAAAGGAGTTGGATACAAACGGTCGCGAGCTAATGACCGTCTACCCTTAGCTTTCAGATTTGGGTTGGGAATGGACTGATGTAGCCACAGTAACACCAGCTGCAAGGGCAATGCATTTGTCCTTATGGAACGAGCCGACTCTGACGCAATGATTTGTTTGATGCTGGAGCAGGAGACATCACAAAAATGATCAAGGGACCCAACATCCAGAATAACAATGAAGTGCCGGAGCTTCTTGAGAGGCCTTCACTGGTAGAGAATGTCATTAATAATACCCTCCCTCGTGCACCTCGACCACTTACCTTGCACGGCCCTCCGAAGTTTCAGAAGAAAACACACATCTGTGTCCCGTCGTCATCACCTTACTCCTCGCGTCGGTCGCTGTATGCACCACATCAAGAATACGGCCGATTTCGAAGGTAGATTTAAATGCCGGCGTCATGGAAAAGAGGATATTATAAGCGGTAGTGATGTGTTGCCATTATTCGCACGCGTTCTTATCAATGATTGTAGAGACTGCTCCACTTGTCATGGATTTGTTTAAGCATAGTCTTCTGCCGTCATAGTATTCTGTTTATGATGGAGAATATTTTAATGAGAAGGACGGCCTCCCAGTAGGGAGCCCATTAGCTCCACGTATAGCCAACCTTTTCGTGGAATACTCTGAGGACATCACTCTGGAGACGGTTCCTTCAAAGCTTATTTGCTTTTGTCGTTACGTCGATGAAACGTTCGTTATCTGGTCTTATGGACGTGAAAAGCCGGGAGAATTATTGGGTCACGATATCCCTGCAAACATCAATCTCACGATGGAGGTGGAGACAGATTGTGACTTACCGTTCCTTGATGCCGGTCACGATATCGTTGACAACATCAAGCTCACGATGGAGGAGGAGACATTGTGACTTGCCTTTTCTTGATGTCCTCGTACGACGAAAAGTGAATGGGTGAGTCAGCCCGAAGCCCACCCACACGGACCGATTTCTGCATGCCAACACCTATCATCACCCGTCGCAAAAACGTTCTGTTCTGAGGACCTTGATGAATCGAGCAAAAGCCGTCTCAGACACTGAAGCCCTGCCGAAAGAACCGAGCAGCTTACGAAAAGTACTCAAGGAAAACGTCTACAAGATCCGCCAGATTTCGGAAGCCATCTTTCCGAAAACAAGGACGGAGAAAGACCCCAAGGAGTACTCTAAGAAGCTAGCGTTTTTAACGTTCTGCGGCTCATTAACGGATAGATTAGCCGGGTCCAAAAGAGGCATAAAATCGATTCGCTCTTCAGCGCTCCAACAAAAATACGACTGCTCGTGGCGCTTGTGGAAGAAGATGCAGGTCTCAGAAGGCCAGGAGTATGCAAAATACTGTGTCAGTGTGGAGAGATTTATGTCTGGCTGACTGAGCGTGCTATAGAACAGTGCTGTGTAGAGCACGAGGTATGCTTTCGCCTTGGGTACCGTGAGCAATAAGCTGTATCCGAACATCGTCTAGAAAACAGACATCGTACTGCATTCGCAGAGACGTCTATTACTACTCAGACTAATAGCTGTTGGAATAGGGTAATAAGAGAAGAGATCGAGACAAGACTTTTTGGCAGTACCCTGAATAAAGACGGGGGCTTGCAGCTAAGCACGGTTCGGGACGCTGCCATTGGAAAGTTGAAGCGGGAGCGGCAGTCGTGCAATAAAAACAATACCTTGTATGACGCTGGAGTGAGCACCAGCGACGTCACAGAATGTAGCGCTGCTATACAAGGACATTACCAGGAATCAAAAGACAATTACCATTTGATTGCATACGAGGAGTACTCAGCCAAAAGCTATTGTATTTTAAACCACTTGATGCGCCTGGAAGCTCCAGAGAATTTTTTTCAGTACATATCGCCGCGAGAGCACGCATTCCTATATCTTTTGCTAACCTAATACCCTCGCTGTAGTTTCATTTAAATCGACGATAATCCTATAATGATTGCTTCACTTTTGTTGGTTATAATCTAATAACTTCTTTTTAAGACTCTGTTAATTCCGTCAAATGGTTCAAATGGCTCTGAGCACTATGGGACTTAACATCTGTGGTCATCAGTCCCCTAGAACTTAGAACTACTTAAACCTAACTAACCTAAGGACATCACACACATCCATGCCCAAGGCAGGATTCGAACCTGCGACCGTAGTGGTCACGCGGTTCCAGACTGAAGCGCCTGGAACCGAGCGGCCACAACGGCCGGCGTTAATTCCGTCCAGACGCCCTTTCTTTGCAGTCTCTGACACAATCTCAACGTCATGACAAATCTCAAAGGTTTCATTTCTTGTTCCTGAATTTTAATTCAAGTTTTGAAATTTTTCATTAGTTTCCTTTACTTCTTGTTCAATATACTAGCAGAATGACATCGGGGATAGGCTACAAGCCTGTCTCACTCTCTCGTCAACTACCACTTTCATGTTTTTCGATTCTTACAATCACAGTTTGGTTTCTGTACAAGGTGGTAACAAATTGCCCTAAACGTCATCCCCACTTAATTAATTCCTTACGTTATGAAGCATACAAGGCCCTTTTGTATTTCCAGTACCTTCATAAACTCACCCAACACGATCAAACGAAGTTCCTTACCAGAACCAGGAATTTATTTCTTTACAAACACTACTCCTCAAATGTACGCCTGGGGTCGTTTTATAACCGCACACGTTTGCTCTTTGCATACGGTCTTAGATGTGTGGAGCACCGCGCTTCTTTGACGTTTCAATGAAACGCTTCTGTGTACATACCATTTTACGAAATTCACACCGACTGAAGGGCGAAGCTGGCATGAAGAAATTTTCTTTTGGCTGCAGCAGTGTTAAAACGATGGCTCATAAAAACAAAATGTTGAATGATCTTCACGGCAGCTTAGCTAGATGGCTAGAGAGCCCTGCTGAGAAAGAACACATCACAAATACAAAAGGCCGCGACTAATGGCCGTTCATTTGTGGCTCTCAGTTTCGGGTTGGGAATGGGATGACGCAGCCACCGCAGCACAACGAATACCAGAACAGAGGACAACTACGGAAAAACAGAAAGCGTGAATCAGCCGGCACTCGTAGCAAAAAGATTACGCATAACGGTAAACAATTTAACATGCCGTTGTCAACATGACAAATAGAAACACCGACGTGGATGCCGTATCAGCTAGTAAGAAGGGACCTTTCAGCACCATCGCCGCGGAGTATCCAGTTTGTTGATATAATAAGTGATGTGGAACAAGTGGTTAGCAAGATGCCTAGTGAAAATGCCGAAGAAATTCATCGAGAAACGAGTGTAGTCTATCAGAAACCAAAGCACCAACCACGACAGGATGAGAGCTGAGCGTATTGGTGAACTCCGTAACGATCCTCTCTTCGTAGACCTGCCAGCTGACAAGGGCCATGCAGCCATCGTTATCGAACGAGACGACTATGGTGAGAACATTCAGTTGATGCTGGAGAAGGAGACGCACCAAAAATTATCAATGGACTGAACATCCAGAATAGTGAGGAAGAAGTCGGAGATTCTCAAGACGTCTTCACTGGAAGAGAATGTCATTAGAAATCCCCTCCTTTGAGGATCTCAACTACCTACCTCGTACGGCCTTCCAAAGATTAAGAAGAACACACCTGTTCATCCCATTCTGAGCACCATTGGATCGCCAACTTACGAAACATGTCAGCCTCCTTACTCCACACTTTCACACTTTGGCCTCTGTGCGTACCACATTACTAATCAAACAGTTGTATTTGTGTTACCGTAGGGGAGGGTGTACTCTAAAACAAAAGAAAGCAACCACCACGAAGGAATTTCCCGAATAGGACGTAAAACGATTGTTGTGATGTTCATGTACAGACAAACAAATGAATAGAATTTTTTTAAAAAATTGTGATTTATTCAAGAGGAAGACCTTTACAAATTGAGTAAGTCAATAACGCGTTCGTCCACCTCTGGCTCTTATGCAAGCAGTTATTCGACTTGATTGATGTAGTTGTTGGATGTCCTCCTGAAGGGTATCTGACCAGATCCTGTCCAATTAGCGCGTTAGACCTCCAACATCCCTACCCATAGTTCTCCATACGTTCTCAATCGGGAAGAGATCCGGCGGCCATGCTGGCCGAGGTTGGGTTTGATGGGCTCAAAGGCAAGCAGTAGGAATTCTCGGCGTACGAGTGTGGACATTATCCTGCTGAAACATAAACCTATGATGTTTTGCCGTAGAGAGCAAGAAATAGGGTCGTAGAATATCGTCGACGTACCGCTATGCGGTAAGGGTGACGCGGATTACAAATAATGAGGTCCTTTCAACGAAATGAAACGGCACCCAAGACCCTCACTGATGGTTGTTAGGCCGTATGGTGGGCGACAATCAGGCTGGTATCCAACGGCTTTCCATGTGTCTCCAGACATGTCCTCGCTGGTCACTGTGACTCAGTCCGAAGCAGGACTCTTCACCGAAGACAGTTCTACCCACTCAGTGAGGTGCCATGCTTAATGTGCCTGACAACAGTGCAGATGGGCTTGTTGGTATATAAAGGTCAATAGCAGTGGGCACAAGAGACGATGTTAGCTCAGTCCTTGTCACTATAGCCGCCTATTAATAGTCCCTGTTGTCACTGCAGCACAGGTAGTACGTCGGATAGGTGATAATGATGATTCCGCTGCTCTGAGTGACACTGCTCGGTACTAACAACCTGTCATATCTCCGGGTCGCCGGATGACTTCCTGACGCTGTATTCGGCCATGGTTCATCCATTCCTGCCAACATCGTCGAATAGTGGCATCACTTCTGTTGTGTACATAGTTCCGTGTAGTCAGTGCGTACACAACTTTCCCACTAGAGCGGGCCCCGCTAAGCACAACAGCGCAGGGGCAGCGCTCGTCCGTCTCCGCACTACGAGATGGCGCTGTATTAGAGACGGACAAATTGTGCTTCCGCTGATCCGTGTATTAATATGTAACGCAGCTAATGAGATTGCTGCTAACGTAGAACCTTTTCTCCTCGCGGATCACACTCGCGCAAAGATACCTGAACGCTCGAGGTATTATAAGGAGTGTACAGACCTTCGATGAGTCAGTCTGCATTAGTCTATAGGCAAGTTTCAGGCTGCGCCTAATAAGATTATCATATTCCTATACATAGCCACGAAGATATATGAACAGACACTTTTTCAAGTATCTAAGATATGTGAGAATAAGATTAACGTACCAAGACCAAAGCAACTTCAGATTGTCAATTGTAAATAGCATCCAGAACCAAGTTAAGTCATTTTTATGTTTGTTATTATTTTAATAAATGTGTGTGAAAATTAATCAAGTTCTGTTTAAAATTGGTCACCGTCAATCTGCTACTCTAAGCGTGCAAGCGGCATTTCTATCGTCTGACCTAACGGCAGATGATAAACACGTCACGATAAGACCACGAGACATATTGCTGATACTCGCCTACTTCGTTAGAGCGACAAGTGAAATAATCTGATGGTGTGTGTACCGAAGATCTTGCAGTACGCACACCACAACTTCTTTCCAACTGTCGAGCGATTCGCCAATTACTCCAACCTACTTTTTTGAGCCCAATAACACATCCTTTCTCAAGTCCAGACATCTGCGCATATTGTTCACTTGCCCGTCTATGGGTCACAGTTACTGTACAAATGAGTACACGCAATGAAATTCGTGAAGACTTTGTGCACTAGTATCGACATGTTCTCTGATTCCAGAATGAGATTTTCCCTCTGCAGCGGAGTGTTCACTGATATGAGACTTCCTGGCAGATTAAAACTGTATGCTGGACCTAGACTCGAAATCGGGACCTTTGCCTTTCGCGGGCAAGTGCTCTACCATCTGAGCTACCCAAGCACGACTCACCCCCCGTCCTCACAGCGCTGCAGAGTGAAAATTTCATTCTGAAAACATCCCCCAGGCTGTGGCTAAGCCATGTCTCCGCAATATCCTTTACTCTAGGAGTGCTAGTTCTGCAAGGTTCGGAGGAGAGTTTCTGTGAAGTTTGGAAAGTAAGAGACGAGGTACTGACAGAAGCAAAGCTGTGAGGATGTGGTGTGAGTCGTACTTGGATAGCTCAGACCGTAGAGCACTTACCCGCGAAAGGCAAAGCTCCCGAGTTCGAGTCTCTGTTCGGCACACAGTTTTAATCTGCCAGGAAGCTTCACGTTCTCTGATTACTATACATAAGAGCTGCGTGGTGAAATTACCGTGTAGCATCCCACATTCAATTAGTTTCTGCCGTGTATGTGCTGCTCTCCCTCTCTAGCGGCAGCCCCTCTCACACCAGCGTCATGTGGGTGGCGTACCAAACAATGCCACAGGGGCCGCACCTGCAGACGTTAGCCAGAAGACCTCGGACGCCCGCCGGGCTGACAGGCAGCAGTGTGAGCGCCACCGGATATCGCTCGCCCCGCGTACCCTCTTGCTTGTACAGAGTCATGTAGCCGCAACCTGTGCAGAGCTGTGCCAGACCAGTTCATTCCTTTCCGTCCCTTGGGCCGGGCGCCGACGTCAATCACAGCTCTCATTATAAAAACCGTCACAGATCCTGACGCCTTGCTATCATCAGTCGCTGCCGTAATGTGGAGATGCCAGCGACTACTGCATACATCGCCAGGAGGTGGCCTCTACACAGGAGACTGCAGTGGAGTTCGGTATCGCCGTTGTTATTTGCGTTGTAACTTGTCAGCTCTAAAATGAACTCAGGGGACATCGTTTACTACGGCAGCCTGCCTAGTTACCAACTTGCGTCGATCAAGTGATAACCACCCCAAGAAGGAACATTTTATTGATGTGTTTTTAATAAACACACTCCACTCTCCGACCACCCATATAAACTTCTCTCCTTCCATCATAACTTTCACTAATAATTTCCTCCAGATATATATTGAACAGTGTTAGTGATAAACAAAAACCTTGTCTTACACCTCTTCCCAGTACAATTTCTTCACTCACCACACAAAATTAAAAGAATATTGAATGAAGATTAACAAGAAGAAAACAAAATGCATGGTAACTGGAGTAAAGGGGAGAAAATGCCATATAAAAATAGGGGAGAGGAAATAGAGCAAGTGAATAACTTCAATTACTTGGGAAGTGTAATGATGGATGATATGTATTGATTAACATAAATTAGGAAAAGAATTGTAATGGCAAAAGAAAGATTCAAGAGGAAATAGAAAATACTTTGTGAACCAGTAAACAAAGATCTGAGAAAAAGACTTGTCAAATATTACATCTGGAGCGTTGCACTATATGGTGTGGAGACCTGGACATTGAGGAAGTATGATGAAAGAACATTGGAGGCACCAGAGATGTGGATATGGAGAAGAATGGAAAAAGTGAAATCGGAAGACCGAGTAAGGAATGAAGTATTAAGAAGAGTTAGAGAAGAAAGAAACATACTGAAAGTAACCAGAAAGGGAAAACGGAACTGGACTGGACATTGTTTGAGGAGGGACTGTTTATTGAAGGAAGGAATAAAAGGAATGGTGGATAGAAAAAGGAGAAGAGGAAAAAGAAGATATCAAATGCTGGACAATATCAAAAAAGGAAAATATTCCGATTGGCTGGTTCAAATGGCTCTGAGCACTATGGGACTTAACATCGGAGCTCATCAGTCCCCTAGAACTTATAACTACTTAAACCTAACTAACCTAAGGACATCCATTCCCTAGGCAGGATTCGAAACTGCACCCGTAGCGATCATTGAACTGTTCACAGTAACTCTTTCGCAGCCCTACCTTCCTATTCATAGCGAATCCTACTCGTGTCATACAGTTTTATGCTGCTGTTGATATTACCATACAGTGGTCTAACAAAAAAACCTTGTCTTCTTTCCATTTCACTTCACTCAGCCCCAGCATGTCTCGATTGAGCCTTAGCATTTCACTTTTCACATTTTCTTTCACCTTTCACGTTCAGACTTCCGATATTCCACGCTCAAGCTCATTGAACATTACCCTTTCGTTGGTTATTCAGTGTTTTTTCTCATGGTCACGTCCCTTTCCCGGAGATCCGAATGGGGGATTAGTCTGGATCACGACACTTATTCAGTTTCAGTTTTTCCACAACCATCGATAACACCGTCCGGCCACCGCCTCACAATGTCACTTGCCCTGCAAATTACAGTGGGGTCAACCCTCCCCTAACTTAGGCGTCCACTTCCAAGGACATCGACAACAGCTTTCCTGGTTCACTGGTTCTGTGAGCTGCTGACAAGAATGCCATCGGCCTTCAGAGGGGGCAAGAATGTGGTGAATGGGACGTTCACCATCTCTACCAGCAACACCTCTTCCACTAACTCATATGTGTAGCCTACACAGAGAAGCCCCAAGGGCCACACTGCAACTTAGAACCAAAAGACCTCACACTCCCGCTGGGCAAACAGATGGCAGCATGAGCACCACCAAAGGTCGCTGACTCCTCTGACGGGGCCACAAGCAGATCCAGCCGTATCCTGGCGCCAGCGTTGAGCTGTACAAGGCCAGTCCATTCCTTCGATTCCTCGGGGCCAAGCGCCAACCACTGTGGTGGCCCGTCAATCACAGCTCTCGCTAAGGAAATCATCAGAATCTCTGACGCCGAGGTACCGTCGGTTGCTGCTGCAATGTGAAGTCACCAGTGACTACCTTATGCATCGGCAGGAAGTGGCCCCTAAACTGGAGACTGCAGTGGACGCTAGTGTTTTCCGTTGACATTTCTATGTGTTGTAACTTTTCATCTCAGGTTTTAACTTATGTGTTTATTGGGATCGTCTGTCCAGTTACGGACTTGTATCGATCAAATTACGGCCAAAGCTTCACCATGAATGGCTCTTGTAAAAACTCGCTCCAAGAAGGAGGGCTTTTCTTTTACGTGTTTACCTTTGATGTGTTGTTGCATCTTCACTGGCACAGAACATATCAGTTTCCATTGCTACTAGATATGCTGGTGTAACAATTCTTTCGTAATACAATGATCAAAAATGCTTATTTACATGTTTAGTTTTATAATTCAGTTGCAGAAGATTGGAATAATATTTTAAATAACTGAAATGTAGTTATATGAATAATCCAACACTTCATTTGAAGTTTTTTGTTATCAGCTACAAAATTTGCCCTTATTTATTTTGTCACAATAAATGTATCAAACACAAGATACATTTGAGTTTTCCTGTAATACAATAATCAAAAAATATTATTTATTTCATTACTAATTAGCAAGTAGTTTCTGTACTTTCTGTTAAGTTTACCATTTTCTACGTTACATTTTGTACGAGTTAAGATATTTCCTTAGCCGCCCTTTTATCCCAAAGCTAACCGCATGTGCATCCATGAACGCCTGGAATGTCTACTGACTTGTTCTGCGCACTCAGACGCATGAAGCATTCTCTTCTTTTATTAGTATTCCTGGTGCTGCATCGTTGCTGCGCTATAAGGTTTCCAGAAGTTCTGAAAATGACTGAACCGTGAATTTAGTTTCAAAACATTTTCTTAAGAATCTTCTTTATATGCTATCGATTCATCAAGAACATTAACACATTTAATCACACTATGTGAGCGTGGAAGTCGTTGCCATTGGGCAACTGATAAAAACAAATTAAATACCTTTCAACAAATGAAAATTTTATTCTTAAAAGCCCCTTAAAAAAAGAATTAAAATTATAATCAGAAAGCACACTCTAAATATCAATTTACAATTTATTCAGAGGCAGAAATAACAAATTTTGACACTATGAGCTCTCGGGCTGAGAACCTTGCCGCTCCCTTTTTGACACGGCCGTAGACACGACCGCTCACAACAGCCTCTGAAAGACTACACTGGTGCAAATCTGCAACACACCTGATTACTTTCAACTAAAAATTTTAACAACACAAGCACATAAGCTATTCACCCCGTAGGAGGGATGGAAATGGTACAAAATAGTAATACAAAAAAAATTAATTTGCCACTGAAGGTGCAACTTAATTTAAAACCAAAACAAAAAATTAAAAAAAAACTCTTTCAGTGGAAGGGTGGCAAATTTATATACTAAAATGACCATTTAAATAAAAGAACTCATGAAATTCAGTCACACATAAATTATACAAACACGCTATACATTACACATATACCGCATCTTAAAATGATAGACAAGATAAAAACATATTTCAGGAATTCACCGTTAAACTTCAAGCAATAAATTCGATAACACCGAATCCGACAAACATGACAGAGGCAGCTGTTAACGTACGGCAGACCGACAGATAGACACTAACTGCCTAACAAATGCGGACGAGAGACAGACAAGCAAACTGGGGACGAGAGACTGACCAAGAAAACAAGTAGAATTTAACAAGTAAATGAAACAACATATTACCAAACACTTAACTTCTAATAAACTGTGATGTCTGGCGAAGACCTGATGCAGCACCCCTAAAACGGTCTCCCGAACCGTCTGCTGCCAGCCGCTTCAACGGACGCATGAATGCGCGCCGATCTCCCGTCTCACGGCGCCGCGGCTCGCATCGGCCAAACCGATGTCGTGGGTTGACTCCTGTTGCTCTCGTGTCGACCGCGAAGCCACTACCCCTCGCTATACGGCGCAGCCCACTGGACTGACGTGGCGACTTCACATGAGCCGACGCTCAAGACGGACAAATCTTGTGTCTCAGTGCGCGACCGGCTAACCGATCAATCCAACAGGCCTTAAGGGTCGATCCTTACGACAGACATACTGGCACTCCAGACGCCAGACACTGATTGCTCCACACTGACCAGACTCCCCCCCCCCCTTTCCGCAGCGAGCTCATAGCGCCCCTTAAATGAGGGAGACACCAAAGCTGCGACTGCCACAGCGGCGCCACCACCAGAAACGGAGGGCGACTGCTTCACACTACACGTTGCGGCGCGCTGTTTAAAACAGCCATTTTTACAACGGCTCACTGGCCATTGCTTTACTACTGGTCGAAATGTTTGACTTCAGTTCTAACAAATAAATATTACCTGTATTGGTAAATCTTAGCAGGGAAATGGGGTTGCAGTGGGAAAATGACTAATGACTAACAGGCACGAGTCAAACATTTTCATTAATAGTCCCAAAGCTATCTAGTCTGTCCCATGTTTCTTAGATCATACGACGTTAAACTTAATGCTGTGGAACGTGTCAGTTGCAAAAAGATTGGAAAAACTGTTAAATCCTGCCTATTTGTGAACAACAGGGAGACTAGGAAACCTGCTTCCTCGGATCGCTAGACAACATTCAAACAAATCGTGTTAATGAGTTTTCTTACAATAAAATAAACATTGAGTATTCCATAGATGTGTCACAAAAAAGGGCGACAGACAAAATAAAAAAATTCTTCAGTATATACAGTTCCTTGGTCACTGCCCTGCAAGTGCCTAATCTTGATGCTGCTATAGAAGTGCCCGCGGCTGTCGTATTATCGTCCTGGAGAGGGGTCGGTCAGCGTGCCATTGGCTGACGTCTTCTTCACAGACCTCTCTGCTCCCTCGTTCCCGACTACTATGCTGGCGCTTGACTTTCCCCCGTAACAGAAACAGTTAAATGATAATTAAATCGACACCCTACCAGCAAACAGGTGTTGATTTACATCATTGGGGACATGACTCTCCGGCCTGGAGTCGAACCCGGAATCTCCTGCTTGCATTGCAGACGCTCCATCCATCTGAGCCACCGAAGGCACAGCAGTTAGTGCGCCTGCAGGGAATTATCCCTTGCACTCTCACCCTCCCCGTGAGACCCACATTCCCAGCATGTCCACACCACTACATTCGCCGTGCGCCTAATAAATGTTTGAGCAGCACACTCATTACTCGTGGCAGAGTATTCTACCAAGTCCCGTACGAGTCAACGGCCGGGTAGCAGTATTTTAACTATATATGAAGGTAATATCTGTTCCCGAAAGAACAGATACCATTAATGACCGTACAGTTTCTATAGAATGAAATGTGATGGCAAAACATCTATTACACGCACTGCGAATGTAGTGGTGTGGTGGTGTTGGGAACGTGGGTCTCGTGGACTCGCATTCGGGATGACGACGTTTCAATCCCGTCTCCGGCCATCCTGATTTAGGTTTTCCGTGATTTCCCTAAATCGGTTCAGGCAAATGCCTGGATGGTTCCTTTGAAAGGGCCCGGCCGATTTCCTTCCCAATCCTTCCCTAACCCAAGCTTGCGCTCCGTCTCTAATGACCTCGTTGTCGACGGAACGATAAACACTAACAACCACCACCACGTGGGTCTCATGGGCAGAGTGCAACTGCTAAGTCCCTACAGGCGCACCGTCTGCTGTACCTATGGTGGCTCAGATGGATAGAGCGTCTGTTACGTAAGCAGGAGCTCCCGTGTTCGAGTCCCGGTCTTGGCATACATTTTTAACATATCCCCAATGATGTGTCGATTTAATTCTCGATTCATTCTAGAGAAGCTGCGCGGTTATCAATCGTATCTGTTCTTTCCGGAACAGATACTACATTCATATATAGAAGCAGTTGCAGTATCCCGTCACTATTGATCACCCCGAGTAAATTTTCGTTCGGAAGGAAAATTAAAAATACGTCAAGCTCATGATGTTTAGCTATCAGGCGGAAAATACTTAACATGGCAACCTTTCTAGTAACTTTTTTCACTACGGAAATAGACAGCAATAAGACTTCTTTAAATATCACCCTATATCCCAAATTAGTAATGAAAAAGAAGAGAAGATTCAAGTTTAAGAGGATGATTCGGAAGAATCAATGCGAAAAGCAGTGGGTTTCTGTAGTAATGAGGAGTTATGAGGTGGGTTTGATGTCCTCTAGAGCTGTAGATGCTACAATGGACGTTTAAGCTGAAGAGGAATAAGTTATCTATGAAGCTGGGAATCACAGAAGATGTCGGCCGATGTGTCCGAGCGGTTCTAGGCGCTTCAGTCTGGAACCGTGCGACCGCTATGGTCGCAGGTTCCAATCCTGCCTCGTTATGTTTAAGTAGTTCTAAGTTCTAGGGGACTGATGACCTCAGAAGTTAAGTCCCATAGTGCTCAGAGCCATTAGCACCATTTTTGAACAATGACAGAAGATGGACAGACAGATAAGGCACACGGAAGGTAACTACAAGGAAACCATAAGTAACAAAAGAAATACTTCTACTGGCAGAAGGCTTTATAAATATGTTTACGGAAAGAAAGAAGAAAAAATCAATATAAATCAATTTGGAAGGGAATAAATAGGGTGTTAAGGAAAATAAAATCGAAGTAGTTGAAGGGAAAATATGGGGATATCTAAAACCAAAAGTTTAAAGAACAGGCTTGGTTCAAATGCCTCTGAGCATATGGGACAACATCTGAGGTCATCAATCCCCTAGACTTAGAACTACCTAAACCTAACTAACCTAAGTACATAACACACATCCATGCCCGAGGCAGGATTCAAACCTGCAACCGTAGCAGCAACGCGATTCCAGAATGAAGCGTCTAGAAGCGCCTAGAACCGGCCGGCTAAATGACTGCGGTTTTAAAAATATTCTCTAACGTCTCCGTTCGGCCACAGCGGCCGGCTGTGAAAGAACCAATTCAGCATATAGGAAAGGTAAAACAACGTGTGGTGGAAGTAAAGGCGAAGGCGTCAACACCAAGAGTTCAAGAATGATTCCACTGATACACACAGAGGACGGTTCACGTAGGTGGAAGGAGTACACTGAAGGCTTCTAAGACGATGAAGAGCTTTGTGTAGTGTTCTAGAAGAAGAAATAGGAGTCAGTATGGCAGACTCAGAAGGTCTGGTATTAGTCCTCTGACTTTGAAAGACTTGCGATCAGGTAAGGCAACACGTATAGATAACATTCCTTCGGAATTCTTAAAATCAATGGTGGAAGTCGCAACCAAATGACTATTCAAGATGTTATGTAGAATTTATTGGACTGGAGACATTCCATCTGACTTTCGGAAAAATATAATACACTCGACCGCGAAGCAAGGAAGGGTGGGTAGGTGCGAGAAGTATCACACAGTCGCTTAAAACTCATGCATCCTTAGTTAGAGGAGTAAACATCTGAGGAAATATGTTCGGCGCACAGGATCGTATAGAAGTAAATCAAGGACTGTGGGAATGCCTGAAAAGACAAAATTGAACTGTTTGAGATGTGGTGCTTGAAAGAGATGAAGTGGGCCGATACGAAGTGAGAAGGTCCTACGCAGAACCGGCGAAGAAAGAAAGATACGGAAAACATTGAAAAGAAGAAGGGACGGGATGACGGGTCACGTGTTAAGACATCAAGAAATAACTTTCATGGTACTGGAGGGAGATGGTGAAGGAAAAAATTGTAAGTGAAGTCAGAGATTAGAATGTGGGATATAACCAATAAATGACTGAGGATTTTGTGTACAAGTACTGCTTTGGGATGGTGAGTTTAACACAGACCACAAAAAACCAGAAGACTGATGAACAAAAATTAGTAGGAGTATTTTATGTCTTGCATACAGATTCATAGGGATAGTTAAGCACGCACACCTAATAGATGTCTTTCTAAGAAGAATGACAAACTGACCTAGGCAATCAGACAATACCAAAAAATAATGGTTCAAATGGCTCTAAGCACTTTGGGACTTCAGGGGGATAGGACGTCAAACAGGCCGACTTGGAGCAGGAGAGGCATCACAGGATATTTTAATTTCCAGTGTCTGTATTTGTACAAATAAATTCATCAAACTTTGTCAGCATCACCAGGAAGGATTCAGGATTCACACCCACTGCAGTGAAAGTTCGAAAACATAGCAAAATAAAAATTTTACGTGCGAAATTTCATCGTTTTTTCACTTACTAATGGCTGCATTTGGTGCTATAGGTACACTTTTCTTCATAAGTTAGAGAGGGTGTTCGATGAATTTAGCACAGCATACATACCATACTCACAGGTGTATGAAACTCTAGAAATTATTTAATTTATGAAAAAACGAATGAACTTTTATATTTTAAACTTCATGTTTAGAAAAAACACAAATTTTATAGTTAATTACCTCAATTTCTGCCACAGTTTTTAATAGATTTGGAAACGTCAAGAGTTTTATACACCTTTAAGTATGGTTTGTATTCTGTGTAAAGTGAAAAAAATAAAGAATTTCACATGTAAAAAAAATTATTTCGTATGTTTTCGAGCTTCCACTGCTAAGAGGGTGAATTCTGAATCCTTCCTGGTCATGCTGACAAAGTTTTATGAATTTATAGACAGTGGAAATTAAAATGTTGAGTGGTGCCTCTCCAAGTCGGCCCGCTTGACGTCCTACCCCCCTCAACATCTGGTGTCATCAATCCCCTAGACTTAGAACTACTTAAACCTAACTAACCTCAGGACATCCATGCCCGAGGCAGGATTCGAACCAGCGACCGTAGCAGCAGCACGGTTTCGGATTGTAGCGCGTATAACCGCTCGGCTACAGCGGCCGGCTAGACAATACCATCTGACATTTTTCGACAAGAAAAAAAAAGTAACACTCAATTTCTGCGGATGCGCTGCACAGTCAAGTGAATTACAGAAAGTTTACAGTCACGGCGACAAGTAAATTAAGATAGTGATTTAATTATGTTCTTAACAATGAATAGTTCGTTGTGGCCACTGCACCTACACTAAAGATCATTTGCATCTAGGCACACTGCACACATACGAACAACACTGGCGCTCGTACTTGTGGAACGGAGCTGAATCACTGGAATGTGAACCGCAGTCTGGTGGTAAACGTGCACCCAGCGGAGAGCTGGCACAGCTTCCCACACGGAATGCCGCAGCGCCAGCCGAGCAGACAACTAACACCCCTTATCCGTAGACGAAAGCCCCGTCGAGCTGCTGCGAGCCAGTGATCAAAGGCGGAGGCAGACCGGCCAACTCGACGGCCGACCCGCTAAGGGTCTGCCCTGGTGGGCCGTAAGGGCGAGCCTCACGGGGGGCGAACTTGTTTGATCCAATCAGGTTAGAGGAGCAGAGCGGAGAGCTGAGCGACAAAATGCTCTAACAACGAATCATTGCTAACAGCCGTAATAAAAGCGCAATGTGGGCAGCATTTTAATCATTTACGCACAATTTCGTCAGTTTTTGCTTTCTGTCATCGGTGCATCATAGTTCGTTTGTTATAGGGTAGCAATTATTGAATTATACTTATGCTCATAAATTAAGGATAATGCTGATACATGGTGAAACAACGCTCTGGTGGGCGGTTTGCGGGTTTAAATCACCTCGGGGTATGACCATGCGGTGCATCTGACCTGCGGTCGTCACACGTTGGGGCTGGCAGCAGTCCACATATGCAGAGGTGTGCTGGTGCATGTCAGAGTACGGTGCAGTGTGTAACTGTGCACACGTTTCAAGATGTACTAATGTTGACTGTGTGTTGAGAATGGCTCAAATAACACCGTTAGGAGGGGTAAAAAAATAGTTCAAATGGCTCTGAACGCTATGCGACTCAACTTCTGAGGTCATTAGTCCCTTAGAACTTAGAACTACTTAAACCTATCTAACCTAAGGACATCACACACATCCATGCCCGAGGCAGGATTCGAACCTACGACCGTAGCGGTCTCGCGGTTCCAGACTGCAGCGCCTAGAACCGCACGGACACTCCGGCCTCTAGGAGGGGTAGAATACTAGGGCGACTGGAGGCTGGTCAAACACAGCTGTTCGTAGCACGGTCCCTCCGTGTGCCACAAACTGTGATCTCAAGATTAAGGCAACGACTCCAGCAGACAGGAAACGTGTCCAGGCGCTACAGTACGGGACGCCCACAGTGTACAACACCACAAGAAGACCGATATCTCACCATCACTGCCCGCACACGGCCATGGAATACTGCAGGTAGCCTTGCTCAGGACCTTACCGCAGGGAGGCGTGAAACAGGAACCAGATACCAACCCTTTAATGTCCTTGAAAGGGCCTGTATGGTGGCCGTGGTTTGATAGTATGGGGTGGGATTATGATTGGTGCACGTACACCCCTGCATATTTTTGACAGAGCAACTGTAAGAGGTCAGGTGTATCGGGACGTCATTTTGCACCAGTATGTCCGCCTTTTAAGGCGTGCAGTGGGTCCCACCTTCCTCCTGATGGATGATAACGCACCACCCCGCCGAGCTGCCATTGTGGAGGAGTACCTTGGACCAAAAGATATGAGGCGAATGGAGTGGCCTGCCTGTTCACCAGACCTAAACCCCATCGAGCACGTCTTGGATACTGTCGGTCGACGTATCGCTGCACTTCAAACCCCTACGACACTTCAGGAGCTCCGATAGGCACTGGTGCAAGAATGGGAGACTATACCCCAGCAGCTGCTCGACCTCTTGATCCAGAGTATGCCAACCCGTTGTGCGGCCTGTGTACGTGTGTATGGTGATCATATTGATGTCGGGGTACATGCGCAGGAAACAATGGCGATTTGTAGCACATGTGTTTTGGGACGGTTTTCTCAACTTATCACCAATACTGTGGAATTAAATATCAGTGTTGTGTGTGTTCCCTATGTGCCTATGCTATTAGCGCCAGTTTTGTGTAGTGCCACGTTGTGTGGCACCACATTCTGTAATTATCCTTAATTTATGAGCATGAGTGTATATCGTTGTAACTTCTGAACGGTTTGCGTTAGGTCGTTCAAACTGCACCATTACTTGCGGAGCTTGATGGCAATTAGTATGCGAATGTATGGTTTGGTTTAACAACGAATCCCACTTTCATTTGGATGGGTTCGTCAATAAGCAAAACTGGCGCCTTTGAGGGACTGAGGACCGGCTTTTCGCTATCGAGAAGTCTCTTCACCCTCAATGGATGACTGTGTGGTGTGCAATGTCTAGACACGGATCAAGCAGTCTGGATATTCCTTGATGGCACGATGACATCCGAACGGTACCTGAAGATTTTGGAAGATGATTTCATCCCCCTTTATCCAAAGTCACCCTGATATCGACAAAATGTGATTCATACAAGGCGGACCTCGACCCGTCGAAGCAGTGGAGTGTTGGATGTCCCGGAGGAGCATTTTGGGGACCACATTGTGACTGTGGGCTACCCGGATGCCACTGGTATGGGCCTCGATTGGCCGCTATGTTCTCTGGGTCTGAACACATGCGACTCCTTTTTGTGGGGCTGTATTAAAGAGAAGGTGTGTAGCAATAACCACAAAACTATTGCTGAGCTAGAAACAGCTATTCAAAAAGTCATCGACAGCATCGATTATCCTACACTTTAGCAGGTCATGCAGAATTTCGTTATTCGTCTATTCCACATCACCGCCAGTGATGGCAGCCGTATCAAACTCATAACCGAAATACGAATATCAGTAGTAACGTTTGGATGTTGAATAAATTGTGTGCACGCCGTATTTTGAAAGTAACCTACGTTTTTTCTATATAGTTCAATGTTCAATAATTGTCAGTCTGTACGTATCGTAGGTCTAACTGAAAGTATTACGTCTCAGAGCACCGTGACCACTTGTAATATGGGGAAGAAAGCGAGAAACGGTCTCGATCAACTTTTATACTCCATCACATTCTACCATAATAATAATAATTTCAGTAATAAATAGTATTTCGTGGTGTTTACTGGCACCTAAGCAGTTTCTATTATAGTAAGTACATTTTAAGAAGGTGGTTCCCCACAGGTCGTATATATACTCGTGTGCAAAACTTACGGACAAAAGTAATTTTCAAGTGAGGCGTCACTGCCAGGTATCATACGGGTACCTCGATGAAACACGAGGCATACACGGAAAGACAGCTGCAATAGTGTGCAGCGGGGGGAGGGGGGTGAGGGGGGAGGGGGGGGTTGATCTCTCACAATCAACTAAAAAATATTTCCACCTAACTGGACAGGTTTCAGGTTGTCTGCCGCTTCACTCTGCGATGTTAGATACTGGTTTAGCCAACAAAAGCAGCGTTGACGAAAATTCGACTAAATACGTTCAACTCAAAGGCCACATAACTACAATATATGGACAATAGCTGAAAGCTAGTTAAACTGATACTTCTTTATTTCTTTATTTTTACTTAAATTGCAATAACTGAGAAGGTGAGACTTCTACGTTATTTAATTCTGAAACTGAACGCACTCAGCCTACTTCATCTTCACTTATTCTTATCATTTCAACATTGACCTACAGAATTTGCCCTGACAGACAGAACTCACACTTTTCCTATTCATTAATTACTCGCAACATTCAACTGTTACGCGATCTGACTGCTACCAATTGATTAAAAAATGGCCCTGAATAAGAAGAAATCCTAACAATAACCTATACAGTACATAAGATACTTACCTCACAAAAATCTTCATTACCCAAACTACTAATAGGCTTATGGTTAGCAAAGGAAAGATTTTTTTGCAAAGCGGACAATATATTTGTTACCTTAATGTTGTGACAACCAGTTCAAACAATATATAATGGTGCATTATATCCAGTTCCAAAATTATATAATCATGAGTAATATTCAATCTCCAAGTCGGACACGTCCAGATCGTCCGCTCGCGCTAGCACTGCAAACATCCAACACTGCTAATTATCAACCTCTAACCTCCATCACCTCCCCCCCATGAACCATGGACCTTGCCGTTGGTGGGGAGGCTTGCGTGCCTCAGCGATACAGATGGCCGTACCGTAGGTGCAACCACAACAGAGGGGTATCTGTTGAGAGGCCAGACAAACGTGTGGTTCCTGAAGAGGGGCAGCAGCCTTTTCAGTAGTTGCAGGGGCAACAGTCTGGATGATTGACTGATCTGGCCTTGCAACATTAACGAAAACGGCCTTGCTGTGCTGGTACTGCGAACGGCTGAAAGCAAGGGGAAACTACAGCCGTAATTTTTCCCGAGGACATGCAGCTTTACTGTATGATTAAATGATGATGGCATCCTCTTGGGTAAAATATTCCGGAGGTAAAATAGTCCCCCATTCGGATCTCCGGGCGGGGACTACTCAGGAGGATGTCGTTATCAGGAGAAAGAAAACTGGCGTTCTACGGATCGGAGCGTGGAATGTCAGATCCCTTAATCGGGCAGGTAGGTTAGAAAATTTAAAAAGGGAAATGGATAGGTTAAAGTTAGATATAGTGGGAATTAGTGAAGTTCGGTGGCAGGAGGAACAAGACTTCTGGTCAGGTGACTACAGGGTTATAAACACAAAATCAAATAGGGGTAATGCAGGAGTAGGTTTAATAATGAATAGGAAAATAGGAATGCGGGTAAGCTACTACAAACAGCATAGTGAACGCATTATTGTGGCCAAGATAGATACGAAGCCCACACCTACTACAGTAGTACAAGTTTATATGCCAACTAGCTCTGCAGATGATGAAGAAATTGAAGAAATGTACGATGAAATAAAAGAAATTGTTCAGATAGTGAAGGGAGACGAAAATTTAATAGTAATGGGTGACTGGAATTCGGCAGTAGGAAAAGGGAGAGAAGGAAACATAGTAGGTGAATATGGATTGGGGCTAAGAAATGAAAGAGGAAGCCGCCTAGTAGAATTTTGCACAGGGCACAACTTAATCATAGCTAACACTTGGTTTAAGAATCATGAAAGAAGGTTGTATACGTGGAAGAACCCTGGAGATACTAAAAGGTATCAAATAGATTATATAATGGTAAGACAGAGATTTAGGAACCAGGTTTTAAATTGTAAGACATTTCCAGGGGCAGATGTGGACTCGGACCACAATCTATTGCTTATGACCTGTAGATTAAAACTGAAGAAACTGCAAAAATGTGGGAAATTAAGGAGATGGGACCTGGATAAACTGAAAGAACCAGAAGTTGTACAGAGTTTCAGGGAGAGCATAAGGGGACAATTGACAGGAATAGGGGAAAGAAATACCGTAGAAGAAGAATGGGTAGCTCTGAGGGATGAAGTAGTGAAGGCAGCAGAGGATAAAGTAGGTAAAAAGACGAGGGCTGCTAGAAATCCTTGGGTAACAGAAGAAATATTGAATTTAATTAATGAAAGGAGAAAATATAAAAATGCAGTAAATGAAGCAGGCAAAAAGGAATACAGACGTCTCAAAAATGAGATCGACAGGAAGTGCAAAATGGCTAAGCAGGGATGGCTAGAGGACAAATGTAAGGATGTAGAAGCTTATCTCACTAGGGGTAAGATAGATACTGCCTACAGGAAAATTAAAGAGACCTTTGGAGATAAGAGAACCACGTGTATGAATATCAAGAGCTCAGATGGCAACCCAGTTCTAAGCAAAGAAGGAAAGGCAGAAAGGTGGAAGGAGTATATAGAAGGTTTATACAAGGGTGATGTACTTGAGGACAATATTATGGAAATAGAAGAGGATGTAGATGAAGACAAAATGGGAGATACGATACTGCGTGAAGAGTTTGACAGAGCACTGAAAGACCTGAGTCGAAACAAGGCCCCCGGAGTAGACAACATTCCATTAGAACTACTGACGGCCTTGGGAGAGCCAGTCATGACAAAACTCTACCAGCTGGTGAGCAAGATGTATGAGACAGGCGAAATACCCTCAGACTTAAGGCTAGCACTTCTTTACAAGAAGCCTACTGAACGACCGAATGTGTTAACTCGGAAGTGGTCGTGGGTCAGTGGCTGTTTAGAAAGATCAAAATATCGGGTCGGACTAAGTAACTTCCGGCTGTTTTCGCGTGTGAACTTGTAAGACAGACAATCAGTAACATTGGAGAATTTATGTCGGGGTATTACACACGGACCTCACAGTCATTTTCTGTTTATTCAAAATGGTTCAAATGGCTCTGAGCACTATGGGACTTAACATCTGAGGTCATCAGTCCCCTAGAACTTAGAACTACTTAAACCTAACTAACCTAAGGACATCACACACATCCATGCCCGACGCAGGAATCGAACCTGCGACCGTAGCAGTCGCGTGGTTCCGGACTACAGCGCCTAGAACCGCATGGCCACTGCGGCCGGCTTCTCTTTATTGAGACAATAAACCAACTTAGAGGAAATTTTTGACATTTTTCCAACTGAGTCATGCAAGAATCCCGAACGCTCGATAGTTTTGCAAGTAGGCTGTTTATGTGTTTGTTTGTTTTTTGCGCTATGTAGCACTCTGTATTAAATCTCCGACTGCACTGTGCGCATCCTGTAAGAGACTGTTTGTGGTTGGTCAGTCTTGCAGTTGGAGGTGAACAACCAGCAGTGATGGAAGGTGGGAGTGAGTAGTCAGCAGTGATGGAGGTTGTTGTTGTTGTTGTTGTCTTCAGTCTTAAGACTGGTTTGATGCAGCTCTCCATGCTACTCTATCCTGTGCAAGCTGCTTCATCTCCCAGTACCTACTGCAACCTACATCCTTCTGAATCTGCTTAGTGTACTCATCTCTCGGTCTCCCTCTACGATTTTTACCCTCCAACGCTAAATTTGTGGTCCCTTGATGCCTCAAAACATGTCCTACCAACCGATCCCTTCTTCTAGTCAAGTTGTGCCACAAACTTCTCTTCTCCCCAATCCTATTCAATACCTCCTCATTAGTTACGTGATCTACCCATCTAATCTTCAGCATTCTTCTGTAGCACCACATTTCGAAAGCTTCTATTCTCTTCTTGTTCAAACTAGTTATCGTCCATGTTTAACTTCCATACATGGCTACACTCCAAACAAATACTTTCAGAAATGACTTCCTGACACTTAAATCTATACTCGATGTTAACAAATTTCTCTTCATCAGAAACGATTTCCTTGCCATTGCCAGTCTACATTTTATATCCTCTCTACTTCAACCATCATCAGTTACTTTGCTCCCCAAATAGCAAAACTCCTTTACTACTTTATGTGTCTCATTTCCTAATCTAATTCCCTCAGCATCACCCGACTTAATTCGACTACATTCCATTATCCTCGTTTTGCTTTTGTTGATGTTCATCTTATATCCTCCTTTCAAGACACTATCCATTCCGTTCAACTGCCCTTCCAAGTAATTTGCTGTCTCTGACAGAATTATGATGTAATCGGCGGACCTCAACATTTTTATTTCTTCTCCATGGATTTTAATACCTACTCCGAATTTTTCTTTTGTTTCCTTCACTGCTTGCTCAATATACAGATTGAATAACATCGGGGAGAGACTACAACCCTATCTCACTCCTTTCCCAACTATTGCTTCCCTTTCATGTCCCTCGACTCTTATAACTGCCATATGGTGAATAGCCTTTCGCTCCCTGTATTTTACACCTGCAACCTTCATAATTTGAAAGAGAGTATTGCAATCAACATTGTCAAAAGCTTTCTCTAAGTCTACAAATGCTAGAAACGTAGGTTTGCCCGTCCTTAATCTAGCTTCTAAGATAAGTCGTATGGACAGTATTGCCTCACGTGTTCCAACTTTTATACGGAATCCAAACTGATCTTCCCCGAGGTCGGCTTCTACTAACTTTTCCATTCGTCTGTAAAGATTTCGCGTTAGTATTTTGCAGCTGGGACTTATTAAACTGATAGTACGGTAATTTTCACATCTGTCAACACCTGCTTTCATTGGGATTAGAATTATTATATTCTTCTTGAAGTCTGAGGGTATTTCGCCTGTCTCATACATCTTGCTCACCAGCTGGTAGAGTTTTGTCAGGACTGGCTCTCCCAAGGCCGTCAGTAGTTCCAATGGAATGTTGTCTATTCCGGGGGCCTTGTTTCGACTCAGGTCTTTCAGTGCTCTGTCAAACTCTTCACGCAGTATCGTATCTCCCATTTCATCTTCATCTACATCCTCTTCCATTTCCATAATATTTTCCTCAATTACATCGCCCTTGTATAGACCCTCTATATACTCCTTCCAACTTTCTGCTTTCCCTTCTTTGCTTAGAGCTGGGTTTCCATCTGAGCTCTTGATGTTCATACACGTGGTTCTCTTATCTCCAAAGGTCTCTTTAATTTTCCTGTAGGCAGTATCTATCTTACCCTTAGTGAGATGTGCCTCTACATCCTTACATTTGTCGTCTAGCCATCCCTGCTTAGCCATTTTGCATTTCCTGTCTATCTCATTTTTGAGACGTCTGTATTCCTTTTTGCCTGCTTCATTTACTGCATTTTTATATTTTCTCCTCTCATCAACTAAATTCAATATTTCTTCTGTTACCCAAGGATTTTTAGTAGCCTTCGTCTTTTTACCTACTTGGTCCTCTGATGCCTTCACTACTTAATCCCTCAAAGCTACCCATTCTTTTTCTACCGTATTTCTTTCCCTCATTCCTGTCAATTGCTCCCTCATGCTCTCCCTGAAACTCTGTACAACCTCTGGTTCTTTTAGTTTATCCCGGTCCCATCTCCTTAAATTCCCACCTTTTTGGAGTTTCTTTAGTTTTAATCTACAAGTCATAAACAATAGATTGTGGTAAGAGTCTACATCTGCCCCTGGAAATGTCTTACAATTTAAAACCTGGTTCCTAAATCTCTGTCTTACCATTATGTAATCTATATGAAACCTATCAGTATCTCCAGGCTTCTTCCATGTATACTGCCTTCTTTTATGGTGATATACATGAATCGAAAGAAACAAAGTGTACACTGGACAAAGAGGTATACTTTTGCTAGTCGTTATTCGTATTTTGAACTGTATTTTCAGTCGCTGGTTTCTAAGAGAGATACACTCCTGGAAATTGAAATAAGAACAGCGTGAATTTATTGTCCCAGGAAGGGGAAACTTTATTGACACATTCCTGGAGCCAGATACATCACATGATCACACTGACAGAACCACAGGCACATAGACACAGGCAACAGAGCATGCACAATGCTGGATGTAGTCCTGTGGAACGGCTTGCCATGCCATTTCCACCTGGCGCCTCAGTTGGACCAGCGTTCGTGCTGGACGTGCAGACCGCGTGAGACGACGCTTCATCCAGTCCCAAACATGCTCAATGGGGGACAGATCCGGAGATCTTGCTGGCCAGTGTAGTTGACTTACACCTTCTAGAGCACGTTGGGTGGCACGGGATACATGCGGACGTGCATTGTCCTGTTGGAACAGCAAGTTCCCTAGCCGGTCTAGGAATGGTAGAACGATGGGTTCGATGACGGTTTGGATGTACCGTTCACTATTCAGTGTCCCCTCGACGATCACCAGAGGTTTATGGCCAGTGTAGGAGATCGCTCCCCACACCATGATGCCGGGTGTTGGCCCTGTGTGCCTCGGTCGTATGCAGTCCTGATTGTGGCGCTCACCTGCACAGCGCCAAACACGCATACGACCATCATTGGCACCAAGGCAGAAGCGACTCTCATCGCTGAAGACGACACGTCTCCATTCGTCCCTCCATTCACGCCTGTCGCAACACCACTGGAGGCGGGCTGCACGATGTTGGGGCGTGAGCGGAAGACGGCCTAACGGTGTGCGGGACCGTAGCCCAGCTTCATGGAGACGGTTGCGAATGGTCCTCGCCGATACCCCAGGAGCAACAGTGTCCCTAATTTGCTGGGAAGTGGCGATGCGGTCCCCTATGGCACTGCGTAGGATCCTACGGTCTTGGCGTGCATCCGTGCGTCGCTGCGGTCCGGTCCCAGGTCGACGGGCACGTGCACCTTCCGCCGACCACTGGCTACAACATCGATGTACTGTGGAGACCTCACGCCCCACGTGTTGAGCAATTCGTCGGTACGTCCCCCCGGCCTCCCGCATGCCCACTATACGCCCTCGCTCAAAGTCCGTCAACTGCACATACGGTTCACGTCCACACTGTCGCGGCATGATACCAGTGTTAAAGACTGCGATGGAGCTCCGTATGCCACGGCAAACTGGCTGACACTGACGGCGGCGGTGCCAAATGCTGTGCAGCTAGCGCCATTCGACGGCCAACACCGCGGTTCCTGGTGTGTCCGCTGTGCCGTGCGTGTGATCATTGCTTGTACAGCCCTCTCGCAGTGTCCGGAGCAAGTATGGTGGGTCTGACACACCGGTGTCAATGTGTTCTTTTTTCCATTTCCAGGAGTGTATATATGATATCAGGTTTCGTAAGATTTAGCCTTCTAAAAGGAAGAAGTAGACGTCGAAGGGTCTGATCCTCCCAGTACGCCAACTCCTCCTCCTACTACTATTACTCCTTTGCCAAAACGGTAGAAGCAGGTGGGCGGAATCCCAGACAGCTTACAGCTTGTCATTTACTAACTAATTTACTTAAGGAGAAAGACGAGGGAGAGAACATAGAGATAGACGAGTGTGGTGGCTACGCAACGTATGTTCCATGCAAATACCGTAAACTTTCACTATTCCATACAGCAAGCACACAGTGTCTTCAGTGAGTGTGGATGTGGCAGGGGCATCGAACAGTAGCGATTCTCCTGTCAGATACTGACGAAATAAATGAAGTTGTTATTGATAATGTACTGAGACTATCTACAATGTAGGTTGTTGTTGTTGTTGTCTTCAGTCCTAAGACTGGTTAGATGCAGCTCTCCATGGTACTCTATCCTGTGCAAGCTGCTTCATCTCCCAGTACTTATTGCAACGTACATCCTTCTGAATCTGATTAGTGTATTCATCTCTTGGTCTCCCTCTACGATTTTTACTCTCCACGCTGCCCTCCAATGCTAACTTTGTGGTCCCTTGATGCCTTGATGCCTTGATGTCCTATCAACCGGTCCCTTCTTCTTGTCAAATTGTGCCACAAACTCCTCCTCTCCCCAATTCTATTCCATAGCTCCTCATTAGTTATGTGATCTACCCATCTAATCTTCAGCATTCTTCTGTAGCACCGCATTTCTAAAGCTTCTATTCTTGTCCAAACTATTTATCGTCCATATTTCACTTCCATACATGGCTACACTCCGTATGTCGACATATTTTTAAAAATAATTTACGAGTACAGTTATGTAATCCTTCACGCTCTCAACCAGTGCTGCGAAAACTTCACGCACTGTTTGAGACATGGCTTACTTAAAAACTAAAGCATATATGTTAGGCTCTGAAATGGATCGCCAGTTGCTGGAAAACGAAGAGTAACGGAAAGCTGCTGTAGTAGGCCATCTGTGCCAAATTTTATATAACATAATGACGACCATCAAGGCAACTACTCATTTCTCCTCGTTTGATTACAATTCTGAAGATTAACAGTGCAATACCACATACGAATATTGTTTCCTCGTCGACAGACAGCGTAGCCTACGATGCCAATACTCTATAACAGGGGCACCCAACAAAATTTTCTAGAGGTCCCCCTCATCAAGCATGAGTGGTAACTTGTCATATCACAGTACCAAGTACCTGAAAAATCCAAATTAAGAGTCTTTTTATACGTTTTCTGTTTTTGATAGTTAGAAAAACATTGACATATTCGTTATTGAAAAAATATTAAGCTTAAAACTTTTTCAATTTAGCCATCATTGTTACTGTTAAATTTTTGATTATTGCTGAAAATCTTTGTCTTCAAAATTGGGTGTTTAGCATTATCTTCCTCTTCATCTGTAGGCTTTTCTCGTTTTAACGAACAACATTTTAACTAATGGTCCATTTTTAACTACGCGAACTGTAGATTCCCCAAAGAACTTCGCTTCACAAACAGTACTGTTTTAATACGGAATGCTGAATATGTAAACAATACGGTCTGTGAAAGCACTGGAAATAAATTAACAATGGCCGATTGCCGTCTGAAATTTGAGTTTCTGTGTAAAGTGACTGTCAGTTGTCAGGTGCAAAGAGGCAACGCTCGTAGTCTAACGGCATTCAGCAAAACTATTTGCATCTGTCTAATTCTAGTTTTGCGCTAGAATGTGCTAGTGTCAGTTGGCTCTAGGAAGACGCTAGACGCTGAAATTAGCGTTCACTAAAGCTCTGCTCATGCATGAAGCGGCAAAAACTAAAAATCTGTTACAATACGAAATATATTTAATATATTTTTTATTCTAATAGCAGCTTGCCGACCCCTCTGGCATAGCTCGCGGACCCCTGGGGGTCCTCGGACCACCTGTTGGGAACCACTGACCTATAAGAAATGAAGATGAAGACGTGAATACGCCACGAGAAACGTTTTCTGCCAGTGTGGTCAGAGACCTTAAACAAGAAATAATATTGCGCACGTTTATTTATTATTTATTTACTAACATTACAGAGTGTCCCACCACCTCGGTAACTATAGAGGATCGTTTGCTAGTACAAACTAGACAATCTTCAGAATTTTAGTGTTTTTCTCGTTTTTTTATACAATTAAATTGTTAATTTAAGAAGAAAAAAGAGAAACAATATACACAAAGTACAACTGGGAAAAAATTACTTCTCTTAAAAAAGAAATACACGATGGGAAAGATTTAGATAGCAAAATAGGTCCCTTTACTTAACTATTTCAAGGGGGATGGCTTCAGTAAACACTTCTAGCCTGTCTCACCTGAATTAGCATATTATGTTCTTCTATGATGCTGCTAGATGTATGTATCTTGTGATATTAACTCAACATGATTTGTGTATAAGATATGACAATACTATACGTTACTACAATTGCTTCCTCCACTTACCCGCGCCTTAAGCGGAAGAGGAGCTCGGTAAGACACCTCGAGTCTCACTCCCCGAATGACACTTCTTATCTATATTGTGCGTTTGTGTTTGTTTATTTACGCCTTACTATAATGCATATGTACGTTAACGCACACTTTTATAACGTTCACGTGTTTTACCTTTTCCATCTTATACATTTCCACAATTCAAAAATTTGCATGTTGAAAATAATGATCCAAATAAGTAAATAATTACTTGTTTTATGTATGCAAGCAGGAAAATTCGTTGTTTTATTTTCATTACTAGCTCATTCCTAAAATCCATCTTTGTATTTCTTATAGCATTGTAGCAGTCATTTGATCTGCTTCTGTGCCGTATATATAGCTGGTGATATTAGGATGTTCATCTCATCATCCGTGTTTATGTGATTGTTTCATATCAGTGTTTGAATCTCTCTTGTCGCTTGCATCTTGATATGGTGTAGGGCTTCTTTCGGGCCGTGATCTGGTATGTAGTTGTTACTGCTTGTAAGTCTTGTGTAGCGTTCTTGATATTTCGTCAATGATTCGGTTAAGCTTCTCCAGCTATCTGGGTCTCTTAAAGCTTGCCCTATATCTTCGATTACTGACGCCGGCCTTACGTGGGTGAATGTGGCACATTTTAATGTTAAGTAGTTGGGAGATTCATGTGGTCCACATTCAGACATATCATTTTGCCTACGGTCAAAGCGACGCAGGTTTATAGGCTAGGGGTCATGGCCCGTCAGGAAGTCTACCATACCGCGACTTGGGTCAACATGTCTGAACCTCAACAGTTTCTGGATGTTTAGGAAGTAACAGAAAACCCGACGGCCCTTTTCAGATGTTTCTCATTCTTTTTGCTAGTTTCCAACTTTCCATAGATTTAATTGGCGTTTTTCTATAATATGCTCCCCTGTTATCTGACATACGTTACCCAGTCTACATCTTTTGAGACACAATGCTGCTGCTCTGTGTCCAATGGTTAGGTCAGTAGGGTATGTTGCATGTACAACCCATAGGGCCTCCACAGGCGTGGTGCCAAATGCCCCTGACATTCTGAGCAATACACCTCTTTGTCCACGCCTCACAATGGTTTTTGGGTCGTGAATGACAGTCGATGTGCCAAGGCACTTGCTGCGAAACACGTTATAGATTCTAAGAAGGCTGCATGACACATTCGCAGTCTCTGCTATGGTAGTCTGTAGTGATTTGAGTTTACAGTGACGAGTTTGTGTATTAATCTTGTCGCTTTTTCACTTGGATGTCTTGTGTGCTAGTTGAATGTCAATCATTCGTCGAGGTGTATCCCGAGGTACCTTGTTTTTATTTTCGTCTGTATCCTACAGATGTTCAGCCTAATAGTGGGGCTTCTGCAGGCCCCTTTGGTCAGTAAATATACTGTCTTGTTTGCCACAACTGTGAGTTTCTTATGGCTACACCAGTCACTTATTTTTATAAGCAGTTGCGTAGCGTTGCTTTCGAGTTGCGTTCTCGAGATCGCAGTTATTACTGCTAGCAGATCTTCAGCATAGGATACAATAGACTTCACCCTATCACCTTCGTGAGAATTGTTTAGGAGCGGTTCTGTGGCAACAAGCTAGAAAATTCGCCCACACATTGATCCTTGTGCGCATCCTTTTGTTATTTTCTTGAAAATCTTTTGTGTTCCTGCTTGACACTGCACTGCCCCATCTTCGCAGTAGTCGAGTAAACTATTGTATTGTAACTTTCTTTAAAAATTATAACTTTAAGATTACGTTGAATGAATGTGGGACCTGTGGAATGAGTATTGAACTCGAACTGTCGTGTTGTGTCTTGTAATTGCAAATGGTGTGCTTACTCTGTGTTATTGTTAGCAAAACTTTACGAATCGATTGGTCAATGCAGCTCCTAATATCAATAAAAAGATAGAGTCACTGCAAAATACATTCAGCCCCTTAAGCACTGAATCCTATGGCCCTGTTCAAAACTAATAACTTTGGTCCCTGTGCACATAACAAATTAATTAAATTGTCTTATCTCTAAAGCAGCAACGGTGGAATGCGATATATTCTGGTCTCTCATATAAAAGATATAAATATGCTAAATACAAGCTCAGCAGTGTGGAATACTGGCCGTAATACTTGAAATGCACATGAAATTCATTTGGCTGATAAACGACATTTAAGAAAATCCAACTTCTTTGAAAAATATATGACCTGGCCAGGAAGGCGGTACTGATTACGGTGAATTACTAAGACTCAGTTTTTTTAGCAAAATTATATTGCAAGTTAAGTTTGTCTTTTCAAAAACAAGTAGCAAATGAAGTTACATTACTCACAATTGATTCACAAACAATAAGATTTAAACAGCAAGTATTATCTAATTACATTAATCCAACTTAAATGCAAATAATCAGTTTACACACAGTTTTGTTAACAAATCTTAAAAGTATTTCAAAAACCTTTTACAAACATTCTGGTGTTACTCAACAATTACAAATTATCAGCTAACTCATATATATGAACGCTCTGGCAAAAACAGGAATCATAATTATTTAATATCTTTACCTTAGTTGCATGAAGACTTCTGCTTCCATGTTGAACAATATTGATATACCTACATTAATCTAACTCTTGGTGGCTTCACACAGCACCCCACAAAAACTGCCTACTCTTATCGTCTTTGCCTCACAGACAGCCACCTACAACTGAGCGCCAAGCGCTCTCTTACTCCAACACTAGCAGCTCGCGCAAAGTCATTATCCGTATTATCGAGTGCATCAGAGACTTTCATCGTTTATAGTACTCTAGTTTCATTTTAATTTATTAATATTCTTATATTATTCTGGCGCCACATACAAGTGCGCCCTATTACAGTACTTTTAGTAAAAGGCTGTTGGCGTCTGCATCTCTTGTAGGCTTGCGAACAACGCAGGCGATAAGAGATTGTCGAATGCGAGTGCTATATCTATTGCTATTGTTACTGCGTATTTTGTTGTGTGTCCTTTACTATTTACAGAGCGCGGTTAACTGCATTGTCTATTGAGCTTTTTGGTCTAAAACCATGGATTAAAGCCCGTTTGACTGTAGCCTATTACACTGGGCCTCTCCTGCACCTTAGTCAAAGTCTTCAAGAGACAGATGGGCCTGTAGGTCTTTGGGTCTGTTGGGTCCCGATCCTCTAAATTTTTGTTGATTACTACGTTCGCTGTTTTACACGTGGCAGGAAACCTACCTTGCAGCAGTGATTTATTCAGTAACTCTGTTAGGAAGGTGGTAACCTGTGCAAAAGTATTTTTTTCGTGTTACTGAGTGTAAGACCTCTGGACTGGGAGTCTTCTTATTCTTCAATTGTTTTATTGCTAACGCTAATTCTTCTTGGGCAAAGGTAACGGGGCCATTTGCGTAGGTGTTCTTCATGTGTCATCTTAAGTATGTATGATGTTGCTGGTCATTCGCCTTTTCGTGAGGATCAGGAAGAAGAAGCTTGTTCAGTAGGAGTTATGCCGAACATCTCCAGCCCCTTGCAGCAGTGCCATCTGTGCGCCTAAGAGTTGACAGTACTGACAGCACCTTTACCTTACCTGTTAGAAATTTAAATGGTTCACCCCACACCCATGTATTGTTTTCTAGCTGAATTTTGACAAAATTGTTCCAGTGATCCTGTCTAGTCATGTATAATTTGTTTTTGTATTTTTACGTTGGTACGCGATATTTTCCAATCTTATCGGCCTCTCTTGTGCTGTTTTTGATTTCTGGTAATGTTTTCTTTTGTCTCCAGCGTCTTTCCTTAGTTTTGTTAACTCAGTGGATCAGAGGAGTTTCTGTTTCGGCGCACAGTCGGTCTTTGGGATACCTGCGCTTTTTGAAGCAGATCCGTCAGAATGTTAGCTGTATAGTCTATGATACGACGACTGTAGTGAGGGAAAATTCGTCAACAACGTCACTTAATTTTTGCTAGTCAGTTTTGTTTAGAAGAAGCCTTTTTTTATTTTTTAGATGTGAAGTTTGCATGTTTGTGTATGTGTTTGTGTGGATGAGTATGGTCTTGTGGTCACTGTGTGCGGCATTTTCTAGTACTTCCCATTTGTTGAAAAATATTATGGACTCCGAGTTTACTTGTGATATGTCAATATTTGCTGGATCCTCCTGAGTTATTGCAGTATGTAGGTGTTTGTTCAGCTTTATTTAAAACAAAGAGGCTGCATTCATTTATTGTGTCAACTACGATTTGTCCTTTATTGTTTGCTCTCACAGGGAGCAACAGAGTCGACCCCGTATTGCTGTCACTAAGTATGACTAATCTTTTGTCCCTTGAAAATTGTGCTGTCTCTCTTATTTAGTCAGCGAAAGGCTCTATGTCATATGAATACTATTTTAGTCTGAATGTGATAATCCAAGATTTGAATCCATGACCAATTTCAGCTGTGGCTACATATTCAGAACAAAGTTGTTTTTTTTTTTGTGACTATGTGATTTGTGTTCGCTATTACAATTGCAGCCTTGGCATTTCGGATCCCGGTAATTGTTACTAGATATTTGGGAAGGCCTGGATATCTCCCGCCACGTAACTATGGCTCTTGCACACCGATTGTATCAGTCTATACTTCGTTCAGAAGTATACCCAGTTCCATTCCAGCAAAAGCGCTCCTATTGCACTTTAGTTGTAAGATCTTCACAGCGGGGGGTACCTAGGTAAGGCACAACACTTGGGTGTTGTCTCCTTATGGCCGTAATAAACGCGACCATGCGCTCTGACGAAGTCGTTTTGAACTTTATCTGTGTTTAAACCTTCACCTCTTCGTGCGCAAGCTTGTCCTAAGTGTATTCAGAGCTCACGATGGTCATTTGGCAGGTTCTCAGTCCTAATTATCAATCTCTCGGTGTGCTCTGTTATAGCGAAAGATATTTTTTCCCCTCCGGGTGACTGACGTGTGTCACGAGACGCAGAGCAGTTCCGAAAATTTCCCTATTTTCCAATTTACTAATGCGTAAGTTGCTCTCAAGATTATGACAGTCAGTTACGTTACTACTCTGTTGTTTGGGGTTTCTATGTGTGTCCTGTGAATCATCCGGATATTTGTCTTCCTCTATTATTTATGTACACTGGGAAGTGTGTGTGGATGAAGTATTTTTAACTGTATTATTAGAAAATTATTTGTATGTATTTATCACTGGACTTTCAGTATCTCGTTTTTTGGAATATTGTTTGGCAATCTTATGTTATTTTGTAGCTGAGTGTTTTCCTTGTGGCTGTTTCCCTTTGTCTCTGTACTGTGTGTGCTGCCACCACATGTAAAACGAACAGGCATTACGTATGGTCCTAACTTGCTAGAAGCCGGCCGGAGTGGCGGTGCGGCTCTAGGCGCTACAGTCTGGTACCGCGAGACCGGTACGGTCGCAGGTTCGAATACTACCACGGGCATGGATGTGTCTGATATCATTAGGTTAGTTAGGTTTAAGTAGTTCTAAGTTCTAGGGGACTGATGACCACAGAAGTTAAGTCCCATAGTGCTCAGAGCCATTAAACTTGCTAGAGTCGTATTCTGAATGTAACTTTAATGATGTGCTTCGACTTAGCGAACTGTTAACAGGTATTGTACGTTTTTTTGTTATTTGTGCTGGTGTGTCTGTATGTCTATCTGTTCCTTTTTTCTCGCTGTTGTGAGATGAATGTGTGTTGGTATCACTAAGGTACCATGGATCATCATTTTCTGATTGTTTCCTGCTTGTTTTGTTACATTTCCCACTAAATTGGCTGGAAACGTCTTCTTCAAGCTCTTCCACTCTTAGGAGAAGTCTGTTCTGGAAGATTGCTGCCACGCAGAGTGGTCGCGCAGTTAGAGGCGCCATGTCATGGAGGTTCGAGTCCTTCAGCTGCCATGGGCGTGAGTGTTGTTCTTAGCATAATTTAGTTTAAGTAGTGTGTAAGTCTAGGAACCGATTACCTAAGCAGTTTGGTCGCTTAGGAATGCACACACGTTTGAAGATTTTTTGAAGATTGCCCACTGGAACATTTCGTGTTTTATCTGCGCTCCTACGTAGCACGCAATGATTCCCTGCATACACATGTCGTCTAATTAATCAGTGATGTTAAAATATCTGAGCCGTGCGTGACTCATGTTCGTGCCATCTATTATGTAACATCTTGTTTTTACTGTACGGCCGCCTCGTCATTTTAATTAATACTGGCGTCACTGAATTGCTGTCTTGTCTGCCCGTGAGTGGCAGCAGAAGCGCGCCTCGTTAAAGGCGCTGTCCTACTATCTCAGCGCGACCCATAGTATTTGCGGGTCGTCGTGTGTCTGGCATCCAGTTGGAGAAGGACCAGCAGCGCGGTCTCGACGCGGCACCAGTGCAGTCGTGCACAGAGCCCCAGTGAGGTCCACATTGGGGACGAGCGTTGGTTGGTCGTTCGGTCGGTCGTCTCATCGACGACGTGTATTTGCGTCGGTTCATTCCTGTGCCAATAAAATGCTTCAAATGGCTCTGAGCACTATGGGACTTAGAACTACTTAAACCTAACTAACCTAAGGACATTACACACATCCATGCCCGAGGCAGGATTCGAACCGGCGACCGTAGCGCCTCTGAAGATATTCCGATTTTGTTCCCTCTGTATGGTTGGGTCCGAGCCAGTGTCTCCGGGACGTCGTCTGCCCGAAGGCAGTCAGTCAGTTGGAGACGGAACAGCTGTCGCGAACGGACCAGCAGTCCAGTCGGTCTGTTGGCTTGGAGCAGCAAGCAAGCCCCCTTCACGCGGAGTCGTGCTGTAGCCGCTGACGGCGACGACGTGCACACGCGGTCGGAGTGTGAGGTGCTGCTTGCGAGTGCTACAAAGTTCGTCGCCCACCGATCTCGGACATAAAAGTTGAGTCCTCACTTACTATCGAGCCTCAACTGTTTACATTTCTTCGTTTGATCCTGGTTGTCGCTTTGGGACATTCCCGCGAGCAACAATGTGTGTGTATTTAAGTTTTCCTGTGAAATTTAACTTAATTTACTTCCTGTAATTGAAGTTCACCAGCGGTATCTTATGCCCTGTGGCCGTTGACGTTCCCGTTACCTGCCCTGGTCGTTGACATAGTTTTCGGCAGTGTATTTTCCTCGTCGTGTTGTTGCTGTCCAGCACGGCGTGTAGTTCGACAGCTGAGGTGTTGTTGGTAGTTGTGGGCGCCAATATTCTCTGTGTCGTTGTATTGAAATCTTGTGGTCGTTTTTGCTGGTTGCGTGGAGAGGATCTGATTTGGTTGATTTGTCGATCGGCTGTCTGTCGGTTGGGTTGTCTCCAGATTAAGAAGTCGTTGGACAGGCTGCCTGTCTCACCTAAACGGGCGTTAGTGTTACAGTCCCAAGCCGACCCTTGGAAACTTCTGAGTGCCATTCCTTTTGTGTTATGTAGTAATTTCCCTGTTTGTATTTTAGTTATTTGGTTGATGTGTGACCTTCAGCCGAGTTTTTATACATCCTAAATTAATGTTTCTCTCTTGCCCTTCAGTTATAAGATTGTTATTTCTTATATGGGGCTTTTAGCTGAATTTTACATCAAATCATTTATGGCCTTAAGCAGTTAAATTATTGTCTTGATGTGTGGCCTTCCGCCGAGTTTCAGTATCTCTTAAATTAATGTTCTTGTATTGCCCTTAAGGCATAAGATTGTGATGCTTTTGTATTGGGCCATCAGCCGAATTTTGCATTCAGTGTTTTAAGATAGGGCCTTCTGCCTTTTGATTGAAACTCTTTTTATTGAATATGCAAACTACAACTAAGTTCCATTAAAATTAAACTGCTAAGGCCTTCAGCCGATTATATTGAAGATTTAGAAAATATTCTTGGTTGAAACCTCCAGAAGAACCTTGTATTTCCATTTTTTCTTAGGCCTTGTGTCTTCCATTTTAAGTGTGGCCTTCAGTCGATCCAAAGTTAATCAAGGAGGTCGACTAAAATTTTGAGTGTTTTGCATTCTTATTGTAATATTGTGTGTTGATTAATAAAGTTTGTATGTTGAGTGCAACTGACAGCAACCTGTTTTGGCCACTTTCCACAACTTAACCTGCTCTGGCCTGCTAGCCCAGGCATTTCAGTATTGCTGTATTATGTCACACGTTTGCAACGATGTAAGAATGTTCGATTTTAGATCTGTTAATTGTGCTATATCCAGAAGTTGTCGCCAAGCGATAGCACGCCGCCAATCTCTCGTTTTAGGTGACGGAGACTAATGTCTGCGCTAGCTTGTATGGATTCTTTGCATATCTGTACCTGTATTTAAGGAGGGCGTTAGTGTCTGACCGTTGTAGTCGTGCTCTGTGTTACTGAACGTTCTCCGTAATGTCCTATTCGATGCGTTCTATTTGCCTCTCGTACAATTGCTTGTAGGTAGGGCACTCAGGTCCTTCTGCCTTATCTCCTGTTTCTGTATCTGCATGGCACATATGCAACTGCGGCTTCCTATCGGCTCTCTAACTTCTTGTGGCCTGGCTTCGCACTTTTCCACAGATTGGTTCTTGTTTGTATGTTTGTTTGGGGAAGGAGACCAGACAGCGAGGTCATCGGTCTCATCGGATTAGGGAAGGACGGGGAAGGAAGTCGGCCGTGCCCTTTCAAAGGAACCATCCCCGCATTTGCCTGGAGCGATTTAGGGAAATCATGGAAAACCTAAATCAGGATAGCCGGACGCGGGATTGTACTGTCGTCCTCCCGAATGCGAGTCCAGTGTCTAACCACTGCGCCACCTCGCTCGGTGATTGGTTCTTCATCACAAAGTCTTGGCGGGTGACCTAGGCCCCAGCGATTGATATATTTCTCAACAGCCACAAAATCTTTGATGGTTAAGGACTTCAGCTGAATATAAACTCTTTCTCTTTGCACCAGCCAGAAACGAAGCCTTGGAATGGCTTCCAGGACGTTAACTGTTCGTTTACCTTTTGGTCCTATCTTGTTTTTTTTACTTCCTCAAGAACTCTTCCTTAGTGACGTGTTCACGTAAGTTGATCCCATATAGTTCCTCCTAAAGTCCTGATCAGTTACACTAGTTGCGACCTGATACTCTGCAGGGAGTGGTTGGAGTTGCGTCGGTCCTTCACATCTAATATCTTTTAGTCGGGAAGTTCTTTTATGGTTTTCCTTGTATCTACTTGTGTTTCCGTTTCTAAGATAACTGTGTCTGCTGCGGATCTAATTGCTTTCATTTTTACTTTGCCTGGTCTGTGATTGATTGTTTCAGTGATTGTTTCACGTGTGATCTTAGCGTCTTGATTGTTTTCCGATTTGATGACGAGAACGCTCGACTGTTTTGATTTGGCTTGCTGTATGCGTTCTTCTACTTTGCTCTTCGATTTTGAAACTATGCCAGCGGCGTCAACTGCCGCAAAGAACAGTGTAGTTGACTTACTTTCTGTTCTTAGTCTTTGACTTTCTGTTTTCAGATCAGTTATTTCTGATTCCAGACGGTGAATTCGTTCCAGCGCATCTGGTGCACTAGCGTTAACTAATTTCTTACGTAAACACTCATTGTTTTTTTAACTCCTCATTCTGCTTTTATAATTTTACTTGAGTGGTGACGAATGCCTAGATTTAGTTTTTCACTGTTAAGGTTCTTTTATGCCTCAGTTCGTTTTGAAGTTCCGTAAGAATATCGTCAACTACGGCGATCTTTTCCACAGTCGACGCATCTGAAGGTGTTACCGAAGATGCCATTTCAGCAGAGGTACTTCGGTTTGTAGCACTTGTTTTTCTGCCACTCGGTGTGCTGTCATTCTGTTTACCTTCTAAAGTAACCGTGATGACTATTTTTCATGATCCGCTATCGCACAAGGGCCAGCGGCGACTGCCGCTAGCGGAGACCAAGTATTTATTTCCATACGCGTTTCGCTTCTTTTGTTTGTGAAGATGCTTCACAAATAAAAGAAGCGAAACGTGTATGGCAATAAAAAAACTGCCCTCATTTAGATGCATAAATGGAACATACCTCGCCGGTCGTAGGTAGCCGAGCGGTTTTAGGCGCTTCAGTCTGGAACCGCGCGACCGCTACGGTCGCAGGTTCGAATCCTGTCTCGGGCATGGATGTGTGTGATGTTAGGTTTAAGTAGTTCTAAGCTCTAGGGGACTGATGACCTGAGATGATAAGTCACATTGTGCTCAGAGCCATTTGAACCATTTGTATTTGAATATACCTCCATGAACCCAGAAAATTGTTGAACACAGTGTCAAAGGATAACAAGACGCATGGATTGTAGTTGTAACTCGCTCCTAAGGATCCAAATGATGAAGTAGCCTACGTCCCTGTATGATACATGAACTATTTGGTTCTTAAAAACAAAATTTGAGAAACGGCTTTTCGAGAGCGTGGGCGAGTGCAGTTACTGAAGTTCTTTGTATTTTGTGACATGCATCTGATTAATCAAAATGTTTCATATATTGCGGTATAGTCTAAAAATATTATGGTGGGATCTTTTATCTCTGTCTACTATTGTTAAGGATTCGATCGCAGATAAATACTTGTGACAAGCAAGAGTATAAAGACGATTCCTGCGAGTTTCATTCCCAGTAATTAAAGTTGTGCTTTTAGATTCCTGTCTGACGACACACTCGGAGATCGATAAGTATTCAGAAAAAAATTGTGAAGTATTTGTGACGAGAAAACTATAAATGTCACTGTCAGATGTTTCACGCACAGCAAGTTCATCTTTCATTTCTTAAACATATGAAGGTCACGAAATCGAGGGTACTCATTACTGACAAAGCGAGCTCTTGCATGTAAATAAAATACTTAACTTTGATGATTGACAATGTCTCAGAATGTGTTACCAACAGGAAGAGGAAAAAAAATATTTTCAACTCACGTGCTCTCAGGGCTTTATTTTACATAATTCCAGTCGAGAGAGACACAGGCCGACTCCTGATTCGGGCGTAAGCCGTAAATGCAAGAGATTTTGGAAGGTTTCTTCCATCAGGCTTTACAAAATTGCTTTCCGTTATTTCTTAAAATTTTTAAACACTTTTCGATAGTTAATAAGTAAACCAATTGCTGAAAATGTACGAGAAGTCACTAGTAATTTCAGGTAACATTCGTGTGATATAGGTAAACAGAGCCGACCTTTTGAAATTTAATGAATTTGTAAACTCTTAACTACGTAAAAATAACGGGTATTTCGTGAGAATATTGACCGAAACTGTTATTTGATGTTAAAATTAGTCACAGCAACAACAATACAAACCATATATCTAACAAAGACCTCACTTTCCACCCGGACGCGCCCTTTTGATTCTTCAGCAACAGGATCACTAAATCCGAAGCTAAAACCGCTCATTATGTTTAAATAACGAATTCTAGGTCTAAATAACCACACCAAAACGAACGAGAGGGCCGTACCAAAATCCAAAACCTGTCGGTTTAGTTGTTGAAAAATCGGCGGGAGGACCGATCGGTATTAGATCTGAGAAGCTTACTGAATAGGAATGCCGCCCGGGGTGGCCGAGCAGTTCGATGTGCTACAGTCTGCAACCGCGTGACCGCTACGGTCGCAGGTTCGAATCCTGCCTCGGGCATGGATGTGTGTGATGTCCTTAGGTTAGTTAGGTTTAAATAGTTCTAAGTTCTAGGGGACTGATGACCTCAAAAGTTAAATCCCATAGTGCTCAGAGCCATTTGAACCATTTGAATAGGAACTTCGGATAAAGAACCGAAAATGACGTCATTACCGAGGGTAGCCAACTGCACCAATCGGTATGAACGATACAGAATAGGCCCCCAGGGCTGTGGAGCAACAGATGTTACACACAGACGAAATCAAGAAGAGTATTTACACGTCTTTTGTGATTACAGTACCAACGGCATGGACCGCACTCACTCACAGCGGCAACAATGGCCCCGAGCACGAAAGTTAGTGGATTCCGTTTTCCACCGTAAATTCGTGATAAGATCGGAACGAAAGTTAACGCACTGTCAATGCGGCGACCATCTTGGAATCATCTTGTTGCAAACAGTACTGAAGGCATTTTTCAACAGAAACATGCTGCCAACTTCAGTATGAACGCTAATTCAGACCGACAAAGTTATTTGTAGGAATGGCCGATTAGAGTGGAGACAGAAAACAGTCACTACATTGTCAGTCTGCTGCTTTCTTGCTGGGACTGAGTTCTTAAATAGGATGCAGCACCATCACTTAGCCTTCATGCAGTACCTCTCGGTCAGTACACATCTCTGCTGCCGCTGCTCTTTAAGAGAAACACAATGGCCTTGTCCTCTATTAGGGCGAACTAGAGCCAGGCTTAGTAGTCTGGACAGCCAGACTTAGGGACGGATAGGTAGCGTATACCGCAGGCCACGAACCTGTCCGGGGAAGGTCGGACCCCGTTTCCTAAGGCTAAGACAGGGAGTTTAGGGCCAGAACTAGAAAACAGGAGTAGGTTTTGCAGGCTATTGAATCATCCCATCTCCATTCAGAATCAATGATCTACACACCAAACAAAAAACCTGATGAAAAACAACAAATCTGACGTAAGCACACCGGCCGAATCTTAACAGTCCCCAACCGATCGACAACAATCCCAGCAACCTCAAAAGTCTCAGTCCGACACACAGCTAAGTACTCAATGCGAAACCACCGAATCTACTCATGAAACGGAATCCCTTGAGATAAATAACGACGAAGATTTTCAAAAGGCACACTTAAGGCGCAACTCGAGACAGAACTCCCACAACTCAATGCGAAACCAACGAATCTACTCATGAAACGGAATCCCTTGAGATAAATAACGACGAAGATTTTCAAAAGGCACACTTAAGGCGTAACTCGAGACAGAACTCCCACAACTGAGTTTCGTCTAGAGTTGGAAACCTTCGTAGTTTGCATCCACAAAATCTGGCGAGTACCCAGTAAAGATTGATCTGAACATTCAACCTATAATTGTTTTCACTGAATATCAGGACACTAAGGAATTCGCTAAGTCTTTTAATACTAACTTAAACAGCTCAACCTTGTACAATTTCTGACTGAAATGAATTTCAGAAGGAGTAATGTCGAAGTCACCACTTACCAAACAGACTTTGTAATCAAACTCAATAAATAGTTGGCACCAATTACAAAGCGTAAGCAACTATCACAACAATAAACTTACACATTAAAACGCTACCTGAATGGAAGCCATATGAGCTCCTCCTGAGTGTAGCCATCACTAAAGTCCATCACGACGTAACCAATGGGGAATTCTAAGAGGGTCTAAAGATGCAAGGATACCAGTTCAAAATTGCAGAGCGCATCTACTGACGACTCACAAAAAGACCCATGAAAACAATATCTCTGACCACAACGAAATCTTTGACAAGCTCCTTTCGCACCCCTTCAGGACGCATTGTACACTACAAAAGACTGAACCATTGAACTCACTAACTCTGCAACGCACACCGTGCAAAAAATGACGTAGCATGTGAAAATTGCTGGATTTTGACGGGTTACTCCTGTAACTGAAATATCAGATCTGAAGATGGTTCTGAATGAACCGAAACCGGTCATATAAATAAAAAAAATATTGCAATCAAGAAGGTTTTTAAGTAACATTAAAAAATGCAAGACTTTTCAGTGTGCCTCCGAAAATTGTGGCAACTGTGGGAAATGTATCGGACCTCACCTGATTTTCTACTACAAACTGCATTCTGAAAAGGAAGCACCTAAATGCAGCAGTTACAATGGTACTCATCTCGCCACCGATCTAATTTGCTCAGAAAGGCGGAAGCAACCTGTCTTCGGCGACAGAACAGAGAAGATGAAGTGCATTGTTTCACCTACTTGCCTTGTGCAGGAATGGTCACAAATTTAAAACTTTTTTCGTGCACTCACCACTGCACTACTCAACACAATCGGAACGGGAATCCTTCATTGTTCAAAGGATAAAAGTGGTTTCCAGAAAGTTCTTCCGGCGGAATATAGAAATTAAGCACATCTGGAAAAACATACATATCTACATATCTGCAAGCAGCCAGACTCATCAACTAAAGACTAACCTATCCCTACATTCCATCAATTTCGTAACCTTTTTGCATTCACGTCCAGAAAAGGCACTGCAACGTTGTGCTTTGTCAACGCAAATGGTTTCTGTGCTAAAAAAGAGCTCCAAGAGAAACTGGTCCTAGATCAAAACATTGCAATTGCTGCAACTGCAGAAGCCAAATGCATCGGCTAGGACATAATTATTCTCGGTTATGTATATCACAAGTTATACAGACCAACCTACATCTAAATTTTTGTAAACCCCCGTCGCCAGTTTTGTAAAGGCCTCGTCGTTACTGCTGTGTAGGAAGAGTTGCCACAGTTGTGGCAGATGGCCGAGTTTGTGAGTTCGTGAAACGACTTCTGGTGTAGTACACCGCTAAGACAATTTCTCCCTGCCACTTTTACAGAGCTATGCCTCACGGTCAGCTAACAGGATAGGAGAACAACACCTCAACAAATTAGTAACAAAGTTACACAAATGAGTTAAAAACGTTTACTTACCTTCGTGACTTGTTGGATAGCGAATCTGCAACATTGCATACACTATAACAAAAACAAGAGCCTCAATGGCTAAGTGCAAATAATAGTAGGTAAACTTCACAGTACATAGCAAACGCAGTTTACAAGAACTGTCTGTTAACTTCTAAGAGTCCACTAAACGACGTTCCGTGTCTCACACAGCCCTGGGCGATGATTTTCAACCAAGTGGGCAAGAGCTGCTCTCGTATCTTCCGAGTAGCCTTCTGTGCATTCTCGTCCGATCATTGGCGAATTGTATTCGGCCGGCAATTGGCCTAGTTGAAATAGATATCTTCATCTTCAGCGCCGACCATGGCGCTGGTGGAAATGGTGCAAGCGGCGAGTCTCTATGCCACCGGCACCAGTTCGCATCTTTGCGCCTGTCGTGCTTCTGCTCTGGCTGTGACTTGTTCGAACGACACAGCGTACATGAATACTCCGAAAATCACACTTAAGTGCCCGGCAGAGAGTTCATCGAACCACCTTCACAATAATTCTTTGCTATTCCAATATCGAACAGCGCACAGGAAAAACGAATACCTGTATCAAAATTTCTGGTAACATTTTTGGGGAGCAGCGATCTTGTAATCTATACAAAATCAATGAAAAAACAATCTGTATCGCGATGATTATTTTATTTAAAGGACCGGTTTCAGCTTAGACCATCTTCAGACAGCATCACCATTTGAAGTTGACGATGCGCCATACAGTCAGTTCATTTCAGCAACCGAGGTCAACTGACTGTTCTACTCATCGTCTGCTTCAGCTGATGTTGCTGTCTGAAGATGGCCTAAGGTTAGGCCGAAACCAGTCATTTGAACAAAATAAATATCGCGATATAGACCGGTTTTCTCTGATTTTTGAACATCTGTATCTTTCATTTCGAGCTCTGAGTTCCCTTGCTTTATTATGATGATCGTTTCTCCGTATGTAAGTCGGAGTCAACAAACCATTTTCGCATTCGGAGGAGAAAGTTGGTGATTGAAATTTCGCCGCGAGATCTCGACGCAACGAAAAACGCCTTTGTTTTAATGACGTCTACTCCAAATTCTGTTCCATGTCAGTGACACTCTCTCCCCTATTTCGCGATAATACAAAACGAGCTGCTCTTTTTTCAACTTTGGTGATGTACTTCGTTAATCCTCTCTGGTAAGGTTCCCACACCACGCGGCAGTACTCCGAAAGAGGACGGACAAGCATAGTGTAGGCAGTCTCTTTACTACATCTGTTCTGCCAATAAATCGCAGTCTTTGATTTGGCTTCTCGGCAACCTTTTCCATCTTCATAATTGTAATTCCTAGGTATTCAGTTGAATTTACCGCCCTCGGATTTAATTCATTTATGCTGTAACCGAAAATTAACGGATTCTTTTAGCACCCATGTGGATGATCGCATGCTTTTCATTATTTGGGATCGATTGCCAATTTTCACACCATACAGATATCTTTTTTTTTAAATCGTCTGGCGATTTTTTTATCTTCTGATGACTTTAGTAAACGATAAACAACAGCAACATCTGCATGAGTTTCTTAGAAATAGATACCTTAGGGGTTGCGAAGCAACTCAAATCGCTTGACACGGGCAAGTCTTCAGGTCCAGATTGTATACCGATTAGGTTCCTTTCAGATTACGCTGAAACAATAGCTCCCTACTTAGCACTCATATACAACCACTCGCTCACCGATAGATCTGTACCTACAGATCGGAAAATTGCGCAGGTCGCACCAGTGTTTAAGAAGGGTAATAGGAGTATTCCATCGAACTACAGACCTATATCATTGACGTCGGTTTGCAGTAGGGTTTTGGAGCATATACTGTATTCAAACATTATGAATCACCTCAAAGGGAACGATCTGTTGATACGTAATCAGCATGGCTTCAGAAAACATCGCTCTTGTGCAACGCAGCTAGCTCTTTATTCGCACGAAGTAGTGGCCGCTATCGACAGGGGATCTCAAGTTGATTCCGTATTTCTAGATTTCTGGAAAGCTTTTGACACCGTTCCTCATAAGCGATTCGTGATTTCCTGTCAGGAAGGTCGCAGTTCGTAGTAATAGACGGCAAATCATCGAGTAAAACTGAAGTGATATCAGGTGTTCCCCAGGGAAGCGTCCTGGGACCTCTACTGTTCCTGATCTATATAAATGACCTGGTGACAATCTGAGCAGTTCTCTTAGACTGTTCGCAGATGATGCTGTAATTTACCGTCTAGTAAGGTCATCCGAAGACCAGTATCAGTTGCAAAGCGATTTAGAAAAGATTGCTGTATGGTGTGTCAGGTGGCAGTTGACGCTAAATAACCAAAAGTGTGAGATGATCCACATGAGTTCCAAAAGAAATCCGTTGGAATTCGATTACTCGTTAAATAGTACAATTCTCAAGACTGTCAATTCAACTAAGTACCTGGGTGTTAAAATTACGAACAACTCCAGTTGGAAGGACCACATAGATAATATTGTGCGGAAGGCGAGTCAAAGGTTGAGTTTCATTGGCAGGACACTTAAAAGATGCTACAAGTCCACTAAAGAGACAGCTTACACTACACTCGTTCGTCCTCTGTTAGAATATTGCTGCGCGGTGTGGGATCCTTACCAGGTGGGATTGACGGAGGACATCGAAAGGGTGCAAAAAAGGGCAGCTCGTTTTGTATTATCACGTAATAGGGGAGAGAGTGTGGCAGATATGATACACGAGTTGGGATGGAAGTCATTACAGCAAAGACGTTTCTCGTCGCTGCGAGACCGTTTTACGAAATTTCAGTCACCAACTTTCTCTTCCGAATAAGAGAATATTTTGTTGAGCCCAACCTACATAGGTAGGAATGATCATCAAAATAAAATAAGAGAAATCAGAGCTCGAACAGAAAGGTTTAGGTGTTCGTTTTTCCCGCGCGCTGTTACGGAGTGGAATGGTAGAGAGATAGTTTGATTGTGGTTCGATGAACCCTCTGCCAAGCACTAAAATGTGAATTGCAGAGTAGTCATGTAGATGTAGATGAAATAATTTGAGACTGTTGCTCAGATTCACTCCTAAATCATTTATATAGATAAGGAACAGCGGACGGCCTACAACACTGCCTTGGAGAACGCCTGAAGTCACTTCTGACTTTCTGTCAGTTACTACTAACTATAACCTCTCTGACAAGGAGGTCAAAGGACAAAGGAAGATATTCACAAGTAGGGGTCGCCAACTGCTCGCTATAAGACTTGATTTACCAGAAGGACTAAACAGCTACCAGGTTATTGCCCTAAAAATAGTAGGAAAATATAGGGCACCGATCTTCTTCGCAAACTGAGTATGTACCTCCCACTGAGGATCTACCAACAGATCTCTTTGACTATATCTCTACGCTTGGCCAATTAATCATCACAGCATACCTAAATGTTAGATCCACTGTTCTTGGCGACAAAACCAACAACAATAACAGCGATCTCCTCGCAGGAGCCCTAAATGACAATCTCATTCGCCTAAAGAATCATTCACCTACTTTCATCAATCACACTGGAACCTCCACAGTTGATCACATCGTCTTTACATCACAAGTTGCTAGTCACTGCACTGAAGTGGAAACACTGATAGCATAACCAGCGACCACCTTCCCCCACCAGCCCAAAAAACAACGTTTAATACACAAGTCAAAAAACGTCAAAAATGACAACTACAAAAGTGACACTTTCAACAACTTCAAAAAACTGAACACAGAAAACTTCAGAACATAATTTTTAGCAAAAAGCCCAACCTGACAGTCATTAGTATTACAGAAGAACTAGGCAACTATTACCAGCTAATCACCCAAATGGTTGAGGCGTGTGCGGCTCACGTTGATGCTTTTCATAGCTTGGCTTCTTCTAATAGCGATAGTGGAGTTTCGTTTCCTTAGTGTGCTCACTGGCGCCATTACGTTTGCTCGCCTTGTCGGTCCGTGAGTGGCAGCAGCAGCGTTTATCGGTAGCGCGTACTGTGGTACCATCTTTGGAGCGACCTCTACTGTTTCCGGGACGTCGTGTGTTGCACTAGGGGAGTTGGGACGGAGCAGCAGTGAGGTCTTGACAGCCAGTGCCCGCCCGACCGCTGGCGACACACATGCCCTGTACGACAGAAGAGTGTGGTCGCGAGAGACCACGACCACCTCAAGAACCGGATTCAGCGAGTTTTAGTTGAATGGACGGTGATATTCGTGTAGTGCAACTTTCACTTGTGTGTGTGTGTGTGTGTGTGTGTGTGTCCACCCGTCGAAGTTACCTCATGGCAATAAGTGGTCAGTCGACGATTTATACTGGGATCCTTCCCGTGCCTGACTTTTAGTGGGGACGAATGTTGGTCGGTCGTTCGGTCGGCCGTCGCAGCGGACTACGTGCATTTGGTCTTCCGACCGCCTCTGGTTGCTCTGTGTCTGCGCCGACTTATAATTTGTCCGTTTTGTGCGACAACCGACCGGCCGACTAACCAATCCACCTAACGTCCGATCACCGGTACAATGATGGAATATTTTTAGGCAAGGGAGAAAAGACGGACAGCACCACGTCTTCAGAAACACCCCCAAGGCCGAAGGAAACACTCCAGAGCAGGTAACAGCAACACGCAAACAACAGCGAGATCTCAACCAGTGGAGATTTCACTACTGGACACGATTCATATAACGTCCTGGTTTCGGTCGTCGGCTACAGCCCCTCGGTCTGACACTGCCTGAACGCCGCCAGTGGTCTCAGCCTGCCATAGCGCTCTGGACTTCGTCACTGCTCGGCCCGAAGCCGAACCACGCGACCACATCCTTCCGTCGGACAATGCATGTGTGTCGCCAGCGGTCGGGCTGTCCGGACCTCACCGCTGCTCCGTCCCAACTCCCCCTAGCTCGACACACGACGACCCGGAAATGGTTCAAATGGCTCTAAGCACTGTGGGACTTAGCATGTGAGGTCATCAGTCCCCTGGACTTAGATTAACTACTTAAACCAAACTAAGCTAAGGACACCACACACATCCATGCCCAAGGCAGGATTCAAATCTGCGACCGTAGCAGCAGCGTGGTACCGGACTGAAGCGCCTACAACCACTCGGCCATAAAGGGCCAGCCCAAGAAAAGTCCAACCATACATTGCTCCCTGTTGTCTCTCGAGAAATGACAGTGACCAAATAATTGTAGGTATTCGAACCCACATGGAGGCTTACCGGCAAAAGTTTTTCCATGATCCGTACGTGACTGGAACTGGAAAAGGACGAAGTGACAATGGGACACACAGTATCTTCCGCAACACACCGTGAGGTATAGATGCAGATGTAGATGTAGATGTAGATGTAGGAAGTTAGAATCTAAGTCCTCGCGCACTTATAGCTTTAGTGACATCCTTTGAAAATCGAATACGGCGTTTGCTATTAGCGAGTTTTACAAGATTTACGTGATTGACATAACCGAAGGGCTGACCGTCTGCATACAAGGGGCGAAATGCTAGAGCGTACGGGCGAAGAACACGCCACAATATTCCTCCGATACTCCTCGTTGCTAGTATTTCTCTCTCTTTCTCTCGCCTCGACTCTACAGTGGGTTCATGGTGTCATTTTGTAATTTTTATTTTCAACTAGCTGTTCCTGGCCACGCGTTGTTGTGACTCAATCTGTTTAAATCAAAAAGAAAGACAGCACTGTTTCTAATACGTATGAGAAATAGGTATAAGTTCTCATCAACTAATCCCCCATGTCTCTCTCCATCTCAACCTTCCCAATCTTTGTCCATCTCTTGGTTCCACCCCTCTCTCGGTTAATCACCTCCTCCCTCTCTCACTATCTTGTCTTCCCCCTCTCTCTGTATCTCCTTCTACACGTTCTCTCTGTTCATCGTCTCCTTTCCGCTCTCTACATCCATTTCCTCCCACCACACTGTCCATCTCATCCCCCCCCCCCCTCTTGCCATGACCCTTCAGATACTGTAGTAGTAGTAGTAGTAGTAGTAGTAGTAGTAGTCCAATAATAAACTGAAAAGCCGTCTGCGAAAACCATCTGTGAGGAAGAAAACAACACAGGACATTGTTTTGTATACAGTTTACCAGGCATGTTTACATATATATACAACGACAAAGAATATAAATGAAACGTTTTGTCTAGTGGTTTCAATATTTTGCTATCATCGTTAAAACTGCTTGCGACAAACGAAAAAAAAACACATTTTTACAGCACACGATATTCTTTCTCGTAATCCGTTTTAACAGAAAACCTGTACACGTTATTAAAAAAGTCATTGCCCATCTCAATGTTTAATAGAATATCGTTTAAAATTTGAAAATTTAAAATAAGTGAGTCGAGAACTTTTCGACATTTTGCTAACAACATTTCTCCACTATGTCTGAATGTTCCTTAGATTATCGTGTAAATTTTTTAAGTAAGTTTTTCGATGTTTCCAGATACATAGTAAAAAAGTTTTCCATTTATACTTTACAGACGGCCGCGGTGATCGAGCGGTTCTAGGTGCTTCAGTCTGGGACCGCGCGACCGATACGGTCGCAGGTTCGAATCCTGCCTCGGGCATGGATGTGTGTGATGTTCTTACGTTAGTTAGGCTTAAGTAGTTCTACGTTCTAGGGGATGATGACCTCAGATGTTAAGTCCCATAATGCTCAGAACCATTTGAACCATTTTTATACTTTACACATACATTTACGTAGTATACATACTGAAGAAAATATAGCCCTTTCCATCCAAATGTTCATTAGAGTATTTTGTAAAAATTTGATGTAAATCGGTCTAAAACTTTCTGTGATTTTTGGTAAGAACGTTTCCCCTTTACACACTACATAATTATTATATATTCATATTAGCACAGGTGTACATGATGTTTTATGCACCTTCTTGATTCCCAGTGTTGAAGAGCAATTTGGGGATGGTGATTGCATCTTCCAACACGATCAAGCACCAGTTCATAATGTGCGGCCTGTGGCGGTGGGGTTACACGACAATAACATCCCAGCAGTGGACTGGCCTGCATTGAGTTCTGACCTGAATCCTACGGAACACTTTTGGGATGTTTTGGAACGCTGACGTCGTGCCAGGCCTCACCGGGCGACATCGCTACCTCTCCTCAGTGCAACACTCCGTGAAGAATGGGGCTGCAATTCCCCAGGAAACCTTCCAGTACCTGACTGAACGTATGCCTGCGACAGTGGAAGCTGTCATCGATGCTATGGGTGGGCTAACACCGTATTAAATTCGAGCATTACCGATGGAGGGCGCCACGAACTTGTAAGCCATTTTCAGCTGGGTGTCTGGATACTTTTGATCACGTAGTGTATGTGTACCAAATTTATTTGAACTTTTTACCTGTGGCCTTGTTCGCACACGCACATGCCAAACATATTTCACACAAATTTAATATGTTTCGTGCGTATTTCAATACATGGTTCTCCGTTAGGTAAATAGTTCCATTTTCACGCAGTTCAGCGTCTATGACGTCGTATCTTGTGCACTATTTGCTGTACAATGATATACTATTACAGCAACACCCTGTGGTATATGTGCCTACCGTCTGAGAAATGTGTTGTGAATAGAGTTAGTAGTAAATAAGTAATAAATTAAAACGTGATGTATGATGCAGCAGTTTCACACGCATCTCAGTGTTCATAACTTCCTCCCACCTGAATTATGCATCGTGCAGTGATACATTTTTCTAGATACATTCAACGCCATATGTAGATACCGTCCGCGAAATGTGTTTTGAATAGAGTTAGTAGTAAAGAAGTAATAAATTAGAACGTCATGCATGATGCGGCTGTTCCATACCCATCTCAATGTTCATGACATCTCCCGAATTATCTGTCGTACAGTAACACATTTTTCTAGGTCCACTCATCGGTAAATGTGAATCCTGTGCACTAAAAGTTTTATGAATAGAATAAGTAACAACAAAATAATAGATTTAAACGTCTTGCACGATGCGGTAATTTTTCACACATTCAGTGGTTTCTCGTCATGTTTCCTGAACTAAGTGTTGTACAATGATGCAATTTTTCTGGAACATTCAGTGTTACAGACACATTCAGTGACCACAGACTGCAAAATCTGTCACTAATACAGTTTATAATAAGGAAGTAATAAATTAAGAAGTCATGTTTCATGCCGCAGTTTTTCTGCATGGGCAGCGAAAAAGTGGTATCCAATACGCTTTCTTTCTTTCATCATTTCTCGTCAGGGTGACAAGTTTCTTAAAGGTTTGAAATTATGTATAAAGTTTGATGTAAGTCTCTAAGAGAATAAAATGTTCTCGGGTTTCCAACCGCGTCAATTGCTTAAAACCACACGAGCTTTCGGCCGAGCACTCCTTGGCCATTGTCAAGTGGTGTGGCCAGAAGTACAACGGACAAGCAGTGCGCACTGTGGAACAACGCAGAAAAGAACATGAGAGGTATTATCGCCTACGCTATCCAGAAAAAACCGGCCGCGGTGGTCTCTTGGTTGTAGGCGCTCAGTCCGGAGCCGCGCGATTGCTACGGTGGCAGGTTCGAATCCTGCCTCGGGCATGGATGTGCGTGATGTCTTTAGGTTAGTTAGGTTTAAGTAGTTCTAAGTTCTAGGGGACTGATGACCACAGATGTCAAGTCCCATAGTGCTCAGAGCCATTTGAACCATTTTTATCCAGAAAAATCGGCGTTAGCTGAGCATGCGTTATAAAACGGTCACCACATAAAATTTGACGTTACCTCTGTCGTGGCTCGCGCTAACGGCTTCTGGGACAGTTTAATAAAGGAAGTTATTGAAATAAAAATTACCGCAAACACCCTGAATAGAGGCGGCGGCCTGCAGCTCAGCGCTGCGTGGGATCCAGCGATCGCCCGGTTGAAGAGTGCACATCGAACGCCGACTCAAAACATGCCGGTATATGGCAATGTCACGGGCACCAGTGACGTCACAGCCGGCAACTAGCGTATATAAGGGCGCGCCAACAGTCCACTGGCAGTCATACCACTTGACAATGGCAAAGGAGTGCTCGGCCGAAAGCTCGTGCACTTCTAAGCAATTGACGCGGTTAGAAACCCAAGAACATTTTATTCAATGTTATGTCCGCGAGACTCTGCATTCATACAAGTCTCTTACGTGTTTTCATTCTCAAGTACTGACTGAGTGAAGTACGGGAATTGTCTCGTCGTGGGCTAAACTGCTTTCCCATCCCCATCCTAAGATGATAGGTGGGTGGTTCATATCCCCACTTTGATTCTTTCCAGACAGTAAGTGTCATATCGTACCAAGTCTGTTTTAAATCGGTCCAGTGGCTTAGGAGTACTTGTGCAACATGCGCACATACATACACAAAGTACATCTATTTTTGTAATTTGTAAAGATGACATTCATTTTTGTTATGATAGAAGTCTGATAAAGGTGTGGTTTGGAAAACTAAACAAACGAATCAGGGATAATGGTAGTCATAACACACAATGCAGTAATATTCCAGTGTTCTTAAAATATTTACTTTTTCTCTCACATAAAAGTAGTTGCACTGAATGCGTGATTTTGGAGCCAGTTCATAGCCGGATAAATTGCGTAGTATCAAATTTTAAAACATTTTAGATTGTACAAATACTTATCAATTTTGTAAATTAGTGTTCCTCAGTGACATGATTAAAAAAGTGCAGCAGTTCCACGTGGAGAGAACAAAGACCTGTGAAGAGTTTTTCACTCTTTACCAAAGACTAGATTACACTGTAGGCGTTTGTCTGGGGCCACTAGCAGCGGAAGCATTAAAAATAAAGCAGGAAACCGTCCTTTCAGCAGGAGACTGCCTGCCGTGAAATATTTATAAAGAGCGCTCGCCGGCTCCTCTGCTTCCCACGGAATTTACCGTCTTCGCTCTCTCGACTTCCTGGCGGCTACACGGAACACTGGACCTGTACATGACGCACTTGGATAAGTTACGACTCGTGCCAGGCTCGTATATAAGATCCATAGATCCCTAGGTTACATCTGGGCTATGGGCTCCTCGCAGGGAAAATCTTGTGATAATTTAAAAAAAAATAAAAAAAAGTATATTAGGGGTGAGTTCCAACCAAACGCCTGTGACGCAGCGTTGCAGGGATTTTATTTAATGAATAATACTTTATTATTCTACAATGGTGTCCAAAAAACCGCTATTTCTCCATGTTGTGTCCAATGCACGGTATAATCGTACCAAATATCAACAGATGTCCGAAAAACAGTCTTCTGCTCAGAAGATGGCATTCTGATCAGTGAACAACCCCGTCAACGATGACATCAGGGCACCTATTAAATGGCGTAGTGTTTGCCGGATAGTCCCACATCCACAATCACTGGGTATTCAGTCACAGAGGGTGCAGTGTGGCACACAGAGGACGCCTACCAGACTCTCTGTGGAGAGCCACAAGAAGAATGGAAACAGTACAGCCGCAAACCGAAGTGACCTGAAGGGTTAAAGTGAATCGTTCTGTTGTTTCTTAATGACAATAGATAGAGACCAAACCGTATCCCGAAGACCAGGGCAGGGCCGACAACGTCTGATATAATTAAGAGAGGACCGTTATTTGGCCGTAAGGGCACGACGGTACCGCCTTAGTACTGCACGGCAACTGACATCTGACCTCACAACATCCAGTGGGTGTGCTGCATCGAGATAAACGGTGTACAGAAGGCTTCGGCAGAGTGACCTTTATTGTCAGACACTTTCTGTATGTGTATCTCTGATGCGTCTTCAGAGAAGGGAGTGTCTAGAGTGGAGTCATCAAGTTGCCATTTGGACGGTCGAAATGTGGGCCAATGTTCTTTTCGCAGATGAATCCCGATTTGGTCTGAAGAGTTCTTCTTGACGCATTCACATTTGGAGTGAACGTGAAACGCGATTTCGGAATCCAGACATTGTGGAAAGAAATCGATACCGATTTTTGTTTTTTAATCGTATGGCTAGGATCCCCCGTCGGGCAGACCGTTCAACGGGTGCCGGTCTTTCAATTTGTAGCCACTTCGGCGACCTGCAGTCGATGAGGATGATAGGATGATGATGAGGACAAGACAACACACAGTCTCTGGGTGGAAAAAACTCCCCGATCCAGCCAGGAATCGAACCCGGGCCCAGAGGATTAACAATCCGTCACGCTGACCATTTTTTTTTTTTTTTAAATAAGGAACCGCTGCAGGAACAATACGACGGGTAGGGCAGGGGTCGTCACCCGAAGCCAGGCCATCCAGCCGCCACGCCCAAGCAACGTGTCCGAGGATCGAAGGATCAGGAAGAGGATGTACTGGGTTGGTCAATGTTGTTTTATTTATTTGTTTCTTTAACTTTTATAACATTTTTAATTTTTTTGTAATTATGGATTTATTTTTGTTTCATTGCAAAAAGATCCTACAACTGCCGTAGCCGAGTCATTCAGCTACCGGGGGCGGACATCTATATCGATGAGGGTCGTTAATGGAGTTGACCACTCGAACACCTGTTCACGAAATTGTATGGGTGAAATGGCAAGGTTTAACTGGTGTCAGGCATTGCGTCGAGATCTTGGGACCTCCAGTAAGGTTGTATCATATTGCTGTGGGCCCAGACTTCGTATTGATGGACGATAATGCTAGACCTCACAGAGCATGGGAGGTTGATGTTTTCTCGGAAACTGAAGGTACTGCGCGTACGGTGTGGACTGCTTGGTCTACAGATTTGAATCCCATAGAGCATCTCTGGGATGCGCTAAGGAGACAGATTTCATGACGTGAGCATCCGCCAACCACTCTCCAAGGCTTGAGAGCATCCTTGCAGGAAGAATGGGCGCTATTGCCTCAATTTGAACTTGATGAAATTATTCACAGCATGATATGTGCATGTCAGGACGGTACTGTTACCAGAGGTGGTCACATGTCGTACTGAGCACATTAATCAATCTGTGTAGTTGGGTAAAACTAAGAACGTTTTTGTCTTCCGTTACACTTATTGCACTCCCTTACTGTCTTTATTCTTTTTATTGTTTCTACTTCACTATCACCAATTTATGCTGTTTTGTGGCAAAATAAACACAATCTCGCAAAATTTCTGTTTGTTCATTTAATTTTGGACGGCAGTGTACTACACGTCTATACTCCAACAGCCGGTAAGCCTCCGTATGGGCCCGCATCTCTCTAATTTCATCTTCCTGGTCTTTTCGTGAGTTACGCGTAGGAAGAGGTAATATGTTTGTTGATGTTTTAGGGACGTACGCACTCGGAGTTTTAACGGTAAACGACACCGCGTTGCAGAGCACCTCTCTTGCAGCGTCTGCCAGTGGAGTTCGTTGATCATCTTTCTGACGCTTTCGTACTTACCAAATGAACGTGTAAAGAAACGCGACACTCTACTTTGGATCCTCTATCAGTCCTCTGATATGAATCCCGTAGTAACGAGCAATATTCGAGTATTGCCGGACGAGTGTTTTGCAGGTTACATTCATTATTGACGGATTACATTTCCTGAGGATTCTTCCAATGAATCACAGTTTGGCAGCTTCCTTTCCTGCGATTACTTTTCTGTGTTCGTTCCACTTTTAATTTCTCAGTGCGCATACACTTGGAAATTCTATGTAAGTAACTGCTTCCATTCATTGTTCTGCAAACGCGCGGTGTAGCCGTGCGGTTTGAGGCGCCTTGCCACGGTTCGCGCTCCCCCCGTCGGAGGTTCGAGTCGTACCTCGGTCATGGGTGTGCCTGTTGTCCTTGGCGTAAGTTAGTTTAAGTTAGATTAAGTAGTCTATAAGCTTAGGTACCGATGACCTCAGCAGTTTTGTTCCATGGGAACTAAACACAAATTTCCGATACACAATAAGGGATGTTCCTGCCTACATACATGCAATATGTTACGTTTGTTTATGTTGAGGGTCAACTCCACTGCTTGAAACAAGTATCGATCCTCTGCAGCTGTTGCTGCATTTCGCTAAAATTTTGTAGCGTTGCGATTCTCTATGTAGAATAGCATCATCCGTGAAAACCTTATGGAACTTCCGATGTCGTATATATATATATATATATATATATATATATATATATATATATATATATACTGTAAAAATAACGGTCCTAAAACACTACTTTAGGGTGCTCCCGAAGTTACATTTATGTGTGAAGTCTTCTCTCCATGGAGAATTACATGCTGTGCTCTGTTTGCTTGAAATTCACCAATCCGACCACACTGTTGGTCTGATACTCCATACTCTCGTATTTTGTTCAGTAGGCAGCAGTGCTTGCTCGCTTGCTTTGTGTCATCTCGAAGCTGCAGCTTCGTTGGGTTGAAGGGTTAGCAGGTCCAGCTGCTTTTCCTTCTTCTTCCTCTGGTTTGATTTTCGGTTCACCGCGTCTTGGTTTGTTTCTTCTGGTTTGACACTCTTCTTTTTCCTTCCTCTTGCTGCCTGAGGAGCGTTGCTACTCTCGTAGCAACTCCGGCCATCTTGTTGTCTCTCACGAGTGAATCTTGCTTCCCAGCTTCCTGATGAGAGGATTTGTGGATCTTCTCGTGTCGTCATAGAAGTGTCTCGCAGAATGCTTGAAGCCGTCCTTCAGCATCGGCCCGCCCGTTAGCCGATGTAGTTCGGCCGTGCTGAAATCATACGGAAGATGTAGTGCCAGTCTCGGGCACCTGTAATGGATCTTCTGGAGACTGCTGATGTGCGTCCCACCGGCATTCCCCCACACCACGGCGGCGTATTCCAGCACGGGCCTGATAAGTGCCAGATACAGGGTCTTTCCACAGTGTGGAGACAGTGTGGTCGTGGGACTGAGGAAGGGGTGTAGGAGGCGCATTCTGCCACGCGCCTTACCCCGTATTTCAGCGATGTGCGTCTTTCACGTAAGGCGCCGGTCCAGTGTGACGCCCAGGTAGCGCCTAGTGTTCGACCATGGAATAGGGCCTCCCATGATGAGGTTCAAAATGGTTCAAATGGCTCTGAGCATTATGGGACTCAACTGCTGTGGTCATTAGTCCTCTAGAACTTAGAACTACTTAAACCTAACCAACCTAAGGACATCACACACATCCATGCCCGAGGCAGGATTCGAACCTGCGACCGTAGCAGTCGCACGGTTCCGGACTGCGCGCCTAGAACCGCGAGACCACCGCGGCCGGCTTTCTGGTTTTGGTCCACACTACCACCTCTGAAAGTTTCCTGTCCTACAGTCTTATCAACAACAGTACCGGTACATTTACTCCACTGTTAGAGGTATCTGAACAGTTTTAGTTTATAAATTTCGACTCGTTCATTTCTGGTACAGGGACCCTTACCTCAAGATGAGGACTCGTGTCAGAGCTTCAGGTACACGTTTCTTCGTGAAGATCGCGGCCTGGCTCTTTGCCGCATTGAACTTGAGCCGCCACTTGGTGGCCCAAGCTCCCAGCTCGTTGCTGGCTATTTGTAATCATCCTCGCATCAGATGTGACGTGGCGCTCTTGGCGTACAGGGCTGTATCATCGGCGTACAGCCCCATCTGCACCCGTTGCGTTCGCGGCATGTCTGCCGTGAATAGGGTATACAAGAGGGGCCCCAATACCGAGCCCTGTAGGACTCCAGCGGCTATCTCCCGTGCTGTTGAGGTCCCGTCTTCTATCTTCACCTGGAAGGTACGTCCCGCCAGGTAGGAGTGGATCAGGCGGGCGCGTGACACCAGGACTCCCTGTAACTTGTAGACTAGCCCGTCGTGCCACATGCTGTCGAAGGCTCGGGAGACGTCTAGGGGTACCACCCCAAGGTACCTCCTCCTCTCCAGTGCCCCCATTGTCTGCTCCACTAGTCGCAGCAGTTGGTATGTTGTCCCGTGCCCCTCCGGAAGCCGAACAGATCGTCGGGAATCAGGCATTCATCTCCGACGTGATGCTGCACCTTCCTGACACACATTCACTCAACTACCTTTGAGACTTTAGGTAGCAAGCTGATAGGCCGGTAATTTTGCGCCAGCCTGTTGTCTTTGCCAGCCTTAGGAATCGCCACTACCTCCGCATGGTTCAAATGGCTGTGAGCACTATGGGACTTAACTTCAGTCCCCTAGAACATAGAACAACTTAAACCTAAGTAACCTAAGGACATAAGGACATCACACACACCCATGCCCGAGGCATCATTTGAACCTGCGACCGTAGTGGTCTAGCGGTTCCAGACGGTAGCACCTAGAACCGCTCGGCCACCCCGGCGGGCACCTCCGCATGTTTACAGGCGGCGGGGGGAGGGGGGTGGTAGTGGCCGGACCTAGGGATAGGGTTGAATGTTGAATATCTTCGTGAGCACTTCCACAGCCTCTGGAGGGCCTTCCATCAGGATTGCGCCACCGACGTTATCTCACCCAGCCGCTTTCCGCGGGTCAAGGTGCCGTATCTGCCGTTGAACCTCTACTACCCTTGCGGCTTCGATGGAGTCCTCAGGTTCTTCTGCTGCGAGGTATACACGGAGCCTATCAACCACAATTTGGATGTGGTCGTTTTCTACATCTTCTTCAACTAGCGTGAAATTGGCCGCGAAGATATCGGCCAGTACTCCAGCTTTGGCGTCAGGCTCGGCCACTGCATGCTGTCCGACATGTGGCGGCGGGACTCGTTGCGAAGCAACTGCTTGGTTGCCTGCCAAGCACTGCCGTCTGCGATGTTCAGGGTCACTATCCTCCCAGCCCAGTCACTGTTCCCGTGTTCCGCTACTGTATGGCGCGCCGCATTCGGTTAATCCGATTTTTCGTCGCGGCCTGGCGGGTGACGTGCCATTCTCGGACCGGCTGGTTCTTCTCCCGGATCATATGCAAGGTGTCCGGCGGTAGCTGGCGGGAGAAATCCTGCGACTTCTTGCGTCTGTGCTGCGTTGCTGCATCAGCCGCTGTGATCGAGAGTGTGGCGTCCACGCCTTCAACATCAGGATCCGGCACCGCGGCGAGCGTCTCTACCAGGTGCACCCGGTAGTATGCCCGGTCGGTGTTGTAGTAGGTCTTGCGTCCTGCAGGTGGTGAAGCCCCGTCCGTGGTCAGATCGAAGATCACTGGCAGGACAGACCCACATGTGTCATTGCGACTGCGCTTTGAAGATCGCGATGTCCAGGACAACCTGGTGATCTCTCTTGGGATACTGTGTAGGGTCGTAACGCCTCAGCACTATCGCGTCATTATCTGTGGCTGCCCTAAGAAGCCTCCTGCCGCTGGTTGTGGTGTCCTTGTAGTTCCACACAGAGTGCTTGTCGTTGAAGTCGCCGCCGAAAAAGATGTTGCCACCCACTGACAACAGCGGCTCCAAGTCCTGTTGTCGTATGAGTCCTCTAGGCGTTCAGTACTCGGCGATGGAGGTCACTTGACCCACTAAGGTGCTGACTGCGACTCCTGTTGCTTGTAGTTGCGTCAGCTCTGGTAGCAGGATTTGGTGTTGCCGCAGCGTTCTTCTTACTTAGACCGCAGTTCCGCCGCCTGCTGTTGATGTATCGTCGCAGTAGCACGTCGCGTTTACTCCGGGTTTTAGACATGTCTCACACACGAGGCACACATCCACGGCCTCGTCGCGTAAAAACTGCCTAAATTCGCCCTCCTGCTGCCTTCTGCTGTTTGCGTTCTTTACGCAGACGGTGAGCCCTGTGATATGATTGGTCATCATGGATGTTGTTGGCTTCTCTTGTGGTGTTGGCCTGGTTAGCCGCAATCATCTGCGGTAGTTGGAGTAGCAGCTGTTTGAACTCCCGCATCTCTCGGAGTTCGGCAGCCTCGGTGGTTACAGTGGTCGGAGGTGGTGGGCCGGGCGTAGGTGGCGGCCTCCCGTCTTCGCGCCAACGAGTCCGGCCGGCCCTGCTCGGCGGCTCTGTTTCCTCTCGTGGGGCTCGGCGAACGCCTTTCACTGCGCGGTTAGGCCGCTCCGCCTACTGCACCTGCTCGGCGTGTTGCTGTGTTCGTCTTGCAGGCGTTTCCCTTGAGGCCACTGCCGCGGTCGCCGCTGGTGCTGCAGTAGCGTAGTTTCTTCCCGGATGAACTCTCCTCGGTATCTCAGCCCACACATCAGTTACATATGGAACAGATAACACTACCTATAATCCACAGTCATCACGACTAATTACAAATTACGTACACAAACCAGCTCATCTATAAATGAAAACCACATCAGAATTTCTACAGCAATTCGTACAATTGTCCTTTATATAGAGATAGAAAGATGCAGTGGAGGTCTTTATTTAGTAATATGCACACATTACAAGTAACTTCATGTAGGCACAAAGCGGATAGCAAATATTCTTTCAGTCTTTCATTTTAAGGTTGTTCATTTGGGAAAATATTGTATTTACATAAATATGTGTAAAACGTACTCGGTTGGTACATTCCTTTTTTCTTGCATTTGATTAACAAACGTGTTTACTTATAGTTACAATACCATATCTGTAAAACTGAAATTCTGATATTTCATGGACCTGAATCTCAATATTTTATTACTTGTTTATGGTGACTTTAATAAACCGTATTAAATACATTGCTCTCGTCAGTTCATTCTTGACTTCCGTAGGGCATTCGATACAGTTTCACACTGCTGCATCCGGCGTGAGAGCTGAGTGCACCGTGCTGAACGCGAAGCTGAAGCGTGCGGCGTGGCGGATCGCCCTTTTGCAGCTGCTTTTTTGAAGGCTTTGCAGCCGCGGAAGCTGGCGGCCTGTTCTTCATTGCAGTTACAGTACATAGGTGTCTTCTCGATCGGGAACGAACATTCCCGGCTCAGGTGCTCCACAACACACTTTACGCAGCGTGGGAACATTCTGCAATATTTTGCCAGGCGGTCGATTCCCTGTCAGTTGAAGCATTGAAGCGGGCGTCTCCGCCACCTCATTTTTTCAACTGTGACCCCGCTGCCACTCCCCACTTTCGTTTCTTGGAAGATCCTCCTATACTCCGGTGTGTCGTCCAGTATGAACTGGAAGAGCGGTATGTCTGCGTTGTTTTTCGGCGATTTCATCCAGGGTACGGTCCTTATGGTGTATCTCTTGGCCTCAAGAAGCTCCTTGAGGTACTGGGGGTCCACACTTAAGGGCAGGCGTCGGAAGACTACTTTGAGCGTCTTTGTAGGTTCCGAGGTGTACATGAACCAGTTTAGGCCACGGCTGTCAATGTGGACAGTAACGCTTTTGCAGTCTTCCGCGGTTCGCGTCACGATTCTGTACGTACCGTGACTTGCTGTCTTCGTATTAAAGTTGTTCTTGGCGACCGCAAGGGTCGCATGTTCTGATTCTTTAAAGGAGCCCGGCCATTTCACCACGATGGGTGGCGGCGGGGGCCCCTTACTTCTATGCTGCTGGTCTGCTGTCTCCTCCCCTTCGAGCTCAGAAAACAGGTTTTTGACGACCATTCCTGCAGCAGTGACCATCTGTACAGCCCTTTCAATCTTCTTCCAATTGGGTATTTGAAACCCATCTGCGTCCTTGGACGTCTTAGTAGCTGAAACGTCCCCTTAGAACAATTTATACAAGACTGTGCTTAAACTGACTCACAATATTTTTAGCGCAACGCAATCTGACTTTCAGTAATCCCTACAAGAGAATGGCCCTGACTAACATTAACATATGCCTTTCACAAATCACTTACCTCACAAAAATCTTGGTTACTCGAACTACTGCAATACAGCGAGCGCCACTACTGCCAGCTAAATAAAAATTCAAAGTACGGAAGGCACTAGCTACTGATAGGGATTAGTTAGCAAATGAAAGATTTTAATAGAGAACAAACAATGTATTTAGCTTAATAGTCATAATATATATATATATATATATATATATATATATATATATATATATATATATATATATATATATATATATGACATCCAGTCTTACAAATTTCAAAACTCCGCCGTCTCTCTCCCCACATCCACCACTGCTGGTGGCTCACCTTCACCTGCGCAACGCTACGCGCTGTTAACATCCAGCTGCCCAACACTACAATGGCAGGCAACAATACAAACCAGCCACAGACTACACACAGCACAGCAAGTGATTTTCATACAGAGCGCTATGTGGCGTTACCAATAAAAAACCTAAACAGTCTACTTACAGACCTTTGCAACCTTTCGACGACGCCTTTCTTCGTGTTTGCAGCGTCGGTGCGGTGGTGTGAGCGGCGGAAGTCGCACGTTTGCGGTAGCTTTCCGGACTATTTTTGTCCCGGGCGCTTCCTAGTGCAACTTTCCTCCACCTCCATGTCCTCCGTGTCTTCAGCTTCCTCTCCGTCGCTCCCCAGCATGAACTGGGCCTTCCGTTGAAAGGTGTCCGCGAAGACGTCTTTTATCTGCTTTCGTGACCAGACTTCAGTCCCGGAGACTGGGTCTTCAGTGGGCGATGTTACTCTTTCGGGTGTCTTGATCTTGACAGTGGCGTTCTATGGTGCGCCCACGTCGAGTGGGTGCTTTACTGCGTAAGACGGCACGCCCCTGCGATGGTAATGTTGCTCTTCTGCTTACACTTGTTCACTTTCTGGGAACGGGTTGCTGTAGATTGTGGCCGCCGGTAATGCTTTACCCCCCGGTCGGCACCCTCGACCGAGGTCGAAGTCGCATAACAGCCATCCGATCCATCAGCGTTGTCTCGTGCTTTTGCCTCTTCATCTTCCGTCGTCTTCCTGGAGCGATACGTCTTAGGTAGCGGACAGGCCGTAACAGCCGGTATAACCGGGCGACGACTTCCCTCGCTACTCGCGGCCTCCGCTGAGACATTGGCCGCATAACAGCGTCTCGTCTCGCTTTCCTCCTCCCCCTGGATCTTCATTGGCCGGACCGTCGTAAGCAGGGGGTCAAATGGGGCCGCCGACGGAGCAAGCTCCGCCGTGCAGCGATCCGCCACTCTGCGCTCGTCTTCTAGTCCCTGGGTCACACAGCCGGTCCATCTCGGTTGTGTGTGTGTGTGGGGGGGGGGGGGGGGGGGGGAGGGGGGGAGGGCGCCGATGGGGCCGTCGATACAGCAAGCTCTCCCGATCGGCGATCAGCCACGCCCTTCGCATCAGCTTCGCGTTCAGCACGGTGCACGCAGCTCTCACGCCGTATGCAGCAGTGTGAAACTGTATCGAATGCCTTACGGAAGTCAAGAATGAACTGACGAGAGCAAGGTACTTAATACGATTTATCAAAGTCACTATAAACAAGTAATAAAATATTGAGATTCAGGTCCATGAAATATCAGAATTTCAGTTTTACAAATATGGTATTGTAACTGTAAGTAAACACGTTTGTTGATCAAATGCAAGAAAAAAGGAATGTACCAACCGAGTACGTTTTACACAAATTTATGTAAATACAATATTTTCCCAAATGAAAGACTGAAAGAATATTTGCTAACCGCTTTGTGCCTACATGAAGTTACTTGTAATGTGTGCATATTACTAAATAAAGACCTCCACTGCATCTTTCTGTCTCTATATAAAGGACAATTGTACGAAATGCTGTAGAAATTCTGATGTGGTTTTCACTTATAGATGACCTGGTTAGTGTACGTAATTTATAATTAGTCGTGATGACTGTGGAATATAGGTAGTGTTATCTGTTCCATATGTAACTGATGTGTGGGCTGAGATGCCGTAGCACTGATGGGAGCTATGAGCTGATCAGTTGGAGAGAAGGCGGTATCCAATAAGAAAACGAGTAAAGTAAACAGTATAGATGCTCCAGAGAGCATCTATACGTCTATACATCCAACCCATGAACCATGCTTTTACAGGTGTTCGGCACGCATTTGACTGGGTGTCATAGGGAATTTGAAGGGAGAGGGGGGGTGACAGTGGATGTTGGCTTACTTCGTATCAGTTAAGAACTGAAAAATTCAGTCGACTTAGCCTATGTCTAGGTCTTTTATGATTATAGGTGTTAAACAAAGTGACACTTTTTTTTTTAAATTCTTGTGATGTTTGTGCATGAATAGAGTCCTGTGTGGTACAACTTATGCTGACACATGTTGAATGAAGGAAAAAGAGATAAACAAAGTAGATACAATGGAGTCTGATAATTTAGACCTCCAGGAGGGCTGTTCCAACACTGCCCATCAGAACACTCGCAAGCAAGCACAGCTGGTGTAAGCAACCCACGAGGGGGACCCATTGCACGTGATCTGCATATGTACTATCCACACTGACACTCACGGATACACGGGGGGTATAGTGTGCTCACGTACACTACAGCCATGGGTGGTCAACAGCATACTTGCAGACAAGTGCAACTGGTGTAAGCAACCACTAGGCGTACCCATTGCACACGATATGCACAGCGCTGACAACATGGCCACACCTGTTTGCGGATACACGGGAGGTATAGTATCATCACGTACATTACAGCCATGGGTGGTCATCAGTATACTCGCAGACCAGTGCAGCTGGTGTAAGCAACCACTAGGCGGACCCATAGTACGTGATCTAAATGGTTCAAATAGCTCTGAGCACTATGCGACTTAACTTCTCAGATCATCAGTCGCCAGACTGCAGTACGTGATCTGCACATGTGCTATCTACATTGCCACCCCTGTTTGCGCATACACGAAAGGTATAGTATACAATTTTGGGAAATTGTTTCTATTATTTGTTGTTATACTTTCGATTTGAACCTTTTTACGACAAATTTTCCATTTTTTATCAACCATAAAATGTTTATAATGTCGATATTAAAATGTTGTTCCACTTAAATATTGTTTCCATCTGAAAGAATAGCTGTACCAATTTTCAACAAAATCCTTCCGACAGTTTCTGATGTATGTGTTCTTGAAGGGGAAAACCTTAAGAGCAGAAAAATCGTTTTAAAGTTTGGATGAAATGTTTTGAAAATTTTTAATCACACTTTAGCTAAAACTGTACATATCCATATTCCAATCCTTCCCCATCATCCTCTGCAGCTCTCTCAGCTCCTGCGATCCTTTGGCTAGCATGTTTTTTCTATACTCTGTACCGATGTCTCCGCCTTCGCGATTCGATGGAAACTGTGGGTGAAGAGCACCAGACAGATTCCCTATTTCCGGCTTCTTTCCGTAAAGTCTCTCCCCAGTACTTCACTGGGAAAGCACCTGTGTCAAGAGCGAATCGAAGGGCGGCTCTCTATATTGAGTCCTTGCGCTTAAGCATTTTCACTGTGTTGGCCGACACACTTATCTTGTGGTGTAAACGGACAGAGTTATATTTAAACGCCTGTGAGAGAATTTTGAGAGGAATTGAGGGGGACTGGTTATCTGACCGGTGTACCACGCCAGTAGTTGGACTAGGGGCGAATAGGAGTCCTTGTCTTCATCAAGGGGGAGGGAGAGTTTGATTGGCGAAGGTCAATCCAGATAGAATGAGAGTTATCTTATTTGTCAGCAGCGAGTGGCGCAGACAACAGTCATCGCAGCTTACGGTATTGTGCACTACAGCCCTTGCGAGGTCCATATTTCCTCCACAACAGTGCAGTTCACTACAATTTACACGCGATAGCTTCGACCGTACCTAGCAACATTCTAACGGATAATTATTCAAGTTGAGCAGGCGCGGCTCTCAGCCATTCTGCCAAGTCAATAACAATATCAAACTTTGTATAGAAATTTCATTAGCGAATCCTGTCCTTGAGAGGTAACTTCAGGTTCCGAAAAGAACCCGGAAATAACTTTTTCAGTTCATAACTAAAAGTGCCATTGTGATTTCTCAGAATTTTTGCAAAATAAATAATAATTTTCGTTAGTTTCATGTTTTTCTTAAACTAACTAGCACTACTCCAGTACCCAAATATCCCACTAGTTACATAAGAAAGCTTGTGAACTTTTGTGTCATTTCCTTACAGCAGATGACTCCAGAAGACATTTATTGCTGAAAGTTTTTCAGGCATTTCTCTTTAGAACGTTAGGAGCGTCTGTCTGACTTCTGTAGTAGTGTGGGGGTGGAAATTGCATCTTGCAGGAGCCACAGGGTAAAGGGTACATCTCAGATTAATCCGTTGCTCAGAATGACATAATATTACCCACACGCTTACAAGATGTTACAAACAATACAGCAAGAAACAGAGTCCATCTTTCACAATAGCAACAACGATGGTGACCTAACCGCAACTGGGTTCCTTCATGTAGCGATGTGGCTCTGAGCACGAGTGGGGCTGAGCCGATGCTGCCAGCCGTCCTCTATAGCGGTGGCAGGGGGGGGGGGGGGGGGGGGGAGGGCTCGAGGAATAGAGCTGCTGAGATGTGGCTCAGTGGACACACATGACCGGGTCCGCCAGATCCCACGCATCCGCTACCAGCGTCAGAGACAAATTTGCCATTATGTTACTATGACACCACCACTATGACATGACCTGATTTCAGGGGTCCGCTATCGGCCACAGACAGAAACTTGCAGTTCCGTTGCTGCAGCGCCTGTGGGGTAGTATCGATAAATTATGCCACACATGGCTTTGGGGATCTGTAATTTCTGGGACTCCCCAGACACAACACTGCAACATTGTGGCGAAGAAGTCGGTGGCGATTATTCAATATTATCAGTAAATTACTGATTCCAGTTCCCACGTCTTTCAGAAGTGAAGTAGATTTTTGATTGAGGTAGCAATGAAATAAGAAACAGAAAAACTTAATAAACTAGGAGCATTGCTTATTCGTCATTTTAAAAATAGAGATGTTATGTTTCTTTAGCTACGTGATTAACTTATTAGGGGATACTGACTTACATCTGCTTTCGTTCAGAAATTATAAGTCACTGTCGGGGTACAGAAACAATCGTTCAGGGCATTCCGGCTGACTGTGACATACCACTTCGCACATTAGTACACCACTGGCCAGATTTACAGACAGCGCTGTCCTAGGCCAGAGACTTCTTAGTCCCTTTCCCTCTCTCCCCTGCAATCCCACCCCCAACAATAAGTACGTTTTCGACTTTCAAGGCCAGCCAGGGTGGCCGAGCGGTTCTAGGCGCTACAGTCTGGAACCCCGCGACCGCTACGGTCGCAGGTTCGAATCCTGCCTCGGGCATGGATGTATGTCCTTAGGTTAGTTAGGTTTAAGTAGTTTCATGTTCTAGGGGACTGATGACCTCAGAAGTTAACTCCCATAGTGCTCAGATCCATTTGAACCATTTTTCGACTTTCCATATTTTTCGTTTCGATACGTTTTTGTTGTCCAGAAAAATTAAGGTTATTTATTACAAAACTCATAAGGAAAAATGAAATCTCTTAAGAGCAACATTTCACGTGGGAACGAAGTTTTTCGAACGGCACTTTTATATAAAACATTCTCGATATTCTTGCCGCGTCAGTTCTGGATAAAATCTCGAGCTTTCGACAATTATCTCCATCGTCATCGTCAGAAGCTGACTGTCTTCACTGCTGCTGTGGTAGCCTCTAGACGTTTTAGTACAACCACAGGCGGACGGGCGTCTTGACCACTCTGTATACCATAAACCGACGCATACCGATTTATACCTGAATGCACAGAGTTTCCATCATCCTTCTCAGATGAGAGCCGTTTTGAATACGTTGGTATATAGAGCCAAAACTGTTTCTGACGAGGACCACTTAAGGTCCGAGATTAAGCTACTGAAGAACGTGTTCCGAAAGAATGGCTATGCCTCCACTTACTAGGATTCTGTTATTAAGGAGGCTGTTGAAATAAGAATGAGCCAAAATAACTTAAACCGCGATAGCGGATACTATTTGAGCTGTGCATGGAAACGAGCGCTTGATGCAGAGAAGCAGCAGAGACGTTCCTTCCAAGGTTTACGTTCAAACGGAAGCGGTGGCGCCACCGGCGCACACAGTGACACCGTCTGCGACAGCAGTACGTAATCGCAGACGAATCATAAGCCGACCAATCAGAAGCCGTCCACGGGCTATAAAGAGGAATCAACAGCACCAGTGAAGACAGTCAGCTCCTGACGATGACGATGGAGGTAATCGTCAAAAGATGGAGATATTATCCAGAACTGACGCGGCGAGAATACCAAGATTGTTTTATATAAAACATGCCACGTATTTGTATGTCGCTCTTGAAGTTATCTTTCTGCTTACAGTTATGTGTCTGTTGTGCAAAGGAAAACTAAATCTGGGCGGTAGAACAGAGCCGTTGGTAAGTGGCGAATGCAGTGAGAATACTCTCGTTTTGAATCAGCAGAATCACTGTCTACGTTTCCCCGAGCACCATGTACAGCTGTGAACTTTAGGGTAACGTCATTAATAATACCAGTCGACACGTCATTGAAGCCGGCAGCTGTGGCCGAGCGGTTCTAGGCACCTCAATCCGGAACCGCGCTGCTGCTATGCTCTCAGGTTCGAATCGTGCCTCTAGCATGGGTGTGTGTGATATCCTTAGGTTAGTTAGGTTTAAGTAGTTCTAAGTCTAGGGGACTGATGACCTCAGATGTTAAGTCACATAGCGCTTAGAGCCATTTCAAAGTCATTGACTGTCCACATCCTCCACAAACAATTTTATGTCCACATCCACAACTTGCACTCGCATGCGTTATTTGTTCTTTGTCATCCAGAGATTCTTCCTGGCAGTTCTCACCATTTGTCTCCTCTGTTTCCTCGTTCCCTGATGTTGGAAACTCCGTGCTCGCATCACAAACCTTCATCTCTAGCGCCTCTTGGTTCAAAAATGGTTCAAATGGCTCTGAGCAGTATGGGACTTAACATCAGTGGTTATCAGTCCCCTAGAACTTAGAACTACTTAAACCTAACTAATCTAAGAACATCACACACATCCATGCCCGAGGCAGGATTCGAACCTGCGACCGTAGCAGTCGCGCGATTCCGGACTGAGCGCCTAGAACCGCGAGACCACCGCGGCCGGCCGCCTCTTGGTCATCAACACAGACAAGAGTGTAACTTTTAAACTCTGTCACCACTGTCGCCACGCAGTTTACAGCCGTCAACGCTTTCATTAAATGGTGCTAAAATTTCACGTTGGCTCTTAATGTTACTGGTACTAACCCCGCCTTTCAGATTTGCATTTTCACGATTAGGAATGAATTCACCAAACCTTTTACCTTGAAAAACGTACTCGTAATTCCGTTTAAGATTTCCTCTTCTCTTTTGTTCACCTCTTCGCATCTTCACGCCGCTCATCGTGCTGGATACAGAGCCGCACCTTGGGGTGTCGAGATAGGCTTCCTCTAAGGGCACAGTCACAAAGGGACACGACAACAAGCCAAAAACAGACGCATTAAGAATTAACAGGGAGAGAAACGTTATTTGTGCTGCCCTATGTATAGCTGTATTCCGAGCACAAGAAGTATCCCATACGTCGGCCCGTGATAAGAAAAGTGTTCTACTGTCAGTGTTATTTCGTCTACGTAGCATCGTAAAGAAGCACATACTATCTCTAATAGGGTTGTGGCAACAGTACGTCTGGTTCACGCAATTGCCGACTACACAGTATGTTCATGTTAAACTATGTGAGTTTTTGCTGGTGCTTCGCTACGGTACAGTCCACCCAAGAGACGGTGGCCGATACAGAGTGAACAGTTTCCGTTCAAAGAGCTGGACGAGTCCACACGTTTGTTTAGAAGGAAAGGCTTACAGTGTTTACCCCCTTTCGGCCGGTCAAGGCGTACGCCCTGCAATATTTCTCAAACGATTCGGTAAGAAATTTCATTTCTGCGTTATTTATAGCGTCATAGCGTCATGTTCATGATGATGGCACCATGGTCCTGGTTATATTGATATTTGCATGAAAGTAAGAGACTGAGCGAAATTAGAAAAAGTTTGTAATGAAAATAAAGAGGTCGCTAAGGCATTGCGTTTGTTGCTTATTACATAATATGTTGCTGCGTGTGATACTTAGCTAACGTATCGAATTTTCTTTTGATTTGGGTGGAGGACTCAATCTGCCACAAATCTCCAGAAAATTGATCTGATTCGGCACACTCATTTGCTATCGCGCCGCGTCATATATAAACCAAAAGGAAATATCCATAACATTCCTCATATTTCGTAAACGTTTTGAGACATCTAAAAGAGATTTTGGCAAACGACAGAACCTTACAATGAAGGCTTTCACGACCGGATGTTGCAGCTGCCGAGAATTCTTCCGGGTGGTATGCCCGTGGTCCATGGAACTCTCCTATCCCCGACGTTTCGTGCAAGGCTACGTTGGAGGTATTCGGAGGTGCTCCTGGCTGTGCTGAGTCTTACCGAAATTCTTCTGAAACGACAGAACGCAAAAGGAGAGTATTTTTCCACATTTTTATTACGTAATGTTCATTATCTACCGTGTTATTCAACTAACCACTTATTTTAATGAAAGAATTTAATTAACTGAAACGATAAATGCTAACAATGTGGAAACAGCATAACTGAAGACACTTCACCTTCATTTTGTGCCGAGAATGTGCTTTTTCATAAGTTACTGACCTCACTTTTCCTCAGTTTCTCACATAATAAACTTAATGAACCACTGTTTCAGAATTCTCTCGCAGTTGTGTCTGCATACGACGTTAGTGAGGTGACAGTTTGTAAACTTCGCTGTATTTTGCCAAAAGAAGCCAATTTTAAGATCTCCACAAGAGAAATGCGTAGGTTTTACTCAAAATTCGCCACTAATGAGACTTTTCTGCAAGTTACAAATGGTTAAAAAGCCAAAAATAAATCGCTGCATTTACAGTGCAATTGCTTTTAGATACTAACCAAAGCAGAGGTGACAGATCTTTTCGGATGGTCACCATGCTACTATGCGTGTGGATGGGGTCGACTTAATATTTGCAAAAAAAAGTGAGCTTCAGTTTAGAATGGCACTTCCTCTCTAGCACTCGCCATTTACCCTTCAGCTCCTACCTATTTCCCCTCTCCACCACCCCCCACCCACACTCTCCTCATGCGTGTCCCGCCGACCGTGCATCTACGGTCAACAGCATTTTGCATGGACTCTACTGAAGGGTCCCAAAGATCAGTAAGCATGTGCTGAAGCAAAAATGCTATTCAACGAAGACTTTTGAGTTTTGTCTATTTCTACCTAGGACTGAAGCGAGACTTTTTAATCGTTATTTAATAGAATAATAAGTGAAATGAAAAAAGTAAACATGCGTCGTGCCTCCGCGCTGCTAGTGGTTTATCAATGTAGTTTTTGGTATGCTCAATATTTATATGTTGATAGTTTTGTCACATGTTGTGCATTCTGCAGCTGTTTAGCTGGAATGAGAGCACTGATAGACGTATTACCTGACACTTTCTTACAATACTTCACGTGAAAAAGAACTCAGTACTTCTTGATATGCAACAGTTACTTACACTACACAAACAAAGCAAAGAAATGCGTATGAAAAGCGTGGAAGACATCCAAATATCATGGCTCACAGAATATACAACGAGATGACAGTTATTCATTTAAATACTTCGGCCAAGCATCACATCCCACTTCGAAACATTTAAATGGTCCTCTTAAAAACCACCTAGACCTGTACAGTCCATAGATTTGGTACGTTTTTCTTGTCTCAATTCTGTTGTCATTATACCTGTTGGTTTATCATTCATCTGTAAGAAAAGTGTTTTTACAACATTATTGATTTTAGCCCTTAATATATAACGATGTCAAACATCAATATATTTCCATGTTTTGTGTTTTAAAGGATCCACAGATAATTTTAATAGTCTCTGATTATCATTAAACAATGTTACACACTTGTTATAGCTTGTCTGTTCGTGCAATAAGTTTCTTACATAAAAAGCCTCTTGAAAAGCCTTAGAAACAGCCATACTCAGACTCTGTGCTAAAAATAGCACTGTTTTCTGCTTAGTGCTTTTCCATGGAACTGCAGAACCAGACAACTTCCTATCGAAGACACAGTTCGTCCAGTCTGCATCTCCAACGGCATGCAATTTTGAATCTGTTTTTGTGAACTTCAGACAGTAAATCTTAGTTTCCCTCAGATATTTCAAAATTTTCTTAGCAAATATCCAGTTTCTCTGAGAGTATGAATTACTACTCTAGCTTAAACAGCTCTAACTAAGAAAAGTATGTGGTATGGTAAATACACTAAGTTCGCTATTCGGGCTTGATAAGGAGTATCTTGAACCTTATTTCCTTTTTCACTCTGAAAAATTTGGTTTTCATCCCTAATCAATTTCAGCTATTCCTAAATCCTTTACATTGAACTCCAAACTTAGCTTATGTTTCAAGAATTGAGAATATGTAGAAATCGTCACTAAGTAAAGCAATCATAGTAACTAAGTCCTTAAGTCTTATGAACGAGCAATGTTCTGTACTAAAGATTTCGTAACCTAGACAGATTAAAAAACATTTGCCTTTTGATTCCACACTCTGGATGATTTTTTAACACATGCATAACCTTTTTTAACTTCAAAACTTTTCCTTGGGATTGCGGGGGGTGGAAAACCGAAGAACTGGAAGGAGAATAATATAATAATGTACTGCAAAAACAATGCTCATTTCTGTAATAATGTCATTTTAAATATCATTATATAATATTTAGTGAAAATGTAGCATTGGAGTAACATTCGTGGGCAAACTGCCTGTTCTCCTACTCTCGTCCTCCTGTCCGTCCACCACCTACCCACCCTTCCCCTCCTAGTCCAATTCAACATGTGACTCATCTTCACGCGATACTCCACAGCCCCTCACCCCCCTCCTCCTTCCTCTGTCTGTCCCCAGTCCACTTTGACACAGTTGAAAAACTTGTTATTTGGTAATACAGTTTTGTTTTTTGACATGGCCTATGTCTAGTCTCAATAGGATTGTTTGAAAAATAGTAATTCAAAATTGTAATAGCTTCCTTTATAATTAGTGCCTTTACATTGCTCTCCCTCCCCATGGAATAATTGTACATTGCGCCTGGTGCACGGAAGTTCTTTGAATATGTTCCATGGCAGGCTCTACTCAGAACGATATCTACCTTTCATTTTTTCATTGACGATTTGGCGCTTACTGTAAAAAACAAATTTTATTCTCGTGTCAGAAACATACAAAGGTGTACAGTTTACGTCTCATATAGTCTATGACCAAAATTTGGCCACTTCCAGTCCATTTTCTGTCTCTTGATTGAGACGTTCTGCAATACAGGAGGCTGTACACAGTCAACACTGCAACATATTGTTGGGCAGTCTGGACTTCTCCACAATCACACTTGACATAGTTTTCTGTACTTTAGCCCCATCTCGCCACATTAAACTTTCATCTACCCACTCCTGATCTCTGCCTATTCAAAATTTTGCAGGTAATCCATTCCTTGTCACGGCCTGGAGGCAGGGTTTCACATACTCTTTTCCAACAAGAGAGAAGAGAGGTCTTATTTTTCTAAAGTTGCACTCTGACATTTTCAGCAGTGGTAGTAAGTACCTTTGCTGTTCAATGTGGCTTATGCCTATACAGGGTACTGGTTTGTTCTTCTTCCACTTTCTTTCATTCCTTATTAGCCGCAATTTTTCTTCGAATTGGATGTGTGGCTTATGAGGAGCCACTTGACCATGAAACACATGTTTTCTCACTTCCCACCTAACTGTCATAGTACTTGCAGTGGATTCTGATGCAGTTTGGAATTCTCATGTGATGGTCTGGATAGATGTCCGCCTATTACACATTACGACCCTCTTCAACTGTTGGTGGTCTCTGTCACTCAACAGACGAGGTCGGCCCATATGCTTTTCTGCTGTACGTGTCCCTTCATGTTTCCACTTCACTATCACATCGGAATGTTCAGGGATGTTTAGGAGTGTGGAAATCTAGCGTACAGACGTATGTCTCAATTGACACCCAATCACCTGACCATGTTTGAAGTCCATGATTTCTGCAGAGCTCAACATTCTGCTCTGTCAGAATGTCTAATTACTAATGAGGTCGCTGATATGGAGTACCTGGAAGTAGACGGAAGCACAATGCACCTAATATGAAAACGTACGTTTTTGAGAGTGTCCGGATACTTTTGGCCACATGGTGTACATCTACCTGTTTTGCATGTGGTGTATTATATCAAACAGGACAAACATACTCTGCAGCAGAATAGGCGATGTCCTGCTATGTTTCAATACCTGAGATCTAGCGGCAAGTTGAAATAATACGGTCCTCCAGTCTCCTGCCTTCATTCTAGTCTGTGACGTCTCAGAATAACATCTTTTGCAAATAAGTCTAACGACAATTTTACTTGAAAGTGAGCATTTTTCTTGTATTGCTCACTTGTATGAACTTTCGTAAGCAAATTGGAAGTACTTGAACTTTAAATTTTTTTTTCTTCACCCTCCACAACACCAACTCCCGTGTCTCTTATTCCCCTGCTTGCGTCCCCCAGGGCTCCGTCCTCTCCGCTCCCCTCTCCTCTATCTTCTGTACACCCCTCACCTCCTGGCCATCTGGCAGAAAGCCCATTCCCGCCTCCACTCCTGAAACTCCTGTCTGGCTGGACATGGGGATTGCATCCTTCCACCATCCTCCACACCTACAAATCAGTATTATCCTCTGTTAAGCCAGCATTGCCTGAATCTCCTTCCCCCTCCCCCCCACAGACACACTTTTACAAGGCCCTAGAAATCTTTGAATGCCACACGCTCCACTTTGCCTTCTATATCTGCCTTCCTTCCCCACACGACTCCTATATGACCTCATCCCCAACCCCCACCTCCTCCTTTTCCTCCAACTTCTCCGCATCCTTTACACCGTCAGCAGGCTTGATTCCCCCACACCCTGATTTCCTCCTTCCTCTCCACCACCTGCCCATTGTTGTGTGCCTATTGCTGTAACCCCCTCTCCCTCCACCTCCACACCCTTCATATCCTTCATCAGGGAAATTTCCAGCACCTCCTCCTCCTGGACATTGAACTTTTCTCTGACATGTACCCTTTCTTCCATGTGTAACCTGGGCTTGTCCTCCCCCTCCCCTAGCCCACCCTTTTCCTCTCTCCTCCTTATCCCAGAGCTGATTTTCCTCCTTCCCACCCTCAGTCTCTGACCCCCTCCTTGACTGTTTTCCTCTCCCGTCATTTCCCTCCCCAGCTCTCCTTCATCGCACCCCACACCTCATCTCCCTTTCTCTACCCCCCTTCTCCCCTCCTCTTCTCTTCTCCCTTGCCCCCCCCCCCTCACAGATCCTCCCAGGTTTTTATTGATTATCAAGTGTACTGTGTTAGTGTTGTGTTCGGTGCTGTTATACAGTGTCATCTAGTGATGTGGTTCTAATTGTGTGGTTGGCCTGTATATAGTCCATTCTTGTTTATGTGCTTTTTATACTATGGCCACCTTTTAAGTTGTTTTTGACTCGAGTGTTTTTTAAGTGTGCTTCAAATTGCCAGCTATGTCCTTTTAAATTTCTGTCGACTTTTAACTCTCCTCCAGTGCATGTGTCCCCATATTAGTGTGTATTTTAACTCCCCTCATCTCCACTTTTTTTAATCTCTCTTTTTATGAAAGAATCCCCCTTTCTGTATGTTATAAAGCCATTTGTCTGAAGAGCGGTGGACTGTGCCGCTGCCAACCTCCCCCCTCCCTCCCTGCCCATGTGTGGCAGGGAAATGAAATTACAATAAAAAAAAAATTGTTTTTGTGTAAATTTAGTCACACTTATCTACTGAAGACTATGCGAAACGTGCTGTCACTGAAAAATTTAGCGATAAAGATGTTTCCAAGCATTCACTACCTGCCATAGTAAACTATTTGGCACGTGCTTGGTATATACATTGTGCTAATACTTGTAGATAGTACTCACTCTCGTGATGAGAGTTAAGGTGCGTGGATCGTATTTTCGATGAAAATTGAGATTTTTTAGTGTTTTAAGATATTCCACAGGACTTCCTCTTTATATGATGTATTTCACGTTGTTGTACTCCAATCCTAACCATATTAATTTACCAGTTTTCCGAAGTGGTGTGCCCAATTTTTCTTCCTGTCATGGCTGACCGGGGCTCTGTCAGTCTTTCAACATTGCTAGTTTCCAGTGATCAGTTCGTGTTATGTGACATATTTACAGCTTCACTGTTTGTCAGCTTGAAAAGATGCTCCTGGTTTTCTGCTCATATCTTTGACTTCAGTTTTTATTTGCGTGTGGTGAATATGCAAAGAAAATTCCACCGTATTATTTGCATTTTTATATGAAGATGGGAGGGCTAGTGGCAAAGTGTTCAAACAACGTGTGAATTGGCAGAAGAAAGTTAAGAGCAGGTTACACTCGGTAGGAAACATTATTTCAATATCTTCAGCGGTGGAAGAACCTAGATGTGCCTAAGCAGCTGATCCACAGAACTCCAGCGAATGTTGCGCATCTTACCCTGCTACAAGTGCATGGACACTGAAAATATGTATACAATACCTGAAAAGGGCAAGGAAGTTTTTGAGATTATTGACATCAGTAAATTGTCTGAAGTGTTTTAACAGAATCTGTGTTGCAGAAAGCATTATAAGGGAACGTTGCTGTACATGTTGAAAGCTATGTCAGTCTAGCTGCTAGATTTGTACTAATCGGCAGTGAGTGTAATGACAGTGCAAGTTTTCCAGTTCTGATTCAGTGAAAATCAATGATATTGAAGTTTATAATCTGAATATTAGGTTAGTGTATAGGATGCGAGCTATAGTTAAAGGAAGAGCAACAGGAACTATGCTGTGTAGTGTTATGAATCTTCCTCCACCACTTTCAAAATTTGACATGTACAACAATGCATTAGGCTCTGCAGCTGGGAATGTAGTCCACAGAACTGTGCGTGAGGCTGTAGAATCAGTCAGAGAAAATGAAAATTCCCTTTCGATGACACATGCTAGAAATTAGATCATAGTTCCAACAATGGCGTTGTTACAGCTACAAGTGTTAACACCCGATTGACGTGACTATTGTGTCAGAATACTGTCGCTGTGGTAATAAAGTGAATAACGATAAGTGTACAGGCAACATTGGTGGTATGGAGGTTGCTTGGAGTAAAGCTAATATTTGACGGCCTTCTCAGCGATACAATGTACGTTATTTCCATTATTTGAGAGATGGTGATTCAAAAGCCTTCAAACATGTTAGGAGAGCAAACTATGCTGAAATGAAGAATGGGAACTAAACTTAGACGTCTGAATACGTCAATGAAAGGATAAACGCTAAATGAAGGAAAAAATTGATGGTAAAGGGAGGCTGATTAATTCTACAAAAAGACTATATTCAGAATTGTTATGGTCTACCAATCATACAAAATACAAATGACGCGCACGCTACAAGGAAAGCCGTATGACCACTGCTTTTTCGACATTGCTTCTAGAAATGAGTACCCTAGTCATGGATTATGACCTGATGACCAGAACAGTTGGTGTAAATATAAAAGACGAAAAACAACAGGAGAGAATTACAGACAACACCAAAGTTCACCAGCAGCTGTAATGGAGGAAATTAAACCAGTCTTCAGGGATCTGTCTGGTGAACCTCCTGAAGAAATGTCTTCATGGGAGAACACAGACTTCAAATGAAAGTGTAAATGATCTGCCTGGTGAACCTCCTGAAGAAATGTCTTCATGGAAGATTAGAAAACTCAAATGAAAGTGTAAACAGTGTAATATGGCATCGTCTCACAAAAATTATGTGTGTGGAATTAACAAGCTTCATTTTGGGATATATGATGCTGTGGCATCATTTAAACAAGGTAACATCACAAAATGCCAGGTGCTTGAGCTACTAGCTAATTTTTAGATATAAATTAAGGGAGGGAATAAAACTAACTTAAGCATTAGTGTCATGCAATATTTTGTGTAATGTAATACCTTGTACAGACATCTTTCATTAACCTGACACGTTCCACATCATTACGAAGTGTCGTATTCATGATCTATGGAACAAGTATTAATCCAATCTAATCTACTAGGAATCCCTGTTGTCTCCCAGATGGTGAGTGCCATGTTGGCCCTAGATCAAGCTAGATACAAAAAGGAGACAACTCTCTCAAAAGTCTAGCAAAGAAAGCACGGAAGATGAAAAGAGGTGCTGTGGAACATCTTCAAGACGCATGGGTAGATGAAGATTGTAGCTATGCACCAGGGCTGTTTTACCTTAGAAGCCAATTTCCCGAAAGTGATATTTTTCCACCTTTAATGTACCTTTTCTCTGCTTTTACTGAAAATAGAACTGTCAAACTTTCTATGAATGATTGTACAGCTAATGTGTACGTACCGATACAATATTATGTGCATTACTTGCCAAATAAAACAAATTACAGGCAATGGACACCGCGTCTTGTTCTCGCCCACCGCGGCGCTTAGAGTCTAGCACCAAGTTACGACACCTGAAGATGGTCTTACATAAGGGTTCGAAACCAGTCGCGTTCAGAATAAAAGAACCTTACAACTGTGGCGGTATTTTCAACCTCTCATTAGCGGAGGATGAGATAGCGGCCGCTCTGAAATGAGTAGCCCGACAGGGCTAGTAGGCGGTTATGTAGTTTTAGCTAATCACTTACCTCACTAATCAAAAAATATTTTTCATTCATACATAAATATTCCTCATTCGGCTCTTAATATCCGATACTATCATTTTTATGCGTTGAACGAACATACCAGCCGTTTATGGTAACAATATAGTTCCTATTTATTGTTACAGTATCAAGCTGTAGTGAAAGTCATGTTTCTCTGCCTAACGTTTCGTCTTCCGATCCTGGAGATATCATCACAGAATATTACGACTTAGAACATGAAAAGGCTCAGCAAGTCGAATTGATTACACGCTCACAACAAAATACAGACTTCGTTTATTCCTACCCAAACAAAAAACATTCACATTCTTAGTAATCAAAACGGCAGCTAAATTACAACCCACAAGAGGAACAAACTTCACGAGCATATCTCCCTACGCAGACTGAATTCTAGGGGAGTAATAGCGTAAGGCGAAGAATGAAACTTATCGGCTTGTTTACATGTTCAGTACGACACCACAGCTTGCATGACGGAATTGAACTTAAACTGCATACTGTCAATTCATTCGCCTCGATTACCTTTTAAGATAAAGTTGTTTCATCGTGATTGTGTCGTCGTTTGTTCCTTCTCTCTAAAACCGATGCGGTACATCAGTTTAATTCTGGATGACTGGAGGAGAAAGAGCTCTGACGAATATCAGACGATACCGTTGCAAAAATCAAAGTCGAAATAAAATTATAAATTCATGAAATTTCTAACATATCTCGAACGCTGTAAGCATTGATCTGGAAGCACTGAGACAAACGTGCAACTTATTCATCGCTGTGGACAAAACTCACGTTAAAAATTAGTGCACGCTTTCAATCTTTATGAAAGAGCCAGTCTCTTCCATCCCTTAAAAAAGGGCAGTGAAATAAAAGGTATGAAAAATTAGAATTGCAAATTAAGGTTTATAATGTAACTCTTTGTTGCCATAGAAGCTTCATTTCCATCATTCTGTCTATGCTATGGCATTATCGCGCTTCGAATGCAAATGTCAACATTTATTTCGCAGAAGGTACACATTGTATGTATTCGCCCAGAATCAGAGATTAAAGAGTATCGACAAAAGTACGTATATTGTGTACTTTACACGCATCAGTGTTGTTAAGAAGGTAAGAGGTGATGCAATGAATATAGTTTATTCGTAAATTATTTTCTTTTCATAAAGTCAGTTATAACAGGTGGGTCAACGATGGTTATAAACAGTAAGAGCGAAGAAAATAAGTATTTCACCACATCTAAAACAACGGGAAATAAGACTGCGGCACTGAAAATCGTAACATATTAAGCAACACAACACGATATATCGAGAAAACTTCAATCTGAAAATTAAAACCGGAAAAATAGAAAAACGTTTGTTACTTTCAAATGACAGGCTCTGCCATACATGGTACATAAATCTATTATATATGTACACAAAACTAACTGAAAAAATTACTGTCTTAAATACATACATAAACCTACTTCAAATTTGATGCGTAATGATTGCTCCTTTGTAGAAGTAATTTTAAACCGAAATTCATACAAGATGCTATCATGTTATAATAAATTTCATACAAAATGATAAACAAAAATCCACTGTAGACAGGAAGTGCTGAAGCACGTTTGGATAAAACAAAAAGAGACACGGGGCAATTTATCTCCAAGTAGTTACTATTTTGAGAGGATTACGGTTTTCGGAATTAAATGTTTTTTTTTCAAAAACTGCAATTTCGCACAGTAATTGTACGTGATTCCTTTACTGAAAAACCGAAATGATATACAACGAACCGGCACACACAGAAATCAGTTCAAGAGAAGACCAGACTGTAAAACGTCGTTGTTGAAATAACTGACACAGTGAGTTTGAGAGTGTACTAAGCACAGAATTAAAACTGAAAGTAAGTACTTGAAATTAGGTGAAAGGTATTACTTTCATGTCCAAGCGGTCAGAATATTTCGTACGTTTACGTAAAGTAATTAATAATATGTAAAGAGCAAAATAATTAATACGTACAGTAATTAACGCCGATATAAATGCCAACTTTTTCAATCAGTATTCTAAAACTACATCATTCTTACGATTAAATCGTCGCTATCCAACGGGTTATTCAGAAATAAAAGTTTTTATTCTTATATCAGTAATGTTAGGTTGTCACGAAAAATTAGACATACGAAGTACAGGACGTCCCACCTAAAATCGTTACGCCTCACGTCCGAGAGTCAAGTAACAATAAAATAAGTAATAAAAGTAAGATAATAGTAACGTTGAAAACATGTACGTCCTTTTTTATAAGAGACACTGGAAGTGCTGGCCATAGGCATCCAGGAATCCTTGACTTGAGGTGATGACATTACCAACAACAAGCTCCAAAGCTTGTTAACGTTCAGTTTAAGATCGTCTATTTTGCAAGGATTGTCAGCATACATTTTGCTTTTTATCGTGTTCCACAGATAAAAATCTCATGATGTTAATTCTACAGACCTTGGGGGTCAGAAGCCTCTAGCGACAAGTCTGCCTTCAGGGAACACATGGGTGATGTGGGCCACACTTCGGTTGGATATGTGAGCGGTTGTTCCATCTTGTTGGTATACGACATACTGCTTCTATGCATCTGTTAATTATGCATAAAAAGAGTCAAAGATCTAGACATCGGACACTGTTTAAGATGTAATTGAAAAATATGAGGCCAATAATGTCACGCCGGACAACTCACACCAAACACCAACAATTAACAGCCAAAGCATTATGACCATTGCCCACCGAGAGGTTAGATGCCATCTGGTGGCATTTGCGGGCACGTGACGCGGTAACAAATGTATGTAAGCGGAGCAGACACGGATGGGGCATCACCCTAGCCAAGATATGGGCCGCCAACGGGGAAATCGTCTACGAATTGAGCTAGAAAGACAGTGAGACTATCATTAGGCGCTTAATGGTCGGATGTCCATGGATGGATGTAAATCTGCGGCATCTCTGCCGAAAAAGCAAAACGCTAGAGCACACAAGTGTTTCGGAGCACACCGTTCACCGTATACTGTTGAACACGGAGCTCCGCAGCAGACCACCCCTAAGTGTGTTTCGGAGCACACCGTTCACCGTATACTGTTGAACATGGAGCTCCGCAGCAGACCACCCCTAAGTGTTCACGACATCGGCAGTTACGATTGGAGTTGGCACGGGACTATCCCGATTCAACCGTCGGTCAATGGAAACGTGTCTCTTCTTGGGGAGAACCAGATTTTTGCTACGTAGGGTCGGTGAAGTCTGTAAAGGAACTGAAAATATTGTGATTTAATCGCAGAGGTGCTGAAAAATTGTTCCAGTGACACACCAGAGAAATATCTGGTAAACCTTTTATCTTTGAGAGACATAGGAACAATTTCGCCCTTCGTTTTTATTTCTTGTATGAACGACTACTTTTTGTTCTGATGGGCTGGTGGGATGTCGTACTGTCTAATTACTAGTGTGTGTGTGTGTGGTAAATGAATGAGTTAAAAGACGCAAGATGTGTTTTATATTATTTTCATCGCACAACAAGCCTTATTCCCATGCCTATGGAGTATTTATGTTAAGCAGAGAAGGCGAGTTTTAGATGGAACCGAAGATCTTCAAAACGGCGCTGCTCAACAATAGAGGTACGTGATTGTGCTCTCTACTTTCCTTTCGTGGCCGCTAAAATTACTTCCGCTTCGTTTTGCCGAGACATTCAGAACCTGCAATCTTCTTTTTCTTATAAAAATACTAGTCCGATGCAAAAGAAATACTCTTAGATTTAAATAATTGCCGTTCTTTTACCCAGGCCACGGGGAATGATAGAACGTACGTGCACGTTCGCAATCTCCGAGTGTGTTACGACGAAATTATTTCACAATGAAAATTTCTCATCAGACCGCAACCACTCACACGCGAATGTACGTACCCTCTGAATGTATCTAGTCAGTCACGCGCGTTGTTCAAAAGCTTTACTTTTAATATTCAGTGGATTACATTTCCGAAATTAATTTTTGTTTATGCTGCAAATCGTACTTCACGCGAAGTATTTATTACGTAAGTTTCAGGCTCAATTTAATAAAAAAAAAGATTCCGAATAATAGAAATAAAGAATAACAATCAAACAAATCAAACCTAAATAAACAGAAAGAGGGAACGTTACAAGTCGTCTCAACAACCGCCGTCATCTCGATAACAGCGGCTCGAAACGTGCAGCACACCACGGACTCAGGCTGGTGGGAGCAGTATTGTGCTATGGGAGACATATAGCTGCGCTTGCATGGGATCTGTAGTAGTAATCGAAGACACGCTGTCATTTGCGAACCACCTGCATCCCTTCGTGCTTGGTGTCTTCCCCGACGGCGATATCATCTTCCGGCAGCATAATTGGTACAGTGCTTTGAGGAGCATTGTAGTGAACTAACGTTGATGTTTCGGCGACCGAAATCGCCGTATGTAAATCCTATGGAACCCATCTCGGTCGCTATCGGGCGCCGTCACCGCTTACCCAATTCAGCGGCCCGTCATTTACGTGTATTACATGACCAGTGAGTAGAGATCTAACGCCACATACCTCCACAAACCTACCAACAAACTGTCGGGTCCCTGATAGGCAGAATCAGTAATTTATTTCGTTCCAATGATGGACAAACAAGCTATTAAATAGGTGGTCATAAAGATTTGGCTCATCAGTGTATATGTTCTGAGTGGACCGCTTAGTCATGCTGGGTTGCCCTGTCACCAGGAACTGCAATTCTGGGAGTTTACGTAAGCTGACAAATTAAACCAGGCATGAAGTAAAGCAAGGGGCGTAAGTAACCGGTAGCAACTGATGTTAAAAGCCAGTTACAATAATGAACTCTTTTTTTCCTTGATCCTCAAATTTTTACTCTTGCACCAAACTCACACAATAGGCTTTCCATTTCATATGTGTTAGTACACAATGATACGATGTACGAGATACGCCAACATGCTGCGATAACCTCCTTATCTGCTTGCGGGGTTTCCCGTAATGTCCAAGCGAATTCTATATATAGTTTCTGGGGCCCTTGCTGTAGGTCGCCTATTTTTCTTCACGCTCTGAACGGATCCTGCAGCCCTCCTTTCTGTTGTGCATGTCTCGAATAGTACTGGTTTTGGGGGTTTCCTATCAGGGTACTTCGCTTGAAACGTTCCTTGATGGAGCCTGTCTTAACGTAACACTTCACAATATCAATTCCCTGTTCTAATGCAAACTGCCTTATTTCTGCAACCAATCAATAATACAAGCTTCTCACAGCGTCTGACACACGGACACACAAACCGCTCAACTTTCCAATTAAATACAGTGTAGCCAACTTTCGAGACAGAGTTGGCTCTTCACATGCAATTCGAATAGAGATTATCAACCGATAGATGAGGCGTGTCCCTTTTATGTAGGAGACCGTGTACAGTAAAAGTTAGAACGAATGAAAAGAGTCTATTCGGTAGCAACTCAAACAGCCAGCAAAATCAAGCTATCTTAATACTCCTTAAATGAATGTTAAAAAATACTTACTCAAATGTCATGCCATCGATAACACTTTCTTTACTTACAAAACTTAACATCTGACCATGGTAACGAATATATGGGCTTCTATTTAGAACTTCTATTACTTAACGTGACTTGCAAAATTAAAATTGAACGAGATATACTTTGAAAGCTACATTTTTGGGTTACTGGGGCAAACTGTAACCGGTGGCCAACATTCGGGTACATCAGTGATTCCCAATTTCGGGAACTATTACCTCTGAAAGGTAAAATGTAATGTTTTGAGGGCTGACACAGAAATTGTTGAATAGTGTTTTGATAATGAAAGTAAATTATTTTTAAACTATCATTACTATTGTCGCTATTTTGTAAGGCTGTGATGCTCATTACATAAATTATCAATACTTATACTTTTACAAATACTAGCATCAACATGTGACACCTTGTGGTGGAGGTCACAGCTTGTGAAACTAATGTGAGATCGTCGTTTTCCGTTTGCAGTCCTCCCTTTACACATACACTTTGTACTCTATGCCAAGCATCTATGACACTAAAATTTTATCTCATGTAAAGACCCCAAGCAGACCAGAAATTGCTTGATCATTCATTTCACAACAATAACCAAACAGACAGTTATTATGACTAATGGTAGTGGTTAGGCACAAAGCGTCGGCAGTCTGATGTCTTTGAATTTCTGTGAGTTCAGAAATAAGGATTCCAGCAAACAACAAGTATAGCACACGCATTTCAGCTTGGATGAGGTTAAATGAAGGTACACGGTGTGAGCTAGGCAAGTGCCGCTAGGGAGAGGACTGGCGCAGACGAAGCATGTTTTGTAACAAGCGTCCACTGTCAATCTGAATGTTCATCTTTCTTTTCTGAGAAGGAGTTGTAGGTTATAATGCTACGTAACCGTTACTATCAAAATGTTAGTAAACGTACAGAAACTAAATATCCTTTGGTGAACCAACTATTCCAGTGTTATCAATGTTTACATTATTTCATAAGGGCAGAAATATTATACAGTAGAATGAGATTTTCACTCTGCAGCGGAGTGTGCGCTGATATGAAACTTCCTGGCAGATTAAAACTGTGTGCCCGACCAAGACTCGAACTCGGGACCTTTGCCTTTCGCGGGCAAGTGCTCTACCATCAGTGTTTATCAAAAAGGAATCATCCGATTTGGCACGTCTACATTTCTGCAACTAACAAATGTATACAATGATTTTGTTTTTGATGAATGGGAAACTCAAAAAGTTTTTTTCATACCATTTCAAAAGTGTTCAATAGGCCCCTCTTGAGGTGCACGGCATATGATAAAGCGGTATTCAAATTGTTCCCACGCTGCAACGCGCGTGTATTGAGCTATAGCTTCCACAGCTGCTGTTACGCGAAGTCTCATTTCATTCATAGTTGTTGGTAATGGAGACACATAAACAGAGTCTTTTACAAACCTCCACAAGAAATAATCACGTACAGTCAGGTCCAGAGGCTTTGGAGGCCAGTAATGTAAGGCTGAATCATTTGGTCCAGGACGACCAATCCATTGTTCAGTAATCCTTTCATTTAAAAATTCCAACACTTCCAGATGCCAGTGTGGCGGTGCCCCATCCCGTTGGTAAATAAACTCGTTCGAATTAGTCTCCATCTGTGGGAAAAGAATGTTCTGATGTATATCGAGGTGCTTCCTGTAACAGTGTTCTCAGCAAAGAAAACTAGATCACACACTTTTTCCCTTGAAACTGCACAAAATACATTAAATTTTGGAGAGTCCCTTTCATGTTGTACAACATCATGTGGTTCTTCCGTACCCCATATCCACAAGTTATGACGATTCACCTTTCCATTTAAATGGAATATTGCCTCGTCACAAAACACTAAGTGTGGAAAAACATTGTCATCCTCTATCTTGCTAAGAACGAAATTATAGAACTCCACACGTTGTTGTTTGTCACCTCCACGAAGAGCTTGCAGTAGTAGAATTTTGTATAATTTCACGTCGACGCAACACACACCAGGCGCTGTTTCTCTGAGTTGCTCATGCCATCGTCTAGACGGCCGCAGTGGCCGAGCGGTTCTAGGCGCTTCGGTCTGGATGCGCGCGACCACTTTCGTCGCAGGTTCCAATCCTGCCTCGGTCATGTATGTGTGTGATGTCCTTAGGTTAGTAAGGGTGAAACGTCCCCTTTGAAAAATTTATTGAGTTACTGTGCTGGTAAACCCCTTACGTTATTTCATTTTCAAACAGCTGAGACGAACTGAACGTACTTAGACATTTCGCGCTTTACTTATTCTGATCAACACTAAACTAACACATAATATTTTTAGCGCAACGCAATCTGGCTTTCAAAAATCCCTACAAAAGAATGGCTCTGACTAACAATAACCTATACCTTTCGTGAATCACTTACCTCACAAAAATCTTCGTTACTCGAACTACTGCAATACAGCGAGCACCAATACTGCCAGCTAAATAAAAGATTCAAGCTACTGAAGGCACTAACTCCTGATAGGCACAGTTAGCAAATGAAAGATTTCGATAGAGAACAAACAATGTATTTACCTCAATAGTGTTCAAAAGTCATTATCCAATATTACAAATTTACTCTTTCTGATGGACACAAATCCAGATCGTCCGCTCTCAAAATTCCGACATCTCTCTCCCCACATCCACCACTACTGGCGGCTCACCTCCAACTGCGCAACGCTACGCGCTGTTCACATCCAGCTGCCCAACACTACAATAGCAAATTCCAACAAAGCCACCCAGCCACAGGCTGCACACAGCACAGCCAGTGATTTTCATACAGAGCGCTACGTAGCGGTGGCGTTACCAATATGAGAACCTAAACAGCCTACTTACAAGGGGACTGATGACCTCAGATGTTAAGTCCCATAGTGCTCAGAGCCATTTGCACCATTTTTGAAACCATCGTCAAATGCTCTGTGCTGCAGGAGAATCCACACCATATCTAGTACGAAAGTGACGCTAAACACTCATTACTGGCCCGCACTGCGCTAAACGCTTTCTGTTATCCCGATATTATTTTTACTAGAACTGAAGTGGGTGCACAGTGCTGCTACCAAGCGGAAACCATGTAAATCAAAATAAGTTAATAGTTATGATGTTTTTAAATTGGACTATTTTGATACACCCTGTCATGATGATGACAAGGTCCTGTACTCCGAGGAGCGTAGGGGACAATGCGGGAGACCCACACCGCCGACTAGGCAAGGTCCTAGCACAGGTATTTTACCATTGCCTTCCTCCGACCGTAATGGGGATGAATGATGATGATGACAACATAACAATACACAGTCATCTAGAGTCAGGAAAAATCTCTGACCCCGCGAGGAATCGAACCCGGGACTCGGTGCGCGGGGAACGAGAACGCTACCCCAAGAACACGAGTTGCGGAGATAAATGTTACGTATACTACTATGGCTGTCTCGTTGTCTGTGATATCAGCTTCTGTTTATGTTTCCCAATTAATTGTTGCCAATTAATTGGAATATTGACTCTTTTATTTATCCATAAATTCTTGACACTTTCTACACCACGTCCTAAGTGAATGCAATTGAGCAACATTTCAGCACAACACAAAGAACTTGATAGTTACATTGAGCAATCTTGACAACTGGAACTAACCTTGCTTGTTTGGCGCCTAAAATTTATGTAAGTATTATACAGGGTGGTCCATTGATCGTGACTGGGCCAAATATCGCACGAAATAAGCGTCAAACGAAAAAACTACAAAGACCGAAACTTGCCTAGCTTGAAGGGGGAAACCAGATGGAGCTATGGTTGGCCCGCTAGATGGCGCTGCCATAGGTCAAACGGATATCAACTGCGTTTTTTTAAATAGAAACCCCCATTTTTTATTACATATTCTTGTAGTGCGTAAAGAAATATGAATGTTTTAATTGGGCCTCTTTTTTCGCTTTGTGATAGATGGCGGTGTAATAGTCACAAACATATGGTTCATAGGTTTAGACGAACAGTTGGTAACAGGTACGTTTTTTTAAATTAAAATACAGAACGTAGGTACGTTCGAACATTTTATTTCGTTTGTTCCAATGTGATACATCTACCTTTGTGATCATTTCTGAGAAATGCAATGCCATGCAAAGCTTATCTAATAAATCTGTTCTCTGTGATTATAGTAACTGTATATAAAGCGCAGAATAGCATATTGTGCAGTGAGCAACAAAAGTCCATTGATTATGTTTCAGTTATTGTAAAAGTCTCACTCAGAGTAAAGTGTTAGCTTCAAAATTCAGCAATGGAGCTTCGATTTCTAAGCAAAATAAAATACAAACATTAGCCTAAAAATCTGTACAAGTTCTTATAAAAATGGACATAATCGTAAGAGTCATCAGTAAATTAATTTTCTATTTTTATTACAGTTTGGTTCACACTGAAGAAAGTGGCTTGCTGACCAGTATAAGTTTATGAAGTGTCTTCTACTGTAGTATGGTTGATGGTTTGTCTGTTGTCACCACACTGACGTTCTGGTGAAACATCATTTCTCCATAGCTGTGAGTTCACACATCTACTCTAGTTTGTTTGCATTCTGTTGAGGGTGGTCCATATTTTCCAGTGTAATACAAAGCCCAAGGATTCTTCTGTGAGACATGGAAGGTCATAGACACGTTTTGGTGAAGACTTTTCCCACAATTTTTACCTTCTATTAGGACTTTTAAAACGGTGAGAAATAAGTTTCCTGGCTTCTAAATATGGAAGGCTCCTCAAATGCAGTCTGTCACTTTCCAGTCCTTTAGACAGTTGATCAGTTGACAGCAAAACATATTCAAGAGCAGCGTCCCATTGCATTTTGGTTTGGTGAACGCAGATGAGAATATAGAGCCAATTAGTGCACGTTAGTTGTATTCTGCTGCAGTGTACACCAGACACAGAGATGAAACTTTGAAGACAGAGGTATAGGGGTTCAAGTTTTAACTATTTTTAATAGTTTCTATAATTGTTTATACTCCAGAGAATGAGTTTGAGTTGGTGATGTAATAAAAGATCATAATGTTTTATTAAATATTATACCTACCTCAAATGCATCAGTTTAAAGTGCAGTTTTACTCTAAGTTATCATCATAAATTCTCCTTTTAATTGACTATCGAGTAACTTCTACATAATATACAAAAAAGGAAAGACATGCTGGAAGGGAGATTGATGATTGTACAACGAGGTCATTAGAGGCACAGCAAAAACTTGGATTAAGGAAGAATAGGGAAGCAAACTGGCCATGCATTTACACAAGAATTATCACAGCATTTTCCACATGTAATTTAGGGAAATCACAGAAAACCTAAATCACAATGGCCAAATGCAGATTTGAATCATTGCCCTTCCAAATGCACAACCTCTATGAAGTGTGTGACCTCATTCAGTGGTACTGGAATTTAAAATGGAGTCACCAATGGGTATTCTGAAATAATAATGTAGAGTTGAAAAACTAAAATAAGCTGTAGATTCCAAACTGTGCTTTACATGCCACCAGATTTGATATGGAACAGAGCTTGGATTTAAATAATGGAGTGCTGACCACAAAAACTTTCCAGCAAGTATTGCTGTTTGGCATAATTTCAACTGAAGAAGGCAATTTTTTATGTCGTTTTAGGTTGTTTCTGCAAAGAAAAAAATATGACAATATCTAGCACACTAATTCAGTGTAACATAGGGTGGAAACCAAAGAGGAAATCATGAGTTACATCATTGACTCACTGCATCCAGTGATGATAAGTAACTAAGTTCAGGTAATGCATTACAGAAAGAAAAGAAAGGTAGTCATTTGGCATTGTGGCTGGAAGATACAGAGGGATAGTTTCAAATGCCTGGCTCAAAATGTTTCCTTTTCCACACACAATAGACCTCTTTCCTCTCAATATGTGAGAGCTATGCTTCAAGTGTACATATCTAGGGAGGGTGAGCAACCTGCTGCTGCCATGCTTCTTCAATAGCACCAATGGGGCTGCTGAGCTTAACATTCTCGTCTGACAGACTGATCACCATCAACAGAGCCACCTGTACCACATGACCTTAGTTCACAAGAGACTACAGAGAGGTTTGGAATTTAATCCAGCAAAGTGACACAGAGTTTGGAGATCAGAAATTAAATGCCGCCATCTCTCCTCTTCTTGCTGGCGAAATAGTTATGGTGAAAATTTCATCCACCACCACACAGGCCTACATTATCAACCTTAGCTCTGAAAGTAGGTAAGATGTGCAAATGACTCTTTCTAATTTGTTTATTATTAGATATTCTGTGAAGGCATATTGCAATGAATCACAAGGATGTGGAATAACAGGTTTTTTTCATTATAGGAATATAATAAACAAATATAATAAGAAAAATTTAGCAAGCTGGCGAGTATGCTTTAAAGCTGAACTAATATTACAAAAACATAGTTCAAGTAAACATTAAAAATTACTGAGAATGACTTAAGGTACAGAAAAACACAAGGAAGGCAAATTATGGCTAACACATAGAGAATCAGAATTAGAATTGGAATTTTTATTATCCCATAACATACAAAGTCAAATCACAGATCTGATGTACTGGGGACTTGTCAACATTATATTTACATTTCAATTAAATTTGTTTATACAGTATTACAAAAGCAATATATCAACACTCCAGTTTATATGCATTACAAAGTAATATATTACAACAGTGTTTACATAGTGAACATATTTTTATAATCATTTATTCGACACAAAACTTAACACACACTTAATTTACAGGCAATGTTTCCTTGCTCAGACTCCCACATCATCATTCATAAATTCTTCTATGGAGTAATAACATTTGTCCACTAATAACTTGTGCAGCTTTAGTTCAGTTGCCCTTGCTCCATCCTGTTTATTGTTTATTTTTTAGCATGTTGTAGATTTTCATGCCCATATATTATGGGGTTTGTGCATATAACTTTAACCTGTGAGTAGGAAGCATGAAGTTTGTCTTATTCCTAGTGCCGTATTCATGCTTAAAATTGTTGTCTGTGAACAACGAATGGTTACTGTACACAAAAATAATCAGTTTATAGTTTTACAAACAGGGGGCACTTAAAAGGTTTAGATTTCTAAGCAGTGGGTGACAAGATTCATTTGGTCTTGCTTTACAATATTTCTGTCAACTGATTCCTGTAATTTTATTATTCTAATGATTTTGATTGTATTGCACCAAAATATAATGCCATACCATATAACAGCTTCAAAGTAGCTGTGATAAACTACTTTTCTTATCTCCATGCTAGCTGAATTTGACAAAATCTTCATAGCAAAGGTCAGACTGTTTAACTTATTTCCTAAGTATTCTGTATGTGAATGCCAGGATAAAATTTGGTCCAAATGTATTCCTAAATAATTAACACAATCTCATTCTTTCAGTTTCTGGTTTCTGCATGTAAAATGAATTTCTTTTATCTTAGAGTTTTTAGTTTTAAACTGTAGTAATTGGGTTTTCTCAATATTCAGTATAAACCCATTTAGTTGGAACCAGTTTTCTAAACTGTCTAGTAGATTTTTGACAGTTGAGGGAATTTGTTCTGAGTGATTGTTTTCGATGAGGGTAGACGTATCATCAGTGAATAAAACTGAGTGTGAATTTATGTTTAGTGGCAAGTCATTTATGTAAAGTAAGAATAAAATTTCACCCAGAATTCTGAGAAGAAATTTCCACTGCTTGATGATATAATTACTCTCTGGTTTGTCTTTGTGATGTGTGACCTCAACCACTCTAAAACAAAAGCTCCAATTCTGTACTTTTCCATTTTGTACAGAATCAATTTTTGTTTACACAATGAAATGCTTTTGTGAGGTCACAGAACAATCCTGCAACTTTTCTATACTTCTCTAAGGCAGAATAAATTTTTTCCACAAATTTACTTATAGCGTCTATTGTGTTTTTGACTTTCTGAAAGCCATATTGATTATCTGACAGTATGTTTGATTTTTCTGTAAATTTTTGATTTGCATTACTACCACCTTTTCAAATATTTTTGAGAAAATTGGGAGAATAGAGATTGGGCAGTAGTTCCCCATTTCTTCCTTTTTTTAACAAAGGGCATCTGGCAAGTGATGTATTGATTATTGAACAAATGGGGTGAGGTATTATCCTGGCAGTTAATTTAACTACTTTAGTAGGTATGCCATTCCACGCTGCAGAATTTTTGTTTTTGTGCTGTAATACAGTGTTCTCTACATCTTTGGCTGAATTTTTTTTTTATTTGTTAAACCACTCTTCTGCCTTCTGACATAATTGTACTTTTTTGGTATAACCATTTACATCTGCAACTGATTTTGATACATTTATAAAAAAAATTGTTGAAAAATTATGAAACCATATCAGGATTTGTTATAGTTTTATTTCCCACCTTAATTTTGGAGATTACTTTGCTGTTAGTTCTCCTCCCCAGTTCTGATTTTACAACAGATCAGACTGCCTTTGATTAGTTTTCATGAGCCAAGATGTATTTATTATTTACCACTTCTTTTGCAGCTTTCACTACCCTTTATACTGTTTGACATAATTTATGAAAAATGGGTCTTTGTGTATTTCAACTCCTTGTGTAGTTGTGTTTCCTTCCAACTGTATATTTCTATTTAAGTGGTGATCCATCTTATTTGACACCTTTATGTAGAATACTCTCAGTGGAAGCATTTCATTAAATACATGTAAGAAACTTTCTAGAAACCTGTTAAATTGTATAGAGTTTGAAGTATCATTTTCAACTTGCCACTCCACCTCTTCTAATTTAGAGCAGAACCATTTTAAATTTCCAGCAGTGAAATGTCTATTGCTATAAGTATTTATAGTGCTCGGTTCATTTGCATTTGCTTTTTCAATGAACAGAGCAGAGTGGTCTGAGAGTCTTAATTCCACACATAACTTCTTTACATCATCAAATTTATAATTTGTTAAAATGTTATCAACACAGCTTCCTGTATTTTCGTTAACTCTTGTGATTTCCATGAAGTTTACCTCAAAACGAAATTTTTGGATTAAGTTCATAAAATTAATTGCATCATTTGTTTGATTTAATAAATTTATTGGAATCAGCTGCTATTAATATATTTCAGTTTTTCTCATTGATGACTTTCTGTAAAAGATTTTTTAATTTTGGTAAAAATAATTTTGTTATCTCTACACCTTCGATTCTATATATGTCGTTGTGGTCTTCAGCTCTGAGACTGGTTTGGTGCAGCTCTCCATGCTACTCTATCCTATGCAAACTTCTTCATCTCCCAGTACCTACTGCAGCCTACATCCTACTGAATCTGCTTAGTGTATTCATCTCTTGGTCTCCCTCTATGATTTTTACCCTTCACGCTGCCCTCCAGTACTAAATTGGCAATCCCTCGATGTCTCAGAACATGTCCTACCAACCGATCCCTTCTTCTGGTCAAGTTGTGCCACAAACTTCACTTCTCCCCAATCCTATTCAATACTTCGTCATTAGTTATGTGATCTACCCATCTAACCTTCAGCATTCTTCTGAAGCACCACATTTCGAAAGCTTCTATACTCTTCTCGTCTAAACTATTTATCATCCACGTTTCACTTCCATACATGGCTACACTCCATACAAATACTTTCAGAAACAACTTCCTGACATTTAAATCTATACTCAAAGTTAACAAATTTTTCTTCGTCAGAAACACTTCCCTTGCCATTGCCAGTCTACATTTTATATCCTATCTACTTCGACCATCATCAGTTATTTTGCTCCCCAAATAGCAAAACTTCTTTACTACTTTAAGTGTCTCATTCCGTAATCTAATTGGCTCAGCATCACCCAGCTTAATTCGACTACAATCCATTATCCTTGTTTTGATTTTGTTGATGTTCATCGTATACCCTGCTTTCAAGACACTGTCCATTCCATTCAACTGCTCTTCCAATTCCTTTGCTGTCTCTGACAGAATTACAATGTCATCAGCGAACCTCAATGTTTTTATTTATCCTCCATGGATTTTAATACTTACTCCAAACTTTTATTTTGTTTCCTTTACTGCTTGCTCAATTTACAGATTGAATAACATCGGGGATAGGCTACAACCCTGTCTCACTCCCTTTCTGACCATTGATTCCCTTTCATACCCCTCACTTTCTGTACAAATTGGAATGAGCCTTTCACTCCCTTTATGTTACCCCTGCCACCTCCAGAATTTGAAAGAGCGTATTCCAGTCAAAATTCTCAAAAGCTTTCTCTAAGTCTACAAATGCTAGAAACGTAGGTTTGTCTTTCCTTAATCTTTCTTCTAAGATAAGTCATAGGGTCAGTATTGCCTCACGTGTTCCAACATTTCTATGAAATCCAAACTGATCTTCCCCAAGGTCAGCTTCTATCAGTTTTTCCATTTGTCTGTAAAGAATACGCGTTAGTATTTTGCAGGTGTGACTTATTAAACTGATAGTTTGGTAAATAAAATAGAAAGAAACTTCCACATGCGAAAAATATATTAAAAACAAAGATTCCAAGACTTACCAAGTGGGAAAGCGCTGGTACATAGGCACAATAAATAAAATACACAAACACACACACAGAATTTCTAGCATTTGCAACCGACGGTTGCTTCTTCAGGAAAGAGGGAAAGAGAGGGAAAGACGAAAGGATGTGGGTTTTAAGGGAGAGGGTAAGGAGTCATTCCAATCCCGGGAGCAGAAAGACTTCCCTTAGGGGGAAAAAACAACAGGTGTACACTCGCACACACACACACACACACACACACACACACACACACACACACACACACACACACACACACATATATCCATCCGCACATACACAGACACAAGCAGACATTTGCAAAGGCAAAGAGTTCGGGCAGAGATGTCGGTCGAGGCGGAAGTACAGAGGCAAAGAAGTTGTTGGAAGACAGGAGAGGTATGAGCGGCGGCAACTTGAAATTAGCGGAGCTTGAGGCCTGGCGGATATCGAGAAGAGAGGATATACTGAAGGGTGAGTTCCCATCTCTGGAGTTCTGATAGATTGGTGTTGATGGGAAGTATCCAGATAACCCGGACGGTGTAACACTGTGCCAAGATGTGCTGGCCGTGCACCAAGGCATGTTTAGCCACAGGGTGATCCTCATTACCAACAAAAACTGTCTGCCTGAGTCCATTCATGCGAATGGACAGTTTGTTGCTGGTCATTCCCACATAGAAAGCGTCACAGTGTAGGCAGGCCTGTTGGTAAATCACGTGGGTGCTTTCACACGTGGCTCTTCCTTTGATCGTGTACACCTTCCGGGTTACAGGACTGGAGTAGGTAGTGGTGGGAGGGTGCATAGGACAGGTTTTACACCAGGGGCAGTTACAAGGATAGGAGCCAGAGGGTAGGGAAGGTAGTTTGGGGATTTCATAGGGATGAACCTAGAGGTTATGAAGGTTAGGTAGATGGCGGAAAGACACTCTTGGTGGAGTGGGGAGGATTTCATGAAGGATGGATCTCATTTCGGGGCAGGATTTTAGGAAGTCGTATCCCTGCTGGAGAGCCACATTCAGAGTGTGATCCTGTCACAAGTGGGGCACTTTTAGGGTTCTTCTGTGAGAGGTTATGAGTTTGAGGGGATGAGGAAGTGGCTCTGGTTATTTGCTTCTGTACCAGGTCGGGAGGGTCGTTGCGGGATGTGAAAGCTGTTTTCAGGTTGTTGGTGTAATGGTTCAGGGATTCAGGAATGGAGCAGATTCGTTTGCCACAAAGGCCTAGGCTGTAGGGAAGGGACCGTTTGATATGGAATGGGTGGCAGCTGTCATAATGGAGGTACTGTTGCTTGTTGGTGGGTTTGATGTGTGAAGCTGGCCATTGGACAGATGGAGGTCAACGTCAAGGAAAGTGGCATGGGATTTGGAGTAGGACCAGGTGAATCTGATGGAACCAAAGGAGTTGAGGATGGAGAGGAAATTCAGGAGTTGTTCTTCACTGTGAGTCCAGATCATGAAGATGTCGTCAATAAATCTGTACCAAACTTTGGGTTGGCAGGCTTGGGTAACCAAGAAGGCTTCCTCTAAGCGATCCATAAATAGGTTGGCATACGAGGGTGCTATCCTGGTACCCATGGCTGGTCCCTTTAATTGTTGGTATGTCTGGCCTTCAAAAGTGAAGAAGTTGTGGGTCAGGATGAAGCTGGCTAAGGTGACGAGGAAAGAGGTTTTAGGTAGGGTGGCAGGTGATCGGCATGAAAGGAAGTGCTCCAATGCTGTGAGGCCCTGGATGTGCGGGATATTTGTGTATAGGGAAGTGGCATCAATGGTTACAAGGATGGTTTCCGGGGGTAACAGACTGGGTAAGGATTCCAGGCGTTCGAGGAAGTGGTTGGTGTCTTTGATGAAGGATGGGAGACTGCATGTAATGGGTTGAAGGTGTTGATCTACGTAGGCAGAGATACGTTTTGTGGGGGCTTGGTAACCAGCTACACTGGGGCGGCTGGGATGTTTGGGTTTGTGAATTTTAGGAAGTAGGTAGAAGGTAGGAGTGCGAGGTGTCGGTGGGGTCAGGAGTTTGATGGAGTCTGGTGGAAGGTTTTGTAGGGGGCCTAAGGATCTGAGGATTCCTTGAAGCTCCGCCTGGACCTTGGCAAACTTTGTATGTAGAGTTGTCTGACAGCTGACACAGTCCCTCAGCCACATACTCCCGACGATCAAGTACCAGGGTCGTGGAACCCTTGTCAGCCGGAAGAATGATGATGGATCGGTCAGCTTTCAGATCACGGATAGCCTTGGCTTCGGCTGTGGTGATGTTGGGAGTAGGATTAAGGTTTTTCAAGAAAGATTGAGAGGCAAGGCTGGAAGTGAGAAATTCCTGGAAGGTCTGGAGAGGGTAATTTTGAGGAAGAGGAGATGGGTCCCACTGTGATGGAGGACGGAACTGTTCCAGGCAGGGTTCAATTTTGATAGTGTCTTGGGGAGTTGGATCATTAGGAGTGGGATCGGGATTATTTTTCTTCGTGGCAAAGTGATATTTCCAGCAGAGACTAAGAGTGTAGGACAGTAAATCTTTGACAAGGGCAGTTTGGTTGAACCTGGGAGTGTGGCAAAGGTGAGGCCTTTGGATAGGACAGAGGTTTCGGATTGGGAGAGAGGTTTGGAGGAAAGGTTAACTACTGAACTGGGGTGTTGTGGTTCCAGATTGTGTTGATTAGAATTTTGAGGTGTTGGGGGAAGTGGAGCTGGAAGTGGGAGATTGAGTAGATGGGAGAGACTGGGTCTGTGTGAAATGAGAGGAGGTTGAGGTTTGTTGGAAAGGTTGTGGAGGGTGAGTGAGTTGCCTTTCTGGAGGTGGGAAACCAGGAGATTGGATAGTTTTTTGAGGTGGAGGGTGGCTTGCTGTTCACGCCCATCACCTGCCACCCTACCTAAAACCTCTTTCCTCGTCACCTTAGCCAGCTTCATCCTGACCCACAACTTCTTCACTTTTGAAGGCCAGACATACCAACAATTAAAGGGAACAGCCATGGGTACCAGGATGGCACCCTCGTATGCCAACCTGTTTATGGGTCGCTTAGAGGAAGCCTTCTTGGTTACCCAAGCCTGCCAACCCAAAGTTTGGTACAGATTTATTGACGACATCTTCATGATCTGGACTCACAGTGAAGAACAACTCCTGAATTTCCTCTCCAACCTCAACTCCTTTGGTTCCATCAGATTCACCTGGTCCTACTCCAAATCCCATGCCACTTTCCTTGACGTTGACCTCCATCTGTCCAATGGCCAGCTTCACACATCAAACCCACCAACAAGCAACAGTACCTCCACTATGACAGCTGCCACCCATTCCATATCAAACGGTCCCTTCCCTACAGCCTAGGCCTTTGTGGCAAACGAATCTGCTCCAGTCCTGAATCCCTGAACAGAAGCAAATAACCAGAGCCACTTCCTCATCCCCTCAAACCCAGAACCTCTCACAGAAGAACCCTAAAAGTGCCCCACTTGTGATAGGATACTTCCCGGGACTGGATCACACTCTGAATGTGGCTCTCCAGCAGGGATACGACTTCCTGAAATCCTGCCCCAAAATGAGATCCATTCTTCATGAAATCCTCCCCACTCCACCAAGAGCGTCTTTCCGCCGTCCACCTAACCTTTGTAACCTCTTGGTTCATCCCTATGAAATCCCCAAACCACCTTCCCTATCCTCTGGCTCCTACCCTTGTAACCACCCCCGGTGTAAAACCTGTCCTATGCACCCTCCCACCACCACCTACTCCAGTCCTGTAACCCGGAAGGTGTACACGATCAAAGGAAGAGCCACGTGTGAAAGCACCCACGTGATTTACCAACTGACCTGCCTACACTGTGACACTTTCTATGTGGGAATGACCAGCAACAAACTGTCCATTCGCATCAATGGACACAGGCAGACAGTGTTTGTTGGTAATGAGGATCACCCTGTGGCTAAACATGCCTTGGTGCAAGGCCAGCACATCTTGGCACAGTGTTACACCGTCCGGGTTATCTGGATACTTCCCACCAACACCAACCTATCTGAACTCCGGAGATGGGAACTCGCCCTTCAGTATATCCTCTCTTCTCGATATCCGCCAGGCCTCAACCTCTGCTAATTTCAAGTTGCCGCCGCTCATACCTCACCTGTCTTTCAACAACTTCTTTGCCTCTGTACTTCCGCCTCGACTGACAGCTCTGCCCAAACTCTTTGCCTTTACAAATGTCTGCTTGTGTCCGTGTGTGTGTGGATGGATATGTGTGTGTGTGTGCGCGAGTGTACACCTGTTCTTTTTTCAACGTAAGGGAAGTCTTTCCGCTCCCGGGATTGGAATGACTCCTTACCCTCTCCCTTAAAACCCACATCCTTTCGTCTTTCCCTCTCTTTCCCTCTTTCCTGAAGAAGCAACCGTCGGTTGCGAAAGCTAGAAATTCTCTGTGTGTGTTTGTGTGTTTTATTTATTGTGCCTATCTACCAGCACTTTCTCGCTTGGTAAGTCTTGGTCTTGGAATCTTTGTTTTTAATATATGATAGTTTGGTAATTTTCACACCTGTCAACACCTGCATTCTTTGGGATTGGAATTCTATATATACAAACAATAATAATATTTTGCGTTTCTAATTCAATTGAGCAGCTTTTAAATACTCCTTCTTCATTTAGAAGATTGAAATTGACTTTTACTTCTTCATTTAGAAGATTGAAATTGACTTTTACTTTATACTCTACAGAATTATTTACAAGTATGCATGAGCCCCCAAGAGTACTATTTGTTCTTCAAAAACTTGAGGCAACAATGAAATTTTTTAACTTATTTAAAATTATTATACTATCTTTTGTAAGCCAATGCTCGTTTAAACAAACAATTTTAATATTTTTACATTCTGAGGGTAAAATTTGTAGTTCATCAATTTTATTCATTCTTTCATTTTGATGGGTTACAACCATGCCATTTATGTTCAAGTGCATTAAAGAAGTGTTGTTTTCCTTTGCATAAGGTTTCAATAATAGCTCTCTTTATAAGATTTTTACACTTCCTATTCTCTTTTTCTTTATTTACAGTTTTTGTTGTAAATGTTTGCGAACCAGTGCAATCATGAATAAAAACTGTTCTTACCTTTGTATTTGCCTTAGGTTCACTGGCACTAAAAAAATCCTTTAAGGGCAATGGTTGTTTGGTTTTTCCATTTGGGAGTTGAGTGGTTGTTTCTGTCATAATGGCTGTTGGTGGTAGATTGATTTGTGCTACTGGTCTGGCTGTTGATGGTGGTATGGTTTCTCCTGCTGCATCAGTACATAATATGTTTTCAAATTTGTGAGAGTGGTCTGCTTCTGCTAACAAGATAGTGGTTTTTGGTTTAAACCAATCCATAATTCGTGTTTTTCTTGCGATTTTTAAGCTTTGTGTATGTGTCCTCAACACAAAGGTACTGGTAAATAGTTTTTCTGCTAAATGTTCTTTTCCTAATTTATTTAAATGGAGTCCATAAGCTGTGAAAAACCTTCGATCTAAGCCATAACTTCTACATTCTGAAAGTCAGAATATATTTCAGAGATTTGTTTGTTACCAGCACAAATTTCACGGTATACACACGACCATATAGACAAGTCATATGAGGTGGTATGTTGACAGTGTGAATAGTGGTGTGTATTAATTTGTTTAAACAGTTTTTCAGTTTTTTTATTAACTTGTACGTTTAATTCTGATAAACATCGTTTGAGCCACCTAAAATTATTATTTAAGTTGGATATCTGAGCAGAATTTGTTTGTTCTGCTATTTCGTGAAAAGGCTCTCCTGGTTTGTCATAGCCTGATACCCTTAAATTACATTTTTCTGTCAAAAGTGCAGAAATTCCACGTCCGTGGCTGTCACCTAACACACAAAGATCATATTTTACTTTTTTTGCACTCCATGTTATGGAAACATGTATTTGTCCAGAATCCATGTTATGTTTGTGCACATTTCCTACAGGTAATATATATCCTACTTTAGACTCCGTGCTAGATATTATTACACATTGTCCCCAGTTGTTTGCACTAGTAGGCCTACTAGTATGTCTATTTAATTTGTTTTGGCCATTATTTCCATTCGGAAGTGTGAGTGGTTTTTTTACGCACTTTTGACTATTATGTCCCACTGACTCACTCTCAGGAGCAAAGGTTTGCATAGGTTTGCATAGAAACTCTCAAAACGTAAATACAAATCACAATACAAATTTTCAAAATAGTCATTGATTAATCTGTATGTACTCATCAAGAGAGCAGAATGATTTGTACATAAGATATTTTCTTAATAGGGACACTAATATCTGAAAGAAGAGAGCTGAAAAAATGAAAATGTTTGTGACAGAATAGTGAACACCTTTTTGCACAGGATTTAGGTTTTTTAGATCCCAATGTGTATCATTTTTAGACCTTACAGTGTGATCATGACATGCACTATTAGATGTGAAAAGAGAAAGGTTATTGAGACAAAAGTCATGGAAGAAAATAGGAATTGAGATGTTGTGGTTAATATTTCAAGCTTATGGAGCAAGTTTCTGCAAGAATATCTAAGATGAACAGCAATCACTACTCTTAACTGCTCTTTTTTGAGCAATAAAGATATTTTTTGGCTAAAGGTTGATTACCCCAAAAAATTATACAATATGACATGACAGAGCGAATGTGGTTAAATAAGCAGCTTTGATAGCATTTATATCGTCAATGGGGGTAATTACCCACAGATCATAAGTTATCACAATAAGCCTGTTTTGAATGTCTAGAATATGTCCAGGCCTATTAAACTTGCCATCAGTTCAAATGCCCTAGACCTTAGAAGATTCACAACATTGGTCTAATATATTTTGATTATCACAGTTCTAGTGGATTACTTCATTTTCTCGCTGAGATACATAAAACTGAATATACTGAGTTTCTTCATTATTTAGTGTTAATCCATTAGACTTAAACCAGTGTACAGTATCTTCAAGTACAGCGTTACACTGACTGTGTCGCTCTCAAGCAGTATAGTAGTGTAATCAGCAAGAAGAGTAATTTTTCTCTCAGTGTTCACACAAAGATAATAAACAATAAAGGCCCCAAAATGGATTCTTGTGGCACTCCACATTTTAAAATGCCACAGCCAGATGAAACAGGATTATAGTAATGACAACACAGACATAACAGGACAGCACATATCAGCTCAATGGGAGCAGAAAAGAGGTCATTTCTTCCTTGCATACAACAACTGCAATACAAGCAATATTACTTGACCCATTAAATGGTTTAGAAATTTTTATTTACTTGTTAGCTTTCTTGTCATTAGGAGTCTTGTCCTGCACTCTTTCAGTGATTCTTCTGAAATTGTTATTGAGTAAAAATGCACCTAATCTAAATCTCTGTCTCTGCCAGGTCCAAACATTTTAGAAACACTGCAAAAGTGATGCTTGGAAGTAATTCTGTGCCTCACTGGGTAGGGGATAGGCAGGGGAGAGGTGGGTACTAAAATAATGACAGGCATATGGCAGAAAGCCAAAAGGTTTATAAACTAAATGTATGCTCTTAACATCATATATACAGTCTGAATTGTTCCTCTCCCAAATTATTTAATGATAAAGAAAAAAAGTTGAGGTTTTTTAAATGAGAGTTTTCTTAGAAAACAGCACCATTAATGAAATGTTATTACGGAGGCACTGAATATGATATTATTTTGTGACAGGAGAGAGAAATTAACAGTGACAGTGAACCTGATCCAAAAGTTTTAGACAAAAGAAAATAACAATTGATGATGATATCAGATAATTACACATTAGTGTAATATGTTCATATTGTTAGGCTAGACAAGTCAAACTAGTTAAGCAACTGCTGATGCCATTGTCCATAGATGATTGACCAATCAACCAAACAAAAATTCTCATGCAAAAAAATATATGCAAAGAAGTGAAAGAAATTATGCAAGTCAATCTGATAGAGGTCCTGCTTAGCCAAATAACATGAATAATGAAAGAACAGATAATGTGTTTAGTCATTATACCTACAAACAATTGATCACCAACACTTTTCTTACAGCCTCTGGAAAAAATTTAAAAATTCTTGCACAATTATGGTCGTTAACTTGAGAATTAATATTACTGACAGAATTCCGCATACATAGTTATAACAGTACACTCTTTTTAAGTCAAAATTGTGGTTCATAGAAACATGGATGCTTACATTAATACTGCAAGACAATAAAGATGCCTGACTATGGCAAGAATATCTGAGGTGCTGTATTTCATTTGTTTTAAAGAAAAAGATACACAGAGTTCCTTTCAATTTGGCCTCTTTAACAAAAGGTTCTCATCAAAAATCATAATGTTAATTTTAATTATAAGAAGTATTTAACAAAGAGAAACAAAACAGAAGATCATGTAGTGTTACAGTTATAATATGCTTTCATTGATAATGATTTATTTTATTCCTTACATGTTTATGTAGTTTCTCAGGGGGAGACATTAATATAATTCATAGGTAGCATGTTTTATATCATCATTGTTCTGCCAAATGGCAGGTTTTCACATCGTAGTTCTCCAGGCTGTCCAGTCTTCTGCCATCCTCTTCAGGTCTGCATAATTTCATCTTCCATTTATGTCATCTATCATCTTGTATCTCCTTCTTCCTCTCAGTCTTTTCCCACAAACTAATCCTTCCAAATCATGTGCTAGCAAGCAAGCACACCCTTCTCAATGAATGTCCTTACCACTTTTTTTTTTCCTTTCTCTTACAGCCTTCAGCCGACATCTTCTCTCACCAACCCTTTCCAATACTCTTTCATTACTCACTCTTTTCATCCAGCTTCTTCTCTCCATTCTCCTGCACTTGCACATCTCAGATGCTTCTAACCTTTTTTCATTCTCTCATCTTAGTATCCATGTTTCTGCCCCATATAGTGCCACACTCCAGACAAAAAATTTGCCAAGCCTTTTCCATAGACCTTTATCTAATTTGCCACGTAAGAGTCTCGTCTTTCTGTTGAAGCCCTCCTTCACTATGGAAATTTTTCACATTACAGTGACATCTCAAGTTTTCAGTTATTGTGCTTCCAAGATATTTAAATGCACTTACTTGGCTAATGCTAAATTGTCCTGTTTTAATATCGGACAGTCAGCATCTTGTAGTGATGACTGTACTCTTTGTTTTTGCTGTGTTTATTAGTATCCTATATTCCACACAAGCTTCATTCAGATCTTTCAGCATGTTATTCACAGTCTGCTCATTTTCTGCCACTATTACAATGCCATTAGCAAATCTTGTACACTCTATTCTCTTTCCACCAGTACATATTCCTCTTTTCCCATCTAAGCCTTTTGCAATAATCTCTTCAAGGTATCCATTAAATAAGGGAGGAGAATAGCAATAAGATTGTCTAACACCTTTTCCAATGCTGCTTCCTTCTGACATTTCATTTACAATCCTTATCCTTACTTTCTGGTGTAAATCCAGATTCTGTATCAGTCATCTCTCTTTCCAATCCACTCCTTTCCTCTTCAAAATATCCATCAGCTTGTTCCACTGAACTCTGTCAAAAGCTGTTTCTAAACCTATAAAAACAGCAAAGATTGCTCTACCTTTATCCATATATCTTTCCCCTATAGTTCTTAACACTAAAATAGCATCTCTTGTTCCTTTTTCTCTTCTAAATCCAAAATCGCTCTATCCAGCTTGCCATATAGCCTTCTATTCAACACTCTCATCAACGCTTTAGCTGCATGAGAAATTAGACTGATGGTCCTATGCTCTTCACATTTTTTAGTGTTTCTATTTTTTTTCTGTTGGTATCATAAATGTTGCAAGGAAGTCCTCAGGGCATTCCCCTTTGTCATATATCTTGTTACATAGGTAGACTGTTTCTTTCCTTGCCTTGTTTCCCAGACCCTTCAACAATTCTGCTGGCAAATCATCAATTTCACATGCCTTCCTATTCTTCATCTCCTTCAGTGCCTTTTCTGCATCTGCTTCCAAGATGGTGAATCCCTTTCCATCTTCCAGCACATATTGCTCCTCTTAAACCTTAACTTTGCTTTGTATTTCATCCCCCTTGTACAGACATTCAATATATTCTTGCCATTTGTTTGAAACCTCCTGTGGTTCTTCTACTAGAGCACCATCCACTCTTTCCATTTCCATGTCATTCCTCTTTCTTTCATGTTCAAAAACTATCTCACTAGCCAGTCTATACATCATTTCATGCTTTCCTTCTTTCTCCATTTTCTCTATTTCGTCACATTTCTGTTTCATTTATTTTTGCCTCATTTCTTCAGTTTCTCTTGTTAATTCATTATTCAGTTTTCTGTACCTCTTTTTGCCTTCTTCAGTTTCTACATTTTTCCACTTTCTCTGCTCTTTGATCTTTTTCAACATGTTTTCTTATATCCATTCTTTCCTGTTACTTTTAGATACTCTAAGTTCTAATCACTTCTTTGGTAGAGTCCATGAGTCCTTCCCTCATTTTTATCCATTTTTCATTAACACTTTCATCAGCACTATCTCTTTCCTATTTTCCATAAATCTGTTTTCCAAATCGGATGCCTTTCCTACCTCTTTGAGTCTTTGTATGTTTAGTCTTTCTTTTGCTTTACCTCTCCAGATTGTTTTCAACTTCACTTGTATTTCTCACACTACTTGGTTGTGATATGAATTTATATCTGCTTCTGGATGAGTTTTGGTATTCTTCAAACAGTTCCTATGTCTTTTCTGTATCAGGATTTAGTCCAACTGATATCTTTCTCCATTCAAATTTGATATCCATGTGTAACATCTCCTTTTGAGATGTTCAAATAATGTGTTACCCACTCCTAATGAATTTTCTTCACAGAAGCTAATTAGTTATTCACCTCTCCAATTTCTTATTCCTAATCCAAATTTTTCGACTGTATCTTCATCTCTTCCTTCACCCACCACTTCATTCTAGTCCCCCATGATGATAATGCAGGCATTACTATTTTCTTTCCCTATGAGTTCTTGTACTTTCTCATAATATTCTTCCACTTCCTCATCTCTATGCTGGCTGGTTGGCATATATACTTGTACTAACACCAAATCTTTTGAACTACCCTTCAGTCTTATCACCACGAGTCTTCCATCAATATACCGTACCTTCATTACCTTCTTTTTTAGCTTTTGCCCTATTAATATTCCTACTCCACTTTCACCACTCTTGATTTCCCCTGAGTAAAAGAGCTTATAATCCCCACTTTCTGTAGCATCATTCTCTCTCCATCTCATTTCACACAAACCAATGGCTTCTAATCCGTTCCTTTCCATCTCCTGTTTTGCATTCTCTAGCTTTCCTCACATTCCATGTTCCAGTCCTTATCTTTCCCTCCTTCACTGTTTCTTTTGTCCTTTCAGATATGTCTACTCTCAATGCGTTCCCCTCCTGGAGATCCAAATGAGGGGAAGTTTTAACTCCAGAATCTTTCATATGCAGAGACATACCATGTACTGCTTGGAAATATAATGTGGTAGGTTCCCATTACAGTAGGATGCCCGGCCTAAAATCAGCCACTCACTATGAGTCAGACACTGTCTGTAGCTGCCCCTCTAGGGTACAGTCACTACTTGTACTCTTTTTGTACCCAAAGTGAAAAGTGCCCTCTTCTGCCAGCTTCACTGCTCCGAAAGACTCTTTCTCCACTGTCGCTGCCATTGAGGTCTTATACATATAACAGGAAATGAGAGGAAAAGGACATGGTGAGGACAGGTTTGGGATAGGGAAGGGGTAGTTGTAGGCCACTGTGGGACACACTTTGTCTGGCTCCTCCCCTTTGGCCTGTCCAGCTTGGATGACCCTTCGGGTAGCTAAACTACTGCTGGCATATCCCTCTGGATCCAGAGAACACAAACCTCTTCGATGACACAGACAGTGCTATGTTAAGGTAGAGTCCCCTGAGGAGGATGTTTTATAGAGGTCCCTTGAATTCATGAAGTTATGTGATTGACAGAACCCACACTATAGAATCAAGTAGACAGTAACTAGTATATAGGTTCATGTCAAATATTTTAGTAAGAGAATGTGATTGTTGATGAGGGACTCAATTAAGAACATCAAACAATGAAATACAGGAATGCTTTCATTTTGTCTACTCACCTAAACAGATTTTCACTGTTTTGCTTAATGAGTATTGTAGAGGTAAGCTATCCATTATAGTTACAAAGTTTTCTTTGATTCAGCACTCGATGAGATATTTGATATAGTTACATGTAACTTTATAAGGCTCAAGTAAATATTTGCATTCACATAACACTATATGAGAGCTATTTGGAAAAGTAAGTTCTGAGCGGTCATGAAATGGAAACCAGTGTGAGAATCCGATGAATTTTTGCAAAGATGTGTTGGGTAGCATCTCTACTATGATTGTCAACCACAGCGCAATGCTCTTTTCAATTCTAAGTACACAGTGAGCATGTGAAGATGCCTAGAAAATAGTGCCTTCTGCCAAGTATGAGGGCCTGGTGAGAGATTTCGTCTGAAGTCACACAGCCCATATAACATAACTGCCATGCATTTAGTTCTTCATGACAATTCTCTTTTGCACTCTGCAGGGTCGATGAAGATGCTCCTGCAGCACTTTCAGTGGGAAGTATTTAATCACCCACAACACAGCCCTTAATTGTCTCATCCTGAGTTTCATCTATGCTCACATTAGCTGACGGCTATGAAGACAACATTTCTGGCACAGATAACGATCTGTGAACATAGAGAATTGGCATAAAGCACTGGCAGTTGCCCTTTATGACAAAGGTCCTGGAAAGTTGGTGCAATGTTTTGACTATATAAGTTGGAGCAGTGACTATGTAGAGAACTAACTGTAAATTGTAGCTAACTATTACAAATACAACAGTTTTGATTTTCACAGTGGTTTCCATTTCACAACCAATCAGAACTTACTTTCCATGTAGGCCTAGTATTTCATTTGCTTACATCTCTCTAACAATATGCAGTTGCTGCTCACCATATAGTGAAGAAGCTGAGTCGCAGATAGGCACAACAGAAATACTGTCAGAAAGTGAGCTTTTGGCCAGCTAAGCCTTCATCACAAACAGACAACATGACCATAGTCTGTGGCTATTGAAGGCAGACTTCAAGCAGCAGCACATGAAGGAAGAAGCAGGTGGGTGATGGGGGCAGGGGGGAGATTGGGTCAGGGAGGGGGAGAGACAGCAGGTAGGGGGTGGGGGATGGTAAAGTGCTGCTTGTGGAAGTGTACAGGGACGAAGTAGAGGGAGGGTAGGGCAGCTAGCTGCTGTTGGGAGGTTAGACAGTGGTCAGGAAGGATTTGGGGAGGGGTGGGGGGATGGAAAATAAGAGAGGTAAAAAGAGTGTGGGTGCATTGGGGTATACATTGCTGTATAGGGAAGAGGCTAGATGGGTAAATACAATGACTAACCAAGGTTGAAGCCAGAGGCTAGGAGGGTTACAGGAATGCAGGATATATTGCAGGGAGAGTTCCCACCTGTGCATTCTTCTAGCCTGGATTTTCCATTGTTTGGCTGTCTTTCTAACTTTTTTTACACTTGCATTGGTTATATTGTAAGACTGAGATATGTGGCTTCAACATTTTGTGAAGTATGATAGGTTTATTTTTATTTTCATTTTTTTCATAACATGTGAAGCTAAATTTGATAATCAGATTCATGAAATGTTAGTCAACATGTCTGATCGTCCTTTAAAATTTCACTTTTGCATAACTTGACATAAGAACAATGTAGATTCATGGTAATTGGATCAGTGACAGTAGACAATTGTCATAGCGTCAGTGCATGGCAGAACCTTGCACAATAACAGTCCACACCATACTGTCAATGACCTCTGATGTCCAGTGAGGTGTTGGCCACATGTCAGCAATGTGATTGACAGGAACAGATACCTGGTGTTCCAGACAGGCTTGTCGCAGCTGTCCTCGGTCACACCTCTTCTTACAGATTATCATCAATTTATATGAAACATGTTAAGGGTAGTGACCGAGATACAAAATTAAATTTGTTACTCACTACATAACCCTAAAATGAATTTTGGTTCTACATTTGTCTAATTAGAAGTTTCACAGGGTTTACACATCATTATCATTTACCTGATCCATGAGCTGTTGGAACTTGTGTTTCTCACAAAATTTACAATGGTAACACTGTTGATGGTCTGCTTTATACATAGCTTTGACTGAACAGTCTCTGTTACCATGTCACATATAGTTCAGCTCTCTGATAACTGCTTTTATAAAAGTGTCCACCATGAATTTTGGTTAAGTATTCTTGTAAGGCACAGATTTTTATACATTCTTTAAAGTTTTTGTATGTTACGCAAACAAGATTATACACAACAACAATATTGGTCGCATCAGACACTGTTGGTGGCTACCATTACAGCAGATGTTAGTTCACTGTAGCAGGACCATGTTCATCACATATGTTTATTCATTTTTTTATGCAACATCTGTTATTGATGGCACTCAGGATTAAAAGCACTTGTGGAATGCCAGACAATTACTTTCTTAATCTGGCACAGCAGAGGTGAGTATAAGTTCACGTACCAGTACTACAGTGCACTTTCAAATGTTTCATCCACTTTGCTTTGCATAGTCTTTCAGTTTAACGTAAGTAAGTGTCCTGAGTTTCTCTCTTCATTTAAATTGTGATTCACAGAGAATCATTGACTCTATTATTTTGCACATTTCTATGAACCTCAAAAATTAATAGACTTCATTGTGATATTTAGTTCCCATGGATCATGAAACTTCTCACAAGGCTAAAACTATTTACATATTTAATTTTTCCCTCTGATGTTAAAAGTGTAGTTATACGTACAGGATTTTTATGCTCTCTTCTTATTTGGCCAAGTTCCTAATTACTTGGTTCAGTGGACTAATGTGTGTATGATTTGTTTCCCAAACTATAAAATTTCTCATGCAGGACACACACTTATATCCATAGTAAACTAGGACAGCTATGAACAGATCAAAATAAATAATCAAAACATGAAAGTGGGAAAATAAATCATCCATCACTTACATAAATCAAAAATGAATATTCAAGGATACAAAAAGAAAACTTTTGCCTAACCTTTTGATCAACTTGTCACTGCAATAAGTAACTCATGGGTAGATACTACAACTAGTATCATGAGCTTCCATCATTTTCATCTGAAAAATCACTACGCATTACTTAATTACTAAAAACTGAGCAAAACTTAACAATAATGTTTGAAATAATAAAACTAGATCATAAACCATAAATTTTCATGTACTTGTATCTCACCTGCAAGGCTAATGCTTTGTGTTTCATGCTTTTTCAGAGAATTGCACCCACAACTGGCTGTCCTGACAGTGAACTGTCACTTTGCAATCTGCATTTCAGTATTCATTAGCATATTATGTGCTTTTGGCACAGATTATGACCCTCAAGCTATGTAACTTAAATATCATGCTTTCCATGTTGCCCTCCCAGTTTATGGCTGCACATGTAAGTGTCTAACTACTGTATGAAAAATGCTGTAACTTACCAAACGAAAGTTTTGGTATGTTGATAGAGACAAAAAACACACAAACACAAATTACAAGCTTTCACAACCCACAGTTGCTTCATCAGTAAAGAGGGAAGAAGAGGGAAAGACAAAAGGATGTAGGTTTCACAGGAGAGGGAAAGGAGTCATTCCAATCCCGGGAGCGGAAAGACTTACCTTAGGGGGGGGGGGGGGGGGGGGGGGGGGGGAAAGGACAGGTATACACTCGCATAATACTTTATGAAAAAGTTACTTCTACTGTTTCCGAAACTGTTTAAATTTCAGCCCCTATGTGCAAAAGTATGGGACTATATACATAAGTCCATTTCAGTAGCACAACTGCTCATCTTTCTCTAACTGTGTAGAATTGAAAAAAATATCTACAGTATGTTTACAAAAGTTCTTTCAGTCTAGAGGAAGTATTCTTCAGATTTATATACCACAAAATTCCAGCATAACTCACTGAAATGGGATTATGTACAAATATCATATATTGCTCGTGTTTCACACCTAACTATGAAACAAATGTCATGGTTGAGTACTGTCTTTGCTTTCCGAATCAGTCCACTAACTGGTTACTTTATACACATGTACACAACAAGATTACATACATATTCATGTACTTTAACACCTTAACTAATACCTATTATATACAGAGATCAATGTAGGAAAATATATTTCTAGTGTAGCTACTTTTTAACATCTTTCCTAGTTTGCTCTTTACCACCTCCCTTTGTAACCAGGGAATGTAACAATGTGTCTGATGCTGGACCACCAGTATATGGAACTACCAATCTGTGATGATGGTACCCCTTAATGATACCAGGCGTATTCAAGAAGATGTTAATATACCGGGTGGTTATGATTAAAGTGCAGCCACCCAAAGAGTTCCATAGTGAGCTGTAATAATCATATGGCAGTGAAATTTGGTAGGTATTCAAATGTGTTTATATGGAACCGATTTATGCTGGAAAAAAAAAATAGTTCCAATTTTGGAGACCATATACAAATCTGGTACTATGAACGCAATGAAGACATTTAAAAATCTTCCCATATGTAATGGATTAGGAATGGGACATGGGCAGAAAAGGTCAAACAAGCGAGAAAGGTACAATTTTGATTGTATCATTAACTGTCACTTACTGGAGACATCGATGAGATGCTGTGCAGTGCCCGATTTGCACCTTGTGGTCAATATTGGAACTAATTTTTTTCATTGGAAATTGTCCCCTCATTAATGCATTATAATATCTACCACATTCAACTGACAGATGATAATTACATCCCACAATGGAACTCTATGAGCAGCTGCACTTTATTGATAATTGCCTGGTGTCTGGATAGCAAGTTGGCTAGTTCAGCTTTTTGTTGGTCAGGCAAACACTCTGATTCTCCCGTTATCATCTGATATGGAATAAGATAGCAAAATCATCTTCTGTATCCTGATACTATAGTGCATTACATGCATAGTACTGTCACCATTACTGTATAGCACTTCAGCCTTTAATTCTTTAACCTTTACCTTCTAGCAGTATCTGCCATGAGTGCCTTTTTCCTTAACATATTTAAAATTAATTCCCAGCAGCTCAAAAATAAAAGACATGTTCTGCTTAGAAAATTAATCTTTGTATCCCTGCCTTGTTGAATTCAAGGGTGGAAAAATAGAATGTATATTTGTCATGCAAAAATTTTGGTCTGTGACCTGTTTGTTAGGAATGAACAGGTCACAGACAAACTTTTTAGCATGACAAATATACATTCTATTGTTCAATCCTTAATTAATTACCCCTTGGCACAAATAATGTCACTATACAATTCAGGACAGGAAATGTCAGTACTGGCATTTTATCAGAAAGTCTCTTAAAAAAATTGAACGAATGACATGTACACTTACACCTGTGTGTAGCACAACTGCCATGATAATACTTCCCACTACAGCATTCACCGCTGCCTAAAATAAGTCTTCCTTACATTCTGTAAGTGACCCAAAATTGCCGCAAAGTTCTTCTCAAATGTGAACATCTTCATTGTGTGTCAGTATGTGAAATTATTCCAACTGACTGTTTTTCCCTTTCCATCCCTATCTGACCATCATCAGGAAACATGAAGGGGTTGGTTCTAGTTTTAGATTACATTAGATTAATTATTCATTCCATAGACTAATAAATGAGAGAATCCTCTGGGGTGTGGAGCATGTCAGATAAACACATTACAAAAATGTAATTAGAAAAACTTGAGTTTCATTAACTTTAATGATCCTCTGTCAATAAACAGTAAAATTATGTACATGAATTAAATATAAACTTATAATATTTACAGATTTAATACTTACATCTGCTTTCATTAAATGCATCATTCAGACATTTGCTAGTTTCTTGGTTATTACAACCAAGTATTGTCAAAAATTAAAAGTAAATTATTCATTTCAGTGATCCTCAGTTAAGAACAGTCGGATTATGTACTAGATTTAAAATTAAACTTCCACTATTTACAGACTTAAGACTTATATCTGCTTTCCATACATCCATCATTCACACAGTAGGTAGTTACTTGGCTGTTACAACCAAGTATTGTCAATAGTCTACTGCACTTGTTGAGAAACTCATGGATGGAATAGAAGGAGGTGCCTTGTCTGAAACTGAACTCTTAACGGTTGCTGGTAACTTATTGAAAATATGTCTTGCTGAATACTGGACTCCTTTCTGGGCAAGAGTAAGTGATTTTAAATCTTTATGTATATTGTTCTTATTCCTAGTATTGATACTGTGTACTAAGCAGTTAATTGGATAAAGAGATTTACAACAAACTTCATTAAGGAATAAATATACTGTGAAGCTGTGGTTAATATGCACAATTCGTTGAATAGGTTCCGACACGATGTTCTTGGAGTTACACTACTCATTACTCTTATTATACACTTCAGTACTCTAAAAACTTTTTTCTCTGTTTAGGAGTTACCCCAAAAATATGATACCATATGACATAATGGAGTGAAAATAAGCAAAATATGCCAGTTTTTTTTTTATATTTATCTCCTATGTCTGACATCATTCACATTGCAAACACAGACTTCTTTAGGCACTTAGCAGTTTTTTAGTATGTTGCTCCCAACTGAATTTATTATCAAGTTGTAAGCCCAAGAATTTTACACTCTCAACTTCTCTTATTTTCATGTCATCACATTGTATACACACACCAGAAGGAAATCTCTTAGACGTTCTGAACTGCATATAGTGGGTCTTTTCAAAGTTTAATGACAGTGAAATTGCTGTGAACTACTTATTAATGTCAGTAAAAATTTGATTAGCTGCCCTTTTTAAATTTATATTTGATTTACATGCCATTGTTGTCTGAGGGCCACTCCTTGGACACCTCTATCGTCTTAATGTCTGACCATGCAGGGGTGGTGGCCAGTTAGGTGGAAGCCCCATGTTCTGTACAGATATACCCTAGCAGTTATTGTTATAGTTACTTGGTGGAAAGTGCCTGAAATCTGGCTGCTACTGGTTCAAATACTTTGGTTGCCATCTTCCTTTATTTCTGTTACACTGATGACCATTCTTTCCTGGAGTAAAATGATGTTCATTATTCGGATGTTGTTGTCACCTGTCTGCGTGTGATAGACGGTGCATATTTTCTCTCTATGTTGATTTTTGCTCATGTGATATGGTGCAGCACCATTGCCACCCTATGTAAGCTACTCACTTGCTGTGGCTATTGGTCAGTAGATACTGCACTCCACCATTGCCATTGCACCCTTTTACAGACTTCCAGGATCAAATCAACTGAATCCAAGACAGATAAGATGTTTTTCAAATTATTGTCTGGCATACGAATGAGTTTTTCACACAATGGTGTTGGCAGTTTAGTTTTGAGTATTTTCAAAATATCATTATTCACTATTGATAAGTCCCAGTAGCAGGTTTTTGTTACATATCTCTCCAAGTACTTCTAAATGCTTCTCTGGTTTGAATTGAATTTGACTGTAAACTTCTTTCTTCAACCTGTCTTGAACACATACCAACCATACTTTGTGAGGAACACCTTCTCACATTCATGATATATTGTACAAGTTTTTGCTGCCTCAATTGCCCATAAGATTGCATCATCCTGGATGTGATATATGGATAATTGAATTCTCTGCTTCTCATTCCATGACATTGGCAGTACTCCTCTGAGAGCTTTTATAAACACAATGAGCGAAGAAGATTTCCTCTCTTGCAAGAAAACCTGGAACTGCTGGTGCTATAAGAGGTTTTCCTCTAATAGTACAGTTGTTTAGATCAAAGCTGCCCCCACAATTTGGTAGAATAATTAGTGTATGGACTAGCCTGTTTTGACTCATCTTAGTGAACTCAATGATACAAGTTTGTGTTTCCATACTCGTCATGTTCAGGTGTAGACGTCAGATATGCATCATGTCTGATATAATTAATGGCAGCAACTTCACAATGAAGCTGCCCCCACAATTTGGTAGAATAATTAGTGTATGGACTAGCCTGTTTTGACTCATCTTAGTGAACTCAATGATACAAGTTTGTGTTTCCATACTCGTCATGTTCAGGTGTAGACGTCAGATGTGCATCATGCCTGATATAATTAATGGCAGCAACTTCACAATGAGGGTCAGTGGCCTGTGCATTTACACTATTGCACCCATCTGGTAATTCACTCTTCAATATCTGTTTAATTTCTGGCAGGTCATGTTGGATGTTTTCTCTTCCAGCACCTGATATATGTGATAATGATGCAGTTATAATTGTGTGCCAACATGTAACTCAGTCTCAAAATTTTCATTGATTAGGGGATTCTTCTCCCATAACAAGTAATTGAAATCATGTGTCAGTTACTCTGCAAGCCCCTCACTTGTATTTTATTCTTGTCTAATGGTTAATTCATTCAACTGCTATGTAAATTGAGTGACATTTCTGAGTAGTGTCTCATGAACAGTTTTTACTGTACCAATATTGTTCGATAATCTTTTTGGGCCTCATGTGTTCCTTCAAGTATTTTTAATGCAGTAATTTCAGTATGTATTACAGCAAAATTCTCATCAGTTTTTGATGCTTGTTCTTTGACAATGTAATCAAGAGTTGTGTTGCTCTCTATTGCCTGCTGCTGTGACAGCTTATCAAAATTTTCTGTTAATCATTCTTGCACAATGTGATCAAAATCATTTCTCCATTCTTCATATTGTTCTTTAAATACATGTTTTAAAGTTTGATTTATTTGCTTTCTTTGTTGATGAAACATGTTGTCAAAGTTAGATGTTAATTGTTCTGACTGCTTCTGTGGTAAGTGTGGGAAACTGTTGCTCTTCATATTGCTAATTCATCAAATAAAGTTATGATATAATCTTGAACAGAACTAATCTGTGGAATTTTTTTCATTTAAACAGGTTGCATATTTATCTCATTTCTTAAATTATTTAAATCTAGAGCAGGAATTGTCAGATTGACTACATCATCCTCATTGACATTTGAACTTGTTTTGATATTTTCATTGTCATCATCAGCTACTTTTCCAATCTTTGTCATACTACAGAATGAAAAATAATTCTACAATTTGTAGAAGCTATCACACACAGCAATGTCTAGCTTAATACATGGTAACAAGATGTAAGCTTCTAATTCCAACATAAGACAGAAATCCTCCTTCCTTCCTGTTCACACACAGTGTAAAATCTGCCACATTGCTTTGACTTCCTTTGTTCCAATAACAAATTTAACAAATGTTAAATTTTCTCAGTTAAAAAATTTGAAATAAAAACAAATGTAGGAGTGAAACATAGACCACATAAGGCACTGTCTGAGAGTCACAGCAATGCAAAATGCAAGCACGTATCAATGAGGCCCTTGCCTGATTGTAATGTGTTGCATTTTCATAATTCATACAGCAAAAAAGTCATTCCTTCATTACTTCTTCCTCTTGTAATTTGTTATCAAAGTTAAGATTTACATCTGTAGTTTACAACCACATAGTTACACACAACAGTGAAGAACATCATATAGACACATCTAACACAGTTTGTCATTTATCTCAACCACATAGTTCGTGGGCTTGTGGCTGTCACTATTCCAAACTGATTTTAGAATGCAGATGTAATTCTTCTGATTTGCAAGTTGTGCTTTATAGTCAATGAAAATTGTTGAATCTACCTACCTCATTTCTGAGGCATGTCTGTTGTTACCTGTTAGCTTGCATCAAGAGCCCGAGCTGTTTACTAAATTGTTGCATCTAAAAAAAAAAAATCTAAAGAAGAATTTCTGCATTTATGGGATGTTTAATTTTTAATAAATAATTGATGAGTTGTCTCTGTGTTACAGGATAGGTGATTGTACCTCTTGTTAACTGTGATTGAGTAGAAAATGCCTGTGTACCATGACTGAAATTTTTAATGAAGGTTTCTAGTACCGTTGTAGCTTCAACAACAGTCCTATATTAGTAGAGAAGGAGAAATTATTGCTACTGGCATTGCCTCTGCCACCACCTCTACCACCATAAATTTGAACCACATTTTTCAGTCATTTCAGCTAGTTTGAAGGCAATGTTGCTGTGATAATTACTGGCAATAGCTGATGGTTGATATTTGTGACATAATCATTTGATCATATGTTTTGCTGTTTGTAATGTAAATGTTTTTTCTACTTCATTTAATATTCTTTACTAAAAGGAAGTGATTTTATACTGTTGCTGTTTTGAGGTGTTTGCTATCAGTACTGATATTGAAATTTAGTCTATTCAGTTAATGTTATTCTTGAATTTTTGCTTTTAAAAAATAAATTCATTTGTGTTTTTGGAAAAGTTAATAAATGCCTTGTGGCTCAGTATCTTTCCACCCAACACCAGTTCTCTACTGCATTTCAATTATAAGCAGTAAATACTGCTAATACTGAAACTTCTTTGGCACAATTATTACAGTATACAGGGTGTTACAAAAAGGTACGGCCAAACTTTCAGGAAACATTCCTCACACACAAATAAATAAAAGATGTTATGTGGACATGTGCCCGGAAATGCTTAATTTCCATGTTAGAGCTCATTTTAGTTTCGTCAGTAAGTTCTGTACTTCCTCAATTCACCCCCAGTTGGCCCAATTGAAGGAAGGTAATGTTGGCTTCGGTGCTTGTGTTGACATGTGACTCATTGCTCTACAGTATTAGCATCAAGCACATCAGTACGTAGCATCAACAGGTTAGTGCTCATCTCGGACGTGGTTTTGCAGTCAGTGCAATGTTTACAAATTTGGAGTTGGCAGATACCCATTTGGTGTATGGATTAGCACAGGGCAACAGCTGTGGCGCAGTGCGTTTGTATTGAGACAGATTTCCAGAATGAAGGTGTCCTGACAGGAAGACGTTCGAAGCAATTGATCGGCGTCTTAGGAAGCACGGAACATTTCAGCCTATGACTCGCGACTGGGGAAGACCTAGAATGACGAGGACACCTGCAATGGATGAGGCAATTCTTTATGCAGTTGACGATAACCCTAATGTCAGCGTCAGAGAAGTTGCTGCTGTACAAGGTAACGTTGACCACGCCACTGTATGGAGAGTGATACGGGAGAACCAGTTGTTTCCATACCATGTACAGCATGTGCAGGCACTATCGGTAGCTGATTGGCCTCCACGTGTACACTTCTGTGAATGGTTCATCCAACAATGTGTCAATCTTCATTTCAGTGCAAATGTTCTCTTTATGGATGAGGCTTCATTCCAACGTGATCAAATTGTAAATTTTCACAATCAACATGTGTGGTCTGATGAGAATCCGCATGCAATTCTGCAATCACATCATCAACACAGATTGTCTGTGAACTCAATGGAGCACATTATCATGATTTCATACGGCATACTCTACCTATGGTGCTAGAACATGTGCCTTTAGAAGTACGACACAACATGTGGTTCATGCATCATAGAGATCCTGCACATTTCAGTCGAAGTGTTCGTATGCTTCTCAACAACAGATTCGGTGACCGATGCATTGGTAGAGGTGGACCAATTTCATGGCCTCCACGCTCTCCTGTCCTCAACCCTCTTGACTTTCATTTATGGGGGCATTGGAAAGCCCTTGTCTACGCAACCCCGGTACCAAATGTTGAGACTCTTTGTGCTCATATTGTGGATGGCTGTGATACAATATGCCATTCTCCAGGGCTGCATCAGTGCATCAGGGATTCCATGCGATGGAGGGTGGATGCATGTATCCTCACTAACGGAGGACATTTTGAACATTTCCTGTAGCAAAGTGTTTGAAGTCACGCTGGTCCATTCTGTTGCTGTGTGTTTCCATTCCATGATTAATGTGATTTGAAGAGAAGTAATGAAATCAGCTCTAACATGGAAAATAAGCATTTCCTGACACATGTCCACATAACATATTTTCTTTCTTTGTGTGTGAGGAATGTTTCCAGAAAGTTTGGCCATACCTTTTTGTAACACCCTGTATAGATAATGTGCAGTTCTAAAGCATCGGTTAAACACTGACCAGCACAGTGTCGTGTTAATAGCATCAAGAAGGTGCTGACCCACTCACCAATGGAAAGAGCGAGCAGTGCCACACCTCCAGGAAGACTGTGTTCAATGGTGACTTAACCAGTCAACCATCACTGATTGGCCACAGTTTAGCGCAGACTTTTAGGGCATTAGTACTGAGTAATAGGAAGACGATACCTAGCCTGCAATCTGCGAGTAGTAATACTGTACAAAAATACTTGCATGCAAGAGGCACAGCACATGACGCCAATAAATCCACTTTGTAATGAGAAGTTATATTATGTTCCTCTTCTTTTTATAAATAAAGTGTCCTTTAGATTGAGATAAAGTGAAGGTCCTGAGTTCGAGTCTCAGTCCGGCACATAATTTTAATCTGCCAGGAAGTTTCAAAGTACCCTTCAATTTGAAAGTATTATGTACAGATCATTTTGGATTCCTGCCACTGCTCACTGAAACTTCTCTCCTTCCTTGTTTATATCAGTGCTGACTCCTACAATGACCAATACAACAGATGATACAACCCACATTCAACAGCCAAAGCTCTCCATTATACTTGGCATAGTCTAGATCAAGCTGTAGTACCATATTTACTTAATGGATGGCTTATAAAATATGAACTAACAATATCACTATGCTAATAACAAGTAGTGGTATTTACTTCCAAATATGTGCAGCATTTTGTATCATGTATGAGGTTAGAAGAATATACACCAATAAACTCATCTGCACATTTCTTGGGACTAATTGGCAGTGCACAAATAATATGATGCCTCCCACATCAGAATCTGCTGCTGAAGTTAAGACAAGTGATAAACTTCCTCCATCTGTTGGTCCATAATTAATGGAGTGCCCACATAACCACATTGTACACCCTGTACCGACTGTTGGTGTAATATCAACTAGATTGCAGTGTGATCTTCTACCACAGTGGTATGATGTTATCACTCACCAAATTAGACAAAATATAGTACTGATGTATTAGAGTCTGTGTTGTGGTGATGTCTTCAATGCCAATCAGTTATCTGCTCTTGGAAGCAGTGGACATGCCTCTTCATCTATGACACAAGTACCTGTCAGATAGATTAATGTTGTGGAGGATCCAAAGCCTGGAGACTCCTCCTGACTAAGTTACAGGAACTTCCTCAGATTAATTATTGTTTGTCTCTTGAAATGAAAAGCAGGTTGCTAAACTATCAATGAAATCACAAAAATCATTGTGTCACAGAAAAGTTGTGTGTCTCCTGGTTATGGTGGTGGTTGTAGTTGTTGTTGTGGTCTTCAGTCCTGAGACTGGTTTGATGCAGCTCTCCATGCTACTCTAAACTGTGCAAGCTTCTTCATCTCCCAGTACCTACTGCAACCTACATCCTTCTGAATCTGCTTAGTGTATTCATCTCTTGGTCTCCCTCTACAATTTTTACCCTCCACACTGCCCTCCAATGCTAAATTGGTGATCCCTTGATGCCTCAGAACATGTCCTACCAACCAATCCCTTCTTCTAGTGAAGTTGTGCCACAAACTTCTCTTCTCCCCAATCCTATTCAATACTTCCTCATTAGTTATGTGATTTATCCATCTAATCTTCAGCATTCTTCTGTAGCACCGCATTTCGAAAGCTTCTATTCTCTTCTTGTCCAAACTATTTATCGTCCATGTTTCACTTCCATACATGGTGGTGGTATTTCAATTAAATTACTTCAATCTTGTGTTGGAATTATAGAGATCCCCCACTCTTCGAGCTGCCTGTTTCATCAGTTAGTGAGTGAAGATCTATTTGCTGTGAGACTGAAATATGCAGTACTAATGCCCATTCATAACAGTGCAGAAAAGCTAATTACCTTAATCATACTTTTTCTGTCTAATTTTCTCATAAATGTTTTGAGATTGTTGTTCACAATAGAATACTGAACTGTGTTTGTGAAGAATAACTTTTTAACAAAAGTTAATTTTGTCTTCCAGAAAGAATTTTCTAATAGAAAGGGTGATATGACCTCACAAGCACAGTCCTGAAACAACAAGCAAGAAAGTACTTTATTGGCATTTTCTGTTATATTTCTGAAATATCATAAACTTCTGCTAGAGAAACTAAGGTGTTATGTTGCTAACCATTATCAGTCTGTGCTACAGGACTCATAACATAAAAGTACAAAGTACAGAGTAATATTAAAGAATAATTCCACTGCATTAGAGGTAAATTCATAGTGTAGAAATATTGCTTATTGTACCTTAAATTTTCATCATTGGGGTGCCCCTATTTTCAGCCCACATAAATGATTCATGAGTGGCATTGAAGCACTCTTCAAAAATTGATGTTTGTTGTTGATGCAAATATACTGATAAATGTCACAAATACATCCATACCAGTCACAGTTATGAGAATAGTGGAACAATGATGCAACTGCATGATGGCAAACAGCTTAGTTATAATCTTACAAAGATTCATATTGTACAATCCCACACAAAGTGAGAAGATCTATGCACAAAGCCTGTAACAACTACTGCCACCATACCTTAGCAAAAGATCTGGCAGAGAACCCAAGAAAATTCTGGTGCTATCTAAAATTGCTAAGCAGGTCTAAGGCTTCCATCCAGTCCACTGTTGGCCAGTCCACTGTGGAAGTTGATAGCAAAGCAAAAACCAAAGTTTTAAATTTCATCTTCTGGAAATTGTTCACGCAGAACAATAATATAAACAAGCCACCATTCAATTAATAGACTGAAAAACCAGTCCAAGTTGCAAATATTTTATTTTTCATTCGATGACATTTTGGGCTGAGACCCATTTTCAAATCAACATAACAACATTGGAAACAGCATTTCTGAGGATGTCAAAAAATATGTAATGTACATTTACAGTGCATGCAGATCATCATTTGATCATTGGACAGACTCTCTGGTGGATGACATCATCTACTCATTTGATAATTGGACAGACTCTCTGGTGGGTGACATCATCGACTCATTTGAAGGCAAATAAATCACCAGGTCTGGATGAAATCCCAGTTCAGTTTTACAAAGGGTACTCTGTGGCATTGGACCCCTATCTAGCTTGCATTTATCATAAATCTTTCACACAGTGCAAGTCACAAGCGTTGGAAAAAAGCACAGGTGGCTGCTATATATAAGAAGGATAAAAGAATGGACCCACAGAATTACAGATTAATATCTCTAACATCAGTCTGCTGTAGAATCATTGAACATATTCTCAGTTCTGAATAAAATAATTTTCTGAAGACTGAGACGCTTATGTCCATGAATCAGCATGGTTTTAGAAAGCATCACTCATGAGAAACTCAGCTTATACTTTTCTCAAATGATACACTGCAAACTATGGATGAAGGGCAACAGGCAAATTCCATATTTCTTGATTCTGGTCTCCAATTTCAGACTGTTGACAAAGGTATAATGGAAAGGTTCACAGATATGTGAGTGGCTTGAAGGCTTTTTAAATTACAGAACCCAGTATGTTGTCCTTGACAGTGAGTGTTCATCACAGACAAGGGTATAGCCAGGAGTGTTCCATGGAAGTGCCATAGGAGTGCTGTTGTGCTCTATATACATAAATTATCTGGTGGACAGAATGCGTAGCAATCAGTGGTTGTTTGCTGATGATACAGTGGTGTATGCTAAGCTGTTGAAATTGGGTGAACATAGGAGGTATAAGACAACTTAGACAAAATTTCTATTGGTGTCTTGAATGCCGTCTAGTGCTAAATGTAGAAAAATGTCAGTTAATGTGGATGAGTAGGAAAAACAAACCTGTAATGTTCAGATACAGCATTAGTAGTGTACTGCTTCACACTGTCATATTATTTAAATGTCTGGGCACAATTTTGCAAAGTGATATGAAATGGAATGAGCACATGAGGACTGTGATAGGAAAGGCAAATGGTTAACTTCAGTTTATTGGGAGAATTTAGGATTATTTCCTTTAATTTACATCTATGGTCACAAACTTTTTGTTAACAGATTACCGGTTTTGGTCTATAATGACCATCATCAGATCTGCAGCAAAAATGGGAAAAACATAAATACACTCGCAAACTCTATACAGCTTAAGAACAATACATAGACCATAATGAAAAGTAGTACTGGCAAAATTTACATTTGTGTGCTTTAAATATGAAGAGGCATAGCTGGTTCTTAAAAACAAAGTCCTAATATACTGCAGCCATAGTGGCATCATAAAATGTTAAATGCGGAATCAGCACCAACATTGTCAAATACATATGAATAATGTCACTTGCACGAGTCATGTTGCCAGTAGTACTACTGTTTAAAACAAGCTGCTACACAGTAGCCACAAGACGTTTGTGTTGTAAGTTCACCAGATGTCCCTAATGACATTAGCATACTCCCATGCCTCATCCATTACTTTTCTCCCAAGTTTCTGTACATTTTAACACATTTGTGCATAATTTATGTAGTTTCATGCAGTTTGCCTATTTTTACACATTTGTACACATTTTTATGCACTTGTGCATGCTTTTGAGTATTTTTACACGTCTTTTCTGTTATCCAGCCCCCCTCACAACTGTCTTAACATCTTGCAGCTCACTATGAGGACAGCCGGACAATATGCAGCTGAAATGTCAGTGAAAGAAATTTTATTTGGACAGCTGCGTGCCTGAAGTTTAATGGACTATATAACACTTTCATTTGCCCATTTACACATCATTCTTGTTTCTCCTACACCATCCCTACCACAATGGATCCCTGGTCCCTCTTTCTACACTAGTTCAGAAAAGTACACCTTCCCTGACAAAAACCCAATCATGGGATAGTTTCTTAAATGTTGGGTAACCATAAAAATGCCTTTCCTTGATCACACCCCTCCTTTCATAATGACCTCTACCCTTTCAGATTCTGACATTCCCTGGTCCTCAAAAACTTCATACTGCAAAAACACATCTCCATGGTACAGGCATCATAGAACCACCTCTGCTCCCTCTGTAAGATACTGCTACTGTGCAATCCCTGCTACATACATCACATTTCTGAAACTGAATCCCTTGCACTCCAGCACCTGGAGGAGCATTCCAAATACCGTCTCCACAAGTTATCCAACCTGCTGACATCCTTCCAGTGCCTTGGGGCACTGCTGTCCAACCCCCAACCTATCCACAGATTTCCTGCTCATCAACCCGTCATAGCACCCAAATCCTGTTAGCTGACATTTTCAACTTGTCACATTCCCCAAAACCTCCTACCAACACTCCACCAAACCTAGAGCTGGAATGTTCCCATAACTCTGTACTTAACCTTTCCACCAAAACCCTATGCCCTACAGCACTTTCAGTCCTATCATTAGACATTACCTTTTGCCCTGCACCTAGATTTAACCATGTTGGAATTGTCAAATATGTACTCTCCTTCTCTTTATCCCTGCAATTCAATCAAAGCCTCCAACTGTGATCCTCCACACTCCGACCTAACCATTTCCTGGTGACGTACCAGGAATTCCTTACCTCCAAGCCCATCTCACCTTCTTTCCCCAGGCCCCTTCCTCAGAACATCAAACTTTCAGCAGAATGAATGATAACCATACACAACCTCAAAACAAATCATGACCTAATCATCTTACTTGCAGACAGAGGTTCCACCAATATTATAATGAATTGCAGTGACTAAGTGGCAGAAGGCCTCTGCCAATTATATGACCCCTCCAACTATAAACTCTGCCAGAGTGATCCTAACCCAGAGGTCCAACATAACCTCCAATCCCCCTGCTTAAAACCTAGGTCCTTCACACAACCTTTCCCCTGAATCTGTTTCCTTCCTCGCCCCTACGACACCCTGTACACCCAACTTTTACATGCTACTTAAAATCCAAAAACCCTGCACTGCTGGATGCCCCATTATAGCTGGTTATGCCCCCCCCCCCCCCCCCAAAGAAAGACATTCAGCCCTGATTGACCAACACCTCCTACCAATTGCCCATAATCTAGCTTCCCACATCGAAATAGATGCCAACCTCTTACTTCAACAACTGCCTGCCATCTCCACCCCTTTAAATCCTGGATCCCTACTTGCAGCATTTGATGCCACTTCCCCATATAACAACATCCTTCATGCCCATGGTCTTACTGCTGCTGAGCAGTATCTTTCCCAACATCCTTCAGACTCCAAACCCTCTATTGCATTCCTCATACACCCTACTATCCTAACTCATGATCCTTTGAATAGAAGGTATAAAAACAAATCTATAGAGCACCCATGAGCACCTGCAGGCACTTCCTATATCAACCTGTTCATGGGCCATCTAGTGAAGGTTCTTAGCATCCCTAAATGCTAAACCCCTAATATATTTCAAGTTCACTGATGATATCTTCATGATTTTGTCACAGGGCCGAGATACCATATATTCATTCCTTCACAATCTCAACACCTTTACTCCCATCAGCTCCATCTGGTCCTCCTCAAACCACATCACCTTCCAGTACACTGATGTCCTCCTCACTGATGGCTCTATCCACACCACACAAAAAAATCCTGCTCGTACAACTTCAGAACCCAAGGGCAGCATAGCTGCAGTGAAAAAAACTGTATTCCCCTGTATGCTGAGGATCTCACCAAGACCTTCACAAAAAGGCACTATCCTCCAGACATAATCCTCAGACAGATCTCCCATGCTCTTGCCCCCCACACCCCCAATCCTCCACAGCAAGAACCAGTTGCCAAGGAGTACTTCTTTTGTCACCCAGTACCACTCCAGACTAGCACAACTGAGCCACATCCTTCACCAGACATTTGATTACCTATCATAATGCCCCATAATTAGGAACATTCTATTCAAGATCCTCCTAAAGTGGTGCTGTCACCCACCCAACCTCCACAATATCTAATCCAACTTTCTATGCCATTCCCAGTCCAAACCCATTGCTACAGGCATTCCTGTGGAAGAGCCAAGGACAAGACCTGTCAAACACACACATCCAGCACTTCCTATTTCAATCCTCTCACGGGCTTATCCTACTCCTCTGCTGCAATCTCTGGTACCAGGCACCATACAATTTGAATCTGCACCAGACAACATGGAAGTCAAAGAACCCTAGAGGTCTCTGCACCATCGTGCCTCAAGCTGTGGTGACGCACGCCTCCTGGCCCACATTTAGTGTGAGGGCACCACAGTGGAACACGTGGTCCTAGCAGCCAATAGCGGCGCCCCCGATCATGTATTTAAGGGCCTGCCTCTCACTCAGATGGCCAGTCTAATCTTGCGTGCGTCTCTGGACATATCGCCTTGCCTTAGACTGCATATTTACTTTCTTGTTCGGTGTACGAGTGGACGTGGTTTTCTTGTGATTCAGTCGTTTCAGTCTTGTTGTTGTTGATTAGGTTCTTCGTTGGTCATGTCAGTCCTTTTCCATTTATGTTGTTGTTTACAGGTTACTCCATGGGTCCTGCTGCAATTTCTGTCACGTCAACCCCGTGACCTTTCCGGTTGCAGTTACAACATTTTGGCAATGGGGTAAACAGTAGAGTCATCGGATGTCCAATGCATTCCCATGTCCGTCGTCATTCCCACCATTTAATGACGCTAAAGAAGACTGGGAGACGTACTTACATTGACAACATTTCCCAACTTTTAAAGTCACAGACGACTCCTTCCAGCAGTCATTGTTTTTGTTTTGGGCCTCCCCAGACACGTTCTTTCATCTCCGCAAGTTGGCACCATTGTCTGATCCAGTGGCTCTCTCTTTCCAGGAGATTTGCCTTTTGCTGACAAACTATTACTCCCAATGCTACCATGTGGCCACGCCTCAGCTGGAGTTCCACCAGTACCATGAACAGCCTGGTCAATCGTATCGTTCCTGTGTCACAGACTTGCAAGGTCTCAATCATCAATGTGATTTTACGTGCACCAATTAGCAGCGTAAAGCTTCACATGCGGATTCCCTGATCCGAGATGTGGCGGTTCAGCTGGCTCCCGATCCTGATGTCCCTACTGCGGAGTTGAAACTCGATAACTCCTCCACATTGCATTCTCATTTGAAATTGCTCAAGCCACTAACGAGCATCTTATGGTGCGGCTGCGATTGAGGCACCACGGTGGGTTCCACCCTTGCGCCGTTGACGTGGCCTGGCCAAAAGAGGCCAGTGCCATCAAGACTCCTCGTTGTCTGACGTCTCTATGGGATCTGGGCCCCCGGCAACCCCTCATTGCCAGTCGCGTGACCCACTTCCGTCTAGCCCACAGTGCTTTACTACACTTTCTTGAGCTGATTGTCCCCACAGCTGGAAAACCTGCATGCTGTGTAACAAGGAGGGCCACATCCAATTGGTTTGCAATAGCTGCTCGATTTGCTCCAGTCCTACCCCTCCTGGGCCTCAAGACACCATCCATGCTCTGCAATCAGTCATCCCACAGGACAACCCACGGCATGGCAGCTTTCCCTCACACTTCGCTTTTCACTGAGGATGTCAATTTTCAGGTCGACACTGTGGCCACCGTCTCCCTGATTAATATGGTGACATATAGCCGGCTAAGCTCCCTATCGCTGTTTGGTCACCTATGGAGATGGTTCCGTTCCCCATCATGGACAGTTCGTCGTCAAGGTGGCGTACAAGCGTGTTCCCCAGCTTGTTATCCTCTTTGAATATTTTCAGCCTGGATGCATTTCAACTGTTTGGCTTTTTAATTTCCTACCAAGTTAAGGTCATTTCCACGTCTGTTCCTTTTCAGGACGTGGATGACCTGTGCTCCGCTTTTGTGTTGTTGTTTGCAACAGATATCGGTTGTGCTTCTAGTTTTCAGGCACACATCACCCTTCAGCCGGATGCACAGCCTTGCTTTTTCCGGGCCTGGCCCCTTCTGGTGGCCTTATGGACAGTAGTCAAGCAGAACTTGATCAGCTCCAGGCTGCTGGCGTTCTGGAGCCTGTGACTTACAGTGCCTGGGCTACACCATTGGAGGTCATACAGAAACCCAATGGATCTCTTCGGCTGCGTGGGGACTTCGGAACTACTGCCAGTGCTCAGTCCCTCGTCGACACTTACCCCATTCCCCAACAGGAATACCTCTCCAACCTTTCCTGGGGAGAGTATTTTTCAAAGATCGACCTGGCTGAGGCCTTCCCTTTGGTGTCTCTTTGGCGCCGGCCATTTTCCAGTGGTTCCCAGAGCAGCTTACACAGCCTATCCCTGCCTGTGTGAATTATCTGGATGACATCTTGGTCACCGGGGGTTCCTGCCAGGAACATTTGCAAAATTTCTGTGCCTTATTTCACGCTCTGCAATCTGCAGGTTTACACTGTCGGCTGGACAAGTGTTGTTTTTTTCAACCGGATGTGGAATACTTAGGTCACTGGCTTAGCAAAGATGGCATTCACCCTTCCAGTCACAATGTCATGGCCATTGAGGCCCTTCCTCTTCCCAAAGACTTATCTGAACTCCAGGTGTTTTGGGCAAGCTTACTTATTACTTAAAGTTCTTGTACCAGGCTGCCTGCATTGCTCAACCCCTCAATCACTTGAGTCACAAAGGGGTAGCTTTTGATTGGACTCCTGCCTGTGACCAGGCTTTTCTCCATTTAAAGGCGATGCTGCAGTCCACCCCTTACCTTTACTCACTTCTCTCTGTCCTTGCATATTGGGATGCCAATGGCTCCGAACAGCCCAACGCTTATGCCTCTAAGACATTGACCCCAATGGAACAGAACTACTCCCAGACTGAAAAGGAGGCCCTGGTGATCATGTTCGCCATCCAAAAATTTCACACCTATCTTTTTGGGCAAAGTTCACACTCTTGACAGACCATAAACCCTTGGTTACGCATTTTGGACCCCACTCTCACCTTCCAGAGTGGACGGCTCAATGTCTCCAGTGCTAGGTGTTGTTTTTATGAAATTGCACTTATATCTCTAAACAGGCCCCGATCCTGCTTTTGACTAACAGGAGTTTCTCTGCTTTGACATTGATTCCACCCTGCGGGATGCACTGGACAGTCTGCCTCTCATGGCTGCTCACATTGCCGCCGCTACCCGCCGTGACCCTATTTCGTGGCAGGTTCTCCACAATGTGGTCCACAGGTGGCCGTCCTATGTCACTCATTACATGCGGTCCAATTTCAGCCCTAACTATCAGTACATGCCTTTTTATATTGATATGACTACCAAATAGCTGCCCGCCAGAATGAAACAACCACTACCAGACTGTGTCCAAGAGGAATGTAAACCCCTGTGTGGCACAACTTGCAGCGAATGACACATGCTAGATTTCAATGGCTGCATCACTATCCAAGCTATCTGGATCCCCACCCCCTCAAACATCAGCTTTTCTGAAATGTGTTGATGGGAGTTATCCTTACAACACATTCTCTGTTTCTGAAATTATTCTGGCTTCAACTTATGCCATCCTCCCACACTCCTCCCAGTTTCCAATCCCACTGTCTTATCAGCTCCTCCATATTCTCATTTCCTACCTTTTTGTGGGCCACCATTGGCCAACACACCCACCTGTCTTCCCCCTTCCCTGCTCCTCTCCTTTTTCGACCTGTGTTTCTACCTCCACCCCACCTCCTTGCCCCACAGCCTCCACTGCTGCTCCTGTTTGCAGTCTAGTCCCTTTGCACTCTGCCAGACACCTCTCTTCCCCCCACCCTCCCCAGTACCTTGCAATCCCTTCCTGGACTACTCCAGACTGCTGCTTCTATTCCATGTGACAGCTGCATCCAGCTCTGAGCTGTCAGAGATGGTGGTCATATGTGTGTGCGATGTGCTTGCTTGTGTGAATGAATCTGTGTGTGTATTTTCTTTTCTGACAAAGGCTTCGGCTGAAAGATAATGCATAAGTCTTTTTTCATTGTACCTGTCTGCCACTCAATGTGTCATCTTTACATTACGTAGCAACCTATCTTTTCCTTATAATGTTGATGTTGCAACCTGGAGTTTCCACTGTTTGATTTACTGATACCAAAAGAAAAGACCAGTGGGGACACACTGGGTGAGGTCTCATGTATGAACATAATATATAGACAACATAGCTGCCATACTTCTTCACAATTTCATTTAATGCTATCCTGTTGCATAACCTTATGAGGCAACACAGCTACAATGAAAATGTCTTTATCAAACGTGTGTGCAATAAGCATATTACATGCCATTGTCAAGCTACTTCATAAAAAAGGAATAAAACATTAGTAAAAAAATATTTTCCCATCACATTATTGCAATTATTTTCAAAAATTTCATAGAAGATATGTACAATACTGGTTCATTAAATTTCAGGCATGCAGCCGCGCAAATAAAATTGCCTCTACTGATATTTTGGCCGTATATCATCTGTAAGTCCATAGAGTGAGTCAAAAGACTGACGATAAGATGCCTAGTGCTGCCTTATACGCTCCACCATGGCGGTATTGGGCTTGCGGGTCACACATGCTGGTCGGCAGCAAAGAAATATGCTTACATATGCTCCACCTGTTGTGATGGCGTACAGACACTCAATTTGCTTATCGATATATGATCGGTGGCAGTGACACCATGATGACTTCTCTATAGTTTAATTACTCCAAGAGCTGGGTTCCATGTTTTGTCCAAATTAAAACCATTATCTCTCTTTATTGAATAATTAGCTAATCTAATCTCTATAGCTTCCTTGAAGACAGATTCCCAAAAGGAAGAGATGGATGTTAAAATCTTCACATCATTGTAATTCATGGAATGTTCTGTATCAATACAATGTTTGGCCACAGCTGACTTGTCTAACTGTAATAAGCATGTGTATCTTCGATGCTCCACACACCTCTCATGAACGGTGCATGTTGTTTGACCTATGTACAGCTTCCCACAATTTCCATAAGGAAGGCTGATGGCAGTTACTGGCATGAAGATATAGATCTGTGTGTGTCAGTTTTCGAAATACAGCATGTCCTAATGTATCAGCAACTTTACGGTGAATGACAACATCCAAACAGGGGAGGCAGCTGTATTTTTCTATTTCCAGAGTAAATTTGATACTAGCATGGATAGAATTCAAATGCTCAAGAAATCGATGTAATTCATCCATCCCATACCACAAATGTGTAGTCCACGTGTCTCCAGAAGACTGTTGGTTTAAAACTTTCTGAGTCCAACCCCTTGTCCTCAAAGTCTTCCAAGAATAAATTAGAGAGGGCTTCCAATAGCAGCGGCACCAATCTGCTCATAAAATTCAACATTAAATGAAAATAAGATGATAAAAGCACATGTTCAAATAAGGCTGTAATGTTCTTATCAAAATGTTGGCTGATAAGAGATAAAGAGTCATTTAAAAGTACCTTGGTGTATAATGATACGACGTCAAAACCAACAAGCACATCAGTACTATTTAGCCTGATATTGCTAAGTCTCTGAATAATATCCATAGAATTATAAATGCGGTGATTACATTTTCCTACCAATGGTTTTAATAAGGAAGCTAAATATTTGGCATAAAAATATGTTGTTGAAACAATAGTGCTTGTTATAGGTCTCATAGACAAGTCCTCTAGACACTCATCCTTATCAAGCAACAGTACCTCAATTATGACAGCTGCCACCCATTCCACATCAAATGGTCCCTACCCTACAGCCTAGGTCTTCATGGCAAACGAATCTGCTCCAGTCTGGAATCCCTAAACCATTACACCAATAACCTGAAAACAGCTTTCGCATCCCGCAACTACCCTCCCGACCTGGTACAGAAGCAAATAACCAGAACCACTTCCTCGTCCCCTCAAACCCAGAACCTCCAACAGAAGAACCACAAAAGAGCCCCTCTTGTGACAGGATACTTTCTTTGACTGGACCAGACTCTGAATGTGGCTCTCCAGCAGGGATACGACTTCCTCAAATCCTGCCCTGAAATGAGATCCATCCTTCATGAAATCCTCCCCACTCCACCAAGAGTGTCTTTCCGCCATCCACCTAACCTTCATAACCTCTTAGTTCATCCCTATGAAATCCCCAAACCACCTTCCCTACCCTCTGGCTCTTACCTTTGTAACCGCCCCCGGTGTAATACCTGTCCCATGCACACTCCCACCACCACCTACTCCAGCCCTGTAACCTGGAACGTGTACACGATCAGAGGCAGAGCCAGGTGTGAAAGCACCCATAGGATTTACCAACTGACCTTCCTACACAGTGAAGCTTTCTATGTGGGAATGACCAGCAACATGAATGGACACAGGCAGACAGTGTTTGTTGGTAATGAGGATCACCCTGTGGCTAAACATGCCTTGATGCACGGCCAGCACATCTTGGCACAGTGTTACACCGTCCGGGTTATCTGGAAACTTTCCACTAACACCAACCTGTCAGAACTCTGGAGATGGGAACTTGCCCTTCAGTATATCCTCTCTTCTCGTTATCTGCCAGGCCTCAACCTCTGCTAATTTCAAGTTGCCGCTGCTCATACCTCACCTGTCTTTCAACAACATCTTTGCCCCTGTACTTCTGCCTCGACTGACATCTGTGTCCAAACTCTTTGCCTTTACAAATGTCTGCTTGTGTCTATGTATGTGCAGATGGATATGTGTGTGTGGGTGTGTGTGTGTGTGTGTGTGTGTGTGTGTGTGTGTGTGCGAGTGTACACCTGTCCTTTTTTTCCCTTGAAGGTAAGTCTTTCCACTCCCGGGAGTGGAATGATTCCTTACCCTCTCCCTTAAAACCCACATCCTTTCGTCTTTCCCTCTCCTTCCCTCTTTCCTGAAGAAGCAACCGTTGGTTGTGAAAGCTTGAGTTTTGTGTGTATGTTTGTGTTTGTTTGTGTGTGTATATAAATCTCATATGATACACAAGATATCCATGTACATAATGCAAAGGCACAGATTTAAATAGATCACAAGTACACATGTTAGTTGTGGAAGTAGAGAAGAAATATTAGTGATAAAGTGTTATGTGGCACACACACATTTGAGAATGTTTACTTTCACTATATAATCAGGGAACAGTAATCAGAACATAATAAGGGAACAGTATGAGCAAGAAAGCAGCTTCATCCAGTGATAGGACAGACGAGAATCAGGTAATACTGACAACTCCTCACATATTCAGTATCCAGCAGGAGACAAGCAGCATACTGGCCAGCTGGTGATATTAGACATGCATAAATTTCAACTCAAAAGATAACTAAAGATGGCTGAAAACTAGTTCCTCTCAAACTGATTCTGCTCATTTAGCATACGGTGCAGTTCCTCCATCCTTGACACTCTAATGTAGAACATTAAGATCATCATGAATAAGATCCACTTCCTGTTTCCCTCTACTGAAGTGACAACTTAAAGTGTTCATATTATTCGAATAGGCATGCTCCATGTATTAGGTAGAGAAGTCCTTTTCCATCTGACAAATGTTTTAGCTTTCTCAATTTCTACAGTCAAATACATGACCTTGTAAATAATTTGTCAAACTTAATTTTGACTTCATGAACTTCATTTTCATAATGTCATCAGCATACCAATAATAAAACAGTTTTCAAGTATTCTTGGATAGGATGTGAAAATTTGTTTCCAAGTTTTTTAATGACAATAACTATTGCCAATTCAAGTCCTCTTTCTGATGAAAAATTTTGTTGTTAAATATAATCAGCCATTAAAGTCTTCTGACTTGATGGGATTAGGGGAAATCTGAGGAAGGACTTAACTAACTAGAAAATAAATGTGAATGAATAGAAATTAGTAGTGAGGGTTGTGGCAGATGTCTTAAAAAGGGCAGAAATTAAGTAGGGTACAGAAGATCCAAGGAAAAAATGTAACTGATTACTAAAAAGGGATACAGATTCAATCAAGCAGTTAAAAACATTGATTAGATGCAAAGAGATGACAGAAACTGGAAGTGGTACTACAATAGTGCTCTTGAAATAATTTTACTGTGAGGCAGCAATTACAAGGCAAGGCAGAAAAAGCTTTAGAATGGAGACGAGACATGCTGGAAGTAGTGTAGTGCACATCAGTTGAAGATAATAGGCTAAAACATGGCAGAAATAGGATGATGTGAAAACTTTTTTATCTAAGTGTGGAAACATTGGCTGAGAATCAGAGAATGTCAAAGCAAGAACTTCAATATCAATAATAGCAGGGATATAAAGAACTCAGTCTAAAGCTGGCATTGAAGAGAAAGGAAATTCACAAAGAATTAGGAAATTAATACAGACTTCTGCAAAGAGTGCACTGAGGGAAAGCATGTGCAGTAATATAACATTTACAAGTACGAGTACAAAGACTCTACAAGATGATGGACAACTACTTAACTTAGATTGCACAACAAAATGCGGAAGTGAAATATTTGTAAAAATTTGAAGGACAGGGGAAGTTAAACCTTCAGTCATTGGTATGCATTCCCTCTCATCATATCCCAGCTGTTTTCTTTCTGTCCAACACTGAACCAGCACATCTGTCACATTTTTCTCATCCCAGTCTGTCTCTGTTATCTTCTTCCCAACTAATCTGCTAATCTTCTCGATTTACTTACTGCTCTCCCTGTGGTCAGTCAACTACTTCACATTTGATTCATTATGTCTCATTGGCATACATTTCTGTTGAATGTTAGTGCTCACGTTCAACAAGACTTTAATGAAACAATTGCTTAACACAGTATTAAAAAAGACTGACATTTCTGAAATTCTACATATTCATTACTGCATTCATTATTACTATTATAATTATTGCGAACTCTTATGTACCATGTAGCATCTATACAGTAATCTTAACTCATTAAGAATGTCTGATAAGGTGCAAGAGAGGGCCTGAAAGCCCCATCTAGCCAGGTGAAATAAAAACATGAATATACAAAATTCTGATATGCTTTCCTCCGTCTTATTCTTATTTTTGCAGTGGTTGTTATTCTATTTACTACTCTCAACAATAGTCACTATGAATTTGTGGCACCAATGAAATCAACACCAATATCTATATGCATTCATCTTTGGACTTTAAGCATTATCTTTGGATGTTCTGCCACGTTCAGTTCAATTCTTTGTGATCCTTGTATGTGTTAAGGTTATTAAATGAACTATTGCTAAATGGGTGTGCTTATCAGTGCAACCAATCAGTAATCCTCCTCACTGGTGACCCTGACACCAGACACTGTTGCTCATGCACCTCTACACCACTCCGCTCCAGTTCTCGCTACCGCTACCGCTATGGCCCGCACAAAGCAAACGGTGCACAAGTCCACAGCAGAAAGGTGCCGCACAAACAGCTCGCCACCAACACAGCGAGGAAGAGTGCGCCTGTCACCAGCAGCATCAAGAAACCCCACCACTACAGGCCGGGCACTGTCACCCTGCGAGAAATCAGGCACTACCAGAAGAGCGCAGAGCTGCACATCCACAAGCAGCCCTTCCAGCGCCTAGTGCACGAGATCACCCAGGACTTCAAGACTGACCTGCGCTTCCAGAGCTCCACCGTCATGGCCCTGCAAGACGCCATTGAGGCCTACCTCATCAACCTCTTCGAAGACACCTACCTGTGTGCAATCCATGCCAAGCGCGTCACCATCATGCCCAAGGACATCCAGCTCGCGCGCCGCATCCTCGGTGAGCGCGCCTAAACGGTGCCGTGGCACCAGACTTTCAAGGCGTCTCTTTGATGCAACAACTCTCTATGGATGGAAGCCCTTCCCCTTGTGCTACTTGGCATTCGTGTGATCTATAAGTAAGACCTCAAAGGCACAATAGCCGAGTTCGTATATGGCCAGAACATTGTTCTCCCTGCCGAACTTGTGAGCCCTTCTGCTTCTCTCCCTCAGTCTCACTTACTTTTCTTCATGGACTGCGCCAGATGCCACTTCATCAACCTCCATATCCCTCTGCCCGCCAGCCATTCCCGCCCTAAGGTTCATGTCCCAAAATCTCTGGACAATTGCGAGTACGTCATGCTCCGAGATGACACTGTCCATGCTACCCTCCAACCTCCATATACTGGCCTGTACCAAGTTCTCCGGGGCTCAGCCAACACCTATGACATCCAGATGAAAGATTCAGATGTTACAGTCTCTCTCAACACACTCAAGCCTGCTCCTGTTGAGCCTTCTTGTACCCCCCCCCCCCCCCCCTTCAGGCCACGACCTCGTCACTCACTGTCGTGGCTCACGACACTCTGACCACTCCCTCCACATCAGACTTACACACTCAATTGAGTGACTTCTAGCTCCAATCATCGAGCTCTCCTCTGACCTCGCCCTCTACTCTGGTCTCATGCACTCCATCGAGTGACCACATGATCCCCAAGTCGAGCTTACCTACACTCATGCCCTTGCCGCCGGCCCCTTTGCCAGTCCCTTTCACCGTCGCCTGCCACGCCCTGTCGAGGTTCCTCACCCCCCCCCCCCCCCCCCATCTTGCATGTGCCCTCACTTAAGGTGTTTGTGCCTGTCCCCCCAGACATAATCCATGACATCTCAATAATACTGTGCAATTATACACTGTTCATCATGTGTTTCTCTTCATCCAGTGCTCATGACACAACCTCCATCATTCCCTGCCACCTTGTGAAATGTGTTCCCCTCCCGCCTGATGTCGAGACATCGTTGTTATCGCTCCAATCCACCCTCAAACCGCCAGCCTACCTGTCGCTGCACAACCAGCACACTCAGTACGACACCCTGCTCACTTCAACGACTTCCAGGTTCAGTGGCCGAACCTTCCTTTGCGACATCTACCCACACAGGCCCCCAACGACACTGTCGAGCTGACTGTGGTCCGGCTCCCACGGACTACCCCTGCCAACACTATACTCACCCCCCTCCCCTCCCCGGCCTCTCAAGAGTACTCCATACTGTGGGGGAGGGGTGGGGGTTAAGGCTATGTGGCGCCGATGAAATCGACACCAACATCGATATGCTTTCGTCTTTGGACTCTAAGCATTATCTTTGGTTGTTCCGCCACATTCAGTTCAGTTCTTTGTGAACCTTGTGTGTGTTAAGGTTAATAAATGAACTATTGCTAAATGGGTGTGATTATTACTTCTACCAATCTGGTAATCCTCCTCAAATTTTATCGCTTACAATTTCCTAGTATATGTAACAAAGATCTGATGTTGTTCCATGGCTTTTATTCTAAATTGAATATTGTAACAGATTGTAGACAACAAATAAAATATAAAAGTTGGATACAGGCACCCATTTACCTACAGTTATTGATGGGCACACATGCTTGCTTCCAAAAGATTTAGAGAATTCTATTAGATTTTTCTGGTTTAACAATTTTAACACAATATCTCTCTCTCCATGACAAAAACACACACACTCAGTCATTTAGCTATGGCAGTTTGGATTTTTATTGCAGCCATAGTGTAGGAACAAATGTTCAAAATCTAATACTTTTTCAAGTGGTGCTATGTGCCACCCATTACACACCTGCATATTAGTGGCTGTGTATCCTCAGTATATCTCAGGTTTGTTTTCCCCTATCCTAAGTTTTGGTGTGGTAGATTTCACTAATAGTACTAATACTACTGTGGTGGTGATCAGGACTACAATGTTGCACAAGATAAGGTCTACTGCTCTCCTACTTCTGACAGAAATGTTGAGGACCCTCCTTCCTACATCTTCTATAGTAGATAATGATAGAGATAGAGGATGAACAGTTTATTTTGAACTGTCTAATTGTTTCCTTGCCTTCATTACAATAATAGATGGGGCCCCTTATACAACTTTTTGAAGTGTTATCAGAAATGGCTTGATTAAGAATTTACTTTGAGCATAAAGTTTTCTCTGGTTTTACAGTTAGCAGCCATATGGGATACAGGGAAGGTGCCTCTAAGTTGAGAATGCCATCACCATATGATATATAAGTTCTCATAGTCAAAAAGCACCTGTCAAGTTGGTATTTTTATTTAATTATTTACTGTGGCAGTGCTTAGTGTTACTCCATTATGTTTTACAGCAAAGATGGATCACATATAGCAATAGTTTTTTGTCATCCTACAAAATAATATCATGAAAAATATTGTTAGGCTGATATTAAAACAAAGCACATTGGAAGACAAGATCTGGGGCAAGAAGTGAGCACCATGAAAAACTAATAGTACCAGTGAACTTTCATGATGATAGAACTGAGAGATAATTTTAACTGTGATTAAAGGTAAAATGTGATGGATGATGGATGGTACGAATGAATTTCTGGTTCCTCTACTAGTAATAATACCAAGAAACAAAGTAAAAATATCCAATTAAGACTCTCAACATGTATGCCATATGTCAAATTTTATTTAATTGAAATGTGTTCCGAATGTAGTAAATGAATGCAACTCTTAATTCAGCTCAAACATTTACAGTAGCAGAAAAATGCTTCCAAGCTACATTTCCTGAATGGTGGTTGTTGCTTGCTATGATTATTAAACAAGTATCTTACAGGATGATATGATAACAAGGATGTGGCAACACAATAAGAAATAACAGATAACATTTATTAAGAGTGTGTGACAAATGGTACCTAAATTTGGTAAAGTTCGGTGTGTGACATTTGATGTTCTAAACCTAATACAATAAGATTTAACAAATTTATTGTCTCTTAGTAGTCTATGATATTGTAAGAATCACTGATAATAATGTTTGCAGACACTCAGTTACTGCTTGTACTTCTCCATAAACAGCAACGGCTATGTCAGTAGGTGGTCTTCATAGTATTCTACTGAGCTAACTGCAGGCACTGAATGGTGCTGTCTAATTGCTGGGGCAGAACTGTCTGAATGTCTGTGGTATGTCGTATTTAGAGCCTGTTGATGGAAGAACTGGTAAGACTGGCAGCACACGGTAAAAGTGAAGTAGTCCATGGTTGATAGCATTCCCTATTGGCTATCCCCACTATCAGCTGACATGTACTGTAGCAACTAGCACAGAAGTGGAAAGCACCATCTGGAGGTTGCTGCAAGGTGCTGAGGGGTGCCAGGTGAACAGTTGTGCCTATGTGGTAGTGCCCTCTTATGGTATTTGTTGTGTACCTAGTCTCAGTAGTTCATTAATTTTCTGCTTCCTTGCTTGCAACCATCTGTATTTGATGGGTGTATAGTTCTTGAACCCACACAAAATCACATTGATGGGGTGGCCAGTCAAGTATTTGCCATTTAGATATCTGTAGGCTGGTCTGAGGTGGCAGGCATGATGTACACTTCCATCAGTTTGACGTAGGCTGGATACAGCTGGGGCCTGCTGCTGGAGGAGTTGGTGGGAGTGGCTACTGGCTGCAGTAGAAGATCACTCAGGTAGCTGGGTCCATACAGGTCTTCTACTTCTGTAAACGAAAAGAACCTAGAAGTTATGCTTGTATGCTGTAGTGCCCCAAAATTTTACAAAAGACTGGAGTCACTTGTGTTCCAGCCGCTTCAGACACATGTTATTATGTAGTGGGTTGTAGCATAAACAGATACACACTGCTGCTGAATGTTATTTGTGCAGGCTAACCGAGAAAGAAGTGCAAAACCGGGCCAACAAGTGATGCGCTCGGTTGCAGGAAAAAGAAAAGAACAACTTCCGGCGCAGAATTCCGTGGACAAATTTCATGCACTAGAAACAATGGTGATTGTTGTGTGTTGTAAAGAGACAACGGAAGAAAAAAAAAAGATTATTATTAATAGAGACTTGGTCTCAAGCAGACGGACTTGTATATTAGTATTGTATCATTCAGAAAGAATGTTATTTAATTTGTTTGAATTCAGTCATGTGTGAATGCCTTAAGAAAATGTGGGCTTACTGTTTAATGTGGCAGTGAAATGGTGTATTGAATTTTGAATATAGAATACGTTAACAGCAACTGAATTTTGAGAGAGTCTTTATTTGGAATAGATAATAGGATTTTGGAATAGTAGATGAATTTTCACCTTCTTCAAAATATAGAATCTTCGGAGAAGTGTTTGATGCAAGCAGAAGACGCCAGAGCTGCGTGGGAGCTGAGCTTGTATCCATCATTCAAGTAAGTTCACACTGATAGTCCAAGGAGCGCGACTCTAAGTTTTAGAGAAGGTACAACAAGGCACTGCATGACGTGGCAACCAGTAAAGAAAGGACCTATGAAGATGTTGGAAGATTAATGAAACCAAGTTGAAAAGATTGACGAGTGTTGCCATAGCAATGAGTAACAGTGAACAAGATTCGAAGATATTTATCAAAAATTGCCCTGTTGGTTAATGGTGATATAAGCAAGGAAATCAAGTAGAAGAAACACCACAGTCAATCCATTAATTCACAAACGCTGACGGCACTGTTCACGAATGCTGATGCCGCCGTTTACAATGCCGACGCTGCCGTCTACAACATCAACGCCTCCGTCTACAATGCCGACACCACTGTCTATGGCTCTGACGTTTCCGTCTACAAATGCCGATGCCGTTGTCTACACCAACACCAACACCGCCGGTAGCAAATCGTCAAATCACACCGGGTGAGTGAACTTTGACTTTTGTTCAATTGTGCAGTGTAAGACTTGTGAGTAGGGGGTGCTGTGAATGTTGACTCGACTTAAGGCTAAGAAGAATAAGATGGATAGGGATAATCAACAATCAGAAGAGCATGTTGGGGCTATGGGGATAGGAAACCAAGGACCTGATTTGGATGAATTAATAAAGTTTATCAAAACTCAGTTTGCGTCACAGAACACAAGACAAGATGAAATGAAGGCAGAATTAAATTCTAAACTAGATTTACAGAACTCAGAATTAAAGTCTAAATTAGATATACGGAATACTCAAATGCAACACCGCAAGTAGGACTTGAAGAAAGAATTGTCTGGCTCTCTAAGTAAAAAAGTAAATATTTTGTTTAAAGCCTTAGAGGAGAAACAGGAGAAAATTTTTTGGGAAATAGCCCAGAAATTAGAGTATGATGTCAACTGTAAATGTAGTAGCCTAGAATCCAGAGTCAATGAAAATTTTGATTCCTTGAAAAATGTCTATAAGGTCACATTTGATGTGGTTAAACAGGAATTAAGTAAACAAATGTACATAAACAAGATAAATTGCTCCCATTAGTTCAGATGCAAATTTCAGGAGTTAGCTCATGTTTAGAAAATGTAGAACAGAATCTCAAAGAAAAGTTAACTACAGCTGAGTTGATCAATCTAACCAGTATAGAGGAACAGGTGGATGAGCTAATAGAATGAAAAGTGGAAGAAAAATTAAGCGGTGACATTCCTTCACCTATAATGACCTCTGACTTAGATCATCCAAAAAAAGGCTTAGATGTGAATTAGATCATACAAAAAAGGCTTAGATGACCTAAGAAGGGAATTCAAAATTATTCAGGAGAAACTTGAAAAGAGTACAGTGTCTCAAAATCTTGTTCTAAATAAAGAAATAATTAACAATTTACAATGGGGATTGAATTCAGACTTTTCCCGTCAGTTGCATAGGTTTAAACCAGACGGAGAGGTACACCCCACCCATTTCCTAAAACAATTTAATCAGGCCATGCCTAAAAGTTGGGAGGAGGCTAAGAAAATAGAATTTGCCATAGGTTATTTGGAGGGTGAAAGAGTAATTAAGGAAATTGGAAGATTATGCCGTACTTATTGTTACGACGCTCATACCTCCTGGGCGACTAAAATTAAGGACTTTGAACATATCCTAAATGAATTATCACATTTGTCCACAGGAATGACACCTGTAGAAACTATTGGCAAACCATTTATAGGAGAACCCTTAATTACATGTTTTAGGTGGCTGTAGCAAAAACCTACTGATCACCAAGTAATTCAGGAAAAGGTTGGGAGGCAATTACACAAAAGTGCACAACAAAGAGTAGAAAAATATAATGCAGCTGTGAATGATCCCAAGTATGACATAGATGACTTAGTATTAGTGAAGCAACATCTTTGAAGTTCAGCCCTGAAAAAGGAAACATACAAATGCTTTCTGAAATATATAGGACCTTACCGTATTCAATCGATAGTCCACTCGAAAGCCCTATATTTAGTAGATCCTCTGACAGGAGAGGAGAAAGGAACGTATAATGTTAAAGTTATAAAGAGATATGTACAGAACCCCAAGGGGCGTTGACATTCTGTGTTAACGTTCGGAGTGACGTCTGCCGGCTCCCGAGTCGGATTCATTGTTGCTTCTACTTTAGTTTTCCTGCACCAGATTCCATTCATTTCTTCAACTATTCTGTCATCTATTCTCATACTATAAATCTATAACTGGTTGTTTTCAATTCAGCCTGAAATGACTGTACTGACAACTGGTTTCAGAGTTATCTCATTTTCGAGTTCTGAAAAGGTAAAACCCGTAGATGTAATCTATGAAGGCTAGATCCCCCACAGAGTTGACATAAATTTGTCAGCTTTGAAACTGCATTTGGATCTGGAGATATTCTGCTGAGGAAGTGTGCCAAAAATTGAAGGGTAATCTCATATGTGAGTTCCACAAGGGTAAAACCCAGGGAGTGTGTTCCCGAGAGTGTTATCTAGTCTCTGTACTTCTAGATAGAACATTATAAACGCCAGTGTTGAGGGTAAAGGCATAATTCAGTGTTATACGATGTTTAAATTTTTATAAAATGTTTTGTACCTTTTGTAACGTGTGATGTGATGGGGGAGGGTTTGTACTCAGTTTTGTGTAAGGGGTGGATAGTGTAGGAATAGACACGACCAACACTACACAAACACCATACCCTTCATACAGCCCTCACAAACAAGTGTGACTGGTTCTTTATCATTTGCCATTCCATAGGAGTTGCTTATATCTTTTCTTCGGGGACTTCTAAGGTGACGGTGAGAATGTCCGTTCTGTAGGAGACGCTGAACATCATACCTCCTCCGGCTTCTCACCTAAGTACTGGCAAAGTGGGGATCTTGAGGAAGGGGGGAGGGAGTGGTTTCCTGTCTTTGAGGCTATCTGCTTTCTTTCTTCAATCTTAGCACCCAACTCTTTTATTTCCTTTCTTACTTCTCTTTAGAGTACCAATATATCTTTTCCTCTATCCACATTCATATACTTCTACCGCTGAAGCCCTTCTCTTTTCCGTAGTTTATATAAATATCCAACTAAGAACCTTAGCTGGCCAAAGAACCAGGACACACGATCACACTTTATCACTCAGCCAACTGAAGACAAAAGCACAGACGAGAAACACCAGATAAGAAATAACAACCGTCTCGTGTAAGAGAGGGAAGAAGTGCTAGTCAAGGACTACAGCACTTGGTTATGAGGATGACGGTTGCACTTCTCAGAGGGAATGATGCATTTAGAGTAAGTTAAAATAAACTCTTCCTATGATGCGTTTAGAGTAAATTAAAATAAATTGTTCCTACATGTGGTAGTACCTTGTAGAATAAGTAGAGCTAAGGTAAGATAAAAGTTAAGCCAGAGAAGAAAAACACTATTAGAACCTGTATCAACAGATGGAGTTCACACATTTCTGAGCATAAGAATAGGATTGTGCATCCCGAATAGCCTGATAAGAAACAGTAGAGTAATGTAAAATAGGTGGAGGATAATTAAGTGTTAAAGCTATGGAAGCGATCTGTAAGAAAAATGAATCAAGGAGGACATATATATTTGACCAGGGAATTTTAAAGAGAATTGTATGAAGAGGTATATGCCAGAGGAGTGACTATGAACACTGTTGAGATAGGATAAGAAGGGTGCACCCGATATTGTTGAAATGAGAGGAAGTGACAGGTAGGCAGACCTAGAGGAGGCTGACCTATACTGTGCAGGCAGTGACACTAGAAGGGGATTGACCTGTACCACAGTTTTAAGTAAGTGGAAGAGCCATACCTACCTGTATGCGAGGAAGAAAATTATGTTCATAGGATCATACCTTACGTCATTGATAGATACTGTACGTGCAGGAAATGGGAGGTATCGTAATTCTAATTTATTATGGAAAAGTTTCCCCTGATAACTTTGAATCCTTTTTTCCTTATCTAGAGACAATGCATTCTGAAAGGTTACTGTTGCAACCGTAGAGTAAAGAAGGAAAGAGTTATTTGATGAGAACAACAACTGAAATTTGCGACTGGCTAAGGGGAGGGATTTATTTTGTACGATCCCAAACTAGCCTCAAAGGATGGCCTATATTTGATTAACTGGTCAAGATATGTTGTATCTTAAATTGCTTGTACTACTTAGTCTATTGGTAAAATGACTGACCATCTGGGGGAACGATGTGCTATAGGTTTTGTCTGAATAATAAGTGCAAAAGATATTATATGTTGTATCTAAAATAACAAGTGTTAGAGCTAAGGGGAGGGATATGTAGTGCCCCCAGAATTTTACGGAAGTCTGGGGTCATTTGTGTTCCAGCCACTTCGAACACACGTTATTTTGTAGTGGATTGTAGCATAAACAGATACACACTGCTGCTGAATGTTATTTGTGCATGCTAACCGAGAAAGAAGACCAAAACCAGGCCAACAAGTGATGCGCTTGGTTGCAGCAAAGAGAAAATAAAAACGTCCGGCCCACAATTCCATGGACGAATTTCATGCGCAAGAAACATTGGTGATTGTTGTGTGCTGTGGAGAGACAACGGAAGAAAAAAATGGCTATTATTAATAGTGACTTGGTCTCAAGCAGACAGACATGTAAATTAGTATTGTATCATTGAGAAAAAATGTCATTTAATTTTGTTGAATTCAGTTGTGTGCGAATGCCCTAAGAAAATGTGGGCTTACTGTTTAATGTGGCAGTGAAATGGTGTATTGAATTTTGAATATAGAATATGTTAACAGCAACTGCATTTTGAGAGAGTCTTTATTTGGACTAGATAATAGGATTTTGGAATAGTACATGAATTTTCACCTTCTTCAAAATATATAATCTTTGGAGAAGAGTTTGATGCAAGCAGAAGACCCCAGAGCTGTGGGAAAGCTGAGCCTGTATCCAGCATTCAAGTAAGTTCACACTGATAGTCCAAGGAGCGTGACTCTAAGTTTTAGAGAAGATACAACAGGGCAGTGCAATGCATGTGAATGTGGCACAGCCTGATTTGATGTTTATGGTGTGCTGAAACACTGTGTGCCTGTTTAATCTTAAAGGCAGCATTACTGAGGTGCTCTATGACTGTTCCTGGTACCCATGTCTTAGTATGTGTACACTGAAAGGAGTCCTGGATCTTTCAGTTTAAAAAATCTTTGTCTGATGCTTGGCATGTGGAAGCACGAGTGGCTTTAATGTTGGTGTTAATGTTCAGTGTGGTCTCCCTTGGAGTTTCTGCACTGGAGACTGCGCATGGCAACTGAGACTGGAAGATCAGTAAGGCATTGACTTCATTCTGTTGTTGAACCAACTTTATCATGTGTGACTTGATAGTTCATATGATCCTTTCAGTGAATCGATTAGCCTCATGATGAAATGTTGCAGTCCTAAAGTATAAAATGCTATTGGTTTCACAAAATAATTCAAATTCCTGAGAAGAAAATCAGACTGCCAAATTCTATTGTCAGTGACAACAGATTTTGGTAGTCCTTCAAAAAAGAAAACCTTAAACAAAGCCTGAACACCCTTTGATAAAGATATCTATGATTGAAACTTCCTGGCAGATTAAAACTGTGTGCTGGACCAAGACTCAAACTCGGGACCTTTGCCTTTCGTGGGCAAGTGCTCTATTACCTGAGCTACCCAAGCATGACTCATGCCCCGTCCTCACAGCTTTACTTCCACCAGTACCTCACCTCCTACCTTCCAACATTCCTCCTACTTCCTCATTCTGGAAACATCCCCCAGGCTATGCCTAAACCATGTCTCCGCAATATCCTTTCTTTCAGGAGTGCTAGTTCTGCAAGGTTCACAGGAGAGCTTCTGTAAAGTTTGGAAGGTAGGAGGTGAGGTATTGGTGGAAGTAAAGCTGTGAGGACGGGGCGTGAGTCATGCTTGGGTAGCTCATTTGGTAGAGCACTTGCCCGCAAAAGGCAAAGGTCCCAAGTTTGAGTCTCGGTTCAGCACACAGATTTAATCTGTCAGGAAGTTTGATATCAGCACACACTCTGCTGCAGAGTGAAAATCTCATTCTGGTAATATCTATGATTGATGACATCTGTAAGATTTTGAATATGACTGCACATCAACAACTGTGCATGTAAGAGCTTCAGTGCATTAGAAATAATAGCGAATCAGTTGCAAAATACAGGTTTGTTAAACATTGAGCATTGTTTTGACAGTTTTAAAATCATCTTCTTCAGAAGATGTAGGATGCAAAATCAATTATCTACACTCCTGGAAATTGAAATAAGAACACCATGAATTCATTGTCCCAGGAAGGGGAAACTTTATTGACACATTCCTGGGGTCAGATACATCACATGATCACATTGACAGAACCACAGGCACATAGACACAGTCAACAGAGCATGCACAATGTCGGCACTAGTACAGTGTATATCCACCTTTCGCAGCAATGCAGGCTGCTATTCTCCCATGGAGACGATCGTAGAGATGCTGGATGTAGTCCTGTGGAACGGCTTGCCATGCCATTTCCACCTGGTGCCTCAGTTGGACCAGCGTTCGTGCTGGACGTGCAGACTGCGTGAGACGACGCTTCATCCAGTCCCAAACATGCTCAATGGGGGACAGATCCGGAGATTTTGCTGGCCAGGGTAGTTGACTAACACATTCTAGAGCACGTTGGGTAGCACGGGATACATGCGGACGTGCATTGTCCTGTTGGAACAGCAAGTTCCCTTGCCGGTCTAGGAATGGTAGAACGATGGGTTCGATGACGGTTTGGATGTACCGTGCACTATTCAGTGTCCCCTCAATGATCACCAGAGGTGTACGGCCAGTGTAGGAGATCGCTCCCCACACTATGATGCCGGGTGTTGGCCCTGTGTGCCTCGGTCGTATGCAGTCCTGATTGTGGCGCTCACCTGCACGGCGCCAAACACACATACGACCATCATTGGCACCAAGGCAGAAGCGACTCACATCGCTGAAGACGACACGTCTCCATTTGTCCCTCCATTCACGCCTGTCGCGACACCACTGGAGGCGGGCTGCACGATGTTGGGGCGTGAGCGGAAGATGGCCTAACGGTGTGCGGGACCGTAGCCCAGCTTCATGGAGACGGTTGCAAATGGTCCTCGCCGATACCCCAGGAGCAACAGTGTCCCTAATTTGCTGTGAAGTGGCGGTGCGGTCCCCTACGGCACTGCGTAGGATCCTACGGTCTTGGCATGCATGCGTGCGTCGCTGCGGTCCGGTCCCAGGTCGACGGGCACGTGCACCTTCCGCCGACCACTGGCGACAACATCGATGTACTGTGGAGACCTCACGCCCCACGAGTTGAGCAATTCGGCGGTAAGTCCACCCGGCCTCCCGCATGCCCACTATACGCCCTCGCTCAAAGTCCGTCAACTGCACATACGGTTCACGTCCACGCTGTCGCGGCATGCTACCAGTGTTAAAGACTGCGATGGGGCTCCATATGCCATGGCAAACTGGCTGACACTGATGGCGGCGGTGCACAAATGTTGCGCAGCTAGCGCCATTCGACGGCCAACACCGCGGTTCCTGGTGTGTCCGCTGTGCCGTGCGTGTGATCATTGCTTGTACAGCCCTCTCGCAGTGTCCGGAGCAAGTATGGTGGGTCTGACACACCGGTGTCAATGTGTTCTTTTTTCCATTTCCAGGAGTGTATAATGAGAGTGGGAGTTGTTGTCTTGCTGGTACACTTCATGTCATGCACTCAATCACCATGCAAACACATTATATAAAAGTAGCAGCTGTCTGCTGTAGGTCTTTGTCTTAAGAAAAGGGAGATAAAACCCTACAGCAGAAGGCTGTACTTTTTTATAATGTATTTACATGGTGATTGACTGAATGACATTTACTAGACAGTCAACGATTCCTACTTTGACTATAGGTAATGTGATTTTATGTCCTACATCTTCTGAAGATGACAGGTTTGAAACCATTAAAAGCATGCCCAAGGTTTAATAAACCTGCATTTTGCAGCTAATTGGCTGTTGTTCATATTGCATTGATGACATTTGTATCACAAATGGAAATTTGGAGCAAGCATTGATGAGGATGAAATCAAGAAAAACCTGTATGCAGATGTGTCCAGGGTTTTCATACCTATGGCTGTGGATGATGCTCTTGAGGCTGTGGTATCATTCACCATCAATACCTTGCCAATCCAGTTCACGTTCTGAAGTTGGCAGCAAGCACGTGATTGCACTGCCAATCTGTGGCCACCTCTGAGACGTGCCTTTATCAGTATGCAGCGCCGACAGTGTGGCCAGAGGCACCTTAAGGATGTCACACCTGCCTGGTCTAGCTCACTGTATAATTGTGGTGGATGGCATTCAGCCTCTGCTACTACTCTGTTTATATGGACACAGACTGGCTCATGCATTTGTGCTGTTTATTGACTTGGACTTGTCACTGGAAACTGAGTTAAGTAAATGAAGCTTATAACACACTATTAATAGGTATCATTCTTTTGCTCCTTGCCATAGCAACCACCAACACCTTTACATCCATCACAGGATGATCAAACAGATAGGAAACTGACTGTTATTTTTTTACATAAGCAGAATGTAGACAATGTCATTTCAGTTTCCTTGTCAATATTTTTCCAGTACCAATGCCTTCTGGCAATGCGTTTGGTGTGAACCATGTACCAGTGGCACTAATTAGCATATGAAGTACACAGTATTTAAGCATGACAGGAATAACCACTAATGTCTTGCCTGATTATTAATGTACCAGAGTGACACCTATGTACTCTGCATCACAAATGGAAACCTGAAGAAAGCATCAATGAAGATGAGCCAGTAACTTTCGAGAAATTGTCATACAAAATCAATTTGTAAATAAAATAGAAAGAAACTTCCACATGGGAAAAATATATTAAAAACAAAGATTCCAAGACTTACCAAGTGGGAAAGCGCCGGCAGACAGGCACATGAACAAAACACACAAACACACACGCAGAATTACGAGCTTTCGCAACTGGCAGTTGCTTCGTCAGGAAAGAGGGAAGGAGAGGGAAAAATGAAAGGATGTGGGTTTTAAGGGAGAGGGTAAGGAGTCATTCCAATCCCGGGAGCGGAAAGACTTCCCTTAGGGGAAAAAAAGGACAGGTGTACACTCGCACACACACACACACACACACACACACACACACATATCCATCCGCACATACACAGACACAAGCAGACATATTTAAAGGCAAAGAGTAAGGGCAGAGATGTCAATCGAGGCGGAAGTACAGAGGCAAAGAAGTTGTTGAAAGACAGGTGAGGTATGAGCGGCGGCAACTTGAAATTAGCGGAGGTTGAGGCCTGGCGGATATCGAGAAGAGAGGATATACTGAAGGGCGAGTTCCCATCTCCGGAGTTCGGATAGGTTGGTGTTGGTGGGAAGTATCCAGATAACTCGGAAAGTGTAACACTGTGCCAAGATGTGCTGGCCGTGCATCAAGGCATGTTTAGCCACAGGGTGATCCCCATTACCAACAAACACTGTCTGCCTGTGTCCATTCATGCGAATGGACAGTTTGTTGCTGGTCATTCCCACATAGAAAGCGTCACAGTGCAGGCAGGTTAGTTGGTAAATCACGTGGGTGCTTTCACATGTGGCTCTCCCTTTGATCGTGTACACCTTCCGGGTTACAGGACGGGAGTAGGTGGTGGTGGGAGGGTGCATAGGACAGGTTTTACACCGGGGGCGGTTGCAAGGGTATGAGCCAGAGGGTAGGGAAGGTGGTTTGGGGATTTCATAGGGATGAACCAAGAGGTTACGAAGGTTAGGTGGATGGCGGAAAGACACTCTTGGTGGAGTGGGGAGGATTTCATGAAGGATGGTTCTCATTTCGGGGCAGGATTTTAGGACGTCGTATCCCTGCTGGAGAGCCACATTCAAGGTCTGATCCAGTCCCGGGAAGTATTCTGTCACAAGTGTGGCACTTTTGGGGTTCTTCTGTGAGAGGTTCTGGGTTTGAGGGGATGAGGAAGTGGCTCTGGTTATCTGCTTCTGTACCAGGTTGGGAGGGTAGTTGCGGGATGCAAAAGCTGTTTTCAGGTTGTTGGTGTAATGGTCGAGGGATTCAGGACTGGAGCAGATTCGTTTGCCACGAAGACGTAGGCTGTAGGGAAGGGACCGTTTGATATGGAATGGGTGGCAGCTGTCATAATGGAGGTACTGTTGCTTGTTGGTGGGTTTGATGTGGACGGATGTGTGCAGCTGGCCATTGGACAGATGGGGGTCAACGTCTAGGAAAGTGGCATGGGATTTGGAGTAGGACCAGGTGAATCTGATGGAACCAAAGGAGTTGAGGTTGGAGAGGAAATTCTGGAGTTGTTCTTCACGGTGAGACCAGATCATGAAGATGTCATCAATAAATCTGTACCAAACTTTGGGTTGGCAGGCTTGGGTAACCAAGAAGGCTTCCTCTAAGCGACCCATAAATAGGTTGGCATACGAGGGGGCCATCCTGGTACCCATGGCTGTTCCCTTTAATTGTTGGTATGTCTGGCCTTCAAAAGTGAAGAAGTTGTGGGTCAGGATGAAGCTGGCTAAGGTGACGAGGAAAGAGGTTTTAGGTAGGGTAGCAGGTGATCGGCGTGAAAGGAAGTGCTCCATTGCAGCGAGGCCCTGGACGTGCGGGATATTCGTGTATAGGGAAGTGGCTTCAATGGTTACTAGGATGGTTTCTGGGGGTAACAGACTGGGTAAGGATTCCAGGTGTTCGAGGAAGTGGTTGGTGTCTTTGATGAAGGATGGGAGACTGCATGTAATGGGTTGAAGGTGTTGATCTACGTAGGCAGAGATACGTTCTGTGGGGGCTTGGTAACCAGCTACAATGGGGCGGCCAGGATGTTTGGGTTTGTGAATTTTAGGAAGTAGGTGGAAGGTAGGAGTGCGAGGTGTCGGTGGGGTGAGGAGTTTGATGGAGTCAGGTGAAAGGTTTTGTAGGGGGCCTAAGGTTCTGAGGATTACTTGAAGCTCCGCCTGGACATCAGGAATGGGATTACCTCGGCAAACTTTGTATGTAGAGTTGTCTGAAAGCTGACGCAGTCCCTCAGCCACATACTCCCGACGATCAAGTACCACGGTCGTGGAACCCTTGTGAGCCGGAAGAATGATGATGGATCGGTCAGCTATCAGATCACGGATAGCCTGGGATTCGGCTGTGGTGATGTTGGGAGTAGGATTAGGGTTTTTCAAGAAAGATTGAGAGGCAAGGCTGGAAGTGAGAAATTCCTGGAAGGTTTGGAGAGGGTGATTTTGAGGAAGAGGAGGTGGGTCCCGCTGTGATGGAGGACGGAACTGTTGCAGGCAGGGTTCAATTTGGATAGTGTCTTGGGGAGTTGGATCATTAGGAGTGGGATCAGGATTGTTTTTCTTCGTGGCAAAGTGATATTTCCAGCAGAGACTACGAGTGTGGGACAGTAAATCCTTGACAAGGGCAGTTTGGTTGAACCTGGGAGTGGGGCGGAAGGTGAGGCCTTTGGATAGGACAGAGATTTCGGATTGGGAGAGGGGTTTGGAGGAAAGGTTAACTACTGAATTTGGGTGTTGTGGTTCCAGATTGTGTTGACTAGAATTTTGAGGTGTTGGGGGGAGTGGAGCTGGAAGTGGGAGATTGAGTAGATGGGAGAGACTGGGTCTGTGTGCAATGAGAGGAGGTTGAGGTTTGTTGGAAAGGTTGTGGAGGGTGAGTGAGTTGCCTTTCCGGAGGTGGGAAACCAGGAGATTGGATAGTTTTTTGAGGTGGAGGGTGGCATGTTGTTCTAATTTGTGGTTGGCCTGTAGGAGGATGCTATGTACAGCCGGTGTGGATGTGGGAGAGGAAAGGTTGAGGACTTTGATTTGGGATAGGAGTTGACGGGTGTGTTCATTGGCCGAGTCGATGTATAGGTTTAGGATTAGACGGGTGAGGGCTATGGACTGTGCTGTTTGGAACTGGTATAAGGACTGATGGAAAGAAGGATTGCAGCCAGAGATGGGAACTTTTAAGTGTGAGGCCTTTGGGAGTAATGCCAAATGTCAGACAAGCCTGAGTAAATAAAATATGGGAGCGTAATCTGGCTAGGGTGAAGGCATGTTTGCGGAGGGAATGTAAATAAAATTTAATGGGGTCATTGTGGGGATGTTGTGAGGTTGACATGGTATTAGTAGGTGGAAAGGGTAATATGAGGTTAAAGTGAAAGTAAAGAGAGATTTATATAGGGAGAGATAAAGGTGTGAAAAAAGTCGAAAAAGTGTTGGTTTGAGATGAGCTATGTTGATCATGTGCTGAACTTAGGTTGGTGAACAACAATGGGTGCAAAGGTTGGGTAGTTATGTTGTCTCCAGATCACGTTAAAGGGTGGGGAAATTCAAGAAAATTTCCAACACTTTTTCGTCGGGAGTATGTGGCTGAGGGACTGCATCAGCTTTCAGACAGCTCTACATACAAAGTTTGCCGAGGTAATCCCATTCCTGATGTCCAGGCGGAGCTTAAAGGAATCCTCAGAACCTTAGGCCCCCTACAAAACCTTTCACCTGACTCCATCAAACTCCTCACCCCACCGACACCTCGCACTCCTACCTTCCACCTACTTCCTAAAATTCACAAACCCAAACATCCTGGCCGCCCCATTGTAGCTGGTTACCAAGCCCCCACAGAACGTATCTCTGCCTACGTAGATCAACACTTTCAACCCATTACATGCAGTCTCCCATCCTTCATCAAAGACACCAACCACTTTCTCGAACACCTGGAATCCATACCCAGTCTGTTACCCCCGGAAACCATCCTTGTAACCATTGATGCCACTTCCCTATACACGAATATCCTGCACGTCCAGGGCCTCGCTGCAATGGAGCACTTCCTTTCACGCCGATCACCTGCTACCCTACCTAAAACCTCTTTCCTCGTCACCTTAGCCAGCTTCATCCTGACCCACAACTTCTTCACTTTTGAAGGCCAGACATACCAACAATTAAAGGGAACAGCCATGGGTACCAGGATGGCCCCCTCGTATGCCAACCTATTTATGGGTCGCTTAGAGGAAGCCTTCTTGGTTACCCAAGCCTGCCAACCCAAAGTTTGGTACAGATTTATTGATGACATCTTCATGATCTGGACTCACAGTGAAGAACAACTCCAGAATTTCCTCTCCAACCTCAACTCCTTTGGTTCCATCAGATTCACCTGGTCCTACTCCAAATCCCATGCCACTTTCCTAGACGTTGACCTCCATCTGTCCAATGGCCAGCTGCACACATCCGTCCACATCAAACCCACCAACAAGCAACAGTACCTCCATTATGACAGCTGCCACCCATTCCATATCAAACGGTCCCTTCCCTACAGCCTAGGCCTTCGTGGCAAACGAATCTGCTCCAGTCCTGAATCCCTCGACCATTACACCAACAACCTGAAAACAGCTTTTGCATCCCGCAACTACCCTCCCAACCTGGTACAGAAGCAGATAACCAGAGCCACTTCCTCATCCCCTCAAACCCAGAACCTCTCACAGAAGAACCCCAAAAGTGCCCCACTTGTGACAGAATACTTCCCGGGACTGGATCAGACCTTGAATGTGGCTCTCCAGCAGGGATACGACTTCCTAAAATCCTGCCCCGAAATGAGATCCATCCTTCATGAAATCCTCCCCACTCCACCAAGAGTGTCTTTCCGCCATCCACCTAACCTTCGTAACCTCTTGGTTCATCCCTATGAAATCCCCAAACCACCTTCCCTACCCTCTGGCTCCTACCCTTGCAACCGCCCCCGGTGTAAAACCTGTCCTATGCACCCTCCCACCACCACCTACTCCAGTCCTGTAACCCGGAAGGTGTACACGATCAAAGGGAGAGCCACATGTGAAAGCACCCACGTGATTTACCAACTGACCTGCCTGCACTGTGACGCTTTCTATGTGGGAATGACCAGCAACAAACTGTCTATTCGCATGAATGGACACAGGCAGACAGTGTTTGTTGGTAATGGGGATCACCCTGTGGCTAAACATGCCTTGATGCACGGCCAGCACATCTTGGCACAGTGTTACACTTTCCGAGTTATCTGGATACTTCCCACCAACACCAACCTATCCGAACTCCGGAGATGGGAACTCGCCCTTCAGTATATCCTCTCTTCTCGATATCCGCCAGGCCTCAACCTCCGCTAATTTCAAGTTGCCGCCGCTCATACCTCACCTGTCTTTCAACAACTTCTTTGCCTCTGTACTTCCGCCTCGATTGACATCTCTGCCCTTACTCTTTGCCTTTAAATATGTCTGCTTGTGTCTGTGTATGTGCGGATGGATATGTGTGTGTGTGTGTGTGTGTGTGTGTGTGTGTGTGCGAGTGTACACCTGTCCTTTTTTTCCCCTAAGGGAAGTCTTTCCGCTCCCGGGATTGGAATGACTCCTTACCCTCTCCCTTAAAACCCACATCCTTTCATTTTTCCCTCTCCTTCCCTCTTTCCTGACGAAGCAACTGCCAGTTGCGAAAGCTCATAATTCTGCGTGTGTGTTTTGTTCATGTGCCTGTCTGCCAGCACTTTCCCGCTTGGTAAGTCTTGGAATCTTTGTTTTTAATATAAAATCAATTTGTAGATTGACCTGGAGTCTCATATCTTTGGCCATAGGCAATATTGTTGATTCACCATCAATATCACACCAACCCAATCCATATTCCAATGTTTTTGCACTTTTACATGCCGGATATAGTGCATGCTTGATATTGCAATAAGATTTAATCTCTGACTGCTTAATGAACTTATTTTCATTAGGCCATTCCATTTGAAAATACTGCTTAACCTATGACAAAAGAGGATCTTAGGAACAAGTTTGAAAACGAAATTTGAGTTTACTGAAAGAATTTTATGTCATCACTGCTGATATCTGTTGAAAAATGACATCAGCTGATGAGTCAAACTTTTTGTCTTGCCCTATTGACAAACATGAAAGAAATCTGCATTCATCTGTTGTACTGTGGACCTGAATATAATTTCAGAATCATTATGGAGCAGAAGTAGGATCCATCACTGCAGATTTTGTGTTGTCTGTTAGGAACAGTAATGTTTGGTCCAAATATAGCCACTAAAGATTTGTGGCGTGGAAGCAGGATAAATGTAATCATGAAATTTCTTGACAGCAAATACTGCTAGATCTGACTGTATTTTCTTTGTGCCAGTGTTGCGTCACAGTCCTTGAATCCAATGCAATTTTCCAATCAAAACCATGATGTCTGTTCTATGCCATAATCTGAAGCATCAGCAAAAATGGAGCATTTTGATAAGATTATATGTTGTAAGACATCTGGCATCAGCAAACATTGTATCAGCTTCTTAAATGCATGTTGGAATTTGCTGTTCCAGTTTGATTTTGAGCCTTTACACAACAACTTCTGCAGGGTTCACTGATGGAAGCTGCATGAAGAAGGAACTTCTGATTATAATTTATTTATCCCACCATAATTGCTTGATGACGTTGTGAGCCAGATTTTTAATGGCATCAGTACATTGTGGCATCAACTTGATGCTGTTTGCCGACATTATATCTCCTTTGTATTGTGCTTCACACTGTAAGAAGATGCACTTACCTTTGTTGCATTTCAAATTGGCCGTTTATAGAAGTTTGAAAACAGATTCCAAATTCTGTAAGAGTGCCTATGGAATGGTGCCTGAGATGGTTATGGTAGTTCACAACATTCAGAGCCTTCCAAATTAATTGTTCTAAATAGTGTTGGAACAAACTCGGTGTAAGCTACTGTGAAAGGAAACCTTTAGTAGTGATAGAGACCAAATGGAGTGTTTACCACCATAACTCTCTGTGTACCTTCGTCCAAAGGGAGTTGCAAATATGTTCTCTATGATTCAGCGTGGTAAAATATGCACCAACAGCTAATTTTCATGTCAGTTCTCTCTGCCGGGGAAAAGGATGTGAATCAATAATAGACTGAGAATTAACCCATGCTTTGAAATCTCTGCTGATGTGAAGAGAGGTGTTCAGTTTATGTGCAACTACTATTAGTGTTACCCATTAGCTACTGGTTATGGCTTTCATAACTTCATTCTGTTTAAAAGAGTTGAGTTCCTGCTTTATTTTATCTTCCAACACAAAAGGAATGTTGTGCACTTTGCAAACCTTTGTCATTGCATTCAACTTCAACATTTGTAAACTTTACTGCTTATTGCTTTGCAAAAAGTATTATCATATTTTTGCAACAGCTGATTTATTTTTACATTCTGAATGTTAGAATTTGATTTGTTCCCATGCAAATGGTGAAGCCCAAAGCATAAGAGACCCAGTCCTAGTATACATTTTTTTATTGGCACTTACAACTGTGACTGTAGCCACTTTTGTAAATTACTTACACATCTGTTGAAAACTGTTCTTTTACCAGATTCTCCTAATTGCTGTTAACACCAACATTCCTATGTTTCATATGCCTGCAGGTTAACAATTGAAATTAATGACCATGTGTCAATCTGAAAATAGATCAGACCTTTGTCAACTCAAAGAGTTACAGTTATGCGTATTATTGCATCAAAGCGGCATTTATGTGATTTTTCACCTTACAAAATATTTTAGCCCATACATGTTCATATTGAACAATACCATACTTGAGTGTATACTATTAATCATTGACATAGGCTTGAGAGTGTGCCAATTTTGACAGTTGTGCTTTGTTTTACTCACCGCAGTCCTCAGTTGGTTTTTTTTCATTAAGTGCAAAGTGTGTAGTGATAAAAACAATCATATCTTTTGTGTTTTATGCCACAGCATGAACGAAATTGTGATTTAGAATTTATAAACTTGTTTTCTGACAGTCTGAGTCAAGTAGCATGTGTGCCATGTGTTTTCCAGGTCTCACCATAATAGTTATGGGGCCATCCGGCTGTTGATGTGTAATGAACATGGCAGTATCTTCACACTGTATAGTAGCATCTGCAGGTACATGTGTTTGTTCATATGCTGAATTCAATGTCAAACAGTCTTGTAAAAATGTATTTATTAAAATGAACCCTTTCTTCTTTAATTCATTGTCTGGGGATTGCATGTAAATAATGTTGCAAATTAGTGAGTCTGGATAAGATTTCTTATGTTGGTCCCTTTCACGATGAAATTTAGAAATTTATGTACCCATATCACGCTCTGTAACTGATTAATCCACTTTTTACAGCTTTGATCTGGCTTCTTGAAACATTGAGAAAAGTGTATGTCTTGCAGCAGTAACATGAATTTGCAAGCCAAAAGGAGTCTTTCTTTAATGTCATAATATGAGAGAGTCACTGGTTCACATGTAGGACACAATTTTTTAAGAAGTTGAAATACACTGGGGCCTGCATATGCTAGTAAAAATTATTCGCATTCCACATCACTCAATATCTATTAAGTAAGGTAGGCTAATGTTGCTCGAGTCACTGGATGCAGTTGTTATAAGAATCAGTTTTTCTGGTCAGAAAGGGTGGTGGTGGCAGCTTGAATTGTGTGTGTGTGTGTGTGTGCATGATGATCATCGGTGCCTTTACACTCATTAAAGCAAATGAATGTGGATCAAATATCTAAAATTGTTGCGTACTTATGCTCTCACTACCACCCCACTCACACTGACCACACAATCACTACCTCATATGTGCTAAAACAACTTAGGTAGAGGAAAAGTAGCTAAATGTGGAATTAAAACACATTAAAAATGACAAAGGAGCTAAAAGAAAAGCACAAGGGAATGTTACTGGCTGACCAATTACAAAAAAATTGTGTGAGACAGTCACCCTGTTAACACATTAAAACCATCTCTCTGAAATCTTGTGATAAATATTGGACTATTTACAAAACTCTTAAATGCAAACCACATTCATTTGAACATAACTTAAAATGGAGGGCAGAACCTGCAGCAAATCAGCTGTGGCCTGCTGGTCAGAAAATAAATCACAGACCAATAAAATGTGGTACACAGTGATCTGTATGCCACAAGCACCATACATTGAAATTTCCTATTGTTGGAGCAAGAAGCCATGCGTCATATGGCTGTGCCCTCCACAGAGACAAGGAAGGAGGAACTCATCCTACTTACATGGCTAGAAAGAGATATGCCATAGCCATGTTGTGGGCTATATTAGACGGGGCTTATTTTCTGTCATTCCCTGCCACTCATCTTCCAATCGATGCATGACATTGTACCTCAACAGTGAGGTGACAACATGTGGGGGGAATAGTACACTGCAATAAATCAGGACCAGAACATGCCTCCTAGGCTGATAGCTGATAGCTCCGCAATACCCATGTGTCCTGGTACCCAGCGTACTTCAAGTCTGGTAATGCTTGCCACCAAGAGTGCCTGCTGTTATTTGTTGCAATAAGGTAGCATTGGTTGCAGGACCAGTCCTGTTTGGGTCATGTCTGAGAAACATGCTCAAAACAGTATACAAGATTCACAAAACAGATTAGCAATCCTAATTTAAATAAAAAGAGAATAAAGCCATGGATTGTTGGCAGAAAAATCGATTAAATGAACAAACACTCAAAGCAAGTAAAGTAAAATCTTCCTGCTAAGGAATTATAATTTTTTTCTTTTCTTGTTCCAGTGCATCTTTTTTCTCATCACCTTATGTCTTTTTTCTTGTCATTTGTAAGAATGCTGTGGGTTTGCACTGTCTTGTTGTCAACAACTTCCAATCTGACACATCACCAAATGTTGAGTATTGGCGAAAAAGTGTGAACAATATTTAAAATATCTTCACGTCACCAAAATGTTCAATGCTTAAAACTGTTATCACTTCTTAATGGTTTACCTTGTCATCATATACATTCTGAAAGCAGTAAATGAATGCTACTCTTAATTCAGCCCAAATATCCACAGTAACAGAAAACGGTTTTTCCGCTACAGTTTGTGATGTTCTGCTAGTCTGTTGTTTTGTTGCACCGAGTTATGAGTGAAGGTCACAAAGAACTGTGACTGATGCCTGAACAACAGGGACTTAAATGCACTGAAAAAAAAGAAAAGAAAAAAGAAAGCACATTGAGAATGACTAGCTAGTAGCCGAAATCTGGATTTGCATAATAAAATCTAGTTATGAAGAATCTTGAAGTCTCATATCTCACTGAATTGAAATAACAGACAGAGAAGTGTTGTCAAGTAAGGTCAAGTAATAGAGAATTAAATAATGTATGGAGTCTGTATAACAAGTACTGGTAAAAATTTTTCCTGCCGTGACTGTACATTGGAGTGTGCCGGCATCATGCATGCTTGATGGTGGAGGATGTGACTTTCAACAAACTTCAAGCACTAGTTGACAGCAAGCATGCATTCAGGCAAGATCATGATTTTAGTGGAACCTTGTCAAGTGGATCAGTGCAAGTACAATATGCAGAGGACGCTTGGACAGCAGTATGCCATCAGATTTTATGTTGGCCTGGGGAAGTTAGGGACACAGACATTGGCCATGATTCGCCAAGTGATCAAGGATGAAAGCATATCACAAACTGCATTTTTAACTGGCACTAGTTCAACAAAGATAGCTGAGAGAGTGTGGAGCTGAGCCCTGAGTTTGGATACTCATTGACATCAAGAGCCGATGACAATGTGCGAAGCAAACGTGAAGTGCTGAATTCAGACCATCAATAAAGTGCATGCATGATCACAGTTGCACTTGGCATTGATAAGCTGACAGTGCACATCATTATCACTGACAATTCTGTGATAAGAATGATCTGCACTCAATTCATTCTGAAGGTCTTGTAGACAACCAAAAGCATAGGTGAGTGTCTGCTTGTGAAGACTGTCTGCAATTTGTTGAAGAAGACCCCATGACACCACAGTCATGGCAGACAAAAGTTGGCTATTTGAATATGACTCAGAAAAAAAATGGCAAAGTTGTGAATGGCACACTACAGCAGCATCTCATTCAAAAAAGTCTTGGATGAGTGAATCAAAGGTGAAAGACATGCTTACAGTTTTCTTTGATATTAAGGAGGTGCACTGCTACAAATTTGTACCTGAGGGGCAGACAGTGAAAGTGATTTTTACCAAGAAGTGCTAATAAGACTGAAGACAAGGGCCAACCAGGTGAGCCCAGCCATCAGTGAAAAGTGGAAATTGCATCATGACAATGCACCCAGCCACACCTGGTCCACAACCACTGACTACCTGATGATAAATAGCAATACAGTGATTCCTTAATCCCCCTACAGTCCCAACTTGACACCAGCAGACTATTTCAAGTCAGGAAAAGCCACTGGCAAAAGTGTATTGTCTCTAAAGGGCTCTACATTGAAGAATTGTGAGATACTATAGCAATAGCTCAAATAAATCTACTTTATGAAACTTTTCCTGATACTTTTTGTACAGATCCTGTAAACTGCACATGAAATGAGTTTTAAATTTGTTTCATCCTGATATATTTGCACTGTATTATGGTTGGTGGCCAGTTCCAGTTTCACAGTTCACTCTATATACAGGTAATGGATCTGCATCTTCTTCTTTGAATTCCCTTAGCAGTCTCATGCGACTACTAAGCAGCATCACAGATTTGGTTGAAGCTCACAGTGGCAGAATATATGATTACTGAAATATGATTCAATCAGCGCACACAAAAGGATTTGCAGTATGGTTACCAGATTGAGTAATGCTGTCCAGTAGATCATTCACATCTTCAGGTTGGATACCCACTGGATCAACCAAGATTCTTTAAACACGAAGCCAGTTACACAGTTTCACACCGTTGGCACTTACACTTGTTACATGTTTTACATTGAGATGCAGTATTTCACTTTGGCTGACATAGAAGTTTGAACATAACATTAGCACTGTGCAGCATCCCACACAGAACAACACACTGATGTTAATCAAACAGTGTGGTTGGACATAGAGATGTCAATGTCATAAACTTTGGGCACATACTTTACTAACATATAGACATTACAAAATTGCTGATCAACATGTTTATGTTAATAGTATGTTAGTCGATCACTGACTTTCTTACGTAATCTAACATGATGACGCTACAAGTTTGATCCCCTGTTGCAGACTTTAATGCACATATATGTTTAGCATTTACTTCTTGATGAAAACTTTCACTTTACTGACACAGAGATGGTACCTTGATGCTGGTCTGGCTCAGATACTTTTGGTTGAGGGTGGCTATTTAATGACAAGTGTAAAAAGATGATGTAAATTCTGAAACTATGTAATGTTTTGAAATTCAGCTATGTTAGGTTTTTGCTATTTTGCATGGGCTCTAAGACAGTACAGGTGTATTATTATAATGCAGTTTTTGGAGTCCCCTAATTACGAGTATGGCTTTCATCTTAGGATTCTGAATTATTTGAAATCTTAATTACTGACTGAATTAATTAGTAACATGTTAACTGATTCAGAACAAATACAACAATAAAATTATATTAAAAATAAAGATTCCAAGACTTACCAAGCGGGAAAGCGCCGGCAGACAGGCACATGAACAAAACACACAAACACACACACAAAATTGCGAGCTTTCGCAACTGGCAGTTGCTTCGTCAGGAAGGAAGGAAGGAGAGGGAAAAATGAAAGGGTGTGGGTTTTAAGGGAGAGGGTAAGGAGTCATTCCAATCCCGGGAGCGGAAAGACTTCCCTTAGGGGAAAAAAAAGGACAGGTGTACACTCGCACACACACACCCATATCCATCCGCACATACACAGACACAAGCAGACATATTTAAAGGCAAAGAGTTAAGGGCAGAGATGTCAGTCGAGGCGGAAGTACAGAGGCAAAGAAGTTGTTGAAAGACAGGTGAGGTATGAGCGGCGGCAACTTGAAATTAGCGGAGGTTGAGGCCTGGCGGATATCGAGAAGAGAGGATATACTGAAGGGCGAGTTCCCATCTCCGGAGTTCGGATAGGTTGGTGTTGGTGGGAAGTATCCAGATAACTCGGACGGTGTAACACTGTGCTAAGATGTGCTGGCCGTGCATCAAGGCATGTTTAGCCACAGGGTGATCCTCATTACCAACAAACACTGTCTGCCTGTGTCCATTCATGCGAATGGACAGTTTGTTGCTGGTCATTCCCACATAGAAAGCATCACAGTGCAGGCAGGTCAGTTGGTAAATCACGTGGGTGCTTTCACATGTGGCTCTCCCTTTGATTGTGTACACCTTCCGGGTTACAGGACTGGAGTAGGTGGTGGTGGGAGGGTGAACTCCGGAGATGGGAACTCGCCCTTCAGTATATCCTCTCTTCTCGATATCCGCCAGGCCTCAACCTCCGCTAATTTCAAGTTGCCGCCGCTCATACCTCACCTGTCTTTCAACAACTTCTTTGCCTCTGTACTTCCGCCTCGACTGACATCTCTGCCCTTAACTCTTTGCCTTTAAATATGTCTGCTTGTGTCTGTGTATGTGCGGATGGATATGGGTGTGTGTGTGCGAGTGTACACCTGTCCTTTTTTTTCCCCTAAGGGAAGTCTTTCCGCTCCCGGGATTGGAATGACTCCTTACCCTCTCCCTTAAAACCCACACCCTTTCATTTTTCCCTCTCCTTCCTTCCTTCCTGACGAAGCAACTGCCAGTTGCGAAAGCTCGCAATTTTGTGTGTGTGTTTGTGTGTTTTGTTCATGTGCCTGTCTGCCGGCGCTTTCCCGCTTGGTAAGTCTTGGAATCTTTATTTTTAATATATTTTTCCCATGTGGAAGTTTCTTTCTGTTTTATTTACAACAATAAAATTATATTGTCAAAGTACCGAATCTTGCAGTCATTAAAGCAAAATAGGCAACTGAAATTTGGAGGGTTCAAATTTTTAATGTAAATTATTTTATGAGTTAATTAATTTGTGATAATTCTAAATATGCTCTCAGAATATTTGGAGTGTATACTTTCAAATGATTTGTTTGCCCACAATGCTTTTGCTATCAATGCTTTTTACATCAAACAACATTGTTCTAAGTGTAACCATAGGCTTCCGCGGTCTCTAACCCAGAAGAATTTTATTAACATTGTTCTAACTTTAATTGGGTGTCAATTTTAAATAATAAATAATCAAGCCAATTCCATCATTATACTTGTGAACATGAATATAAAAATTAGATTTGCATAAATAATAATAAAATATATTCCTGTACAATGGAATATTATGTGTGCACTGCATTGGATACAGAACAAAAAGTGAAAAAAAAAGTTATTCTTAGGAGCAGAAACATAGCAGATGGATTAGACTCCAGCTTGCTACATCTCAACACCCCCAGAACAGCCAATCACTGACAAAGAGCAGGCAGTGTAATTCAATGACCTATAAAAGTTTGTTCTATTTATGCAAAACAGAAAAGAAATAACCTCATAATATTTGAGACTAATTTTTAAATTAGCTATCATAAATTGTTTTTACCTATTAAACTTTACTGGCCATCATTTCTATAACATTATTTTACAAATCTTCAAAGCATAGAAGCGCATTTCATAAGAATTTTACAATATTTCACTTCATATATGTCATATTTCCTCATGTCTTCAGCTTATGAGTTATTTCATAATTTTTTGTCACTTTACTGACAAGATTTATTATCACTGTGAGCACAAAGTTTACAAAAACCACTCTCATTGCCTTCTTCAGATCTATTCTGACTGTCCTTCCCTACATATATTCACTTGTATTCAATGACAAGTCAATACTCAGTGTTAGTAAACACGAAATCACAAACATTCTTTTTATATTATTTATATTATTATTTTTTTATATTATTTTATTTTTAAACCTGCTACAAAGATGCTTTCTCATTTGATACACATTTGTTACTTCTTCTGGATATATTCAGTTGGCGATATATGATAGTACAACAATGAAAATTTATAATTATATATGCAAAAACTTGAAAGAGCTGTTTCAATTACTCAAGTGTTCTCTTCTGAAGTATGACCAATTAACGTACTCAAAAAATGTAAAACTGAGATTTTGAAATGTAAAATTTACTTTGTGAAACTCAGCAGTTTCTAATTTATGTCAGAAAAAAATCACACTACGTGAGATATAAACAGGAAAGTGTCATTGAAATGAGCTTAGTAGCAGTTTTTATTCAAAATTTGTTACATAAATTAGAATTTCACTTAGTTAGACTTCATAATGTTGCACAAACTTTCATTACTACCATTATTTCCTGCAGGAAATACCAAATGGTTACTGATTACAGTGCCAAGCTTACAATTAGTTTCTCAGCAAGTTGTCTCACATTATTTAAATGTGTCACTACAACAATATTCTCCTCCATCCCCTCACACTCTACTCGTCAGTGCATGTTATTCCACTTCTTATCTACTGAAGAGATGTATTCACAAAAGAAGCTACTACAAAGACAAGTTTTCTAAGTCCACTGCTTCACATATACTTCATAATATTAAATTATTTCATCATTTCATGTACCTCTTTACCCATATAATTACACAGTTGGAATTGAATTACACACACTCTAAAAATCTTTCCCTTTTGCTGCTACAAAATTTTCAGTTCATTTTCCTAAGGTACTTAAAGATTCCCAGTATTTTCTGACAATCAGGATTTCAGAAAACCTGGCTTACCTCTTATTCTAAGTTTCGTTCTTAGCTGATATAAATTCATTGTTACTGGCACAAAAATTACACCAAAGCAGGACAAAAGACAATTCTTTATTAACTTTATTTGACCTTTAATAAAATTCCAGTCTCTTGCCTTTCTTTCAATATACATTAACGTACACAACTTTTAATTTAAAAGTACTCATGGAGAATTTAATCCTTAACATACTGACCTATTATACACATTGGTGAATAGTAGAAGATAACTGTCTTTTTCTTCTTACAAACTAAGATTAGGATAGTCAGGATAGCCAGAGAAAGGAGTGATTCTAGAAAGGAAGGATAGAACTACCAAGCTTGGAGAAGCACACTGCCCCAAATAGTGTGTTCATCAAAGTGTAATGATCCCACTACTAACTGTTAGATTCACTACAAATCTAGCTTCCATCTTTCTTTGCAACATGAGGTGTAATTTCACTCTCATACATTGAGACATTTGCCATTACACTATAGAACACATTAAAATCGTTGAATATTTGACCCCCAGCAAACACAAATACTTTACAAATCATATTTACATTGGACTTTATTGCCTTGACATTATTGGTACAGATTGATACCTGTACATTCTCACTTAAAATTGTCCTTTGCACACAAGTATTAAAAACTGTCTTTTGTACACTGTCAGTAGCCCTTTACACAGCCTCACCAAATACTACTCTTTGTAAACTGTTCGTTACTTCACTCATCTCTGAACGTGTCACTTGTTGACACTTAATAAAAGGTTCCTTTATTTTAATGAATTTTCTTCTCTAAACAAAACACATTCCCCCACAACATAATTAAGCATCTGCATTTATCTTACATTACTGCTACTGATTGTCAAATCTATATATTCTTGGATAAACAAATCACTAACTTTGTTAACAGATTAATTTACTATTGGTACCATTCCATTCTCATATCATCAAAAACATTAGTATATACATGAACATCCTCTGTAGTTACCTCCATTCTTTCAACAAGATTTATCTACTTTGTATTGGAAATCAGCTCAGTACTATCACCAAAACAGATTTCCTCTATAACACTTAATTTATGCTGACAAAATTTGACAACTTCCATTTCCTTTTTGGAGTCACTGTTATCAATTACATTTGTAGTTGACAAACTCATCAATGAAAAAGTTTTCTAAATTTTAACCAGAATGTCATGTTACATTTATATCTAATTGTATATTCTGAACCCCATTATTCAATTTGTTGTTCATGTTTTGTGTATCTGAATTTACATTTCTGAGGTAATTATTCATTATGGTTATTTCTGAAAATAAACTGGTAATGTCTTCTGTAGTGCATGTTTGATTTTAAACTACCTATATGTTTTTTCCAGTCATTCCTACTTAACTTAATTCCCACATTAACTTCAAAATTTCAGACTGAAAATCTTCCTTTGCTGTCACTCCCCATTTCCCATCATATGATTCTTTCCTAACATTGTCTTTTTCCACCAGTATTACATTGTTCACTTCTTCATGCACACTTGTGAGCAGTGGGTGAGGCCCTGGACATTTCATACATGATTTGGCTACCTTTCACCTCATCTTCACTGTATCAAGTGGAATCTAGATTAACCATAATATGATCCACTGTCATCCTCACATTCTATTTGTTACTACTCTAGGTTTCCTGGCAACCCTTAATTTTCTCACTTTATCTTCTGACATACTGTCTTCACAAGACTCTTTCTTCACATCTACTACATGCCACTCACTACTAAACACTTTGTCCTCTTCCTCTCAATAATTCATTCTAACAGAATAGGTCACCACTGAATAACTAGAAAACTGTACCTTGTTTTTTCCTTGATACCAGATGTTGCTGTGGACTGCTATCCCCTTTCCACATTGTCTGCTTGGCTGCTGGTAATCCTGCTCCACTCTGTGATGTTTACATCAGGTCTGCTCCTCATTGCTAGACTGTCATGCTCTAGGATGTGGAGCTGGTTGGTGCTGCACACTGATCGGCTGCTGTAGTCAGTCCCATAGCTGGCAGTGTCTGTTTGCAGTCAGCATTTCTATTTCCTGTCTTTCACAGTTACTTTATTCCACATACTTTGTCACTCTGATGCAATGTCATTACACCACTGCTTCATAAAGGGAGAACTCCCACACAGCATGACTTCTCATCAATTGTGCCCTTATGGAACAAATCCTCACACTGGAGCACCATATGTAACATTCTATTTACATGCTGGTTTGCTGCACTCAGTTTCAAAGAAGCCTCATATCTCATCAAACTGAGGTCATGTAAGAAAGATTCAAGTGATGTCAACGGACATGGAGTGAGTTTTGTAGCTGCTTCATTGGAAATTTAAGTTTCACAATTCACAGTACATTCAGGTAAACAAAAGTGCATCTCCTTCATTACAGTCTCATAAGGAAGCAGAATCACCTGACTACCAAGCTGTGTCACAGACTTGGCTAAAGCTCACAGTGGCAGAATATATGACAGAAATGTGATTGTATCAGTGTACACAAAAGGGTTTGCAGTATAGTTACCAGCCTAAGTAATATTGTCCAGCACACATAGTTTGCAAATAATTAACATCTTCAGGTTGGATATTCATTGGCTCACCTGAGATTCTTTAAATACAGAAGTTCAGAATGTTGTGGTCATTAAAGCTAAATGGGTAATTGAAATTTGGAAGGTCCAAGCATTTACTCTCAATTATTTTGTGAGTTGATTAATTTCAGGTAATTCTAAATACAATCTCCAAAAGCTGGGAGTGTCTGCTTTTGAATGAGTGCTAACAATAGCTCCTCAGCTGTTTATTTGCTCACAATGGTTTTTCCATGATGTGATGTTGTTGTAACATTAATCAGGTGTCACTTTTAATTACTCAGAGTTCTAGGGAAACTAAATGTATCATTGTACTCATGAAATTGAACAACTGAGCTTCAAGCTTAAATCAGGTTTTGCATAAATAGTAATCATGCATATTCCAGTACATATGGTGTGTGATATGTGCACTGCTTCATATATAGAATGAAAACTAAAAAAATTAGTTACTCTTGTGAATGGAAAACATAGTAGATGGATTGGACTCCAACTTGCTATGTTTAAAATTGCTTTACAGTGGTCATTGCACATTATGATTATTAATAACTTGTCTGATAGGGTGGCACTGCAACAAAGATGTGGCAACACAATAATAAACAATTATTAAAAGTATGTTACAAATGGTGTCAGACATGGGCTCTCAAAGCCAAAGAGAAACACTTTACTGGTATGCCAAAGGAAAATGCAGAGGAAGATCCTTGAAATCTCTCTGAAAGAATTTCGAACACCTCAGTATACAAGATGTTAGCAACAATAGACATAGCACAACAGGTTACGAAGACCAAATGGAAATGGGGTGGCCATGTGGCATGAGCTACCACATGGGACCCCTACATTGGCAAGAGACTCCTAGGAAGACCAAGATGCAAGTGGTCAGACTTATTCAGAAAACAAGCAGGAATAAAGTGGACCAGCATAGCCAGAAATAGAAATGAGTGTAAAGAACAACAACTACAAATAAGTGATCAAGTGTAATTCAATGTGTAGTGTGCATTAAGTGCAGTACCCTCTTATGCAGACTAGCTCACCAAGCGAGTCTTTAAAAGCAGCTACCTCTACTTGTAGGAGGCCTTTGCCCTCAATGGGCAACACAGGCTGTTTTCATTCATTCACTCATGTTATAAATAGTACTTGATTTTGGTGCATTTTATGCATGACACTTTATGTCCAAGACCTAAAACAATGATATCTAATAACTTTGGTGTCTTGTGGCAGTGTGTGTGTGATATTGTATCACTGATTGTTATGTTCACTTACATGCAGTTACTAGTCATAGTTGTCTGTAAATAGTGACAGCTTAGTCAGGAGGTAACCTTCACAGTACTGTGCAGAACTAACTGCAGGCACTGAATGGTGCTCCCTAATTGCTGATATGGAACTGAGTGTCCAAGAAGTATTGTGTTTCAAGCCTATAGGCAGAAGAATTATTATGTCTGCTGGTATAAGGTGGGAGCAAAGTATGTCATGCCAAAGTATGTCCATAGTTTACAACATTTCCTATTGGCTGTCTCCACTTTTGGTGGACATTTGCCACACTGGAAAAAATGGCATGGAAGCAGTAAGTGCCATCTGGAAGCTGCTGCACAAAGCTGGAAGGTGCCAGGCAAGTGGTTGTGCCTGTGTGATGCTGGTCTCTCATTGTCTCTGTTGTGTATACCTTGGCTCGCCCACAGCAGAATGATTTTATCATAAGACTGAGAATTTTATCTGAAGGAATAGACAAATACAAATTATACAAGACAAATTAAAGGGTTCTAGTAACTACTGTTGTTGAGGACACTGTTGTAAATACTGATTTGACCAGTAAAAATTAATATACTTTCTTGTCTTAACATTCAAAATGATATGATGGATAGATATTTCAGATTTCATTTTCGTTCAGTATGTTTACACTACGAACTGTTAAAAAATGAATAATAAGAATTTCTTACTAAATCATTTGAATTTTAACTGTGAAATGATATAATAAAACAAGTTTGGAATACATAAAGATTACAAACAATAATGGTTGCACAGAAATTGATGAATGGTGTAGTAGTAATTCAAAGGATAAATTGGAAAGTGTAAATGCATAACAAAATGGAAAGTTGTATAGCCCCTACTTACATGAACCTAGATTCATACCCACCAATACACCTTCTAGCATATGGCAAAATGACATTTATTAATTTTATGTCTATACATTCTTTGGCTGGGAGTGGAAGATGTAGTGTCACCAAACACCAGTTTATTGTAACCAACTATATGTATGTTTAATTTTTCTGTTTATTTGGAGTGAGTTGCATCTACATTGTGTTTGTTGTTGAATTTGTTTTGTGTATGTTACTGCATGTGTGATTATTATTTTTTCCTGTTCTACATCAGTGGATAATGCAGGCATTACACGGCGCATCACGAGAGCAAGTCAGGCTGCATGTATGTGGCCAATAGCCATTGCAAGACTCCAAGACATGCCCACATTGCTCACAGAATTCACAAAAAATGATTAAAAATAATTATTGATGGAAGTTTCATTTTTTGTCTACTAAGAAGAGTTGGTTAGTCTTTGCCATGCCCTTAAGCATTACATAACTCATTATAGAGGGTGAGTCAAAGAAACATTTACAAACTGACATGGGACATCAGGCATACAACAAGGATCCATAAACACACAGGATCCAGGGGTTCACAAAGGTCATCAACTGCTATTAAATGGCATTGCAGTTATTTAGTTACATGCTACAAATAGACACCCATTACAGAAGATGTTCAAAGTTTTGTCCAGAAGCATCAAAACACATCTGACCTTGATACTGCATTGGACAGAGCACCCTCTTAAAGGTAACTGGTGTATCTCAAAGACATCTTGCTGCTGCAACAATCCTCTCCACTAGGTCCTCTGGTAATATAACAAGTGTTTCATACACACAGCCCTTCAGATAACTCTACATGAAAAAATCAATTGGGGACAGATCAGGCGATTGTGGTGGCCATGTGGCTGGCCCATCACAACCAATCTAGCAGCTTGGAAAGATTGTCTGTAGATGTGCCCCCACTTGTCTGTTGAAATGAACAGGGGCTATTTCATGCTGAAACTGAATGAGGTGACAAATAGCCAAGGTAACATAATTCTGCATTTCCAGCAGAACCCTTTACAGGAGTACAAGATATGTGCAACCATCAAGTTGGTCTGGGAGAATGTATATCCCAAATGAACAGTCTCCAATGTTGTGAGGCGTGAACATATGGCATGTGTGTTTACATCTACCCATGTGTGCAAGTTGTGATCTTTCATCACACACTCGAGTGAGAACACACCCTCATATATTAAGAGGATACTCACTGTGAAGCTCTGGTCTGCAGTGGATTCCTGCACAAACCATCGCAAATTCCATGAACTTGTAGAAGTCTCCCGGTTGCAATACCTGGATGCATTGGAAATGAAACATATGCAGTCCCACATAATGAAATATGCAGCAGACAGAAGGTTGGAGGATATCTGTTGCATGGGATACACTTCTTGTACTTGTTGCCATCAAACACTGTACCCTTTTGAGAATGATTTCTTTCACTGCAACTGCCCTTGTTGTTCATTGGCAACCAGCATCCAGCTTGTGAACATGGAATGAGCTGGTTTCACACGATTGGCAATGCAGTTAAAGAGTAGTTTGTGGTACAGTACCTTTGTATTGAGATATCTCATGTCTTCTCATCCATTGCAGTTGGCCATGCCACAAATCAAACGCAACTCAGAAATTTTTCAGTACATATAGCTAGGCCATGTTACTCCCAATGGTTCCACAACGTGAATGGCATGAATGATCTCCATGTGCTTCACCTGTGTTTGTATACCAATGTCCTCATGTGTGCACAGTGCCCTCTCATAGTGTTTGCAACTCCCCAGTTCCTATGTGACTGCTAATCCCTTTTGTATGCCCAAAGTACCATGTCAGTCTATAAAACTTTTTTTGCATCACTCTGTATAGTCAGATGTGCTTTAAACAGGTATGTTCAACTAGAGTTCTGGATTTCTTGCTGCAGCAAACTGTCTCAATTCTTTTCAACTAACTGTTGATGGAGATTTAAGGATTTTTCCTAATCTGCTGCATCTACAGACACTTCCTTCAGATTATTTGATCAGGAGAAGACCAATGAAGGATATTTCACTTATACTTGGTATGATGTCTTTTATCTACAGAGGAAATTACTGAAATGTTGCTATAAAATGTTACTATAAAATCTCTTTGCCAACATTGCAGTTCTTCTGGTATAGAGCTCTGATGGCAGAATTTTATTCGTGTGGAGTTTTACAACACTGCCACTCTCCCAACATCTTATTTCATCAAAATTTCCATCATCCCATTCTGAAAATATTAACCTGCATGAGACTTACTTAACAACAGAGCCAAGAAACAAAGTCTAGAACACAACATAAATGGTCCCTGTTCTGTGAGAAGACTGTGTATCAGTGCATCACATCAGTTTTGAACATAATTTCATCCATTTTCTCCAGTCATTTGGTTCCACTTCATAATTTTCCTCAGAAAAGTGAAAGAAAAGATCTTGTGTGCAACTTCCTCAATGATTAAAATTGTCTGCTGGATCTGGACTCAAAACTGGGACATTTGTCTTTAGCAGGCAGGTGCTTTACTGACTGGGCTATTCAAGGTTGATTCCTGACCTGCCCTCACATCTTCACTTCCACCAATACTTCGTCACCTAGCTTCCAAACTCTGGGGCAGAGTGAAAATTCATTTAAGCAAATGGTGTATTTGTAAACGGCATGGAATAGTTCATTTCCTTGCTAAGAAGGTTTCCTGGCTGATACCTGTAAGGCAACGGTGGTAGAACAGTAGCATATGAACAAAAAATATATATGACACCATCTAAACTTAAATGAATTAATTTTGTGCAACACATTTTCCAGTTAAAAATTTCAGAAGATATACATTTCTGAGGTGTTGCATTTTGAACTTGTCAGAAAAGAATTATTACAGTATGTGAGAGTTACTGAACTGATAAATGAAAATAAAATATCACAACTGAGGAGTAATCTGTTTGCACAATTACGGATATTCACCTTTTTCAAACCCATTATATTGTTCTTCACAAGAACCAGAAGTGTTTTGATTAAAAAATATGTAAATAAATATGTTAGCATGTATAATGGAAGATATGTGGCATTATAGTACACATACTGTAAACAATAAGCTGTATGTTGCAAAATAGTTTGATTCAGAGATCAGAGTACTGGTCATCTGTTTTAGACTGAAGTACATGTAGTGAGACAGCTCAACTCAGTATCATAGAGCTGAAATTTAGGTACATTTTTATACAAATTTCTTAACTCTCATTTGTCCATGCAACTACCTCCCAATCTAATCATTCCTCCTAAAACATGATAAGTCATATAAAAGATTAGCATACTGCTTTTAACTAAATAATCCCTTAAGTTATTACATTTCACATCCTTATCTTGTGCCGTTTAAACCATAAATGATACATCAAATGAGTTGTTTCCTTCTTATCAGGTTTTCCCATGATTTCTACATTGTTGAACAAATAATATTTTCTATACAGGATGCCAATGGATTTTCTCCATTTCTTACTATTTTCTCTACACTTAACACTGCTTATGCACTGATACTTCCATGGTAATGCCTTTTTGTGATCCAAAAGTTATGTTTAATCCTTCTCTTATGCATCAGACCAATAATAATTCTTCCTAAAAGGCAAACATATTTTATTGTATACCTTAGCCCGAGATCACACAGATGGTAACATTACCAATTTCGACATATTAGCAAACCACCATCATATGATCTATTTTTTTAAAAGTTAAGAGGATAGTAAAGGAACATCAGAAAATTACACATCAAATGAACTTATGTACACAGTTATCAAAATTGTGTGGACAACTTACTTTGATTTTGTGTGTAGCTTATTGATTTTGTAGGTAGTTTATTGATTTTGTATGAAGTTTCCTAGTATTTTACTATCTTGTATTTTATTTCTTTGCAAAGCAATTATCTGATGATGACTTGCTATTAAGCCAAATCTGGTAACTGTGTGAACTGAGACTGTAATACACAAGAAAAGATTTTAACACATTGGAAAGGATAGATTAATTCTCACCACATAGAGTCAAAGACAGTCACAGCAAAACAGAATGCTGAATATTTAAGTTTTCAGATACTGCCCGTTTTCCAAGGTGTAAAACACACATGTTCATGAAAACATACACATGGCCACTGTGTCTGGGCACTAAGGCCTGACAGAGACTGCATCTGACACAAACAGCAGTGTAGCTGTGGTGGGTAGTGGGGGTAAGGAAGAGGTGTATGGCAGGGTGAGGTAGCATAGCAGGGGTGAGGAAAGATGCTAATGCGGGCTGTGAGGGCAGGCAAAGACATGGTGGGGATAGGGCTGCTAGCTGCATTATCACTGGAAGCAGGAAGGGGGGGGGTAGGGGGGAGCAGTCTACCCATCTGTGGTCATCACATCTGTAGTGACAACTAGCTCCTCTCCAAATATGCCAAAGTTCTCACTGAGGTCTTCACAGATTGAAATTATTCTTCCAGCATTGTCAAGAAACAGATGTCCTGTGCCTTGTAACGTGTCACCCTCCTGCAACCCCCCCCTCCCCCCTCCTACATACTCACTGTCTGTTCATAAAGGTGCAATCTTCTTGTGACTCAGTAACACAGGGAGCAACTGAATCACATTTTCCCCCAGTGTTTCAACTACCTCTTATAATGCCCTGAAATGAGAAATATCCTCTACATCTACATACATTCTCCGCAAACCACTGTGTGGTGTGCAGGGGAGGGTGCTATGTACCACTTCTGGTCTCTTTAAAATGGAATGAGACAAAAACCACATGTATATTACTCTGTTCTCTTGTATCCTTGGTTTTTTTGTGACATGTATGATGGCAGCAGTAGAATCATTCTGCAGTCAGCTGCAAAAGCTTTTTCTCTAAATCTTCTCAGTAGTGTTTCACAAAAAGAATGTTGTCTTCCCCATAGGGATTCCCAGTTGAGTTCACAAAGCATAAAAATATGTAACACTTGTATGTTGATTGAATCTACTAATAACAAATCTAGCAGCATGCTTCTGAATTGCTTTAATGCTAACCTTTAATCCAACTTGGTGGAGATCACAAACAGTCAAGCAACAGTCAAGTATGCATCAAAATAGTATCTTATACATGGTTTACTTTATAGATTAGGTTCAGTTTTATAGAATTCTTCCAACAAACCAAAACTGACCATTCACATTCCCTACTGCCATGTTTATAATCTTGTCCTATTTCATATCACTTTGTAACATCTTGCCTAGATATTTAACTGAAATAAATGTGTCCAGCAGCACATAACTAATAATGTATTCGAATATTACAGGATTGTTTTTCCTACTTATCTCCATTAACTTACATTTTAAATATTTAGGGCAGGCTGTCATTCATCATACCAAATGGAAATTTTGTCTAATACATATTGCATCGTCCTACAGTCACTCAACAGTGATACTTTCTGGTATATAATAGCATTATCAGCAAATATTGTCAGATTGCTGCTCACACTGCCCGTCAAATAAGTTATGTATATAGAGAACAAGAGCAGTCTTGTCACTCTTCCCTGGGGCCCTTCTGGTGATAATGTTGTCTCTGATGAGCTCTTGCTGTTGAGGACAATATAGTCCATGATGAACACTTGCTGTTAAGGACAATGTACTGGATTTTATTACTTAAGAAATATTTGAGCTGTTCACATATGTAGGAAACCATTCACTATGCTTGGAGCTTCATGAACAGTGTGCAGTGGGACCCCATGTTAAGTTCTTTCTGTAAATCTATGAACTCCCAGTTATCCTCTCAACCCCCCCTCAGTGGTTTCCAACTGCCACCCCTTGCCCCATATTCCTGCAATCGTCAACTGTCCTGTACATCCTCCCACTATGACCTAATTCAGTCCTCTCACAGGTATCTCTTAGCCCATCAAAGGAAGGACCACCTGTGAAAGCAGCCATGTAATCTACAAACTAGACTGCAACTATTGAGTTACATCTTATGTGGGCATGACAACTAAAAAGCTGTCTGTTTACATAATTGGTCACTGTAAAACTGTGGCAAGAGACAGATGAACCACCCATTTACTGAACACACCACCCACCTTCAAGTTAATGACTGCTTCACAGTGTGTGCCATTTGGCTTCTGCCGAACAACACCAGATTTTTTTAATCAAACTAGTGGGAACTCTTCCTACATTTCCTTTGTTCCCATACCCTACCATTCTTCCCTTCTTCCCCCCCCCCCCCCCCCCCCAAACCCAGACCCTGCCTTCTTCAGCACAGCACCTAGTATTCCTATCCTAACCCCATCATGTCCTTGCATGCTGCCACAGGCAGCACTTGCATTTTTACCCGCCCCACTCCTGCAATACCTTCCCATTCCCACCGCACACCTATTCCTCAGCCCCCTACCTATTCAAGCTTGACTGCTATTCACATCACCCACAGTTACAATTGGGCCTTAGGGTTCAGAGACAGTGGCCATGTTTGTGTGCATGTCAGTGCATATGTGTTTTCCACTTCAGGAGAAGAACTAAGTCCAAAAGCATAAATATTCAGCATTCTTTTTCATTATACCTGCCTGCAACAAAATGGCTCCTCTATGTCATGAGTAGTAACTAACCTTTACAAATTGTTGTTATCCCCTCCTGGAATTCCTGTTTAAGGAAAAAGTTTTGTTTACAAGTACTGTGTTCCTCAAAGGCAGTATGCATGAACTGTGTAAAAATATTTTTTTAAACAATTTCAGCAATTTTTTTTGAGAAAAAATAGATATGTAGCTCTCTAGAGCTGTTTGTGTGTTTTTTATACAATAATATTATTGGGTTATTAAATTATATATTTCCACAAAGAAATGGGTATTACTAAGATCACTACAACTACAACAAATTTCTGTGGTCTACCATGAAAATTATGTTGTATGTAGTGCAATCTTAGGAGTTAACTTAAAACACTCTGTTGTATAATATTCCATTATAATGTACAAAGTATGAATGTGCAGTTATGATTTTTTACAGAAATGGAGTCCTCTCATTGTACCAAGCATTATTGGGAGTTTTAAATCTCATTAAATCCCCTGCATTCCTTGAATCCAAGAAGAGTATAGAATTCACCAATAAATCTTGACTGGTTGTTCAAAACACATGTGGTTCTCCTCAGTAACAACAGAGATGCTTGGTCTGGTCTACAGTGGGGCAAGGCTTAAGAAAACAGATAGTAAATACTGCCACTAGAACTCAATAGTTTACTGTGCAAAATGAACATATGTAAGAAACTATATTAAAGAGAGGCATTCATACTGTGTCCAGCTACATAAATAAAAATGTAAATGTTAAAAAAATGGAAAATCCAGGATGTAATGTAATAATATTATGAGAAGGAAAGTTACTACTCCCCCCATACAGCGTAGATGCTGAGTTGCAGATAGGCACAACTAAAAGATTTTCACACTTAGAGCTTTTGGCCAATGGCCTTTGTCAACAATAGACACACACATGCACATACACACTCACACAAACACAACTTACACACATGACTCATGTAGTGGTCATTGAAAATTGGTCGAAAGCTTTAAACGTAAATGTTCATTTCTTCGAAATCTTAAATCTCAAAGTTATTCACCAATTGCTTTGAAATTCTGACCCAATGTTGCGCTCAGTATGTGCATTTTTGCAGACCTACTGAAGTGCCATTTGTTGAATGTAACAACAACACATGCAATTCTAAACGTTTCTCACGCCAGACAGCTTGCTTATTGACAGCTGCAGTTTCAATTTCTTTCTCACAGTCAGTTTTAACTATGATAGCAGAGCATTTCAATCACTAGAAAAATTGTTTATCATGTATATTGTCTTTGAAGGTACTGTGCTCACAGATCCAACAACAAACGAGGTATCTTATACCCTGTGTTCCAATAATCCCAACCAATTTACCCTTTCACTTTAAGTGACTCCAATTGCCAATCAGTGTTGTTGGCAATAACAATAAACAAGCCTCAGTGTCAGAGAGAGAGAGGAAGAGCAGGTGGATGCAGAAGGAAGAGGGGGGGGGGGGGGGATAAATGGAAAAAGAAAGGGGAAAGGAGTATGTGGAGAGAGCTGGCAGAGAAGATTATGATGTACATCCAATTCCAATGCGCATTTAGCAATTGCAAAGAATTGTGGATTGTAACATGCAACAAGCCGTTTTGACCACGTATATTATCAAATTTATGATCTTATCTTTTTTTTTTATTTGAAATGTTTTAAACTCTGACTGTATAGCAGTGTATGTCATGCTAACACAGTTAACCCAGTGATTAAAAAACAAGTTTCATTAAATTACTGTACTACAAAAACATATTTTTAATGTGAATATATGTTATCATAAATTTTTCTATTGTGCTGTTGAGCAAATGGCACTTTCTCATAATTATTTTTGATTTGATGCTCCATGTTTTAACCTTAGTATGACTGTATCTTTACTGCTGTACTTTGGAATGATGTTAACTGGGTGACGTTTGCTGGTATGTTGTGTGTGTGGTGGGAATGAAGGAAGGAGAAATGTAAAGTTTTCCAGAGTTGCATATAAATGGACTGTATTTCACTGAGTGAATATTGTAAATTTATGGGAGCAAGGCATCTAGGACTATTAAATATGAAAATTACATATGAATCAGTTTTGTTGTCTACATTATTCTACAAACACATCAACCTAAGGGCTTTCAGACCTGCAAAAGAATCTGGCTTCCAGACAGAAGAAATTCAAGCAATGGATTTAAGGAGACCCTCAAAAAACAAGATGAGTTATGGTATATTGATAATTTTTACTTGTGGACCGTCTGACAGCAACTGAATAAAACACAATTTTAGTGCCATATGCATTTCGCCTTTATTTTCTGCAAGGCATCATCAGTGGCAGATTGCGTGGACAATTTCTTACATATTATGCTCCTGTTACATTTTTTGTGTTGTTCTTCTTCTTATGAATGCCAGTTCGTGTTTTTTTTTTTTTTTCCCACATTCCACAGCACTATGCACTGAACACTTGTTTCAATGCAGTGTTTCCATTTGTGTTGCATTGCACTGAAACAAGCATTCAGTTCATAGTGCTGTGGAATGTGGGGAAAAAAAACTGCAAATTGGCATTCATAAGAAGAAGAACAACACCAAAAATGCAACAGGAGCGTAATATGTAAGACATTGTCCACGCAACCTGCCACTGATGATGCCTTGCAGAAAATAAAGGTGAAACACATATGGCACTAAAATTGTGTTTTATTCAGTTGCTGTCAGACGGTCCATAAGTAAAAATTATCAGTATACCATAATATTACACACAACTGAGGAAGAGAGGACTAAAAAAGTTGAACAACACGAGTATTTTTTTTTTTAAGTACCACTAGACCTGGCCAACAACATTTCTACTCCATGAACATTTATTACAATTAACAGTCATCCAATGTGCGTAACAAAAAGGGTCATTTGTATCTTTTTGACATAAAAGTTACATTTGCCATACTTTATTAACCATAAGGGATAATTTTCTGAAGAGGGTGCACTACTGTAATGAGTTATGCTTTCACACTGCTTCATTTTAACTGTTTTGAAGAGGCTTTACCTAGTCTCTAAATGTACATGTGCGACAGAGTTTCATTGCTGCAGTGGTGATAAGGAGACGAGAATAATTTATTGAAAAAAAAATTCTTTCCTTCTGCATTCTTACCAGATAATAGCATTATGTCTGGGAATAATATTTTGTCTTTCATTAACCAGGGGAATTGATGGTGAGTTCTATTTTGCAGCTTTATACTACATAATATGCAATATTTAACTAAAAGTGATTGGTTGCACCCTATTTATTTATAAAGTTTACATTTTTCAGGAAGATCAAATTTTACAGAATAGAAATTATCAGTTTAAAAAGTATCAATGATCACTCATTCTGATGTTTTCCCCTCTTAGTTTTATGTTATGTATCTTCAATGATTGATGGTGTTGTGTTGTGTTACATGGAAATTTCAGGTATTTTATTTTTCCTGGAATAAAATCATTCTGATTTTATTACGAAATTCATAGTTTTGTAAAGCTTTTTCTTTAAATCTCATCAGTATTCATATTTTTACATCTCACAAGTGGGCGCATAAAACACGCATAATTACTGTTTAATAACCCCGACTCAAACTTTGCTCCTATTCATGTCATGAATGGAGGACTGTCAGTAAACCAAAGAAAAATTTGGAGTAGTAATTAAAGTCCAAGGAGAAGAAATAAAAAAAAATTGAGGTTTGCCAAAATAAAAAATTTTAGGTTTGCCAGTGACATTGCATTTCTTTCTTGGGAGAGCAGTTTAATGGGATGGACTGTGTCTCATAAGGTTGGGTGGTTTAAAAGAGAGGGAAAGAAACCAAACTAGGAGGTGATTGGTCCCTTGTTCCAAGGGAAACAATGCCACAAGGGTGGGAATAAGACATGAATATAGGCAAAGCCAATGTGACCATCAGCCATTGAGCCATTGGTGTAAACCACTTCATGGCCCAGGTACATGTCAAAAATCAAGAGGAGGTGGCAGTGGAGAGTCGCAGGGTTAACTGAGTCCTTATGGCCATGTGAAAGGTCCAGGCAAGGCTGCGGCCTATGGGTACACCATGGAGGAGTTCGTGAATGAACCTCAAGTATAGGTGGTGAAGAAGAGGTGGGATTGCACATGAACTGCAATTGTAAGCCCTGACCTGGGCTGCTAATGCAGGAGACGAATTGCCATGGGAGGGAAAAGAAGATGGTAATTCAGATGCACAGGAGAACTATGAACATGTGCAACGTAACTGGAGAAAAATTGAAAACACCTAACCTGCAATGGAGGGATTCCGCCCTCCACCTGGACGCTGGTCACCGGACTCTTCCTAAAAGCTCCTGTCACTACCTGAAAGCCACAGTGGCAGACTGGGTCGAATAAACACAATGCTGAGGGTGCCGTCGAACCATAAACCATACTCCTGTAGTCAAGGCGGGATTGAACAAAGGCTCTGTAGAGCTGCAGCAGTGTAGAGCGATCTGCACCCCAATTGATGTATCTCAGGACTGTGTACTTTGTACTAAGTTCCAGTACAGCACTCGTGGATACCGCATTGCAGTTGCAAAGTGGGACTGAGGCAGTTTCAGATAAGTTTTATAGTCTGACTATAATTTATGGACTTGTAGTTTTAGCTTGATGATGTCAAATATGGACAAATGGTAGTTACTGTTATTCTGAAGAAGGTTGGTTTATCCTGACTGAAACCTAGGTAAATTCTAGGTAAACGGTGTAACTGAGGCTACTGATTATTAAAATTAAAATTAATAACAGTTAATACACATGTACTTAACATAAATAAATTATTTTGCTTAAAAATAAACAAGGTATTCTTCAAATGACGGAAATGACTTGTTCTATTTTACATGACAGAATTTTGGATGTGCACTTTCATCACTGAAATATAGCAAAGCCCACCAAGAAATTTCTGGAAACTCATATTTTCTAATTGAGAAGTTTTAATAACGAAAATGTTATTCCTGTAAAAGAATATATCACAGGAAATAAAAAAGTATAGCTACAATACTATGACACCAGATTTTCAAAAGGATTACATTCTAACACTGAACATTCTGGTAACCAACAATTTTAAATAAACTTTTCATAAAAGATATGTTCTTTAGAAAGAAGACAATGGGGGCTGTCAGACAGTGTCACTCATGCAACAAACTACTAGCAGAGTCCAATTTTCAAGTGAACCTGTCCTTTGTGAACTGTATATTTTCAATATTTCTTTAAACAATATGTTTCCACATGCAGTATTTACACTCTTCTTACAGGATGGCCTTAAAATATACACTGAATAATAAGGTTTTGAAACATACAGCTTTGTTAATAATATGGGTATTTCTTATTTGCACAGTATGTGTGCTATGTATAAAACAGAGACCTTTCTATGCTTCAAAGTGGAGTTTGTCAGGGTATGTATTACTACTTGGGAATGAAAGTTTATCTTTAATATTCTGTCTTCATTCTCACCTCTATAATCCCATAAAAGGAGCATGAATAAAGTTTGTCATCTGGTGACACTGCCACAGAAAATACACAACCTATTGTCTTAGTCTAACTGCCACCAGACACTGGGATAGTAGCATCCTGCTGTATCCTGCTACTACTGCATTTGAGTGTGAGTATGCTGAGTGTAGTGTTGCTGCACATGTGTACTTATATAAACCGTTAACTGTAACAGCATAGGCCAACTGCTACAGTCCACCTATAGGAAGTGTGCACACAGCACCATCTCTGTTGTGCCATCTACTAATGACTTTCACATATATACCAGTGCTGTCTCACCCTAACTATGTCCTTTCAGTTTTTACCACTCACATCAGTTGTTCTGTGTATCACTTATGTTGGACCTTCTGTATGATTCTTTTCTCTTGCTACATATTGAGTCTTAAGATTGTTCAGATGTTTGTGAATAAAGCCATGTTTGTGTTACTTGGATACTTTTCTTGTATTACTTGGTTACTACATGACTAGCAATGAGTTTGGAATCATTCCCATGTGATCAGTCTTTAAGGGCATTTTCATCAGGTTTAATCATTATAGATGCCATCCTACCACCCCAACTGAACAGCTTATGTCAGCAGTGAGCACTTTGTCAGCTTCGATTAACAGACAGGGTAACATCCCACTGGTCTATCCACCCACTTTTCTGCCTTATGATGAATCAGCAGAGGATTGGGAAGCTTACAAAAATAGACTCAGACAGCACCTTTTTGCTTTTGGTGTGACAAATTTATGCAAAGCCTTATTGCTGTCATGGATTCTGCCTTATGTTTATAAAATACTGAGTCAGCTTCCACTTTACAAGAACTGTCAGCTCTTACTTTTGATTACATATGCACCATTGCAAATGAATGCATGTCACAGCAGTGCCTTAAGAAAACAAACCAATCATAGAGGGGCTGGGCAGCCGAACTTCATAGTTGTAGCTGTATCACTTCATTACTGGTCCCATAATGTGTGTTATATGGACTCTGTGGTGTATGACGAAATTATCTGTTTAGCTCTGGACAAGAAAGATTTTACTCTGTGGAAACCCCAATTGGCAGAAGTTTTGCAAATAGCACAATCTTTTAAAGTTTCCTGGACAGCAAGTGACCAAATTGAAGCACGGGGTGATGTGGTAGTGTCACAAGATGTGCCCACTAGACAGGTTGCATGAGGAAGTGGCAGTGGCAGCAGTAAACATGCAACCCAGCACTGAGCAGACCAAGGCCATAGCACCACTGTCAGTGTTCTCTGTTTCCATCTTGTCCTTTCTGTTTTGTCCAGCACAAATGTTTAGCATGCCCTAAGCACTGGGCTACTTGTAGTGCCTGCCAGAAGAAGGACCAGATCACCTCCATGTGTCATTCCCCAAAGATTACTTAGGATATGGACATAGAGATCAATCATGTGACTCCAACGCTTGTGACTTCTCCCAAGTTTCGGTGATCATACATGTCACCATCATCAGGTGAACTGATGGACTGATCTCCTTTGAACGTGCCGGCATGGAGATCCGTACAGATCTCCATGCCGGCACGTTCACAGGAGCTGTCTGTCAGTTCATTCTCTCAAGTTGTTCATTGAGCTAAATATCTTTTGCCACGTGCTCCAGCTACAAATTGACACAGTTGCTACAATGACATTATTGAATTCTCAAACCTGCTAACACCAGTGTTGTAGAGGCTGGTCAGTTATAATAAAAAGAACATGTGCTGCTCGGACAATTTATAGCAGCTGATTCTTATAAGCCAGTGGTTTCTTCCTACATTTTTGGTGGTTGCTGACACCAGTGTTGTGAACTTGTTTGGAATTGGATTTTCTTTCATCGATGCAGTTAACCTCATGTCCAGTCAGGTGCCATATTTGCAATTGGAAACAACACAATGTGAGGAGTTTTTGGACTTGATTTTAGAATATATAGAGAGTTCTACAAATTTTTATGCTCATATTTCTTTGGCATTCGTGACTCTGCCTTGTTTTTGTCATGTGCATCATATTACTGTCACCTTGAAAGATCAATTTGAAGCACAATTTTATGGACTTCAGTCTCTAGGGGTGATGCAACCTGTTATGAGTAGTGAATTGTCTCTCTGCTGGTTGCTTTCAGAAGTCATGGGGAAAACTTCACCTCTGTTGCAACTTCAATATTACTATCAACACACCATCAATTGTGGATATGTATCCTCTTCCATGCAGGGATGATCTGTTGGTGAAAATATTGGGTGGCCAGTAGTTTTCTAAAATCGATTTGTCTGAAGCGCATCTGCAGGCTTCTGTGGATGAAAGATCTCAGCAAATTCTGGATTTGAATACTCTTTTTGGTCTCTATCAATATTGGCATCTTCCTTTTGGTTCAGCTAATGCCCCTGATATTTCCCAACAATTTTTAGAGCAACTGTCTATGTTTGTCCCAGGTTGCATTAATTATCTGGACGATATTGTTGACACAGGCTCCTCCATGGCTGATCACTTGAAACATTTGTGCACTGTGTTTTGAGAGGTTGCTTTGTAATTCAGTTTCCAATAATGGGCCCCAGTTCATTTCTCACACCTTTCCATTTTTTTTGTTCTCATCACGGCATTCATCATGTTACAGCACTGCCATTCTACCCACAATTAAATGACAAGGTGGAATGACAAGTGCATATGTTCAAGTCCCAAATGAAAATATCTGATGTGGATTCTTTGCCACACAAAATCCTTCTCCATTTTCTGAGCACCTATTGCTTCATGCGTTTGGGGAAGTGGAGCCTGGCTGAGTTGCTCCAAAACCAGCATCATGCACACTCCTCCACCTTCTGCTGCCGGGCTACAACTGCTGTGGTGAGGTTCATCCAGCTGCTTCACACCAGTATTGCTGGTATGGGTACGAGGGTTTGGTTGCTGGCCCACGTGGATACTGACCACTGTTGCCTTGTATCAGCAGCCCCGGCTCTGTGACGTCCATACGGTTGATGAGCTGGGAGCACACCACTTTGATCAGTTGCAGTCCCAGTCTCTGCCAAAAGCTACCAGTTCATGGGTGCAGCACCCGTTGCTGCAGCCCACCCTGCCACCCTCCTCCTCAGGCCTATCTTTACCTGCTAGGGAGGTATCCCTATCCCATTTGGTGCCCCCCCACGTGCAGCGCCCTGGGGTTCCATCTTCCCGGTGCCAGGTGCTGCTCTGTCTTCGACCTCGGGTCAATTTCTGTGGCCCATTGTTCTGGTAGAGTCGCCTCTACTAGACCCCTCACCATTATATCCTCAGCCATTGTTGCCAGTGGGTTCAGCCCCACTTACTCTACACTGGGACCTGCTTGCTGATAATGATGTAGAGATGGCTATGGCAACCTCCTCCCCAGTGCTGTTGTCAGGCACCATGCAGGCCCAACATCCTTGATTGTACCCACATCACTGAGTGTTCCAACCCTATGCTCAGGTGGCTGCCTAGTACATAGTCCTGCCTCCCCCCTCCCTCCTGTAGACAACTGCTGCCACCAGCTCCCCTCCCCTTGGATCCAATAGGTTTGTCTCTAATTGGACCACCAGCGTCTCCTACATCACTTGGCTGCCCTCTTCACATGAGGCAGAGTTGTGCTGTATCCTGCTAAAAGTGCATGTGCATATGAGTGCACTGACTGTAGTGTTACCACATACTTAGATAAACTGCCAGCTGTATCAGCCTATGTCGGCAATTAGAGGCCACCTATAGGAAGCGTGCACATGTCACCATCTCCACCATCCATCTACTGGTGACTCTTGCCTATATGTGCGAGGATAAGTGCTAACTCACCCTCACTATATTCTTTTAGTTTGTACCACTCACATCAGTTGTTCTGTCTATTGCTTATGTTGCATCTTCTTTATGATTCTTTTGCCTTGTTATGTGTGGAGTCATGACATGCTTCTTTCAATTATTGTTCAGAGGTTTATGAATATAGCCATATTTTGGTTCCTTAGAAGAGTTTCTTGTAATACTTGCTTACTACAGATCCTATCACAAAAGCAGTTCCCTCCTCAGATGTCTTTTCCTCAAGTAGAAACAGCCGCTCATGTGACAAGTGTTACTTATGCTCCATTTACTGAATCACAGAGACAGAAGCAAAGACAGTATATTAGAAATACAGTTGTGTTGCATATCTTGATGAAGCTCACTTGCAGCAGTGACAAATATGTTGTTTTATAACATGGCACAATCTACAACCGAAAATAATTTTGTACAAATAAGATTACGTTGTCTGCCTCGGTGGCCACAACTGCTATAACATGATCTTTACAACCAGGAAAATGTGGTACTTGTGACTGTTGCATGTTTTGCAATGGTAGTAAAAATATAATACCCAATGTTACCTTACCTTATCTCTAACATACTGGTAAACCTGGTTCTTTAAAGAACTGAACTCTCAAGTATAATCAGCTTTAAACTTCTGAGTGCTTTACAGAAGAGTTAATGTGTTAAATATTTGATATGAAGCATGTAAACCAACAGAATGAAAACCAGTCCAAGTTGCAAATTTCAGCGAAGACTTCAGTGGCACCTGCCACCCATTCCATACCAAGAAGTCCCTTCCATACAGCCTAGCCACCCATGGTCATCACTTCTGTAGTGACAAGCAGGTCCTCTCAAAATATACCAAGGGTGTTACTGAAGCCTTCACTGACTGTAATTATCCTCCCATCCTTGTACAAAAACAAATCTTTCATGCCTTATCTTTCCAGTCTCCCACCATCTCCCAAAGTCCCACAGTCTGGCCACAGAGGAGCATTCCCCTCATAACTGAGTACCATCAGGGACTGGAGCAACTGAATTACATTCTCCGCCAAGGTTTTGATTACCTCTATCATGCCCTGAAATGAAAAATGTCCTTCCCACTATCCTTCCCACCCCTCCTATTGTGGTATTCCGCCATCCACCGAACCCACACGATATACTCATCCATCCTTACACAACCCCTGCTCTCAATCCCTTACCTCATGGCTCATACCCCTGCAATAGACCTAGATGCAAGACCAGTCCCATCTATCCTCCTACCACCAACTACTCCAGTCCGGTCACTAACATCACCTATCCCATCAAAGGCAGGCCTACCTGTGAAACCAGTCATGTGATTTGCAAGCTAAGCTGCAACCACTGTGCTGCATTCTATGTAGGCATGACAACCAAAAAGCTGTCTATCCGCATGAACGGCCACTGACAAACTGTGGCAAAAAAACAAGTGGACCACCCTGTTGCTGAACACGCTGCCAAACATGATATCCCTCATCTCAATGACAGCTTCACAACTTGTGCCATATGGATCCTTTCTACCAGCACCAGCTTTTCTGAATTCCACAGGTGGCAACTTTTCCTGCAATACATCCTATGTTCCTGTAATCCTCCTGCCCTCAACCTTTGTTAGTCACTGTTGTCACCCATCCAGCCCCTCCCATTCCAGCACTACACAGCCGTCATTTCACCGCCACACCCAGTCTTTGAATTTCTTTTTATTTCTCTCCTTTCCGCTATGTACCCTCTCTCTCCTCTGCACCTTCTCTCCTGGCCTCCATCTAAACTGCAACACTTCACTGTCCACCACTCCCACCATACTATCCTTCCCCCTCCCTGCCCTATCCTCCTCCTTACCCCCACCCAGTTGCCACTCCCATCATGCCCTTGTGCTGCTGCTCACAGTATGGTTTCAGCTCTCTCTGACTGCAGACATGTGTGCAAGTTGCATTTGCGTGAATGTGTGTTTGTGCATATGTGTATGTATGTATGTCTACTGTTGACAAAGGCCTTAATGTCCAAAAGCTATAATTGTGTGAACTTTTTGTTATGTCTACCGTGACTCAGCATCTTTGCTATATGGTGAGTAGCAACTTTCCTTCCCTGGTATTGTTACACTCCATCCTGGAATTTCCATTGTTTGACATCTTTGGAAATGCCATTTTCGACTTTGTTATGATGATTTGAAAATGGGTCTCAGCCCAAAACTAGTCATCGAAGCTTGGACTGGTTTTTCGTTCTATTGACTAACAGAAGTTGCTGACCCAAGCTACTTCAACATGCTGGAAGTATGTATAAAGCATTTAAGGTGGAGAAAGTTCAAAAAGTTTTGAAACTATGTTTAAGAAAAACTGTTGTTGGAAGTAGTAAACTGTCTCTTTACCAAACACTGAATCTGGGTTCTGTGCCCTAGGATAGTCACTTAGTAATAGACATTTTATGCTCTGAATGAAATCTATTTTCTGTCAACTACATTATCCCATTAACTTAATTTGTTTGTAAAAAAAGTTACAATTTGTAACAATAATTGAAATTCCTAGATGGAACAATAGGCAGGACCCCACGTGAAAGCAGTCAGATTATTTATCAGATTATTTATCAGCTCTGCTGCAGTTGCTGTACAGAATTCTATGTGAGCATGATAGGTAACCAACTGTCTACTCACAACAGATGCCACTGCTCCAGTTGTAGAATGTCCAGCACTTCACAACACAAATCACTTTAACATTTTAACAGCAGCTTCACAATGCATGCCATTTGGATACTCTTTTCCAGCACAAGTTTCTTTGAGCTACAGAGGTGAAAAGTTGCTCTAGCACAAGCTCCATTCTCACATCCCCTGGCCTATACCTCGATTAAACTGTTTCCCACTGTCTCACCTTACCTTTTCCCTCTTCTCAGCTGTCACTACACACAGCACTCCATCTAAGTCCATTTCATGTTCTGTCTTCTCCCATCACACTTCCTCCCCCTCCTTCCTCCCATGTGAGCATTCATTCCCTCTCTCACTGGTGCCTCCTCCCCGTTTCCATCCCTGTCCCCTCCCTGTCTCCCTCCCCTCTCATCTTGTTGTGCAATCACTGCATCAACTGTCTTTGCTGCTCCTGCCTTGTGCTTTCCCTCAAACCCCTCCTTGCCTAGTACATCCTTCCCTACCCACTCCCCATATCCATCAGCCCAGTGAACTCCTCTCTCATAATCAGTGTCACCACAACTGCAGTAGTGTGCATTTGGGTCTCTGTGTGGTTGTGTACTATTTGCCAGAAGAAGAGCCAGGGCTTAAAAAAAGCTAGTTACTACTGTGTTCTCTTACGTGTATCTAAGCACTACACATAAGTCTGCTAAAAGCGAATGGTTGCCAAATATTGGAATTTCTTAAATTTGAAATACACTGTCCTAAGAAAATTTTAGAAGACTGTTTTTTTACCCTATCTTTAATTGCATGTTGAAGCTACCGCTGCTTCCTTTCTTGTTAACCCTTTTCACAAATAAGAAGCAGTAAAAGGGAAAAAAATTACTACATCTTCTATACTGGAAAAAAATGCACAAGAGAATGGTATCATTTTGTTTGTGCTGTCACTTTATATGGAGAACATATTTCAGCATCAGAAATACAAAAGATATGTTGGAGGAGGATCCAGTAAATAATGAATAAGTCTTGGAAATAGGAGTACCAGGTTGGCAATACTTCAATACCTGTGCAGGCAATGTGTCACTATACAGCCAACGGCACCCAAATGATAGTCTGTAGGGAGGCCTAGACCAGGAGGTATGGAGCATTTTTAATATTTTAGAAGGCAAATGGTCATTTATAAGTAACCAAAAAAAGTTCCAGTTATGACCCAGTTAAAAACCCATGCAGATGCCCTTACATTCAGTGTTCGAGGTGCTAACCTCTACAGGCCAGAAAATGGAAATGGAATGTTCAATTGTTTTGCTTGTGCACTATATTTTGCTGGAGAGAGCTTGACAAGTGCCAAGAGACAGGTTTATGCTTGATGAAACAGACATGCAGCTCAGTGTTGCACAGTGTCTTATTGGTCATTCATTGGCCTGGACTCAACAGATGGCTTTATTCACCTGCATTGGTGGCCAATGATCATGCGTTAATATGGTGCAGCATACTAAATATCACACTAAAATTATATCATTTCTCTTTTAATGCAAGCCAGAAATTATACTAAAATTACATCATTTCTCTTCAAATGTGTGCTGTTATGCAAACAAAATGGATGAAAACCTGTTTTGTAGCACTCTTTAAACAATAACTAGAAACCAACGTTGAGTGCTGAAATTATGGTCCACCATGCTATGATCAACTAGATAAGAGACGCAGATGTCTGCTTTTGACTGTGCGTGCTATGATGTGGCACTTGGGTGCTGCATTGCTCACAGCAACAAGTCAAAATTTTTCTTTGAAAGTGCATGTAAAGTATTGTGCAAGTAACATGGTGCATTTAGATGATCTGCTAAAGAGTCACTTTTCCATTGAGAGAGAAAGCAACAGCTAAAGAGTTAGGTACACCTACTCCAAATTTAAATCTAACAAGAGGAGTGCAAGGGATAGGACTCACAAATTTAGCTCAAACTATGACAGTAGAGGCAGGTGGAAGCTCATTTCTAGTTCTGAGAATATTTTGCCTGGGTGGAGTGTAGGGCAAGGTAAGAAGTCTCTAAAGATTTATGAGTAGAGTATGAAAGATTTTAGAAAAATACTTGACATATTGGTGTTGTGGTGCATTGGTCAAGTGCAGCTACTGGCAGTTCATCAGCTTGGGTACAGTTCTCACTGCTACCACTTTTCTTCATTTTATTTTATTCCTGGCATTTTAAACCACTAATTATAAAATTTAAATATATTTAAACTGTTAAATTTATATAGATGCAATTCATATATTCATTTTTTGTAAGATTAAACCACCATTTGACTGTGTGTTATTATATTTATCATTTTTACTATTAAGTTTTCAGCTTTTATGCCATTATCAAGTTCTGCTTTGGACTGCGATAGCAAACATGACTTAATAATGGTATAACAACTTTTAGCATTGTACTTGATAACTGCGCAAAAGCTGAAATCTGGAAGGTACAAAAGATAAATATATTCATAATGATACACAGTCAAATGGTAGTTTACTCTTTGAAAAAGTATCACATGACTGTGGTTCAATGCCATCAAAACTTTCTAATGTATTCAGTTTATGCATGATTACTACCCATGTATATCAAAAGGTTACATGTGGCGAAAAAGAGAGTACATGAGGAAGTTTAGTAGAAAAGAGGTCCAAAGAGTTGGATCTGCAGATGTGATGTTTGCAATGCACTTTTTTGCTTTTCCTGTTAGTTGGGACCAGTGATGTGGGAGAGGCGGGGGGGGGGGGGGGGTTTACAGGGGGGAGTGAAAGATCCAGGGCATATTACTGCACTAATAAAAAAAGTAGCAGAAGTCATAAACATATAAACAACGTACTTGATCCTAGTGTAACAGGTAAAGCCAATATGGCAACAGTATAAGTTGTGCATTTATTTTTGCAGTAGTGCATCAAATTAGTATAATTTTGTATGATCTCACTTGCCATCTGGCTAAAATCATTGTAGTGCTCACATATGAAATATTGTAACGTTTTGTATTAATCTCTCATACATAACATGCAGTGCAGGCGGACACCAGTCCTGAAGAGAAATTTGACAGATATCCAAATTGTGGAAATTAAAGATGTTCATAGTGGAAGAAATACCCTCTCCTGGAATCTAGGTACAAAATTTTTATTTACTGCAGAATTACAATTAATTTCTAGCTGTTATTGTCTGCAACTCTACTAAAGTGCAGATTTGTCACTGCCAAGTGCAACTGGAAATATGATGATGTTAGCTTGGGTCCTTCGGTTGACATACTATTTGTAGGAAATCATGCTCATTGAAAAATTCAGTGGTGATTTTTGGTGTACTGCAGTCAAGAGGTATGCAAACTCTCAGAGAAAAGTGTCAAAATAATGTCCTCAAATTTTTCCCTGTTGCTTCTTTGAACAGCCCTTACTGAGTTGCCAATATTTTCAGATAATGATCACAATTCCAGAAGAATCATGAAATTGTTGTCAAGACACTTACCTGACATAAACCCATGGCTCAGAAGGACAAGCTCTACCTTTGCTGATCAAGAGAAACACACCAGTAGTTCAGTGTGTGTGGACAAAGAAGAGTCATGAGCACTTGCTGATTCTGCATGATATGTTACAGAGAATAGCTACTGTAAAGGACTATGATGAACATTGCCGTACTATACTTAGGTGTGTACACCTGCATTTCATCCATGGAACCCAATACAGAAGTTGAAAATATAAAAATACACTTTCTGCACTAAAGGAGGGGGGAACATTTTGAAATTCTTCTCAAATGCTATGGTATTCAGAACAGCACCACATGGAGCCATAGAGCTATGAATTCAACTTTCCAGCAGGTGTGGCTAGACAGGAATGTGAAAAACTGAGAAATTGAAGGGACAAGAACAGCTTAGATTCAGTCTTAAGCTGTTAAAAGTTGGACCTACTGTCCAATTTGGTGATGCTTTGGAAGATTTCACTCATTCATATAGTCATATGCTAGCTCTGTTTTACACTATATCCAAACAACTCAGAAACTGTGGCTTTCAAAACACATTTTGTGAAACAAATACTAACAAAGAGATAGTGGGGTTGGACAGTACTTACCTCAGCTCAGTACAGCCGATAGATACACAAAAAACAACCAAAAATTTATGTTCCTAACTTTTGGAATAAATGTTCCTTCATCCTCCTCCCTGATGAAGGAACATTTATTCCGAAAGCTAGGAACGTAAATTTTCGGTTGTTTTTTGTGTATCTATCAGCTGTACTGAGCTGAGGTAAGTACTGGCCAGCCCTCTATCTCTTTGTTAGTATTTGTTTCACATATTTATTTGAGATTCTCCATTAATCATTTAAAACACATTTTGTCCCACTTCAGTTATGACACTCAACTTTACAAAACAGAAAAGATAAAAGAAATGCAGTAAATCAGCTAATGTGATCTTTCTTAAGCAAGCAAACTGTTATGGATCTCATCAAAGAAAAAGAAATGGTTTTTAAAGTTTATGTCTAGTTTCTTTCATTTTGAGGGGCTTTTTTGGTAGGTTATTTTTGTTGAATGTGCCAGGCTTTTGTCAATCATTCTTCCTTTCTTATTTTTCAGCTTTTCAATTTTCAGTGTCAACTTAGTATAATTGGAGTAGGTATAATAAGTATCCCCCCCCCCCATGAACCATGGGCCTTGCCGTTGGTGGGGAGGCTTGCGTGCCTCAGCGATACAGATAGCTGTACCGTAGGTGCAACCACAATGGAGGGGTGTCTGTTGAGAGGCCAGACAAACGTGTGGTTCCTGAAGAGAGGCAGCAGCCTTTTCAATAGTTGCAGGGGCAACAGTCTGGATGATTGACTGATCTGGCCTTGTAACAATAACCAAAACGGCCTTGCTGTGCTAATACTGCGAACGGCTGAAAGCCGTAATTGTTCCCTAGGGCATGCAGCTTTACTGTATGATTAAATGATGATGGTATCCTCTTGGCTAAAATATTCCGGAGGTAAAAAGTCCCCCATTCGGATCTCCGGGCGGGGACTACTCAAGAGGATGTCATTATCAGGAGAAAGAAAACTGGCATTCTATGGATCGGAGCGTGGAATGTCAGATCACTTAATCGGGCAGGTAGGTTAGAAAATTTAAAAAGGGAAATGGATAGGTTAAAGTTAGATATCGTGGGAATCAGTGAAGTTTGGTGGCAGGAGGAACACAGGGTTATAAACACAAAATCAAATAGGGGTAATGCAGGAGTAGGTTTAATAATGAATAGGAAAATAGGAATGCGGGTAAGCTACTACAAACAGCATAGTGAATGCATTATTGTGGCCAAGATAGATACGAAACCCACACCTACTACAGTAGTACAAGTTTATATGCCAACTAGCTCTGCAGATGACGAAGAAATTGAAGAAATGATTGATGAAATAAAAGAAATTATTCAGATAGTGAAGGGTGATGATAATTTAATAATCATGGGTGACTGGAATTCGGTAGTAGGAAAAGGCAGAGAAGGAAATGTAGTAGCTGAATATGGATTGTGGAAAAGAAATGAAAGAGGAAGCCGCCTGGTACAATTTTGCACAGAGCACAACTTAATCATAGCTAACACTTGGTTCAAGAATCATAAGAGAAGGCTGTATACGTGGAAGAAGCCTGGAGGTACTGACAGGTTTCAGATAGATTATATAATGGTAAGACAGAGATTTAGGAACCAGGTTTTAAACTGTAAGACATTTCCAGGGCAGATGTGGACTGTGACCACAATCTATTGGTTATGACCTGTAGATTAAAACTGAAGAAACTGCAAAAAGGTGGGAATTTAAGGAGATGGGACCTGGATAAACTGAAAGAACCAGAGGTTGTACAGAGTTTCAGGGAGAGCATAAGGGAACAATTGACAGGAATGGGGGAGAGAAATACAGTAGAATAAGAATGGGTAGCTTTGAGGGATGAAGTAGTGAATGCAGCAGAGGATCAAGTAGGTAAAAAGACGAGGGCTAGTAGAAATCCTTGGGTAACAGAAGAAATATTGAATTTAATTAATGTAAGGAGAAAATATAAAAATGCATTAAATAAAGCAGGCAAAAAGGAATACAAACGTCTCAAAAATGAGATCGACAGGAAGTGCAAAATGGCTAAGCAGGGATGGCTAGAGGACAAATGTAAGGATGTAGAGGCTTATCTCACTAGGGGTAAGATAGATACTGCCTACAGGAAAATTAAAGAGACCTTTGGAGATAAGAGAACCACTTGTATGAACATCAAGAGCTCAGATGGAAACCCAGTTCTACGCAAAGAAGGGAAAGCAGAAAGGTGGAAGGAGTATACAGAGGGTCTATACGAGGGCAATGTGCTTGAGGACAATATTATGGAAACGGAAGAGGATGTAGGTGAAGATGAAATGGGAGATATGATACTGCGTGAAGAGTTTGACAGAGCACTGAAAGACCTGAGTCGAAACAAGGCCCCGGGAGTAGACAACATTCCATTGGAACTACTGACAGCCTTGGGAGAGCCAGTCCTGACAAAACTCTACCATCTGGTGAGCATGATGTATGAGACAGGCGAAATTCCCTCAGACTTCAAGAAGAAAATAATAATTCCAATCCCAAAGAAAACAGGTGTTGACAAATGTGAAAATTACCGAAATATCAGTTTAATAAGTGACAGCTGCTAAATACTAATATGAATTCTTTACAGACGAATGGAAAAACTAGTAGAAGCCGACCTCGGGGAAGATCAGTTTGGATTCCGTAGAAATGTTGGAAAACATGAGGCAATACTGACCCTACGACTTGTCTTAGAAGCTAGATTAAGGAGGGGCAAACCTACTTTTCTAGCATTTGTAGACTTAGAGAAAGCTTTTGACAACGTTGACTGGAATACTCTCCTTCAAATTCTAAAGGTGGCAGGCGTAAAACACCGAGAGCGAAAGGCTATTTACAATTTGTACAGAAACCAGATGGGAGTTAAAGAGTCGAGGAACATGAAAGGGAAGCAGTGGTTGGGAAGGGGTGAGACAGGGTTGTAGCCTTTCCCCGATGTTATTCAATCTGTATATTGAGCAAGCAGTGAAGGAAACAAAAGAGAAATTCAGAGTAGGTATTAAAAGGAGAAGAAATAAAAACTTTGAGGTTTGCCGATGACATCGTAATTCTGTCAGAGACAGCAAAGGACTTGGAAGAGCAGTTGAACGGAATGGAAAGTGTCTTGAAAGGAGGATATAAGATGAACATCAACAAAAGCAAAACGAGGATAATGGAATGCAGTCGAATTAAGTCTGGTGATGCTGAGGGAATTGGATTAGAAAATGAGACACTTAAAGTAATAAAGGAGTTTTGCTATTTGGGGAGCAAAATAACTGATGATGGTCGAAGTAGAGAGGATATAAAATGTAGACTGGCAATGGCAAGGAAAGTGTTTCTGAAGAAGAGAAATTTGTTAACATCAAGCATAGATTTAAGTGTCAGGAAGTCGTTTCTGAAAGTATTCGCATGGAGTGTAGCCATGTATGGAAGTGAAACATGGACGATAAATAGTTTGGACAAGAAGAGAATAGAAGCTTTCGAAATGTGGTGCTACAGAAGAAAGCTGAATATTAGATGGGTGGATCACATAACTAATGAGGAAGTATTGAATAGGATTGGGGAGAAGAGAAGTTTGCGGCACAACTTGACCAGAAGAAGGGATCGGTTGGTAGGACATGTTCTGAGGCATCAAGGGATCACCAATTTTGTATTGGAGGGCAGCATGGAGGGTAAAAATCGTAGAGGGAGACGAAGAGATGAATACACTAAGCAGATTCAGAAGCATGTAGGTTGCAGTAGGTACTGGGAGATGAAGAAGCTTGCACAGGATAGAGTAGCATGGAGAGCTGCATCAAACCAGTCACAGGACTGAAGACCACAACAACAACAACATAATAAGTATTTTGTGAACATTACCTTGTTCTATTTCATAACTCATTTGACATCGTGGGATAAAGAAATGGTACCCATGTTCATCACAAAACTGACAAAAATTCTGGTCTTATGTAAAGACTTTTAGTGGCACCAAAGTTAGTGTCCAGTACCTAGCAAATGAGACAAGAACTGAAATTGAGAATTATGAAGCAGAAGCTGAAATGCTTAATTCCATCTTCAAATGTTTTTTTAGAAAGGAAAACCCAATAGAATGGTCCCAATTTAAATCCTCATACCACTAAAAAGTATTAGTGTCAGCAGTGCAGCCAAACAGCTGAAATGGTTCAAACTGAACAAAGCTGCAGGGCCCAATAGAATCACTATCAGATTCTATACTAAATTTGAGAGAGAGAGAGAGAGAGGGAGATGCGCAAGTCTGTCCTGAACTAGAGACCAGATGTTTCAAGGCGTAGCAAATCTGGTAAACGTGCTGATCAGTCGAACAGCCTCTCTGCCGATGCGTTGTCTTGTTGAAAGATAACTTCACAGATACCTTGAAGCTAGGGCACTGTCATAGGCCTTATTACGAAAGAAATTTAGCAGCTGTCCTCCAAACTACCAGCTATTCGATCCAGAGGAGATGGTATGGCGTAGCTAATGGTACCACATACCATCATGCCAGACGCAGAGTCAATGTGACGATAATGAATGACTACATTTGTTTTTCTGGTAGCCACACACAAATAAAGCCATCTTTTCGATAAACGACATGGTGCCAGTTCTGTGTCCAGAGCTCACACAACAATGGTCGCCGTTCTGGCTGCTCATAGTGCGCCACACTTCGTTGCGTTGTACATGTGTTGCCTCGCTGCAAAAGAACCTATTTAGTTACTCAAGAAACATAAAATAGCTGTAGAATCTGCACAGCCGATAGAACAAAATAGCTATCCTCTCGAGCACTAGTCGGGTGGGGCCGTAGAGACCCTGTGTGGCGTTTAATAAGGCCCTTCTTTACCAATTCATTCCGTGTTCACAAGGCAGTCGCGAGATCCCAACCAACGCGAGCAGCAGAATCGCGTATCTGTAACCCATAGTGTCGATAAACCACGACCCTGTCGCTGTCGATTTTCGATACGTGCTGGTACAAATGCGATTTCCGATTAAAAAACAGAGATCCCAACCAAAGCGAGCGGTAGTACCATGGAACGATAAACCATAGTACCGATAAGCCACAATCTTGGCGCCGTCTATTTCTGGCGCGTGCTGGTAGATTTTTGTCCTTACACGAGGTGTACATTCGAATACGATTTCTGATTGAGAAACCTGCTACATAATTTGGTTTTACATGCAAAAATCTTGGTGGGTTCATGTCTCTTACCTGCCGAAATGCTGATCATTTTAAAATTCAAGCATGTGGAACAGTTCTTTCCAGTTTCACGTATTTTGGATGCTGTATTCATGGTGCTGCAATCCGTGTTTCCAGATTTCTCTGAGTAACACCTAACATTTTTACAGACCGACGGGAACATGATTAATTGAATAGGAAGCCATGCCCAGAAAATAACTGTGTACTTCCTACAGAGGCAAACTTGTAACATAACGTTTTTCATTGATCTAAGAGGTTTTTATGAAGGCATGGGAACAATTTGTAATAATTGCATTATAACCAGCTGACTACGTTACGACGGCTGGACAAATATATGAAAACACCACGAGAAGTGCTCGAGAGGATAGATATTTTGTTCGTCCGGCTGTGCAGATTCTGCAACTACTTCATGTTTCTTGAGTGACTAAATGTGCTCTTTTGCAGCAAGACAACACATGTACAACGCAACGAGGTGTGGCGTACTGTGAGAACAAGAGCTCAGAAGAAAACAAATTGTAGGCAAAAAAAGAGAAAGCAGAGTGGTGTAATGAGTACATAGAGGGTCTATACAAGGGCGATGTACTGGAGGGCAATATTATGGAAATGGAAGAGGAGGTAGATGAAGATGAAATGGGAGATGTGATACTGTGTCAAGAGTTTGACAGAGCACTGAAAGACCTGAGTCGAAACAAGGCCCCAGGAGTAGACAACGTTCCATTAGAAGTAGTGGTAACCTTGGGAGAGCCAGCCAAGACAAAACTCTACCATCTGGTGAGCAAGATATGTGAGACAGGTTTCAAGAAGAATATAATAATTCCAAACCCAAATAAAAGCAGGTGTTGACAGATTGGAAAATTACCAAACTATCACTTTATGAAGTCACTGCTGTAAAATACCAACACGAATTCCTTACAGACGAATGGACAAAACTGATGGAAGCCGATCTTGGGGAAGATCAGTATACTGACCCTACGACTTATTTTCGAAGATAGATTAAGGAAAGGCATACCCATGTTTCTGACATTTGTAGTCGTAGAGATAGCTTTTGACAACGTTGCTGGAATAGTCTCTTTGAGATTCTGAAGGTGGCAGAGGTAGAATGCAGGGAAGGAAAGGCTATTTACAATTTGTACTGAAACTAGATGGCAGTTAGAGGAATCGAGGGACATGAAACGGAAGCAGTGGTTGGGAAGGCAGTGAACAGAGTTCTAGCATATCTCTGATGTTATTCAATCTGCATATTGAGCAAGCAGTAAAGGAAAGAAAAGAAATAGTTGGAGTAGGCATTGAAATTCATGGAGAAGAAATTAAAACTTTGAGGTTTGCCGATGGCATTGTAATTCTGTCAGAGACCGGTAAGGACCTGGAAGACAGTTGAACGGAGTGGACAGTGTCTTGGAAGGACAATCTAAGATGAACATCAACAAAAGCAAAACGAGGATAAAGGAACGTAGTCGAATTAAATCAGGTGATGCTGGAGGAAATAGACTAGGAAAAAATGTTCAAATGTGTGAGAAATCTTATGGGACTTAACTGCTTAGGTCATCAGTCCCTAAGCTTACACACTACTTAACCTAAAGTATCCTAAGAACAAACACATACACCCATGCCCGAGGGAGGACTCGAACCTCCGCCGGGACCAGCCGCACAGTCCATGACTGGAGCCCCTTAAACCGCTCGGCTTATCCCGCGCGGCTTGCAGACACAATATCGCCCTTAAGGTATTCTACGGAAGTCAGTTTATAGATGTTGGCCACTTTCGGAATAGTGTATACTATCAGAGATCACCGCCTTATCATCAGCTAAGGCCTGAAGATGCTGTACTTAGCCACCGAAAATGGCACTCATGTAGTAAAATAACATCAAAACGATGCCTGCAGCTGTTTCATTCTATTACGTGTAATGTTTTGTAGCGACAGTTACCCTTATCTTCAACTTCGCCGATGTGCGCCAATATTTCACCACTGCATGCTTATATCAATTTTTACCGTACAATTAGCTGTAATTAATACCGCAAATGAAATAATATATTAAAAGGATATTTCTAAAACATAAGTATGTACTTGTCGGAGCTATGACGACAAAAAAAAAAAAAACAGCGCATATACTGATGCGAGACAACAAAAGTTAGTGGTAGGAAACATGTAATAGAGCACAATTCAATAGAAGCAGACTACGTGGAAGGGCAAAGAGAACCGGAAGCAGAGATTGACTAAGCCATAGATACCACTACTCTCAGTATTATAGTTATCTGATTCATTTCGTCGAACTGCTCCCCCCCCCCCCCCCCCCACCCGTCCTTCCGCCCCGACGCGCTAGGGTGTGGAGCACCCGGTACGTAGAGTTGTTTCTATATTCCTAATGACCCACTTGACTAACCCTGGTACCAACCGATGACGGATCCTATGAAATATGATGGCTCTTATGGTGATGGTGTAGGCTTCAGTTTACACGTTACTTGAGTCGTTCGGCTGGTATGTTGAGTCGAAGTATTAGCTTCCTGTACTGGATAGGCGGGCTTTACCCACTTAATGACACTGTAATGAGTTTAACATACTGCATGATTTTTAATTTGTGTTCGCCGTGCACGAAGACTGGATAAGGATCTTTGTATGGTGGTAGTACTGGGTGATCAAAAAAGTCAGTATAAATTCGAAAACTTAATAAACCACGGAATAATGTAGATAGATAGGTTAAAATTGACACACATGCTTGGAACGACATGGGGTTTCATTAGAACAAAAAAAAGTATTGCTAGATGCGTGAAAGAACTCTTGCGCGCGTCGTTTGGTGATGGTTGTGTGCTCAGTAGCCACTTTCGTCATGCTTGGGCTCCCAGGGCAATTATTCGCTTTGGGGTTACCTGAAGTCGCAAGTGTATCGTGATCGACCGACATCTCTAGGGATGCCGAAAGACAACATCCGATGCCAACGCCTCACCATAACTTTGGACATGCTTTACAGTGCTGTTCACAACATTATTCCTCGACTACAGCTATTGTTGAGGAATGATGGTGGACATATTGAGCATTTCCTGTAAAGAACATCATCTTTGCTTTGTCTTACTTTGTTATGCTAATTATTGCTATTCTGATCAGATGAAGCGCCATCCGTGGGAAATTTTTTTGAACTTTTGTATTTTTTTGGTTCTAATAAAATCCCATGTCATTCCAAGCATGTGTGTCAATTTGTACTTCTCTATCTACATTATTCCGTGATTTATTCAGTTTTCAAATTTATACTGACTTTTTGATAACCCGGTATATTAATCTATTCGTAACGTTATGTGAGAACAAGTATGTAGGTCTTCACGAAAAAAATATTCGTGTCCTTGTGACGAGACGGAGGAGGATCTGTTAAGAAAACCGCTTGTTGCTGCATGAGAAACTCTTTGGAAGTCGAAGAAGTTGGCCTTGAAAGAATTCTGCAGGATAAAGTAACTAGCAACAAGAAAAGGCAGTTTTATTTGCAAAACAAGTATGAAAATCGGACTGTGTAAACAACTTTCAAACGCTGGATGTTCGAAAGTTAGAGCTGAGGAAATCAAAGTAAACTGATTTTATACTCCTTATGGAATTAAATTAAAATACCACATGAGTTTGTACATGTTCAAAACATTGGCTCATTTACGTGAATGGTAAGCAGAGGAAAAGGTGTACGTTTCACAGCGAGAAAAAATATTTAAAAATAAACACCGATAACTATTATTTAACGGTAATTCAGCTCACATGAATAGGCAGCAGGCCTCTACACCGAATGGCACACAGAGCCACGAATGCATGAGAAGACAAAAGCTAAGCAACAAGGTCAAAAAGACAAGCGATAAGGGAGAGATAACGTGGCGTCCTTCCTTTATATACACTCCTGGAAATTGAAATAAGAACACCGTGAATTCATTGTCCCAGGAAGGGAAAACTTTATTGACACATTCCTGGGGTCAGATACATCACATGATCACACTGACAGAACCACAGGCACACAGACACAGGCAACAGAGCATGCACAATGTCGGCACTAGTACAGAGTATATCCACCTTTCGCAGCAATGCAGGCTGCTATTCTCCCATGGAGACGATCGTAGAGATGCTGGATGTAGTCCTGTGGAACGGCTTGCCATGCCATTTCCACCTGGCGCCTCAGTTGGACCAGCGTTCGTGCTGGACGTGGAGACCGCGTGAGACGATGCTTCATCCAGTCCCAAACATGCTCAATGGGGGACAGATCCGGAGATCTTGCTGGCCAGGGTAGTTGACTTACACCTTCTAGAGCACGTTGGGTGGCACGATATACATGCGGACGTGCATTGTCCTGTTGAAACAGCAAGTTCCCTTGCCGGTCTAGGAATGGTAGAACGATGGGTTCGATGACGGTTTGGATGTACCGTGCACTATTCAGTGTCCTCTCGACGATCACCAGAGGTGTACATCCAGTGTAGGAGATCGGTCCCCACACCATGATGCCGGGTGTTGGCGCTGTGTGCCTCGGTCGTATGCAGTCCTGATTGTGGCGCTCACCTGCACGGCGCCAAACACGCATACGACCATCATTGGCGCCAAGGCAGAAGCGACTCTCATCGCTGAAGACGACACGTCTCCATTCGTCCCTCCATTCACGCCTGTCGCGACACCACTGGAGGCGGGCTGCACGATGTTGGGGCGTGAGCGGAACACGACCTAACGGTGTGCGGGACCGTAGCCCAGCTTCATGGAGACGGTTGCGAATGGTCCTCGCCTATACCGCAGGAGCAACAGTGTCCCTAATTTGCTGGGAAGTGGCGGTGCGGTCCCCTACGGCACTGCGTAGGATCCTACGGTCTTGGCGTGCATCCGTGCGTTGCTGCGGTCCGGTCCCAGGTCGACGGGCACGTGCACCTTCCGCCGACCACTGGCGACAACATCGATGTACTGTGGAGACCTCACGCCCCACGTGTTGAGCAATTCGGCGGTACGTCCACCTGGCCTCCCGCATGCCCACTATACGCCCACGCTCAAAGTCCGTCAACTGCACATACGGTTCACGTCCACGCTGTCGCGGCATGCTACCAGTGTTAAAGACTGCGATGGAGCTCCGTATGCCACGGCAAACTGGCTGACACTGACGGCGGCGGTGCACAAATGCTGCGCTGCTAGCGCCATCGACGGCCAACACCGCGGTTCCTGATGTGTCCGCTGTGCCATGAGTGTGATCATTGCTTGTACAGCCCTCTCGCAGTGTCCGGAGCAAGTATGGTGGGTCTGACACACCGGTGTCAATGTGTTCTTTTTTCCATTTCCAGGAGTGTAGTAGTTTTTGGAATCTTTATGTCACCGAGATATCTAAAGTGTCAATACACTACTTGTGATAAATATTCTTTCTGAAACATATATTACTGTAATTACTATTACCACTAATTAAAGGCGTCATACGATGATCATTATGACCTGTTCCGTTCACTCCAGAGTAGGCGAGGCCATGTATTAAATCCAACGCAAGCCTTCGAAAAGCAGGAGGCACAAATTGACGATATGAATTTCTTGAAGTGCCACGCCGAGTAGAGTATTAGAACCTTTGAAAGCGGGCGTCTTGAGTTTCAAACCACTATTTCGGCTGTTTATGAGTACTCGTAGTCGCAACTTGTGCCACCGCCAGTTGTTCGTAGTGTATGTTACTTGGTTCAGCGTAGAATCCGCCACTAGCCTGTCAGCACCTTTTACAGGCTTTGTATCTGTCATTAACAAAGCAAATGTTATGGATCTATGGACTGTAAACACAACGGATATTGCCGAAAGTGTCTAATAGCTTCTTAAATGTCCAACAGTTTCCTTCATATGCAATCCATTGGGTCTGAGAGCAGGCCAATTTTCGAAATAAAAAAAAAGTTGTTGCCACGAACCATTGTTTTGTTGTTGGAGCGCCGCTCCTATTGCTGACTGGCTGGCGTTGATGACGACAGCTAGTGGAGCCTAGTGGAGCGGAATGTGCAGTAAGCGCCAACAGTAAAACATTACTTTCGGCTGCCTTTTACATTGTCAAAGGCCTGTAGCATCACGTTCGGGTCACTATTTGTGGGAGCGTTAACCACAGTAAGAAAAACACTTACAGTGATATAAGAGAATAAAAGCAACTTATTGAACACTAGTAGGCAACTTATAATAAGTATTCATTAGCAACCAACCACATAGAAGAACAGAGAGAACTGAAAGCAAAGGTTAACAAAGCCAGAGATGTCACTAGGCTATCTCAGTGATTGTATTTTAGTTCTTTGACTAATTTCGTCGTCAAACTCCACACGTGAACAATGTGAAACCCTCTAGTGCTAGTGGAGCACTGTTGCTACAGAGATATTCTTAATCTCGCTACATCAGTGGATATCTCTGTTGCCCTACGAATGCATTCCAGTCTGAATCGTTTCACACTGAACAATTACTTTCCATTTCTTTAGCTCTTTCGACTCCTTGGAAATAGTAACAATTTTCTCGCCAGCTGGTTCGTAATGCACCAACCTACAAGACAGATTTCACGACACTGTGCTTAAGTTTTGTTTGAGTCGTGTTTACGTCACGAATGACGGGTGAATGAACAACAGAAAGAGGAATAAGTCACTAGCTAACCAAACTGTGTCATGTTATATATTTCACGGTTCTAACCAGTGACATCCAATCATCCAATGTTTTTGTGGTTTATATTAAACTGGCGCAACTTATTATTTGTTAAAAACCGTAACTACACGCGTAATGAGAACAGTACTATTCACAACATGAGGCGTCAACAAATTCTGGACACAAGCAGATTCTATAAACTGTCTTTTAGACATAACTGTTGTATTACCTTGATGTCCAGAATTTCAAATACATATTAGGTTATACTGTATCCACATATCTCTACCTAATATGAAGTTCCTCTCTATCCCGTCTCGTATTATGCGACTATCTAGGCAGGAGTGAGCCTCAAATGAGAGCGATGTCTCCTAGTCTCATTTTTGTATTCAGGATACATGAGAAACAAAAAGGAAACGTACGCAGGTTGTTTTGTCGCAGTGTCCACTTAGGTATCCCTTTAAGTAAATCAATAGACAGTAAGTTTTTTTTCTCTTTACAGTACTAAAGTCGATCACAATAGCGCAGCTACCCAGAGTCTAATCTGGGTAACACGTCTTAACATACTAAACACAATACATTGTCAGTACTATCATGCAATCAAATAATAACTCAAGAACATTCCCAACTTTTCCTCGATCTTAAAATGCTGTAATGTACGATTTGTGAAATATGAATGGAATACTGTTTAGGCAGAAATGTAGCGGTTCTCCTAGGTAACTGTCCGGCTTACAGCCAAGATCAGATTACGTCTTACAGAAATGTATCTCAGCTCTACGTTCTACTCGAGCACACACCACTACATAAATCGTGAATATCAAAGATAGTGAGAAACCTCGCTGTGCAATGAGCTGCCCGCATCTCGTGGTCGTGCGGTAGCGTTCTCGATTCCCGGCGGGGTCAGAGATTTTCTCTGCCTCGTGATGGCTGGGTGTTGTGTGTTGTCCTTAGGTTAGTTAGGCATAAGTAGTTCTATCTTCTAGGGGACTGATGACCTAAGATGTTAAGTCCCATAGTGCTCAGAGCCATTTGAACCATTTTTTGCAATGAGCTTTAACAAAGCTCATTGACAGTCATGTTAGTAATAGCAGTCATAAGCTTCCGTTTCAGGTCTGGTTTAAAACAGTATCCTTTATTTGTGCACTGAGGTGACAAACGTCATGTGATAGCGATATGCACATATGCAGATGGTGATACTGTCGCGTACACAAGGTATATAAGGGCAGCGAATTGGCGGAATTGGCATTTGTACTCAGGTGATTCGTTTGAAAAAGCTTCCGACGTGATTATCGAATTAACAGACTTTGAACGCTGAATGGTAACTGGAGCTAGATGCTTGATGCATCAAATTTCGAAAAGCGTTACGGAATTCATTTTTCCGGGATCCATCGTTGAAGACTATATCGAGAATACCAAATTTCAGGCGTTAGCTCTCACCACTGACAACGCAGTGGCCGAAGACCTTCGCTTAACGACAGAGAGCAGTGGCGTTTGCATAGAGTTGTCAGTGCTAACAAACAAGCAACTTTACGTTTAATAACCGAAGAAGTCAATGTGGAACATACGATGAACTTATCTGTTAGGGCAGTGCGCCGAAATTTGGAGTTAATGGGCTATGGCAGCAGACGACCGACGCGAGAGCCATTGATAACAGCACGACATCGCCTGCAATGCCCCTCCTGGACTCGTGACTATATCAGTTGGACACTAGACGACTGGAAAACCGTGATCAGGTGAGATGAGCCCCGATTTCAGGTGGCAAGAGCTGATGGTAGGGTTCGAGTGTGGTGCAGACGCCACGAAGCTATGGACCCAAGTTGTCAACAAAGCACTATGAAAGCTTCTGATGGCTCCATAATGGTGAGCGATGTGTTTACATTTCTTCGGACATATATGTTTCATATATCATACTCTTCAGAAATATGTGCGCTATAAAACGAAAATATTTTTGAAAAATCGAGTTTTGTTTTAAATTTTTTACGTCCTTTCTCAAACGCACGTTGGGGGCGGGGGGGGGGGGGGGGGGAGGCGGGCGCCACTATCAAGTTTTTGCCCCACTTCGGAAATATCGTAGATCCGCTGTTACAGACAAGCCGCTTACCCCATAAATACCTTATTTCCTACTCTCTCCCTTTCGTCATGGGTAGCGTATTGTGCATCGTGTACAATAAATAGAAGCACCTTTGCTCGACCAAAACCAGTCTTGCCCTAAAATAAATGTCGTGTGGCGAGGGCCTCCCGTCGGGTAGACCGATCGCCGGGTGCAAGTCTTTCGATTTGACGTCACTTCAGCGACTTGCGCATGGATGGGGACGAGATGGTGATGATTAGGACAACAAAACAGCCAGTCCCTGAGCGGAGAAAACCTCCGACTCAGCCTGGAATCGAACCAGAGCCCTTAGGATTGCCCCGAGAAACGCCTTTACAGTACTCTCAAAACGTTGGTTTTCAGTATATAATTAAATAATTTTACACAATGACGGGATACGACACCCTGAATAACTGTAATCATTATGACACCCGCCACGGAAGATTACATAGTTATGTAAATGTTCTTCGCTGATTATTCGTTAAAGCAGAACATAAAGGCAAATAGAGATCTGGTGTAAAACGTTATAATGTGTTCGCCTTAAGCTATCACATCACCAATACACAAGTTCCGCCAGAGAAAACTACCTGGTCGCACAACATCCTTCGCAGACGGGCTGCCCAGAGGTGAGGTAACTCCCGGGGTTCCACACAGCTGCCGGCCGCAGTGGCCGAGCCGCTCTAGGCGCTTCAGTCCGAAACCACGCGGCTGCTACGGTCGCAGGTTCGAATCCTGCCTCGAGAATGGATGTGTGTGATGTCCTTAGGTTAGTTAGGTTTAAGTAGTTATAAGTCGAGGGGACAGATGACCTCAGATGTTATGTTCCATAGTGCTTAGGGCCATTTGAACCATTTTTTTCCCTCACAGCTACTTGTGCATGGCAGCAGAGTAAAACCTCTTGACGGCGTGTTAAGTGGTCTTTCTTCTGTGCAGTTGCAGGTACGGATGAGGAGACAAGTTCACAGGACAAAGTTGTTGCCACGAACCACTGTTTTGTTGTTGGAGCGCCGGTCCCATCGCTGACTGACTGGCGTTGATGACGACAGCTAGTGGAGCCTAGCCATCCTTAACTGACGACATGCAATTTAACAGCTGAGGGAAATCCGTGCGACAACAACTTCCATGTACTCTTTGTCGTGAGAATGTTGATGCTGAATTTGAATGTTCATAAGAGCATCAGCTAGGCTATCGGGTATATGGCCACGCCCAGGGTGAGAGCTCTGGATATCAGCCTAGAGGAACCTGTGTTTGAGAGAGAAAAGGGATAGTTCCTGGCGAGAGTCGAGAGGGAACTTGCTTCGTCCTGGCGCCCTCGCTGGGCACCCAGCTCCGGTCGCTGCTGCAAACACACCTCGCCTGTCGATTGCACACCCCCTCCCGATCATCTTGCCACCCACCTGCAGCGCGTCTTCTGCTGCTACCGGATGATGTCGACCGCGCGCAGACCCGAAGTCCTACATGCTCTTTGAGTGGTCATTTGCGAACGTAGTCACGCTCCGAAATTGGCCAAATTCGTGTGATCAATTTTTGAGTCAAGCCAACTGCGCGTGGAGGAAAACACAAGTTCGCACTACTGCAGTTTTCTTTCCGTTTTCAGAAACCTTCTACGACTGTTACGCAGGACTACTAATAAGTGTGGTTCAAAATGCTTGACAAAGTACTCATTGCTATACGACTCCCTATGACCGCTAAAGTAGAGTTTAAAAAGTTTAATCGAATTTATTGTGGGACATCGTGAAATATTACCTCTTCAGCCCCTGCAATTCCATGAAGTTCCGATAGGTGGTGGTGCTATACGTAGCCTTCAAAATGGTCTCTTCAACGGAAGTGCGTTCCAAGCAGAGAGTTGTCAATGTGTTTCTCTTGGCGGAAAACCAGAGCAACGCACCCATTCATATGCGCTTGCAGAATGTCTACGCAGACCTGGCAGCGAACAAAAGCGCGGCGAGTCGTAGGGCGGGGCGTCTGTCATCATCACAGCAACTTCGCGTAATCCTGCCCGGTCTTCCGCTTCCCGGCCGGCCCGACACGGCTGTGACTCCTGAAATGTTGGAACGTGTGGACACTCGTTCGAAGTGATTGATGGATCAGAAATAAACACTCGCTGCACAACTAGTCGTCTCTGTTGGTAGGAAGCTTGTAGATGTAGCAAGACGTTAGCTTCGACGTCGAGCAGTACAATGGCGTCATGCAAGGATGTAGTCCCTCCCCGTATGGTGGCGTGAGGTCGCGGCTTTGAACGGAGGTTATGATGAAAACTAGGGTTTTGCAGCCAGAATAATGAGAAATAATATGGCGTGTTAGAAACCTGAATGAAACCAATGTGGTTGCAGAAAAAAAATGTTTTCTATTATTTATTGAACACTCCTCGTATTTTCATTCGTCACGATAATAATAAGAAATGCTTTTTTGAAAAAAATCAAACATGTCATAGTTCCGTGTCTGTAATCTAAAATCAAATTCTGCGTATAGTGCGCATGTTTTTCATGCTTATTGTTAGGGCTTAATGGCCATTAAATATACAACAAAATGTGATTTACTGGCTGTGTTTTGTAACGTGAATTGTAAATAACATTCTGCAGCAGTAGCCGGCCGGTGTGGCCGTGCGGTTCTAGGTGCTTCAGTCTTGAACCACGTGACCGCTACGGTCGCAGGTTCGAATCCTGCTTCGGGCATGGATGTGTGTGATGTCCTTAGGTTAGTTAGGTTTAAGTAGTTCTAAGTTCTAGGGGACTGATGACCACAGAAGGTAAGTCCCATAGTGCTCAGAGCCATTTGAACCATTTTTCTGCAGCAGTAGTTGAAGCTTTCAGCACAGTGCTACCAACAGATCAGCACTAACAATTCCAAGTAGAAAATAAAACATTCGCAGGTAGTCGAACTGTTTCTGATAAGTCTCAGCATGCGCAGCAGACTAGTTTGCCGAGATAATACTCAAATTGCGCGCATGCATTTGGACAAACAGCAAACCATTACGCGCACAATCGGTACCCATTCGCCCAACCGATTACAGCGTCACGGTAACCCGGTAAATTGCACTTAGGCGCTCTTGTTCAAGTACGCCTGCCTGTTGCTTTCGCCTCAAGGCAACCACAATTGTAACCCCAGTAGCCATCCTATGAATATTGTTATAGATAATGGACAAATTATAATTTTTCACGAGTAACATTAGTTTTTAATTTGTCTACGTAGGCCTGTAGCCATGACCAAAAAGCAGTTTTGTTCCTAAATAATTGGCCAAGTGCGAGTAAGACTCGCACACTCAGCGTTCTGTGTATACTTGGTTCATTCATAGTGCGAATCGAGAATCTCAACGCATTTTGCTTGGTTTCGATATCCATACTGGCGAAATATCGGTCCAGGAAATTCCAAGACCGTATCAAAATCTCTACAGTAGTTCCTCAGAAGGTGAAAATTCGTGCCGGACCGGGACTCGATCCTAGATTTCCCGCTTAATCACCTCGGCCATCCGTGCACGCTTCCCAGCCGACCCTATTTCCAAGACTGTTACACAGACAATATTAGCGTAGTGTCTTCGCATTTTCTCTGATGTTTCGGCAGATATTTGTGATTTAGATTTTGCAGTGTTTAGCTGGAGTCAACCCAAACAAATACTGCTGGTCATGTCTTTCATGGGACGGCTAGTTTCGATAGCAAGCGTCACTTTGTTTTCCGTTACAAAATAAATGATGTTTGAATAGGAATTTTACTTGCCCCATCGACAAAGCGGTAGACATACAAATAAATTATAACATAGGACTTCAGTTTATACAGGTAGATTTATAAGATTTGATAAAGAACCATATAAATTAAAAATTTTTATTTATTTACCAAAACATGACTACAGCTTAAATGTTTGTTTGCACTAATGTTCGTCTATTATGCTTTTGACGGATGATGTATGGACTGTATGTTATAATGCAAAAAGATATATTTTATGTGACATAGTTATAGTTAAACAGTGAATTTGCGAGTATCAAAATCTTTTGTTTGCACTGACTTACAAGCTTAATTCTTTAACACCGTCAAGGGACCATAGACCGTAGCATGTGACATAAATTTGAACTTGAGATGCCGATCTGTTAAGGAGAAAAACGGGTCATAATAGACGGTGTAAGGGGTTCACCACCATGCTGGAGCAAATGTAATCTCGATGTATTGCTCACTTGTTAGAACGACAATTATAGGGGCGCTGGCTGAGACATTAAATGTCTTTTCCCCTGTTAAAAGAGAGCTGCAATAGAGTCTCAGGTCTGAGCAGTCTCTGCGGCAGTTGCAGTCGCTCGCTGCTACAGAGTAGTTTTAGTCTGTCTCTGGTATAGCGCAGTTTATAGTTAGTAGTTGTAGTGCAGAATAAATTGTAAAATTTCATTATATGAAACTGAATAATAATTGTGATCAACCGCAGAGCTAAATGATACCATGGAATGAGATGATGAACAAATGAATAATTGTTGATATAATGAAAAATGAACAGTGTAATTAAGTCAACTATCTATTGTAAGGTAAATTGTATTATTTTTATTGGCATGCGCGTAGTTAAAGTCCCTTGTCTGAGATGTTAATATGAATTTGTTTCAATCTTTTCTTTAGTGATTCTCAGCACCAGTTGACCCAGATTTGTATTTTTCCGTGTAACGGATTGTAGATCTTTATCAATAACGTAAAACATTTTCAGAATGTAATTGTTTCTACCAGTGAACTATAAAAGTATAATTTCTCCTTAAGTCATTGCCAGTCCCGATTCACTCATTTATCTAAATTAAAATATTCCAGAATTTTTGTCAGATCACAGTCTTGTGTTCTTTAGTAATCAGACGACCAGCTGTGCAGCTGTTGACTAAGTAAAGTCAGTTTTTCTAGTAGTTCAGATCTCAGCCAAATGTTATCCAATATTAGTAGATTAGGCCAGCATTGCGCCAAGCTGTGCCATTTACGAGCAGACATTTAGACATCATTATCCGGCGACACCATCACGAGGTAAGAATCTTCAGTTTATTTCCCATGGACAGATTCAGATTGATTTCACAGAGCCATGGTGTAACGCAGCTTACGTCAAAATTTACCAGTTTTTCATGAGTTAAGGTTTATCAGTTTTCATATGTCAAAATTTAGTTATCCAAATTTAATTAATTTCTTTTTTTGTTCGGGAGGTTACAAAGAACGGACAAGCAGAAAAGAGATGGAAAATGAAAAAAATATTTTTTCTTGTTATGTAATTATAAATCAACAACTTTGAGATTTATTTCCTTTACTTAGTTCTTGCCAAATGTCATGGTTCCGGGGAAATGGGAAGTACCCTATAGGTTTTGATGAATGAGTTTTCGAGTATTAAATTACGTGACATCAGTGGTCATATCTTTTGAATGAAGCGACTTAGAAGCTTAAAATTCTTATTCTGGTACGGGACCATAGAACTTAGTATGTGACAAATTTGAACTTGATACGACCATCCGTTCCTGAGAAAAAGGGTTTTTAACAGTGGGACAAACAAACAGATAAATAGACCGACAACAAAGTGATACCATAAGGGTGCCTCTTTTAGAGACTGAGGCATGGAATCCTAAAAAATAAACGTTTGCGCCTAATCTCCTTACATTCTTGCGGCTGATGTTCCTAATCCTTATACATAATATGCACACGAATATGCATCACGAAAGCTCAGCAATCAAAATGACATGCAGACGGTAATGTGGAGTTAGAACACGAAAGCCAACCTAAACATAAATTGAATCGGTCATTAGTCGTATTGTCTGATACCCGCGCCAGCGCGCTTAAAATATACATGTGTTGTCTGTCGTTTCGGACATGTCAGAAGATGTGCCTAGTACCAGGAGACCCGGTTTCGAATCCCGGTTCGATACAAATTTTCAACTTTCCCCATTGATTTCAATCAATGCCCGCTCGCAGCCAGTGTCTCTAATTCCTTTGTGTCTTAACGTTTAAAATATTCTGCATTATTTCCCTGTGTTTGACTATCGACTAAGGTGACCAACTCTCCTGTATTCCCCGGAGTCTCCCTTGTTATAGATGAAACGTCCCCTTAGAAAAATTATACACGACTGTGCTTAAACTGACACACAATATTTTTAGCGCAACGCAATCTGACTTTTAAAAATCCCTACGAAAGAATGGCCCTGACTCACATTAACCAATACCTTTCACAAATCACTTACCTCACCAAAAATCTTCGTTACTCGAACTACTGCAATACAACGAGCGCCACTACTGCCAGCTAAATAAAAGATTCAAACTACTGAAGGCACTAACTACTGATAGGCACAGTTAGCAAATGAAAGATTTTAATAGAGAACAATGTATTTACCTTAATAGTCATAATATATATATGTTGTTGTTGTTGTCTTCAGTCCTGAGACTGGTTTGATGCAGCTCTCCATGCTACTCTATCCTGTGCAAGCTGCTTCATCTCCCAGTACCTACTGCAACCTACATCCTTCTGAATCTGCTTAGTGTACTCATCTCTCGGTCTCCCTCTACGATTTTTACCCTCCACGCTGCCCTCCAATGCTAAATTTGTGATCCCTTGATGCCTCAAAACATGTCCTACCAACCGATCCCTTCTTCTAATCAAGTTGTGCCACAAACTTCTCTTCTCCCCAAACCTATTCAATACCTCCTCATTAGTTACGTGATCTATCCACCTTCAGTATTCTTCTGTAGCACCACATTTCGAAAGCTTCTGTTCTCTTCTTGTCCAGACTAGTTATCGTCCATGTTTCACTTCCATACATGGCTACACTCCAAACAAATACTTTCAGAAACGACTTCCTGATACATAAATCTATATTCGATGTTAACAAATTTCTCTTCTTCAGAAATGCTTTCCTTGCCATTGCCAGTCTACATTTTATATCCTCTCTACTTCGACCATCATCAGTTATTTTACTTCCTAAATAGCAAAACTCCTTTACTACTTTAAGTGTCTCATTTCCTAATCTAATTCCCTCAGCATCACCCGATTTAATTTGACTACATTCCATTATCCTCGTTTTGCTTTTGTTAATGTTCATCTTATATCCTCCTTTCAAGACACTGTCCATTCCGTTCAACTGCTCTTCCAAGTCCTTTGCCGTCTCTGACAGAATTACAATGTCATCGGCGAACCTCAAAGTTTTTACTTCGTCTCCATGAATTTTAATACCTACTCCAAATTTTTCTTTTGTTTCCTTTACTGCTTGCTCAATATACAGATTGAATAACATCGGGGAGAGGCTACAACCCTGTCTCACTCGTTTCCCAACCACTGCTTCCCTTTCATGCCCCTCGACTCTTATTACTGCCATCTGGTTTCTGTACAAATTATAAATAGCCTTTCGCTCCCTGTATTTTACCCCTGCCACCTTTAGTATATATATATATATATATATATATATATATATATATATATATATATATATATATATATATATATATATATATATATCAGTTCATGACATCAATTCTTACAAATTTCAAAACTCCGCCATCTCTCTCCCGACGTCCACCACAGCTGGCGGCTCACCTCTAACTGTGCAACGCTACGCGCCGCTAACAGCCAACTGCCCAACGCTATAATGGCAGACAACAATGCAAACCAGCCACAGACTGCACACGGCACAGCCAGTGATTTTCATACAGATCGCTACGTGGCGGCGGCGTTACCAATAAAAAAAACCTAAACATCCTACTTACATAGTATCTTCTTCTTTTTTTTCTTTATTTCTCCCGTATCCCTTATGAACCATCTGTTTCTCCTGGATATTTCAGCAACGACCACTTTTATAAATATTAATCCTGTGAAGTAGTATCGATTACTCATAGTCTCTGTCGGACAGGCTTCGAAAAGTTTTCGTATAATAATTTCTACGGAAATTGGAAATTCGTAGTAAGTTCCTACGGGACCAAACTGCTGATGTCATCGGTCCCTAGGCTTGCACACTACTTAATCTGACTTAAACTAACGCTAAGGACGACGCACACATCCATGCCCGAGGGAGGACTCGAACATTCGACAGGGGGAGCCGCGCGAACCGTGGGGCAAGGGGCCTCAGACGGCGCGACTCCTTTCTCTGTTCGTGTTTCTTACGAAAAGAAGACGGTTCGGCTCAAGGGAGAGGGAGGAGCGGAGAAAGAATAACATAGCCTAAGCGTCTAGAGGCACCGTGAGAGGGAGAATGTCAACTTGTTTCTCGGTCAATATTGGCAACCCACAAATGCTCCTCTCGCCTCTTACCGATCAGCATCTTTGGTATAAATGAGTTCCAGAAGGACATGGACTCACGAAAGCGAATTATAGAGACGTTCATGTTTAGACGTTGTTTATTTCTCAGTTGACAAACGCAACACAGCAACATTTCGGAACGCTTCGAGAGAGCCAGTACTGACAGATCGTATAAATTAGCAACACACGAAAACAAGTACAGTCAACACAAAATGTATCGATCTCCACAGTCTTCTTTCCGTAATCATACCTACCATACTGTACTCTACTACAATACTACACTGAGTCGCACCCTGAAAACTTAATGTCGGTTTGTGGAGTTACCCCACAACACGATTCTCTATGACATATTAAAGTATGGCTGTTCCTTATATTTATGTTTCTATTGTCACCTGTTCCTAGAAAATGTGAAATAGTTGTGCAGCTGAAATTTATTGTAACTAAATATCCTTTAAACCTCCCTTAATATCGTAGTCAGATATCAGCCGCCTCCCTTACAAACCAATTATTAGCAGTTGGATTCCCTGCAAAGCACATGCCGGAGATTTCCTTCCTTTAATACTGTCGTAAGACACATGTAATTAGCAACGCTTGTAGCAGCACTTTGACAAATGTCCCGCTACAAGCGGTGAAGTTTCCTCTGAGGCTCCCAGGAGCGCCACAGTCCCCGCGGCTGGACATTTCGGGGAGTTTCGGCTTGGATCGGTTGGCGTGCAGCCGCAAACCGCCGCCTGTGATGCGCGCCAAGTTAGCGTAATGCGTGTAATCGTGTTACGTCATGGTCAGGCCGCGTTCCAAATGGCTGGTCCCAGCCTGACCCCAGCTGCCCGCTGCCTAATGCTCACGTTGGCCCCCCAGTAGACGCTGCGAAATCTGCAAAGGAGACGGGTACTGACGCCGTTTCCCATTAGCGACAGAAACGGACATCTCAACGATAGGAATTAATTTAACTCGTGAAAGCGGTCGAAACAGCTGAACCCGTTCATTAAATAATGACACACAGTTGTTGCTATTATTATTATTATTATTATTATTATTATTAATCAATTAATTACTATGTAAGGACCTTCACACCGACTTAAAAATATTTGCTTAATTTATTGGTCTTTAAGATAAGCTCTACAAATGATGATTTTCAAAAAAAGTTTGGTTTTTTTCCACATTGTGCGAAGTCTCATTCTTGGCTATCCTGATAGCCTTCTGCTCTCTAGGAATTATTCTATCATAATCGTGGTCAAGCTTTCTTACGGTCTTATTACATGACCAATCTTTGTAGATTTTGTCTTTGCTAGAAAGACCCTACCTTTAAATAGATCAAGTACTTCTAAATTTTTCGAAATCACCATTTCACATTGACAGGGTTCTTCACAGTTTCTAAAGTTCGGTGTAGCATTTTTCTCTCGAATATCCATTAGCCTAGTTTATGTTTTTTTATGTCAGAATGCAGGTGTCACATGTAGTTGTTACAGCTTTTTATGTCAACCATTTTTCGAAATATAATTCATGGGCGCTCAACTATATTTATTAACGATATGCATCTGACGTGTTAAATCAGGTATCTTTATTTTTATTATTTCTTTCTAAAATTGTAACCCATCAACGATAAGATATATTGTGCTGGTCCACTTTACGTGCAAATAGTTAAAAAAGATTTTATCAGATATACATTGATGTCAAGGCACATACGCCTGTTTCGACTTCAATACAATTTTCTTAGTGCCTTTACTTACGTGCTTCATAACAATGTCAGAATACCGATTTTGCGGAATTGTTTCCTTTGGTAAAGCTGACACATATTTCGAATAAGATCGCATACACTGAGATGCGGAAGAACCAGGTTTCACTACTTCCACATTGTCTTAAGGTAGATTAAACACATTGTGCCTGAGTATGAGGAATAATGGTGTCCTAATACTCTACGTTATTCTAGTTAGAGCTCTATATTGTGGATGCACCAGCTCAGTGAATGTGGGTCATGCGTTATTAGCAAAACGCAAAACAAAGGGCTTCTACAGAATTGTCCACATTGTTCTCGGGAACAAGAGACATGAAGAAGATACCACGAACGGAATGTCAGTGTAAGATGACAAACTGTACTCACTCCTGATCATTGCGGATCACGTCTTCATTGTCGAAGCTAGTAACGATTCCAATTCTATGCTAAGGAACCAGTCTTAAGAATGTGACAAGGGTTGAAAAATAAAGACAAAATAAACTCAATATATGACTGTAGATAGTGATGAACAGCTAGCTTTAGATCCTAGGAATTGTAGTACGGTAAGTTGTTTTTCTAATTTCCCACTTGTGGCTATACGAGGTGGTGAAAATTGTAGAAGCCTTTAAAAATAAGATTTGACAAGAAAAACGAGTTGTTTGACAACTAAAATCAGCCCTTTGGACTAATAGGATTGTAAGTTAAACTGGACACATAATACTGGGTGTAACGGGTGTATGTGAGACATTTTTATATTTTGAGACGTCAGGACGTTGGTTATTTTTGCTCTGCCTCGAACAGTCTTCCTACAAACTCGTCATAAACTTTTCTACGTGTTTTCTGCGTGGTCGTAACTGTACTACTAACAGTATAGACTAATCGTTTAGCGTCCACGTGTCCACACTTCAATACCTGATCTACTGCGCCGTGGGAAATAAGCATTAATGACTCGCTTTTGACACATGTACTATCCAATCTAAAAACAAACAACTTCTAATAGCTGGAATTATTAATCTGCAAATGATGTAAATACAGCCGTAATGTTACTCCGTCCTCAGCCTTTACAGAAAGCAACAGTAGAATGCATGTATATAGGCGACAGGAATCTTTTAAATGCGTTGGCACGCGATGAGCTGCAACTGCTAAGGTGCCAGCCATAAAAAATAACACTTCATTCTGAAAAGGCAAATTTCTTAAAAAAATTCTGTAACTGTTATTATGAATTTCTTTCAACATGTGAAATTCGACAAACTCAGTCAAATGGAAGAAGATTACTAACAAACAGTTAATATAGGAATTGTAATCAATTTTCAGTTAATATTAGACTTTTTGACACCATGTATATCTTACGCCTTAAACATCTTTGCCACGCGGAGTGGTCACGCGGTTTGAGGCGTCATGTAACGGACTGCGCGGCCCATCCTACCGGAGGTTCGAGTCCTCCCTCGAGCATGGGTGTCTGTGTTGTTCTTAGCATAAGTTAGCTTAAGTAGGGACCGATAACCTAAGCAGATTGGTCCCTCAGTAATTCACACACATTTGAACACATCAAATATCTTCAATAACGCATAGAATGAATTCAGACCTTATTAAAAAAGACAAAAAAAGGAGTTCACTTAGCACACAGTCCCATGGAAACACATAAAGCATCACTGAACATTTAGTCAACACATCAACTGACACCTTTAAGTCTAGCAGATCAAACCAACCAATCGGCAATTATGAAGGAACCTGAAATATAAGCTTTACCTGAATCACAGAAATATTGCTTGAACTCTTTAAAGTAGAGTGCAAATGAATCAGGCCAGATCTACTAAGTATTGAATAAATAAAATGTAAACAAGAGCGTCAACAATGCTACAGCAAGCAGTAAAATTAATCCTAAGCACAAAAAAAATTATACAGGGTCAGCACAAATAATATTATTACATTACAAACCGGACTCTGACCCGATAAACACGAATAAGTGTCACATAGGCAGAGAGAGAAACCTTAAGCTGTGTAAGCTAGTCAGTATGGAAACGTTAACTCTAAATTAAATCGGGATTAACTCAGCATCTAAAACGCAAAATTTAAGGAACCCAACACGTAGCTCTGAATAACTGTCGATACTCTCTTGACCCTGAGGTGCAAACCAAACAAGTCCAACACCTGCCGTTGACTACGGTTCAGTAATCTCACTATGCCCGTGAATTCAGTAAGCACAAATAGCAGACCAAATACTAGGGTCGTCTTCCACCAAATTCGAGCGAGGTATTTTCCGGGCATGTGAGTTTACAGAATAGCGACATACACTCGTTAAAAATGATATTCAGTTGCGGCAGTTGTTCGTAGCGCCCATACCCCACATGACTTCCAGCACTTAACCTCCAGTTACCGGTGGTAAACTCAGGATCAGCCGTTTAGTCGGCGCAGTAGAGAGTGCACATGGCCCCCGGCAGGACCCCAAAGAGGTTGTTGATTACTTCACAGGCAAACATATTACAACGTGCTTTCTATATCATATCGAAGCACCGCACGGGTCAAGTTTGGAGATGACAGAAAAACATTAAGTGTTATCCATGTAAATGGCTTGCAGGAATCTCTAGACTAGACCATGACAGAAATTAAGTGAGAAAAATAATAGAAATGAAAGGCACATAAAGGAAGCTACTGAAAGGAAGAGACTACTATAACCCATTCATCGTAAGAATAAACCTGATGTAAACAAACACAAACGTGATGATTGGTCAAAAGGCGTACCACACGTACATTGGTGTTGTTACGCTCTTGGAAGTAGGTGCAATTCATGTATTAGATATCTTATTACTAAGTTACGTTAAATGAAACTTTAAGATATTCAAATGTATTAACATCCAGCAGCACTTTTGTTAATCACACTTTATCTAGGTAGTTTTTATTTCAAAAATCGTGTACAGTCACAGCCTTTGCAGCGTTGTACTCTTGATTCTTGCGCTGTTAATGCGCAGTATGAAAATGGATGAGACTGCTCTCTGTTCTGTAGTGAATGGCGCACGTGGAACATGGTTAAACAGTACCGAGAAATAGGCTGTTCTTAATGTTTTTCATAAATTTACGGAGATAATAGGCTTCGAAGTTTTCCCAGAGTTGTATTGAATGCATTTGTTCACACAGCCCCATTGAGCGTGTTGGCATGCGATCCAAATGAAGTTTTTCGTGCGTTGGTTCAAGTCTTCCCGGAGTCAATATTTCTTGTTCAATTTGAGATAACTATATCTCATAATTATAAAACACATAATTTTTATGAATAATGCACGTCTTCTTGTTTCTAATTACATATTGGACGCGAAATTCCTGTTTCCATTTCAAATACAAATACTTAGTTATCGATGTTTTATGAAAGACTGCTAATAAAAGATTCTTAAATTAAGTAAACTAAACTGTTCAATTTGTAAGGCGAAAATGAAATACCAAATACTCTTTATTTGGACTATGTCCGTCGTTTTATACCACAGAGGTAGATAATTATCGTAGAAAGATAAAAATCAATCATCTTCACAGCATCGAGCACGTCGTACAAATGCTGCGTTTTTACCATTTCTACTGCACCATTACAGAAAGAACCCAACAAAACTGATTTGGAGAAAAGCTGCGGGATTTGGCCAGAGAAGTAACAAGACTGTTAAGCTGCCAGTCGTATTGGAACTAACGCCGAAAATGCTGTGCCTGGTTGGCTTCGTTTATTCAGTGATCGATAGGCTCGTTATCAACGCAGCAGGTAACACTTCCAGAACTGAAATATATTTCTCGGATTCGGAAAGGGAAGAAGCTAAGAGGTTACTAGACGACTGACTATAATACCTTCAGTGGCTGCAATGTTTAACTATACGGTCAAATCCTTCAATACTCTCTTACGTAACACACAGCTTATGCAGGAAGATTACCCTGTGCTTAAGTCAGGAATGTTCTTCATTCTTGTTTTTAATTACAGTAGTGTGTTAGCTAGAAACGATAACGTGTTGCGGTTTTCATCTAGTCGTCTACGGAGCGTATGGGAGATTTGCAGTGCATTATTTCATTCTGCTTAAAAATTAAACTACATTCGAAGCCGTATTGCTCATCTGCTGGTCTCTTTTCACGAGTGAAATGCAGCTGGTCACGTCACTGCACGCTAGCTGTACCAGCTGACAAGTTATTGCTGTACAACCTGAATGCGCCGGAAAAGCTGTTTTCCTCTATATCGCTAAATGTGTGCGCGTAACGCACAGCACAAAACGTACCCTTATTATCATACTCGACTGTACTCGAGACAGCTTGGCTGCAGTCCCACGTGAAACGGAAATCCAATGAGATTCCAGCAAACACGGAAGAATACACAGTGCAATATTTATATCAGATTTACTCTTATGATGAACGGATAATATGATGTGGTCATAGAGAGTTGGATTGGATTGATTTAGGGAAAGAGACCAAACAGCGAGGTCATCGGTCTCGTCGGATTAGGGAAGGAAAATCGGCCCTGCCCTGTGAAAGAAACCACCCCGGCATTTGCCTGAAGCGATTTAGGGAAATCACAGAAAACCTAAATCAGGAGGGCCGGAGACGGGATTGAACCGTCGTCGTTCCGAAAGCGAGTCCAGTGTGCTAGCCACTAAGCCACCTCACTCGGTGGTCATTTAGAAAGAAAGGATGTCAACAGGTAGCCAAAGAAACATTGGACGTGGATTTCAGAGGGGGAATGGATACGTGGTCGTCCTCTTATAAGAGGAGCGACAAAAGTTAAGGAAGCCATGGACCCGAGGAGTCTCTCAGAGGTGGACTAGGAAGACCGTACACTATGGAGGTTGTCAAGCAAGAAACGGTATTAGCTGTGAACAACTCGCCAAAACGAGCGGCAGTCAAAACGTTTTAGTTACTGTCTCGAGAAAAGTAAAGTTACGTAAATAATATTTTGTTTACTTGGAGGTAAATGTCAGCAATAAAATTTGTTGACGTCAGCTGCGTGCGGCTCATACTAGAAGTCAGTGGTGAGGTATGGAGCACTGACGTCAGCAAGTATACGGGCCTGAAGATGACGTTGATACAACGTTGAAACTAGTTGCCAAAATAAAATCGACACCTTAAATAAAGCTGGAGGAATTTCTTCATTTTTAATATAAATTCAAAAGCCAAGATCGCATAAATAATTTCACTTGAAAGAACTGTCATCTTTTGGTCTTAAAAAGTATTTCTATTATGAGACGTCTTCATTTTAAGTTGAACCTCTTACAAAGTTATCGAATTAAAAAAAACAGCACATTGTGAAAGGTTTGTCATAACTAAAATATTTAAAGACTTAAAGCACGTTATGCGAGTGGCCATTTACGCATATATATACCACTCAGAAATGATTGTTACGTCACAAAACCACAGTACACAGTAGCACATCTGTTTACATAGGCTGGACATATTCTAAACCTTGAGAATCCACCTGAAACGGCGTATAAGGTATAACTTACCTTATATGCCTGACTATTATTGAATTGACAACTTTGCGTGAGGTCACACTTAAAATGAACACGTTTCAGAACAAACAAAAAGATTTTTTAAGACCTAAATACATCAAAGTCGGTCGAAACCGCATGTTTTAAATAAAGTAGCAAAAAAGAATTAAGTAACTATTTTTTCGTGATGATAATCAAAACATTTGCCAACCTCTCGTATATACATACAGAATACGTACTCTAAGAAAAAAAGGACACACCACGAAGGAATTAACCTGATAAGATGGAAATTGGTAGATGTGTCGTATATGAGAAATCAAACAAATGGCTACAATTTCAGAAAAAATGGATGATTTGTTCAAGTGAAAGGGGTTCACAAATTGAGCAAGTCAACAACGCATTGGTACACCTCTGGCATTTATGCAAGCAGTTATTCAACGTGGCACTGATTGACAGAGTTCTTGGGTGACCTGCTGAGGGATATCGTGCCAATAGCGCGTTAGATCGGCAAAATCCCGAACTCGTTGACGGGTCCATAATGCTCCGAACTTTCTATATTGGGGAGAGATCTGGCGACCTTGCTGGCCAAGGTAAGTACGAAGACGAATAATACACCACTGGCCATTAAAATTGGTACACGAAGAAGAAATGCAAATGATAAATGGGTGTTCATTGGACAAATATATTATACTAGAACTGACATGTGATTTCATTTTCACGCAATTTGGGTGCATAGGTCCTGAGAAATCAGTTCCCGGAACAAACACCTCTGGCCGTAGTAACGGCCTTGATACGCCTGGGCATTGAGAGCTTGGATAGCGTGTACAGGTACAGCTGTCCATGCAGCTTCAACACGATACCACAGTTCATCAAGAGTAATGACTGGCATATTGTGACGAGCCAGTTGCTCGGCTACCATTCACCAGACGTTTTCAATTTGTGAGAGATCTGGAGAATGTGCTGGCCAGGGCAACATTCGAACATTTTCTCTATCTAGAAAGGCCCGTACATAACCTGCAACATACGGTCGTGCATTATCCTGATGAAATGTAGGGTTTCGCAGGGATCGAATGAAGGATAGAGCCACGGATCGTAACACATCAGAAATGTAACGTCCACTGTTCAAAGTGCCGTCAATGCGAACAAGAGGTGACCGAGACGTGTAACCAATAGCACCCCATACCATCACGCCGGGTGATACGCCAGCATGGCGGTGACTAATACACGGTTCCAATGTGCGTTCACCACGTTGTCGCGGAAACAGAACCTGGATTCATCAGAAAAAATGACGTTTTGCCATTCTTGCACCCAGGTTAGTCGTTGAGTACACCATCGCAGGCGCTTCTGTCTGTGATGTAGCGTCAAGGGTAGCCGCAGCCATGGTCTCCGAGCTGGTAGTCCATGCTGCTGCAAACGTCGTCGAACTGTTCGTGAATGTGGTTGTTCTCTTGCAAACGCCCCAATCTGTTGACTCAGGGATCGAGACGTGGCTGCACGATCCGTTACTGCCAGGCGGATAAGATGCTGTCATCTCGTCTGCTAGTGATACGAGGCCGTTGGAATCCAGCACGGCGTTCCCTATTACCCTCCGGAACCCACCGATTCCATATTCTGCTAACAGTTATTGGATCTTGACCAACGCGAGCAGCAATGTCGAGATACGATAAACCGCAATCGCGATAGGCTACAATCCGACCTTTATCAAAGTCGGAAACGTGATGGTACGCATTTCTCCTCCTTACACGAGGCATCACAACAACGTTTCACCAGGCAACGCCGATCAGCTGCTGTTTGTGTATGAGAAATCGGTTGGAAACTTTCCTCATGTCAGCACGTTGTAGGTGTCTCCACCGGCGTCAACCTTGTGTGAATGCTCTGAAAAGCTTATCATTTGCATATCACTCCATCTTCTTCATGTCCGTTAAATTTCGCGTCTGTAGCACGTCATCTTCATGGTGTAGTAATCCTAATGGCCAGTAGTGTAGAAACTCTTGCTGTGTGCGGGCGGGTATTATCTTGCTGAAATGTAAGCCTAGGATGGCTTGCGATGAACAGCAACAACACAGGGTGTAGAATATTGTCGACGTACCGATGCGCTGTAATGTTGCAGCCGAAGAGATCCTGTTACGAAGAGAAATGGCAGCGCGGCCATCCTGGCGGACGACGGTTAGTTCGGTATTCAATCGCCGTCTGGGGTGCCTCCGGACACGTTTCGTTGTTCATCGGGGTTCAGTTCAAAACGGGAGTCATCACTGAAGACAGTTCCACTCCAGTGAATGAGTTTCTGGCCCGTGGCTCTGGTCCCCACCACTCCTTGCAACCGACACATCCATGTAGGGCTGCTGTTGATCATTTGCTACCTCCAAAAGCCAATTCAGTGCTGGCATGGAGTCTATTCGCAAATCTTACGAAGACTCTTAGCCATTCCTCACTGCATTCCCACTAGAAGAACGTGTCGTCATTGTACCCATGCCATGTCTTATGATCTTCATACAATGTTTCGAAAGTCAAGCTGTGGTGCAGGTAAGCCAACGTCGAGAAGTGACTGCAAACTCAGCAACAGTTTTCTAGAACCAAAACATTGCTGACAACTAAAAGTTGCGGTATCAGTCTCCCCTCCATTGCCTTGCACCTCATGAGGGAAGTTTTAAATGGTGGACTGATGTGCTTATCGTTATGCATTAGGTTTCATGTTGGATTAAATGTTGGTATCAGGAAATAACTACAAAGAACCAGAATTTTTAGAGTAATTTTCTTACCACCTGCAGCGCAAACGGATTAAAAATTTCACTGTCGTTGTAAACTGGCGCTGTAATTTTCTGTACTGCCTTCAAGTTTAATGAGCGCAAAAAGTTTACGGAGTCGTATTCGGCAGCAACAACCGCGCGACGAGGCATAAGACGTCGTTATTAAGTGAATGAGAGTCAAAATTAGAAATCACGGAAGGTCACGAGTTATAGAATGGCCATATATATGCCGTTTACAGATGACTGTTATGCCACAAAAACACAGTATAGAATAGCACATACGTTTACATAAGCTGCACATAGACTTAACATTGAAAATACACCTTAAATGGCATGTAAGGTGCAACTTATCTTGTATGCCTATTTATTATCCACATGGCAACTTGTCGTGAGGTCTAAGTTAAAACGAACACGTCCCATAACAAACAAAAAGATTTTTTAAAATCTGGAGATGACCCCAAAGTCTATCGAAACCGTTGGTTTTAAATAAAGTAGAAAAAAAGAATTAATTACGTAACTTATTTTTCGTGGTGCTAATTAAAACTTTGTGACTACCTTCTTATATACATACAGAATACAAACTCTAAAACAAAAAGAACAAAAATAGAGACACCACGAAGGAATTAACCGAATGGAACGGAAACTGGTAGTTGTGTTGTACATGGCAAGAAAAAAAATTACAATTTCATAAAAATTTTATGATATATTCAAGAAAAAGTAGCCTTCATAAATGCAAATTTTGCCGCCCATCGTGGGGTCCTACACGAGACGAAAAATTCGTAGGGCAGTTTTTAGCGAGACATTGGAGGGGGTGGGGGGAGAGGGGAAGAGGTCACGACGATTTAATTGAGATGGACTGAAACCTCATTTTATTTTCAAAAATGGAAATGCTCACCCTTGCAGACGCTTGCATCTTCGTCGGCATGAATCGCACGGAGCGTTAATGAGCATCTTATGAAGAATGTGGTTCAGAAGATATAACATCTCGTTCGCTGTCGGAACTGCGATAATTGAAGTCTTGAATTAAGTGCCTAGAGAGGAATTGAGTTATTCAAGAAAAAGTGTTTTAGTCTTTGTATGCATGTTGCACGTATGTGAATATATATCTTGAACATATAGCTGTTCAAAGAAAATTATCATAGAAAAAAACCACATAAACCAAAAACCCACTTACATTATGACGTCACTGTGGCCGAGCGGTCTGGAACCGCGCGACCGCTACGGTCGCAGGTTCGAATCCTGCCTCGAGCATGAATTTTTGTGATGTCCTTAGGTTTAAGTAGTTCTGAGTTCTAGCGGACTGATGACCAAAGAAGTTAAGTCACATAGTGCTCAGAGCCATTTGAACCATTATGACGATAAAAATAAATTTTGTGAAAGGGGCTAAATACCATAGATTATGTCTTGCAGTTACGTTCTTTAAAGTAACGTAAGGTCTTCAGTCACAACATGCATTAAATTTTTTGTTACAATAATGTATCTCTTACGATAGTTTGCTCTGAAAACCGGCACGCCCAGTTACGCACGAAGTTTACTGTAAAACTCTTGGTGGTTATTGCCTGGCAAATAATCTACCATAGCCAATAAGTCTTCTTTATTTATTGTGTTATCCTATTCCTACCATCAACTTTTCCCTTGGTCTCTATGCTTCTGATGTCATGAAAGTTCTTTGTTCGTTTCATAATCTTCCCTTTAGACCATGGCTCGAGTTAACTGAAAGCTCTCTTTATAAATTATACCCCTGGGTTTTCAGATTATACTCTTATTACTACAGTTTTGTCATCTCAATGCGCTTTGAGTTTAGCATTTCGTCAGTTGCCACTTGAATGTTATGAAAATTATGGGCTTCCATTTTAACTACACTCATGCTCATAAATGAAAGATTATTGCAGAATGTGGTCCCACACAACGTGGCAATACACAAAACCGGCACTAATAGCATAGGCACATAGGATACACACGACATAGATCTGTAAGTCCACGGTATTGGTGATAAGTTGAGAAAACCGTCCCGAAAAACATGTTCTACAAAACGCCACTGTTTCCTGTGCATGTACCCCAACATCAATATGGGATATGATCATCATGCACACGTACACGGGCCGCACAACGGGTTGGCATACTTTGGATCAGGTGGTCGAGCAGCTGCTGGGGTATAGCCTCCTGTTCTCTCACCAGTGCCTGTCGGAGCTCCTGAAGTGTCGGTGTCGTAGGGGTTTGAAGACGTGCAGCGATACGTCGACCGAGAGCATCCCCAACGTGCTCGACGGGGATTAGGTCTGGAGAATGGGCCGGCCACTACATTCGCCTGACATCTTCTGCTTCAAGGTACTCCTCCACGATGGCAGCTCAATGGGGCTGTGCGTTATCATCCATCAGGATGAAGGTGTGTAACGTTCCCTGGCAGCACACACTATATTAATAAAATGAAATGACATTTAATTGTAATATGTACGCCGCTATGAAGCAATTCGAATCTACTGTAATTGCTTAACAAAAAATGTTATTTAATTTTGTGTAAAGGACGTTGGTTATTATTGTAATATTTTCTGTAATAATATTCTCGATGTATTTACGATTGTAATATCTCTATACTCATAATGTCATTACGAAATATGTTAATATCTGCGATGAAAATAATGTAAAATATAGCCACAGATGAAAATAATGTTGTAAGATTACAAAGAGATATTTAAAATCAGCAGTAGTATAAAAAGCGCTACATAATGTGTATTCTTTGCCGTCTTCCTCTAGAGCTGAGAGAGAGAGGAACCTGTGACGTAGCATTATATGAATGAGTAGACTTCGTTTGTCTGCATCTATCTTTAGCCGCCATTAGAGGAGAAATTGTACAGGTGTGTTATTTAAATTATTGTTATGGTCTCAATACATTATAATTTATCAAAATTGTGTATTACTAATGTAAATTAGCTTGCCCATGTCATCTATAACATTTATTTAAAGAATTTTCAGCACTTTTAGCGGTTATCGTTGGTGTTGCTGGGCTGTGCCGCGACCCAACGATTTGCAGCGGCGGCACATTTAATAAATTGTTCCGCTATAAAATTAACCAAACCCGTAAATCGGGAGCAGGTAAAATTAGCAGTGAATTACGAAATAATTTTTCTTTTACAGCGATCCTGAGGCTGACTGAATTTATTACTGGTTTTACATTTGTGCATTCATAGGCGAATAATTAACGTTGAAGTTGTTAATCTGTTGGTTCTTTCCATTTCTAAAGCAAATAACTTAAACGTATAGTGAAGAGTGTTTTGTCAATTATAATTAAACGTTCAGGTCGGCTTGGCAATATTTAACCATTTTATGCTAACAGACAGAGTCTTGTGTTCCATACCTAACGCCGGGAAGGATTCAGTAAATATTTAAAAACCCACTGCATCTAGAAAATGTGTGCCAAGGCCGAAATACGTAAAAAACTTTAATTTAAATAAGTTTCAAATAAATGTTATTAATCAGTTAGTTTGAATTTATCAGCATGAGAAGGTTGCTAAGGTTCACGTAATTTTAAATGTGCTTAATTCGGTCTAAATCAATTTTTATTACCACACGTAAATAAGGGATTCTACAACAAAGTTCGTAATGAAAGAGTATAACATCAATATTTAAAGCCATTTCTTCTCCCCCATTTTTCCATCCATTTATTCATTGTTACATAATAATAAATATTTCATATCTTTTTTTTTCGTTAAACTGGCGCCCAACGTGGGGCACGAATAAGCAGAGGCCACAAAACACCCATGAGATAATTAGGGAATTATTGTAGTCGAACTTTGTTGGAGAACAATTAATAATTTTTTCATGTATTGTATGTATTGCCTAACCAATATTGTGTGGTAATACCTGTATATGATTTTTAGCATGAGAACACTATATACCGAGAGGCAAGCTGAAGAAGGGAGCTCATTATATAAAAAAATTAATTACCTATCACAATACCAGGGGACAGCTGCACCCAAGATGTATCACCAAAAGGTAAAGCTACAGTGTAGTTGTCCTGTGGGTAGTAAAGTAGCCTCAGTGCGGTGTTCTCGGATCATTGGTGGTGTGCTTGTTGTTAGTTTTTTTTAAGTAACAGGACATTCGAGTAGTTAGTCATCGTAGTATATAATAAGTGTGTTTCAACAAATCACCATTTCTTGTGTGATTATGACAGCGAAACCTGAGTGTTAGGATATTTAGTTCAGATATTGTTTCTTTTTTTGACTATGGTTAGATTGCGTAGTCAGAAAAATATAAACATGGATAATGAACAACAGTTAGCAAGCAGTGATACCGAGCTAGAAAGTGAGGCACAAGGTAATGTTAGTGGCTTAGTTCAGGAAGTACAATGTGAGAATCTGGGGGCGGAAGGACAAGAAATGTTGCCACTGCCAGCCAGTGATTCAGTTGAAAGTAGGAACACTGTGCCATCCACACGCACTAGACACGGACCAGAGAGTGGTGAGGTGTCATAAGTGCAATCATTAAGAGTTATGTTCGAGCGCATGCTCAATTTCCAAGCTACGTTTATGCATGAACAAGCAGAGCGTGATCGATGCCAGCGTGAGAGAGACTTGCAGTTAATGCAAGCTTTGGAAGCTATGCAAAGTGAGATTGTTAGTTTGAGACAAAACTATTAAACAATACCCAAAGCGGTGGAAGAACTGAGCGAAAGAGTAGATAATATCCAGGTGGCTAACGCCAGTATCGTAGATGAAATCAGTGTACATTGTAACAGGATGGAAAAATTGTCACAAGTCAAGCAATAGAGCAGAAAATATCCGAACAAAATTGAAAAGGAATTTACGAACTGGTTAGAGGCAAAAGACACCGACCTCAATCAAGCAATAGACGAGAAGGTGCACGCCGCGATTGTGGCTAAAGACGGGCTCGAATGCGGATGTGCAGGACCTAAAAAGGGCGGTACACAATGACATTCCGCGGTGGCAGTCGTCGTCTTGCGAAGCTGGAAAGCAGTTTGTTGCACAGCGACGCACAGGCGTGTATGACGCCAACCAGGTCCAATAATGATAGGCATATAAATATAGCAGTGAAAAATTGCGACTGCGAGACAGAACAGGCAACCAATGTTAGCGAAACAAACAAATGTCACTCCAAAATAGTGATTGAAGAAAGCCTGATTAAAAACCGACATTTCAGATCTTTACAACGAAGAGGAAATCTGTTCACCCTGTAGTATTTATCAAGGGGTTTGGAAACATTTTTCCTAGTGTTTATAGTCATACACAGAAAATACAGTACGTTCTGTCTTACATACAAGGAGATGCTGCATTATGGGCAACCGAAGCAGCTGACAGTTGCGACACATATGAGGAATTTGAAAAGGCATTCTTGGCCAAATATTGGTCAACATGTATTCAGGAGAGATTACGGAAAGAGGTATATAATCCCGAGCCGTAATCTCCACGACTAGGCAATTTGGGGAATAATTTTGAGAAATACATTAATAAGACCCGTTACTGGGACGAGCAGATTTCATCCCGGGATTTGATCAGACTTTTGAAATCACACTTGCCGATGCACGTAAAAGAAAAACTTACACACGTACCGGAGAACGACATGGTACATTTCTTGTCTGTTCTGGACTCAATTGACCTGATTCAGGAGGATGTTAATGCAGCCTCTGGACAGGCTAGAAGTAACGGAAACGGTTACAGAAATTGTCGAAATAACACGCCTCCACCAAACAATGGAAACGGCGGAGGTAACAATAGGAGACAAGATTATGTACAAAACGGGAATAGAGGTAGAGATCGGAACGGCAATAGTCCGCCGGTGAACAATGACCGGAAAAGGAGGTTCGATGACGGATATGAAACAGGCCGTGCAAGCAATAGTAGATGGAAAAATGCCAGGGGGCCGTGGAACACCAATACCTATAACGATGCAAACCGAACTTGGCTACAGAACCAGAGGCCCAGTCCGGACCGACAAAACAGTGAAAGATATGACAATAACCGACGCCACCACAAAATGCGCCAATTGCGCAACCGTGGCGGCCGACACAACACAACTTACACATAGTGGAGGTCAGCGACACAGAGCAGCCACACCCATCCACCAGTAATAATCCATCAAACTAGATTCAGCCGAGATACGCTCTCCATCGTCGGCTGAGGTTTGGAGCGAGAGCAGCCCGACACAGAACAAAACATCGGAAATCTGTATCCTCAGTTATAATGACGGGGTACAGATAGGACATGAATTAATAACTGAACCACCCACGTGCATAAAGGAGCACAAAGACAAAGTACAAGCGATAATAGAGATCAAAATTAACAATATTGATGTGTAAGCAATAGTAGATACAGGTGCTACTGTCAGTGTCATGAGTATGGACTTATTCAGAGTACTGGGGAAAGAAAAGCGTATGCTGACTTTCCCTGTGAGCAGTTGCAAAGACACTGGAGCCATCAGTGCACAGCGACAAATAATTAAACTCAAGTGCGGGTAGAGGTGAATATAGCGGAAGAAGCCATAGCGTGCTCGTTCCCGGTAGTAAAGGGTTTAAAGGTAGCCGGCATTTTGGGGGTAGATTTTTTGAGAGAAAGTGACGCAGTAATCGACCTTTCTCGGGGAAAATTAAGTTTGATGAACACGGGTAGGAGGATAGAATTGTCCATGCTCAGATCTGAAGAGGTACCTGTGCGTAATTGTAATGCTATTAACATAAAATGTAGGAATCAGTGGATACTACAATTAGACAATCATTCTCTAGGAAAAAATCTCTATTATCCAGACGTACAAGGTGGTCAATTAAAAGCAAATGTGGACGCACTTGTGAACAAAGTATCAGTACGAAAATTTGAACTCAATGCAACAGCAGGATTTGGTACAGTTATTATCTCTTGGTACAGTTATTATCTCTTCAGACTTGAGCATGGACAATTCTATCCTCCTAACCGTGTTCATCAACTCAGATAGTGAAGGGAGACGAAAATTTAATAGTCATGGGCGATTGGAATTCGAGTGTAGGAAAAGGGAGAGAAGGAAACGTAGTAGGTGAATATGGATTGGGGCTAAGAAATGAAAGAGGAAGCCGCCTCGTAGAATTTTGCACAGACCACAACTTAGTCACAGCTAACACTTGGTTTAAAAACCATGAAAGAAGGTTGTATACATGGAAGAACCCTGGAGATACTAAAAGGTATCAGATAGATTATATAATGGTAAGACAGAGATTTAGGAACCAGGTTTTAAATTGCAAGACATTTCCAGGGGCAGATGTGGACTCTGACCACAATCTATTGGTTATGACCTGTACATTAAAACTGAAGAAACTGCAAAAAGGTGGCAATTTAAGGAGATGGGACCTGGACAAACTGAAAGAACCAGTGGTTGAACAGAGTTTCAGGGGGAGCATAAGGGAACAATTGACAGGAATGGGGGAAAGAAACACTGTAGAAGAAGAATGGGTAGCTCTGAGGGATGAAGTAGCGAAGGCAGCAGAGGATAAAGTAGGTTAAAAGACGAGGGCTAGTAGAAATCCTTGGGTAACAGAAGAAATATTGAATTTAATTGATGAAAGGAGAAAATATAAAAATGCAGTAAATGAAGCAGGCAAAAAGGAATACAAACGTCTCAAAAATGAGATCGACAGGAAATGCAAAATGGCTCAGCAGGGATGGCTAGAGGACAAATGTAAGGATGTAGAGGCTTATCTCACTAGGGGTAAGATAGATACTGCCTACAGGAAAATTAAAGAGACCTTAGGAGATAAGAGAACCACTTGTATGATCATCAAGAACTCAGATGGAAACCCAGTTCTAAGCAAAGAAGGGAAAGCAGAAAGGTGGAAGGAGTATATAGAGGGTCTATACAAGGGTGATGTACTTGAGGACAATATTATGGAAATGAAAGAGGATGTAGATGAAGATGAAATGGGAGATACGATATTGCGTGAAGAGTTTGACAGAGCACTGAAAGACCTAAGTCGAAACAAGGCCCCAGGAGTAGACAACATTCCATTAGAACTACTGACAGCCTTGGGAGAGCCAGTCCTGACAAAACTCTACCATCTGGTGAGCAAGATGAACGAGACAGGTGAAATACCCTCAGACTTCAAGAAGAATATAATAATTCCAATCCCAAAGAAAGCTGCAAAATACTAACACGAATTCTTTACAGACGAATGGAAAAACTAGTAGAAGCCGACCTCGGGGAAGATCAGTTTGGATTCCGTAGAAATACTGGAACACGTGAGGCAATACTGACCTTACGACTTATCTTAGAGGAAAGATTAAGGAAAGGCAAACCTACGTTTGCAGCATTTGTAGACTTAGAGAAAGCTTTTGAAAATGTTGACTCGAATACTCTATTTCAAATTCTAAAGGTGGCAGGGGAAAAATACAGGGAGCGAAAAGCTATTTACAATTTGTACAGAAACCAGATGGCAGTTATAAGAGTCCAGGGACATGAAAGAGAAGCAGTGGTTGGGAAGGGAGTAAGACAGGGTTGTAGCCTCTCCCCGATGTTATTCAATCTGTATATTGAGCAAGCGGTAAAGTAAACAAAAGAATAATTCGGAGTAGGTATTAAAATCCATGGAGAAGAAATAAAAAATTTGAGGTTCGCCGATGACATTGTAATTCTGTCAGGGACAGCAAAGGACTTGGAAGAGCAGTTGAATGGAATGGACAGGGTCTTGAAAGGAGGATATAACATGAACATCAACAAAAGCAAAACGAGGATAATGGAATGTAGTTGAATTAAGTCGGTTGATGCTGAGGGAATTAGATTAGGAAATGAGACACTTAAAGTAGTAAAGGAGCTTTACTATTTGGGGAGCAAAATAACTGATGATGATCGAAGTAGAGAGGATATAAAATGTAGACTGGCAATGGCAAAGAAAGCGCTTCTGAAGAAGAGAAATTTGCTAACTTCGAGTATAGATTTAAGTGTCAGGAAGTCATTTCTGAAAGTATTTGCATGGAGTGTAGCCATGTATGGAAGTGAAACGTGGACGATAAATAGTTTGGACAAAAAGAGAATAGAAGCTTTCAAAATGTGGTGCTACAGAAGAATGCTGAAGAATAGATGGGTAGATGACATAACTAATGAGGAAGTGTTGAATAGGGTTGGGGAGATAAGAAGTTTGTGGCACAACTTGACCAGAAGAAGGTATCGGTTGGTAGGACATGTTCTGAGGCATCAAGGGATCACCAATTTATTATTGGAGGGCAGTGTGGAGGGTAAAAGTCGTAGAGGGAGACCAAGAGATGAATACACTAAGCAGATTCAGAAGGATGTAGGTTGCAATAAGTACTGGGAGATGAAGAAGCTTGCACAGGATAGAGTAGCATGGAGAACTGCATCAAACCAGTGTCAGGACTGAAGACTGCAACAACAACAACATTATTTGACTATGCAGATGTATTTTCAGAACGACCAGGAGTTGTTAAGGGATATCAGTACAATATTGAGGTGAAGCCTCACAAACCCTACTGTCAAGCCTCATACTCCACTCCTTGGTCCAAGAAGGAAATAGTAGCTATGTCTTAGCAGATCCCCAATCAGGGAGAGTACGATGACAGTATCCGCGTAAGGATGTGAAAATATTCCTACAGTAAATGACTAATAGTCCTATGTGTTATGTGTGAAAAGGTACACCATTCTTTTGGAAAAGGAATGAACATTAATTATGTGATCTGTAGAGATAATGTACTAGTGTAGAAGTATTTAGTTGTAAGAATATGATTGACTTTCTCTTTTGTTTATGATTATTTGTGCTATGTCTTCTTTTTAATTAGAGTTACCTTAAACATGCTCTAAATGTCTGCACAGATGACCTGATTAATGCAATTATTTGTAGTGTTAAATTGTGACAGAGATCAGTGAGGAGGAACATTTTAGTAGTGATTAGTTTGTTACTGCATAATATTCTATATGTGTGTCAAACTTGAAATATTTCTTGGTACAGTCTTTTCTATTACATATATATATATACATATAATGTGGGTAGCTGTCAGATTTACAGGTCCGAAGCCGGAATAATATTAATAATATGAGACCCTGAGAACTTTATTTTCAAACCAGTATTATCAAAGAGAGTAATGCACCCAGTAGTGGCCCGAGGGCACCATGGGAGGCAAGCTTATTGCAAAATTAAGTAACGCAAAGTCACGCACAAAAAAGCTTCAATTGAAGCATGTGCAGATAAAATCAGTAAAAAAAGAACTAACCTGATGAAGTCCAAGTCAGTTTTAGCCTACAGAGACTACACTGTATATACGTAGTACCTTGCAAGTAAAGTGAGACATAGTTTCAAAGGAGTTATAGAACAATATGCCTGAATACGGCTGGAATGCACAAATAAAATCTACTCGAACATAAATATAGATGATTTTTGGGCAAACTAATACGAAATTGTAATATTTAATACCATGTACGCAAATATCACACACCTTGGTAAAGAGCGAACAAAGAAGTTACGAATGTGCCGTTACAAAAAATTGCACAACGTACATTGAAACTGAAAAAACTTAAACAAAAGTGCAGTATTGTGTGGCAGAGACAGCCAGTGATTGTTCAAACTGCATCAATACGTCACGAGGTTGTTTCGAACAAGCAATAAGAAACTGTATCATTGCCGTGTGTGCAAATGGACAAGAAAGTAACACGACACGCACAGTGAGCCGATAATAGACGGAGGACCGAGCTAGTGTCAAACTATAACTTGTACTGTGCGTGTGTACAAATATATATATATATATATATCCTTTGTGTGTCAAGGGACGCCAGGAAAGCGCATTGACTACAGAGATACATTTTGTTCTAAGGTGAAAACTTGCGTGTGACTAATGACAAGTCATGACATGGTGAAAAAATATTGTGTGTCCATAAAATGCGTTACTGTGACAACGAAACATTGTGCAAAGCAGACTAGTGAAGGCCTACTGAATAATAACTGCCAATAGCTGTGTGAGTTCTTTCCCACAGCAGGAAAAATGCCCATAAGGATAGTACACTGTTTGTGAACTTGAGCACTGCAAGATGATGGCACACGGGTGAGCTGATATACAACGCGCATCCGAATACTTCAGCCATGCAGTCGCCGCAGCAACCCGTAGCAGACCAGACAGCCACACGCCTCTCCGCGCTGTAGCTGTCAACACCGGGGGCGGTGACCTACACAGAGCAGATGCGCCGCGCCGAGCGCCGCTCAACAATCACTCCGCACCGCTTACCAACTACAGCATTATTGACATATTCCAAAATATTTACACAAACTGCATAACATGTCCATGAACTCGATTTTTGACGAACATTGAACATTTATTATGTATACCGCTAAACTGCCGAGAGAATATGAACACTAACAAGTGTAGGAGATGGATTTGTAACACGTAGGTGGCGAGAACATTATGAAAGTGACGTTGTACTAAATGATTTCAAAAAAGTAAGTATATATCCTAGGACAAGTACGTTGAGGAGAGTATATATTCAAACAAGGCCATCATTTCTGCACTGAATAAGTTACCAATAAGATGTAACGATTCCATTAAAGGCACTTTGGTAAATAGTGAGACCACATCAAAGCTGACTAATAAATCCGAGCTGCTAAGCTTAACTTCCTTCAAGCGACTGACAAAATCCTCGGAATTACGTATATGGTGGCAACACTTACCCACATACGGCTTTAGTAGTGAGGCCAGATATTTTGCTGTAGAATAGGTGGCAGCACCAATATTACTCACTATTAATCGTAGTGGGGCACCATCCTTGTGTATCTTGGGAAGACCGTAGAGTCTTGGTGGTACTGCATTGTGTGGTCTCAGTCTCTTGATAATTTGTTCAGGTAGAGAACAGTCGTTCAAAAGGGTAGCAGTTTTTCTTGATATTCGGCTTGTTGGGTCCTTTTCAATTCTGCGGTACGTGGAATCATTTAGCTGACAATATATCTTCTCGTTGTAGGCTTCCCTTGTCTGAAGATCTGTGGCGTTACCCTTATCCGCAGGCAGTACGACTGTGCTAGTATCTTCTCTGAGGCTGCGGAGAGCAGCTCTTTCAGCTGGCGAGATGTTACTCCGTTGTGGCGCACATTTCAACAACGTTCGGCAAGATTCACGTCGAATTTCGTCTGCATTATCCGCAGGGAGACGTCTAATGGCTTCCTCAATGGAACTGATGAAATCCGTTAAAGGCAGTGAAGCAGGAGTAGGGGCGAAGTTTAAACCTTTCGCAAGCACTGACATCGTCGCATCGTCAAACGATTTCTCCGTAAGGTTCACCACGGATCGTCCAGAGATAGCTTCTTGCGGCTTTCGTGTTACGAGTTGGCTAAACTTCACACTTTGCCTGTTCGTACTGTTCCTGTGAGCCCAGTCTGCCTTGGCCCAAGATACACCGTCAATCCAGTCCCAGCTAAGGGAAGAACATCTTGCTGCAATCTTCAGATGTAAATAATATAAATTCCTGGCAACAGTGTCTAACTCACGACGCGTATAACGGATTCGTTCTCTTAATAAAGCCAGACTCGCCTTGCGTTTTTATTGTTGGCGGCCACACTATTAATAAAATGAACAACTCTGGCGAAAGTTGGAATCAAGTTATTGTTTCTACATTTCAGTAAAAATTTAGTGAATACAGCAACCTGGCTCTTTTCTCACGTAATTTATCCCGGCGTATTTGTTCTTCTAATAATTTCCGGGTATGCAGCCGGATCCCGTCGACATTCTGCCACGATATTTCGGCCTAGAGACGTCCGGCCATCATGAGGTGAGTACACAACTACTGAAGAGCCCAGGTGGAGTCGCGGTATTTATACCGATTCTCGCGCACTTGTTGACATGCGGCTCTGCATATATTGGCCAGACGACAAGAACTGTCCATGAACGATGTACAGAACATGAAAGATACACCCGTCTGCGGCAACCGTCAAAATCGGCAGTAGCAGAGCACTGTATTTCATTGGGACATTCAATGGAATACAATGGAACAAAAATTTTAGCTCCGGTTTCCGGATTTTGGGATTCCGTAATCAAGGAATCAGTGGAAATACGTCTTGCCGATAATCTTATAAATCGTGACAACGGCTTTCAACTGGATAAAAATTGGAATCCTGTTATTAAAATTATACATTCACAGCGGAATAAACAGCGTCATTCGATACTCAATGACTAGATGATCTTTTACTTTCACCACCGAGGGCAGCACGTACAACTCGGCTATGCCGCGCATGTCAACACGTGCGCGAGAATCGGTATAAATACCGCGACTGCACCTGGGCTCTTCAGTAGTTGTGTACTCACCTCATGATGGCCGGACGTCTCTGGGCCGAAATATCGTGGCAGAATGTCGACGGGATCCGGCTGCATACCCGGAAATTATTAGAAGCATTTTAAGTAACGTTACTGGCACCATTGTGTCAAAGTATAGAAATTCTTTGCCAAATGCTGCCAGGGGGCAGCGTAACGTTCCCTGGCAGCACACACAATATTAATAAAATGAAATGACATTTAATTGTACTATGTACACCGCTATGAAGCAATTCGAATCTACTGTAATTGTTTAACAAAAAATGTTATTTAATTTTGTGTAAAGGACGTTGGTTATTATTGTAATATTTTCTGTAATAATATTCTCGATGTATTTACGATTGTAATATTTCTATACTCATAATGTAATTACGAAATATGTTAATATCTGCGATGAAAAAAATGTAAAATATAGCCACAGATGAAAATAATGTTGTAAGATTACAAAGAGATATTCAAAATCAGCAGTAGTATAAAAAGCGCTACATAATGTGTATTCTTTGTCGTCTTCCTCTAGAGCGGAGAGAGAGAGGAACCTGTGACGTAGCATTATATGAATGAGTAGACTTCGTTTGTCTGCATCTATCTTTAGCCGCCATTGGAGGAGAAACTGTACAGGTGTGTTATTTAAATTGTTGTTATGGTCTCAATACATTATAATTTATCGAAATTGTGTATTACTAATGTAAATTAGCTTACCCTTGCCATCTATAATATTTCTTTAAAGAATTTTCAGCACTTTTAGCGATTATTGTTGGTGTTGCTGGGCTGTGCCGCGACCCAACGATTTGCAGCGGCGGCACATTTAATAAATTGTTCCGCTATAAAATTAATCAAACCCGTAAATCGGGAGCAAGTAAAATTAGCAGTGAATTACGAAATAATTTTTCTTTTACAGCGATCCTGAGGCTGACTGAATTTATTACTGGTTTTACATTTGTGCATTCATAGGCGGATAATTAACGTTGAAGTTGTTAATCTGTTGGTTCTTTCCATATCTAAAGTAAATAACTTAAACGTATAGTGAAGAGTGTTTTGTCAATTATAATTAAACGTTCAGGTCGGCTTGGCAATATTTAACCATTTTATGCTAACAGACAGAGTCTTGTGTTCCATACCTAACGCCGGGAAGGATTCAGTAAATATTTAAAAACCCACTGCATCTAGAAAATGTGTGCCAAGGCCGAAATACGTAAAAAACTTTAGTTTAAATAAGTTTCAAATAAATGTTATTAATCAGTTAGTTTGAATTTATCAGCATGAGAAGGTTGCTAAGGTTCACGTAATTTTAAATGTGCTTAATTCGGTCTAAATCAATTTCTATTACCACACGTAAATAAGGGGTTCTACAACAAAGTTCGTACTGAAAGAGTAAATACCATAAATATTTAAAGCCATTTATTCCACCCCCCATTTTATCATCCATTTATTCATTGTAACATAATAATAAATATTTCATATCTTTTTTTTTTCGTTAATGGTGGGACCCACTGCACCCTGAAAAGCCGGACATACTGGTGCAAAATGACGTCCCGATACACCTGTCAAAGACATGCAGGAGTGTACGTGCACCAATCATAATCCCACCCCACATCATCAAATCACTAACTCCATACAGGTCCCATTCAAGGACATTAAAGGGTTGGTATAGGTAGCTGGTTCACGCCAGATGAAAACGCGGCGAGAATCACTGTTCAGACTATACCTGGACTCGTCAGTGAACATAACCTGGGACCATAGTTCCAATGACCATGTACTGTGTTTTTGACACCAGGCTTCACGGGCTCTCCATTGACCAGGGTCAGTAGAATGCACCTTGCAGGTCTTCAGGCGAACAAACACGTCTGTTCAGCCGCCTGTAGACTGTGTCTGGAGACAACTGTTCCAGTGGTTGCGGTAAGATCCCGAACAAGACTGCCTGCAGTACTCCGTTGCCGTCTGCGGGCACTGATGATGAGAAATCGGTCTTCTTGTGGCTTTGTACACTGTGGACGTCCCGTATTGTAGCGTTTGGACATGTTTCCTGTCTGCTGGAATCGTTTCCATAATCTTGATATCACTCTTTGTAGCACACAAGGGCTGGTGCTACGACCTGCTGTGTTTGACCAGCCTCCAATTTTCCTTGTTTTCTACCCCTCATAAAGTCATCAATATGTGTTCTTTGAGCCATTTACAACACACAATCACCATTAGCACGTCTGAAAACGTCTGTACAGTTACTCGCTGCACCGTACTCTGACATGCACCAACACACCTCTGCATATGTGGACTGCTGCCAGCACCACCGTGCGACGACCGCAGGTCAAATGCACCGCATGGTCATACCCCGAGGTGATTGAACGCCGCAAACCACCGACCAGAGCGTTATTTCACCATGTATCATCATTATCCTTAATTTATGAGCAGGAGTGTACTTGAAAAGGCTTGGAACGTTTTGCAGATGTAATGATATCACATAAGTCATCACGGTATATATGCATTGATGACTTACTTTACTTCTCTGTAGTAGCAATATTTCGGTGACATGAGAGAAAACTGTGACCAGTGGTAAGGAATTTATGTTCAACAGATTCAAACAGTCCAAGAGAAACGACATACCAGCATTGTATTCTTGTTCTGACCTGTGCAGTTATCACTCCGGACAGTCAAGTGGTTTCTTGTCGTGATTCCCATTAAAAGGCAACAGGCTATTTCATTGCCTCCTGTTTTAGCGAGTGACTCATCCCATACATACATGAATGTGTACTTGATATCACTTATATTAATAGAGAAGTTGAAGCAAGAAAGCTGCCTTCTAAGAAACATTTCACTGTGTGTTAGGGAAGGCACATATACTGACAAGGCAAAACATTATGACCATCGCCTACCGCGATGCTGGATGCTGTCTGGTGGCGTCTTGGGCACGTGACGTGGTATCAAATGTATGTTAAGTGGAGTAGACACGGATAGGGGATCCCTCTAGCGAGGACATGGGGTGCAACTGGAGAAACCCATTGAGATAGGCGACTTTGACAAAGGGAGATTACTTTTAAGCGGAGCCTGTGAATGAGTATCTAGAAAACGACGAAGTGAGTCAAATATTCATGCGCTACTGACAGAAGGATAGGGAACCATTAGGCCCGACTATTCTCAGAACTTCGTGTTCGGAGGCTTGTCTGGTCTGTAAAGTAAGATACATGGTGATCTGTGACATCTCTGCCGAAAGAGTACAGTGCTGGTACACCCATAAGTGTTTCGGAGCATACCGTTCATCTTACATTGTTGAACATGGAGCTCCGTAGCAGACCACCTTCATATGCTCACTTGTTGACCCAATGACACCCCCAATTACGATTGCAGTGGCCATGGGACCATCGGGATTCGCTCGTCGACCAACGGAAACGTGTTGGATTTTCGAGTAAATCACATTTTTGCTACAATAGGTCGCTGGTCGTCTCCACAAAGGCCGTTATCGAGGTGGACGGTGGCCTCGTCACGTGCTGCGTGCCATGGACGTACGCTGGTGGTATTATTCTATGGGAGACATGCTCCTGCGCTTGTATGGGGCCTGTGGTAGTAATCGAAGACACGCTGGCAGCTGCGAGCCCCTGCATCCCTTCATGCTTGATGTCTTTCCTGACAGTGATTTAGGGAAATTATGGAAAATCTAAATCAGGATGGCCGCGCGTGCTAACCACTACACTCTACAGTGGCTTGAGGAACATTGTAGTGAAATCACGTTGATGTCTCGGCCACCAAATTCTCCTGATGTAAATCGCAGGACTTACATCAGGGTAATTGGCATCCATTTGGGTCGCTATCGGGCGCCTTCACCGCATACGCAAATCAGCGGCTCGTTATTTAGGTGCATTACTTGATCTGTTCGTAGACATCTAATGACATATACCTCCACAAACCTACCAACCAACAGTCAAATCTTTGATACGCAGGATTTATTTTGTTTCAAAGACGGACAAACAAGCTATTAAGCTGGTAGTCATAATATTTTGACTCATCAGCGTAAAGTAACTAGTAAGGTCAATAGATATACAGCATAGGCCCCTATACCACTTCCTGGTTGTTGGGAAGCAGCTATATTCTCTCTCATCACTTCTCTTGTTCGTCCACTTCTGCGTAGCTGCAATTCCAAATTTATTTTAGCCTCCAGTCTCATTTCGTTTCAAATCTAATTTGGCGCTGGGAACGATCGCATAGCTTACACCCGTCCATTCTAGGTTTCTTAAATGAAATTCGGAAAAGCTTTCTTCAATACAGTATAGAAATATGTGAAGGACAAAACTAAACTTAGTAATTTTTTCTTGAAATCTGCTTACAAACGACTGTTGTTAAAATCAGAGCTAAGGTATTCTCTTTTTGATTTTGGCGTAGTGTAATAGCTGATATCCCTTGGAATGGAATGAGAGCCGTCTCTGACAAGCTGCCGATCAGCGCTAGTGAAGGTACTGCCAATAAAGTGTACATTTCCCAGTCTCTTCTTTCTTGCAATAGTTCCAATTCCTTTTTTTCATACTGGAAAAATACCAGGAAACATTTTTTTAAATTCAGAAAGCACATGGTAAATACGACTAAGAAAATCGTAGGTTATTGTTGCTTGTATAGAACTAGCAACTGCATTGTCGTTAGTGCCATATCGCCTCCTCTTCACATATGCATCGCCACATTGGTAGCTATGGTCTGCTGGATGAATTCATCATGCAGTGCATTCTTTGTGCCTGCTGTTAGTTCCATACACTGACAGTGCCATTTTCATGTGACCTGAAGAAAGAATGTAGCCGCAGACATTAATACTCGTGACGTATTGTTGTTATTGTTATTAATTTGCTGCCGTTATTATAGGAACCAATATCAATATCATTGTTTCAGAGAAACACATAAAGCGACATTTATATTTCATGAAAAACTAACCTCTGCAGATGCCCTCGATTTTCCACAAACTGGCTGCTTCTTCCGTGATAAGTATGGTTTCCTTGCCGTTTTCCATGTCCTCTGCTCAGAAATAAGTGAATCAGAAACTCTACGTATTTTAAAGGGTGTAGTAGAGCTTGTAGCTTCCGACATACATCTGTGTTACGACGTTAGTATTTGCTAGTAAAAATCACAAAACAACAGATTAAGATGAATACCAGCACAAAACAGAAACTTTGGGACTACAAATATTCGTGGATTTGCACACACATCCCAGCAAAAGAAACTCCTGTAAACTGCTGACAATGGTCATGGCACTTGGCCCGATTGATATTCAATGTGCGTCGGTACTTTGCACCTATCTATGTGAAAATACATATTGTAGACCAGAATGGCACTTTACCACGTTGATATAAACATGTGTTACGTGCCACCATACTTCGTCCTATCAAATATTACCCTAGGTAGTACAGATGCACTTGAGATGTAGACTTTTCGATCAGGTCCCCATCTTGATCACTGTTAATAAGAGATACAATACTACTTCAGCATTATGTATATTTAATAATATTCTGTGCAGTCGTAACTGCTTTCTACGTGTCGACCTGCCTTCCCTCACGCATTTACTGTCCACCATCCCCCCACATCCCAGCCGTCCTGTAGTTGGTCACAACGCGAGACCACAGTTTATCGCTTAACACGGTTCTCTTGCACTTTGGTACACAATTTGTTTTTAACCCACTTCATTTAACAAAAAAATTAAGTTTACATTATTAATACACTGTTTCTAGTAACTGCAATTCTTCTATCCCATACAACGCACAAGAGAAAAGAAACGGAGCAGGACCTTTCTTAATGGGAATTTAATGCAGTTTGATTTTGTACAGGGAAACCTTTTCGCTACAAGCCGTGTTTTTCGACATATACAAGAAAAACACAAGGAAGTGAGCTCTATACACCCCTCACACTACGGCTCTCACGACACCAGTCAGGATTTTTATTATATTGTTCATGACTCTTCTCACTACCAATCTAGAAAAATTTGCAACTACACGAAGTTTTTCAACCCCATTTTCCTTCGCTGTAAGGAACTTCGTTTTTGATGTTTCATTTAAAAAAAATTCAACAGCATGAATCGCATAAATATTTCTTTACATGAAACAATCGGTTTCGACAGACTTCGGTGTCATCTTCAGGTCTTAACAAATCTTTTTGTTGTGAAGCGTGTTCGTTTTATGTTGGACCTTACGCCAAGTTGTCAGGTGGATAAAAATCAGCATATTATAAAAGGAAAAATTTCCTTGACTTTACGTCTGTGGTCACAAATTTTTTTGTCATCAGACTACCGGTTTAGGTCTATAATGAGCATCTTCAGATATGCAGCAAAATATGGGAAAACGTAAATGCACTACCAGATTATCTACAGCTTAAGACAATAAAATAGACCATAAAGAAAAGTTCTGTGCCCTACATGTACATTTGTGCCCTTTAAGTGAGGATGCATACCTGTTCTATAAAAACATGTACTGCAGCTCTAATGGCATCGTCAAAAGCTAAACAAAAAATAAGCACTAGCATCGTCAAAAATATTTAAGTAACAGCATATTCAATAGTCATCTTGCGAGCAGCACTACTGTTCAAAACAAACTGTCGTACAGTAGCCACAAGATGTGTGTGTAGCAAGTGCACCAGATGTCGCTACGGTAGGCACACACATAGTCTTCAGTAATTAATTGAAGAACTAAAAATATAAGGGGATACAATCGGCAAAGTCAGAAATGGGCTTATAAGGTATAACAGGTATAACAGTAATAAAAAGCGATGAAATAAAACACGACAAAAGTCACATAGTTAAACAGAGGACATATGCTCAAGTGCCAATAGTATATAACACTGAAATTTGCTCAGTATATATTATATTATACTGACATATGCTCAAGTGCCAATATTATATAATATTGACATATGCTCAGCATGTATTATATTATACTGACATATGCTCAAGTGACAATATTTTATAATATTAACTCTTACTCTTTTTAACTACACACATCAAATAAAGTTTTGCGTCACCTCGGTTCCGAGAGTTCCTGAACCTGCACAGAAAATTGGAATAGAGAACAACATAAACATCATTTACGCCCTGTTTATTGCTCGTGAAACCCCACCTCCCTCCCATTGCATGGTGTACGACTATATGGCGAGACTATCAGAGGTGGTGGTCCAGATTGCTGGTCACACCGGTATCTGTAATACCTAGTAGTACGTCCTCTTGCATAGATGCATGCCTGTATTCGTTGTGGCATACTATCCACAAGTTCGTCAAGGCACTGTTTGTCCAGATTGTCCCCCTCCTCAATAACGATTCCACATAGATTCCAAAGAATGGTTGGTCGGTCACGTCGTCCAGAAACAGGCCTTTTCAATCTATCCCAGGCATGTTCGATAGGGTTCATGTCTGAAGAACATGCTGGCCACTCTAGTTGAGCGATGTGGTTATCCTGAAGGACGTCATTCACGAAATGTTCATGTTTGGGGCGTGAATTGTCGTCCATGAAGACGAATGCATCGCCAGTATGTGCCGATATGGTTGCACTATCGGCCAGAGGATGCAATTCACGTATCGTACAACCGTTACGGCACCTTCCATGACCACCAGCGACGTGCGTCGGTCCCACATAATGCCGGCCCTAAAATCAGGGAACCTCCACCTTGCTGCACTCGCTGGACAGTGTGTCTAAGGCGTTCAGCCTGACTGGGTTACCATCAGACACGTCTCCGAAGACTGTCTGGTTAAAGGTATATGCGACACTCATCGGTGAACAGAACGTGATTCCAACCCTGAGCGATATATTCGGCATGTTGTTGGGCCCATCTGTACCGCGCTGCATGGTGTTGTGGTTGCAAAGATGCACTCCTAATGTTACCACCGTTGCTTTTAATTTGGCTGAAGGTTGTTTTGATTCAACAGTACGGATGGTGTAATGTGCAGCACAAATCATAACCGTCCTATTATGGTACTATTTGCAGCCGGCCCCATATACGATAAAACGCTTACAGGGGCATCTGTTGGTATTATTTTCGTTAGTTATTTTTTGTTCCATTACGCTTCCACCTGCGTCAGTAATATGCTGTTGAAATTTGATTCATTATGAGCACTGATTCTTCTTCTGCAACATTCTGAAACAGGAATTTTAATTTTTGACATCCTGTACGAACCAGCCAGTCACTCTATTTTTTTTACCAACTACAAATAACTCTTTGCTCACAACCAGATTCAGATTTTTAGTATTATACATTATGTATGTGAGGTGACGACTGTTAAGTTTTTACAATAATAATTGCTAGGCTAGCTTTTGTCCGCATTTATGTCCTGCACACAGCTCAACAACGCGTTTCGAGGGACAATGTTCTCATCATCGGGTGGTAAACCTTTGCTTATAAAGTTAAAACACTAAAAAAATCTACCAGCTGTAATAACTGGAGCATTCGAAAAGTAATAGAATAAAAGTATGTTGGAGTGTGGGTCCTCGTATTACATTAAAATCGTCGGCATCCGTCAAAGGCCATCACGTCTTGCATCACACGCTACACCAGGCTGTCTCCAACCGCTCTCTTTCACGGTGCAAGAGAGCCAAGCTGACGGTTCTTCAGATGTCTGAGGGTGGTTGTGAAGCTACATGTCCACGGTTTTTCTGTGTAACTGCAGATACTGGCTCAACCTTAGTGCTACTCTATTGGTCACCTACTTTTCGTCATTTCCCAAGAAATGATCGTCAGACTCTAACCATTCTGCCAAAGAGATTTTACAAATTTACAATCATGCATCTGCCCTCAAATATGTCTACAAATCCTCTAAGATGTATCAGTTTTTATCTTTCCCTTTTGCGGTCAGAATACTGTCGTGTTCCTTTTCATGAATGACGATCTTCGGTTCTTCTACCGAGTTTTGTCCTTTCCTTTTCTGTGTGCAAGATTTCTAAAACTTCTTTCATTCCCTTAAAGAGATGGTCTGTATCGTATACATGATTCGCAATAGCTGATTTGTCAGAATATATTGATCAGGAAGCATCTTTATGTTCCTTGTACCTGATCGAAAACGTACTTGTCTGTCAAATATACTGTGTGTCACCGACTGTGCATTGAAGTTCACAAATTCCAGATTTTTGTAACATATTATGTTGTTACCCACATAATGATTCAGGTTCATCTCACTAGATTTTTTAGTCACCGTACTATTTAAAAATGTTCGTGATCTTTTGCGAGATTCTTCCATCTTCCATCTTACGGCATAGTGTCTATTTCATTTTCTCTCTGGTATGTTTATTCTTTCGCTCTGATTACCTTTGCGCAGCAATTTATTAACAACATCTACTTCGCAACAGTTGTTAACCGCTATCTTCTTAATGATGTTTAGTTCCATCTGTCTATCCTTCAAGTTTATTGGAATACTGAGTGCTGTGTGCATTTGAGTACGGAATGCTGCATCTTTATAAGGTTGTGGATTAAATGAAACGTTAAGAATCACAGCGTCAGTTGCTGTCGGTTTCCTGTAAACGGTAAACACGTGCTTATTGCCTTGTTTTTTAATGTTAAAATCTAGGATTTGTAAACTGCCGTCAGCTTCATGCTCCACGGCAAACTAAATTTTGTTACCGTTTTTGAACATTTTTACTATTTCATCAATACCTTCACAGGTATCATCAAAAAGCAACAAAGTGTCGTGTACGTATCGTTTATAATAAACGATTTTTAGCTGTAATAACTTCGTCGCACTTTAAAACCTTGTCTTCTAGGTCCTTGACAAAAATATTAGCCATAGTCCCTGAAATTCTAGACCATATGGGTAAACCATTGTATTGAACATGAAACATGATTAAAAGAGAAATAGTTGAAACTTGAAATAAGCTACGAAAGTTCAATGAATTTAATGGTCTCTCGTTTTGATATATTACTGCATTTAAGGAAATATATTGTAATAACCTCTATCGTTTCATTAATCCGAACACTGGAGTGTAGATTCTTAACACCCAATTAAACCGAACGGGAAGCTTCAGTGACTCGTTTCTCCTCATTTCGTTCATCACAGCCATGCCATCACGCATCGAATAGTTGTTCTCGTAGATGTAAGATTTCTTACGAATTTCATAGTGCATTCTAGTAATACTCTGGACTGTTTCTGCAGTTCTCAATTAGGCTAACTGAATGTCAACTTCGGCTCTGATATTATTTTATGTGCAGTTGGATTCATAGTAACGCATGTCCTTTCTTCGGCGTTCGTTGGCGGTAAATGCATGCATTCTTTTGGGATTTAAGTGATGTCATTTTCAGTAAAAACGCTTACGCCGCAAATGGAGACACTTTATTATGAGTTCATCTATGCCTAGATTAAGCACACAGTTGAAGATACGCAAGGATTGCCATTCATTTGAAGGAGAAACAGTACTGGTCGTATTTTTTTGTTTCATTAACCGCAAAATCGATTTTTGGTCACTTAGTGACCATCCTCAGTGCTGAATATACAATTAAAATTGGTAGTCACTGGTATCAACATGCTTAGATTTTATGTGATCGCTCTAAGCTTGTCGATACCAGTGCCTACCAATTTTAATTGTATATTCAGCACTGAGGATGGTTACTAAGTGACCGAAAATCGATTTTGCGGTTAATGAAACAAAAAAATACGGCCAATGCTGTTTCTCCTTCCAATTATATCCATTATCTGGTCATGTTGCACAGAACACTCCATGGAGTCGCCATTCGATTGCCATTCAGTTCGTTTAGTAGTGTACCAGAGAAATAGCCCTGACTATAAAATGAAGAGACTGTTGACCATTAGCTTAAAAAGCCTTACGTTTAAGAGAATATCTATTCGGTGCATCATGGTATGATTCTGATCGACGAAATTGTGGAGAAACCAGTCAGTGACAATTCCCGTTTGGTTTCACTGGATGTTAAGAAACTACACTGCAATGCTCTGGTTAATGAAACGATAGAGATTATCAGAAAAAATTTCATTAAAAGTAAAATTTCAAGACAAGAGATCATCGAATTCATTGAACCTTTACAGATGATTGCAATTTTTAACTACCTCGTGTTTAATCATAAGTTTTTTTATTCTAGACAATGGTTTAGCCAGGGACTATGTGCGGCTGACATTTTTAACAAGGATCTATGAGGTAAAGTGTAAAGGTGTGGCGAAGTCCTTATGGGGAAAATTGTTAATTATAAACGTTTCGTAGACGATGATTTATTGCTTGTTGACGGTTCAGATGGAGATACTGATGAAGCAGTAAAAATGTACGACACCCATAGCAAAATTGAGATTTTAGCGTGTAGCACTAAACAGACAACGGCTTACAAATCCTCGATCTGAACACTAAAAAGCAGGGCAATAATCACACATTTACCGTTTATAGAAAACGCACCTCGACTAATGTCGTGAATCCTTATCGTTCATGCTATCCACAGGCTTGTAAAGATGGAGCAGTCCGTAGTCTAGTGCATAAGGCAGTCACAATACCACTGAACGGGAGTGATAAAGAGCTGCAACAAAATATCATTGCGGAATGCGATGGGACGGTCTCAGACATGTCAACATTTTAATGTAAAACGAAGCCCACAGTCCAGTGTGATTTTACTTTATTTTATCTTGTGAATGCCTCAATTATTAATGTTGATCCACTTTTTTAGTGTTTTAACTTCATGAGATACGTATTACAACCTGAACTGTTTCTCGAAACGCTTTGCTGAGCTCTATTTAGTACAGAAATATAGTTCAATACCACCAAATATTACTCTAAGTGCAGCTAATTACGAGGGCGTGCTGAGAAGTAATGCCTCCAATTTCTTATATGAAAATTCTTAAAGTTTTTTTTAAAAAAATAAAACAGAAGCTATTAACATTCTTCGTCTTTATTCTTCGTGTCTACGTATTTGCAACCCTTTGCTGCTAGAGGGCTCGGAATTGTAGCGTTTAACATGGTGCGAGAAAATAACGGCACTAATCGAGTTTCCAATGCGAAAAATTCGTCCACACAAAGAGGTCACTGTGCTTCAGCATGACAATGCTAGATCGCACATGAATACTACGATATCTTCAACAATCCGACGCCGTGGGTTCACTGTCATCGATCATCCTCCATCATCCTCCTGGAAGTCATCGCTTTAAGGGTGAGAATCACGTGCCTGTCAAAGGGATCACGGTGGGAGGAAAATTTAGTGTAGCCTACGAATCGCGAACACCCATACTTTAGTTATCTAGTATTTGAGAATGAGAGCACTTAGAAACTTACAACGAACTTTACACATAACTTCAAAGTTTTATTAAACTTTCTCAAGCTGACGGCCCCCACAAAATGAGGAAAGTTAAAAAGCTACAACATTTTCATTCTTCATGCAGTAAAACTGCCGCAAAAGCGTGATGTTTTAATTTATTACTTTTTCACTACTAATTGTATTCGCAACAAATTTCGCAGGTAGTATCCACATGTCACTGATTGTACCTACAAAAATATATCATTGTATGACACATAGATTAGACCATAAATTATGAAGTCAAATACTTAGATCCATGATAAACTTTGGCGTTATGTATGACGTTTTAATTTATTACTTCCTCTAACATTCGCAACACGTTTCGCCGCTGAACGAACCTAGAAAAATGTATCATTGTACGACACATAGTTCAGGAGGCATGACGTTAAATAAAGAGATGAATGGAAAAGTGTCCCATCATGCATGACATCTTAATTTATTACTCCTTACTCTATGCAAAACACATTTCGCAGATGGAGCAACATATACCATTGAATGTAGCTGCAAAACTATATCATTGTACCGCGTAGTTCAGGAGATACAATGTAACATTGAGGTGGGTGAATATGAAATTGCAGGGCGAAATTCGCTAGAGACACAGGTTAAATATGTGTACAAATACGTGTGAAATACGTTAAATACTGTATTTGTTGAACATATCTGACATGTGCATATGCAGGTAAAGCCATGGGTAAAATGCTCATCCTAAACCTCTGGAACGACTTCAACTAAATTTGTTCTACATATTAGTCACAACCTGGAAAAAAAAATACTGTTAAGGTATGAACCACCAGCCTCCTATTGGGGTGAGCATCTTACTTGGAGAGAGAAGGCAGGAGGAGATGGACAGCCATGGGGAAAGAGGAGATGGGCACAGAAAGGGGTGAGGGGAAAGAGTTGGACAGAGAGAGAGGAAGGAAGAAATGGACAGAGAAAGGGAAGAGCTGGAATTGGTAGACAGGGTGAGGTAGACAGATAGAGGGGGAAGGAGATGGACATAGAAAGGAAAGAGGGGGAGTTAGAGAGAGACTGGGGCGAGGAGGAGATGGACAGAAAGTGGGGGCGGAGGAAATGGACAAATGGGGGAGGAGGAGATGGAAGTAGAGGAGAGAGATGGAGATGGAAGGAGGGGAATGATGGACAGAGGGGAAGGAACCGACTGACAGAGACACACAGGAGATGGACAGAGATTGAGGAAGGAGTTGGAGGAGTTGGACAGAGAGAGGGGTGGAGGGGGTGTGTAGAGAGGTGGTGTGGAGGAGGTGGACACAGAGAGGATGTGAGGGAGACAGACAGGGGCAAGATGGAAGAAGAGCTGGGCTAATAAAAGGCCAGAATAAAATCTTACCTGGGCAACGCCAAGTACTCAGCTAGTGGGACGTCGATGCACTCGACGACTTGCGTTATTTGAGAAGACGCGAAATGGCGACTCTCTGGACCACACTACACGCCTCCAGTCGGCTGTTGTCCACTTTAGTTGTTTTTTGGCACCATGAAGACGTGCAACTTTATTTGTCGCTGCGGGTAGCAGCCATTTGAGAGTAATTTGACTCCTCTGCATGCAGTTCCGGTCGCAATGACCACTTGAACGATATTCAGTGACAGTAGCAATGCCTGTCGGGTTTAACGTCGATTGTTATTGGCAAGGTGTGACTCTCGCGTCCGCTTGCTATCGACTAGAATGTTTTTAAGACCACAGTCCTTAGACATTGTCACAGGGCAGCGACTGGTACATCACTACTTCTATACACGTAGAACAGTCCACATTGATATACCAATAAAGGCCAGAATAAAATCTTACCTGGGCAACGCCAAGTACTCAGCTAGTGGTTTCATAAACGAATAGAGGGAGCTGTTACACAAAATCATTGTTCAGGAACACATGCTGATACATACAGGGAATAATGTCCTCATAGTACACTAACGTTAAATGTGGTCCGTGATTCTATAACACCCTGAAATCAGCTACACTGGCCAACTATCATGCACTTGATCCTTCTTGAAATCGGAATAACATTTTTCCAGTAACATAAACCGTTCGTTGCTCCAGTGGCTTAGGAAAATTGCTTCCATAAATACACAACTCCTTCACTTTATCGATGCAGAATGCAACAGGTATCGGGTTAAGTATTCGCGTCTATTTGGCAGTTGTAGAAGGTTTCTAATTTCATGACTGCCTGACTCTATATCTGTTATTTTAGCATCCCAGTGACTATCTTCAGAAAAGACAGAGTTCAGAGTTGCCGGACTCCACTATCTTCCAGTATGGTGTCAGAATTGTTCAGGCAAGGACTGCAAGGTAACTTTGATGCTTTGACCGAATTTTCATAAGACATAATCTTCTCACAGATTTTTGTTCGTTCAGTAGAGAAGAGTTTTCCATCACACTCGTTGCTTTGTTAAAAATCTGTGATTGTAATATGTTTGCCTTTGTAGTAACATGGCTTATGAACGGCAGAGGGTCTGTAGTCATTGAAAAAATGGTTTCGCTTGTATTTAAAAAATACAACAAAAATAAGAGAGAAACTTTTCAGAATAGCTGTACCGGTTCCAGTCGTAATAAATAATACTTTTTTTGAGTCATCGGTTGTCTGACTGGTTTAACCAGGCCCATCACGAATTCCTTTGTTGCACTAATCTGTTCATCCCAGAGTAGCACTTGAATCCTACGTCCACAGTTATTCGCTGGGGTTATTCCAGTCTCTGGCTCCTAAAGCTTTAACGTATTTCTATCAGGCTGTCTCTTCTTCCTGTCAGTGTTTGCCTTATGTTCCTTTCTACGCCGATTCTGCGGAGAATTTCCTCATTCAGTAACTTCCTCATTCAGTGTCTTAGCAGTCCACCTAATTTTCAACATTCCACTGTAGCACCAGATCTTAAACGCTTCTGTTCTGTTCTGCTCCGGTTTCCCCGCTGTTCATGATTCGTTACCACCCGGTACAGAATCCTTCAAACGTACATTAACCAAAATTTGTTCCTCAAATTAGGGCCTATTTTTGATACCAGAAGACTTCTCTTGGCCAGGAATGCTCTCTTTTGCCTGTGCTAATTCACTTTTTTTCTCCTCCTTGCTTCGTCCGTAAGGGCTATTTTGCTTCCAAGGTAGCTGAGCTCCCAGACTTCGTCTATTTGGTGCCCACAAAACCTGATGTTAAGCTTCTCGCTGTTCTAATTCCTACTGCTTTTCATTACTTTCGTCTTTTTCTTGTTTACTTTCAATCCATGTTCTGCAGTTATCAGACAGTTCATTTCTATTCAACAAATTAATTCTTCTTTACTTTCATTGAAGACACCAATGTCATCAGCCAATGTGATCGTCGTCTAAATAATCACCAGACTCAACTTCCATTCTTCTCTGTATTTTTTTGTCTGTAGCTTGGATGCATCAGATATTAAGCTGACTGCGGGATGGTTTTCGCACCTCTTCATGTCTTCGGAATTGTGCGGTTGATATTTTTCCGGAAGTCTATTGGTACATTGCCAGTCTCATAGATTCTACAATCCAACATGAATAGTCATCCGGTTACAACAAATTTAGAAATTGCGATGAAATGTTATCTATCCCCTTTGCTGTATTTGATCTCAAGACTTCCAGAGGTCTTTCAAATTCTGACTCTAAAAAAGGATCCCCTGCGTCTTCATTATCGCGTACTTCTTTTATACAGTCATCAGACAGGTAGCCTCCTCCCTCCCCCCTCCCCTTCATTGTTCTCTTTCCGCACATGTGCTCATTAATTTTAGTAGTAGAATTCCCTTTGCACTCTTAACTTTACCACCCTTGATTCAAATTTCACCGTAGGCATTTTTGACTTTTCTAAGCGCTGGCTGCCCCTCAGCATTTTTGTACTTCTTTCTTTCGTTGATTAACTGAAGCATTTCTTGTTATCCAACGTTTCTATGGATTAACTTCCTTGTACCCGTGTCTGTCTGGCCAACATTTGTGATTTACATTTTTAGAGATGTCCACTCCTCCGCATCTGAACTGCCTACTGTGATATTTCTTATTGCTGGGAACTTCAAATGCGTCTCATCATTCTTCAGCACTTCAGTACCCTAAGGGCAAGGGAGTACCCCGTACGTCTATCTACTCCTCCGTCCTCCGTGATTGTTGGCAGAGCGAGTGTGACTTCTTACGCCGGAAGTCTTCGGTCGCCGTTACTGATGAGTTTCATTCAAAATTTAAGCAATGACTTCGTTCGAACGTAAGACAGAAGACGTTTCGATTATTAACTGAAGACACATCTTCTAGACCACAGGTTGCTGGTGCTGTGAACTGTTAAATATAATGTGCATGAAACAACATTATTGAAGATGGTCGTAGCGGGAAAGGTATACCGGATGACTGGCTAAGGTGCAAACTCTTTACATCAGAAAATAAATCTTTGGGTATAATGAATGAGCACTGCATTGTAAGTAGATATGGCAGTGGGAAAAATGATGAAACTAGAAGTATTTGAACTATAGTCGTGCTCAAGGTTGTTAAGAAATAAGAACTGAATAGCGAATGGGAAGCATTGTGTGGGGAGACGAATATTGTAATGTAATGTATTATATTGATTACTTTGGAATTTGTGTGTAGTAGAGAGGTAGATAAAAGAGACTCGTAGTGGTTAGAAAAAACTGGGAAGTGGTGGGTTGGTGGGGAGCGGAGAGGGAGGAGGAGAGGTGATATGTATCGGTGGCTGAAAAAAAAGTGTGTGTGTGTGTGTGTCTGTATGTGTGTGAGAGAGGAGAGAGAGAGAGAGAGAGAGAGAGAGAGAGAGAGAGAGAGAGAGAAGAGTGACGCACCGAATTTCTTGCGTATTTGTATGCGCGTGCATGACCAGATTATCCAGGGGAAGTACTGCTAACAAAAGCGAAGTGTACTAATATAAATTCAAATATTAAAATATACGCTGTTTTGGCTGAAAGCACATAGGCCATGTGAAAAATTTATGAAACTGTAGCATTCGTATCTAACTATACCAAGAGCGCATTCAGTTGGATATCCTCTTTAGCTAATGTGCTGCAGCTCAGCGCAGATATCTGGAATGTCAAAAGTCGTACGTATTTACACACGGACAGCGATCTACCATGTCAGCAGGAAAGAGAATATTTTATTCGTTTCGCTTTTGATCTAAATATTTGCTGTGGTTCTGCGTCCAGCAACTTTAGACTGTCGGTTTCACAAACGTTATGACCTTCCAACTGCAAAACACTGAATTTTTGCCTTCGGTAAAGATTTACCCGGGAAACGTGCATTTAAATCCCTCGAGGAATAAAAAGAAAATGTTAAAACAATCAGTATGTGTTAGTACAGAGGAACCACTAACTATGACTTTTATCTTAGTGAATTCATATTATTGTTGCAGAAGTTTATCAGCGGGCACGCGTGCAATTTTACTGGTAAACATTTATCACTTCATTGCCGGGCTATTACTCATTTACACACACTGCTGCTCAGACGATCTCCTGTAGCGTTGTTGTCATATCTGTTTCCTTTGCGTAAAAATCAACAATGGTTTCCACATTCCAAGAGCAAAAACAACAAAAACCATAACGGGTAGAAAATTCGTACATCAATTGTGTTGGGCCTTTGTCGAAGTGAAGAAAGGTATAATGGAAACTAATAAACACATGAAAACGCATTGGCAGACAAACAATTTACAACTCAACAAAATATGAGAAGAACTAACAACAACATGGAGACACATGCTGGACAAATAATTTACATTTGAAGTTAAAACATGTCAGAAATTTTCATTTGGTTACCACAGGAAGGTGATAACCTCAGTGTTTTTACGATGATGATGATGAAGATGATGATAATGATCATGATAGGACTATTTGGGTGCATGATCGAGAGATCTTTAGCACCCTTAGTAAAATCCGATGGAACGAATGTCGTTAAAACTCTGATTCGAAAACTGACTAATGGTATCCCCGTCGAGCATCAACCAGTTCAAAATAACTTCTAGTGTGGTAGCTTAAATGGGATATTAAACTTCTGTATGGACCTACGGCCGAAATTCATATTGTGTCGCTTTAAAATGTAGAATTAGCAATTAAATCGCGGCCCACATAGTAATCATCTATTACGGTGCAACGGAAACGATTTCTAACGGACATGTGGTGAAAAATGGCTTGGAGGAGACGGGCAGTTTTCCTTATTTCATAAGACATGATCAGTTAGTCAGAAACATATGATCAACACCAAGACAAGCTCACAAACAATGAATGATTACAAAAACTTTACAGATTAGATATTTCGCCGGTCTATTCGTACATTAAAGCAGTCAATAGTCACCTTTCAAGTTTAACAAATTTCTACTTTAACAAGAAAACAAAATGCTTTTCCCTAAGGTGTTTGGTATAGATATGCACACGCGCACAAGCAGATATGCAAATATTTTAATATGATACTCTACAAGCAAAAGTAAAGAAAAAAGGTAGTTCCGCAAATGATTAATTACGGAGTTACGGCTAATATAAGATTTTGCCTGAAATTCAGCGACTTCTCTAATGTGAAGCCATCGCAAAACTGTACGAGGTTAAAGTAAAGCACGATTTCGATTTATTTTGTTATAATCGGTCTAGTGAATCTAATAAAACATGTCCCAGCCATGTATCTGCAGTAGTTTTCCAGAACATCCAGAGAAGCAAAAATTATTATACAAATAAATTTGTTTACTTTCCATTAAGAATGTAGAAACGTTTATGTCATTGTGGCAACCGTTGGTGAGTTGTTTCAGGCGTTTTCTGATCTGGAAACGATTTAATTTTCTGTATTGAACAGTGAAAGAACATAATAAAAACAGCATATTTAAGTGAAACCACATAGTAACTGTTGTAGTTTATAAATTATTGATAAAATAGGGATGACTTTCAAATTTACGACAGAAGAATTCGCTGATATGGTGTTTATTTATGGTTAATATGATGGTAATGCTAAGGCTGCAGTTAACGAGTATCGCGTACGTTGTCCAACTCGAAGGATTCCGAATGCACGAACCATTGGAGTATTTCGAATGTTACGGGAGTCAGGTTCTCTTCTAGCGTTCATAATCAGTATGTTCGCTCCATACGTGAAGACGATGATGACAATATTATGGATGCTGTTCAACGTAGCCCGGGTACCAGTACATGACGCATCTTTCAACGATTAGGCATTTCATAATCTAAGGTATGGCGTACACTGAAGTATAATAATCTGTATCCTTACCAAAAACAAAAAGTGCATCACTTAGATCTGAGAGATCGTGCCTTGGAGTTGTGCAACTGGTTAAATATTGATCGGCAGTTACAAGAATATATTTTATTTACTGATGAGGCACAGTGTACTCGAGATGTTATAAACAATTTACTTAACGTGCACGTAGGGGCTGAAGCAAACCCACATGTAACAATGCAAAGCAATTTTCAGCTGCGATTTAGCACAAATGTGAAGTATGGTATAATCAACACACACTTTATTGGACCATTCATTTTCCCAGGACGCCTAACTGGCGAGTCGTACTTTCAATTCCATAAAGAACAAACGGCACGCTTGCTAGAAGATGTTGGACTTGCCACGCGATTGCAAATGAATTTTCAACAAGGATTGGTCGTGGTGCTACTCGTCTGTGGCCACCCAGATTGCCCGATTTAATACCAACGTATTTTTGTGTATGGGGATCGATGAATGACATCGTTTATAGGGCAAAGTCAATACACGTGAGGCATTACTTGCTCGCATTATGAATGCAATAGACGAAATTAAAAACAACCCTGTGAAACTGAATCGAGCAACAAAAGCTGAGCCGGCCGAAGTGGCCGAGCGGTTCTAGGCGCTACAGTCTGAAACCGCGTGACCGCTATGGACGCAGGTTCGAATCCTGCCTCGGGCATGGATGTGTGTGATGTCCTTAGGTTAGTTAGGTTTAAGTAGTTCTAAGCTCTAGGGGACTGATGACCTCAGATGTTAAGTCCCATAGTGCTCAGAGCCATCTGAACAAAAGCTGTTTATACACGTGCAGCTAAATGCATTGAACTCGGTGGAGACATTTTTGAACATTTATTGTGAATATATTATGAAACTGTATGTACAGCCGGCAGCAGTGGCCGAGCGGTTCTAGGCGCTACAGTCTGGAACCGAGCGACCGCTACGGTCGCAGGTTCGAATCCTGCCTTGGGCATGGATGTGTGTGATGTCCTTAGGTTAGTTGGGTTTAATTATTTCTAAGTTCTAGGCGACTGATGATCTTAGAAGATAAGTCGCATAGTGGTCAGAGCCATTTGAAGCCTGTATGTACACTGCACACCTTCCTTAACGTTGGACATTGTTTTTTCCGGTTTAAAATGAATTCACGTGTGCTGTTGTTTTAATAAAAGCAGATTATCTGACATAGTTTCAGTTAACGTTATTATCGTCATTTTTACAAAATTAAACTCTCAACCACTTCTGTTGAAAACTCTGTCCAATTGTCTAGAATTTAAAAACCAAATTGGGCCAAGTAGATAATAAATTAAAATTTTTTACAAAATTACTTCTTTGCTTCCCTGGACGTCCTGAGAAACTACTGCAGATACACGTCTGGGACATGTTTTATTGGATTCACCAGATCAGTACCAACAAAATAAATGGAAATCATGCTTTACTTTTACCTCGTACTGTTTTGCGATGGCTTCATATTATCGAAGTTGCTGATTCTCAGGCAAAATCTTGTATTAGCTGAAACTCCGTAACTAAACATTTGCCGATCTATGTTTATTTCAACTTTTTTCTTTAGTTTTACTCATAGAATAACATATTAAAATATTTGCATGTCTTCGTGAACCACGCTGTATACACCCCTTTGTCAGAGAACTGACAGGACAGGTTTTGTTTAAGAATAGAAAATTACACTTACCAAGTGATGATCCTGGCTCCTACCTGTACACAATTTACATTTCCGGAGGCCTTGAAAGCAAGCAGGTAAATAGAGAAATTTTCAACTGTGATGATTATAAGCTCGTTCGTCACGGCCCATTGGATGTCTACGACATTTTGATGAAGGTTTCCTTTCAGTCACCTTTTCACTCGGGGAAACAATAAAACAATGGAAGGCGAGAGCTCAGAAATATGGCGGACGTGGGAAGGCAACAACAAAATGTCTGACCAGATACTTAGTAACTGATGAAGCAGTATGCGGCAGTCCTGAGAATGCTAGAAATCCGGGCAGCGACGTCGAATTGCTTGTCGTAAATGTTTCAAAACTTTGATGTAAAGATTTTGGTTCACTCTGTGACATCATAGTGAACCAATCCCCTACTGTCAAAGAATGCGATCAACATTTTCTCCGCTCTCGAAGGTTGTCGTTTGACTTTTTTCGAGGCTGCCAGTTCAGGACTTGAGCATTTTGACGCCAAGTGTGAGGGACATACTGGTAGCACCAACTTTCATCCCCAGCAGTAATCTTTGACTGAAATGTAGGATCATGTCTGGCTCTATCCAGTAGTTTAGCAGAAATTCTTCATCTTTCCTATTTCTGTTCGTCTATTAGTGTGTGAGGGACAATTTTTGTATCAAGTTTCCGTTTCTCTACATCTTCCCATAAACTCTTACGACACACGTAACGATTCTTCTGATATCGCACGACATGACAGTCTTTGTGGTGTGCGTACTGTAAGACCTTCGGTACACACACCATCAGATTATTTGACTTGTCGCTCTAACGAAGTAGGCGAGTGTCAGCAATATGTTTCGTGGTCTTATCGTAGCGAGTTTATCTTCTGCCGTTGGGTCAGACGATAGAAATGCCACTTGCACGCTTAGAGTAGCAGATTGACGATGACCAACTTTAAATAGAACTTGAATAATTTTCACACACACTTGTTAAAATAATAAAAAGCGTAGACATTACGTAACTTGATTCTGGATGCTGTTTACAATTGACTATCTGAAGTTCCTTTGGTCTTGGTACGTTAATTTTATTCTCACATATCTCTGATACTTGACAAAGTGTCTATTCATTTATCTTCATGGCTATGTACAGGAATATGATAATCTTAATAGGTGCAGACTGAAACTTGACTATAGAATGGTGCAGAAAAATGCAGACTGGTACAGACTGACTAATCGGAGGTCTGTACACTCGTTATAATACCTCGCGCGTTCATGTATCACTGCGCAAGTGTGATCCGTGTGTAGAAAAGGTTCTATGTTAGTAGCAATCTCATTGGCTGCGTTACATATTAATACACGGATTGGCGGAAGTAGAATTTGGTCCGCCTCTAAGGCAGCGCCATCTTGTAGTGCGGAGATGGACGAGCGCTGCGCCTGCGCTGTTGTGCTTAGCGGGGCGCGCTCTAGTGGAAAAGCTGTGTACGCACTGACTACGCGGAACTATGTACACAACAGTCTTCTTGCAATAATTGCTTTACACGCTCCAAGCTTGATTCAGTTTGTGCTCTAGACGGGTGGCCAGCCCTGCTGCGATCGTCTTGCGCCGAATTTATGCCTTCACAGAACCTTTTGTGCCACTCGGAAACACAACTCCTTGAAAGTGCCTAGCCTGCATATGCTTGCTTAATCATTGTCCGTCCGCAGCTCGTGGTTGTGAGGTAGCGTTCTCGCTTCCCACGCCCGGGTCCCCGGGTTCGATTCCCGGTGAGGTCAGGGATCTTCTCTGCCTCGTGATGAATGGGTGTTGTGTGATGTCCTTAGGTTAGTTAGGTGTAAGTAGTTCTAGGGGACTGATGACGATAGATGTTAAGTCGCATAGTGCTCAGAGCCATTTGAACCAATCATTGTCCACATCTCACAAGGGGTTTTTCCCGAGCACAGCACGGCACTTAATTTTCACTTTATTCCAGTATCCACTGCGTCATCATAACTAATGTGGCAAGAACACAAACAGTGTGTTGCTAAGCACAGCCCTGCCACCTAGTGAGTCTGTGCAGAAACATGTCCTAGGTCATTTCCAGGTAGCACAAATACCAGGTAACATAAAAATAACATTTTTAGTGTTGCAAACTCAGAAATATATATATTCCATATGAGTAGACAGCCTCATTTTCTCTGCTATTTCAGCAGGTATTTACAATTTCGTTTTTGCATTGTGTAGCTGGCTTCAGTCCAGACAAATAACTGTTCATCATGTCTCTCATGTGATGCGCAGTGTCGATGGGAAGCATCGGTTTGTTTTCCGTTACAAACAAAATGATTATTAAAGAGGGTAGTAGTAGTATTAGTAGTAGTATGGTATTCTGCCTTATGGCAGGTCTTGTCATGAGTTAAGCCTCTTACACTTTTGTCTGTCCATAGCCAGTCTTTTCGTTTCTGAATATTTGTCTCCTTTGATATTGTCCAGCATTTGATATCTTCTTTTTCCTCTTCCTCTGTTTTTTCCTTCAAAATTTCTTCTGTTCCTTCCTTCAATAAACACTCTCTCCTCAAACAATGTCCAATCCAGTTCCGTTTTCCCCTTCTGATTACTTTCAGCATGTTTCATTCTTCTCCAAGTCTTCTTAATACTTCTTTATTCCTTACTCGGTCTTCCCATTTCACTTTTTCCATTCTTCTCGATATCCACATCTCTAGTTCCTCCAATCTTCTTTCATCTTCCTTCCTCAATGTCCAGGTCTCCGCACCATATAGTGCAACACTTCACATATAACATTTGGCAAGTCCTTTCCTCAGATCTTTGTTTAGTGGTCCACAAATTGATTTCTTTTTCCTCTTCAATCCTTCTTTTGCCATTGGAATTCTTTTCCTAATTTCTGTTGAGCAATACATATCATCCATTATTACACTTCCCAAGTAATTGCTGTTATTCACTTGCTCTATTTCCTCTCCCCCTATTTTCATATGGCATTTACTCCCCTTTCCTCCAATTACCATGATTTTCGTTTTCTTCTTCTCATTATTCATTCCATATTCTTCTAATTTTGTGTTTAGACCAACTAACATTTGTTAAAGAGAGAGCGGTCCCAGATTAGTTGGGTGCGATATTCGTTGTATCTGTATATATCAGTGACAGTAAAATGCGAAGAATGGCCAATACTCCAGCAGTGACAGCATTGCCCTGGCCTGTGCTGAGATGCTGAGAGCTGCCGCCAACCAAGTGGTGCTCTTTACTCTTTGTGTTTTACTGTCCCATATTAAAGGAATATGGCACCAGATTAATCTGAGACTGCTCTATCCAACGTGAACGTAAAAATCCGCTTTAAAAATTATTTTGTTTGCAAGAGGACGCAAACCGATGCTTTCCATCGACACTGAGCGTCACATGAAGGACGTGATGAGCAGAAATTGATTGGGCTGCTCCAGCTCTCAAGCCGCCGAACGGGACGGAAGCCGAGCTCCGAACTTCTCGTAGACACTACCAAGCAATTCTATAGCTCGCTAAATACCAGCGAACGTACTGTTCTCTGATTGGCTGTCGTGCAACACGGCCAATCCGATATCAGTATTAAACCGCACAATCCCGTGACTTTTACATTTGCCCAGTTATGAAACCTAGAAATATCAGAAAAACTCTGTCTTTAAATGATTGAATTGTCGTAAAATGTTTCTTCTTCTCCCAGTACTTGCTATTTACACTTTACAAACTTCCCCTGGGAGTATGATTCTCCCTCTTTGTGCTGGTCCCATACAACCAATTACTCTATTACTATTATATTATTTACTATATTACTTTGGGATCACACTTTCATGCACACTAATAACTAAACATATCAAATCAACAATAATCAATAGAAGACGTAATATTTACAGAAGACACAGTTTTTCTTCCAAATTAAACTGTTTTGAGTACGTGTAATTTAAGTCCGTAAGACGGTGATACGTTTCGGTCACTGCCGTAACTACTTGTAACTGCTACTGGTTCAGAGCACCCATCCATCACTACGTTTGCATGTGACACATCTTCCGAAAGACGAGAAGCGAATTTCGGAAAAACTTTTTTCCCTGTCGTGTTTACATATTAAGGTCTGAAGCGGATTTGCTAGCCCAGTTAAATATGGCTTCTCGGGAACACCTTTCCAGTTTCTAACTCATTCATCACAATCATTATTTCTCTTCATTTAAATACCAGAGATAGAAAGCTTAATGCTCAGTGCAAAATAAGTCTATATTAACTGAATATTTTGAAAACAAGCCACTACAAGCACGTTTCAAAAACGGTTGTCTGTCTACATTGGCGCGAATATCGCTTGCGGAACTGGAAAACCAGCAGCTAGAAGCGGATTTCCAGAATCGCTTTTGAAATGTTTACATTACCACCCAGAAGCGACAAGGACAAAATCCAGTTCGATGGCACAGGTAAGAGGAAGAGCACTTCTGCTGGGGAACGTCTTACAGCTGTTCTCAGATTTTTAGCAACGTATCGCTTCCGCGAAGGTTATCTTTGCTACAGCCATTTCCACATGATAGACGCCGAGTATAATTCCCACGACATGCTAAGTATTTTACGATGCACTATGGCCATGGGTCCTGAAGATAAAGGATTAACAGTACTAGTTATTGCACTAACCTTTTTATTTAAGGAACTACTGAAAAGTACACGGAAGAAAATTCTCACTTACATCCAAGTAATTTTTTTAGTGACGTCATTGCTTAAAACGAGTGAGAAGACTCACCGCTGTTACTACTCTGTGGTACGATATTGGTCGTAAAATGTATTAATTGAAATATTGTCTCTATTTGGAAGTGCAGTGTGAGGCCCTGCAGATGTAGAAGGAGACGTTGGAGGACAAGATGCTGAAGCGTGGGATGGGGCTGGTAACAGCCTGACTTTACACATATTACTGCCGTACAAATCGGTCTGTGTCAAGGTTTTAAGAAACCCTCGGCAGTTCCTGGTGCACAGTAATTAAAAGCAAGTCGTAGTGCCACATAGTTGGTATATAAATGTAATGGAAAGTCATGTAACTACACTTATGGTCACAAACTTCGTTCAGTTAATTTCTAAATGAGCCTCATAAGCTATTTCTTGCAACCAAATCACCGTTCACGTCAAGGCAAACCTGATTTGTGAAACGCATGAATTTATCATTATTTTCAGTCTTTAAATTCTTATTTGTATAGTGTTTAGGTCCCTCTTTCTGCAAGGAAAAAAATGTGTGTGAAATCCTATGTGACTTAACTGCTAAGTTCATCAGTCCCTCAGCTTACACACTACTTAATCTAAATTATCCTAAGGACAAACACACACACCCATGCCCGAGGGAGGACTCGAATCTCCGCTGGGACCAGCATTCTGCAAGAACTGATACTCCTTGTACACTTTGTAAACTGCGTGAAAAAGTCCTTGGTCCAGCAACGGGAATACCCCATGATGGTGTCGCGTACTGTGCATTACTGATATGAATCTACGAAAGACTACACCCTTAATGCAGCCAATTGATAGAAGAATCAGCGAGAGAGCGCATACAACAGTAGGCGTGGCAACGCTGCGAGCCTGGCGTGTTCGTCTAAATCCGCTGGTGCGCAGAGGTGTGTGGTGCACGTGACCAGCATCTTAACCACACACTTTCATGCTTATTAACACTGCGTTCACACACATTCTAGCACGCGCATCTACGTTGCTCGTCTTAAATCGCATGGTTAGGAGTGTCCATGTAAGGGTCCCTATAACAGTAGCTATCTGCTCACTACCGTCCCACTTACCGTATTTTACGCACTACAAGACGCACTTTTTTCTTCTAAGCATTGCCTCCAAAATTCAGATGCGTCTTGCGCTCTAAATTAATATAAAAACGCCCAGTTTTGATTCAAAATTCCCAAGAGTCTTAAAACTGCCCATTTACTCGATGCTGTGGGAAACCTATCTCTATCTGGCAACACTGGTTTCAACTGGCCGCATCAGTGCACCAATGCGACGACCATGAGTTAGCAGGAATTCACAAACTTGCGACCACTGTCTCCCTCGCGCCCCGTCATCACAAACTCAGAACACTGTCGAGCTTGTGATGCGTCACTGCAGGCTAAGGTGCAGTGAGCTTTAATTGAAAGTGATTTGTGATGCCAGTAACAGTGCAATATTTTTGTTAGTAGCTAGTTTTGTAGTACAAAAAGATACAAGATATTCATATGATGCGGGCTATAAGTTGGAAGCAATAGCATATGCAGAACAACATGGAAACAAAGCAGCTGAGCCTCACTTCGGCCCTCCACCAGCAGAAAATAAAAATAGAGGACTGAATGCGAAATGGCGGAAACTAGAAGACGTTTTGAAATAGATTCAAGGACACCGTTAAAATGGAAATGGAATTAATACAAAAATGATTCAAATACACACTCGTAAGTTAGCACTACAGTGGACCTTAACAGACTTTAAGGGTGGAGTTGGTTGGCCTAAAGGTTTATGAAGTGTCGTGGGCATAGCATGTGAACCAAAACAAAAATACATCAGTAAATGCCACAACAGTATGAAGGGAAAATATTATCGCTTAATTATTCAACATCGGCAGAAGACCAGTGTGGAACTAAGCCAAATATCGAATATGGACGAAACTCCTCTGACATTTGATGTGCCGAGTAACAGAACTATTGTCATGTAAAGTGCTGAAACAGTAACAACAAGAGCAAGTGGATGTGAAGAAATGCACTAGACTGTTCTTCTTTCGTGTTGTGATGTTGGTACTAAACTTCATCTAACGATAAATTTCAAACCCAAAACTGTGCCAAAACCTTCTGAAATATGGCCAGGGCGGGGGGAGGGGGCAGTTGTTACGTACCGGTACATGGTAAGGGTTGGATGGACGAGGAAGGTGTGAAATTATGGATTAGGAGAATGCGGGACAGAAGGAAATGCACTTTATTGAAGAAGAGTTCTCTTCTTGTGCTACATTACCTTAGTAGTCATTTGAGAAATTCGAAAGAGAATTTGAGACAGCGAAATACAGAGCTTGCTGTCATTCCGGAAGGACGTATCTCACAATTGCAACATCTTGTTGTCTTCATAAACTAACTATTTTAAAGTGCAGAATGAGATTTTCAATCTGCAGCGGAGTGTGCGCTGATATGAAACTTCCTGGCAGATGTGACCGACCGAGACTCGAACTCAGGACCTTTGCCTTTCGCGGGCATTTTTATTATTTTATTTTATAGAAAGTCGTCGTGCGACTTGAAGTTAAAGACCAGTTCTTACAGGAGTGTCTGAAGTGTCTCCGCCTACAGCAGGCCAGGTCGTCCAAACGTGTCTTCTCGTTGCGTAGGCGTGGGTTCTGGGTTGCAAATCTATTCAGTTTGGTTCGGTTAATACAGGTTTCAGCTTCTCAGTGCTTGGACGTTCCAGCTACGAGGTGGGTCATCGAAGGTGCTCCGTAAGAAATAGGAAAAATATTGGTTATAGCGTGGGTTACGGATCAGGACGCAGTGTCGTTCGTTGAGATAAGTCCAATATCCTAGCGTAGACTTATCACCAGAAGTAAAAAGATAGCTGATCGTGTGGCCACAGATCCAATTCACAGAGTGAGTATTGGCAGATGGGTAGAAAGTCCTATCGGGGTACAAAAGTATGTTGACGTCTATCTGAGCTGGTCTCTGTCGAGTAAGAAACGCCAAAATTCGCCGCGCAAGTGTCCAGACATCGAACGCTGTGCCACAGTGGAACCGGTGGACATCCGTGCCATCTACTCCACAGTGGGTGCAGAGGGATGAATCGGCGACATGGGTGCGGTGTAGACGATCTCGGTTAACTTGTTTGCCATTCACGGTGACGTACCACGCTGATTGATTCGAGAAAACGTGCATGGATCGCCTTCCATATGTGTCGCCACACGTATTGTGGATACTTACGTTCGATGGGGTTTGACGGGTGGCACTGTTGTAACAATTCTGAGACTGTTTCCGTGAGGAACAAACGTGTAAGTGGTAAGGACCGGTAGACATAACTAAACTCCAGGAAAAATCGTTGGATGTAATAAGAGGGGGTTAGAATGGTCGATACCAGTACTGGGGCGGACAAGGAGGCCGGCGCAATGTGGTGAAGCAGGAGGCTAGTAAAGCTCTGAGGGCAACGGTGCCAAAGTTTTAGTTGGGAGCTGACGTATAGCGCCTTGACACGAGTCGGCACGTGGATGAGTCCCACCACGCCACGATCTCGTGGCAGTGCAAGGGATTCATACTGCACCTTGAATAACATCCCCGAGCTGACGAAGGAGACGAAAGCCATCAACAGTCGTCGGGCCAGGAGATTTGGGACTGGAAGTACTTGAGCCACATGTGGTATACGGGAGGCATGATACATGTTCACATATTGCGCGAGGTGGATGACGTCGAGAGCTCGTAGCCGGTGATCTGCGAGATTTGCTCTGATTGTCTGTAGCAAGCGTCTACCATTGATAGTCGCTGAGCGGCGGAGATCTGCTGCGAAATAAAACCCAAGACATCGTATGGTGGCGGCGACACTAATGGGGGCAACGCATCTCTCCGGCAAGCCCTCACCAATGAGCAGGACCTTGGATTTTGACACGTTGAGGCAGCTCCCCGACGCTTCGCCGTAAGTCGCTGCTCGTACTTCATCTTCACTGCGCAGTTATAGTACTATGTCGCCTGCGTAGGCTGTACAAAAAAACGGTGGCCGTGTACAGCCATACCTTCCAAACGTTGGCGCATGCCCTGGAGCAGGGGTTCGAAGGTGAAAGCATACAAAATCGTGGAAAGGGGGCAGCCTTGTCGTACAGATCGTGCGACGACCAGGGGCAGTGTGAGGCGACCATTGTACACGAATTTAGAGGTTGCACTACTCAACAGGTACATAATCACTGTAACAATACCGCCAGGAAATCCCATATGCTCAAGAACGGTCCGTAAATAGAAGTGGACAACAAGGTCGAAAGCCTGGCTAAAGTCCAGTGAAGCCAAGGCACCAGGGAGACGTTGATAATGCGCCAATGATATCATGTCTCTGTAACGGCAAAGGGCCGTACGGATGTTGTTGTCGCCTCCTAGGGAAGTCTGGTCGCAGGATGTGATGTAACGTGCGAACTTCTTGAGTCGCGATGGCAATAGCCGTGTGAATATTTTCACGTCGCTGTTGAACAAAGTAATTGGTCGATAGTCCTGGACCCTCGATAACCCGTGCGGTTCATATTCGGGGATAATAATGCCATCTAGAAAGGCGCTCGGGACCACTGTCATCGATGGCATCAGCTCTGTGCGATTGCCGTCCACGTGGAAGCCAAAATTCGATGGGTATACTGTCAGGTCCAGGAGATCAGTTATTGGTACGCACCTTGATAGCATCCACCACTTCATCTGCGGTTACGTCGTCTTGGAGGTCATGCACTGTATCCTCCGGAATAGTGTTCGTAGTAAGCTGAGCGACTTCTGTGATCAGTGCTGCAGAATGTGGTACGGCTGCGTATAGCATGGAGAGCACGACCGATGCTTTGTTGGGTGTAATGCCTGCGCCCTTCCACATCAGTCAGGACTTGGATCAGAGCTCGTCGTCGTCGTTCCTGAAAGAGGTGGTACATCGACGGACGTTCTTCAGGGATACGATTGGAAACACGAGAACGGACTACGGTTCCTTCCAAGTAACGCCGCATGATCAAGGAGATCTGTGCCTTCGTGCGATGGACCATCGACTACCGGGCTGGCGAGAAAGTCATCGTCGTACAGTCACGTAGTATGGTGTAGTAGAAGTGCAGGATATTAGTTTGCCACACCTTAAATTCCTTCCCATAACTCATCAGTGTCTTCCTGAGGGTCGGCTTTGCACAGGAGAGCCACCATGATAAGGTGGAGTAATAGGCATCTCGACGATGGCGGCATCGTGCCCACGCTTCTTCGACCATACAGCGACAGTCTGAGGAGGTCTGGTGAGCGACATTGAGTTTCCACAGACCACTACTATGCCCCACTCGCTGTCGGGCGAGAGTGACGTCACAGAGGTACGCATCATGGTCTGAAAAGACCAAAAGCCAGACTTCCGCATGACGTGTGCCATCAGCAAGGGAGCGGGTAACGTAGATGCGATCTATGTGGCTTGACGAGTGAGAGGTGTAGAATGTATAGCCAGGTTGAATTCCGTGAAGCTTCTTCCAAGTGTCAACAAGTTGTAGACGGTCGATGACCCCTGAGAGAGATGAACGAGGTGAATGTCGCGGGAGTTGGTCCGCGTGCTCTTGTGTCGAGTTAAAATCCCCACCGAGTACCAAATCGTCTTGCCAACCTGTGAAGAGGGGTGTGACGCTTTCGACAAAAAAAAGTTTATCGATCATGACGGCGGCCAGTTCCGTACGGAGCGTAGACATTAATAATACGCACGCCGAACAGTGTGAGGGCCATACCTCGCGCAATGGGAAAGTAGATGACGTCCTCTGCAGGGAGTCCGTCGCGAAGCAGGATGGCGACGCCGCTACCGGTGTCGGATGCGGGAGAAACATGGGCGGTGTATCCGGTGGGAACTAGGAAATCAGCCACAAACACTTCTTGTAAGAGTGCTATATCAACACCCGCAAAGTAAACAGTGTCTCGGAACATGGCCAGTTTATGGGGGGCATGAATGATGGCAAGATTCATCGTGGCGATACGATATTGCTGTGTACGGCCATCCTCAGTATTTGCAGAACGTGCTGTAGAAGTAGCCGGCAGGTGGAGTCCCGCCGGTGGTGATAATCACTGGCGGGGCGCCAGCCCCAGTGTCGCCGAAGTGGACTCCTGTGCAGACACGCTGCCAGTCTGTTCCACTTCTTCTTCAACGTCATCGGTCCAGGAAGCTGACGACGTGGACATGTGGCGGTCACGTACTTCCGGAACGGGTGTTGTGGATCCCGCATCATGAGTGGCAGGGGGAGCGCCGTCATCATTCGTTGACAACGGCGAGGGCACGTCCTTGGCTGGAAGAGGAGGCGTCACAGGAGGGGCGCCTGTTGCTGCCACATCGCGTGACTGGACGCATGTTGGAGATCACCGTCAGACATCAGGTCGACATCTCGCGGGGCTGTCTGAGAAAGGGCGTCATCGGAAGGTGTTCGTCGCCGTTTCCTGTGTTTACGAGGCGACCGTTGTTTTCTGATGTGGCCTTCTGAATCAGAATGTGGTCGCCCGTCATCTGAATTCGAACCTGTCTAGACAAAGGCAGACGTCGGCACGACACCGAGATCGACGTCCATGATTCCAACAGGAAAATCGGTTTCGGTCTGCAAACCGGACGGTCCTGAAGCGAGCACTGGAGGCGATGCCGTGCTTGTGTCGTCGGCGCGTTGTGCTGCGGCTGGCGTTGACGATGCTGCTGACGCAATCGGGAGTGGCACGGCGGGGTCCTGTGCAACCTTGGCGTAGGTGATGGGTAAGGGCGTGACCGTCGGAGCCTGGGTCTCTTCACGTAACGGCGTCTGTATTAAACGGTGGTGTAAGCATTCGGAATGTACATGTCCCTCCTGGCCACATCCTGCGCACGTTCGTGGCTATCCATCGTACATGACTATGGCCCATCCTGCGCACGTTCGTGGCTGTCCATCGTACATGACTATGGCTCTCACACCGCCAATCAGCAGGTACGATGGGACATGTTTCGTCAGCTCAATTTTTATTTTCCGGACGCCATTTAGTACGGGGTAGGTGGTAAATTTTTGCCAGTTCTCCGCGACGTGACCCAAGACGGTGCCATAAGGATGGAAAGGGGCAATGACCACATCCTGGGGCACCTCGAACGGGAGCTCAAACACCCGCAATGTCCGGAGACCGAATCCAGCATGGGCGACTGTCACAGCACCCATACGGCCATCAGAGTGCTTAAATTTTAGTCCGGTGGCATGACGGTTAATTATGTCAGTGCAAATTTCCTACGTCGACATCTTGATGTGCACAACTCTTCCAGTGATGGAAAAGTGTATGCCGATTAGGTCCTGGGGGTTCAAACGTAGATCCTCTCGGATGAACTGTTCGACTTCGAAAGCTCGGGGTCGTGGATGTTCGGCCTGAAACGTTACTTTGATCGTTGCACGGCAGTATGAGTGCGCCATGGAGTACGTTAGTACTGGACTCGAGAGACACAAACACCGCGACGCGGAAGTAATCACCACCCAGAGCGGAGCGTCGGACGGCGCGCAGAGTAGCTCCGCACGCTCACTCTGCAGCGGAGTGTGCGCTGATATGAAACTTCCTGGCAGACTAAAACTGTGTGCCCGGCCGAGACTCGAACTCGGGACTTTTGCCTTTCGCGGGCAAGTGCTCCACCATCTGAGCTACCGAAGCACGACTCACGCCCGGCCCCCACAGCTTCACTTCTGCCAGTATCTCGTCTCCTATCTTCCAAACTTTACAGAAGCTTTCCTGCGAACCTTGCACAACTAGCACTCCTGAAAGAAAATGTATACCAGGAGAAGTGGAACAAATGAATGGTGGACGAAACTCAACAAGAATTCACGCCGAAAGGAGCTTTAAAAGCACCTGCAATCAAACAGATGGGTCAATGGATAAAACAGTCGTGGTCTAGAATGGGAGAAGACATTTTTGTCCAATCTTTAAAGACGAGCAGGATAAGTAACGCTCTCGATAGCTGTGAAGAACATCTTATATATGAAGAGGACAGCGAAGACGACGAAGAAGAAGAAAGTTCAGTTCACGATTTTCAGGAATTTTAAAGGTCATGTCTGTTTTATAAACTAAGAATTTTTTCGTAATTTGACATTGCTATTTAATACTAAAAATGGAAAAAACGTAATTTTGAAAAATAGCTTGAAAATTAAGGTGCGTCTTATAGTCCATAAAATATGGTACATGAGCGCGACACATGGTGCTGAGCCTCATTACGGAGGTATATACTGGTAGACAAGTCGTTTCTCGCTGTATGTGCTTGTGGAGAAGGAAGGAACAGACTAGTAGCGGTAAAACATATCCTCCTCCACGCGCCGTACGGTGGCTGCGGAGTATGTGTGTAGATGTAGGTGTACGTAAACAACCAGTGCATTCAAACTTCTGATACCATAGTCCAATGCTTTGAGCTGTACGAGGCGCAGTGATGTAATCAGAAAATCAGGCTGCAAAGTTGTAACTGAATTACACCCCTTGAAACGGAGAACGAAAAACGCCGTGTTAGCCATCTTGACGTACATTGGATAATGAGCGAGCCAACAGTGAACGGGTTAGCAGTTCCAGGGGGATCCGTAATGGCAGCTTCATTGACCGGCAACTTTCGACTGACGTCATGGTAAACTTAAAATTTCAGTTATTAAGTTAAAATGTGCACCAGATTTCTGTTTACGTTTGTGGAGGACATAAGTCGTGAAATCGAATGGCCGATAATGATATACCCCGGTTTACTATAGAGAGGAGTTCACAAATTAAACAGGGACTTCGTCTCTGTTTTAAACGACTAAAGACCCTTAATACATACATTTGTTCACCTTCTGAGTTTATTACCACATATAGGGAAAAACATATAGCTTTATAATAAAGCTGATATAAACAACGTCTACACTGATTTATAATTCACGGTTTTTATGTGATTCTACGATTTGTATCATTTTGTTGCCCTTTCTTGAATGAAATGAAATAATCGTGTGGTGTTATTAGTTGTTGAACCTTGTCTTGGGTTTTTCTGCCGCCTCGTGCAGATCTTTACATTTGATGGCGATTCGGCGATTTGGGCGTCGATGGAAACACACACCCAACCTCCGAGCGAGGAAAATCTTCCTCCCAGCCAGCAATCGAACCCGGATCCCGTGATCCAGAGACAGTGACGTCAGCCACTAGACCAAGAGCGGTAGACGGCAGTTTAGAGAAGGTGAGCATCGGCCGTACGATCATCTGACTCTTTTATTGCAGATTATCAGCTCTCAGTGCAGTTATCATCAGTGCGTTATATGAAGTCATGTAAACATATTTGAATATAGGGTGTGCACAGGCGTTGGGGACTAAGGACGAGGAAGACTACATCACTGCTGTAGGGCACAATCGTTCTCATATAACCCAAGTTAATAAATAAATTCTCCTTTCTTCATTAACTTTTAGATACTGGTCGCACAGTGATAATAATTTAGCAAAAATGACAGCGCTGTCGGGCGATCATAATATCGCACACTGATATTCATACAGGAATCGACGGAAAATGCAAAACTGAACTTCGTCGGCCGATGGATAAGTGTTAGGTAGAAGGGAAATTTCACCGCGCAACTGGCAAAGATAGTAAACAGGAAACATGTCGATACCAGGGGATAAAGTCTGTAACATTCTCACTATATTTTGTTTCTGTATGTAATTGAGCCCAACGTTACCTCCCACTCTATAAAGATCTACGTATTATCAAAACTACGTATTCACAACCTGTTACCCATGTTAGACTTGTATGCTAACCTTAGACTAAACAGAACGTAATTTGAAATGAGCTGTAACTGACCAGAATGCCGTATACGCGTAACTGAAGTAAAACAATTAGCTGGCCCTAGTCCAAATTTCCACTCACCTCACGTCTTGACAGCACTGTTGCAGATTTCTGGAAAACACATCACCAAACAGCAAGCAGGCAGCGGCTATGCTAGATTTCTGTTTCTAAATACATATTCAAACTGTTGCATGTGGTACTACGTATCCACAAACAGTGGGTTGCGAAAAGTAACTATTCCTATGAAATGATACGCTAAGACAACGATTTTAGAATGAAGTATGTAATCAAAAAGACAGAGTAGAACTTCGCCGTGATCTTCACACTTAACAATTGTCTGAACAATACTATTCTTAAAAAAGTGAACAATGATTTAGAAAGGAAACAATGTTCACAGAGAATTTCTATAAAAACCAAACAACTTAATCAGTCAATATGTTAATGCATGACTCAGGGAAGTGGAGTGGTCTTTCTCTCGGCTCTGAGCAAGTTAACTAGATGGCAATAATCATTCCGACAAATTAGGAACGCAGTGCTGGAGTCTTACCTCAGACTTCTTCTATTCAAAAACACCTACATTATTCAAAATTTATTTCCTTTCACCTTTCAGTGGACACATCACACTCATTCTTGCTGTACTTTACCATATTCATTATCTAACAGATACAATCACAAGTCAACACAGCACTACTGAATACGTCCATGACCTACCACACTTCTACTAAGAATGTGTCAGACCGCACAGAGGCAAAGACTGTGCCATAACACGACCAAAGATGGTTTAACGGTAACGTAACTTGCTCTCACTCTGACGTGCACATCGATGACATGCAAAAACCAAATTGACATGACAACCTTACAAGTCTTTGTGAATATTTTTCCGTTTAGTCAGTCGAACTATGCCTCCCACACAGGTGTGAGAACAATATACTGAGACGTCAGTATTAGAGAGCTGACGCGCGGTTGGGCTCAAAGAAGCCGGTTGGAGTAATCGGCGAATCGCTCGACGTGTGAAGGGGAGATATGCCGCTATTCGGTGATGTTGGCAGAAATGAGTGAACCATGGCCGAGCATCTAGAAGGAGGAGATCGACGTAGATAGGCGACAGAATGAGAGGACCGTGCAATCGTCAGAGAGGCACAAGAAGTACAGTATTCAACATTATCATCAATCCGACGTCCAACTGGTGCTTCAATGACCACAGGGACTCATAGAGGGAGTTGAGGTCATTGCGCCTCTTGCACCGAATAGCAGTAACCTCTACGCCAATAAGTCGGTTTGCAGTGATGTCGGGCATATTCGACCTGGAATCTCATTAACTGAATAGAAATGTCTTCAGAGATGAGCCCCACTTGGAACTGAGTACCGCTGATCAGGGAAGATTGGTCTCGACACGCTCCAGACACCGGTGGCGTACCAACCTCAGTACCGCCCGCTATAAGGTACGTCTGTCAGAAGTGACGGTCTGGGGTGCCATTTCATTTCATAGCAGGACCCCTTTGGTTGTCATCCGCGGCACCCTTGACAACTTAGCGGTACGTCGACGATATTCTACGCCGTGTTTTCTGTCCGTTCGTGGCAAGCCATTCTGAACTTACAGTTCAGCAAGATTTTGAGCTCTCGCAAACGGCGAGCGTTTTTACTGCATATATTCATGCTTTCTAAACCCTAACTTGGCCAGCAAGGTCGCTGGATCTCTTCGCAACTGAGAGCCCCTGTAGCATTAAGGGCAGTACCATGGAATCAGCTGAGGATTTTGACGACTAACCCGCCAATTGGACAGAATTTGGCACGATGTGAGCGTGTGGGTGCTATTCTCTCATTCTGCGCAATGGATTAATCTGAGATGTACCCTTTACCCTGTGGCTCCTGCAAGATGCAGTTTCCACCTCCACACTACTACAGAGGTCAAACAGACGCTCCTAACGTTCTGTGCCTGAAAAACTTTCAGCAATAAATATCTTCTGGACACGTCCACTGTAAGGAAATGACACAAAAATTCACAGAGTTTCTTACGTAACTAGTGGGATACTTGGGTACTAGAGTAGTGCTGGATAGTGTAAGAAAAACATGAAACTAACGAAAATTATTATTTATTTTGCAAAGATTCTGAGGAATCACAATGGCACTTTTAGGTATGAACTGAACAAGTTATTTCCGGGTTCTTTTCGGTGTGTGAAGTTACCTCTTAATGATAGGATTCGCTAATGAAATTTCTATAGAAAGTTTAAGATTGTTATTGACTTGGCAGAATGGCTGAGAGCCGCGCCTACTCAACTTGAATAATTATTGGCTATGTACGGTTGAGGCTGTCGCATGTGAAATGCAGTGAAGTATACTGTTGTGGAGGAAATATTGGGCTCACAAGAGCTGTAGAGCACAATACCGTAAGCTGCGATGACTGCTGTCTGCGCCGCTCGCTGCTGACAAATAAGATAACTCTCGTTCTATCTGGATTGACCTTTGCCAATCAAACTCTCCCTACGCCTTGATGAAGTCAAGGACTCCTATTCACCCCTAGTCCAACTATTGGCGTGGTACACCGGTCAAATAACCAGTCCACCGCGACGCCACTCAACAATTCGCTCGCAGGCATTTAGCTATAACTTTGTCCGTTCACACCACACAATAATTGTGGCGGCGAACACAGTGAACAGTGGTTAATGGCAAGGACTCAATATAGAGTCGCACTCCAATTCGCTCTCGACAGAGGTGCTCTCCCAGTGAAGTACTGAGGAGAGACTTGTTCCTCACTCTTTGAGTACACGTACGAGTGCACACGCCCTCTTTACGTGTTCTCGCTCCAAGAGCGACCGGAACGGCCTCTCTCCATGCCACACGTGAAGAGGTATATCTTTCGGTCTCTTCCATTACTCCTTCAGCTCAAGGTGTCAGGAAAATCACCTGCCAATCAGCATTGCTGTTCTAAAACGGGAGAATGACGTTCCGCTTAAGGCGACCAAACCGGAAATCTGTAGTCAGCGTATGGCGTTTGCTGTCTTCCTATGAAAACCTCTGAAACTGCGTGCTATGTTTGTAAAGAAGGCGTAGGCTCTGCGCTCCCACACAATGTAGCAGAATTTGCTTTTAAGCCGAACACGGGGTCGTTCTCCCTTTCACTCGGGCAAATTCTGTCTGATCTACGGACGGATACCGGCCCATGTAGATAGTATGGCTCGTACTCTAAAGGGACCGGCCTCCCGGCGTGCGGTCTGCCTCTCCCAAACTAAAAGCCCCTGTGACCGTCGTGTCTGGAATGTGTGTGTGTGCGCTAGACTCGAGTATTTCAATCTCGTTGCGCATTTGCGATTTACTAGTTATTTGCATATCGTTTACATGAATTCATGCAACATTGACTTTATCTTATCGAGTTTGGGTTCGAATGGAGCGTCTTGATGTGCGGAATATGATTGTGAGGACGGAATATGTAAGCAATGAAGGTCAGGAGACCACAATGTCTTACAACGATATCCCTCAGGAGCTCATCCAACAACCCTGTCAATCAGTTCCAAACAGTATAACAGCTTGAATGAGGGCCAGAGCTGGAGTAATGTTATATTGACCTGCTCAATTTGTGAAGCTCTTCGTCTTGAAGAAATGACGCAATTTTCTTCAAATTGTAGTCAGTTGATTGTCTTTGCATGCACATTATATCTACTGATTTCCGTCCCACTCAGATAATTCCTTCGTGTTTCATCTTTTTTTCCTTTTTTGTTTGAGAAAAGAATTAATGATCTAGTTATGTTAGGATCAGCATCCCCGTGACATTCTCCTGTGAGTCACACAAAACTACGACCATTCTGCTACTCTCCTTTGTATAGGAATGTTCGAATTGTTCGTACATTTTGTATTGGTGCCACACACGCAGAAGTGTCGGAGGGATCACATCAGTATTTCCTACGCAATGTCATTTATGCAGGTTGTAACGGGTATAAATGCTGTTTTTTTGTATATGTTGCACTTTAATATATACACACATCAGTTTGCTGTTTCTTTGTCTGAGTCAAGCAGTCTTCCTACCAACATGTCACAAGCTTTACGACCTGAGTTGTACTGTGTGGTCGTACAGCACCAGTAAGTGGACAAAGCCTGTCAGTATAAACTAACAGCTTTGCGTCCACGTGTCCACACTCCATCACCTGATCTGCTGGCCACTGGCAAACAAGCACTAGTGACTTGCTTTTGACACATACTGTATAGTTGGAGGTACTACCAACCTAAAAGAAATACAACTTCGCTATAATTACTAGTCTGCAAGTAACAAAATAAAGCTATAATGTTTTTAGTACCCTGTCCTCAGTCACCAATAGAAATATCTACAATTATACCCATTACATCCCGTACATGGGTTGCGTTTTCTTAGTATCCTTTCCTTGAACAGAAGTATGACATTTGAATTACTTACGACTGAGCCTATGTGATCATTCCTTTCCCTATACCTAAAAACTATTACACGGGATATTTGAATCAGTTGATCGATGCCAGTGGTGAGTCATTGGTATTGTCGTCATATGACTTTACATTTTTCGCTTTGTTACGTATCTTAACATCTAATGCAAGTCAGCAATCTTGCCACCACTCTGACACCTTATCAGGATCTAGCAAGTTCCGTGCAGCTTTTATTAGACAAGACTTCATTACACACTGACGTGCGAAAGAAACTGGTACAGGCATGCGCTTTCAAATATAGAGCTATGTAAACAGGCAGAATATGGCGGTGCGCTCGGCAACGCCTGTGTACGACGACATGTGTCTGGCGCAGTTGTTAGATCGGTTACTGCTTCTGCAATGGCAGGTTATCAAGATTTTAAAGAGTTTGAACGTGGTGGTAGAGTCGACGCAGGAGCGATGGGACACAGCGTCTCCGAGGTAGATGTGAAAGGGATTTTTCTGTATGACCATTTCACGAGTATACCGTGAATAATAGGAATACGGTAAAAGATCAAATCTCCGACGATGCTGCGGCTGGAAAAAGATCATGGAAGAACTGGACGAACGACGACTGAAAGGAATCGTTCAACGTGAAAGAAGTGCAGCCCTTCCGCAAACTGCTAAGACTGCAGCCATTCTACGAAATATCATCGATATGAGCTTTCGAAGCCGAAGGGCTACTCTTGTACCCTTGATGACTGCACAACACAAAGCTTTACGCCTCGCCTTGGCCTATCGACACCGACATTGGACTGCTGATGACTGCAAGTATGTTGCCTGGTCGGATGAGTTTCATAGTGTATCGAGCGGAAGGACATGCGCAGGTATGGAGACAACCTCATGAATCGATGTAACCTGCATGTCAGCAGGGGAATGTTTAAGCTGGTGGAAGCTCTGTAATGGTGCGGGGCGCGTGCAGTTTGAGTGATACGGAACCCCTGATACGTCTAGATACGATTCTGACAGGTGGCACGTACGTAAGCATTCTGTCTGATCATCAGCATCCATTCATGTCCATTGTGCATTCCGACGGACTTGGGCAATTCCAGCAAGACATTTCGACACCCCACATGTCCAGAATTGCTACAGAGTGCTAAGGAACATTCTTCTAGTTTAAACGTTTCCGCTGGCCGCCAAAATCCTCAGACATTAACATTATTGAGCATACCTGGGATTCCTTGCTATGTGCTTTTTAGAAGAGATCTACAGCCCCTCGTACTCTTACAGATTTATGGACAGCCCTGTTGGATTCACGGTGTCAGTTCCCTCGAGCACTACTTCAGACAATAGTCGAGTCCATGCCACGTCGTGTTGTGGCACCCGATATTAGGCAGGTGTGCCAGTTGCTTTGGCTCTTCAGCGTACATGACCTGCGAAATGCCTGAGGTCCGTTGTGGTATTGTTGCCTACCATTCCATTAACATCCAACATGAACAAGCAGCAAGACCTCCAGTATTATCCCTGCGATACGCTTGAAATCACTTCCAGTTGTGTCAATGAGTCTCTCATTAAGATAGCATGTTGCACCCTCACTACTATGAAGTGTTAAAAGCAGACACAGGTTTGATCTCCGGGGGGGGGGGGGGGAAGGGGGGAAGGGGGGAGGGGGTTTCGCATTACCGATGTTTCCGAAATCCGTGTTGGTCGGTATGGAGGAGGTCGTTCTGTTCGAGATCAATAATGTTTGAGATCGGAGCACGTTCTGGAATCTTGCGAATTAAGGGAAGTGTTTAGTTTTGGGCAGTGCAGTGGGACGTAAAGCCACGGGCCAGCGAGCGCACAGTGATTGCGTGTGCCAAGGCGCGGGTTTAAACGCCCCACGGGACGCCCCGCAAAGTGGACAGGCTTGGAAGGCGCGCCGCGCCGCGCCTCACACGCGGAAGCGGTCGATACCATGCGGGCGCTCCTCCTCTGTGTTGGAGCCGCCGCAGCCTCTGCACGACCACACTTAGATGGCGCCGGAGCTGCCTGTGCCGTGAAAGTTATGACAAGTATGACTTACATCATCAAGGAGATTCACTGTAGACTTGTAGATTCCTGATGGCTACATTTGTCGCGGTTTGCACTCTGACGCTGATACTGCAAGGGAAGAAGGAAGCGTCTCTCCGGCTCACACCTCCGCCCCCGCGCCACCCCCGCTCTCTCCCTCCGGCTTTGCCACCCTCTGCCACCAACCAGCTCTCCGCTCTCTCTCCCTCCCTCCCTCCCTCTCTCTCTCTCTCTCTCTCTCTCTCTCTCTCTCTTTCTCTCTCTCTCTCTCTCCCTCCCTCTCACTCACTCTCTACACAGATGGGGGGGGGGGGGAGGGAGAGGGAGAAGAGAGAGAGAGAGAGAGAGCGGAGTTAAAAATACTGGGAAAGATACTACTTTAACGTTTCATCAAAACCAAAGAGAGAGTGTGAGTTTCAGCTCACAAGGGAACTGTCCAGTCCGACATACCGAAAACTGTCCTAAAATATTTTATGCAGGAACAACACACCGATAGGCTCTGAGCACTATGGGACTCAACTGCTGTGGTCATCAGTCCCCTAGAACTTAGAACTACTTAAACCTAACCTAAGGACATCACACACATCCATGCCCAAGGCAGGATTCGACCCTGCGACCGTAGCAGTCGCACGGTTCCGGACTGCGCGCCTAGAACCGCGAGACCACCGCGGCCGGCAACACACCTATAGCCAGAATGCCTAGCTGCTAAGACACACTGCAAGTATTTAAAATTTGCCAAATTCCTAACTCGCCAGTCAGCTGCGCACTTTGAACTTAGCGGTACACTGCGCTGTGTCTTCTTGTCATGGCTGCGCCTGAAGACCGTTACACCTCCCACCCACTCTCGGCTGTCTCTCTCTCTCTTACAAACACACACACACACACACACACACACACACACACACACACACACACACACAAACAATATGGAATAAGATACTAGGAAAGACAGTACTTTAAAGTCTCGTCAGCATCAAAATGATCGGAGTGTGAGCTGTACCTCAGTTGATTAAGGCTGGGAGAGAAAATCGACAGCGAGTCTGCGGAAGGAAGATCCTCGCGTTCGCCTAACCTAAGACGAACATATCTTGTGTCACTGAACTATTTACAAGCACTGAAAGACACTGCAACAAATTCAGTATCGAAAACACAAATTGCACCAAAATTCAACGTTTGTAAGCCACTGGAGAGTGTCTGACCTATTTCAGGATATTCCACGATATTGCATTACGTGAAGCAGGTTTCCGAAGGGATCCTTGTAGTATTACGTTTTAATGTTCCGGCTTCTGAACTTTTCTGTTCTAGGTGATAATTTTCAAATACTTATTCGTACAACGGATGTTTTACATCTTTTCATAATTTTCATGTAATGTGACTGCAATGAAATGCTAGTGGGGGAATTTGAGTGTTTATATCGGAACAATGTTTTGATGAAGCCCCTATTTTGTAGAAGTGTTCTGCTATAGATGAGTGTAACTGCTCCGTGTTGCCTTCAAGCCGATGGCGAACTCTAATTGGTGTTGAGTCGTAAGTATAACAGTAAATGAAATAAGCGAACTGCAGTTATTGCTTTTGAGTTTTAACGTATTATTTGCACTTTGTTTTAAGACGCCAGCTACTACGATGCAATATTACCATCGATTGCAGCATATTTTTCATCGTGTTCAACAAATTGTTTGTTTTCTTAGTCAACAGTCACACGTGTATTGTGGCCTATGTATTCTTTGAATTTCTTTGGAATATTAGTAAAATACTCTCATATTATTCGTCGTCGTTACTTTCAGGTCCAACACTCAGGGCATCCTCGACCATTCTGTTCGTACTGTGTCGCTACCTTGCCGTCCCTTCCAGCGGCTTAGCGTCCCTACGTCGCACGCTGTGCTTTTTCCTTGTTGATGAATTTAAATATTACCAAGAGACGACATTGTGCTTCAATAAAAACATAGACGTATCTCAGCCACTAAGGGGCAAATATACTGCTCATGGTTATCTCTGAAGCACACTGCCATTTGGAGCAGTTACTACTTTTGGTAAACGTGCATTGGTTTCGAGACCAAAGATTCAACTAAATCTGCACACAGTACAACTAGCGCGTGGACATTGAGCGAACTCGTCAAAGGAGTACTCTAAACAGTCCGAACAGTTATGCAAAGATCCATGTAAGTATAAAAAGATAAAGAGGGGAAGAGGGTAAGTGATATATTTCTTTATGTGTTACCAAGTAAAGCGCAGTCTCATTAAAATGCCCGATACACGTCACGAATGAATCGAGCTGTGTTCACAGTTCACAGCCACGAAAAATACAAGCGAACATAATTTCACAACTTCGTTGTCTAGCTGTTAAATAACACTTCTCGTAGCACTCAAATATGCAACATTCAGTGTGTCACTGAAAGAACAATACTAGAACCTCAATGTAAAGTTATTGATAAATGAATTACTCTTACAGCAACTTGCGTACCAACAGTTCAACAAAGTCATCAACTCACTGACCGACGTTTTTTTTTAGGTAAATTTTGCCATCTATAGTAGATCAAATATGTCTCACCAGTGTTATTAATGAATGGATGTATTCTGTTTATCGAAGATATTTCGCGGGTTATGCTTACCAATAAGAGTGTGGAAATATGCGCTGGAGGCGCAATGTGCGGTGTACCGCGAGCCGAGTATTCTGCCCCCAACTGTACACACTGAACAACACGGAGGTTAGCTGTAACTCTTCCTAACTTCCTTCTCGAGTGTTGCTTCCCTTCCAAGTCTTTCGAGACTTACAACTGCAGTCTGTAGAAAGAATTACAAATGAATTTTCATTCTGTAGCGCAGTTTGAGCTAATTTGAAACTGTCTGACAGATCAACATTGCGTGCCAAATCACCTGAGCTACTGAAGAACGACAAACGACCCCTCGCAGCTTTATTTCTACCCAGTACCTCACATCCTACCTTCCAAACTTCGGTGTTATGTTTCCTCGTTTCAGACTTTCGAATGCCGTATCCCACTCTCTACTGTCGAAAGCCTTATTTAGATTTGTAACAGCTATAAATGCAGGTTTCCCTTTTTTCTACATCTGCATCATTTGTCTTGGCGGTGGTGTTAAAATAGAAAAAAATGAAAAAATTGATTTTTTACCTTTTTTTAGTGCAATGAATTAGACATATTAAAATTAGTTGAATCTTATAATTTAAAGTTTTAGCTTTATGAGACGTCCGTGGGAGAAAAAATAAAAAGTCCATTTTGAGGAAAGAAAAATTTGACGCATGTCAATAAACTAAAAAATTTCATCAAATTTGCCTAAAACAAACTTTAAATATTGGCATATCGATTTTTCGCTAGGCAACCATATTTTACAAGTGCTTTCGGTACTTGGATACTTTGTGATACCTGTTGAAGCACTCAGGCCCATGAAGAGAAGTGTTGGACGGTTAAGTTTCGCAAAAATGAGGGGGACTGCTGTCGCCCTCCTGGCTTGGAGCGGTCACTGCAAACGACACAGTCACCCTGTTTTCCGGTGACCATTCTTGCGATAGCATGGTACTGGCCATCCGCCCTGTGTAAGTCACAATGCTCAGAGCGTGGCCTCTTCCGCGATGGGGTTGGTTGAGCCGTAACGTCATCCACAAGCTCCTTGACGAGACTCTTCCGAAACTGCAAATGGCTCTTTGGTGTCTCTCTTCCTTTTTTTCTATTATGAGATATAGCAAATATGCGTTGACAATCCCCATCTGAAATTAGCCAGTACAATTACACTTTTGTCAAAATAAAAATTAGTAAGTGGGCCAAGGCCTGTCAGGAAGGTGAATGTCGTACCTCGAATAACCAGAAGAAAATTTTCCTCCACCTTTTCAGGGATTTTCTAGCAAAATGGTGTGACGTGCAGTAGTGATCGGCTCTGTCTACGGCTCCCGTATTTGCCAAGTAGTCACAAATCATTGATGGCTTCTGGATCACCTCTTCACCGCCTCACCGCTTTTTCCGTGTAATTTCTTGCATGGCATCTTTGAGATGAGTAGATTCCATGATAACTGGCCTTTTGTCTTTCCACCCTAGAATAACTGTCACTACGTTCTCAAAAGCCTTCACGTTCGCCCTTTTTGAGTTTTGACAGCATTTTTCCCCTTACCTGCAAAAAAAGGTTAATTTTGTACAGTCATATTTTGCTAAATATTTAGTGCAATAAGCTAATTACCTCGACCGGTGAACATTTTCGGTTTACCATTATTGTCACAGTTAGATGAGTTTTTTCTGTCTTCAATTCCTCCGCCAACTTTAAGCTTCTATAATATCTGTCGGTGTGCAATGGCCTCCCCTGAGTCGGGCAATCTTTCTGTAGTCGAACAAACCAATGAAGGACGAATCGGGACGTAAAGGGAAGTTCTGGGCGCACCATGGACTCCGTCGTAGGAGACCTGTAGTAGGGCTCAAACGTCGAAACGTATCCTGTTTCGAAATCGGCCAGGACGTAGACTCGTAGGCCCCACTTCTCCAGTTTCTGAGAATTATAGCATTTGACCGCAATTATTCCCCTGAAACAGACAGCTGACTCATCCACTGCAATTTTTTCTCCTGGAGAAAAGTGCTCTCGACCCTTGCTGTCAATGAAATCAGTCTCATTGCTCACTTTTTGGGTTCGATTAGCTAATTTTGATGAGCCCCAAGGAGCCAGAGGACAAATGTGAAAGGCTTGGTAAAGTTGCAAAATTCAGTCACGGTGAAATATCTCTGGAAAAAAGTTCTGCTCTGTTGTCCAATCAGTAGAAAACTAGGCTTTTATGTCACTTTTTTCATTCATTGCCATGTTGAGAATGGTACCCGAAAAAGGTTTTATTTCCGTCAAAGTCACACCATGCCAACGTTTCCACTGCGAACGGGGTTTCAGAGGGCTGATTTTTTCAATCTTATCGGAGGCGTATCGGTTTGTCTCAGCCATTACCGAGCGAGGTGGCGCAGTGGTTAGCACACTGGACTCGCATTCGGGAGGACGACGGTTCAATCCCGTCTCCAGCCATCCTGGTTTAGGTTTTCCGTGATTTTCCTAAATCGTTTCAGGCAAAAGTCGGGATGGTTCCTTTGAAAGGGCACGGCTGATTTCCTTCACAATCCATCCCTAACCCGAGCTTGCGCTCCGTCTCTAATGACCTCGTTGTCGACAGGACGTTAAACACTAACCACCACCACCCCCACCATCAATGTCACTCAAAAGTCAGAAAAATATATTTGGGAAAAAATTTAGTAAACTCCAACAATTTATTCCCCTTTGTGGCACAAAATCTATGACATTAGGAAGCTCCCCTTTTCATGTAATATCTTTCCATACACCACTGCCCATAGGAGAATCACTATTCGCGCCACCGCCATCATTCACATCACCACCATCCTCTTCATTTTCTTCAAGGATGTTTCCTTCATTGTCTTCCTCATTGTCTTCTTCGCTTCCCTCTTCATCTTCATCTTCATTTTCCTCTATCATCCTTTTCGTTATCATCACTACTTCCTAACCACTCACCCTCACCATCGTCTGCATTCTACTCTTCATTACTGTCATTCAGCAAACTCTCAATGTCCTTATTAGATAAACGAGCCAAAATCATGTAGCCACTAACACAAAAATCACCACTTCATTGGGAAGACAATAAATCACTGAAGTGTAAACATGAACACGACTGGAGCGAGCGAGCTCTGTAGCTACAGTGCGACCAAGTAGCACAGCGCTGAGGGGATGACTAGGGGGGAGAGGGGTTGAGCACGTGCAGATCACCCGCACTCCGCGTGAAGTTCACATTTTTCCCAACAGAATGCCCCCCGTCCCGTGTCGATTCACCAAGCCAGTCCCTAGATACAGCGCTGGGTGTGTGACGCGACTACCAGGCTACATATACGTCTCATAGCGACTGCCGCCTCGGGCCACGTATGCAGGCCTCGGGTCCCGAAAGGGTTAAGACTCCAGCATTGTCTACAAACATTGCCTTAAAATCAAGCTGAAGGTCAATACAGTATTTTGAGGAAAAGGGAGGTATTTAGCATGTCCTGAAAACTTCTGCTCTTGCTTTGTGGGCGTCAGCTGCAGAATACGCCTCGTATGTGGGAAGTGCAAGTGCCCACACTAAGCTTGTTGACACTGCAGTCAGTGAGACGGTCCGAAGTATTTTGTATGAGGCCAACTCCAGACGACAAACTAAACGCGGTTGTTGGACTAGCTGTTGCCGCTGTTGGAAGGGCCATTGTTGCCGATGGAGAGACGTCGAAGAAGATCAGTAATCCCTGTCATTCAGTGGGTGACTGTTGAACACTAATCTTTCAACTTGAATCAAGAGAGAGCTTCATCGCTACGTCTCAACTTCTGGAGGGAGATACAGAGTCTAATTGCGTCATGAGTGAGAAAAGTAAACTGGCGCCAGATATCCCTACAAAGGAAGAGAAAGTTCCTGGAAACTATCATCCCTTTCTGTTTGGAATTTACTCACATTTCTCAGGATTGCAAGATCAACATGCAGAAGGGGGGCGCTGTTCCAGCTGATGGAGACATGTCCTCCGAGTGTGGGACACCACAAGATCCATGCGCCTTGCTAATACGCTGCAACAACCTTGAACAACACTGGACTTGATTGAGGTAATCAACATGGGAGTTGCTGCTTTCTGAGGAAGATGACCGGTTACATAAATGAATTAATGAACATTTTGCAAAAAATATTAAAACGAATTAGCGAATTAGCGTTTCAAAATTGTTCCAAAGTGTGATACGAAAAGTTAATTTGGAGTAAGTGCCCCATAAATACTACGAAATTTATTGCTGATCGAAACTTTTTTGATGTTTCATTTTAAAGTGGAGTAACAGAATTTTAAATTTGTGTCGGATAGCATATGTACTTTTTACAAAGTCAGTGAATTTGTGTACCTGTGATACATCTTTCCCTTATTGGCGTTGGCAATGGGGAGATACACGAGCTGTTGACTTCAAACAAGTGTGGATAAAAATCCTTCATCAACTACGACTTTTCACGTTACGGCGACTTTCCTCTAATAATACGGTGATGTGTAATGATTGCTACAAACTGCGCAACAGTTTAGATTGATCTGAGGATTGCTCGTCAGTAAGTCGAAGCGGGAATCAATGAAGAAAATTTGCGAAAGAAAACTTGCTACCATGACATAGGATTTTTATTTACACATGTTTCACATCTTTCTCTGTTTCCCTCTTTTTTTTAATTTTATTACATATCTGGTGTGCCAGTAAGGCTCGTAAGGACTTCTTGCCTATCCGTATAGCCCCTGTCTCCTGTACTTCACCTCTCAACATTGGGAACTCTTCCTCTCCCTGTCACTTCGAGCCCTTAACTCCAGAGTCTGCCAGTCCTTTTGGGACAAAGTTATTCACGCGATATATGTAAAATGTAGGTGGAGCACGCCTCAGTTAGGTTAATTTGAACATTAAAGTGTTTTACTTTTCATATCCTATTGATGATGGTATGCTCTTGTGTACATTCGATTTCTGAAATTAATTACCTGCCATTTAAAGTGGGATGTAATGTTTGAAGTAGACACCAAACTACTATGAAACTTGGCATTTCTCATGTTAAATAATCATGGCCAGTCATCAAAGAAACAATAAATGGTATAAAAATTGCTATACAATTTCTGATCTTTTATTTCTTTGAATTGTGACTGGTATAGTGAAGGAATTTATGCTTTCTGATGGCAGCTCTATGTTAGGTTTTACTCCCTAGGGTAACCCGGAGAAGTACAGGCTGTGGAAAAAACACAGGAACACCTAAAAGATAACGCATTGCTGTGCCTAACACGGAGAATGAAAACTATTGGCATTCTAAAAGGCTTCCAGTCGTCTCGGAATGAATAAATACAGGTCCTCTAAAGGAACTTTATACCATTCTTCTTGAAAACCAATGACACGTTCAGGTAACGATTATGGAGGCGGACAGCGATCATGCACCCTTCTCTCGATCACAAAGGATAAATTCCCCCTTTGGGTCTGGGGGTTTGAATAGGCCTGAGGTATTCCTGCCTGTCGTAAGAGGTGACTAAAAGGAGTCTCATACGTTTCATCCCTTATGTGATGGTCATCTGTCGGGTTTAACCTCAATTTTTCCAAATATTCCCGAAGAGCGAGCCTATTGGGGAAGGGCGCTTCACATGGTGCATCGTGTCCATCATGCGCTGAGACCTTGTGCATCCTACATCGACGTGGATCTGCACTTCTGCTCATTCTCCAGCTGTTAGGCGAGGTCACCGTCCTCGGTGCGTTTTCCTCCATACACTGTGCAGTATCGTTTTCTCTGCTGACTATGATAATGGGCCTGTTTGCTTGGTTGCACCTGATGACCAGCACAGTACCCAGTCCATTGTGGTGGGTCCGCCCTGTACCCTGTTTGTAGCAACCCCCTGCCCACACAGGAATCGCACTGCTGATGCCAGCGCCGTTAACTCCCCACGTATGCCAAGGAATAGACGCCCATAACCCAGGCGCATTGGGACTCCCAGCATGGCCATCCTGCCAGGTGGTCTTTGCTGTGGCTGGATGGCGCCCATGGGGAGGGCCTCTCGCCAGAGTGGGTGGCATCAGGGTGGATGATGCATGATGAAGCACACCATATCATCACTTGCTGGTGATTACACACCAGCAGTCTCTAAGCATTCCTAGTCTCAGTACAACACAAGAAAGTATGACCCTAAATCATTCCCCTCCCTGGCCACACCATGGGAAGAACACCAGGCTAAGGGTGGCAGCGAAACTTAATCGTCCTGGTACCTCATATATATGAGAACTGATGGGGCTTCTTTGTTTCAATGAAGCCTCATTTTTTTGTTGAACATTTAGAGGACAAGTTTGGGGAGGTGGATGGATTGTCCAAAATGCAGTCAGGGTCAATCTTGGTAAAAATGGCTTCCCTTGCCATCATGGGCATTACCCGTTTGCGACAGGCTGGGTGATGTTTCCATTACCATCATACTGTGTAAGAACTTAAATATGGTCCAGAGTATTATATTCCACAATGACGTTTTTTTGAAGCCTGAGGTGTTTGTTTATTGGCGCACCCATAGGGGTTTGAGGGATAAAGAAGTTGCCACCAGTACCTTCATTTTGGCCTTCAAGAGTGACAAATTGCCCAAGAAGGTCTAGTTGATAGTCTACCGCTGTGATGTAAAGCCATATGTCCCTCCCCCAATGCAGTGTTAAGTGCTGGAAGTTCTGCCATATGTCGTCACACTGTACTTCAAGTGTCACATGTCGAGATTGTGGATATCCTCGCAACCCAATACTCCATGTGTCCCACCTCCCATCTGTGTCAACTGTGGAAAGCATCATTCCCCTTGGTCGCCAGACTGCAGGATTTTACAGCAAGAAAGAACAATCATGGAATATAAGACCCTGGACCAACTGACCTACACTGAGGCTAAGAGGAAATTTGAGCGACTTCATCCTGTGGCTATGACCTCTTATGCCGCCCCTATGAGAACTGCTGTTCTATCAGTTCCACAAATTCCAGTTGGCTCTAAGAGCCAGAAGACTACAGCAACTTCTTTGATGGTTGTGGGGGAGGGGGGGGACTCTTCCCTCCCTGTTGCTCCCTCACTACCTACCTTGGGAGCACTGCCCCCTCCCCCCAAAAATGGGGCTGCCAGTCCCCACTTCTCAGCTAGAGAAGTGTAAGTCTTCTTTGGCTCCTCTCACTAGGAAGGGGTTCCTTAGGTCACTCAATTCCCAGGCTTCTGTTAGTGGGAAAGATGACACCCTCCAGTGGCTGAAATGCCCAAAAGTCTGAATCTGTGAAGCCCTCGCAGCCAGAGTAAAATAAGGAGCAGCTAGAGAAACCTAAAAAGAAGACCCCCAAGACCAAGGGAATTGCGGTGGCACCCACACAACTGCTACCTACAAGCTCAGTCTAATGATTGGGTGGAGATTCTGGCATCTGCTGAGGACCTAGATATTGCTGGACCCTTAGACACAATGGATATAGACTACTCAGGAAATAAGTCGGTGGTGTAAGGTGACCCTGAGGCTTAAACTGCTTCGTTGAATGTTATATGCCTTCCCAGCCCCACTATCACATTGTGGTTTTTTCTGCCACGTGGCTGAGCTACAGCAATTGTTGAGCTTTACATCTGCTTTCTTCCTTGCCCTCCAGGACATCTGGTTCCTGGCAGTGCGGACCCTTGGCCTTCGCACTGTTACAGAGGGCATTACAAGAATTGTAGAGAATATAATAGAGTGGCAGATGCAGTTTGCATCTATGTCCTGAATTCGGTATGTAGTGCGCCTGTGCCCCTTCAAACTCCTCTTGAAGGTCAGGATACAGATGACACAGGAAATAACTCTCTGCAATGTATATCTTCCTCCAGATGGTGCAGTACCCCTGAACGCATAGGCTGCATTGATTGATTAACTCCATAAACCTTTTCTACATTTAGGAGATTTTAAAGCTCATAACCCCTCGTCTATCACTTTGCAGGTCAAGACTTCTCCCATCTATCCACTGGAGAGCACATGATGACCTGTGTTGTAGTGACAACTTCGCTATCTTCCTGTCACTTCCCTGGCGTAATGCCCATGGGCACCTACCCAGATGGGCTTTCAACAAGGCAGACTGGGAAGTCTTCACCTCTGCTGTCACTGCTGAATCTTCCACACGTGGTGCTATCGCTTCTGCGGCGGAAATGCGATCTCTTGTTCTTCTGGGTGACCCCAGCGAAAGTCGGTACCTTGGTGGTCACCGGAAGTAGCTGAGATAATTAAAGAGCCCTGGCGAGCTCTATAGCGACATAAGTGGCATCCTTCTCTACAGCACCTGCCTTTAACGACTCCATGCCCACGTTCACTAGGTTATCAAAATCCGGAAGAAACAGTGTTGGGAGAGGTATATCTCGACCACTGGGTGCCATACGTCATCTTCTCAAGTTTGGATGAAGATGAAACATGTTTTTGGGTACCAGACCCCAAGAGGTGACCCTGGTGGTACGATCAATGTCGTGTTCTCTACCGACGTAAACACAATTGCTGAGCACTTCGCTGACCTCTATGCTCGAGCCTGTGCATCAGAGAATTACGCCTCAGCCTTTCGCATTCTCAAACGACAGAGGCAAGGAAAAGTCCTCCGGTTCACTACACACCACAGTGAACCATATAACACCCAATTTACAGAATGGGAGCTCCTCAGTGCCCTTGGACATTGCCCCAGATCAGATCCACACTTAGATGCTTAAACATCTCTCGTCTGACTACAAGCAACATATACCCGTTATTTTCAATTACATCTGGTGCAATGGCGTCTTTTCACCGCAATGGCAGCAGAGCACCATCATACCAGTGCTCAAACATGGCAAAATCCGGCGTGATGTGGATATCTATCGGCCCATCAGCCTCACCAAAGTTCTTTGTACGCTGCTAGAACGTTTGGTGTGTCAGCGATTAGTTTGGGTCCTGGAGCCACGTGACCTAGTGGCTACATACCAGGGCGGTTTCCGCCAGGGTCGTTCTACCACTGATAACCTTGTGACCCTCGAGTCTGCCACCCAAACAGCCTTTTCCAGAGGCCAACACCTTTTTGGATTTATGAAAGGCGTATGCCACGACCTCGCGAGGTCATATCGTTGCCACATTATACGAGTGATGTTGCCAAGGCCTGCTCCTGAGTTTTATCCAAAATTTCCTGTCGCTTCGTACTTTCTGTGTCCAAGTTGGTGCCTCCCATAGTTCCCCTCCATAACCAGGAGAATGGGGTCCCGCAGGGCTCTGTACTGCATGTATCTCTATTTTTAGTGGTCATTGTCTAGCGGCAGCTGTAGGGCTGTCCGTCGAACCTTCTCTGTGTGCAGACGACTTGTGCATTTCGTACAGCTCCACCAGTAGTGGTGTTGCTGAGCGGCGCCTTCAGGGAGCCATCCTCAACGCGCACTCATTGGTTTAGCCCACGGTTTCCAGTTTACGGCCGCAAAGTCGTGAGTTATGCACTTCTGTCGCTGTTATACCGTTCACCCGGAACCAGAACTTTACCTTAATGACGATCCACTCACTGTGGTCCAGACATGTCGATTCTTAGGACTGGTTTTCGACGCCCGATTGACCTATCTCACCTGTGTCAGCCTGAGCGGAAATGCTGACAGCACCTCAATGCCCTCAGCTGCCTGAGCAACACCAACTGCGATACAGATCGCTCTACGCTACTGCAGCTCTACAGAACCCTCGTTCAATCCCGCATTGACTATGGGAGTGTGGTTTATGCTCCAGCCGCGCCCTCAGCGTTGCGTTTACTGGACCCAGCCCACCGCTGTGGCGCTCGACAAGCGACGGGAGCTTGTAGGACGAGTCGAGTGACCAGCTTCCTGTTGGAGGCAGGGATCCCTCATTGAAGGTTAGGTGTGCACAACTGCTCCCCAGTTACGTTGCACACATTCGTAGTTCTCCTGCGTATCCGAATTATCGGCTCCTTTTGCCACACACGGCGGTTCATCTCCCACATCAGTGGCCGAGGTTAGGGCTTACAAATGCAATTCGTGTCTGATCCCTTCTGTCCGAATTGGAGTGCTTGCCTTTACCACCTACACTCGAGGTCCATTCACGTACACTCCATGGTGTTGCAGCTTTGCCTGGAACTATCACGTGGCCCTAAGGACTCAGCTAACGCTGCGGCTCTCCGCTGCCACTTCCTGTCTTTTCTTGACATGTACTGAGGCCATGAAGTGGTTTACACCGACAGCTCGATGGCTGATGGTCACGTCCGCTTTGCGTATGTCCATGGAGGACATATTGAACAGCATTCCTTGAGTGATGGCTGCAGTATTTTCACTGCAGAGCTGGTGACTATATCTCGTGCTCCTGAGCACGTTCGTTCATGCCCTTAGGAGTCGTTTCTTCTGTGTACTGACTCCTTGAGTAGCCTAAAAGCTATCAACCAGTGCTACCCTCGTCATCCTTTGGTAGCGACCATCCAGGAGTCCATCTATGCCCTGGAATGGTCCAGTCGTTCAGTGGTGTTTGTCTGGACCCCAGGTCACGTCGGAATCCCAGGAAAATAACTTACCGACAGGCACTGGCCAAACAGGCTACGTGGAAACTGCTTATGGAGATCGACTTCTCTGAACCTGACCTGTGTTCTGTCTTACGCCGCAGGGTATTTCGGCTTAGGAAGACGGAATGGCATAACAGTATGCACAAAATACTGCGGGTCATTAAGGAGACTGCTAATGTGTGGAAGTCTTCCATGTGGGCCTCTCGCAGGGAATCAGTTGTTCTCTGCCGGCTCCTCATTGGCCAAACGTGGCTAACGCATGGTTACCTCCTCTATCGAGAGGACTCACCTAGGTGCCGCTGTGGCTCACAAATGACTGTCATCCATCTCTTGCTACACTGCCCACTTTTAGACGCCCTGCGGTGGACTTTAGTTTTCCCAGCTCCCTACCTTCGGTGTTGAGTGACACTGCCTTAACAGCAACTTTGGTTTTACGTTTTATTCGTGAGGGTGGGTTTTATCATTTCATCTAAGTTTTCGCATATGTCCTTTGTCCCGCCCCCCCCCCCCCCCCCCTGTGTCCTCCACCCTAGCACTTTTAGGGTGTGTTGCAGACTGGCTGGCTTCTCCTTTTTATTCTCGTGGTCGGCCAGCCACTGTAATCTGCTTTCTTGTTTTGCTCTCTTCTGTTTCTTCCGTCTCTCTGTTGTTTTCTTGACCTATTTTTATCCTTTTAGTGTTAGTTGCCTTTCCTTCGTCCTTTTGGTTTTTCCTTTCTTTCCGTTTTGTGTTGTACATTTCGTTTGTCTTATTCTACCCCTTAGGGCGTTATTTTATTCGGAACAAGGGACCGATGACCAGACAGATTTGTCCCTTCCAACCTCTTTGAAATCAATCAACCAAAGGCTAAGTAATATTGAGACCTGGTGAATGTGGTGGCCAGGGACTATTCAACTATTAATCCTCGTCTTCACAAAACCAATTCTGGATGACGAGAGCTGTGTGAACAGGGCCTTGTCGTCTTAGAACACTGTATCAGCATTGTGGAACAAAAATTGTACCGTGAAATGGACATGATCAGCCAAATTGGTCACACAATCATTGCCATTCATGTAACATTGCAGAGCATCCTTGGAGCTCTTGGAATACCACGATAGGGGTATCCAAATCATCATCGAACCCCCGCCATGTTTCACTCTTGGGACGTACGCTCGGCCAGAAGTTGGAAACAGTGTGAAACGAGACACATTCGACCAAATGACCCGCTCCGATTGCTCCGTAGCCATTTTATGGCTTCGGTGTGGCTTTTTCCTGTTATGGTTATTTACATTGAAGTGCCAAAGAAACTGGTACAGACATGCGTATTAAAATACAGAATTATGTAAGCAGGCAGAATATAGCGCGGCGGTCGGTAACGCCTATATAAGCAAGTGTCTGGCGCAGTTGTTAGATAGGTTACTGTTGCTACAATGGCACGTTATCAAGATTTAAGTGAGTTGTGTTATAGTAGACGCACGAACGATGGGACTCGGCATCTCCGATGCAGCGATGAAATCGGATTTTCCCGTACGACCATTTCACGAGTGTACCGTGAATATCAGGGATCCGGTGAAACATTAAATCTCCGACATCGCTGCAGCCGAAAACAGTCGCTACAAGAACGCGACCAACGACGAATGAAGGGAAACGTTGAACGTGACAGAAGTGCAACCTATCCGCAAATTGCTGCAGATTTCAATGCTGGGCCATCAACAAGTGTCAGCGTGCGTATCATTCAACGAAACACCATCGATATGTGCTTTCGGAGCCGAAAGCCTACTAGTGTACTCTTGATGACTGCAAGGCACAAAGCTTTGCGTCTCGCCTGGGCACGTCAGTACTAACATTGGACTGTTGACGACTGGAAACACGTTGCCTGGTCGGAAGAGTTTCGTTTCAAATTGTATCGAGCGGATGGACGCGTACGGGTATGGGCACAACCTCATGAATCCTGGACCCTGCATGGCAGCAGTGGACTGTTGAAGCTGGTGGAGGCTGTGTAACAGCGTGGGGCGTGTGCAGTTGGGAGTGATATGGGACCCCTGACACGTCTAGATACGACTCTGACAGGTGACACGTACGTAAGCGTCCTGTCTGATCACCTGCGTCCATACATCTCCATTGAGCATTCCGACGGACTTGGGAAATTACAGCAGGACAATGCGACACCGCACACGTCCATAATAGCTATACAATGGCTCCAGAAACACTCTTCTGGCCAGCAAACACCCGAGACATGAATATTATTGAACGTATCTGGATTGCCTTGCACCGTGCTGTTCAGAAGAGATCTCCACCCCCTCGTACTCATGGCGTCATTTCCCTCCAGCACTACTTCAGACTTTAGTCGAGTCCAAGCCATGTTGTGCCGCGGTACTTCCGTGTGCTCACGGGGACCCTACACGATATTAGGCCGGTGTATCAGTTTCTTTGGCTCTTTAGCGTAAATCGCTAATGTACGAAATTCCAGCAGATCGCTGCTTATAAATTTCCCTTAGTTTTTTTTTTGAGAGATTTCGCAGGATCGACATTCAGTTCTATAGTGACTTTTGCAGCTGTCACAGTCCTCTTCAGTGTTGCTCTGTGGCAATCACTCAACGCAAACTTTTGTCCGCTTTGTGACTAAGAGGATGATTTTTCCCCCAATTTTTCTGTGCTCGATATAAAACTCCGATGGTGCGCCTTTTGAGACAACAAAGACTTCAGCTACGTTCGTTACGGAAACACAAACAATTCGAGACCCACAATTTGCCCACTTTCGAATTCACTTACATCCGACATAATGCACTCAGACACTGTGCTCACCACGGCTGACGCTTGAAACGTACTGAGGACATTCCACAGATGCCGTCCTCGGTTAAATACAACAGCGCAACATGCAGGCGTGGCTAGCGTCTGCATTTATGCTCAAGCAAACATATCTCGAGGAATTTCCATATTTGTCAACAATCCATGTAATTTAAGGTGCAGATATGCTTAGGTTTAAAAATTAGAGGCGGCAAACTGACCTGTCTTCATGAATAACGCAAAGTGGAGAAAGAAAAGGAGCAGAAAGAGGAAGGTTGATAAGTGAAGAAGGGAAGAAGTAAAACTAGGATGTAAGATGACGACGATAAGTACATAGGCGACTCATAGTCTCGGACTTGGGGAGGGACGTGGGGGAAAATGAGATCTGTCGTTCTCAAAAGAACAGTCGATGCATTCCCAGGAAGAAGAAGTCCAGTCTACTACATCCTGTTCACCATTGCGGAAATATTCAGTGAAATGTTCAGTCCAGGAAGCTACGAACATGTAAACCCCAGTGCGGCACTGTTGAGCTAGGATCATTAGCTCTCGTGCTCCGCGAACTGACTTTGATTGACTTCTCTGGAAAGTTTCACCGATCTCCTCTACCGTTTCATCAGATGTGGGTTTTCGTCCTAGAACCTAACAGAGCGATGTGGTTACCACACTGGACTCGCATTCAGAAGAACTACGGCCATCTCTACTTAGGTTTCCCGTGATTTCCCTAGATCGCTTTAGGCTATTTACGGGATGGTTCCTTTGAAAGGGCATCTTGCCGTAATTCGAACTTCTGTTGCGTCTCTAATGATCTTGTCGACGATACGGTAAACACTAATGTCTTCCTTCTCCTCCTCTTCCCAGAACCTAACTTTATTTTTACACACTCCGTGCCTACGAACTGTCACACCAAGTCACTTAACCTCTAATGAGCTCCTCTGAAACTGAAATCGGAAATTTCTTTGGACAGCAACGGGTGATTTCATTTCCGTATACCATATCACGCACTGGGCTCTCCGTTGCGGTGTGGTCATTACTGGCAATTATTTAATGCTTGAAACAAAACGAAAGCTACAGCTTAGGGAAAAACCATACACAGAAATTTTGAGTTGCTTTAAATGAGGACGCAAACGAGGACTGAGATTTTCACTCGTAGATTTTTTAATTGCATTTGAAATTCAGGAGGGTTTCATGCGGAAACCGTCTATATCCTGCCTAGGAATCAGAAGATAGGTGATCCTAGGTTGAATGCCCATGTCGTGTTCTTCGCCTTCGCTCCCCTGCGCCGCCCCTTCCCCCCCCCCCCCCCCCCCCCCCCCCCCCACCCACACACACACACATAGCTATTCCTCAATGCCTCCGATAGTGTGCTAATATTAGAGCCATTCTTTTATTCAACTTGTGTCGTAAATTACGTTTCTCTACGATTCGATTCAGTGACTCTTCATTAGTTAACCAATCCAGTCACCCAATACAGCACACAGACATTTTTATTTCGCTCAGCACGTGAATGGAATAGGACACACAAGCCACTAATTTTAATCAGAAGAACGATCCACCTCACCCTTACAAATATTTTCTATTCGTTTTTGACTTTTAATTCTCCACTCCAAGTATAGTTGCGGGATGTTCTACATCGAGCCCACTACGAAGTCGTGGTTCTTCTCAACCAATTACCGACTGAGCTACTAATAGAGCAGAGGGATTCCCAGCTGGGAACAGAATAGGTGGGAGAGGTTTATCAGTCGAGGCATTTACCTGACAATCAAGCGAAACCTCCCAAAACCTTGGTCTGGACTGCACTGTCTCGGACATAATCAAAAATCTGTGTGTTGCGTATGAGACTGAGTGTTACTGCAAGAACCAACGTCGGCTACCTCCGTTGGTACTTAAAGGAAGATAAACATATTAAAAAGTGAAATAAGTAGTATTAATGTTACAATAATATTTATTTTATTTGCTTTTGGCTTTCTGGGCTATCCTCAAACAGTATATGAAGAAACGTATTGTTCATAAAGCTTCAACAACAGCTAATAGCTCTACAGAGGTTGTTCTTGAAAGTTATGTGACTGAAAACATAAAAGCATTGAAAAGTTCTACAGAGAAGCTCTGACCAAATAAACCTCATATTAAAATATATACAGAGAGGTGAAAAGTAAATATTTTTATGTCTTATGACAGGTTTGATGCTGCTCGCCGCGATTTCCTCTCCTGTGCCGATCTCTTCATCTCAGAGTACCCACCTGCAACCTGTATCCTCAGTTATTTGCTGGCTGTGTATTCCAGTCTTTGTCTTCCTCGACAGTTGTCACACTCTACAGCTCCCTCTAGTACCATAAACGTCATTCCTTAACGCGTTATCGGACGTCCTATCATCCTGCGTTTCGCACATATTCCTTTCCTCTGCGATTCTGCGGAGAACCTCTATTTCCTACCTTATCAGTACACCTGCTTTTCAACACTCGTATGTAGAACCGCATCTCAGAAACTACGATTCTCCATTGTTCCGTTTTTTCCACGGTCCATGTTTCACTGCCATACAATGCTGTGCTAAAAACGTACATTCTCAGAAATTTCTTCCTCGAACTGAGACCAATGTTTGATGCTAGGAGATTTATGTCAGGTATGCCCTTTCCTCCAAAGCTTGTCTGCTTTTCATGTTCCTTTCGCTTCGTCCGTCGTTGGTTATTTTGCTGCCTAGGTTGCAGAATTCCTTAACTTCATCTACTTCGTGATCACCACTCCTAACGTTAACTTTCTCACTGTTCTCATTTCTGCTTGGTCTTTGCTCGTTTTATTCTCAATCCATATTTTGTACTCATTAGCTGCTCATTCCATTCCTCAGATCCTGTAATTTTTCTTCACTTACAGTCAGGATAGCAGTGTCATCAGCGAATCTAATCGTTGATATCCTTTCACCTTGAATTTTAATTCCACTCGTGAACCACTCTTTTATTTCCGTCATTGCTTCATCGATGTACAGATTGAACAGTAGGGACGGAAAAACTACACTCTTGTCCTACAACTTTTTTTAATACGAGCGCTTCGTACATAGTCTTCCACTCTTACTCTTCCCTCTTGGCTGTTTTATATGTTATGCATTACCTGGCCCTCCCTGTAGGTTGTTTTTATTTTTCTCACAATTTCGAACATCCCGTACCATTTTATACTGTCGAACGCTTTTCCAGGTCGACAAATCCTGTGAATGTGTGCTGATTTTTCTTTAGTCTTCTTAAGTCTTGCTTCCATTATCAACAGCGAGGTCAGAAGTGCCTCTTTTGGGCCTTTACCTTTCATAAAGCCAAATTGAACGTCACGTGATACATTCTTAAAACAGTACCCAAGTGCATGCTGGCACAGACTACTGTGCTATATGGACGAAATAGCTCGTGAATGTCATGAACAGAGAAGAAAACGTGTGGGGGTCAGAGGAGAGGAAGAAGTTAATGGAGTGTTGCACGTGGTGAACAGTTATGCAATTTACATTAAACATATTACCTTACGATGGGGAAATGTTAACTGCCTGCTGCTGCTTTATCAAGGTTGAATAAGGCAGCTGTATTTGATTACTAATGATTAAGTCAGATTTGGTGATTGCTGTTTGTTTATATCTAGAATTTCAAGTAATGATAGCTTTCTGTATTTATTTGCGATACGGAGAACATCACATCTAATATCATAAAAATGTCATTCAGAGCATTCTCAGCAAAGCTGGGACTTTCCGTTTTCAAACTCCTTTCACGTTCAGTCAGTGTAGCAGCTATATACCACTTGCTTGAGCCACATTTGTCACACAATTTTCAGAAAATTCTATTAATTTCTCTCAGTTCTGAAGATGGGGCAGAATGTGGATAACATTATTTCCAGTATAAAAGTCGGGTGTATATTTCCTGTATTAGAGTTTCTTAGCTACCTGTGTCATGCTGCCTATGTACAGCAGGGAGGTCCATTTGGTGTCAGTTGATTTAGTGCCTTCTGACGAGGATGCTGATAAGTGTTGCCTCTTCTTTCTGCTAAGTATGAGGGCATGCCGAAAAGTAATGCCTCCGAATTTATGTGAAAACTTCTATAACACTTTATATATGTCAGACATTATCAACTTTCTACATCTTTATTCTTCATGTCTCCGTACTTATTTCTCTCACCCTCGTGACGAACACATTTCTTCCAACGAAAAAACAGTTTGTTGATATTGTCATTACAGGATGTATGACTTTTCGACAAAGTCTCAACCTCGCCTTTGCTTGCGCTTCGCCACTATCAAGGTCTTCTGTAACTTTCGCAAACAGATGAAAATGTCGATAAATAACCGCTTGGCTGCTCTTGTAAACAACTTTTGTTCACAACCGGTCTTGTATGACAGAAATCACACAATGAGGTTAGATATGTTAAATAATAAAATTAAAGTTGCAACATCTAATGTTATTCTCAATTACGATGCAAAGTTTCGTTAGACATGCGTTAGTGTCCGGTCCGGCACAAATTTCCATTGTCGTCATTCCATTCTACAGCTGACTGTTGCCCATATTGGCAACTGCGAATACGTTTAATATGTTTCATAACGGCTGGAGTCGCCTCAGTGCCTGTTCGCATCGTATTTCAGAATAGCACAGTTACGGCAATATCGCATTTGTCCGCCGACACCGGGCAAGATACTTGCTAGTAAAATGTTTCACCTATGCAGGAATGTACATAATGGATATACCAGTACAGGTTGTAGACGCATAGTTGACGACATACGGAAGTTTGGGTCTAGCCGTGAGTCGCGCATGGATAGCGAAATAGTAAGGCGATCGCTCGTGACAAGCGAAAAATCCGGTTTAATTCCTGGTCAGGCACAAGTTTTCATTGCCGTCATTCCATTATTCAGCTGATGGTTGTACATATATGCAATTGTGAATAAATTTAATATATAGTTACATTAGACACGGTCATGTTACACGCGTGATTTCTTAGTCTTCTGATGGCAGAGGGCTGCAAATTTGTACACACGAAGAATAAAGATCTGGAATGTTAATAGAGGTTGCTTTATTTCAAAAGCTTTTGAGAGTGTTCACATAAAAAATTCAGAGGTATAACTCTCCAGCACACCCCTGTATGATAGCATTTAGGGTAGGTGTTTAAGCATTACTACACCAAATTGGTAAAGGCTAGTTGATGTGCTGTAATTTATTTAACACACTTTAACGATTGATTTGCTTGCTTAAATGTCCATCTGTCTTTGGCGGACTTTCAGAGATGTGGAAGCGTTTCCTGGCACGAGATATACGCAGTAAACCATTGTAAATGTGTTGACTTCCTCCTCTGGGTCTTATGTAATTAAAAACTGAAACGGGATCTTAGTAATTATATTCTTATTCACCGCAGGTATCACGTACTTCGCTGAAGCTAAAATGAAGTAGAAATTATAACTCGAGCAGAGCAGAGAGCGGCGGAACTACGATGAAATACGCTGTTGGAAAAGGCGATCGGGTGGCACACAGTAGCTGAAACTTCCGCGAAGGGCTGCTGCCCGCACTTTGAGCACGTTACGTCGGCGCGAGAAGTTTCCAGCTGTGCACAGTCGGTATCCTTTAGTCCGCCGAGTTTCTGGCCAGCTGTTCTCTTGTTGATCTTTCATTCGCCGCAGCTGTATTGGAGTGTGAGGACACGGCGTGTGGGGGAGTTAGCTTTAGGGAGGCTTGGAGATGGGGTGGGGAAGTATTCGCCAGGAAAAGTTCGTGGAAGTGGAAGCCGCGGCAGATGTCAAACTGCAGCCAAGAGCTAAAATCGTTACACGAGGCACCGTGCTGAACTTCGGACGGACCGCGAAATTTGGCGCTTAGGTTATTGCCCTGAAGCCTCAGAACTGGAGTACTGGCTTCAAATTTCCGGACAACAGTCAAGCTTTAGGATGATTAGTGTTGATTCTTCTGATGCCCCTCAGTTTTGCAGTTTACTAACACAAGAGCATCCTTATACCAGGAGTCTTCGGCCGCCACAGGTGCGATTTGGTGTTCAAGGTGTAAATAATGTCTAGGTTCGACTAGGGTAATGAACATATTGATTACTAGTTGAGGTCATATCCATTGTCTTACCTATTTATTTTTTCTACCTCCGTAACCTCCACCCCTGCCTATAGCTCTTACACTCGCTCACTTTTAGTTACTTCCTCTGCATGGTTTTTACTCCATTATATAGTATAGTTCTCGTTAAATTACAAAATTTCTTTCCATTATCTTCTGTATTCAGGAAGATGGTAGAAATTAACTAACGTAACAATTTATTTTGTTGTGGTATGTTCCTTTCTTGTATCAGTTATTTCTTAGTATTCATTTAAATTCAAATAGATTCAAAATCAAATGATAAGGAGAATTTTCAATTCCGTGCAACTAAAAAAACAATAAAATAATAAAGTATCTTTTCGTGAGTATGTTTCTTCATGTTTAACCTTTTTAAGGTACTTTCTCTTTTTTCTGAAATTCTTTATGTCTTTACCTAATCTAAAAACCAAATTTATTTGTCTTTATAGAAGCAAATAATTCAGACACATAATCTAAATCCAGTCACTTGGTCGCCCGTATACGCGAAAGTTCTGGCCCCTTCGTAATGTGGCAGAGCGAACGGTGGCAACGGAAAGTGGCTCGGAATTGTGTGGAGTTACATCCTCAGCAGTATTTAAATATACCCTGATGCACCAGAACATTCTGACCCGACATCGATATAAATTCGTCCACGCGACACCAGAGCCACCTGCCGAGGTGCATGTAGTATCAGTAAGCATGCTGAACCTTGTGTAGAATGGGGAAGGTGCGCGATATATTTGAGTTTGACCGAAGGCAGATTGTGATGGTGCAGAGGTTCGGCGCGGATTTTGCATTTATTGATTATAATTTTTTTACGGTACCTGGTGTATCTTTACGAACTATGATATTCTGGAGGTACTAGACTACTTTAAATTCAAATTTAAAATGCATACATTTGCATATTTTTGGCTTTTGAATATATTATTGTCATATTTAGAGGAAATGGCCGTAAAGATGCATTTTTTTACATTTAGAGGTCATATTGAGGTTCATTTTGTTCCCTGACAACCCAGGAACTTCCCAGAATATGAGGCCAAAAAATTTACAAAATGAGATGGTACGCGACAAGCCATCAGAAAAAAAGCCTTTCAGGTAAACGTGGGTACCTTATGGACGGACGTAGTCTTGTTTTTCCTCTTAGGTATTCACCCCGAATAGGATGCTAAAGACTTGTGTTGGTTCATTGTTGCAAGATGGATGATATAAGTAGAAACGTGCTTCGGTATTTGTTGCCCGTAGTTAATGCGTATTCAGGTCACTCACCTGATCTCTGCAGTACACCAACAATGCCCTACTAGTTATTGTTAGCGTTTCGGAATACTGTAGAGGACAAGGGGTTATTTTTAGGTTATATGGTGCGAAATTGTGATATAGTGTGTTTCAGTGCAAGATGCGCCAGCCTCAGGGCAGACAGCGGACGAAGGCAAGCTGGCGCGTTGTGCAGGTGACACAGTTTTGCAACGAGCGTCGGTATGTGTGTACTTGCGCAGCAGCCATCAACAGCCAGAATGCAGCATTAACAGAATTATGCACGCGCGGGCAGCGTGTGGAGCGTTTGGGTTAGCCAACTCATTGAGAACATTCTAGTAAACACGGCACCGCGTAACCGGCGGATTCAGCAGTGGTCTGCACTATTTAAGGGCATTAGAGGTGGGCGTCGGCAGTGGTTCGACCGATTGGGCGCTCGGTCACTGTCACGTCATCGTCATCAGTGACGCTGTCCCCAAGGACCAGCCGGCGGAGGGCGTTGCCCGCTGATGCACCGGCGACTCCCAGCGTCGTAACGAGCCGCCGTGTCTGCAGGAGGCACGCTGGGCTGGGCCTCGTGCTGCTAGCCTCCTACCGCCTGCGCAGCCACTGATCGAGCGCGGTGTCGCGTTCCCCGGGCTGCGTGCATCAGCGCGTCTCCACCACGACACGAGCGATGGGGCTGAGCTACCTGAAAATGTATTGGAAGAACCAGCAATAAAGAGGAAGGTTGCTAAAAAACAGCCACCTTCTTCTACCCAGCCATGCCCTACAACCCCGACCACGTCACCCGCTCTGGTCATCCTATTACAATATGAATAATTCTTTTGTGTGTTTCCGTGCTGTTCCCATCGACTCTTTGCTACCTCCTTCATATTACGAATATGCCCAGGCCAAAAACCAGTAATTTACAGAAATGGATCGGGACCGATTTTGCTTTCACAACGCACAAAAAAATAGTTTTCTGCCAACTATGTGAAAAAAAGGTAAGCTGAATTTAGTATTTTTTTCTTTTTCGATAACTTTTTCAAGAAATTAATACAATTATTAAGTTCATTTTTAAATTTGGGTCCATGTTTTTTTATATACGAATGCGAAGGAACAAAAAAACCACAAGGAACTACCTTCGGCTTTCTTGCAAGTTAAAAAAAGAAGGCTTTGAGCCAGAATAACTCTACATTCCCTATGCACCACGCTGCTGGCACAACTCGACGTTCACAAGTCTAGCCACAGCTCCTCATACAACTGTCCACTGGCAACGCCATGTGATCCACAGGCACCTTATAGCTTGCATGGGAAGTGAAAACTTGTTCCCGACTGTGTGCGTTCTGCACTACCTCTTTACTCACTAATGCTACACGGCATTTGCAAACGCCATAAAAAATTATAAAACTAAAAAAAATGAAATAAAATGGGGCTTGAACCTAAGGGGTATCTCACAAATATTTTCTACCCATGACATACTAAATAAACTCACGGTTCATGTCAGCACCTGCCCCCTTGGAATTATTACATTCTGCTTGAAGTCAGAGGGTATTTCGCCTGTCTCGTGGGTCTTGCATGAAATTTAAAATAGGCAACTGGCCAGTAAAATTGCTACACCACGAAGATGACGTGCTACAGACGCGAAATTTAACCGTCAGGAAGAAGATGCTGTGATATGCAAATGATTAGCTTTTCAGACCATTCACAAAAAGTTGGCGCCGGTGGCAACACCTATAACGTGCTGACATAAGGAATGTTACCAACCGATTTCTCATACACAAACAGCAGCTGAGCGGAGTTGCCTGGTGAAACATTGTTGTGATGCCTCGTTTAAGGACGAGAAATGCGTACCATCACGTTTCCGACTTCGATAAAGGTCGGATTATAGCCTATCGCGATTGCTGTTTATCGTATCGCGACATTGCTGCTCGCGTTGGTCGAGATCCAATGACTGATAGCAGAATATGGAATCAGTGAGTTCAGGAGCGCAATACGGAACGCCGTGCTGAATCTCAACTGCCTCGTATCACTAGCAGTCGAGATGAAAGGCATCTTATCCGCATTGCTGTAACGCATCGTACAGCCACTTCTCGATCCCTGATTCAACAGATGGGGACGTTTGCAAATCAACAACCATCTGCACGAACAGTTCGACGACGTTTGCAGCATCATGGACTACCAGCTCTGAGACCATGGCTGCGGTTATCCTAGACGCTGCATCTCAGACGGGAGCGCTTGCGATGGTGTACCCAACGACGAACGTGGGTGCACGAGTTGCAAAACGTCATTTTTTCGAACGAATTCAGGTTCTGTTTACAGCATCATGATGGTCGCATCCATGTCTGGTGACATCGCGGTAAACGCACATTGGAAGCGTATATTCGTCATTGCCAAAATGACGTATCACCTGGCGTGATGGTATAGGGTGCCATTGGTTACACGTCTCGGTCACCTCTTGTTCGCACTGACGGCACTTTGAACTGAGGACGTTACATTCCAAATGTGTTACGACCCGTGGCTCTACCCTTCATTCGATCTTTGCGAAACCCTACATTTTAGCAGGATAATGCACAACCGCATGTTGCAGGTCCTGTGCGGGCCTTTCTGGATACAGAAAATGTTCGACTGCTGCCCTGGCCAGCACGTTCTCCAGATCTCTCACCAACTGAAACGTCCGGTCAATGGTGGCCGAGCAACTGTCTCGTCACAATGCGCCAGTCACTAATCTTGATGAACTGTGGTATCGTGTTGAAGCTGCATGGGCAGTTGTACTTGTACACTCCGTCCAAGCTCTCTTTGACTCAATGCCCAGGCGTATCAAGGCCGTTGTTACGGCCAGAGGTGGTTATTCTGGGTACCGATTTCTCAGGATCTATGCGCCCAAATTGTGTAAAAATGTAATCACATGTCAGTTATATTATAATATATTTGTTCAATGAATACCTGTTTATCATCTGAATTTTTTCTTGGTGTAGCAATTTTAATGGCCAGTAGTGTAGCTCTGTTGTAGCTGGCTCTCTCAGGGATCTCAGTATATCTGAGGGAATGTCGTATACTCCAGAAGACACGTTTGCGACCTGCCATAATTTACAGTCTATAAGACCCTACGGAGTGTAAGACATATCTTAATTTTTAAGCATTTTTTTTTAAAAAATAACATTTCTATCATTTTTTATTAGATTGGAAAGCCAGACTAAAAAAAATTATTAGGTTATAAAACACAGCTGAACTTCAAAATCCGTGAAAATCGGCATCTGAACTTTTTCCTTCTTCTTCCTCTTCGTCGTCATCGTACTTCTCTTCATACTAGGGTCTTACTGCCATCGAGAGTGTTACTTATGCCACACTTCCTGAAACATTTAACAATAATGTCTTCTCTCACTCTAGGCCACGATAATTTTATCCACTAAGACACTAGTTTGACTGTAGGCGTTCGGCGTGAATTCACGTTGAGTTTCATCCATCATCCATCATCCATTTGTTCCATTCCTCTCTCATATACAGATTAATTCGTTTATTTATGATGACATCAAGAGGTTGCAGTTGGGAAGTAAGTCTTTCCAGAATAACTGTAAGCTTTGTATTTCCCTATCTCAGTTTCTCTTTACCAGAATTTTTCAAATGACTACTAAAATGATGTTGTACAAGAAGACAACTCATCTTTAATAAAGCACTTTTTCTTCTCTCCCACACCTTTTTGCGGTAATCCATAGTTTCATACCAGTCTCGTCCATTCAATCCTTGCCATGTACGTGAACAACATGACATGACAGTATTTCAGAATATTTTTGCCATTGTTTTGCGTTTGAAAATGATCATTGCATTGAGAATAGTACCATCAGTACAATGTTAAAGGACAACAGTGTAGCGAATTTTTTCATGTTGGCTTGTTTTTATAGTTACCGTTTTAGTACCTTTCATGGCAACAGTTCTCTTACTCAGCACGTCAAATGTCATAGGAGTTCCGCCTATATTCTCTGTTTGGCTTAGTTCCAAGTGAAAAGGAAGTATGTGTAATTCACTGAGCGGTTGCAGTTAACTGTGGTGGTGTTCTGCGTTAAAACATAGTGCGGCGACGATCATTGCGATACTGGAAGAAGGATGAGGAGTGACGAGTGTCTCCCAAGTGTTTGTTATTGCTCACAGCGTTGTTTCACCTGATTGGCGAGCGTCCCAAACCACACACACTGTTGCCCGAGGGAGAGAAAGCAGCAGCAGACCACCACTACATTCTGAAACAAGCAAGAAGAGACACATGTCAAACAGCGACTGTCAAACAGCGAGTGCATTTGCAACAATATTTAACACTGACGACTATATGGCAGTGGTGTCTTTGCTGTTGACACCCGTACCACGTTCTCGATGGTGACAAGAGGGGCTGGACCAATGAGGAGTTGGGCCTCGGATAAGAACAGATTCCGTCTCAGTACTAATTCCGGACATATCTTCATACGGCGAGAGGTTCGAACACGTAATGGACGAAGGAACAATGTTGAAGAAGATCGTCTTAGTGCTCCAGAAGTTATGATGTAGGCGGCACAAGTATGCATGGCAGTACTAGAACACGGCACACTCACCTATCAGTGTTGGTGTTTTTGTGTCGTCACTGCCACTCTAGTGTCCTGTACCAGGGGAAGCAAGGATAGGATGTTGTTTGGTGGCCAGTATACTCTTTCTATAACGCAACTGCACCCATGTATTAACAGGTTCTTTATTAATAAGAAAGAGAAGCTACTTATCTTAAGCTACTCCTTGTGAAGTGGTACAAGCTCTTCCGTAATAGTCCACGTTAGCCTCACTGCTGGTGAAGTACAAGTCCCACTATGGACACTGTTCACTTGTAGCCAGTGACATGAACTGACGGAAGGCAACTAGGCTAGTGACTGAGTCTGAGACTGCAACTGGGTGTGACTTGGAGACTCTGTTTGACTCACTGGGCCCTCCGGTCCGCAGTGGCGGTGTAAATACTGGCAGTCGAGAGCGCGTTGGCGGCACGTTGCTTGCGAGTTCGTCTTTGACCTCTCTCCTGATAGGCACGCTTGATTCAGCGCCTATTATCGATCTCTTGCAGTCTCTTTGCCGATCAGTGTGCTGGCGATAGCTTACACCAGTACAGGCATGACACTATATTCCCAACATTTTCTGGGGTGTATTTGGCCCTGACTTCAGTTTTACTGATGACATTGCTCGACCTTAGTGTATAGTGCAAGTGGAGGAACTCTCCAAACAAGAGCATAATTAGGGTAAAACATTGTCAAATAAAGCAAAGTAGGCATTGGGCACAAAATCATTTTGCCAGTTAAGCAGTCTATTTTGCTCCCTATTTTTGCTTTATAAATTTCAAGCTCCTCTAACAAATTAAGAACACGGCCCTTTTCCACCGTGTGAAGAATACACATACAATTCTCAATGCTCCGTATGGAATGACCAGTATCAGACAAATGCTGTACTAAAGCAGTTTTGTTTCGTGGCTGTGAGTGTTCTTTAAACCTTAATTTAAAAGAGCGGCCTGTTTGACCGACAGAATATTTGTCGCAGTTTCTGCAGTCAATCCTGTATACTGCAGAGCCATCAAATTTACCGTAGTTCCCTTTCAATTTATGTTTTATTCGTAGTTTTACGGTGTTATTGACCTGAAAGCCACATCTGACATCAGACTTTTAAAAATATTTTTCTATTTGCAGGGACATTTCACCGTAAAATTTCATAGAAATAGTTTTTATTCTATCTTTGCCAGTTCCCACCCACACCCACACACAAAAGAGACCGGCATCCATGACAACATCAGATTCACGATGAAAGTAGAAACAGAGGTTGCCTTGCCATTTCTAAGCGTCCTCGTCCGCCGGTAAGAAAATGGGTGTCTCAGTCACAGCGTTTATCGGAAACCCACCCACACAGACCGATATCTGCATGCTACCTGCTATCACCATCCTTCGCAGAAAAGTTCTTTTCTGAGGACATTGGTGCATCGGGCGGAAGACGTTTCAGACGCTGAAAGCCTTTCGAAGGAACTGAGCCACTTTCGGAATGTCTTCAAAGAAAAGGGCTGCAACAACCGCCAGGTTTCGCAAGCCATGTTGCCGAATAAGCATGAGCATAAGACCTCCGAGGAGGGCAGGAAGAAGCTTGCGTTTTTGCCGACCTCTAAAGAAGTTCATGATCGATACGGTTTTTAGGGCATCGGCTGAAATTCGAAAGCTAATGAGGCTTGTGAAAGACGATGTTGGACTCTGAACCCCAGGAGTATATAAAATAGCTTGCGAGTGTGGACGGTTCTACACTAAAGGGCCAAAAAAACTGGGACACTGTATATACGGGAGTACCTGCGCTTCTTCTAATCGCTTGAGACTTCAGGCTGGGAGAGATATTTGAGATAAATGCAAGTCAAGTATAGAGTCATTTCCCAAACCGAACAGGTTTTTTTTTCTGGACCTGATGACTAATTTTTTTTCAAGTATTTCAGCTGCTTTTCCAAGTCACAGGGAACTCATGTGTTCTAGTCTGGCCGGCAGTATGTCTGGAAAATCAGCCGGCGTGAATAATTTTTTAAACGCGAAGCTTTCTTTACCTGCCATTTCGCTCTCTTCTTTTGATGCACCAGACTGTTGTACGAGGGACTTTACGCAAGGCCAGAATACCGCAACATTGTTGTTGTTGTGGTCTTCAGTCCTGAGACTGGTTTGATGCACCTCTCCATGCTACTCTATCCTGTACAAGCTTCTTCATCTCTCAGTGCCTACTGCAGCCTACATCCTTCTGAATCTGATCAGTTTATTCATCTCTTGGTCTCCCTCTACGATTTTTGCCCTCCACGCTTCCCTCCAGTACTTATTTGGTGATCCCTTGATGCCTCAGAACGTGTCCTACCAACCGATCCCTTCATCTGGTCAAGTTGTGCCACGAACTCCTCTTCTCCTCAATTCTATTCAATACCTCCTAATTAGTTATGTGATCTACCCATCTAATCTTCAGCATTCTTCTGTAGCAACACATTTCAAAAGCTTCTATTCTCTTCTTGTCCAAACTATTTATCGTCCATGTTTCACTTCCATATATGGCTACCCTCCATACAAATACTTACAGAACCGACTTACTGACACTTAAATAAATACTCGAAGTTAACAAATTTCTCTTCTTCAGAAACGCTTTCCTTGCTATTGCCAGTCTACATTTTATATCCTCTCTACTTCGACCATCATCAGTTATTTTGCTCCCCAAATAGCATAGCTCCTTGACTACTTTAAGTGTCTCTTTTTCCAATCTAATTCCCTCAGCATCACCCGACTTAATTCGACTACATTCCATTATCCCCGTTTTGCTTTTGTTGATGTTCATCTTATACACTCCTTACAAGACATTGTCCATTCCGTTCAACTGCTCTTCCAAGTCCTTTGCTGTCTCTGACAGAATTACAATGCCATCGGCGAACGTCAAAGTTTTTATTTCTTCTCCCTGGATTTTAATACCTACTCCGACCTTTCTTTTGTTTCCTTTACTGTTTGCTCAATATACAGATTGAACAGCATCGGGGAGAGGCTACAACCCTGTCTCACTCCCTTCCCAACCACTGCTTCCCTTTCATGTCCCTCGACTCTTGTAACTGCCATCTACTTTCTGTACAAATTGTAAATAGCCTTTCGTTCCCTGTATTTTACCCCTTCCACCTTCAGAATTTGAAAGAGAGTATTTTAGTCAACATTGTCAAAAACTTTCTCTAAGTCTACAAATGCTAGAAACGTAGGTTTGTCTTTCCTTAATCTTTCTTCTAAGATTAGTCGTAGGATCAGTATTGCCTCACGTGTTCCAACATTCCTACGGAATCCAAACTGATCTTCCCCGAGGTCGGCTTCTACCAGTTTTTCCATTCGTCTGTAAAGAATTCGCGTTAGTATTTTGCAGTTCTGACTTATTAAACTGATAGTTCGGTAATTTTCACATCTGTCAACACCTGCTTTCTTTGGGATTCGAATTATTGTATTCTTCTTGAAGTCTGAAGGTATTTCGCCTGTCTCATACATCTTGCTCACCAGATGGTAGAGTTTTGTCAGGACTGGCTCTCCCAAGGCAACATTATTGGCAAGATCTTTCGCTATCGTTGTTATAAGCTTCTCGCATCGATCGTTGTAAAAAAGTTGCTGCATTTGTCTCTGCCGCTCTGGAACACGTATAAGATCCCCGCTGACAACTTGAGCGGTGAGCTTTGTGACCACGCACCGGTGTTTCAGAGGCGACGCAGAAGGCGCTAGTTGCTGCCCCTGTCACGTAAATCGCGGCGCTGTATTCGCACCGCAGCGTAGCGTTAACAGCCACTTTATGTCCGAGCAGGCAGCGCTAAAGCGAATTTACGCTCTTTTTTCGTGTCGCCATAACGTCCACAGGGCTTGCAGTTGCGCTCACCAGTCGTGCAAGGGAACACAAAGTTTGAGTTACATGGTGCCGACCACACTGTCTAAATAACGGCACCATTCATAAGATGAAATGTATGTAAAAGAGACAGATATTTGGTTAGATGATTTTTTACGCAACAATAGCGAAAGTGTTGGCTATCTTCTTATAAGATGTCGGAATGTGCATGCAGTTCGCCGATGGATTAGTTAGTATTGTTTAAAGTTGTGGTGTCACCGCCAGACACCACACTTGCTTGGTGGTAGCCTTTAAATTGGCCGCGATCCGTTAGTATACGTCGGACCCACGTGTCGCCAATATCAGAGATAGCAGACCGAGCGCCGTCTCTAGTCTAGAGAGACTCCCAAGCACTCGCCCCAGTTGTACAGCCGACTTTGCAAGCGATGGTTCACTGTCTACAGACGCTCTCAGTTGCAGGGACGACAGTATAGCATAGCCTTCATGTACGTCATTTGCTACGACCTAGCAAGGCGCCATATTCAGTAACTATATGAATGTATTCTGAACAGATAATATAGTAACTCATGTACCGTCAAGAGCGACGTTCATCATTAATGGATTGAAGTTAAGTATCAAACTAATTACCTCCGCTTTATGAATTATAATTACTTGTCATGTTCCAGACCTCACGTCAGTATAGGTCTTCCTTCCTCACGCCAGCCTGCGTGAACTAAAACGCGTGCATTTCGGCCTCCACTAGTAACACGGTGTTCTGCCGACACAACAAAAGTGTTAAGCAGTTCCTTTCAGTAAACACCATTCACTTGAATTATGCTATGTGGTAGACCAACAATGAGAAAAACGTGCTTATTTATACGGGGTGTAACAAAAACTCACGGCACAAATTCCAGGACACATTATTCACTCCTAGACGAAGAAACTATGTTTTATGAACGTACGTCTCGAAACGCTTTGTTTCAATGGTGAAACTCATTTTCTCCAACGAGTTTAAACGAGTTCTGATTGTAGATTTTTTCAGAAACGGTATGTATGGACAGAAGCAAGTCGTCCACAAAGATTTTCTAAGAATCTTGGGCTGGCATCATAGGTAAGTATTTGGTAGGGCCTCACTTTCCTCCACATAGGCTCAATGGACAAAGTTATCTCAATTTCGTAGAGAATGATCTACCTGGTCTGTTGGCAGATGTGCCTTTAGCTGTGTGACAAAACGTGTGCTTCATGCTCAATGGAGCACCTCTTCATTTTAGTTATATGGATATGGTCTATTTTCTTTCGGACATGTCCGAAAGAACAGACACCATAGCCATATAAGTATATAGTTCTGGCAACACCGGTCATGACCTTGTTCTTCTGTGCGGATGCACACATATTCACCGAACTCTTACGGGACTTGGTAAGAATGTCTTCCACGAGTAATGAGTGTGTTGGGGTGGGACACTACGAATATAGTGTGTGGACATACAAGGTGAGACTGTAGCTCTCGCAGGAAGCGTCCGCGAGATAGTCCCTGCAGTCGCGCTTTCCTCTGTGCCCTCGGTGGCTCGGCTGAATAGAGAGTCTGCCATGTAAGCAGGAGATCGAGGGTTCGAGTCCCTGTCGGGGCACACATTTTCACTTGTCCCCGTTGATGCGTATCAATGCCCGTCAGCAGCTGAAGATATTAAAATATAACTCTAATTTCTTCTTTTTAGTGTTAATGTCTGTCAGCTTCTAAATAACGGATTCGGTGGCAGATAGATAGGTAGGCGAGAACGGAAGCGACACAGAACTTTGCACTCTCCCCACCACGTCTTGCCAACTCCAACGACGTGACCGACGAAATGTCAGAAGTGGAAGGCCTGTCTGAAAGCGCAATGTTTCACCCGCGTGCAGTATTATCGTCGTTTCCTTACTAAAGTTGTTTTTGGCGCGTTGAAGATTTATCAGAAACATGTCACCCTTTGTAGGATTTCTTATAATTAAATATCAGCCAACGACACATCATCGACGGAAGAAGTTTTGGGGAGATCTTAACATGAACAATAACTTTATTCCTTCATATCGAACGTTCCGTTCGGACGTGTAGTTCGAAGCATCGTATTACCATGTGTAACGTCACATCCCTGCGTCTGTGATGATTCAGAGACCAGCGATGATAACTGTATTCGTGCTTGTAACGGATAGTTTGCGGTTTTTTCCGACTATGCCTCGATTTTCATGGGTGCGGTTGGGCAGCAATTTCGGACTACAGTTTAAATGGCTGAGATTGAACGAGCAGCAATGACATTTGGTAACTGCCTAAAAGCGGACTCCCATTTGGTTTTCTATCTGAAAAAATACAAAACAGTTAAAATTGTGTTTCAAAAGCATGTAATATTCAGTTTATAATGTTATATACCATTTAAATTTTAGTAATAAAAAATAAACGAAACGTTATTATGTAAAGTAAATTTAAAAATTTACTCTTAGCGAGTTCCAAAAAGAGCTACCAAAATCGGATCCCATGCACAGATAATCAAAATAATACTAAATAAAATTAGAAGACGGTATTAAATCGGAGAAAACGTGATCTAATTTCAAAGTAGGTACGACATAATATATTCCAGATAGTTAGACAATTCCTGTGTGTTTTCTTTGCTGCTATAGTACTTTCCTAGCGGATTTATTTTTGACAGTTTGGTTTTGTATCGCTTAAGACTCCCCCCAACACCCTCACCCCCGCCCCGGATTCCCAGCAATGTCGTCCTTGAAATGGTGTTCAACTGTCTGCCAGCTGCACAGTCATTCTTCATAACTCATTCTTAATCAGAAAGGAGCTTCCATAGCAGGACACCAATAAACCAGATCTTTTTCAACATCTTCACCCAAAAGTTTAGGCCTGCTTAGTTTTGTTTCTGCTGCTCCCTCAGGTGCAACTGTACTTCATGTGGGACACTCTCAAAAGAGTTCACAGGCTTTCTTCTAACTCATCTGCTTTAGTCATTTTAGACAATGCCATTTTCCTTAAACAACTCCCTCTTATTACCCTCTTGGAATCAGCAAGAGAATTCGAAACAAGAATGTGCACTGATACGGTAAGACTGGAAACGTGAGAAAAAAAGACACCCAGTTCAAGAACTTCAGACGACCCATTTTATGTAACTAAAGTCCACATTTTATAACAGAGTAATTTTTTAACGAAACATGTTAATCAAAATATAAAGATGCCTGATACAACAAATGCATCAAAGCAAATTAGTTATGCTGTGTGTGTAAATTGTATCAAATATTACTACGAAAATTTTTCCATATATGCATTTAAACTCAGTGTAAATAACTGGATTTCACATACTTTATTTGACGCACATTTGATATCATTAATGATGTAGAGCTCGTTTTTACCACTGCGCTGCGTTCAACATTCGTGGTAGAAACTATTCTAGAAGCTTCACATTTCACTTCCTACACGCATAGTTTATCTGACTTCACTATGTAAAACAGCTATACGACAAACAAACACTAAACATAATTTTCACAGACGAGTGCAATCATCGCAAATATAATTTTCAGAGGAAAAATTTTCACATGTAAGTAGGCAAATTTTGAAAGGAGCATTACTACAGACTGTTTTTATTTGCAAGGGGGTGAAACATAGCGCTTTCCGATTGGCCTTCCAGTTCTGATTTTTCATTGGTCGTTTGCTTAGAGCTGGGATGACGTGGTGGGGGAATAGTGCAGAACCCTGTGTCGTCTCCTCGCGGATAGGTAGAGATGGACCAGATGCCTACCCTCCATTCACTCCGGACCTAATACCCATCGACTTTTGTTTGTGGTGTCATTTGAATGTTCTCGAGTGTGGAACCTCAGTACAAGGTGTTCAAAGTTTACGTGGCGGTATTGTGGAAGGCTGCGAAACCATACGCTATAGTCCAGAGGTACACCAGGGATACACCTGAGATTAACTACGACGGCAGATTGATGGATGTATCGATGCCCATAAAGGGCATGTTGAATATGTTCTATGAGAAAGAGTGGCATGTGGTTTTGCTAGTACGTTCCGTTCGTGCGTGTTTCTCATGGTAAATGAGTTGGAGAAAATGAGTTGTTAAATGGAAACAAAGCGTTGCCAGACCAATGTTCTCATAACATAACTTTCCCGTTTGCGTGTGAGGAACGTGTTCCGCAATTTCTGCCGTACATTTTTGTTACACCCAGTATTTTTATGAGTTAGTGTCTTCTTTGTAAATAGCTGGGGAGTTACATGTTTTTTACATTTTTCTTCCTCTAACTTTAGAAGGATATTTTTAATATAAATATTTCGTGTTTTTGGTAGGAGAAGGTTTGCTGAGAGATTGTAGTGTTTTTGCGTGTGTGTGCAGTTTGCTATTATTGCATTATATTTCTTTAAAGACACTGAAAAGCTTGACCATGACTGAGAAGTGCTTGAATTGCCGATGGGAAGTCTGTTGTGCGGTAAACTGTGAATTGTGTAGCAAGTGGTTTCAGAGAGGTGATTTTTTGCGGGGTAGCTTGTGGGGAATCTAGCGAGGCCATTTCCAGGAACTACAGGACACACAGCAGAAAAAGAATAACAGTGGAGCATGCACTAGAATACGTGCTCTTCAGGCACATGTAGAGGCTGCTAGTCAGGAACTGGAGAGATGACGGTGGGAGAGGTTGGGGGGAGCTGGGAACTGGCAGTTTGTAAAAATGCCGTTAGGAAGAGAATGCGCTCCGAGTCTTTCATTTTGGCACAACGTTCCCACGGATGGCTGGTTCAAATAGCTCTGAGCACTATGGGACTCAACTGCTGTGGTCATCAGTCCTCTAGAACTTAGAACTACTTAAACCAAACAAACCTAAGGACATCACACACAGCCATGCCCGAGGCAGGATTCGAACCTGCTACCGTAGCGGTCACGCGGTCCGGACTGCGCGCCTAGAACCGCGAGACCACCGCGGCCAGCCCCCACGGATGTATCTCTCTATCTAGTAACGGAGTTTAATTTTAAATATTGTTAACAGGTTCAGCTCTCTGTTAGTAGTGTAGAGACGTGCTTGGAGCTCTTGTAGGAGCACGTAATTTCCAAAGGACACTCAATGTTGTTTGGAATCCTAAGTTGGATAGAAAAATTAGAAAAAAAATTCTGCTGATAGGCAAAGGTCACGGGCGCAGTGTTGGACCACAGTTGCATGAGACATGTGGAAGCAGTACCGAGTCATCAGTGTTTTTAAACCAGGTGCCGTGCTCAATAAGTTGCCAGGGGAAATACATAAATTAGGGAAAAGAGAACACAAGATTCGAATATCAAGAAAGAAAACTAAAATCATGGTCCATACTGACGAATACCCTACCAGCCAAAAAATACGTAATACACCACCTGAACAAGTCTCCAACTTCAATTTTTTAATTTTATTGTTAAGCTGTTTTCGGCTTACAGAGCCATCTTGAGACATTTACTGAGTATTTTTTAGTCTATGACGTAAGCTGTGTTATGGACAAGGACACAGAAAATAAGATTAACAGATTTCAATCAGTATGCGGAATGATAAACAAGACATTGTAGAACAAAATACGGAAGGAAGCAATTAATTAAAATTTAATAAAACCATGGCTCCACCTGTGTTGCTGTATGAAAGTCAGTCATGGATACCTAAAAAAGGCGACAAAACTAACAAACAGGGAGCAGAAAGGAGATTCTTTAGAAAAGTGAGGGGTGTTACGAGATAATACGGTAGGAATGAAACAGATATTTGTAATATTAATGTAAAGTTTGAAGGAAATAAAACGTTATGGAAATAGCACCAACAAAGAGTGAGTGCTCAGAGAACCCCATGGCAGGCCATGCAGTACCACGCAAGAGTAAGCAGGAACATAGGGAGACCCAGAATGATGTGGCAGCGAAAAGGAAAAAAGGAACAGGCACAAGTGCCTAATACCTCAAGTGCAGAAAGAGAAGAAAAAGAAGAAGAAGATCGATGAAGAAAAAGAAGAAGAAGACTTGAGGGCTATTCCTGAGTTTTTTACGGAAGAAAGTCAGGTAGTGATAGCAGGAGGGGCGGGCGGGAACAGCCTTTGCAAATGCTGGGCTTATGACATAGGCGGTGAGTTGTACAGGATAGCACTCAAACTCGGACCACTAATATTAGTTTAGTACAGCTCTTCTGGAGTTACGTTCAGTCCCATATTGATAGCGCTGTGAGGCGAGTTGAAATGGGACCTGAGACGGCGCTGGTGACGGATGACTAGGCAAATATTCCGCTGATGCCATCTGAGAGGACAAATAGGCTATACTAGACTCGGCCTTAAATGTAATTCGGGAGGGGTATTTGGTGAGGCTTATGACAGTATACTAAGTGCAGCTGGGTTCATTCAGGGCCAAATTCCGGTAATAACTTTTGCAAAGGCTTCACCTTTTTTAGGATGAAGTCAGGTAGGAGGTAAGCCAGCTTAAGGAAGATGCCTGTAATTTTGGAAGAAAAATTCCAATAAATGGAGAATGAAGATCAGAAGATTGAGTAAGCTTATCTTTCAAAATATGAGAGGTATTAAAGGTAAATAGATCAAATGCTTATAGATCTCGACACAGGCATTATTTGTATTTCAGAGCGTCATGCAAAACGCGAAGAAATACCAAGGCTTACTTTGGAGGGGTACATCTTAACAGATTTCTATGAAAGGAGTTCGTTGCAGAAGGGAGTAGTGGCCATTTATGCCAAATGTGATATCTCATTCAAGAGATTTGACATATCAAAACATTGTAATTATCAAACATTTGAAGTGATCTTAGGTATTAATATATCAATCAGCTGTAGTTTATTTGTAGATCACGGCCGGTATCGTGGAATAAAGCCTATATCTTCAGGTAAATACGTAACTAAACATCAGAGAGAAAAGCTACTTTTTTCGAAAAGATTTGTGGTTGAATTTTTGAGGAGATTTAAATATAAACATTCTGACTGATCTTCCAGAGAAGAGACTGTTAATGAGTTTACTTAAATCTTACTACCAGGCACACGCAATACACTTTCCTACCAGATATCAGGAAAACAGCAGCAGGATCAAAGAAACATCTTCAGAGACTGTTCTCTAGTTGACGGACACATTGTGGGAAAAAGTGGCAACGGCCTTTCAAATGATGATGCATAGATAGTAACACTGAAAGGATCAAGGCAGAGGCAGATCGAAATGCAATAAACAAAATATTTAGAAATACGAGTCCACTTTCAGTGCAGACATTTAAAGTAAGCCTCGAGTTGTTAACTTAGTAAAAAATATACAGTACAGAAAACTTGAATGACAAATATAATACAGTTCTACAAACCCCTAGTTTTCGTAGAAATTGTAGATAAGCTGCAATTTCCACGAAAACGCTTTGAGGCGAAGCGGTCATTTGGATGCACTTTAACAACTTTTATGATATCTTGACCACACTTTTTATTATTTTCCTTACGGTTTTTCACATTCAGTCATTTTCGAAGGCTGAAAAATGCAATACGGAACAGGTATCATTTCGTCACTGATTAGAACAAAGCATAATGAGTAGAATATGGCTGTTTAGCTTACCAGTGTTTTGTCAGTCATACAGAATTGTTCATTAGATAGACTGTACATTGCACAGAAGATCTTAGATACGTTATTTTATGTGTGTCGTTTCTAAACCTATTGCCTTCCCACCATCCACTAATCTCAATAATTTTTAATTTTTATTGCCTTTTCGATCTTCATACGTTCAAATACAGTTTATGGTTTGTTATATAGTTACATCTATTTCTGAAAGAGTTTTCTTTGATTACTGGAGAACAAAACTGTGACGTGTAACAAAAATAAAAGACAACAAGTTATGTAAAGTAGCACAATTGCTAGTAAACCATTAACAGTAATGCCGCACTGGTTTTCACATGGCTGTAGTTTTGATGGCGCCTTTGTTAAACAGATGTTTAGGACTTAAAGAGTGTCGATAAGGCAATATGGATGGTTGTCAAATACTATCGATGGATTTGATGTGTGGGGTTCCAGGGTTGTGCCTTCTCAAATTGTCTGCATTTACTGTATAGATGCATTTGCTCCCAATGGTGGAAACAGCAGTGCATGGGCGCCAACTGTTCCTCATACGTGAATGCTGCATGCCTCAGCTAGTGGTTCTAGACGTTGTGAATTATTATAAAATGACATTTATAAACTGTTATTGATGCTAGTAATTTATACGCTGTGTGTTGTACTAAAAGAAAAAAAGAAATTGTTTTTTAACAGACAGCCTCGAGTACCCTTGCGCCTCTCAGAGTACTCTCCCAACAGGTTTATTTTCAACCATTCAAAAGATCTGTTGCAGATTTTTTTAAAGTAAATGCAACCTGCTTCCCCGATACTTTAAATATGATGCTGGCAACAATCAGAGCAAAATGCCTCGGACCTTTAGAGGTGACGGAATCCCACCTCTAACTGACAAACCAGGGAGTCCTAAGATACGACTTGGCAAACAAATGGTAATGAGGTGGGGAGCTATTAATATCATTGGAAGCTACTCTGGGAAGAAGGTAGAGCTGGCAGAGGCTGCAAGTAAGATGGGGCTGGACGTTTTAGCTGTTAGTGACATTCGGGTAAGCGGTGAAAAAGAAAAGGAAGTGGGAGAATACAAGGTCTACCTGTCAGGAGTCAAAGCAGGAATAGCACAATGGGGTGTAGGGCGTTACATCAGAAAAGAAATGGAACCCAGCGTAGTTGCAGTAAGGTATGTAAACGAACGACTGATGTGGATAGATTTGACAGTGTCTAGCAAGAAAATTAGGATTGTGTCAGTATATTCGTATTGTGAAGGGACAGATGAAGATGGACAGTTTTTATGAGGGTATGAAAAGGTTGTGGGTAAATTTGGAGAGGATATGGAGGCCACCAGGAACGGGAAACAACTCTTGGATTTCTGTGCCAGTATGGGCTTAGTAATCACATACTCCTTTTCTAAACATAAGAACATTCACCGGTATACTTGGGAAGGCAGGTTAGCCAGATCTGTCATTGACTATATAATAACAGATCAGGAATTCAGGAAGGCTGTGAGGGACACACGTGTATTCAGGGGATTCTTTGATGACACTGATCATTATTTAATCTGCAGTGAAATTGGGATTGTGAGACCAAAAGTGCAGGAGGTCAGGTTCATATGTAGGAGGATAAAAGTGGAGAAACTTCAGGATAAGGAAATCAGGCACAAGTACATGGCAGGGATCTCAGAAAGGTACCAGTTAGTTGAATGTAGTCAATTACAGTCATTGGAAAAGGAATGGACAAGGTACAGGGACATAGTACTAGAAGTGGCTAAAGAATGTCTTGGAACAGTAGTGTGTAAAAGTAGGATGAAGCAAACAGCTTCGTGGAATGGCACAGTCAAGGCAGCCTGTAAAAGGAAAAAGAAGGCGTATAAAAATGGCTACATACTAGAACTCAGGTAGATAGAGAAAGTTATGTTGAAGAAAGAAACAAAGCCAAACAGATAATTGCAGCATCCAAGAAGAAATCTTGGGAAGACTTTGGAAACAGGTTGGAGACTATGGGTCAAGCTGCTGGAAAACCATTCTGGAGTGTAATTAGCAGTCTTCGAAAGGGAGGTAAGAAGGAAATGACAAGTATTTGGACAGGTCAGGGAAACTGCTGGTGAATCCTGTGGATGCCTTGGGCATATGGAATAAATATTTTGAAGAGTTGCTCAATGTAGGTGAAAATACGATCAGCAATGTTTCAGATTTCGAGGTAGATGGGATAGGAATGATGATGGAAATAGGATCATGTTTGAGGAAGTGGAGAAAATGGTACGAGTAAATAGATTGCAGTGCAATAAAGCAGCTGGGGTGGATCAAATTAAGTCGGAACTCATCAAATACAGTGGAATGTCAGGTCTTAAATGGCTACACAGGATAATTGAAATGGCCTCGGAGTCGGGACAGGTTCCATCAGACTGAACAAAAGCAGTAATCACACCAATCTTTAAACACGGAAACAGAAAAGAGTGTAACAACTACAGAGGTATCTCTTTAATCAACGTTGTGGGTAAAATATTCTCAGATATTGTTGAAAGGAAAGTGCGAGTATTAGTTGAGAACCAATTGGATGAAAATCAGTGTGGGTTTAGGCCTCTTAGAGGTTGTCAGGACCAGATCTTTAGCTTACGGCAAATAATGGAGAAGTGTTATGAGTGGAACAGGGAAATGTATCTATGCTTTATAGATCTAGAAAAGGCATATGACCGGGTTCCTAGGAGGAAGTTATTGTCTGTTCTACGAGATTATGGAATAGAAGGCAAACTTTTGCAAGCCATTAAAGGCCTTTTCGTGGATAGTCAGGCAGCAGTTAGAGTTGACGGTAAATTGAGTTCATGGTTCAGAGTAGTTTCAGGGGTAAGACAAGGCTGCAACCTGTCTCCACTGTTCATATTATTTATGGATCATATGTTGAAAACAATAGAGTGGCTGGGTGAGACCAAGATATGTGAACACAAAATAAGCAGTCTTGCATATGCGGATGACTTAGTTGTGATGGCAGATTCGATTGAATGTTTGTAAAGTAATATTTCAGAGCTTGATCAGAAATGTAAGGTCTATGGTATGAAGATTAGCATCTCCAAAACGAAAGTAATGTCAGTGGGAAAGAAATATAAACGAATTGAGTGCCAAATAGGAGGAACAAAGTTAGAACAGGTGGACGGTTTCAAGTACTTAGGATGCATATTCTCACATGGTGGCAACATAGTGAAAGAACTGGAAGCGAGGTGTAGCAAAGCTAATGCAGTGAGCTCTCAGCTACGATCTACTCTGTTCTGCAAGAAGGATGTCAGTACCAAGACTAAGTTATCTGTGCACGGTTCAATCTTTCGACCAACTTTGTTGTATGGGAGCGAAAGCTGGGTGGATTCAGGTTACCTTATCATCAAGGTTGAGATTACGGATATGAAAGTAGCTAGGATGATTGCAGGTACTAGTAGATGGGAACAATGGCAGGAGGGTGTCCACAATGAGGAAATCAAAGAAAAACTGGGAATGAACTCTATAGATCTAGCAGTCAGGGCGAACAGGCTTAGATGGTGGGGTCATGTTACACGCATGGGAGAAGCAAGGTTACCAAAGAGACTCATGGGTTCAGCAGTAGAGGGTAGGAGGAATCGGGGCAGACCAAGGAGAAGGTACCTGGACTCAGTCAAGAATGATTTTGAAGTAATAGGTTTAACATCAGAAAAGGCACCAATGTTAGCACTGAATAGGGTATCATGGAGGAATTTTATAAGGGGGCTATGCTCCAGACTGAACGCTGAAAGGCATAATCAGTCTTAAATAATGATGATGATGATGCTTTTGTAAAACATTGTAAACTGGTTTTCATGAACTGTGCACTGATGAAATTGTTTTATACGATGTAATGATGGAAATGCAGTTGTAAACAGACAAATTTATCCAGCGCCGCCTAGAGGTTTAATTCACTTGTCTGCCAGTTTGTCCCTTGGTAGCTGTTTGCACTTGACTCTTGACTGAGGATGCTGTGTATCTTTTTGTGTGAAATCTTATGAGACTTAAACTGCTGTCATCAGTCCCTAAGTTTACACACTACTTAACCTAAATTTTCCTAAGGACAAACACACATACCCATTCGCGAGGGAGGACTCGAACCTCCGCCGGGACCAGCCGCGCAGCCCATGATTGCAGCGCCTGAGACCGCGAGCTAATCCTGCGCGGCTACTGTGTATCTAATGAACAATTATATGCGATTGACTTAACACTGGTAAACTAGAGAGCCATATTTTATACATTATTCTATGTCTCTCGTCAGTGGTGAAATGTATTTTCAGATCTTCTGATACCAATGTTGTGTTTTATTTAGTAGGTTTTGAAAATGACGCAGTGTCAAAATGCGTAGGGTGATTCTGGAAATAATAAAAATTATCGTCAGGTCGTCAGAAGAGTTATTAAATAATAACTGATTCTGTGTATCATGGATACGACAATTTTTTGGTAAGTCTGTGTAGGTATATGACATTAGATGTCTACTCACAGGTCATGTAATTCGCGTATTAACGGGCCACTGATCTGCGTACGAGTTAATGACACTCGATAGCGACCCAGGTGGGTTCTAAAGGTTTAACATCAGGCGAATTTGGTCGCCGAGACATCAATTTGAGTTCACGCTACTCAAACCACTTTGGCACGGTTATGTCTCCGAGACACGGACAGTTATATTGCTGAAAGACGACATCGCCGTTGGGGAAGACATCAAGCATGAAGGGGTGCAGGTGGTTCGCAGCTGTCAGACTGTCTTCGATTAGTACCATAGGTTCCATGCAAGCGCAGAAGAATGGCTACCATAACACAATAATGCTTCAACCAACCAGCGTCCGTGGTGCGCTACATGTTTCGAGCCGCCGTTCACTTCAGTAACGGCCTCTATGGAGACGACCAGCGACCTAGTGTAGCAAAAATGTGATTCACCAAAAGAGTTGACATATTTCCACTGATCGACGATCGAACCCCGATGTCTCGTGCCCGTCGCGGTCGTACTGTGATTGGGTCAGTATGTGAACACGTAGGGGTGGTCTGCTGTGAAGCTCCATGTTCAACAATTTACGATGAACGGTGTGCACCAAAATAGTTGTGCGTGCACCAGCATTGTGTTCTTTCGGCAAAGATGCCAATGATTACGATCTATCTCGATGTATCAAGCAGACAAGCCTTCGAACCCCATCTTCAGTGAAGAGTCATAGATCGTCACGCCGTTTTCGAGAAACTCGTACACAGGCTTCGCATACTGATAATCTGCCCTTTGTCAGAATCGCTAATCTCAAGGGATTTTTCTCATTTGCAGCCCATATCTTCGCTAGCGTGATCTTTTGTAAGTGTCTGCTCCGCTTATATACTGTTGTTACCGCGTCACGAATTCGTAACGCCACCAGATGGCATCCAACGTTGTTGTGGGCAGCGGACATGTTATTTTGCCTTATCAGTGTATCTCGCACACAAGTCGAATAGTTTTGTCATGGCTGGATTACTGAAGCATCTCAATAATTCTGATGGACTTTCGTCTACTTTAGGGGATTTGTTTCGACTTATCTGTCGAACATTTCTGTAACATTTACTTGTTCTTTATGACGTTATAAATAAACTTTGATGCAAATTCTAAAGCCTTGCTCCAGCGAAATATGATTTGAATGACCTAATAAAATTAAGTTCAATAAGTAAACGGCTTTGAGGCACGAAAGGTGTTGGAAGGTAATGACGTAATTATAAACTTGTAAGGGCTAGTGGAAGGCGATGAGAGAGGAGCAAAACTAGGGTTCTGGTTATAAGAAACAAACTACTGGAGAGCCATTAGAGGAAGTGAAACACTTTGACAGGATCGTCTGTACAGGAAGATTTCTGTCAGATTACGTGATTTCTGGAGAAATATTTATAAATGAGATGTTGCACGCACAGCATGCTCAGAAGATCATATTCGTTCAGAGTATAAGAAAAATTCAAAGAAATGAACTAAATTTATGGTATAATAAGAAGCGTTGAAGTCAATTCATTAAACAGTAATAGAATGTAAGAACAAAAATTTCAGTAAGACTAGGAAACCGAGGTAAATACACTGAAGCGCCAAAGAAATTGATGTAGGCATGCGTATTCAAATACAGAGATATGTAAACAGGCAGAATACGACGCTGCGGTCGGCAACGTATGTATAACACAAGAAGTGTCCAGCGCAGTTGTTCGATCAGTTACTGCTGCTACAATGGCAGATTATCAAGATTTAAGTGAGTATGAACATGGTGTTATAGTCGTCTGACGAGCGATGGGACACAGCATCTCCTTGATAGCGATGAAGTGGGGATTTTTCCGTACGATCATTTCACGAGTGTACCGTGAATATCACGAAGCCAGTAAAACATCAAGTCTCCGGCATCGCTGCGGCCGGAAAAAGATCCTGCAAGAATGGGACTAACGACGACCGAAGAGAATCGTTCAACGTGACATGCGTGAAACCCTTCCGCAAACTGCTACAGATTTCAATTCTGGTTATAAACAAATGTCAGCGTGTGAGTCATTCAAAGAAACAGCATCGATAATGGCTTTTGAAGCCGAAGGCCCACTCGTGTACCCTTGATGACTGCACTGCACAAAGCTTTACGCCTCGCCTGGGCCCGTCAACGCTGATATTGGACTGTTGATGATTGTAAATATGTTTCCTGGTCGGAAGAGTCTCGTTTCAAATTGTACGGAGCGGATGGACCTGTACGGCTGTGAAGACAACTTCATGAATCCATGGACTGTGCATGTCAGAAAGCGACTATCCAAATGAGTGGAGGTTCTGCAATGCCGTGGGGCGTGTGCAGTTTGAATGAAATGAGACCCCTAGTACGAGGGCTGTCCAGAAAGTAAGTTACGGTCGGTCGCGAAATGGAAACGACTATGAAAATCCGATAAAGCTTTGCAAAGATTTGTTTCGCAGTGTGTCTAGTATGACTCTAGGTAGCATTATGTCGCTCTTTTCATTCCTGAGCTCTTATTGTGCTCGTAAAGATGTTATAGAAAAAAGTGTCTCCCGCCAAGTACGAGGGCCTGGTGAGAATTTTCCCCTGAAGCTATGCAACCAGCATTACATAACTGCCGTGCGGTTTCTTCTTCAAGCCAATTCTCAGCCTCATTCTGCAGGGGCAATGAAGATGGTCCTGCATCGTTTCAATTGGAAATGATGGTTACCCACACTACAGCCCGTAATTGTCTCCCACTGAGTTTCATCTCTGCTCAAACGAACCGCTGGCTATGAAGACAACACTTTGGCACAGACAACGAGTTGTAGGACAGCGTAGAGAATTGGCGGAAAGCACTGGCGGCTGCCTTCTATGATGAGGGTATTGGAAAGTTGGTACAACGCTACGACGAATATCTGAGTGAGAACGGCGACTACATAGAGAGGTAGCTGAAAGGTTTAGCTAACTGTTATAAATGAAACATTTCTGATTTTCACAGTGATTTTCATTTCGCGATCAATCGTAACTTGCTTTCTGGACAGCCCTCGTACGTCAAGATACGATTCTGACAGGTGACAGGTACGTGAGCGGCCTGTGTGATCACCTGCATCCACTCATGTCCATTGTGCATTCCGACGGAGTTGGGCGATTCCAGCAGGACAATGCGACACACCACACGTCTAGAACTGGTACAGAGTGGCTACAGGAACTGTCTTCTGAGTTGAAGCAATTCCGCACGCCACCAAACTCCCAAACATGAACATTATTGAGCACATCTGTGATGCCTTGCATGCCTTGCTAAGTGCTGTTCAGAAGAGCTCTCCAACACCTCGTGCGGATTTATGGACAGCCATGCAGGATTAATGGTGTCCGTTCTCTCCAGCGTTAGTTCAGACATTATTCGAGTCCATACGATGTCGTGTTGTGGGGGCCTTATACGATATTAGGCAAGTGTACTAGTTTCATTTGCTCTTCAGTGTATTGCTGCTTATCGGGTTAAGGGAGAGAGGGTTAACAGAGGAAATGAGGGAATGAACTGAGAGCACCAAAGGGGAGGGTGAATGGTGGTAAGGGAACTCCATGGATACTCAAGGTGTCTGACGTCACTTTCGGTACTATAGTTCCAACCTGAAATCAGTAGCAAGGACGTTATAAGTGAGGTGGACTAAAGAAGGGCCGGCCACGGCCTGGCAAACCACACGTGGGCCAGATTTGGGGGCTGCATGTGGGCTTATGCGCAACCTGTCACAACTTCGTTCGGTCCTTCTTGGAAGTTTCCCGTACAGCGAGACATTTTATATAGTATTGCTATGTGGCATTTTGGCAGTCAGCACAGCTCTCTTCAGTTAGACAGAATCGTGGTATCAACGCTGTTTATGGTTCTCTATTTGTCCATGGTATAAAGGATGTTCACAGATACATTGGTCTATTGCGAAGGTAAGAGGCAGGCCAACGATATATTGTCACACGCCTTCAAAAATAAATGGCAATGACGAAAGAGAGAGATGAGAATTCTTAATATGTGTTATGCCGCCACATGATCAACAGATACTGCAGATTTGCTGTGAAATGACAGCACAGTTCCACACAGGAAGAATTTAAAGATTTAGTTGACAGTGAGAATGCAAAAAAACACAAAAATCGATAGACGGGAATCACTGTGCTGTGCATCAAGAAGATTCTACGGAAAATCAGTGATGCAATCCAGACCGAGACCGACTGGAAACTTTGGAACGACCAAATGTGGAGCGAATCTCGGAGATCATGAGGGAAAGGTGGCTGATATTTCATGGACAACAGCACGAAACAAACATTTGATTACCTCCGGAACAAGAAAACCACAACGATGTGGATTAAAGAAGCTCAGAAATAACTTGTGATGTCCCACACTCAGTAGCCTTGATATTACAACAAAACATGTTTCGAAACAGGATACAAAGTTTTGAAGGGTTTCAAGTCGAAAGAAGAACTAGAAAGACCGGGATAGCGTGGGCACAACAACAGAAGCAACAACATGGCGACCACCTGACGGAATATTGAAAACACTGGAAAGTTCTTACAAAGAGAACAAAATGAACTATCGAGATGGTGAATGGTCAATTCGACAATAAGAAAAAGGATCAGAACCTCAACCCCGCACTGTCGGTTAGCTCCAGTGTCAAAGATTCTGATGTCAGGCGCTCCACATGAGAGGCATGCGACGTGGGTAAACGAGTAATTGCACAACGGTATTTGCTGACAGCAGTTTATGGCACGTGGTGAAGTGGCGACGCCCTCAGTCGGTCGGAGAAACACTAACACGGCTACATTTAATTGCAGTTTGCAGCGCTCGCTAATCCTGCTCTTTTGCTCGAAGCGATTAGATTAGAGGAGAAAAGGAGCAGAACAGGCGTGCTTTGGTTGAAGGAGGAAAGGTTTTAATGAAACGGTAGCGCTGAGCTGCGTGTATATCTGAGTTTTAATCTCCGAGGAAAGATGCTTTAAAACTACAGGGATTTTGTTCTGAAATGAATGTCAGACGTGCTCATAACGATAAATCTCATTTCGGGGTGCAAAATGTCTCTTTAGAAACTCGGAAGAAGTGTGGCACGCCAATCAAGGCGCTGTCGTGCCCGAAAAAGGAAGTAATTTGTGCGGCACAGCCCCAGCGTTGGCGATAAACCAATCGGCACACGTTTTTGGTCAGACGGTATCAACACTCAACCTAAGAGTGTCGTTTCATAATATAGGCAGTGATTGACTTGGGGCAAGACAGAGGGAGTGAGGGGAATCTGAAACCAATGGTAAACAGCTCAGAGTAAAATCATCCAGGGGAAAGTCGAGTAGATTGAATTGCGCATTGTATCTATCGGGCAATATGTGTTTCTAAGCTCTGCTGATAGTGGCACCTGTCGTACCACTGCAGTGAGAACTATGGAGGAGCAAGACCATTCACGCCATTTTGAAGCAACACAGTTGTATGTTTCAAAGTGGTGACAAGTTATCAGTTCCTAGTGAGGTTTTCGGAATACGAAATTAACTTTGGAGTGGTGTGCTTTGTTTGCAGGTGAGTAATCTATATTTTTATTGTGTGTTTAGATACATGTGTGTTTAGATACAACTGATATTATTCCCTGTATTGCAGGTTGTCACAGTCTCTAGCTCAAAAAATGACAACAGGAATGTTAAACTACTACAGCGGTATTGTAGTATTATTAACATTGTACGCAGAGAGAAAGAAACGGCTTTCCTCTCAGGGAAGATTAGTATTATAAGGAAATAAAATATTTATATTTTAAAAGCGTCTTTAGAGTTGGATTTAACATTCTTGGTTTTATTTTCACACGTTGCGTAGTTGATATTATAACTGGTGTCCAACAAAAATTACCTTCTAGAAATGTTCCTTATCCCTTTTCAGTGATGTAACATCTTAACGTGCTCTGTACATCTTTATGCAACGCAATTACAGACTGTCAATAAAAATTTGTTTTCATCGTCAGCCCTTGTACCATTTGTCATTACAATTTTCATCTCATTTTTTCCCGCACATTAGTTACATCAGAGCATGTTCAGGTTGTATCTGACACTGCAATTTCGATTTGAACTGCATGAAACAGATTACATAACAGGAATTTCTCATTTTGTTTCTATAACAGTCGCTGATGGAGGAGTCAGGACATAAGTGGGATGAAACTAACACGAAGGGAGCCGTATAAAATGTCAGAGATCTTGAAACGACAATCAGTGAAGTGAGTGCGCTATATTCAGTTCCAAGGAGTACTCACGCTTTACAAGAAAAATAGGTGGTCATGAAACCTATTTTAAGAATTAATACCTTCTTTATGAGAGCATTGAGAGCTGAACAGGAAAGAGTATAGTATTATTAAAGTTACCTATGAGTTAAGAATATTTCTTAAATCTAATTTGCAAGTATACAGATCAACTGCAAATAAAGCAGTTGTTCAATGAGATGAAAATGGAAGCTGGTTTTACTATGGTTTTATGAAACGAAAGAAACACATATGGCTTATGACAGATGAATCTAGGCATCGGCAGCAAGCAGCAGATTTCAGCAAGGAACAACTTGGCAGATCCTTTGACACACTAGTGGAGGTTGCGTTAAAGTTCAAGTTTGGATCCAGGAAAAATATGTTACAACTACAGAGGAACCATTAACATTAAACGGTTCTTTTGGTACTAATTTGTCCCATCCCGCTTATCGAACTCAAACTGTACGTAAAATAACTGCAGAAGACAAGACCTTCCACATAGTTTCCTTTTTCTTTTTTAGTCATTAGTCTTCTGACCGGTTACCGGATTTATTTCAGTCTGTCTTCCTCTCAGATTTTTACCCTCTACAACTTCGTCTAGTACCGCAGAAGTTATTTCTTGATGCCTTAAAAGATGTCCCTTCTTCTTGTCAGTATTTTCCACATATTCCTTTCCTCGCCGATTCTCCGCAGAACCTCCTCATTCCTTACCTTGTAAGTCCATCTAATTTTCAACATTCTTCTTTAGCACCACATCTCAAACACTTCGATTCTCTTCTGTTCCGGTTTTCCCACAGTCCATGTTTCACTAATGTAGAAAGCTGTGCTTCAGACGTACATTCTCAGAAATTTATGCTTCAAATTAAAGCCTATATTTGGTACTAATATAAATGTCTTAGCTAGGCATGCCCATTTTGCCAGTGCTATTCTGCTGTTTATATCTTCCTTGCTCTGTCTATAATGGGTTAGTTAGCTGCCTACGTAGCAGAATTCCTTAACGTCATCTACTTCGAGAGCACCAATCCATATCTTAAGTTTCTCATTGTTTTCATTTCTGCTAGTGCTCATTACTTTCGTCCTTCTTCGATTTACTCTCAATCCATAGCCCACACCTATTAGACAGTTCGTTCCATTAAGCAGATTCTGTCGCTCTTCTTCACTTTCACTGAGAACAGCAATTTCATTACCGAATGTTATCATTGAAATTCTTTCACCTTGAATTTTAAGTCCAGTCTTGAGCCTATCTTTTATTTCCGTCATTGCTTCTTCGATATAAGGCTCGAACAGTATCGGCTAGAGACTACATCCCTGTCTTACACCCTTTGCAATCTCAGCACTTCATTCATGTTCTTCCATTATTGTTGATCCCTCTTAGCTCCTGTATAAATTCTACATTGTCCTTTTTTTCTATAGCTTACTCGCAAAATTTCGAACGTCTTATACCATTTTAAATTATCGAGCACTTTTTCCATATTCGACAAATGCTATGAACGTCTCTTGTTTTTTCATTACTCCTACTTCCATTATCAACCACAAAGTCAGAATTGCCTCTCTGGAGTCTTTACCTTTTCCTAAAGCCAAAGTGATCGTCCTCTAACACATCCTCACTTTTGTTTTCCAATCTTCTGTATAGTAATCTGTTCAGCTAGCTGGATGCACGAGCTGTTGAGCTGATTGTGCTGTGCTTGCAATCTTCGAAACTGTGTGTATAATGTTTTCCAAAAGTCAGGTGGTATACTGCCAGTCTCATGCGTTCTACGTATCAACGTGAACAGTCCTTCTGTTGCCACTTCTCCCAATGATTTTAGAAATTCTGATGGAACGTTATCTATCCCTATTGTCTTATTCGATTTTAAGTCTTCAAAAGCTCTTTTAAATTCTGGTTCCAATACTGGATCCGCATCTTCTGCAAGTAATTTAGACGTATTTTCGTGTAGAAGCAATGAATGAGTATTTTTTTCAATCTTCACTAAACGAGATAAGTTTACGCTTTGAAGTTAAACTTTTAAAGGGAGAGGAAAACGTGAGAACAGCCATCACTTCATCCTGGGTCGACACCGGATGGACGGGCCCGCTTGAGCGCTGCCAGTGTGTCCTTGTCTTGTGAGAGCACCCAATTCGTTACGTTTCTAAGTCTTTGGAAAGAGATTATGACGCCGGTCGTTGCTATTGACATATGGTAGGTGAATGTCTGGCGCCACGCGTGGCGACTGCCACCCAATGACTGGTTCCTCTTGTTTTGCACAACCGCCTTGTCGATTGTATTTCAACTTTCTTGGACAAGGGAATTGAGCGACAGTCTGGCCCCTTTCTGATTTGATACCAGCAAACTTTCTCTTCTTATGTGTGCGATTTAGTCAGTTCCACATCAATGATTTATTATCTCCTTGGACCTTCTCTTAGTGAATCGTGTCCAAAAATTTTCGCGAGATTCCTCATGTAGGGTGTACCGTCAAATTCTTGCGTATCTGATTGTCATCCGTGCAACTGATGTTTATTAACGGTTTTTGCTTCTTTTCGTATATAAATCTTCTTTATATTTAGTTTCTCATATGTGTGCTGATGAAAGGCAATAAACTGAACACACCTGGAATTGTTGTATCTGTTCTGTAGTTAGTACCTGCCTGTATTACTAATAACCTGTAGAAGACCGGCACATATGATTAATTGACGAGGGCCTATCTCTACTGCCTGTCAAGTGACATTTTTACATCATGTATCTGAGTATAGGGTTATAAATACAAAATCAAAGAGGGGTAATGCAAGAGTAGGTTTAATAATGAATAAAAAAAACAGGAGCGCGTGTAACCTACTATGAACAGCATAGTGAACGCATTATTGAAGCCAAGATAGACACAAAGACCACGCCTACCACTGTACTACAAGTTTATCTTCCAACTAGCTACGCAGATGACGAAGAGATTGGAGAAATGTACGATGAGATAAAAGAAATTATTCAGACTGTGAAGGCAGACGAAAACTTAATAGTCATGTGTGACTGGAATTCGATAGTAGGAAAAGGAACAGAAGGAAAAGTAGTAGGTGAATATCGAATAGGGGTAAGGAATGAAAGAGGAAGCCGCCTGGTATAATTTTAGACAGAGAAAAACTTAATCATACGTAACACATGGTTTAAGAATCATGACAGAAGGCTGTATACGTGGAAGAGGCCTGAAGACACTGGAAGGGTTCCGATAGATTATGGTAACACAGAGATTTATGAACGACGTTTTAAATTGTAAGACATTGCCTGAGGCAGATGTGGACTCTGACTACAATCTGTTGGTTGTGAACTGTAGATTAAAACTGAAGAAACTGCAAAAAGGTGGAAATTTAAGGAGATGGGACCTAGATAAACTGAAAGAACCAGAGGTTGTAGAGAGTTTCAGGGAGAGCATTAGGAAACGATTGACAAGAACTGGGGAAAGAAATACAGTAGAACAAGAATTGTTAGTTTTGAGAGATTAAATAGTGAAGGCAGCAGAGGATCAAGTAGGTAAAAAGATGAGGGCTAGTAGAAATCCTTGGGTAACAAAGGAGATATTGAATTTAACTGATGAGAGGAGAAAGTATAAAAATGCAGTAAATGAAGCAGGCGCAAAGGAATACAAACGTCTCAAAAGTGAGATCGACAGAAAGTGCAAATTGGCTAAGCAGGTATGACTAGAGGACAAATGTAAGGTCTAGAGACATGTATCACTAAGGGTAAGATAGATATGCCTACAGGAAAATTACAAGAGACCCTCGGAGAAAAGAGAAGAGCAGAAAGGTGGAAGGAGGATGTAGAGCGTCTATACAAGGCTTGACGGCAATATTATGGACATGGAAGTGTAGGTAGATGAAGGTGGAATTGGAGATGTGATACTGCGTCAAGAATTTGAAAGAGCACTAAAAGACCTTACTCAAAACAAGGCCCCGAGAGGAGACAACATTCCATTAGAACTACTGATAACCTTGGGAGAACCAGCTCTGACAAAACTCAACCATCTGGTGATCAGGATGTATGAGACGGGTTAAAAACCCCCATACTTCAAGAAGAATATAATAAATCGAATCCCAAACAAAGCAGGTGTTGACAGATGTGAAAATTACCGAACTATCAGTTTAATAAGTCACTGCTGCAAAATGCTAACACGAATTCTTTACAGACGAATGGAAAAACTAATAAAGCTAACCTCGGGGAAGATCGGTTTGGATTCCGTAGAAACGTTGGAAGACGTGAAGCAATAGTCACCCTACGAATTATCTTAGAAGATAGATTAAGGAAAGGCAAACCTACGTTTCTAGCATTTGTAGACTTAGAGAAAGCTTTTGACAATGTTGAGTGGAACACTCTCTTTCAAATTCGGAAGGTGTCAGGGGTAGTATACAGGGAGCGAAAGGCTATTTACAATTTGAACTGAAACTAGATGGCAGTTATAAGAGTCGAGGGGCTTGAAAGGGGAAGCAGTGGTTGGGAAGGGAGTGAGACAGGGTCTATTTCCGATGTTATTCAGTTTGCATCTTCAGCAACCAGTAAAGGAAACAAGAGAAAAATTTGTAGCAGGATTTAAAATTAATGGAGAAGACATAAAAACTTTTAAGTTTGCCGATGATACTGTAATTCTGTCAGAGACAGCAAAGGACCTGGAAGACCAGTTGAACGGAATAGACAATGTCTTAAAAGGAGGTTATAACATGAACATCAATAAAAGAAAAACCGAGCATAATGGAAGGTAGTCGAATTAAATCAAGTGAGGCTGAGGGAATTAGATTAGGAAATGAGACACTTAAAGCAGGAGACGAGTTTTTCTGTTTGGGAAGCAAAATAACTGATGACGTTCTAAGTAGAGAGGATATGAAATAGATTGGCAATGGCGAGGAAAGTGTTTCTGAAGAAGAGAAATTTCCTAACATCAAGGATAGCTTTAACTGTCAGGAAAGTCTTTTCTGAAAGTATTTGTGTGGAGTGTAGCCATGTATGGAAGTGAAACATGGACGATAAATAGTTTACACAAGTAGAGAATAGACGCTTTCGAAATGAAGTGCTACAGAAGAATGCTGAAGATTAGATGAGTAGATCAAGTAACTAACGAAGGGTTACTGAATACAGTTGGGAGAAGAGAAATTTATGGCACAACTTGACTAGAAAAAGGGATCGGTTGGTAGGACATGTTCTGAGACAACAAGGGATCACAAGTTTAGTATTGGCAGGCAGCGTGGAGGGTAAAACTCGTAGAGGGAGACAAAGAATACACTAGGCCGATTCAGAACGATGGAGGCTGCAGTAGTTACTTGGAGATGAAGAAGCTTGCACAGGATTGAGTAGCATGGACAGCTCCATCAAACCAGTCTCTGGACTGGAGTCCATAACAACATCAAGAGCATTCAGATTTCCGGAATGTTCAGACGGGATCAGGCATTAAATCGAAAAGTTAAGCCGACGGCCACGATTGGCCACTTCTGTATGCAGTATTCGACCTTACAAAATGTCGTTATACTCGTATTAATTACTATTGCAACCAAGGGGATTTCTTTTGATGTAACCAATTATTTGGGCTCTGGAATCGTAAGGATCATCATCGTTCATCTGTATCCGTCCTTGACCTTCTATTCTTCTGTACATTATTCCTGTCATCAACATGGATGCATAAGATGTTAAACTCTTCGACAATTCTCGCACATGTAGGCTCTTGCTGTCTTCGGAATTGCTTGGATGATGTTATTCTCTTCATTGCCACTACTTCTAAATATTTCAGAAATTCCGGTGGAATGTTATATACCCCTTCTGCCTTATTTGCTCCTAGGTAGTCGAAAGCTCTTTTAAAATCTAATTCTAATACTGTATTCCTTCTCTCTTCCTGTGGAGTCCTCTTTCTTTTTCTATCACGTCATCAGACAGAATCCTCCCGTTCAGAGAGTTCTTCAATGCACTCTTTCGATGCATCCGCTCTCTCTGCATTTCAATTTCACCGGAGGTTCTTTTGAAATTTCTATATGCTGTTTCAGTACTTGCGAGAATCATCTCTTTTTCGGTTTCTTCACTTTTTTCATGCAGCCATTTCGCCTTAGCCTACCCGCACTCTTGTTTATTTCATTCTTGTGTGGCTTATACTTCTGTGTTCCTGAATTTCCCTGCACATTTTTTTTTTAATTTCGTCCTTTCTCCGATGAGTTCGGCATTTCTTCTATTATCAATGGTTTCTTCGCGATTACCTCCGTGTACGTATTAGGGGCGTAATGCAACCCATTTTTTCTCGGCTAATTTCGGATGAAAAAATTCGTAATTTGTTATGAGATATCTTGGAATCTCCTGCTTCAGTTCTTATAGTTTCATGAAGTTCCGACAAGTGCCGGCACTATTCGTAGGCTTCAAAATGGCGTCTGCAGTGGAGGTGCGTTCCAAGCAGTGTGTTGTCATTTTCTTTTGGCGGAAAACCAGAGTATCGTAGATGTTCATAGGCGCTGGAAAAATGTGTACTGAGACCTCACAATGAACAAAACAACGGTGAGTCGTTGGGTGAGGCATCTGTTATCATTACAACAAGGTCGCCAAACCGGCCAGACGCATTCAGCTGCGACTCCTGCAGTGCTGGAACGTGCGGACACTTTCATTCAAGATGATCTACGGATCACAATCAACACCTCTATGCACAACTAGACATCTTTTGTTGGTAGTGCTGTCTCACTCGTCCACCAACTGGGGTGACCGAGCGGTTCTAGGCGCTTCAGTACGGAACCACGTGACTGCCACGGTCGGAGATTAAAATCCTGCCTCGGGCATGGATGTGTGTGAAGTCCTTAGGTTAGTTAAGTTAAAGTAGTTGTAAGTATAGGGAACTGATGAACTCAGATGTTGAGTTCCTCAGCGCTTAGAGGCATTTTTTGATACGTGTTACGAGGCTGATAGTGACATTTTTTGTCGAATATGTCACAGTGATGAAACATGTGTTCATCGCTTCGAATCGGAAACAAAACGGCATTCAATGGAGTATCGCCACACCACCTCTCCTCAGATGAAAAAATTCAAGCCGCACCCTCTGCCAGTGAAGTTATAGCGACGGTCTTCTGTTACTCTGAAGGGGTTAATCTGTTCGCTGTCCTCCATCGTGGTGCAACGATCAACCCTGAAGTGTATTGTGTTGCCCTCAGAAAATTCAAAAAATGACCTCAACTTGTTCGTAGCTGCAAAAATGCCAACGAACTTCTCCTTCTCCGCGACAAAACAAGGCCTCACACAAGTTTACGCACCAGAGAGGTGCTTATAAAACTTCATTAGACTGTTCTTCCTCATCTACATCCTGGAACTCGCACCTTCCGACTTCCATATGTCTGACCCAAGAAGGATGTACTCCACGAGAAGTGGAGTGCCACATAAGCATGTATTTCTCCAAGCTTACAAAGACTCATTACAGAAAACGTAACAAGAAATAGAGTCAAGCCCTACCACAGCAACAATGATGAGATTCTGTCAACTAAGTCCGAATGATGGTGTTGTAGCGATGAGACTCCAAGTCTAAGTGGGTTGAGTGGCTACCGCCGGCCACCCTGAATTGCAGGAGCAGAGAGCACTTGTAGTCCACAGTAGCTGGAGGTGTAGCTCAGTGAGCGCGTACCGTTGATTCAGGCAGATCTCACGTAACCGCTTTTGGTGACTAACGGAAACTTGTTATACCATTACCAACCTCGATTCTCTGTAAGATGGTGTCAATGAGTGACATCACAATCACGGTAATGGATTATGCTCACGTATTTGTAAAGTAAGGTAAGATAAAGTCCCACCTTCGGGTCTCGACAGGCCAATCGGACCAGACCAAGCGCCGTGTCATTCTCTGCCAGTGGGGTCATCAGATGCAGTATGGAGGTTCATGTGGTCAGCACACTGCTCTCTTTACCTGGGAGCCCTTACCAATCGATCGAATAGCAAGGCTATGTGCACCCTGTACTGGTCCTCTTCCCAAAGAAAAATCCCTGGCAGCACCGGGAATCGAAGCTGCGTCCCCCACATGGCAGTAAGCCGCACTGACCACCCAGACAGAAGGAAGAAGTTTTCAGGAAGACAGAACTGATAAAATACGTGTAAAAATATGGCATCTCCTAAAGCAGCAAGTAAGAATGCCTGCCATTCGAAACGTGTGATCCAAACAATCGATAAATAACGCACTATATAGTATCAAATAATACACCCATCCAATGTGGCATTTACATATGGAACAAAGCATCGTGCTTGTTTAGACTGTCTAGCGGGTGATGATAAAGCAACATAATCAATATCGGTAAACATGCTTTCGAATGCCAGTGCTACAGCTCATTATCTATTGTTCACTGTGCAATATCACGCCACGTTAATTACACCACATTCTTAACGATAGAATCAGCATAATATTTACCTACATGCAGCAGTTCGCTTAACAGAAGCAAATAACAGTCGAATAGTGTAGTTGAAAAACTGTGGCAATTGATCCGACGAAGTCACATAACGTGAATTAAAACAGCAGATTACTGCTGTAATTTCTCTTTGCTATTAAAGATTCAGTCTCC